>NC_136412.1:262656620-264061620 GCF_051521515.1 Lactuca serriola | reverse complement strand
CATTATTTGTATGGTAACGTAATGTAAATTATAAATTTATGTTACTTTTAATTGTTGTTGTTGTTGTTGTTGGGTATCATAAATTATATAGTTATGTTTGATTCTGTATGTGAAAGGGTTTCGTAGTTTTTATATTTTAGTCTTCACTTGTATATGTGAGACACTTTGTCTGTTCTCGTAGTTTTTGTACTTAGGCTTTACATCTTTGGTCACTTAGTTATTTTGCAGGTTATCTTAGCTTAGGTTTCGTGATCTCTTTGGTCATGTCTTAACCGACTTCCTTGTATGGATAAGGGTCGTTAGTTAAAGACAAAGGGTATCATTTTGGAAATTGTTCTTACGTCATTGTAATTGAGCGCTTTTACCCTCTAATGAAATTCACATCTTCTTTATATCTTGTGTTCTTTCAATATCATATTTGTATCATGATTTCATTCTTAGAGAATCTTACGATCCCATAAGTGCTATAAAAGTATAAATTTCTACGAGCTTGTTTTCAAATCTCAAAATATGTTTGTGTTCATCGAGTTTTCTAAGATCTATATCATATTTTGCAATTTAACTGCAGTTTGATCTAAAAATATTTGTTCAAATTACTTTAGACGATTTGAAATCTGTTTTTGCTCAATGATTTCATTCTTACTCTCATTTTCATTTGAAATCATGTCTAAGGACGATATTCAGTAAATTTCATTCAATTTGTCAAGAAGCATTGGATCATCAACTCGTATTCAACTCCGTTTTTTTAAAGACTATGACGTTTTGGTTTCATACTTCAAAGATTATGTTTCTGGAATTTAAAAACAAGGACAATACATTTGGAAGTCAAGTATCAAAGGAGCTCACTAATGCACAAAGACGAAGGAGCATGTCCTTAATATTGTTGATTATGTTGATCTTGAGAAGTACAAGGATCTCACTACTAAATAAAACGAGAAGATTAAAGGCGATTTGAGAACCAAAGGAGATCTACGATTTACAATTCCATCAGATACTTTTAGACTTGCAATCTCATTTCCAACGCTCATGATATCTGTGAAAAACTGAAGGAATTGTAATATGGCGATGCTGATCAAACTCATTCCGTACAAACATGTTTACTCTTTGAGTTTGGACCATTTAGACAAAAATTTACTGAAATAATTGAACAAGTGGCTCGCATGTTCGATCATCTATTAAGTAAAATGTTGAATTATGGATTGAAAAGATAAATAATAGGAGAAAAAGTGGTGTTCATGAGTAACTTACGATCAAAATGGAAGATGATCACTTCAATTGTGAAAGCACACGAACAATTTAAGAACTACTCTTTGGCTCAAGTTGTTGGTATTCTATAATGTAACATTCATTTTCTTGGATGAATCGAATTAGGGTTTCAGAGAGTCAAAACGTTAGATTTTGGAGAAAAAGGGGTCCTCACGATGTGAGGCATGGAGTCTTACAATGTGAGGAGGGCCGCATGAAGATTCCTTTCGGGACTGAGCTCACGACGTGAAGATCGCTGCAACCCAAGCTCACGAAGTTCTATGGTTTCCCACGCATTTAGGCCCCCTTAACTAGATTTTAGGGTTCGTTTCTTAGCCTCCACCTTCCCCTAACTCAAAAAAAGCCTAACCCTAATCCATATTGGTGATTTAGGATCCATTTTAGTGTTTTGGTGGCTAGAAGAAGAAGAATAATAAGAGGTTCTAGAGTGTTGGTTCAACAAGGAGGCTTTATCATCTTCATCTTGTGCACATTTTGAACGATTGTAAGTGTCCAAGATCCAATCTTTATAAGATCAAATATATACATCTAAGTTCTAAGCTCCACTTTTCATGTTTATGTGGGATTTCAAGCTCGGGATCCATAAAGTTTGGCAACTTTATGGATCAATTAGTCATTCTCTATGATTTAGTCTTATGGATCTGAAGTGTGGTTAAAATTTATGAATCTTGTTTGAGTTTGGGTCCATTTGTCACAACCCCTAACCAATGATGGCGGAAATGTCCACAGGTGGTTGACTTCATTTATAGTATCACAACAAGAGTATAATAGTGCTCAAAGTAAATACAACCATCATAAATATAATTGAAAAAGTTACACCATAGTATGAGTTTACATGTTTCAAATTCAATTACACTATGATGACAAAAATGAAATGTTTGACGATTTAACGTCCCATCCTCAAAAGCTGATGATTTCCTGTTTCACTGATTTCCTGAGAATACAAGTAATTTCGAAAAAGTGTCAACAATTAAGTTGGTGAGTTCATAAGCTTTTGGATGTAGAGTTTGAAATCCTTTGTTTTTAAATGTAATGTATACCTAAGAAAAATCCATTATTTTTCTTAATAAATGTTATGTAGTCTTAAATCCCAAAACCGAGTGTATGTGTGTCTCGTACTTATAATGATGTATGTAGTTTTAAATAGATAAAACTCCTTTTTAAAGTAGAAATTTATGTAAACTATAAGTGTCGTTATCTCCCTATGTGAGTCGCCATAACCATACTATAACAGAGATGTCTGTTGCGATGTTCTTTAGGCGTCCAAAATGAAATGACATTTGTCACCCCCGATCGGCCGATCGGGCTGTCGTAGCAGCATAGGTGTGAGTTGTCAATCCCAATATAGATCTATACACAATTATCACGCTCTCCCTACAAGAGACTCTGGTTATAACTATTCAGGAATTTTAACCCATACTCTAAGAGTACAATGAAGACGTGTCTCACAATTTACGATAACGAGTTTACGTGTAGTATGAATGTAAAACCTTTTCTATGGTGGAATTGAAATCCCCTTTTTGTGTAGTATGTTTGAAATGTGAAAATCCATAAACTATACCTATTATAATTTATCATGTGGTAAATAAAAACCCATTTGTATTGAGAGTAAAACCTTTTCTGTGTAAGTAGTATGTTTAGCAAGCATAACTATACTACTTATGTTTCATCTTGTATGTTTGTAATGATAAAGGACTCTTACAATTCAGTGAGTAATTTCTGTTATTTAAATGTAACTCAACAGAAAACATATGTAAAATATGAAGTCATCAAAGATAAACACTTTGCTCAACATGTTACAAAGTGTTATGAAAGTTGTAAGTTGTTAACTAGTTTTTAACCTTTCTACACTGTTTTAGAAAAATCATAGAATAATCATACGAAGTCGGAAACTGAATCCGTAAACTCTGAGAGTTTAGATATTGTGTCTAGTTTATGCATAAATTTTATTAGGATTTTTAGAAGTCTCTAACTTGTGTGAAAATGTTCATATTCACAGACTGCTCCGAATTCATTTCTGAAATGATAGGCAGTTTTGTAAAAATCACCATAAATTGTAGAAAAATCGTATGGAGATGTTCAAGTAATCATTAGAAAGGTAGCATATTAATTTTTTTTTGAAAGATATTAAGTTTAAGATGATCAAAAAATTCCCTGAATAGGACTCAACTTTTCTATGAAAAGCTGAAGTATGAGTTTGAGTTATGATAAGGTGATTTAACTTGTATTCCACCCCCCCTAAAACTTCAAGAAAACATGAAAATGTAGGGGTATGAACTCACCTTGAGTGATTTTCAGAGATGAATGTGGAAGAAGAGATGTTTCAAAGTCAAGAACACTTGGTAAATGCTTGGAGAGTTGAAAATCTAAGAACAAATACGGTGATATTTGTTATGAGAGATCCATAATTTGAGTGAAGGTGTGAAGAATGTTCCAATGTAGGATGAATATATTTACCAAAATTGAGTGAAAAGATCAATATCAGCCTTGGAGTCTCGAGTTTTTAGAGAGAGAAAGTGATAGAGAGGTGTTTGCTTTTTGGTGAGGGAGTGAGTAAAGTGAAAGGAGAGGTAAGGGTTTTCCAGCCTTTGATCAAGATATCTTGCTGGAGGGGAGTGTGAGAGGACAAATAGTTGACTAGGTAGTGATGAATAGTGACTGGAGGTTGTCATAGGGTGGTATGGGAGGTTGCTTGTATCATTACTCTATGGAAAAGTCAACACTCCAAATCAATATCTTACACAACAGATATTATTATAGATTAAGATTTCCCCCCAAAAGTGATTAAAATATGAATATATAGGGTCTTATATGCCAAAATATGAGTTTGGGTGCAAATCCCACGTTAAAACATGAAAAACGAGCTTAAAACTCGAAGATGGTTGAAAACCGGGAAACGAGGAGCGAATCTGCGAGGGTTCGGTTCATGTTTCTGAGGACCGAAGGTGGGTTCGGTCCGAGAAGCTCACAGGTGAAAGTGTCATATGGGAGGCGAAGGCGAAGTGAACCGAGAACAGCTGAAGCGTCGATCCGAAGGGTCTGATCCGAACTGAAGGGTGAGTTCAGTTCTTAAGTAAGTTTCGGTCTTGGCAGGTTCGGTCCCTAGGGTTTGGTTCTTAAGGCTAGTTTCGGTTGTTATAGGGAGGCTTCGGTTCATATAGTGGTTTCGGCCCTATATGGCTGTTTTTCGAATAATCTTTCTGTTTCGAGTGATTATAAAAAGTTGAAAGAGATTTTGAGAGATATTTGGGAGAGAGAGAGAGAGAGATAGAGTGAAAGAGATTTAGAGAGACTTTATTTGTGACCTTTCTGAGTGTTTAGCCTCGAAATGCTAGGTTCGTAAGCCCCGTTAATCCTTGTTATGAGTGTTATACCCCCCTCTCGCAGGGTTTGTAATAGTATTTTATCGAGTAGTTACATCATTTACCATGATTAGGGTTTAATTTTTTGAACACGTGAGAACTCAAAGTGATACTTTGCATTAAGATAGTGAGTTGTAAAATAGTAAGCATAATGTCAACCCTGATATACAAGGCTTAATTGATTTGACCAGTTTGACTTCTTGACTTTATTTGACTTTGACTTGACTAGAAAGTGACGGTTGTCACACCATTGATTGTCATTTTGACCTATGATAGATTTAGGACATGCTTGGGGCATGAATGTCCATCTAGTAATCATTTTTATTAGCCTTTGGAGTCATTTTTAGTTTCTCAAAGAAGTAGGATTGGAGGCTTAATGGATTAAGTACTTAAAAGTTAGGTTTTTAGCCTTATGTTGTTCCCACGATGCGAGACACAAGGTCTCACGATGTGAGAAGCGTTTGGTCTAATTTATCATCATCTGCTTGGGGCTCACGACGTGAGGGAAGTCTCGTTGGCTTTCCTTTGAATGAGTTGGCTAGGTAAAGTCGTGATGAGTTGGGATCTAATTAAGTCAACTCTCACGACATGACCAAGGCTGGTCACAACGTGAGATGTGGTTTTTGAGCTTTTGGGCCTTGTTGGGCCCTAGTTTTCTATGTGTGGTCCTTTTTGGTGCTTTGGTTTATTTGGATCTTTGGGTATCTTCTATGAATCTGGGCCTCCTTTGTTTAGGCCCAAGATGGGTTTTGGGACAATTAGGAAGTTGGGCCATAATGGGCTTCTGATGCTATTGGTGGGCCTCAGATTTTGGGCCAAGTGAGAAAAGGATCAAATGGACGTTACCCTCAGTGTTGAACAATCAGACTTGGATCCCAACCATGGCTTGTGGACGAATTATTAATTTGGTATTATTTTTTGGTGAAAGCGTAGGGATTTTCTGGATCAACACTCTGTGCTTTTATTTGGGAATTTTGGCAGCTTGAGGTGAGTCTTCCTCACCATGTTTAGCGATTCGAAGGCACCAATGTCGACCCCAGATTTATTATGTTAGAGTACTAGATGTCCGTGTAACTCTTGCATGTGTATGTGTTCGTATGCTTAGTGGGTAGGGCCTAAAGGTTATTCTATATGCTATTACTTGTTATACTTGCATTATTGTATGTTGGGCAGGGCCCGTTATGAGAGTTAGGGTGAGGCTCGATATAATTAGTGGACAGGGCCCATTACGCGAGTTAGGAGGGGCCCATTACACGCATTGGGCAGGGCCCATTGATTGACAAATTTGTATGTCGGGTGAGGCCCGATGACGGTCGGGGCCCATTATATTTTTGATATGTATGGTATGTGGTATTTTGGGGAACTCCCTAAGCTTTGTGCTTATGGTTTTATGGTTATGGTCTCAAGTAAATTCAGTTCGAAAGGGAAGGGTATGGCTTGATCGCAACACATCCACCAATGTTTCCGCATTATGATGATTTTGGGATTGTACTTTGATAATTGTTTTCTCATAAAGTGCTTTTGAATATTTAGAAAAACGATGTTGATTGTTGACTTAAAATATAATTAATGTTTTGGTTGAATTAAAAATGAAATTTTTACCTCACAAGTTTGGACCGTTACAAATTGGTATCAGAGCCTTGGTTTGAGGGATTCAGGCATACTATCGGGTGTGTCTGAACTCAAACTGAGGTTTTGGTGAAATTTTCATAAAACAAATGTTTTATTAAAGGATTTTCTAATAAAATAAAGTGGTGGTATGCGTGCAATCAGCTGAGCTCAAGTAAGTGATTCCGAGAATACCCATACATGTTGATATGTTATATGATTTGAATGTTTGCATGCTAGGATAAGGATAGGGATACTTTCAGGAATTGCATGATAGATTGGCCTGATATGTGATGCCTTGAAGCCTAGAAAACTTAGGATGCTAGATTAGGAAAAATGTATTGGTATCAGGGATTGCTAAGTGTATGCTTTAAGAATTATATACAGTTAGGATCATATACCCCTAAAATGATTGATTTGGCCTTATTTCCCGTTCCTCTTTTGGTTGTGGTCCAAGGATAGAGTCTTTTATTCGACAGTCTATTTAATCCTGTATTGTGTATAATTTGCATGTATAAGAAAACCGGAAGCGAGGGTGGAAGTTCCTAGCATGAGTTGTAGTATGGAATTTTGAATGTTCTTTGGTTATTATATGGATTGGAGTGCTACTGTGCGAATGTTGCTTGCTTTGTGCTTTGTACTTTGTGGAACTCTTAAGTGATGTGAGTTAGCTATTAAGTGAATATGTCAAGTCACATATGACAAAGGTTGGAAAATCTCAGAGTGACGGATTTGACCCTATTCTGCAACATTCATTTGAGTGTAACCATTGTAGGGATGAGTCTTTTACTCGAAGGATTATCTAAGATTTGTTACATGTGATTGTATTTATGTGGTGGGTAACTGGCATTATGGGGAGTTCTTCAGCAGCTGATGGCAGGGTGAGGTCGGAAACCTAGGCAAGCCTAGGAAGTGCTTCAGTGGGTTGGTGACGTTGTTTAGCGAGTATTTGGGGTATCGGTTTGAGAAGATGACTTAGAGGATTCAGGAAGATTTTTGAAGAAAGTATGGATAGGTGTGGAAGCTGATATTGGGCTTGTACTAGTGAAAGCACATGATCCCTACTCGAATCGAGGAGAGTCTTGGAGAATCCAGGAAGCCTGTAGGATGAGGATTCTTGGATATGTTCTATAATTTGTATGGTCGTTTTCAGAATGGTGATGAACACTCAGGAAAGAGGTTTGGGGTTGGATTCAAGCTCAAGTGCAGGTATTTGGCCGATCGATGAGTGCATGCAGGAGTTCATCTCGTCAGAGATTACCCACGGTATTTTGGAATGGACTCCTATGATCTTTGGTTCGATCAAGGTGGGGATTTCAGAACTCTTGGATGGTCGTCTTGGGGATTTTCAGACCGTTATTGTAGCAGGGCAGTTGGGGGCCCATCTGGGGCTCAAAGCTTGTGGAGCTCTAGAATCCTCCGGGAAAGAGGATCTAACTGCTTGCACTTGTAATATGGGATTGGAGCTGGGTTATGCATCATATTTTTTGGAGGACCGATCTTATGATTGGATTTCCATAGCATTTTCGTGAGATTTACATGAGGAGTTACCCAACATTATTGGTCGTGTCACTGATAGATTGGTTGCCATGTTCGAGGGTAGGATTGTGGCTACTTAGGCGGTTGATGCGATGGTCGAGGTAACTTAAGAGCAGGAAATTGGTTCAGATATGCGAATGGGGAAGAAGAAGCGGACTCATGGTCCGACTCGGCAATCTAAACAGTTGGATGTTGCCATGGCTAGTGTGAAGGACCCGAGGGGCCGAGATGTTTGTACGAATGATGAAGGGAGAAATGAGCATGTGCGCGACAAGTATAACGCGACAGGTGCGGAAGGAATGGCCACCTCCGCCAAGAGTGCACCTTAGAGGTAGAACTGTGTCATCGTATCTTGGCCATATCAGGGAAAATTGCCCACGTGTAGTGATTAGGGCAGCTCAGGTCCCATCGTAGGTGTCTCGATAGGAAGGGGAGGTCAGGATTTTATTAGATGCTATCGTGGGTATATTATCTTTTCTATTATCTATATTTATAGTGATTTGATATCTTGTTGGGTATGGGTAATTATTATCTTCGGGTTAGTTCTATGTTTTTCTTGGGTTATATCATAAAGAATTGTTATATGCCATTTTTCATGCCAAGAGTCATTAGTTTGTCGCATCATGCTGGGCGGAATTTAGAGTGTTTGGATGTTGTTCCGGTTCTTTGATGGGGTCAATTCAGGGGTATCGTTTGGAAGGTCTATGGTCGGATCAGTTGGTTAGTTCTTCAACAATGTCGAATTTCGGATGGGAAAGCATTTGTTTAGGTAAGATCGATAGTCACCGATGGCAGGACCTTTGGGTCCAATCGCTACCGTTGCTAAGGAAGGAGCGATAGTAAGGAGATGAAGATGGAAACCGTATGAGTTTGTTTGGTCATTGGAGGTGCCAGGAGAATTTTATTATCACAAGGGTGAAGATGGTTAGAATTCAAAGATCCTTCTGAGGATGGGAAGTTGGAATGAAGATTTGCCAGATCAGAGCAAGGGTTATGGCCTTTTCACCAACGTAAATGACTTAAGTATTTTGTGTAGTATCATGGGAATCGATTGGGGCTATCGAGATGGTTGAGAGTTCAAGGAGTATTTATTTGGATTTCAAGATTTGTGCGATCATGAATATTGGCTAGTTATGGAATGCTAGTATTGGTAAGTGCAGGTCGTTGGCGGTTCGAATTATAAGGAGGTAAGATGAGTTGAGGATCCATCAAATTTTATGACTTGGGAGAGATTCAACGAATCCAAGTGGGGGAGTATCGTTAAGAATTCCGAGAGCTGGACCAGGTGTGAAGCTAGGGTAAGTTCCACATCCCATTCGGGAGGGGAGACAACTCAAGTGGCCATATGGATTGAAGTTCTGTAAGTTGGAAGTCCAGGAAACTTCCAACATCTAGTTGGCGTCTTTTTTGTGATGTATAGCAGGCATGTGGATGGGTACAAGTTGAGGGTTGTGTTAGATACTCGCTGCCTGTTCTTGTTTGATTAAGTCTTTGGGATTCGAAGTATGACCTGAACACCTGATTGGAATTTAGTTGGATGCGGGTTCACTCAGGATGATTGGGGTTCATATGGTATAGGTGTGGTAAGACCATGGGTGGTAACCATGGTGGGTTTGACGTGTCATAAGACTGTGGGGGTGGCCGTAGCATTCACTAGATTGCCAGATAATATGGAAGTGCTGTAAGTCTGCGATGGGATCGTAGTATTCACCAGATTGAGATAGGCCATCGTTGGAATGGAGGAGGACTAGTTCGTGCCTTGGGCAAGGCGGACATGATTACCATAAAGCATCTTTCTGTTATAGGAAGAGGACCATTGGGGTCCGAGGCGAGGTTAGGCATGTGTAGCTCTCGATGGGGTGAGACTCGTGGGCATGGTCCTTTCGTTGGTAGAGACTAGGTGAGACCCATGGGCAAGGCCCGCATGATTATGGCAGTATAGGTGAGACCTAGTAGAGACCGGTTAGGTTAAGGTATTGGGTCATGGTTTTAGTGGGATGTTATATGGTCAGTGAGTGGCAAGGGGTGATGCATAGGCTAGGGTAGCCTTATTAGTTAGACTCTTAGGAACCTAGTGGCCGAACCAGGTGTGAGGCTGGTAGTCTCAGTGGTGGATTGGGGATTTTTATATCCAAGTTTAGTGAATGGATGCAATGAATTAGAAGATTTCAGGTGAATGCTAGTGTAATCATTGGATCTCGGGTTTCAAGTTAGGTACCAAGTTGGCTATTGGTCGAGACTCGCATTAGGAATCGTTAGTGAGGCTATGCAAGATATATATTATAGCAATATAGGAATTAAGGAATATGTATGCCAAGGATATCAATTGGAGGGTTCAGGGTCAAAAGGGATGTTTTCAGTTCGGATGGTAGAATAGGACCATGTGATTGTTCTTTGGAATGGTTTTACCTGTGTGTAGGTATGGAAAGTTATGGATTTTAGAATTGTAGCAGTAGCGTATCGTTTCAGCAACAAGGATCGGTCAGTGATTCTATTGTTAGTGGAAAAAACTAGTAACATCCCGAAAATCATAGGGTAAAATTTCATTTTTAATATATATTCAAACATTCACTTATCTTTATTCAATCATTTAAAAGTATTCCAAAGTAAAACAATTATCAAAGTAAAATCCCAAAATCATGAATTGTGGAAAAAGTCGGGTGTACGCGCTGCGATCAAGTCGAGCCCTTCCCTTTCAAACTAGAAGTATCTGAAACCATAAACCACAAAATGTAAGCACGAAGATTAGTGAGTTCCCCAAATACCACATACCATACATATCATACATATCTAACAATCAATAGAAAGTGCTATGTGACAACCATAGTCTTGCCATTATGCCATGAGCCGTATCACGGTCTTCCTTACCAGGCCAGGGGCCAAAACCCTGGGTCTTACAGACAAGTGCCAGGAGCCACCTCCTGGTCTTCCATGCAAGCATCACAAAAACAACTAGCATACAATCTACAACTACTTAACTAATTAACTGCAAGAGTTCAGACTCTGGTCTTGCATACAGATTTCTAGGATTCACCTCCTGGTCTTTCATACAAAATTTCAAGGGCCACCCCTGGTCTTCCTATAATACATAAACCAAATGGGTCGGCATTGGTGCCTGCGACCCATAGAATAGTGAGGAGACTCACCTCAATTGTTGAACACACAAATAAATCTCTGACCGCTGATGCGCTAGAGTCATCGCACTATCAAACAATTAACACCCAATTAACAATTGGGTTCTAAACCAAATCCAATAATCCATATATAGGGTAAAAAGACCATTTTACCCCTCACCTAGTTGAGTCCAAGACTAAGGCCCAGAGTCATAATCATAAAGGCCGACAAACTAATAATAATCCAAAGCCCACTAATGGCCCGATTTTCCAAATTGGGCCCAAAACCTTACATGGGCATTACCCTAAAGCCCATTAACTTTTCCTAATCCAAAACACATATTCTCAGCTAGCCCAACAAACCCCAAACAACCAAACCCAAAAAGGTAGCCCAAACTGAAGCTTAAACACTCAAAGCCCAATAGACCGAGTACGTGGGGCGTACAAGCATGTACGCACAACGTACTCGCTTGGAGGCTTGTACACTGTGCATAACTGCTTATACGCACACCCTACTCACCTTATTCAGCCCAAACCTGATTTTCACTTAATCCATTAAGGCAAAGCTTTCCAAACCACAGATATAACCTCCTTGATCTGGAATACCACGTAAAGTTACCAACTTTACATTCATACATGACTAAAAGAAAATATTAAGCTTAAAAGGGACTTATTGGTTGATTTAATGCATGCATGACTCCATAATACCCATAAAGCTTGCAACTTTATGCTCAAGGATACCAAAACAGACTCATATCTGAAAGGATGAACCCTTAAACAACCTAACTCATCCATGATCTCAGAAAGAAGGCCAAAATCATTATAAACTAGCCATAAAGAGATCTAATCATACACAAACCAAGATGAAAACTTGATACCTCAAAAACCTTTCCCACAAGATGATGATTCTGGATCCAAAGCTTTCCCACCAAGCAAAAAAACTTTAAGCTTGTCTTCTTGCCTTCCCAAGGGAAAAAATTGAGCATCAAAGCCTCCCAATAGCTCAAGAACACCTCCAAAAGGCTACAATGTCGATTTAGGGTTTTTAGAGTGTGGAGGCTGACTTAGAAATGAGGGAAAGGAGCTAACATAAGGCTTTTATAAGGTACAAATACGAAAATTAGGGTTTCTCACTAACCCTCGTATGCCCAACGTACAATGTCCGATCCCATATCCGCAGTATGCTAAGCGTCTGCTCCATTACGCATGGCGTAACCCATAAAGCATCAGTACGCCCCGCGTACTACCTTGGTAGGCCTCGTGTATTAGGGTTTACCCTTAAACCCTAATTCATTCTAAAGGCCATAACTTTCTCCATACAACTCTGATTCCAACCATCCTTATATTAATGAAAAGGTATCGAGAAGCCCTACACAATTATCAAATCATACTTGACTTAAAGTTCTCCGAACACAAAATCCAATTACCATAAAGGCCCTCTGCCAATTTACCAAAATGCCCCTTGACACCAAAACCAATTCCGAATGCCCGAAGCATCTACATTTCATCACCCCCGTCCTAATGGGTAATTATTCGAAACAGAGCGTTACAACTCTCCCCCACTTAAATTAGATTTTGTCCTTGAAATCCGTCCTTACCTTTCCCATTATGACAACATCATGTGCAACACAACCACAATACTAAGAATACCACAAGCTTCCCAAGATGACTGAAACCAACCTTAGAAGAACTCACCAAATCTAAAGAAGAACGAATCTTAAAACCTTGCAAAAACCACCTCTACCTTTCCCAAAACCCGATATCTCGAATTGGTCTGACTTCCCGATTGACCACCCACACCAAACCACTATTAAGCCAAATCCTTATTTAATAATAGATTGAACAAGACACTTCCAACATTGATTATCTTGATGCTTCCAAAGGAACAAAATCACTGACCATAAACAGTTGCAAAACACTTACACTTGATAGAAGGCTTAGATAATCATTCAGGTAGAAGATTCATCCCTGCAATGCTTAGACTCAAACAAGAGCTATGCAACATAGTCCAGTCAACCACTCTGAAATTATTTAATACAACTGCGAGCAAATTAACATATTCCCCAAATAACAAGCGACTCCACACACGAATCCCAAATCACTGAAACCATTCCGACTCATCTTTGGACATGGAAATTTCAGACAGGAAGAAACGAATCTGTGAGAGACACGACACGACACGAATACATCTTAAAAATTGAGATAAAGCTTATTTCTCATCGTGTAATCGTATCGTGTCAAGTTCGTGGCTGATACGTTTTCATGACACGAATACACGAGTTGCCAGGTCTACTCATCTTGCTCCCCCTAGCTGCTCTCCAAATGTAGTTGAGACCTCCCTGGTCCCAACCTGTCTGCCAACTACCTGAAACACCAGGCTCCTACCCGATTACTGAGCCAAAAGACACAAAGACACATAGTCGCCCCACGTGACTCTCCGAAAGAAAATCTTGACTGGTAATAATTGCCTGTAACGCCTGTAGATCCGGGCTAGTCAATTTGGAGACGATAAGCGTCAAAAATGACCTTTTTTGATGGAAGATTATTTATAAGGAGTAATCTTAACTAATTTTTAGTATATGTTACAAGGATTCCGTGCATATAAAGAACGCCGAAATCCGAGTTATAACGAAGAAGTTATGACCCGTCGAAGTTTCGTGACAGAACCGACACGACGCTGAATGACGTAAAAAGTGAATTTATGTTAGAGAAATATTTAGCCTTAGAGACCTAAACAAAACTCATAGAATACGTTAAACAGAAAGCGTGCATAAAAAGAACGCCCAAATCTGACTTCGTATGAGGAAGTTATGATTTTTCATAAGTTTTGACTTAGCAGTATGCAACCCGAATCCTCGATTTGAGATCGAGTGATTTTTAGCCGAAACAATCTAAATGAGAATCGGAGATCTCAATGATATTAGTGAAATGATAAAAAGATAGGCGGAAACGGACGTCAGATGAAGAAGTTATGAATTTATAATGGAGTTTTTTTGTCCTGACCTACTAAAAATAATATAAAAGTAATATATTTATAATATATTAAAAATAAACATAAAATTAGCCAATGGAGTCTAAACGAGAGTTGTAGAGCATATTCTCACCTACGCGTCGATATAAAAAACGTTAAAAACGGAGTTCGTATGCGAAAGTTATGAATTTCTGAAGTTCGGGGCGCGAAACCCCAAAACTATCAGCCACCACGACGTGGTAAAAGTGCCATGACGTGGCAGGAGCTCTGGAGTCTGTCAGACCCACTTTCAATGACGCATACAGTGACGACCCATCCACCACGACGTGGCAAGGGCAATTTTTGCCTTATAAATAGATTTGAAGGGCCAGCCGAGTTTGGGTTGCTCCAACTCCTCTCTCTCACTCCCGATACCCTCTATAGTCATCCCGAAGTACCCCCGAAGCCCCGGTTTCATCCCGAGACCCGAATCAAGTCCCGAAGCTTGAAGATCCCAAGAAGTGAGATTCCCGAGCCGAAGCTCTGCCCGTGAGAAGCCCGATTTTTGTGAAGATCTTCCAGATCTACCGAAGAATACTACTTCTACAAGCCATAGTGTTGTCCAATCATCTTCTAATCAAGTGAGTGTGTGGTCACTTTCTTCTAACACATAAATATTAAGTATTTTCTATGAAATACATGCTATGTGTATAATATAAAGTTGTTTATATGTGTGGGTGTATAGTCCCTTTCATAAACACGAGTATAATACAAGTATTGTTTGAATGTATTAAGTATATGTTTGGGTGAGTGTGTAGTTACTTTCTTCTAACACATAAATACGAAGTATTTGCTATGAAATATGTGCTATGTGTTTATATATTATTTGTCTATTTGAGATGGGCATGGAATTGAACTTTCATATAGGTTTTAAATGAGTTAAACTCTATATGTATTTTATCTCTACAAATATGTTGCATAGAACATGGGTAGACGAAATAGTTGGTATGTGATGAAGGATGAGTTTGAGGATGAGACGAAAGATAAACCTCGGTAGCTATGGATTTAGTACTGTAAAGATAAGCCTCGGTAGCTATGGATTTAGTATTGTATATAGATGAACCTTGGTGGCTATGGATTTAGTACCGTATAGACGAACGTTGGTAGCCATGGATTTAGTACTGTTAGATAGACAATGATAGCTATGGACTTAGTACCTGTTAGATAAACGTTGGTAGCTATGGACTTAGTACCTATATTGGTAGCTATGGATTTAGTACCCGATGAATGAACCATAGCAGCTATGGAATTAGTGCTTTACGAAAGAACCTTGGCAGCTATTGTCTTAGTGCCTAATAAAGAATCCTGGCAGCTATTGTCTTAGTGCTTAATACGGAGTGAACGAATAGATGAATCTTAGGGTAGGCCCTTAAGAGTAAGGAAGATAATGGGATGGGTAATCGGAATGATCGTTTGATGATTATATATATATATATATATATATATATATATATATATATATATATATATAATATAATATAATATTGTGGGTTGAAAACCCTATATGCTCACCAGGTTCCCAAGCCTGGCCCACTCAGTTTTCTTTGCATTACAGGTAATGACACAAGAGTATAAGTTGGTGGACTTGACGAGAGATTTTGGATTATAGATCAGTAGTTATAAATAACTGTTGTAAGGTCTATTTTATATTGTTTATGCTTTTGGTCTGTATCGGAACATGGCATCCCAAGATTTTGTTATTTAATGAAAATATATTTCTTTAAAGAAATGCTTTGATAAATTCTTATCGTATTTTGTTTTGGGAACAAATTCCGCAACCGTTTTCTTTAAACGAATACTCTGATTTATAAAACAAAGCATAAACAAATCGGTCTTTTCTGGCCGTGAAATTGGGGATGTCACATTGCCCAAACCACCTTTCCACCAAATCCATTACTAAAATGAATGCTACAAGACCCACTGTAGTCTCATATCATACCTGGTCTCCAACGACCTACCATTTCCTGATTCCATGCATGTTGTGGCCCTCCCACATTCTTACGAACAGACTCATCCTGGTCCAATCCATCTGACGAATCCACGACAAATCAAGTATTTACTATTCCCCCACTGCTGCATAGGGACCAGTGAATGCTACAGGCCACCCCATAGTTTTACAACATTTCCACACTGACTGCCAGCTAGGGAATGCTACGGGCCACCCCGCAGTCTCATAACATTTCTGTTGAAACAATAATTACTAAGCTCGACAGATTCTATAGTTTATAACGTGAATTAAATGACAAGAATTATGATCAAAATAGTGCCAAATAATTTGATTATAAAAGCTCTAGCAGAGTTCAATGAGAACTTCTCTATAAGAGCTAGGTAGGGCAACAAAACAATCAACCCTAATTGTTACATGTATGCACATTAAATAGTCTAACCTTAGAACACAAAGCCGTGAATGGAAAGGCCCAAACCGGTAAATAAGAGTATTCTAGTACATATATTTGAATCAATACATTTAAAACCCAACAATATCCCGCTTTATGTCAAATAAGGAAGGAGTTCTTCTATTGTTGTTGTCTTTTCTGCAACTTGAATAATAACGACATTAAATTCAGAAGTGTGTTTCTGACAACTATATACCACTTGAGCATATCTAAAAAGCATTTCTGATCAGCAATATTGTTCGCTTTATAAGCTTCAATAAATCCCATGATATTGTTCAGAGCGGAAGTTAAGTGTAAGTTTTTGTCCAGCAAGAATAACATACACCTCTGAACCGTTTGATCATTCTTCCGTCGGTACACCACACTCCAATTGTCTTTTAGGATTTTTCCCAGCTTCAACTTGTGGAGATACTTCGATTCCCCCTTAGGTTTCAGAATTGGCTTCTTCTTCAGAACAAATGCTATTTCTACATCCATCTTTCCGATCTCATGAATGTAACAAATAAGCATCCTCTTCAGATGGGCTATGATCGGCTCGAACTTCTGTTCATCTTTTGACAAAATAAGGAACAAAGAAATTCAATCATATGGATTCATGCATGGTAAATCAGCAAGTGTAAAATTAACTTCAACAGGACTTGCTCTTCTGAATCCTTTGAACTTGATGTTTATGAAGTTTTCAATCGGAAAAGGAGCATAAACCTTCACATCAACAATCTTCTACAAAATCCATGTTTTGAATTGAGGCTTTCCATACTTAAGATAGAAGGAGAAGAGCATATGATTAACATCATAATCCGAGAGTGGCACCTTCTCAATCTTCTCGAAGCATCTGAATAGAAAAGCCCTAGGAGTGATCAGAAAATCAAGTTGAGAGTTAGCAGTATTATCCAACTCAAATGATACCGAAGGCTCCAACCAAAGAGTGCTCAGATCATCAACTGTTTCCTTTTGAATTCTTTCCAGTGTCCATAGAGGAAAGAGTGACTTCTAAGTTTCAAGGCTGACCTTCTCAATCTTGGCTTCCATTTCTTGATTTTCTAATTCTTTTCTAATGCACAAAATATCATCAAGCTCTTTATCACGCTTCTTTTTGACTAGCTTTTCACCTTCAGATAACTCTTCTTCTTCTTCTTCTTATTATTATTATTATTTATCAACAAATTTCTCTTTTCCTTTAGATCTAGAAGCTTCCTTACCCTTCTGATCATTAGGATTCGGTTTTAGTTTCTGTTCAGTTTCACCAATAGGTTTACCATAATTTTGCTTAGGTTTTTCTTTAATATCCCCCCTTGTTTCGGAAGACCATCACGTTTCGAAACACCTTCAAGTCTATTGAGCATTGAAAATACTGATTTGATTTTTTCTACAAGAAGTTGTCGTACCGAAACTGTAAACAGGGATTCACGAGTTTCTACAAGGCTTTGCAGATATTGATTAATATCCGAAACACAACTTCTAACCACAGTCTTCTCAGACTCCAAGTCATCGTTCTGAATTTGTTCAATCTTAGACACGATAGAGGCCTTGAGTTCAACATTATTAGCCTTGATTTCAGAGCAAACATGAGAAAGTGCTTCATGTTAGGGTGCAAAGTCATGCTTGGATGTAATGTTTTAGGCTTTCCTCTTTGTATGTGTAAATGGGTTGAGTCTTTTCCTATAAATAGGAAGTGAGTGACTCCCATTATGTAAGAATGTAAGAGTCCATTTTGGAGTGTTAGACTAGAGAGAGAATTTGTATACAAACCCATTTGTATAATCTTTCTAGATCTAATACGAGCTTACAAAGATTTATTTACTCCTGGTGTTCTGGAATTTGTATGATGAATCACTAGATCTTTTCTAAATTCCGCACATGCCATCAGAATCAACACCACTACAATTGGTATCAGAGCGGGTGTTCTTGAATCTCATCAAGAATTGATCCTTGATGGCTATTTTGATTTGGTGATTCTTATTGTTCATTGATCTTCGTGTTTAGAGAGTGTTTTTGTATTCTAGAAGTCGAATTTTTTCTTGATTTGATCCATAATTCGACTTTCTCTCTCTAGAATACTTGTTTGTATCACTTTCTCTTTCTAGAAAACCCATTCAAAATCACTTTCTCTCTCTAGAAAATTTCAAGTTCTTGTAATCATGGAGAAATGGATGATTCGTAGTGAAGATGTTCAATATGAATGCTCATTTGAATATCTTCTTAAGAGCTTAACTATTGGATTGATAAGTGAATATGATATTGTTGTAAATGGAGAAAAGAACGAAGTTGGAGAATTAATTAGTTGTCCAATTTTTCGAACCAAACATTTGTTTGATCGATTGATTACAACATATCAAAAGAGACGAAGAAATAGAAGAGATGGAGAAGTCATAAAAGGAATTTCTCGTGCTGAATGCAAATATGGAAGAAATAAACTTGAATATTATGCAGATTGTCGTGAAGCTCGGGATGGTGTTCTTGATGATGATGATGTTCAAGAAAAAGGAGTTCAAGTTGATTTTCAAGATGAAAAAGTTTTTTGCTCAATTGGCGTTCAAACCGATGATATTTTGTGTTCTTGTGATTCGTTTGAAGGAATGATTCCTTATCGGAAGCTGGTGATCCAAGAAAATCACAAGTATCAAACTCCAAAAGATTTGATTCAAACTCAAAATGTTCATGTTGTTGAAAGTGGGTTTGTTCATGAAGTCAAGTCTTCAAGATGCAAAAAGATGAGAAAGAAAAAGAAGAAGAAGATGAATCGGAAGAATAAGCGGGTTTACTCACAAAAATCGTCATATGTTGTGAAGCCGAAATCCGTGAAGCAAATTTGGGTTCCAAAGCAACAATCTCCAAAGGCTGCATTGAATTTGAAGTCAAAACCCAAATGTGTTGGTGGTTCTTTTGAAGATGTTCTTGGATCGTTGAAGAACACGAAGAACACGAAGAACGAGTTGTACATCTCGCATGGTGGGTGGTACAATGTTCGATTTGGAGATTTTCTCATTCCGACAAAAGAACCAAGATCTTCCATATTTGATTCGTTCGTTGAAAACGGAACTCGATTCGTCAAAAAGGTATCTCAAATTCTAAAATGGATTCCAAAACGTCCATGATTTCGATTCGTGCGTTGCGTTTTTGAATTTTGATCAATTTGTTTCGTTGAATCTAATCCGTTTTTACCCCATTGGTGATTCAACAAAAAAAATTTATCAAACAAAAATCAAACTCTCAATTTTTTTTGTGATCTGTTTACCCATTAATCCGATTTGAAGCCCAAAATCATTTTCATTCTTTGTTTATCTGGTCCATGTTTGGAAGCTCAACATTTCAAATGTTTTTTTTTCTTCCGATCCAAAATCTTGAGGCAAATAATAAATCGGTTTACTGTTCCTATGTTTTTAGCCCAAATCCAAATTGGATCAATCACTGTTCATTCTCTTTGTATCGATATCTCATATTCTCGGATTTCCGACTTTGATTCAACAAAGTCAAGAGTCAAATTTGGAGATTACTCATCTAAAATCAGTTGTCAATATCAAAGCCTGGTTCGTCTTGAACAATCAGCGTCGGAAGAATGAATTCACATTGATTGAAATCATATGAAATTGTCTTTGATTAGAGTTAGTATTTGCATTCTGAAATTCGTTTTGTTGAATGAAATCAGTACTAGAGTTGAATGATTTTACTTGACGTTAATATCGATTTCGATTTTAGAGTTGACTTCTTGGAGTCAAACTCATTGAACATATGCTTGGGATAATTGACGATCGAAATCAGATTCGACGTGTTGTGCTCAAATTGATAGTCGAATTCCTGGAGACGAATTGGAATGATGAATCGTTGAAATCGACATGATGATACTTGTTCGCATACTGTAAACCTATTTGGGAATCAAACGAAATCGATTTTGTATTGGGAATGAATCATCAATTTCGTTCGTTTAGGGTCGAATGATAATCACGATCAATTGAAGTTTTTTTTTGGGGGAAAAACTGGAAAACGGAATGATTTATTGGAATCGATCGATATCATTATGGTCGATGCTCTTGTTCTTGATGTTTAATTGATTTCGATTGGATGTTGAAGGCTTAATTGAAGAATTTTGGAAGAATCACTTAATTTGGGTTTGGATTTTGAATGAACGAAGGGTATTCTTCTGTTCTTGAGTCTTGAACCTGTAACCATGATTTCAAAATTGATTTCTTGAATGAAAAGCGTAATGTTCGCATATTTGGTGGTCGATGATTCACGATTTTAGATTTCGATCGATTGGAAGATATCGATTGCGAAGTAAACTGTTTTGGAATAAATGGATTCGATTATTGTTAAAGAAGGCTATATGTTGGATAATGACTTTGATTTTGGATTGATTACTGCCAATCGATGTAAACACGAAGTGTTGGTTTGTGATCGAAGAAATTTTGGAGTCGATTGACGAACAGTTGAAATCAAGGTTCACTGGTTTGTGATTGAAAATTATTGGTGAATGAAATGCGAATGAGAAAATTTTGTGATTGATTTGTGCGAGTTCGCATCTGGGTTTCAGCTCGCATATGAAATAAGTTGAATTCGCATAATCAATTTGTGTTCGCATTTGAGTGTGTCAAACATGGTTCGCATATGATGACTGGGAAGTGTTTCATTCGCATTTGGAGTTTTGTATTGGAGTCAAAATGCGAATTCATCTCATTATGATTCGCATTTTGGTGAGTTAAACATGCGAAACATTAAGATGCGAAGTCTGTGATTTGGGTAAGAACACAAAGAATTTTACAGTAAAATGCGAATTGGGGAAGAAGGCTAATAGTTTCGCATTTGATCCCTGATCTTTCCACGAAATGACAAAATTGACCCAACTTCGCAAAATGACAATAAAAGCTGAAAAAATGCAGAATTTTCAGTTTTGGTCCCTACAGTTTGTGCGAATTTACGCTTTATGCCCGGTTTCGCGAATGGGCTAGAGTTTCGCATATTTGACTGTTTTTGGCGCAACGGGTCCCTGCAAGTTTCAGAAAGTGACAATTTCTACCCGGATTTTGAAAAATCTTGCAACTTTCACCCAAAAAGTCAAAAATTTTCATAAATTGGAAAATTTTTTTGTGGCTTTTTCGTGATTGTTTTTCCTTGCAAGATTTTTGGTGATTCATTTTTGGTACACATCAAGGGGGAGTATCGTAGACTATTCCTCGGGCGCTTCTCATCCTTAGTGGGTTTTATAATCATTTTTTGATTTTAAAAAGGGGGAGAATGATGGGTATTCGAAGCTTCTCGGGTTTGTCGAATATTCATTTGCGGATTTGAAGACCGGTGTTACTTCGAGGGGGAGTTTGGTCTTGATCGCGCTAGCTCGTTGGAGATTAAAGCCGGACATCAAATCCTAACTTTGAGGGGGAGAATGTTAGGGTGCAAAGTCATGCTTGGATGTAATGTTTTAGGCTTTCCTCTTTGTATGTGTAAATGGGTTGAGTCTTTTCCTATAAATAGGAAATGAGTGACTCCCATTATGTAAGAATGTAAGAGTCCATTTTGGAGTGTTAGACTAGAGAGAGAATTTGTATACAAACTCATTTGTATAATATTTCTAGATCTAATAAGAGCTTACAAAGATTTATTTACTCATGGTGTTCTTGAATTTGTATGATGAATCACTAGATCTTTTCTAAATTCCGCACATGCCATCATAATCAACACCACTACACTTCATTCTCAATTTATAGTGTAGATCCAAGAACTGCAATGACTTTATTGACAACTTCAGTATTTTCATCAGAAGATCTTCGGAAGTCAGCCATGAACTTCGTTACTTCATCATGTAGTTTTTCGACTTTTGTGGTCATGTCTGAAATCGCTTTCTCTGATGCTTGGATAATCTTTATAGATTCAGCAAGGACTTTTTCATTCTCCTTTGTGAGCATCTTAACCGTTGCTCAGTGGGACTTCAACATGAACTCATAGTTGGTTGAGGTTATAGATGACTCGAAAATAGAATCCAACTTAACACTAAGCTGTTTTAATTGCCCTTGGGTCATCGGGGCATCGTCGACGTCACTGGTTTGATTGATGGTAAAGGGACAGAAAGTAAAATCTTGAAAAGCTTCCTGATCATCACCAAAAACTATGTTTGGATTGTCATCTCGAAAAGGTGAAGTTGTAGATGTGCCTGGACCCATATTAACACCAAAATTGACATGTGCTCCCGTATAATGTACGTTGACAGTAACTTCAGGTGTACTAATAGTGGTTGTTGTGGTAGCAATTGAATCTGTATAGAATGGGGTGGAGAGTGGAACAGAAATCTGTAGAAGTTAAGCACTCACATAAATCTTTGGTGGTAGTGGAGCAATAGTGATTGGTATTATAGTAGTGATAAGAGTGGAAGTAGTTATCGAAGAGGATGGTGGAGTGTTCATCTGGAAGAAGTCAGAGAAAGGGGTAGAAGAATTAGGTGGAGTGGATACCTTCAGAATTGGTATGGTTGGAGTTGGATCTGAAGTGGTTACTGTATCTTCAACTTATTTCTGAAATGGATCACCCTCACGAATATGAGATTGTGTTCTGGATTCCGAAGCCCCCTGAACAACTGGAGATGGTGACCTCGGTTTCTGAGCGGGCTTCTTAACCATCTTCTTCGGAGTTTTGACAACCTTAGAAGCACCAACTTTTTTTCCCTTTCGTTTTGCACCCCTCTTTGGTTCGTTTGCCTCCTCAATCGCCTTTTGCAAGTCGCCTGGCATAGGGCGAGCACCAGAAACAGGCTTCTTGTGATACTCATTTACAATTGCATTGTCAGAAAGAACATTCTCCAACGTTGCTTCCGGAATAGAACCAACGAAGCTGAACTTGCTTGGATCAGAGATCATGAAAGTCGATGTTTGCAGAAATGAAATAGCAGCTATAACAACATCATCCACCAATTGAACCTTGAAGTGGGTTAGGGATTGTTTAACCATAGCATACCAGAAACAAGCACAAGAGATCTCTGAATGGCGAGAAATGGAGACTAAGCTCTGAATAAGTTGTGCCTAGAGAATAAAACCATTATCCAAGTTAATGTAGTGTAGAGGCCATAAATTAAAGTACAGAACTACTTACTTGCACTGTTAGATCTAGCTACCCTTTCAGAAAGGCTCTTGAACAAAAGTATGAATAGCCAATTCCACATTGGAGGAAGATTGGGCTTTCCGAACTTGGACAAAAGAGAGATATCCCCAATATACCCCATCTGGTAAAACATCTCCATGAGAGTAGTAGAGGAAATTGAGTCAGGGTCCACGAGCTCTTTAGTTGAAGCAACCCCTAAAAGTCTGCAAAAATGGGCTTTAGAGATCGAAGATTTGTGAGAAGCGACTTTGAAGTGTATAACTCCATCATGCTTACTATAGATAGCAAAGGAATATGCATTGGCAAGATGAACCAAGGGGACAGATTCTGTCATGGTCAAGGCTTGAGCCAGTGTCGAGAAATTTAAACACTCAATCATCGGCCATGGGACTTCAGTGTAGCGAGATGAGTCAAGATCAAGAGTGAGATAATGGATTGGCTTTACATTCAACATCATGATGGAAGCAGATTGATCAACAAAAGAAGTTGTTTCAGATGATCCGTCCATTGAAGCAGCAAGGAAGAAGATGAATAATAGAGAGAGAAAAGGGGTTTTTTCCTTGAGAGTTTGAATACTTTGTGAGTGGTGAGAGAAAATAAACCAATGAAAACCCTTTTATACGTCATGAGTGGTGAGAGAAAAATCGTCGTTTGACATTCCCATATCCCGTAAAAGTAGCCTGGGATAGAGTGATAGCTAATTAAATGTTAGACCTCTTGTAACTAACACGTGTGATGTTGGGGATTTGAAATATGCACGCCTTATTTGAATCCTTATCCCCAAGAAACCGCCTTTTCAATCTTGACTCATTCAGAATAAGATATCACTCCACCTGTAACACCCCAAAATTTGGAAAGCCAAGAAAAGAAAGAAAACCTCAAGTTTAGGGGAGACTCGGCGAGTCCATGGAGGGACTCGGCGAGTCCGAGCGGGATCCCGGTTGATGTGTTAGCGACCGACTCGGCGAGTCGGCCAAGGAGACTCGACGAGTTGGGTCTGAATGAGGAAAATCCTAAATCCGGGACTTGGAGCCTATTTAAGCGTCTCATTCTCCTTCCTAGGGTTCCTTTACTGCCTCTTTACCTCAGAACACCAAACCCTAGCCGCCATATCCGTTTTTGAGCTAGATCTTGCCTTGAAGAGTGCACTAAAGCTTGGAGGAGGAAGAAAGACCTTGGAGGTGCAAGAAGGGACTGTAGATCTAGGATTGAGGAGTCATTTCAGACCAATTGGAGGTAATAAGTTGTTGCTTGGACTCCCTTTGCATCTAGATCTATTCTTATGTGTGAATTTTGGTCATTATTGGTATGATATGTAACCAATTCGAGTTGGAGGTTCAGATCTGAGGTTGCTACCTCAGATCCATGTTTGTTTTGGTCTTGAATCCCCTAAAGTATCAGCCCTTGGTATGTTGAAGAGGCATGTTTGCCATAAACCCTAGCTTAGTGTGTTTTGAGCATAGATCTCTCAATCTACACGTAAAGTTTGCCACTTTACGTGGGGAATAGGCCCTAGAAGTATAGATCTATGAGTTGAAAGCTCTGTTTGGCTCGAAAAGCCACTGCATGGATTGAGGACTGGATAGACTCGGCGAGTCCTTCGAGTGGACTCGGCGAGTAGCTTGAAGATGAGGAGGAACTCGACGAGTAGGATGAACAGCTCGTCGAGTCGGATGAAGTTAGGCATGGACTCGGCGAGTTGGATGAACAACTCGACGAGTTGGTTGAAGATTGTCTAGGACTCGGCGAGTCTGTTCTTGGACTCGGCGAGTCAGATCGTGTGACATCCCCAAAAATCTCGGCCAGAAAAGACCGATTTCATTTATGCTTTTTAAAACATTTTCAGAGTAAATCCGTTTGATTTTAAAAGAGATGCGGAATTTGTTCCCAAAAACAAAACATGATAAAATAAATATTTATCAAAACATTTCATATAGAAATATGATTTCATTTCATAAATCAAAAGTCGGGATGTCATGTTCCGATATAGATCATAAAGTATAAACGATGATATTAAAAGTCGTTCAACAAATATATACATATGCAGACTTGTAAACAAAAACGACTTGATGATTCGCCCATCTTAAGCTCTTGCGCCACTTCCTGTAATACAAATCAACTGAGTGGGTCAGGCTTGGGAGCCTGGTGAGCATATAGGGTTTTCAAACCCACAATAATTATATTTAATTTCATCAATCAACAATAAACCCGATTACCCATTCCCGTTATCCTCACCTTACGTTCCTAAAAATAACGTCTATTATAAGGAACTTATATTCAGGATTTTCATCGGGACGGACATTACTGCTGAGGGGCTTCCTCAACAATAAGTGTCCTAAAGGCAACCATGTGGGGGATAGAGTACACCAGTGAACACGTCGTTCACAACACCTACAGGTAATGAGCCTGCTAGTGTTCCACAGGACAGTCTAGAATAGTCCGTGGTCGTCATCCATACTCTGCTGAATGACTAGAATAACACCAATAACACCGAGGCCTCTCATCTGTTTATTTCACACCAATTATCTACCCATGTTCTACCCAACATATTAGTAGATAAAAATATACATTTTTATACATTGTTTAAAAACCTGTATAGCATGCTTTAATCAATACATATTCCACATAACAGATGAGGCATACACACATAACACGTATTTCATAGAGAATATATCAGATCTATGAGATAGAAGAGAGTGAATATACATTCACACATATAACCACAAAATATATACACGTAGCACGTATTTTATATTAAATACTTCATAATATTGCGTTTTGAAAAGGGACTATACACTCACCTGATCAGAAGATGATCCGACAGCACTACGGCTTATAGAAGTAGCGTCTCTCCGTAGATCTGGAAGATCTTCACAAAAACCGGCTCCTCGCGGGCAGGGCTTCGGCTCGGGAATAACGCTCTTCGGGATTCTCGGGGCTTCGGATCTCGCTTCGGGGCTCGGGAATAATACCGGGGCTTCGGGATATGATTGGCACGCAAATCGAGGCAAAACTTAGAGAGAGGGAAGAGTTTGAACAAGAGAAAATGGCTGATTTCGAGTTCTATTTATAGGCTGAGGGTCTGGGATTACGCGGCGCGTAATCTCAAATTACGCAGGGCGTACTCAGTACGCGGGGCGTACTTTGACGTCACTGCATGCGTCAACTGGTGGCACTCGAGTATTGGTCAGACAAGTTGCATCCGACTGAGTACGCGGGGCGTACTCAATTACGCGGGGCGTAATTGACTCGTCGAACTTCTAAATTGCGTAACTTTCGCATACGAGCTCCGTTTTCGACGTTCTTTATATCCACGCGAAGGTCAGACCATACTCTACAACTTTCATTTAGACTTCGTCGGCTAATTTTGACTTTTATTTTTATTATTTATTTTTAGAAGGCCGGGACAGAAAAACTTCGTTATAAATTCATAACTTCTTCGTCTGACGTCCGTTCTCGCCTAACTTTTCATCGTTTCGCTACTAACAACGAGATCTTCGATTCTCATTTAGATTGTTTCGGCTAAAAGCTGCTCGATCTCAAATCGAGTATTTGGGCTGCATACTGCTAAGTCAAAACTTAGAAAAATCATAACTTCCTCATACGAAGTCAGATTTGGGCGTTCCTTTTATGCACGCTCTCGGTTTAACGAAATCTACGACTTTCGTTTCGATCGCTAAGGCTAAATATCGCTCTATCTTAAATTCATATTTTACGTCACTCGACGTCGTGCCGGTTCTGTCGCGAAACTTCGACAGGTCATAACTTCTTCGTTATAACTCGGATTTTGGCATTCCTTATATCTCCGGAATCCTTGTTTCAACCACTACAACTTTATAAAAAGATATCGGGCTTATCTCACACTTAAATTTTGACGCTTATTTTATTCTTAATTCATTAAATAAGAAAATAAACACATAAATCACATAATTCACATAATTCACAAATAATACATTTTATTATTTCAAATTGGGGTTACAATGGTTAACCTAGACTATTACATTGCTAAAATGGCAAGCCAAGAAACACGGGCGTTACAGATCGCGAAACCCTAAACCCTTTGAGTTGAGACTCGAATCAGTGAGTCGGGTGGTGACTCAGCGAGTTGGACAGGTCAGGACTTGGAACTAGTTGGACTCGGCGAGTCGGGTCGCGAATAAGAAAGACCCTGAGCTTATGAACTCGACAAGTCTTTAGGAAGACTCAGCGAGTAAGGTTGACCTGGAAGGTTGACTTTAACCAGAGTTGACTTAGTTGACTGTCAGATTAAGTGTTATATGTATATTGATAGCTCGGAGAGCTAGAGGAGCAGCGGTTCAGGGGATTGTCGGGTAGCAGCCAGAGGTTTATCAGCAGGGCTCAGCAGTTCAGGTGAGTCTCCTTCCAGTAGGAATGGGTCTAAGGCCACAATGCCGGCCCGTTTAGCTAGCAGTAGTTTTCGGATGTTGATCTGATATAGTAGTTAGTATGTTTGATGCCTTCGTGGCTCAGACAGGATTTATGTGTTATGTGTTCCGGGCTACGGCCCGAAGTAGTATGCAGTATACGTGTGTTCATGCTAGTTGATATGTTTATGTTATGTTCTGTTCAGTTAGCCCGGACTTCGGTCCTATGCAGGGGACAAGGTCCCAGTTAGTCCGGACTTCGGTCCGATGCAGGGGGCAAGGCCCCAGTTAGCCCGGACTTCGGTCCGATGCAGGGGACAAGGTCCCAGTTAGTCCGGACTTCGGTCCGATGCAGGGGGCAAGGCCCCAGTTAGCCCGGACTTCGGTCCGATGTAGGGGACAAGGTCCCAGTTAGTCCGGACTTCGGTCCGATGCAGGGGACAAGGTCCCAGTCAGTTAGCCCGGACTTCGGTCCGATGCAGGGGACAAGGTCCCAGTTAGTCCGGACTTCGGTCCAATGCAGGGGACAAGGTCCCAGTCAGTTAGCCCGTACTTCAGTCTGATGCAGGGGACAAGGTCCCAGTTAGTCCGGACTTCGGTCCGATGCAGGGGACAAGGTCCCAGTCAGTTAGCCCGGACTTCGGTCCGATGCAGGGGACAAGGTCCCAGTTAGTCCGGACTTCGGTCCGATGCAGGGGACAAGGTCCCAGTCAGTTAGCCCGGACTTCGGTCCGATGCAGGGGACAAGGTCCCAGTTAGTCCGGACTTCGGTCCGATGCAGGGGACAAGGTCCCAGTCAGTTTCCGGACTTCGGTCCGATGCAGGGGGCAAGGCCCCAGTTAGTCCGGACTTCGGTCTGATGCAGTGGGCAAGGCCCAATATGTGCTTTATATGTTTTTGTGTGGTATGTGGTAGATTGGGGGAGCTCACTAAGCTTCGTGCTTACGGTTTTCAGTTTTGGTTTCAGGTACTCGGTTTTCAAAAGAGGAGCTCGGGAAGA
The DNA here is from genome assembly GCF_051521515.1 of Lactuca serriola. Lineage (NCBI taxonomy): Eukaryota > Viridiplantae > Streptophyta > Magnoliopsida > Asterales > Asteraceae > Lactuca > Lactuca serriola. The sequence continues at coordinate 264,032,858 of NC_136412.1, read as the reverse complement.
TTGCAGAGCACACACCATAGTCAGTTAGCCTGGGAATGTTTGACTCTGATAATGATATTATGTTTTGAATTTAATACTCAAAAGTTATGTTTGACTTATGATACGTTGTTATAAATCTATTTTTTAGTAATGTTTAAAAGAAATTTTTAGTCATGATTTTTGGGTCGTTACAAGTTGGTATCAGAGCCTTGGTTTGAGGGATTCGGGCGCACTCCTGAGTGTGTTTGAACTCAAACTAAGGAAGTGGTATATAGTTTTCAAAAGAAAAATCGTAGTTACAAAAGAATTTTGAGAAAAGAAAACAATTTTTAGAAAAAGCAAAAAGAGTTTTGAAAAGAGAAAAGGGTGTGGTGCATGCAATCAGCCGAGCTCAAGTAAGTACTCCCAATTTACCCATACAAGTTATATTATGATTATCAGTATCGGTTTCAGTTTCAGTTTCAGTTTCAGCTTCAGTAGAACAACATGCTAGAATAGGACTAAGGATCTAGGGTGATGCCTTATGTGCCTGCTTTATGTGTTTCAGCTTGATAAGAATTGCATGCTAGTATTAAGTAGACAGTAGTAGGATAGCCTGTGTAGGTTATGCCTGATAGCATGAGCTTAGCATTGTATGCTAGTGCAGTTTTTCGTTATGAGGATAGATTTGCTTGAGTATGTTTCCTTTATCCGAATGTTGCTTGCTTTGTGCTGTGTGGGACTCTGAGTGATGGGAGTTAGCCATTAGGTGAATACATCACATCACATGTGATCAGGGTTGAATAATCTCAGAGTGCTGGATTTGGCCCTACTGCGCAGCTCTTGTCTGAGTCCAACCGTCGTAGGGACGAGTCTTTTACTTGAAGGATTATCTGAGCCTCGTCACATGTGATGGTATTCAGGTGGTGACTAATTGGCATTACTGGGAGGCCTTCAGCAGCTGATGACTGTTTGGGTAGAGTCAGAGGTTCCCTAGGGCAAGCCTAGGATGAGAGTAGCAAAGATCAGTTGAAGAATAAAGGGGACTTGGTGGAGTTGAGGTAACTCTTGAGGAAAGTACGGATAGATGTGGAAGGTAGTAGGGGCCCATACTACTGAAAGCAGAGGATCCGTATTCGATTCAAGAGGGGCCGAGGCAAAATCAAGGAACTAGTAGAGTATGCGAGAAATTCCTCAGCAGTAGTATGTAAATTGATCAGGATTTTGTTATATTTTCAGCATGGTGACGTTGCGCGAGATACCAGTTAGCAGTTCAGGTGTCGAGGAGGGGTCTGGCTCGGGCTTCAGAGCCGGGCAGCTTGATGATCAGATGAGGGATTTCATTTCCGCAGAGATTACGCGCAACATCATTGATCAGACTCCAGTGATTTTCGGTTCGGTTAGAGAGGCCATTGTGGAGCTCATGGACAGTCATCTTGAGGCCTTTAAGGCCGGGTTAGTTTCAGGACAGATTGGGGCTCGTCTAGGTCCCGAATCTTATGGAGTTCAGGGATCCATCAGGGAGGGAGATCCCATTTCTAGTTCCTGCCATCAGGGGGCAGGGGTGAGTGGGGAATTCTGTCTCCAAGAGAGACCATTGCATGATTGGATAGTTGAGGAAGTTTCACGAGCCATTCGCGAGGATCTGCCCGACATGGTCGTGAGGATCACTGATAGATTGATAGCGAGGCTTCAGGATCAGACATCTGTTGTTTAGTTAGCAGGCGTTGCCGTTGGGGTAACGCAGGAGCGAGAGTCGGGCAGGGAGTCAGAAGGGAAAAGGAAAATTGATGAGACTCAGGTAGCCACAGGTTCGGGTAAGAGGCCCAAGGGTCCAGATTTGAGGACGAGGAACTATCAGAGCCGCAGTCGATGCGTGAAGTGCGGAAGGACGCACATGGGTGTGTGTAGGCGTAGAAGTGGTGGCGATGTTGGGTGTTTCAAGTGCGGCCAGATTGGTCATTTTAGTAGAGACTGTGTTGTTACCATCGCCCAGGGGCTTGATCCGTTATGTTTCCATTGCAGTCAGAGGGGCCACAAGAAGGCCCACTGTCCGAGTTTGTATCCAGCAGGGCAGGTGCCAGCTCCTGCCCTTGGGACTTCGAGTACTGCCAGCAGTTGTCGAGGCCGGGCAAGGGTGCCTACGGCTCAGAGCTGAGTTTTCCGGTAGATTTCAGCAGGGATTCGAGCAGCACTGGGTAATGAAGGTACGTAACTTTTGTTTTTCTGTCAGCTTATGTCATGATTATATTGTTATGGTTCTGCATCAAATTGTGGTATAAGTGTTGTGTTATAGTGTGGCTTGCTTGTGATTATGTTATATGCCATTTGCATACCTCGGATAATTGGTTGGTAGTTAGGGGATGTGCTCTTATGGAGAAGGTTTCGGAGGATGCAGTAACTGTAGCATGGTTGAGAGAGATTTGGTTCGTTTCACTAGTTCGGAGTGGTTAGTGATTGGGATGGATTGGTTAAATTCCTACCTGGCAGGCTTGGGTTCCCTAGTAGATGTTCCGGAATGGTAGTGAAGATCAGGATCTCTTTTGAGTGTGAAGCAGCAAGGGGTAAGCAGGATCGAAGTGGGGGAGAACCCTCCGAGTATTCATGGATAAGAGACACGTAGACCCAGAATGAGTGCGCAACCTCCGAGAAGAAATGGTAGTAGCACAGTGATGGATGGATTGAGAAGTTCAGAATTGGGAGTTCAAGAACTTTTCCCAGCAGCTAGTTCATGTGATCGAGATGGTTAGAAGCTGGTTGGGAATCCAGGAATGGAGGACCACCTGTCGGACGCATGAGAGTCGGAATGAGGATCCTGAGAACGGGTATCAAGAGATGTTTTCGTATTAGTAGCCAGTGTTTGAGGCGGCATGCAGGTTGCGTAGATTCGGGAGTTGGGAGGTTGGAAACTTCCCAACAATAACTTCTTGTATCCGGACTAATAGACGGTTGGTTTGGGAACCAAGCCGAAGAATTCCTCGACGAAGCGCTAAGTATATCAAGGATATAAGATGTCGAGGATGATGCAGAATTCAAAGACTGAGGGCTGGTTTGAGAAATCGGGATGAGGAATCACTAGCGGAACTAGGGATAGTCAGGATGTCCTCGGGATAGAGTAGTAGTAGTGGTGTTGTAAGTCTGCGGGGGTAGCCGTAGCATTCACTAGTAGCCATATAGTACTAGAGAGTTGTAAGTCCGCGAGCGTAGTCGCAGCCTTTATCAGATTGGTAGGTGGCATGAGCGCGTGTTGGACGCGGAAAAGTAGTAGTACCCACCAGTTCTAGTGCAGCAGTGAGGATATGGGAATCCACGGGTTAGATTTCGGATTTCCCAAATGGTTCAGTGATGGCTAAGTCAGCAATTTTGGCTATAGAACGTTGCATCAGTTATGAGATCAGAGTAGTAGTGGACCGTTGGGGTTCGGGTATGTTAAGGGCTACCGTCAGTCTGGGAGCCATCATGATGTTAGTCGTGGAATTGATGATGTCAGGATGTGACGTATGGACCCGATCGGTTGGATCGGAAGATTGTTAGAGCCGCAGTGACAGGATAACTAGTGAAAACTAGCTCCAGAGAAAGATTTTGTTCAGAAGTCGTAGAAGCGACTAGGTGAGGAGTCCCTTGACTCCACAGTTGGGTTGGAGTTCAATATTTCAGGCAGCTCAGTGTTTCAGCCAGTTCAGTGTTTCAGGTAGCTCAGCGTTTCAAGCAGTTTAGTGTTTCAGGCATGTTCATTATTGCAGGCAGTTCAGTGCTTGGAAGGTTCAGGGTTTTGGGTCAGTAGTGTATTTGTGTTGGAATGCAAGTGCTGACGGTATAGTTGGTTGATTTGGAAATGGCAAGTCCCTCTCAGCAGGATCAGTCGAGCCTTCTGCCGAGTATAAGTGATCTGTAGGGATGGCTAGGCAGGTAGCTTTTCCTTCAGGAGGGAAGGCTCGAGTAAGTAGGAGATGAGTATTAGGTGGGATAAAAGCAAGTTGGTTCCAGCAGCATCGTTTCTGTATGAGCGGCAGAATGGATAGAACAGTTATAGATAGTCGAAGTATCTTCAGGAGTCGCTGGAAGAGACTAGGAGTTTGCGATGGAGTGTAGTGACCGGTGGGAGTCCGGTAACTCAGATATCGGGAGATTGGTTAGACCAGAATAGTCTCAGTTCATCCGGTAGGCGGATGGGAGGCAGCAGGATTTTCAGTCGGAGGATGTAACGTTGAGGAAATTATGGAAAAGAGAAGGATCCAGTATGTTCCATTGGTAATGATCGGCATGGTGAGTGGCTGGAGTGTCGGACAAAAGAGTGTTAGATTTTCCAGACAGAGAGTTGGAGGCAGTTCGCAGGCAGTTGATCATAGCAAACTTCAAGGACGAAGTTTAGTTTAAGTGGGGGAGAGTTGTAACACCCCAAAATTTGGAAAGCCAAGAAAAGAAAGAAAACCTCAAGTTTAGGGGAGACTCGGCGAGTCCATGGAGGGACTCGGCGAGTCCGAGCGGGATCCCGGTTGATGTGTTAGCGACCGACTCGACGAGTCGGCCAAGGAGACTCGACGAGTTGGGTCTGAATGAGGAAAACCCTAAATCCGAGACTTGGAGCCTATTTAAGCGTCTCATTCTCCTTCCTAGGGTTCCTTTACTGCCTCTTTACCTCAGAACACCAAACCCTAGCCGCCATATCCGTTTTTGAGCTAGATCTTGCCTTGAAGAGTGCACTAAAGCTTGGAGGAGGAAGAAAGACCTTGGAGGTGCAAGAAGGGACTGTAGATCTGGGATTGAGGAGTCATTTCAGACCAATTGGAGGTAATAAGCTGTTGCTTGGACTCCCTTTGCATCTAGATCTATTCTTATGTGTGAGTTTTGGTCATTATTGGTATGATATGTAACCAATTCGAGTTGGAGGTTCAGATCTGAGGTTGCTACCTCAGATCCATGTTTGTTTTGGTCTTGAATCCCCTAAAGTATCAGCCCTTGGTATGTTGAAGAGGCATGTTTGCCATAAACCCTAGTTTAGTGTGTTTTGAGCATAGATCTCTCAATCTACACGTAAAGTTTGCCACTTTACGTGGGGAATAGGCCCTAGAAGTATAGATCTATGAGTTGGAAGCTCTGTTTGGCTCGAAAAGCCACTGCATGGATTAAGGACTGGATAGACTCGGCGAGTCCTTCGAGTGGACTCGGCGAGTAGCTTGAAGATGAGGAGGAACTCGACGAGTAGGATGAACAGCTCGTCGAGTCGGATGAAGTTAGGCATGGACTCGGCGAGTTGGATGAACAACTCGACGAGTTGGTTGAAGATTGTCTAGGACTCAGCGAGTCTGTTCTTAGACTCGGCGAGTCAGATCGCGAAACCCTAAACCCTTTGAGTTGAGACTCGAATCAGTGAGTCGGGTGGTGACTCAGCGAGTTGGACAGGTCAGGACTTGGAACTAGTTGGACTCGGCGAGTCATGGACTGACTTGGCGAGTCGGGTCGCGAATAAGAAAGACCCTGAGCTTATGAACTCGGCGAGTCTTTAGGAAGACTCGGCGAGTAAGGTTGACCTGGAAGGTTGACTTTAACCAGAGTTGACTTAGTTGACTGTCAGATTAAGTGTTATATGTATATTGATAGCTCGGAGAGCTAGAGGAGCAGCGGTTCAGGGGATTGTCGAGTAGCAGCCAGAGGTTTATCAGCAGGGCTCAGCAGTTCAGGTGAGTCTCCTTCCAGTAGGAATGGGTCTAAGGCCACAATGCCGGCCCGTTTAGCTAGCAGTAGTTTTCGGATGTTGATCTGATATAGTAGTTAGTATGTTTGATGCCTTCGTGGCTCATACAGGATTTATGTGTTATGTGTTCCGGGCTACGGCCCGAAGTAGTATGCAGTATACGTGTGTTCATGCTAGTTGATATGTTTATGTTATGTTATGTTTAGTTAGCCCGTACTTCGGTCTGATGCAGGGGACAAGGTCCCAGTTAGTCCGGACTTCGGTCCGATGCAGGGGGCAAGGCCCCAGTTAGCCCGGACTTCGGTCTGATGCAGGGGACAAGGTCCCAGTTAGTCAGGACTTCGGTCCGATGCAGGGGGCAAGGCCCCAGTTAGCCCGGACTTCGGTCCGATGCAGGGGGCAAGGTCCCAGTTAGTCCGGACTTCGGTCCGATGCAGGGGACAAGGTCCCAGTTAGTCCGGACTTCGGTCCGATGCATGGGACAAGGTCCCAGTCAGTTAGCCCGGACTTCGGTCCGATGCAGGGGACAAGGTCCCAGTTAGTCCGGACTTCGGTCCGATGCAGGGGACAAGGTCCCAATCAGTTAGCCCGGACTTCGGTCCGATGCAGGGGACAAGGTCCCAGTTAGTCCGGACTTCGGTCCGATGCAGGGGACAAGGTCCCAGTCAGTTAGCCCGGACTTCGGTCCGATGCAGGGGACAAGGTCCCAGTTAGTCCGGACTTCGGTCCGATGCAGGGGACAAGGTCCCAGTCAGTTTCTGGACTTCGGTCCGATGCAGGGGGCAAGGCCCCAGTTAGTCCGGACTTCGGTCTGATGCAGTGGGCAAGGCCCAATATGTGCTTTATATGTTTTTGTGTGGTATGTGGTAGATTGGGGGAGCTCACTAAGCTTCGTGCTTACGGTTTTCAGTTTTGGTTTCAGGTACTCGGTTTTCAAAAGAGGAGCTCGGGAAGATTGCAGAGCACACACCATAGTCAGTTAGCCTGGGAATGTTTGACTCTGATAATGATATTATGTTTTGAATTTAATACTCAAAAGTTATGTTTGACTTATGATACGTTGTTATAAATCTATTTTTTAGTAATGTTTAAAAGAAATTTTTAGTCATGATTTTTGGGTCGTTACACCACCATAACTTGTTCTGTGTAAAATAGTAATTAATCGGAATAAGAACCAGACTCGGGAAAAATCATAAATATTTTTGTGCAAGAGTGTGACAAAGAAAGAAATAAAGCAAATTAAATAGTTGGGATTCGGTGATGTCAAATAAAATTGACATGAAATTCAGATGGATCCCAGGCAACGATCTCTTCCCTTTGAGTCAAGAAAGACTCGGAAGTGCTTGTGTGACATCCCGTTGAATTACGATCATCTATTTATTAAGAAATAGTGAACGGCTTCTTTTAAGTAGGATGAAAGGGTGGCTTGAGCTTCAATCAAATTCCAAAACTCAACATAAGTTTGAAGATTTGAAAGAAGTACTTGTTTGACAAATGTATCCATAAGAACAAGTATGTTTTGGATATTCTGTAAGTAGCTGGATATGAACGAGATCTCAAGAAAAATAAAAATCTAGATCTTTTAGGAAGAAACGTCTTAGGTTGAGAACATTTCATTAAGATCATATAAATGTAAAAAATGAGATTTCATATGATAATTGTACTAACCAATAAGGTTTAAATCATCAATTCATTGGTGAAAATTCTAGAACATTTAATTGTTCACCGTCAATTCAGAAATGGTTTCGGATTTTGGGTTTCACACAAATTGTGGTAATAACGATTTTAAGATCATCAACACAAATGTTGTGTAACCATAAACCTTAGTGGTAATTGTTGAGAGTCTCAAGGATTACATTTATGAATGTGAAGTTGATGGAGAAATAGGAGGTTGGTTCCAAAGGAGAAAGTGTACCTCTGTTATAAATTAGTGACAAAGCAGTCAACTCTTAACTCAGTGTGAGAAGATTAAGGTAGCTCATGACTTATGTGATTTTTCAGCCTGATTAGGAAGAAACGATAGTAATGAAAGTTTCGTTAAGGCTTCAAACATAGAGTCTCAGAGGCTTAGGACAACATGCGGTAGCATGCTTGTAGGGACACTTAGCTAGTACATAGATTCAGAATTATACATGCCCCATCGTTCTGAATTGTGGTAACAAGAATTTGTACCTGAATCATGAACGTATTCTGAAAATAACAGACAAATAATTAAAGAAAAATATTTTTTTAATATTTGGATTTTCTAAAAAAAGATAAAACATAAATAAAGAAAATATTTTTGTGAGTTTTGATTTTTCTAAAAACCAAAAAATAAAGATAAAATACTAAATAAAATAAATTCAGAAGCACAAATGAACAGTAACTTCCGAAACATTTTGAAGCTCGGAATAAATTGGAAGACCCATAATGTACAAAGTATACAGAAGCATTCTGAAACCCTGATGAATAATAGAATCCGAACCATTCGGAAGCTCGGAACATGAACAATAAATTCCGATTATGAATGGGATTTCGAAACTGAGTTAGCTTCTATCATTCCAATCCCTTGTAAGATATGATTGAACGTAGCTTCAGGTAAGGCTTTTGTGAAAATATCAGCCAACTGATCAAAGGATCTAACAAAATGTACTTCAACATTTCCATCCTCAATGTGATCCTTCATATAATGATATCACAGCGGTATGTGTTTCGTCTTTGAGTGTTGCATTGGATTATGGCAGATGCTGATTGCACTTTCTGAATCACAATATAATGGAATCCTCTTCATGTTGCCAACTAACAAGTTTGCCATCCAAAAACTGATATCACCTAGAAGGGCTTTTGCGATCGAGCCCACATCCACCAAGATCAACATCGGGATATGTTTGCACAAAGAAACCAAAGTTAGAAGGATACCAAATTCCGAGAGAGGTGGTTCTTTTGAGATATCGAAATACGTTTTTGACAGCAATCATATAAGGTTCACATGGATTCGCCTGAAACCTAGAACAATAACAAGCATCAAACATTATATCCGGACGACTCGATGCTAGATACATTAAAGACCCAATCATATGTTGATATAGAGTGATATATGTTTCCGGATTATCCAAGGATGGTGTAAGCTTCGTTCCGACGCCATTAGAACCTTGACCTTTGAATCTCCTACCATACTGAATTTCGCTAGCAAGGTCTTCGTGTAAGCTTTTTGGTTGATGAATATCCCCTCTGAACTCTGTCTAATGTTTAAACCAAAGAAAAAGTTAATAGGACCCATTGAACTCAATTCAAGTTTAGTTTCCATCAGTTTTCAGAATTCAACAATTAATTTAGGATTAGTGGATCCAAAAACGATGTCATCAATATAAATCAAAACGATCATCAAATGGTCACCATCTTTCTTACGAAAGAAGGTTGGGTCAACCGAACCTTGTTTAAATTTTGATTGTTTCAGAAAACGAGTGGGTTTCATACCATGCCCTTGGAGCTTGTTTCAAACCATACATAACCTTATCCAGAACATAGCAATGATTTGGATACTTTTCATTTATGAAATCTAGGGTGGTTGTTCCACATAGACTATTTCCTCAAGTTCACCGTTCAGAAATGCACACTTCACATCCATTTGATAAATTTCAAAGTTTTTGTGAGCGGCATATGCAAGGAAAATCCAAACAGATTCTAGCCTTGAAACTGGTACAAACATCTCTTCATAGTCTATACCTTCCTCTTGGCAGTATCCTTTCACAACGAATCATGCCTTATTGCGAATCACATTGCCTTCATTATCATATTTATTCCGGAACAGCCATTCCATTACGACGACTGAAGCATCCTTTGGAGTGGGAACTAGTCTCCAAAATTTGTTTCTCTCAAATTCATTTAGTTCTTCCTGCATAGCTTGCACCCAATCAACATGATCGAGAGCAATCTTTACAATTTTAGGCTCAATTTTAGAGATGAGCGTATTAAACATGCAATATTCCATTTTTGAAAATAATGAAGTTTGATTCGTTTTTTGTTGTGCCCTTATAAGAACTCCTGAGGATGCTTCTCCAATCACTTGAGATTTTGGATGACCTTTAGTCCATTTTATCATTGGTGGATAACATGGATCATAGGGTGGATCGACTTCAGCAAAAAGTTCCTCATATTACGATTGCACATCATAATCATTATTTTCATGCTCCCCCTGGAAGTTTGCATGTGTGTCTTCATTTGGAATCGGATTCTCCCCCTGGATTGGAACATCGGGATTTAAGGTTGAAGAGGAGCTCTCCCTCTGGAATGGAGGATCAAAAGGTGCTGATTGAGATGGTAGATCAGAAGCTTTCGAAATTGGTGTCTCCTGAGAGGTTTTGATGTTTTTAGCAGTGTCATCATCAATTTTGTCTAACTCATCCCCATGATTGTCCTTTGCATTTGATTCAGAAGAGATAGCTTTTTCAGGCTCATCAAACATATTTAGAAATTCCTCATACATATTTGAAAGAGGAATTGTCATAGGACTCATTGAAGGAAAGATCTCCTCAGATTGACAATCCGCTTTCTAAAACTTTTTCATATAGTTATCATCAAAAGTTACATAATAGGTTCTTCAATCTTTCTTGATTTCTTGTTTAGAACCCTATATGATTTCGAAGCTAATGAATAACCTAGAAAAATGCCCTCATCAGCTGTCACATCGAATTTTCTCGTTTGTTCTTTAGAACTGAAAATGAACCTGTAGTTGTAATTAATCGAGTATATGAAACTAGATCAGAGTGTGAGATTAATTATGAACACACGATGTAAATATGATATGTATGGCTCAATTACGCTTTAACATGATACAGAGAGAATATAGAAAGTACAAGTCAAAGACTCCAAAAACTACTCTAACTCTAGTACCCATCCCATATTTATAGGGATAACAAAAGCGTACAAAAAATATGAGAGACTAAAACATTACAGTTTAGAAACATACAATGCCCTTATACAAAACATACAAACAAACTTTCGACACAAAGAATGACCTAGACAGACTGCGACACCTCACATCTACTTTCAAACTCAACATTCTCCCCCTTTATGAGAAGTGTCGAATCTAATTCATCGGTATCTGAGCTTCTTGATCTATCACCCTTCAAATTTCTACATACCAGTTTACCACCTTGCAAATTTCAGCTTTGTCACCTTCATTGTTCTTTGCATAACTATTCATTCAAACAATAAGGTTTGTATTATGAGGTGTGGTATATCTTTCAACATCACAAACTTGTAATAGAAACCATGTAATCTTCCACTTCTTGTTCTTTCCAACAAACACAATTCCAAGAGGCTTCAAACAAATCTTCCCATCTTCATAGCTCTTCAAACTAGCTTGACTTTTCAACATAGATTGGGGCACTATGATCTGTTTACCGATCGCCAAGGCTAATTCAACATCAGTTAAAGCAAGATACTCATAGTAATTGTCTATAAACAACTTGATGTGAGCAAATCCGATTAAGAAATCTTCTTTTCTTGTTAACTGAAGCTTTAAGACATCAGTTCCCTTCAAAATTCTTGCAACACAAATCAGATCATGAATATTCATCGAAGGGAAGTCAGCCACTGAAAAATCAAATGCCACATTATTTGCTCTAACAACATGAAAGAAATAATTCTATAACTCACCCTCGAACAAAACATCTTTGGAAATGTTGAGAACTCCAATTATCTTGACCAATGACCAAATCTCCTCTTCTCTTTTTCAAATAACTACATGGAATCGAATCTCAATTCATTTATATTCTTCTTTATCTTCGAACTTATCAGCGATCTGATATTCAACAGCCATGAACATCATCTTGTTGATTGCAAAATCCAACATATTCAAATCAGTATTTTCTGTGGCATAACTCTTCTTCGGAGTTTTCTCAAAATCATGCATTTCCCCATCTAAAACCAGGGCTTCAATGTTTTCATAGCAATAATGTTTCAAAGGATCACCCTTTTCAAGACTAGGAGGGTCATTAGCTCTTCGACGTAGAATGCTTTGTATATGTCTTTGATTTTCCATTTCTTTTTCAATGGCATCATTTTTCTCTTATGCAGTTGATTCTAAAGAGATACCATTCCCTTTATTTTTCATTTCTTCTGTTGATGGAGGTGGCTTCGACGAACTTGAACCTTAAGCACCAGAACCAACTACAACACCTTTCATTAAGGGCTTTGTTGTTGTTTTTGTTGTCGACAAAATTGGAATAATGGTTTTTGGTAACGAAGTAGATATTTGGGTTGACATAACCTTCCCAAATACTTTTGCATCATATTCATCTTTCCGTGAACCACTTCCTCCCAATGCAACACTCATATTTATGCCATCGCTTACTCCTTCTCCCTCTAGCACCTCAGTGCTACAAGTTGGGGTATCTATTGGCATCAAATTTAACAACTTCGCAAGTGGAGCTAATTCAGCCTTGATTGTGGACTCCAAAGTCATAAAATTCTAAGAAAAAGATTCCGGAGTGAGCAACGAAGATGATGAAGAACTAATCTTTGAAACTAATTCCTTAAGATTGTTCAACGTCACTTCAATTTTGCCAAAACTCTGAACATCAAGTTCAGCCTTCTTATCAACCTTAGGAAGTACCGAATGATACCATTTAACCACATTTGTAATAGTATCGGTGATTATATCCACCTTGGTGTGGAAAGAAGAATAATCGTGAGTAAGAGCTGCAACTTCCTTCGCCATATCAACCCTCAGTTCCTCAATCTTCAGGTTAACATCTTCACGAACCTTTTTAACATCTTGAACAAACAAAATAAGCCTTTATTTTGCCACTGCTTTCATTTCCTTAAGCTCATGATTGAAAGATGAAGACTGAGCCTTTACACATGACTCATTGTTCTTGTCCATTTGATCCAATTCATTTCTCAGACGAAGCTCTTGAGCCTTGAGCATTACGTCCACTTCAATCCCAGACACATAATTTTGAACCCCTGCATCAATAAAGAGTTAAGCTTCATATTGAGAATCTTGAATTGTTTCCCTGACATTAACATATGATCAAGAATGTTCTCATCCTCTGTATCAAATTGGATTTCGGCAAAAGATCCCATAAACTCACCATCTTTTGTAGTATCATCCTATTGAACAGATTTATGACCTTCCGTAGATTGTGATGGAAATAAAGAAGTGATGGAATGATTTATGACGTTATCAAAGGTTGGTGAATGTGTGGAATGTGGCAATGTGGTGGAAATGGTGGAATGGAATCGTGGTAGAGAAGTATTGGTATTAATGGTAGATGTTTCGAACGAATATGAAATTATTATAATAAAAGTACCTCGGGCTTCGTTGGTCGACACTCCATCACCCATGTTGACATTTGCGTCAGTGTTAGATATGTTTCGAAGGATCACCCTAAAGTCTGAACCACCTTAGAGACTGATTCGATATGCGAAACTTTGGGTGGTGTGACAATAGTCTTCTTAGGAGTGGATACTTTCAAAGGATCACCTTGATTAGTTGTTGTGTCCACATTAGATGTTTTCACAGAGCCACCAGGACCTCCGGTCTCCTCGAAATTCGACTTGAGTGGAGATCCCCTCGAAGGTAATGGAAAGAACAAATTATCATCCTGTCGTGGAGATGGAGATTTATCAAAATCAGACTCTAGAACTACCTCATCCATAGAATCAATAAGCTTCTTTTTCTTCTTCTGAATATTTGTCATTGTATCCTGAGATCTTCGCTTCTTAGAAGCAGGAGAAACATGAGTTGGAATCTCACGAAAAACAACTCCCTTACGATTGATTTGAGGCTTATGAATCTTCTTTGAGCATGAATCAGGATGTTCAGGTGAATGACGAGGTCTGTGAGCCATTTTATTTAACTTCTTAAGTACCCCAAACTTCGAAGGCATGGTTTCCTTGGCTGGAATAGACGTGTCTTCGAAAATTGGCTTAGAAACGTTCCTTGTAGAAACTTTAACAACTTTCTCAACTGGCTCAGGACTAGGCTTCGAAGGAATAGCCATAAATATCTTCTTAGAGCCTTTGCTCTTCTTCAATGGACCACCAACAGTTTTTCGTAACAACACTCCAGTTTCAATCGATGGATTGATAGTTGTAAGATACGCCACCAAAATTGGATTTGTAGGATCAACTTTTTGAAGCATAGCATCAGAAATGCATGCAATCGATGGAAACTCGGTCGGATTATCCTCCTCCATCTTTGGATGATGATAAAGAGCAAATTCGGCCTTTGGTTCATCATCAGGAACAACAATACCCTCCTTTTCATATGCATACTGCAAGATTAGACTCCAGTAACGAGCACAAGAAATTCCATTCACCACATTCGTGTTACTTATGCTTTTTACAAATTCTTCCGACAATTGTGTCGCATAATCAACCTGGAAATCATAATAAATCCCTGCTACCATGGCATAAATTTCTAATTTTTCCTTATCCAATCCAACGGTCCGACCCATTAGGCATCGAAGAAAAATACCAAACAGAAAATTCCAGATGCAAGGCAAAGAAGATTTCTTGAAATCACTTATCTTTGTTAAATATGGTTGATAACCCATTTAAGCAAACGTCTTCTTGGTTAACATGAAATTCTTCTCAGTAATTAATTGAAAGGTAACCACCTTGATTGTCTTGTTGAACATCGCAGTAGAACCAGTAAGTGACAACCATGTCATCGATACAGAAAAAGATGTCGACATTGTTGTAGACAAACCAAAGTGGTTCAAAGCGACAATGAGCATCTTTAATTATTCAGGATATTGGGTAACATCCAGTTGAACTCGGTAATTAGTGCTTTGAATCTTCATTAAAGGTTAAGAAGTAACACCATCTTGTAACATCCATAAAATTCGAGCCAATTTAAAACTTTTAAAGCATTTAAAATCATTCAGTTATTACAAATTGTTTTCAAAATAGTCTAAACATCAGAGTTCCCAGAATTCATAATCATAAATCGTGGAAGTGTATGGTCACACATTTGCCTTCCCACGCTCATCCGCTGAACGTGAAACAATAATCGATATATGTAAGCTCGAAGGCTTAGTGAGTTACCCCCAAAATACTCATACACATGATAATACACATATAATAACAAACAACATAGTATGGGTCCAATCATCCATAGGGATAGAATACCCCAGACCCCTCAACCATCGGGTTGGAATGCCAACATACTATGAGTCCAATCATCCTCGAGATGGAATACTCTCGGCCCATAACCATTGGGTTGGAATGCCCACACACAATACATATATAACAATTACTTTGGGTCCAATCATCCATCGGGATGGAATACCCTAGGCCCTCAACCATTGGGTTGGAATGCCAACATACTATGGGACCAATCAACCATCGGGTTGGAATACCCTAGGCACTCAACCATCAAGTTAGAATGCCAATATACTATGAGTCCAATCATCCATAATGTTGGAATACTCTCGGCCCACAACCATCGGGTTGGATTGCCCACATACTACGAGTCCAATCATCCGTCGGGATGGAGTACTCTCGGCCCACAACCATCGGGTTGGAATGACGACAACCAATCAAAAATGTGCACCTATATCAGATAATCATATAACGGTCTATAAAGAAAACATACTAGGGTCCACTCATCCTCGAGATGGAATACCCTCAATTAACATAACGAGCATGTGCACATATAACAGATAATCACCTAACAGTATACAGACAATCAGATCAACTATAGGTCTCTAAACATAACCACATCCTATCTACCAGGATACCAATCCAACCGATCACACTAGCATATAACCATTCTATCTACTAGGATACCTATCTAACAGATCATACTAGCATATAACCATCTTATCTACCAGGATACAGATCTAATAGATCATACTAGCATATAACCATCCGGTCTACCAGGATGTCGAGCTAACGTATCATAACAGTAACGATTCCAAAGAACAAATCAAAGGGCCGACCTTGGTTCCTTAGACCCTTGAGTATAGTGAGAATAACTGACCTCGCAATGTCGATCTGAATCGAGGGATCCAATTCCCAAGTCACTATCTCACCAAAAATCTCGAACTATCCAAAATAACGAGTACTAAGTCAACAACCGGAATATCAATCTTGACCAAGGGTCCCACATAGCATACTAGTCCATTTTGCCTTTTCTCTAATTTGGGCCAAGGTACCAAATCCATGATCCAAAAGTCCACATATACAAGGCCCATTAGTGGCCTAATTTTCCAATTGGGCCGAAATCTTTATCGGGCCTTTTCCAAAGGTCTAATCCTCCTATTTTCCTGAGACTCACTAATCCAGAGAGTCCATTAGAGCCCAAACATCAAGGCCCAAACAGATGGCTTAATGCCCAAAGCCCAAAGAAAAGAAGCCCAAAACAGTCGCGTACGTGAGGCGTACTCCTGAGGTACACTCGGCGTACACGAGGCCTCGCATTGACCAAGATACAGGGACACTGACTGAGTACGCGGGGCGTACTGCTCTCTACGTGGGGTGTAACCTCGCAGGTCTTAAAAATTCCAAAAGTGCTTAACGAATTAAGCACTTAAGCTTAAACTTCAGATCCACTGATCAAATGTGCTCTAGAACCGTAAAGAATGAAACTTTAAGACTTTGGTCGGCTGAAAAGGGCTCAAAACATGGTCTTAATCCATTAAGACTTTCTACAAAGAACTAGGGACTAAACTAGCTCAAGGGACCTCATTTTTATGCCTTAAGACCCATTCTAGGGTCTGAAAGGACAGCTCAAATCATCTAAAACGAACCATGCGTTATAATGAGACTTTATGGGACAAAAGAGTGCAAATGAGCTACCAAGGATAGATCTAGAAGAAATAGGAACAAAAGTAACAAATTTATACCTTCTGGAGCTCCCAAAACAAATGATGAACCAAGATCTACAATCCAATCTTCCCTCCTTGACTCCTTGATGCACAAGCTTCTTCTTAAAGGCACAAAAACACACTTCCAAGCTCAAGAATGATCACTAGGAGGCTAGGGTTCTCTCAAGTCGGCTAAGGGAGGTGTGGAGGCTGAAAGAGATGAGAGGAAATGGTTGATAAGGTGCTTAAATACTCCACAAACCCTAAAATTTAGAGTTCCATCCTGGCACTCGTACGCCCAACATACACATGTATACGCCCAACGTACTACTTCAATCTCCCAAAATTACCACTTTGCCACTAGGGACTCCTTTTGCCACTTCCTTCCAAACCAAGGGCTAAAAATGACATAATTAATAATATGAGGAATGAATTTGAAGCTACTTGAAAATAGGATGTTACACATCTGTTGTTTGAGATGGATCAACATGATCATGAGCAAATGCCATTGTTAGGGTTTGTAAGAATTTGACAAAACAGAACGAATTGGGCAAGAAAATATTGGGGAAAATTTGATCGCGTAAAGTTGTAAAGAGGTAACCCAAAACCCTTTTATACGTAAAACCCAATTTAAATTTGAAGCGGTTTAAGCATTAAATGCAAGCCACGTGTCACCTTGAAAACTGGACCAGTAGCCGTAAAAGTAGCCACGTCTGAAAAGTGAGGATCATTTTTTCCTAGAAAACCGTAAGGTAAGCAGAACATCACGTCAATCAGTCTGTTTGTTTTCCCTAATAGGGTAAGAACCATCAAGAACCCTTCAGCATGGAGGCAAGGCTCTTTCACTTTTGGGTTGAGAAGCGAAGTCATATGCCACACCTTTCGAAATCATCAGCTTGAGTTGGTATTACTTAGAACCTCAAGGCTTTCAATGTGTGCTTATGTGTACCAAAATTCGGATGAGATCAAGATAAAAAAATAGTTCTGTGATGTCAATGAAAAATCAACATAAAGCAATAAGATCCCAGGCAAAGATCGCTTCGTTCTACATCAAGAGAGATGTCGAACAGCTTGTGTGTTTTCCCGTGAATTACAACCGAATACTCATAGAGGAGTATCGAAGGGCATCTTTTGAAAAGCTTCGAGGGTAGGCTAAAATTTTGTTACATATCACAGATCAAAATAAGTGTGATTAAATGTAAACAAAATAACTTGTGTGACCAGTATAGACAGTGACAAGTATACTTTGGAAAAAATATATCAAGTAACGAAGAATCAAATTGATATCCAGACTGAAATCATATTCCAAAAAATTGTTGTCCTGGATCTTGTTGGGTAAAAATGTTGTCGGTTTCGAACAGTTTATCAAGACCACTAAAAAAGAATGAATATGATTTTGAATATCAAATTAAGGTACATAAACAAATGTTTCATTACATTCTTGAACTAAAAGTTCACTGTGAATTCCTTATAAGTTTCGAAATTGTGGGTTTCACCTTCATCACTGTTACATGAATCAGGATCATAAACATAGACTTTAGACATGCCTAAAATCCTGGTTGGTTCCAACCAGAAATCTCTTAGGCATATGTCATTGTGTGTGATCATGTAGGAATATTTGATGAAAAAGTTGGTTAGATAATGTAAAGTAGCTCTGCAATTAGTGCACCAAGCAGGAAACTCTTAACTCATTTGAGAAAAGTAAGGTAGCTCAAGGACTAATATGAATATAACCTAATTGGGAAGGAAACCTCGTGATGAGAAATCTATTAAGGCTTCGAAACACATTGAGTCATGGAGGCTTGGGTCGTCATGTTGCAGCATGTTAGGACATGATTTGTGGTTTATACTTTACTTTTGATGACTTTTAGAGTTCTCGGTCTAGGACCAAAAACACCATGAATTCGGTGGTGTTCGGACCGAAATCACCATATGATTTCGGGGGGCTTAATGATGCTTTCAATTTGGGTTTTCGGTTGGGCCTTTGTAATTTGGGTTTTCGAGTTTAGACAGAAAGAGAGAACCGAGAACCACAGAGATCTTATGTACTAGACTATTGAGCAATATATTATGCATTGAGGATTTGTTAATTGTGTTCTTGATTCGTTTTAACTGTTTTGCATTAATCACTTAATTAGGATTCTGCACCAATTCTAGTGACTTCGATTGATACATTAGACTAGGTTTTACACATCAAGCTTCTAGGGACATCTAACTAGTACAAAGTATCGAATATATACCTTTTCCTGGAGCTGCAAAACTTGTTCCACTATAGATCTTTGCTAGAAAGCTTCACAAGCATGTTAACCAAACAAAATAGAAAAAATATTTTTGGCTTTTTGATTTTTCAATGAAAATAACAAAAATAAGAAAATCTTTTTGATATTTTTGATTTTTGATGAAAATGACAAAAATAAGAAAATATTTTTGATATTTTTGATTTTTGAATGAAAATGACAAAAATAAGATAATCTTTTTGATATTTTTGATTTTTGAATGAAAAGTAACAAGAAAAGAAAGAAAAATGTATCAGACATGCGAAGTGTAAAGTGTCGACATAAGGAATGAATATATCGACATAACTCTTGGAATGAAGTAACGAAGCGTGTGCTGAATCGTTCAGAGGAATGTTGAAAGCCAAGTGTGTCGAATGTTGAATAGTGAATAGTAACCTCTGAATGGATCAACAAGAGTTCGATAGCACTTGGCTTTATAATGAATTCAGTCTTAGAACAACATTTGAATCTAGCTTGCCTAAGCCCGAAAAAAATTCAAAGAAGTTTTTTTTTCATCCAATGGTTTTGTAAAGATATCAGCAAGCTGATCTGTTGTCTTTATAAAGTGAACTTCAATTTTTCCATCTTCAACATGATCTTCGATAAAGTGATAACGAAGTGCAATGTATTTGGTGTTTGAATGTTGCATAGGGTTATGGTAGATGTGAATAGCACTATGTGAGTCACAATACAATGGAATTTTCTTCATGTTGATTGCATAATGTGGGATCGACAGCCGACTTATCCAATGAAGGACCAAGCATTGTTCTAACTACCATCGGTACTCTCAACTTTGTGATATTCGTCATTCCAATTCTTATTCTTTTGGATGACTTCGAGTCCACTTATCCGTTGGTGCATATGTAATATCAAAGTCTAATGGTGCATCTTCAAACTTTTCTTCATTTTCCGATCCTTCCCCTATATTTGACAAATTATCAGGTATGTCATTAAATACATCAGTTTGAACATTCGAAATATTTAGTAAAGGTCCATGTTACTCCCCCTCAACAATTGAATCACTAATATAATGCTCCCACTCGAGATTGATATCCAATTGATGTTTCTCCCCCTCGAAAGTATGCTCCCTCTCAACACTACTAGTTGAAGTCAAGTGCTCCCCCTCCACTTGATCATTGGGTACCACTGGTAAACTTTCGTTTCTCATTGTAGAATTCGTTGAAGAGTTCATATCAACAACATCTTGTGTGATAGTCGAATCATCAGTGTGCTTCGATGCTTCAAGTACTTGATTATCATCAGCATAAAGTTCTGCATCAATTACCCTGTCAAGAACATCAAAGATTAAATCATAATCAAAATCTGACGAATTCCAACTATTTGATGCATCATTCAATTCATCAATGACTAGCTTTTGTTCAAAGCATTTTTCGACTCTTGTAACATAATAGTCATTATAGGTAAGATTAAAAGTTTCTTCGAGTTTCTTGGTTCATTTGTTTAACACCCTGTATGTAACCGAATTATGAGAATATCCCTTTATCAGCTTTTGACTGAAATTTCGAAAGGTTATCCTTAAGATTCATAATGAAGCACCTGCCACCAAAAACATGGAAAATTTAACATTTGGTTTCCTATTGTTAATGATTTCATATTTTATGATATTAAATCGATGATGAAAGAAACATCGATTTTGAGTAAAACAAGTTGTCGAAACGACTTCAGCCTAAAGATATTGTGGAAGATTTGCATATGTAAGCATGGTTCTTGTTGCTTCACAAAGAGAGTTGTTCCTCCTTTCGACAACACCATTTTGTTAAGGTGTATATGGAGATGAAAAGTTATGCGAAATTCCTTTGTCGGTTAAGATCGAATCAAGAACCTTGTTCTTGAACTCTAAGCCATTGTCACTCTTGATCTTACGAACATTTTTCTTCAAACTCACTTCTATGTGCTTGATAAATTCAATCATTTCTTGAGTTGTTTATGACTTTAAATGTAGAAAATATACCCAAATAAACCTGGAAAAATCATCAATAATAACCAAGATGTACCTCTTCTTGTTGAGAGTTTCAACCATTGAAGGACCATAAAGGTGAATGTGAACAAGTTCCAGAGATTCAACAATCTTCGAATCAATGACAATCGGATGACCTTGTCTATGTTGCTTTTCTTGTTCACAAGTTTCACATAAAGTATCATTATCAAATTTTAATACTGCCAAACCACGAACAATATCATTTAACACCAATTTACTCAGATTCTTGATATTCAAGTGAGAGAGCCTTCGATGTCATATCCAACTTATGTCTGATGAAGCTTTCGAGAGTAAAAAAATTGAGGGAACATCAACTATTGGTTTGATGTCAAGAGTAAACATATCGTCTTTTCTTTTGGATTTGAGCAAGACTTCTTTTGTTTCAATGTTTGAAATAACACTTCCTTCTTCATTAAAAACAACTTGATTGCTAGTGCCCACAACAAGTTGTGAAACACTTATCAAATTGTGTTGAAGACCTTTGACATATGCTACCCTGTTAACAGGGAACTTGACATTCATAACTTTACCATAACCTTTGACGTAACATTTGTGATTATTGCCAAATTTCACCACACCAACATTATCTAGTCTTTGATAGTCTCGCAAGTTTTCCTTTCTACCATTCATGTGATGAGAGCAACCACAATCAATGTACCATTTTTCATCATATTGCTCATCACACAAAACCTGAAATCAGTGAAAGAATTTAGGTCCCCAAGGCTGTTTGGGTCCTTGGTTATTAGAACAAAATGCATGATGAAATGAAGATCCTAAAATCTAATGACAAACTTTGGATTTCAAATTATCAATTAAGTCCACTTCGTTAGATGAAGGTATTTAAATGAAATCATTCATTGGTTTAGAATTAACACTAACTTTCCTTTTAACCTTCTCAGTTCGGTTCTCATCAACTTTCACTTTTGGAACAGCTCTCCACTGTCAAACAGATTGATTCGAGTCCTTGGATGAAGAGCTTCCACTTGTCGACTCATTCAAGTAGCTTTCATAAGCGTACATGATCTTTTCTTGAGAGAATTTCCCATTTTGATAAGGTTTGCCTTTTCCTTCTAACCAGTGATTATTGTTTTTCACATCTGTGTTTCCTTTGGAAAACGAAGTGTTTCTCGGTTTCTTCGAAGGAGGATTGGGAGAATGAGGTTATGTTGGTTTGAATGTCTCATTTCTCTTTGCATTTATATTCAACTTTTCAAAGTGTTATTTTGAAAAACCAGATTTTACTTGTGGTTGAAAACGATTTTGAAACCGCTTTTGATAACCAACATTTGATCTTTAAAAAGCTTGTGAACCATTTGGAATTTGTTTTTGATTAGAAAATTAAGAAGAATTCCTTTGTTCATTTGGTTGAAAACCATTTCTTTGAAAATTATTTTGTGAAAACCTTTTGTTTTAAGAATGATGAACAAAATTATTTGAATGTTGATTTTTCACAAAATTCTCTTTGTTTGAGTTTTGAAAATTTTGTTTTGAATTGGATGACAAAGTTTGTGGTTGACTTTTTGAAAACTCTTTTTGAGATTGACTTTTTGACAAATCTTTTTGAGTTTGAGCGGGTGTTTTCTTAACGAAAGACTTGTTTTGAGAATTTCTCTGAACTAGTTTGGACTTAATCGTTTCAGACAATTTATTGGACAAAATGTTTTTTGTTTCTTTCGAGACTAAATATTTTTCCAATGAACCTTCTTTCTTACTTTATTCATCGAAATTCCATGTTTTTTTGAAATCTTTTCAGTTTGTTCTTTGAAATTTTTAACTTTTTGATTTGACTTTTGAGAAACATCGACATTTTCTTGTTTCTCATCTTTTGGTTTTTTTAGTTTTAACTACCCAATTTCTTTGTGGTTTTTGTCTTTGAAAAGTGGAAGAGTTCTTGTTGAGATTATTTTGATAGTGCTTTGGTTGGAGAAATACCCTTCTTTTGAAGCTTTCTTGTTATCTTCTTCAACAATTTTGTTGATTTCAGGTTTAACTTTATCACCATTCTTAGTAGTAACAAACACCTTATTTGGAAAGATAACTTCATCTGTGCATTTAAAGTTTGGATACACAACCGAATTTGATTCAAGATAATGAGAGACTTTTTCCTTCACTATTTTGTTGAACTTATCAGTTTCCTCATAGACTTGATCAACTACAACCCGAGGTGTGGTTTCTTTCGAATCATCATCATTATCTTCTGCACTATTTGTTTGACTATCTTCAACAATCACATGGTCAGGTTCATGAACTTTCAGAGTCGAGGGTTGGTTAGTGTTAACTTTAACCGAAGAATCATAACAAATTTCCTTACCCTTAGCCATCAAAGTGACATTAATGACAGATAACTGAGAACAATCAACAACTTTCTCCTCCTCAATTTCACTAATATCATCAGAGTAATCTTCGATATCAGCAAAATGTTTTGAGAGTTAGATGTCGAATTCTTAGTTCTTTTTGAAAATTTTGATTTGTTCGTTTTTGATCAAGGTTTTATTCACAACATCAACAAGATTATTTGCATCTAAACATTCATCAATTCTAATAACACCATATGCATATCTATCATCTGGAACCTTATCAAACTCAGAAATTGTCTCTTCACAATCATAGGAAGTCGAATTAATTTTCTCCATTTCGAATGGCAAAAGCTTCCCATGTTGTTCTTTCCTAATGTCAGATGAATGATGCAATGTAGTTAATTTTTCATAAAAGCATTTAGCTGAATTACAATATATATTTCGTTGTTTCAGCAAAATCTTAACATCAGAACTCAAACTGTCTCTATCACACATGATATTGGTTATTTGTAAACCTAAATGTTCTATTCTAGCCTTCTTGGATTCCAAACATCTCTGAGTTTCTAGCAGTAATGTCTTAGACTTTTCAACATCACTGCTAGCAGAAATAAGCAAATCATTAACATAAGTAATTGCTTCATCAAACTCAGATAACATCAAATTATACACATTAGAAGGAATATTGAAGGATTGAAGAAGAGAACGTACCTGCGAAGTCATAGGAGACTTGTGAGCAGTGGTCAAAATAAAGCATGTTCCTGTGACATTCTCTTCATCCTCTCCCTCAAACCTTGAGAACATTGCTCCGTGAGTTGGGTTTCTCATCTCTTCATCATCTGAACCTGATGACCAGAATTGATAAGTCCCCTCCTCATCATCTAAACCCTTCACAACCAGGGACGTCCCCTTAGTCTTCGCCCTCTCTTCCTCAAGCCTCTCCACGTAGTAGGCTTCGTCCTTGACTATACTCTTCTTCTTATCTCGCTTCCTCAACATGCAATCACTTGCCATGTGATTTTCTCCATTGCAATAATGGAGTCGAATCCATAATCTCCCTTGATCTTTTTCTCTTTCTTCACATCCTCAGACTTCAATTCCTTTTTCTCCTCTTTCTTCTCTTCAACCACATTCTTCCCAGAAAAAGTTCCTTTCATCTCACCTACTCTTGACTTCGAATTAAATGGATTTTTGAAGAATTTGTACATGGTTATTCGAATAGAATGCCACTGCATCGTCATCAGAATTGATAATCAAACCTTCATCTTTTGAACCCTCATTTTCACCAGACTCTTTCTTAGCCTCTTTACTAGCAACCTTCGACATCAGTGCAAAAGGACTTCCCAAACTACTTCTTGTTTCCTGAGCTATCTCATTCACTTCACTTTCATGTTCCTTCAACACATTATAAAGATCACTGAGAGAAAAGTAGTCGAAGCTTTGTTGAGTTTTATTCATTAAGCTGACATTGCGCCATTTCTTGAGAAGCCCCATGATGAAAGTTAAGTTGAACTCCTTTGTTGACCTTGTAACTCCATATTTGTTACACTTGTAGATTAGTTCATTCAGATGATCGTAATAGAGCTCAATGGATTCTCCTTCCTTCTGTTTAAACTCTCCTAACTCTAACATGCACCGCTTAACAGAGCTTATCTTTGTTTTCTCATTGCCTTGATACTTCTCCTTCAGTGTATCCCAAATCTCATTTGAAGTCTTAGAAATACACACATAGTTGTAAACAACTAGTGGAAGAGCACCACAGAGTTCAAGCATACATTTATTTTCATTTTTGAGCCATTTCTCAGCTTGTTGAGCAACATCTGTATTGTTAGTAGCAGTTCTAACATTTTACATCATAGTTGGAGAAAGAACTTCACCAACGATGAATTTGCAGAGATCCTCTTCGATTCCATTCAGAACCCTTGTTTTTCAAGAAATATGACATCTTTGAAGACATTGGTTTTTCGATAACTTGGTTGATAATACTTGTACCCCTTTTCTGTAGAAGAATATCCAAGAAAAATGGTTTTTAAGGCTCCCTGATCAAGTTTATTCAATCGATCATTTGTTGAATGTGAACATAAGAAACACACCCGAATGTTCTTAATGGAAGGAATAAGTGTTTAAGGTCTGGAAAATGTTCAGAAAGAATATCAATATGGGATCGACCTTAAGGACTCTACTGGGTAATCGATTGATCAAATGCGCAGATGTGCAAACCGCTTCTCCCTAATAAAATTTTGGAACCTTTTTTTCGAATAGAAGATAATGGTTTTTTCTCTCTACAATCCTATTTTGTTTCGGGGTTACAATACAATAGGATTCGTGAATGATACCCTTTGTAGTGAGGAATAGGGAAATAATTTGATTAAAATATCCAGTATCGTAGTCGGATCGAATATGTTTAATGCATACTCCAAACTGAGTGAGAATCATTTGATGAAATTGGGAAAAAGTAATACTCACATGAGATTTATTTTTCATCAAGTAAATCCAAGTAATTCTTAGATAATCGTCGATAAATGACACAAACCATCCGGTTCCATTAATATTAGGGATCTTCAAGGGTCCCCAAACATCTGTATAAACTAGGGAAAAGGCTTAGAAGATCTTGAAGTGCTGATTGGAAAGGAGACTCTATGGTATTTGGTTATTTGACACACTTCACAATTGAATTCGTTGACATTCAGATTTTTAAACAAGAATGGAAACATTGTTTGTATTAATGTAAAAGATGGATGACCCATCTGAACATGATGAAGCCAAATTTGAGCCTTACTGGCAGAATGAGTTAAAGACAAATATGCTTTAGAAAGGAAACTACTTCTAAGACCACAACTATTTGTGTCCAGGTAATAAATCCCATCCTCCTCCTTAGCATGCCCAATCATCTTCCCTGTTTTCAAATCCTAAAATTGACAGTAGGTTGGATAAAATGTCACTTTACAATTTAATTGAGATGCAACCTACTTAATAGAAAGTAAACTGGGATGATTTTGGGACATGTAAACTCGAATGAAGGGTTATGGTTGGAGTAGGTTTGACGGTTCCTTTTCCAACAACAGATTTTAAAGTTTCGTCGACAATTTTTATTTTTTTATTGCTTAGAAATGGGGTGCATGTTGAAAGATTATGAGAGGAGTTCATCATATGGCCAATTGCACCTGAGTCTACCACCCAAATTCTATCTGATACAGTTGAAGAGCCGTTTAAAGGGCAATTTGTAGAGTACTTACCAAACTGAGCCATAAAGCATGAACCTACTGGTTTATCGATAGTGGTGAAGAAGCTGTGAAGTTTCTCAATCTCTTCTCTATTCAACCTGCTGATTTCTTGAATCTCAACAGTTGTGACATCCTTCTGTTCTCCTTAGACAACATTAGCTTCATGATTTCTAGATTGAGATTGCATATAATGGTTGTTCCTCGGTTACCCCTTTCCTCGTAGCCTCCAACAATTTTCTTTTTTGTGTCCTAATTTCTGGCAATGATTTCAATGGAGGCTTTCTTTGCTGCCCGAAGATCTAAAATTGTTATTAGTTGACTAATTTGGGTGTTTTTGCATCGTTTATTGGGTAGTTCCAGTTGTATCATTACTTGGAGCATGTTGGTATGAGGCAAGTTTGACAGAACCGTTAGTTGATAGGTTCTCAAGCTTGGATCTTTGTGAGTATGGTGCACTCCAGAGCACATTAGCTGTCCTTTCATGTGTTTTAGGTCTTGTAGATTCATAAAAATGTTTGCTTGAAGTTCCCTTTCTTCCCATGCAAGAGTGTAATGGTTTTGGGTATGATTTAAGTTAGGGTTTTGAGGTTTAAGCTTATTTTAGCCATGCAAAGGATTAAAGTTATGGACTTTATGGATTAAGACATTCTATAGAGGTCAGATCTATGTTTGGATTGCAAGTCTATATGGATTAAGACATTTGGAGGTTATTTTGGGATCAGACAACGTACGCCCAACATATCCAGGCTTAACTCCAACCCATCTGATTCTATGAGTACGCAAAGCGTCGGAAGTGTACACCCAACATACATGCTGGGCGGTTGATGTCTTGTTGACTTTTGACTTTGGTTAAGGATTTAGGGTTTTGGACCATGGAAGGGGAAAATGGACTTTTGCCCTCAAGGAGCGTGGTTGTGGGATTTGGACTTGTGAGTCGGGATAATGACCCTAATTGACTAGGGTTACTTGTTGTGTTTATTAGGTGGAGTCTAGTTTCGACAGTTCAGGTGTGAGATTTTTGTCATCGGTATCAAGTAAGTCTCCTCACTTATTCTTACATGTTTGGTAGAATAGTTATGTCTGTGATGACCAACTGGGTCTAGCTTTTATTATTGTGTTATGTTGTTTATGTGTGACTGAGATTTTGGGTATTCTGTAGGTTCGCTGATGACCTACAGGGCGTGTTGTTTGTCCACTGGGACTACTGATAGTCCCTAAGGTTGCTGATAACCCATAGTTATTTATTTATGTTGTGTTATATGTGGTATTTTGGAGAACTCGTTTAGCTTTGTGCTTACAGTTATTGATTATATGTGTTTCAGGTACTTCTAAGGATCGTGGGAAGGCGATGCTGATTATACACACTCACTGGGAGATTTGCTACTGGGCATTTTATGGCACTCTGATATTTTGTGATGATGAATTATATTTGATACTTGTGTTTTTGCGATGACTTGGTTTATGAACAATATTTTGGGTAATTTAAAAATCAAAATTTTGGTTTGAAATTTGAGGCGTTATAATTTGGTATCAGAACCATGGTTTAAGGTATTTGGATGAACTCTAGGGTAATTCAAACTCAAACGAAGGATATGAAGATTTTTATAAAAAAAATTCAAAGAAATGAATATTTTTACAAGAGAAAAACCCAGTGAAGTAGTGTGTACAATAAACCAGAGCTTGAGCGGTTGTTTTCCAAAAGATCTCAATTTATATTATGAGTAATGTAGAGCTGATATTTTATGAGTTGATAGAATTGCATGCTAGTTAGTGGTAGGCTAAGGATCCTGTAGGAATTGTGTGATAGGGTTGCCTGATTTGTGATGCCTTTATCCTAGGAGTTAGTTCTTATGAGATTGAATTTGTCATTGCTATTTGCTTGGAGTATGTTGTATAATTGTACATAGTTAGGATTTTATAGCCTTAGAATGCCTAATTTAGCCTTTCTTCCTGCTCCTTATTTGGTTGTGGATTTGAGGTAGAATCATTTATTCTAATGTCTATCGATTCTCGTATTGTGTACAATTGGCATGCGCAAAGAAAATGGCAAGGACAACGGAGATCTTATGAGGCGGAGCAGTGCTGGGGAGCAATCTAGAATGAGTGTCGAGATGCTTAGTAGTGTTTATGAGTAACCGACAGGGTGAGTGTACAACTGATCTTGAGAAATAGAGTCCTTATGACTTAGGGTCTTGAGAGGACGACTTGAGAAAAATACAGGGTGGTGTGTAAGGTAGTATTGGGCCTGAGCACCGAATTCGTATGCGGCTCAAGGAGGAATCTTAAGGAACTTGTAGGAGTGTGTGGATATTTATGTATGTGCTTTAGCATGATTCTAATGGTTTTCTGGTGTGTGTTTCATTATGGTGGTTATCTGAGGTTCAGGCTCCAGCGACCCCGAGATGCCGAGTGTCAGTGTTGATGAGATCTGTAGGATTGTTGCCGCCGAGGTGGCCACATCGATCAGATTTGTTATACCATAGATGTTTGGGTCTATCAAGAGCACACTGATTGAGACTTTTGACGAGCGCTAAGCCGCCATCACTGAGGTTTCCACTGTCGCAGCCACTGTAGTTGTTGCTACGAGACCACAGGGGGTGATTCGTTGTGGTATCGGGAGTTCAACAACACGAAGCCACCCATGTTTGATGGGACCCATGATCTGATTGCTGCGATGAGATAGATTTCTGATGTTGATTGTTTTGTTTACACTTGCTCTTGTCTAGAGAATCTAAAGGTTCATTTTGCACTGAATCTGCTTCGCTTGGAAGTGAAGGATTAGTGGAAGTTTGTGACAACTGACTATACTATAGCAGAGCGTTATGCGGTGACCCGGGAGAGATTTACTGAGATGTTCATAGATGAGTTTGTACCACTGTTTGAGAGAGAGAGAGAGAGAGGGTTGGCCTAGGAGTTCCTGTCTCTAAAGTAGAAGATAGAGATGGTGATTGAGATCTCCGGGATATTTAATGAGGGCCAAATTTTGCAATGAGCACGTGTCGACTGATTTAGCATGTATGAGCCGGTATCTGAGTATTCTGAGGAGGGATATTTATGAGTTTATGGTGAAAACTTCATATCGGACATTGGCTAAGCTGCAGACCAATGCCAGGAGGAGAGAGATTGAGTTGGAGACCCAGGCTAGAGAGGAGAGGGAGATCCACATGAGAGATAGGATGCCTGTACAGTCGCAGTCGGTGACTAAGCGGCTCAAGCCCACAAAATCAAGATTCGGAGGCCAGAAGGGTCGTACTTGCGGTAAGTGCGACAATGGGCATGAAGGACCTTGTCGGCCAGGGACTGCTTGTTACATGTGTGTCAAGGAGAGGCATTTGGCTAGGGATTTCCCCAAGGGATTTCAGGTTTGCTTCAACTGCAACTAGACAGGTCATTTCAGGGTCGACTGTCTTCAACTTGTATCTGGGGCGATTCAGACTCTAGCCCCCGTGTCCCTACATATTACTGATGACCGTAGGGGAAGGCCGAGACACCGAAGGTTCGAGGGAGAGAATTTTAGTTGATAGTAGAGGAGGCCCGAGCAGCTCTAGCCGTCGTTGTTGGTATGTGTTCTGTAACGCCCCATTTATTTAAATAAATTAATAAATGTAAGTCTCGGACTAGTCTGTGAAGAATTTTGAAAGTCGAGGGTTAAAAGTGTACGTTCAGGACTTAAATTTAAAAGATTTGAAGGTTTAAGGGTTTATTAGTGATTTAGGGATCTATTATGAAAGAAATTTATGAGATCAGGGTTTAAAAAGTAAGTTTTGGATTCAGTTTGTAAAGATTTCTGAGGGCAGGGTCTATTTGGTATGTTTTGTATTTAGTTTGAAAACGAATTAGGATGGAGGGGCTGAAGTTGAATAAATAGATCAAATGTTTGAAATGGATCACGGTATATACCTGTATCCCTTCCCCACATCGCATCCCAGGGACTAGACTTGCCAAGTTTTAGAACTTCATTGTCTTTTTCTGGTTAACCATTGCAGGAGCGCAGCATGATGTTCTTTCCCATTTTCTCTCTCGGGCCTGTAAGAACTCGACCCAAAAGGCATTCGCCTCGACCAAAGTTATCGATATAAATCTAGCATTTAAGGCATTAGGGTTTGGGGAAAGTGAGAGAGGGAGCCGCAAGGGTATGTCGAATGTTTTGTGTGTGTGTGTGAACTCCGATTCCCTCAAGTTTTATGAAAAGATTTTCCATGGTTTCTGATGACATCAGTTAATGGCGTGAGCAGTGAGATAGAGGGATGCGCGAGTGAACGTAGTCGACGGAGGGGATGGACGACCCACCGTGGATGGTCTCTGGGCAGTAGCAGGAAACGATAGGAGATTTCAACGAAGACCAAAGTTATGTGCTTCTTTGTTTCGAATTTGCTTGCGATTTTATCAGAGTGTAAGGATGCATTCGATGGGATGTTTTTCTGCGAGAAGGATAATGGCTAAGAAGGCGGGCATCGTCATTGAAGGAGGCTTGAAGTGCGTCATTTTGGAGGTCCAACGGCTCCATTCGATTTCTGGAACAAAAAGAAAGGTATAAGCTTTTGACTAATTTTGACTTTGGTGGTCTTCATTTAGAATTAGGGCTTGATGTGGTGGGCTTGCAAATGGTATAACATTATTATTGAGTTCATGGGCTATTTTCTATCTTGGGCTGAATTTTATTGATTCAAGAATTGTACCCAAATTTAATTAGACAATGAGTTGATTTTATTAAAATCAATTTAAATACATTTATCGAGTCTTCCAATGGTGTGGCATATAATTTTATTAGAGATAGATTTTACCTTCAAAAGCCATATAAAAATATGGGACGTTTCATCATAAGTCGAGAATTTTTATATATATATAATGAATTGGTAAGAGTTTGAACATAAAATGGTAATTAACCCTAATCGTCATTCTATGAGAAAACCCTAATCTTGCTTGGTCCTTAAGTTGGGTCTTCCTATTGGATTTTGGTAATTGGGCCAATAATGGGCTATCCAAGAATAATCATATGGACCAGAATATTAGGATGGGATTTTGGATAAGGTCCATATGAGGGGTTGGGCCCAATATGGAAAATTGGGCCATATGTTGGGCTTTGACTCATAATTGATTTTTGGGCCTTCGGATTGAGCCTTGGGCTTGAATCAAGCCAAGTTAGGGGTAAAACAGTCTTTTACCCCCAATATGGATTTATGGATATATGATGGAACACAATTATTAATTGGGTGATGTTTTGATATTGACAGATTGGGAATTTGTCATCGAGCAGCTATGGTTCTGTCAGCGGGACTTCAGCAGTGTGAGGTGAGTTTTCCTTCCAGTAGGAACGGGTCTACAGCCACAATGCCAACCAGTTTAGTTAGCAGTAGTTCCGGACTTCGGTCCGATGCAGTAGTTCAGTGTGCTTGATGTATTTGTGATTCAAGCTTATTTGTGTTATGTGTTCCGGACTTCGGTCTGATGCAGTATGCAGTATATGTGTTCATGCTAGTTGATATGTTTATGCTATGCTATGTTTAGTCAGTTCCAGACTTCGGTCCGATGCAGTCAGTTCCGGACTTTGGTCTGATGCAGTCAGTTCCGGACTCCGGTCCGATGCAGGGGACAAGGTCCCAATCAGTTCCGAAATTTGGTCCGATGCAGTTTCCGTATATCGGTCCGATGCAGAGGGAAAGGCCCTGGTTAGTTCCGGACTTCGGTCTGATGCATAGGGCAAGGCCCTAGTTAGTTCCGGACTTCGGTCTGATGCAGTTTCCGAACTTCGGTTCGATGCAGTGGGCAAGGCCCAGTAGTTGCTTTATATGTTATTGTATGGTATGTGGTAGTTTGGGGGAGCTCACTAAGCTTTGTGGTTACAGTTTTAGTTTTGGTTTCAGGTACTCAGTTTCAAAAGAGGAGCTCGGGAAGATTGCAGTGCACATACTATCTATTCAGTCTGGGATGTTTATACTCTGATATTTTGATGATTGTTACGATATCTTGAGATACATTGTTTATGATTTTTATATGATGTTCGATGACTATGGTTTTATTATTAAATTAAAATGAAATTTTTAGACTGTATTTTTGGGATGCTACATGTTCTTTATTATTCTGCTAATTTATTAATGTTTCTTATGTTATTGCTCATGTAGGTACTTTCCTTGTGAATTTTGTACATGTGCTTGTGTTGTTTGACTGGGGTGCGATTCGTTCTTTTATGTCATCATCTTTTTGTCATGGTTTTAGTATTGCATTGGAGGCCTTGAATAGGGCATGAGAGTTTCTATACCTGATGAGCGTTCGGTCTTCGTTATTGACATCTATCGGGGTTGTGTTTTAGAGATATTTGGTGTTAGATATCCGATAGATCTTATCCCTATTGCAATGAGAGATGTATGTGTGATCGTGGGTATGGATTGGTTGAGCTGATTTGGGGATCTGATTGACTACGAGCGACAGTTGGTGATGGTTCGAGATACTAGTGGGGGAGTGTTGACCGTTTATGGCGAAGGAACTACGTCAGGATCAGTTTTTTGGTTAGCCGCTAGGGAAAGATAGAGTTTACAACATGGGTGCATGGGTTATTTGGAATATGTAGTGGATACTCGAGTTGATGAGAAGAGATCAGTTTCTATTGTTGATGTTCCTGTTGTGCGTGAGTTCCCTAATGTTTTCCCTGAGGAATTGCCCGGTGTGCCTCCTAAGAGGCAAGTGGAGTTCAGGATCAATCTGATCTCGGATGTTGCGCCAATTGCCAAGGCACCGTATCGTTGTGCACCTCCTGAGATGCGAGAGTTATCCTCTCAGCTTCAGGAGCTATTACGAAAGGATTTTATTCACCCAAGCAGTTCTCCATAAGGAGCGCCTATCCTTTTCTTCAAGAAGAAGGATGGTTCACACTAGATGTGCATTGATTACCGGGAGTTGAACAAGTTGTCAGTGAAGAACCCTTATCGATTGTCAAGGATTGATGAACTTTTTGATCAGTTGTATGGGGCATCTTGGATTTCCAAGATCGATTTGAGGTTTGGTTACCATCAGATGAGGGTGAAAGAGGAGGATATTCAGAAGACGGCCTTCCGAACTCATTATGGACATTACGAGTTCATGGTGATGGCTTTTGGACTCACCAACGTACCAGAGGTGTTCATAGATCTCAAGAATCGGGTATGTAGGACCATGTTGGATCGATCGGTGATCGTCTTCATCGATGACATTTAGGTCTATTCGAAGATAAAGAGCAGCATGAAGAGCATCTGCACGAGATTCTCGGAGTTTTGAGGATGGAGAAGCTCTATGCCAAGTTCTCCAAGTGTGACTTCTGGTTGCGTGAGGTTCAGTTTATGGGACACCTCATCAACCAGAACGGTATCTTGGTCGACCCAGCCAAGATAGAGGTGGTGATGTGGTGGGAAGTGCTGAATTCTCCATATGAGATTCAGAGCTTCCTCGTTTACGCGGGATATTATCGGAGATCCATTCAAGACTTCTCCAAGATTGTTGTTACTCTCACTAAGTTAACGAGGAAGGATGTTTTGTTCAGTTGGGGGCCTGAGCAGCAGACATCATTTGAGAATCTTTGCAAGAGACTGTGTGAGGCATTAATACTTGCCCTCCCTAAGGGAGTTGAGGGTTGTGTGGTCTACTGCAATGCATCCATTTCAAGGTTGGGTCTTGTGTTGACGTAGAGGGGGCATGTGATTACATACACTTCGAGTCAGCTGAAGCCTCATGAAGCGAAGTATACCGCTCATGATTTGGAATTGGGGGATGTGGTTTTCGCTCTCAAGATTTGGTGCCACTATCTTTATTGTTGTGTACACAAACCATAAGAGCCTAAGATGTCTTTTGGAATAGCCTAACCTAAACATGAGGCCAAGGAGGTGGTTGGATATAGTGAAAGATTATAACTTTGAGATTCTGTATCACCAAGGCAAGGCCAATTTGGTGGTTGACGCCTTGAGCTAGAGGGCGGTGAGTACCCCGATTTAAGATGTGTGTATGAGGATGATTGTGACGAACCCAATGTTGGAAAAGAACAAAAGAAGCACGATTGGAGGCCATAAATGAAGAAAATCGAAAAAGTTAGGGGGTAACTGGTCAGATTTCAACATTTGATATCGACATCAGGGGGCTTTTAACTCTTCACGGGCGGGTTTGGGTGCCTTATGCTGGTGGGGCTCGACGGGTATTGATGAAGGAGGCCCACAAGTCGAGATTTTCCATTCATCTAGGGGCTACTAAGATGTATCTTGACCTGAAGCATAGTTACTGGTGGCTGTGTATGAAGAGGGAAGTGGCCCGGTTAGTAGAGCGATGTTTTGTTGGATTAGTGTCTAAGCCTCTAACCATAATTGGTAAGTACTTGACCCGATTGTGCATGGTCCTTTTGGGTTGCCTTCACCAAAGCAACTTGACTGGAGAAATAATAGAGAAAGAAGTTATTATGATTTATTAATATGTTATAAGAATAATATATTAAAGTAGAAATCATATTTGTTTAATTAATATTGGTCAATAATTAATTAAGAATTAATTTTGTGATCAAATGTAATTAATTAAACTAGAGGGGCTGAATTGTAATTATGTGATAGTTACAAAATATGGTAAGGATTATCCTAAGGATAGTTTGGACGAATTTAAGGTGATAAGGCCTTAGAATTCGTTCATGATAAGGATTCAAGGCTTATCTTATGGGTTGCTTGGTGGGCAAGCAACTAGATAAGGATAAGGACTGAAACCCTATCTCTACACCTATATAAACACCCCTTTGGCTCATGACTTCGTCCATACCTTCCCAAGGCTTCCCAGGGATGAATTTTTATACCTCTCCTCTCTCTCTATATATCTTCTCCATTTGCTCTTGGTGTTTGTGAGCCATTAGAGGCATTACACTTGTGGTGCTTGCTTTCAAGACTTAGGGTTTGAAGATTCAAGTTGTTATTACAATATAACAACAAGAGGTATGTAATCTAACCTTCTTGGTTAATTTCTAAAATAGCAATCATCTTTAGGGTTTTATTATGTGTTCATGATGTTGTGTATCTTATAGTGAAAACATAGATCCAATGCTAGGGTTGCATGTACACATAAGATTGTTTGTATAAAACCCATCAGTGGTATCAGAGCCATTGGTTAACTTGTTTTCAATTAGTTTATTCAGTTGTATGAACTTGACATATTAGGGTTTATTGCCAATAAACCCTAGGAGGCTAGGGTTTTTTGAGATTAGGGTTTGCAAACCCTAATTTGCAAGAGTTTGAATAAGATCTTCAAATCCTTTCCTTAAACCCTTAAATTTCGAAATCTAGGGTTTGTTTTAATCCCTTGATTTTTGAAATTTGCCTCCTCCCCAAGATAAGATCCTAAATTTTAGGGATTTGGATTATCCCATATCTTCTAATTATCCTCTAACTGTTATATATGGTAATTATAGATTTTGCATTATCCTATCCATATTGTCGAATTTTAGAGAGATAATTAAGGGATTAGGATATCTTAAATGTATAAATGGTAATTATCCTCATGATTTAGATAATCCCTTATGATTTAATAATTAAATTAATAGTCTAATTCAAGATAATTATTAAATCAAGAGTTTTAATATTTGAAATTTTAATTTACATGTCATAAATTCGAAATTTTTTAAGAGAAATTAAAACTAAATTGTTTTGAAAAGTTTCAAAACTTGCCCTCAAGTTTTGGAATTTAAATTTTGATTAAAAGTTTAATTTTGATACATATTAAATTCTAAACCCTAATGTTTTGAAATGTTTCAAAACTTGCCCTCAAGTTTTGGAATTTAAAAGTTGATTAAAAGTTTAATTTAAGAATGTTAAATTCTAAAACCCTAGTATTGTTTTGAAAAGTTCAAATCACACCCTTATGGTTTTATTAATTAATTAAGGTGTATATTTAAAAGAGGTTTAATAAATCCATAAAGTTTTGGTTTTCAATTTAATTGAATTAAAAGTATAATTGTTAAATTCGACCACCTAGTATTTTAAAAGTGTGAAACACACCCTATACTATATATAAAATTAAAAGTCTAACATTATATATATGTATAAGTAAAAGTCAGTCTTACCGTTAGTAGGCCTCATTCACGAAGCTGGTCTATAAGAGGTGTTTAAAGAAATTGTCTATAAAATGGCGATTGAATGGGTATCCACTCTTACCCACCGCACTCTTGACTAGTGGAGGGTCGTTAGCCGAACGGGTAGGATAGGACAAAAAAAATCTTCCATTATAAGTATAATGAAGTACAAAAGTAACTAAATGATTTACAAATTCCCAATCTTAGTTACTTAGGAAAAAGTGAATTGATGCAATTCCATGAAATTACACTTTGTACCCTTGCGAAGACGTTAGTGGAGCGTGTGTGGTTTACCGACACACAAAATGGTTCTAAACGAAGGTAGCAAAGGGTGACTCAATGTTTGTCATAGTTCGGTGGAGCGTGTGTGGTTTACCGGCACATCGAATAGATGACTGTAACATGTGGGGGCACCATGTAAGTTTGCATGGTTATTCACACCCGCTTTGTGATCCTCGGCATCCCAGTCACAAACGAGAGGGGCATATCGAGATTTAAACATGCCATTGAAAAGTTCAATGAATCTTAAAGGAAATCTAGGAATTCTTAATACATTTAAAACTTAAGCCTTTATGTTTTTCATGGTGAAGAATTAGTGAATCGTCATTCACTTACCTCCAAATTATTTGCATGTTGGATTACGGCATCCCTCTTCTGATGTGTAAATAATGTTGTTGGGTCCTAGCCTTAATATCTCATTTGGGTGATTTATTAAGGACTCAATCAATCAACTAACTTGAATTTGTTTTCTCCCGTTTTGTAGATGTCTGATTCTAACCGTGGTCTTCCCGGATCCCAAGGAAAAGGTGTTCCTATTGAAAGTGATAGCTTGTTCCAAAGTGAAGGATCAATGTGGACTAGCTTGATCTCACTCCCTCCTCCTCCTCCTGTTGTTCTCCCCGACCCACAAGAACGAATATCTGAAAGGTTCAAGATCACCAAAACCCTATTGGCAATGAAACATGAAGATGGTAAAACCGTGTGTGCTCACGTCCTATTGATGAAATCACACATTGATAGGTTGATTATGTTGGGTGCGTCTTTCCCCAATAAGTTGGCTGTGGACTGGGTTCTTCAGTCACTCCCTGAATCATATGATAAGTTCATAAGAGAGTATCATATGATGAACAGTGACGCGACCCTCATTGACTTAACTTACATGCTTATTGCTGATGAATTAGAAATGATTTGGCGAAGTAATGGAGCATATTTGTCTAGTCAATCAACCAACCATGCTTCCGTGGACGCTCTAGGAGAGGCCACATGTTTCTACTGCCAAGGGAAAGGGAAATGGATACGAAGCTGCCCAAAGGAATTGAAGAATCTAAGAGATGGAAGAGTCAAGAAGTGTGGCTCTGATTCAGGTACAAAATCCACTATCTAACTCCATTAAATTCCTATTCTTTATACATGATGTGATAAGATTACATTTTCATGTTTTGCAGGATCAAAGAAAAGAAAGGAAGGTTGATGGAATAGCAAGATGAGTCTGATCACGAAGAAATGGATTACGATCGCATGGATTCGAAGATCAGATTTTGAGCTTAGGATGTTATGATAGATTTGTTAGAAGTATTTGAATACATAGTTTTTCATTTGAATTTTGCGTTGTAAGGACATGTTTTCCGCTGCTTTAATGAATAAAATAAAATTTGGATTTTATCTTATTTGTTTATCCTTGCAATGGCATATATGAAAAATTGATGTTTGTGTACTTCTACTATTAGCAATATTCTTAATTAGATTACTTGTGGAAGCGTCAAAAGTTTACCAAATAGGGAGAGTTTCTCATCGCCCAAGTTTCAAGTGGATAGGAACTTGGAATCATGCAACAAGTATTGCATGATGAATGAAAACTGTCACATTTGGGAAATTTAGACTAGTCGTTGGCAAAGTGTCGAGTGAAGGACTATGAGATCAAGTACACAAAATTGTGTGTTGATCAAGTCCACCACAAGAGTGACAAGATATTCATTATGATTTACTAAAGGTTTAATAAATATGGTTACACTTATAAGATTAAGTATAATTGATTAAAAGAGTTTCAATCAATAGCAGAACGAATAAGAAGAATCAAGTAGGCAGAAAGATAAAAGTTTCTCTGTTCTAAGAAGAAGTGAGAGTACCTTTTATTGTGTTTTATGATATGAATTAATGATTAAGAACCATATCTCAAATTGAGCCTCTAAGTGATTCTTAGTACAATTTGTATGTCTAAGAAGAGGAAATGAGAATTGTGAAAATGGTTAAATCAAGAAGTCAATCATACTTCGTTCCAATGTCAAGTCTTAGAGTTATAATCCAAGATTGTGAATTAGGTGACAAGTCTTAAGAAGGTTTATAACTTTCATCAAATGTGGAACGTGGAAAAGGTTTTCTTGTTCTCGCACATTTGAAATTGGTAAGTTGTGATGTCTTGGATAAGACAAAGACCAACTAGGACCAATTA
The DNA here is from genome assembly GCF_051521515.1 of Lactuca serriola. NCBI lineage: Eukaryota > Viridiplantae > Streptophyta > Magnoliopsida > Asterales > Asteraceae > Lactuca > Lactuca serriola. The sequence goes on along the minus strand of NC_136412.1, from coordinate 263,994,095 downwards.
TGTGAAAAGTTTTGTCTTGATAAAGGCTGCACTAACTCTTGAATATTTGTTTGTCAAGAAATGTTTCTTAACAAGGGAATCTAATATGTCAAGGAGTCAGTGGGAGTCTTAATGGTCTTGAAAGGTTTCAAGAACAAATCAAGAATAGACCTTATAATACAACACTAGCACACGACTTGAGGTTTACGACCTATCGTGTTGACACTATTTTGTTTCTGTACCATTCCGAATTGAGTTAATTATGCAAGTGAGTTCTACGAGTTCTCAATGGATTGTATAGGGGCAAGGCACCTTGTTCAATGGAAAGTACATTGAAATGAAGGGGTGAGCTGCTAAATAACTAGGAAGTAAATGGTGGGACCCTTGATGGCAAGAAATTAAGAAGAGCAAGTTCTATCCATAAGAGTTTGGATTTGTCATCGACATTATCTTGTGATTATGGTTACGACAAATTCACATGGATGAGAATGAATACACCACAAAATCTAAGTGTCATAAGGTTTCTTTCATTCATAAGAATGATTGTAACGAAACGCTTTCACTAAGAGAGATTTTGAAGATAGCATTATATGATTTGGGTTTCTTAAATTCAACTTTGATTACGGCATACCTCTTCATAGTTTGAAAAGTGGGAAATGGCAAATAGGTCTGAACATCTTAGACTTATTGATATGAGTCTTAGAATCGTTTAGACATATACATATGAGCTATCCAAGGAAAGGTGTATGAGTTTAAGAAGCTTAGATAGAGTCTTATCGAAGCATCTAGTATTAGAAATATGAACTTGAGAAATTGTTTTCTTAAAGTTCAGCTGATTTTTGAATACATGTCAAAGCTAGTGGGAGCATAAGTATTATGCTGGTAGAGAAATAATCATCATGTAAGTGGGAGCATGATTATTATAGTAAGTATTGCAGGTTGGCAATATTAATTATAGAAAACAAGTGTTGTACTTTGCAATGTCGTAAGAGTTGAAAAGTTGTTTTGCTATAATTAAGGGAGAGAATATTGTACTTTGTTTCATAATCTAAAGCTTAGATTGAGAAATTTTAATAAATTTAGTCAAAGGATACATAGTGTGTTCTTAAATTTTCATTATGATTACAGTATCCCTCTTCATAGTTCGAATTGTAAGAACGTGACACATAAAATGTTATGGCAGAAGATTGATAGAGTATCGTATCTTCATGTAAGACATTATGCATCGTGTCCCATGCGCTTCGGGTATAGAATCGATTGCAAATGCTATAATATTTCACCATTCTAAATTTTTCCAAATGTCTAGAGCATTAAGAGGGAAAAAGGACAAGAATCGGTTTTTTGACTAAGATAATTAAACAACTATCAAAGGACGATCCAAAGCTCGCTGAGGATTGGTCGTTTGTGAGTGGTTGGAAGTATGGCGTTGAACGGACCATATCGACATCATTATAAATGGATAAGATTCTATTAAGAATGAGTTGTCATATAGTAAATATGGAAATGTTTCATAAATGGGAGTTGTAAATTAAGAATTTATGTCTAGATTAAAAAAAAACTATGCAAAAGGATGTTCAAGGAATGTACTTTGAGTGAGAGACATCACATCTAGAATAGTTCTGTAACTATTTTAATAGAGTACCTTGTGATTTCGATGGCCGAGTCTTTGTGATTTTGTGCCGTAACTTCACAAGAGAATCATTGCATAAAATATTAGAATTTGACATATTCTATAAGTGACAAGAATTTGATATTCTTGTGCTTATGATGAGAATTGGGATTTGTGAAATGAGAATGATTGACAATGTGTTCACTTGATCTATTTCACAAAGTAATAGACCATTGAAAACCAAAATGTGCATGCCTGGAGCATGGGACAATTGTGGTTATAATTCAAGTTATAAAGTTGATTATCTGAAACGTTAAACAATAGATAATGAGTAATCAATATGGTGATTAGATAAAGGTGTTTTATTTATACTCAAGGGTTGGGACCATATAGGATTAGTATTACCTTTGTGTTTCACTTTGCATGTTTTGACTTCCAGAATAATTGAGTTTATTAAGAATAATCGAATTATTCAAACGGACCACAGTCAGTCATACGTTGGAAGTAAGTATGAATGAAGACTGTCATGAATTGGTTTGTAGATTGTCTAAATTGTATTAGACATAGCAAAGGTTTGCTGCAACATTCATGAGTGCTTATGAATATGATTTTGAGCATTGGATTAAACCCACGTTCACTTGGATCGCTTCATGGATTTTATCACGAGCGATTGGTGAGACGATAATATCTTGTATTCTTGAAACCGAGATGTGTGAGTTGTATCTTGCGAATCGGTTGCACATTGATAATATGTAAACACACCGGTAACTCGGTGTTATAAAACTTATTGTTGTGTGTGATTTGGTGAGTGAGTGCTAGCAAATATTGAGTCGAAGTTTATCCGTTCCTTTTACCCAAAGTTGGATATAGTGAAAGATTATAACTTTGAGATTCTGTATCACCAAGGCAAGGCCAATTTGGTGGTTGACGCCTAGAGCAAGAGGGCGGTGAGTACCCCGATTTAAGATGTGTGTATGAGGATGATTGTGATGAACCCAATGTTGGAAAAGAACAAAAGAAGCACGATTGGAGGCCATAAATGAAGAAAATCGAAAAAGTTAGGGGGTAACTGGTCAGATTTCAACATTTGATATCGACATCAGGGGGCTTTTAACTCTTCACGGGCGGGTTTGGGTGCCTTATGCTGGTGGGGCTCGACGGGTATTGATGAAGGAGGCCCACAAGTCGAGATTTTCCATTCATCTAGGGGCTACTAAGATGTATCTTGACCTGAAGCATAGTTACTGGTGGCTGTGTATGAAGAGGGAAGTGGCCCGGTTAGTAGAGCGATGTTTTGTTGGATTAGTGTCTAAGCCTCTAACCATAATTGGTAAGTACTTGACCCGATTGTGCATGGTCCTTTTGGGTTGCCTTCACCAAAGCAACTTGACTGGAGAAATAATAGAGAAAGAAGTTATTATGATTTATTAATATGTTATAAGAATAATATATTAAAGTAGAAATCATATTTGTTTAATTAATATTGGTCAATAATTAATTAAGAATTAATTTTGTGATCAAATGTAATTAATTAAACTAGAGGGGCTGAATTGTAATTATGTGATAGTTACAAAATATGGTAAGGATTATCCTAAGGATAGTTTGGACGAATTTAAGGTGATAAGGCCTTAGAATTCGTTCATGATAAGGATTCAAGGCTTATCTTATGGGTTGCTTGGTGGGCAAGCAACTAGATAAGGATAAGGACTGAAACCCTATCTCTACACCTATATAAACACCCCTTTGGCTCATGAATTCGTCCATACCTTCCCAAGGCTTCCCAGGGATGAATTTTTATACCTCTCCTCTCTCTCTATATCTTCTCCATTTGCTCTTGGTGTTTGTGAGCCATTAGAGGCATTACACTTGTGGTGCTTGCTTTCAAGACTTAGGGTTTGAAGATTCAAGTTGTTATTACAATATAACAACAAGAGGTATGTAATCTAACCTTCTTGGTTAATTTCTAAAATAGCAATCATCTTTAGGGTTTTATTATGTGTTCATGATGTTGTGTATCTTATAGTGAAAACATAGATCCAATGCTAGGGTTGCATGTACACATAGGATTGTTTGTATAAAACCCATCAGTGGTATCAGAGCCATTGGTTAACTTGTTTTCAATTAGTTTATTCAGTTGTATGAACTTGACATATTAGGGTTTATTGCCAATAAACCCTAGGAGGCTAGGGTTTTTTGAGATTAGGGTTTGCAAACCCTAATTTGCAAGAGTTTGAATAAGATCTTCAAATCCTTTCCTTAAACCCTTAAATTTCGAAATCTAGGGTTTGTTTTAATCCCTTGATTTTTGAAATTTGCCTCCTCCCCAAGATAAGATCCTAAATTTTAGGGATTTGGATTATCCCATATCTTCTAATTATCCTCTAACTGTTATATATGGTAATTATAGATTTTGCATTATCCTATCCATATTGTCGAATTTTAGAGAGATAATTAAGGGATTAGGATATCTTAAATGTATAAATGGTAATTATCCTCATGATTTAGATAATCCCTTATGATTTAATAATTAAATTAATATCTTAAATGTATAAATGGTAATTAGGATATCTTAAATGTATAAATGGTAATTATCCTCATGATTTAGATAATCCCTTCACAAGAGAATCATTGCATAAAATATTAGAATTTGACATATTCTATAAGTGACAAGAATTTGATATTCTTGTGCTTATGATGAGAATTGGGATTTGTGAAATGAGAATGATTGACAATGTGTTCACTTGATCTATTTCACAAAGTAATAGACCATTGAAAACCAAAATGTGCATGCCTGGAGCATGGGACAATTGTGGTTATAATTCAAGTTATAAAGTTGATTATCTGAAACGTTAAACAATAGATAATGAGTAATCAATATGGTGATTAGATAAAGGTGTTTTATTTATACTCAAGGGTTGGGACCATATAGGATTAGTATTACCTTTGTGTTTCACTTTGCATGTTTTGACTTCCAGAATAATTGAGTTTATTAAGAATAATCGAATTATTCAAACGGACCACAGTCAGTCATACGTTGGAAGTAAGTATGAATGAAGACTGTCATGAATTGGTTTGTAGATTGTCTAAATTGTATTAGACATAGCAAAGGTTTGCTGCAACATTCATGAGTGCTTATGAATATGATTTTGAGCATTGGATTAAACCCACGTTCACTTGGATCGCTTCATGGATTTTATCACGAGCGATTGGTGAGACGATAATATCTTGTATTCTTGAAACCGAGATGTGTGAGTTGTATCTTGCGAATCGGTTGCACATTGATAATATGTAAACACACCGGTAACTCGGTGTTATAAAACTTATTGTTGTGTGTGATTTGGTGAGTGAGTGCTAGCAAATATTGAGTCGAAGTTTATCCGTTCCTTTTACCCAAAGTTGGATATAGTGAAAGATTATAACTTTGAGATTCTGTATCACCAAGGCAAGGCCAATTTGGTGGTTGACGCCTAGAGCAAGAGGGCGGTGAGTACCCCGATTTAAGATGTGTGTATGAGGATGATTGTGATGAACCCAATGTTGGAAAAGAACAAAAGAAGCACGATTGGAGGCCATAAATGAAGAAAATCGAAAAAGTTAGGGGGTAACTGGTCAGATTTCAACATTTGATATCGACATCAGGGGGCTTTTAACTCTTCACGGGCGGGTTTGGGTGCCTTATGCTGGTGGGGCTCGACGGGTATTGATGAAGGAGGCCCACAAGTCGAGATTTTCCATTCATCTAGGGGCTACTAAGATGTATCTTGACCTGAAGCATAGTTACTGGTGGCTGTGTATGAAGAGGGAAGTGGCCCGGTTAGTAGAGCGATGTTTTGTTGGATTAGTGTCTAAGCCTCTAACCATAATTGGTAAGTACTTGACCCGATTGTGCATGGTCCTTTTGGGTTGCCTTCACCAAAGCAACTTGACTGGAGAAATAATAGAGAAAGAAGTTATTATGATTTATTAATATGTTATAAGAATAATATATTAAAGTAGAAATCATATTTGTTTAATTAATATTGGTCAATAATTAATTAAGAATTAATTTTGTGATCAAATGTAATTAATTAAACTAGAGGGGCTGAATTGTAATTATGTGATAGTTACAAAATATGGTAAGGATTATCCTAAGGATAGTTTGGACGAATTTAAGGTGATAAGGCCTTAGAATTCGTTCATGATAAGGATTCAAGGCTTATCTTATGGGTTGCTTGGTGGGCAAGCAACTAGATAAGGATAAGGACTGAAACCCTATCTCTACACCTATATAAACACCCCTTTGGCTCATGAATTCGTCCATACCTTCCCAAGGCTTCCCAGGGATGAATTTTTATACCTCTCCTCTCTCTCTATATCTTCTCCATTTGCTCTTGGTGTTTGTGAGCCATTAGAGGCATTACACTTGTGGTGCTTGCTTTCAAGACTTAGGGTTTGAAGATTCAAGTTGTTATTACAATATAACAACAAGAGGTATGTAATCTAACCTTCTTGGTTAATTTCTAAAATAGCAATCATCTTTAGGGTTTTATTATGTGTTCATGATGTTGTGTATCTTATAGTGAAAACATAGATCCAATGCTAGGGTTGCATGTACACATAGGATTGTTTGTATAAAACCCATCAGTGGTATCAGAGCCATTGGTTAACTTGTTTTCAATTAGTTTATTCAGTTGTATGAACTTGACATATTAGGGTTTATTGCCAATAAACCCTAGGAGGCTAGGGTTTTTTGAGATTAGGGTTTGCAAACCCTAATTTGCAAGAGTTTGAATAAGATCTTCAAATCCTTTCCTTAAACCCTTAAATTTCGAAATCTAGGGTTTGTTTTAATCCCTTGATTTTTGAAATTTGCCTCCTCCCCAAGATAAGATCCTAAATTTTAGGGATTTGGATTATCCCATATCTTCTAATTATCCTCTAACTGTTATATATGGTAATTATAGATTTTGCATTATCCTATCCATATTGTCGAATTTTAGAGAGATAATTAAGGGATTAGGATATCTTAAATGTATAAATGGTAATTATCCTCATGATTTAGATAATCCCTTATGATTTAATAATTAAATTAATAGTCTAATTCAAGATAATTATTAAATCAAGAGTTTTAATATTTGAAATTTTAATTTACATGTCATAAATTCGAAATTTTTTAAGAGAAATTAAAACTAAATTGTTTTGAAAAGTTTCAAAACTTGCCCTCAAGTTTTGGAATTTAAATTTTGATTAAAAGTTTAATTTTGATACATATTAAATTCTAAACCCTAATGTTTTGAAATGTTTCAAAACTTGCCCTCAAGTTTTGGAATTTAAAAGTTGATTAAAAGTTTAATTTAGGAATGTTAAATTCTAAAACCCTAGTATTGTTTTGAAAAGTTCAAATCACACCCTTATGGTTTTATTAATTAATTAAGGTGTATATTTAAAAGAGGTTTAATAAATCCATAAAGTTTTGGTTTTCAATTTAATTGAATTAAAAGTATAATTGTTAAATTCGACCACCTAGTATTTTAAAAGTGTGAAACACACCCTATATTATATATAAAATTAAAAGTCTAACATTATATATATATGTATAAGTAAAAGTCAGTCTTACCGTTAGTAGGCCTCATTCACGAAGCTGGTCTATAAGGGGTGTTTAAAGAAATTGTCTATAAAATGGCGATTGAATGGGTATCCACTCTTACCCACCGCACTCTTGACTAGTGGAGGGTTGTTAGCCGAACGGGTAGGATAGGACAAAAAAAATCTTCCATTATAAGTATAATGAAGTACAAAAGTAACTAAATGATTTACAAATTCCCAATCTTAGTTACTTAGGAAAAAGTGAATTGATGCAATTCCATGAAATTACACTTTGTACCCTTGCGAAGACGTTAGTGGAGCGTGTGTGGTTTACCGACACACAAAATGGTTCTAAACGAAGGTAGCAAAGGGTGACTCAATGTTTTTCATAGTTCGGTGGAGCGTGTGTGGTTTACCGGCACATCGAATAGATGACTGTAACATGTGGGGGCACCATGTAAGTTTGCATGGTTATTCACACCCGCTTTGTGATCCTCGGCATCCCAGTCACAAACGAGAGGGGCATATCGAGATTTAAACATGCCATTGAAAAGTTCAATGAATCTTAAAGGAAATCTAGGAATTCTTAATACATTTAAAACTTAAGCCTTTATGTTTTTCATGGTGAAGAATTAGTGAATCGTCATTCACTTACCTCCAAATTATTTGCATGTTGGATTACGGCATCCCTCTTCTGATGTGTAAATAATGTTGTTGGGTCCTAGCCTTAATATCTCATTTGGGTGATTTATTAAGGACTCAATCAATCAACTAACTTGAATTTGTTTTCTCCCGTTTTGTAGATGTCTGATTCTAACCGTGGTCTTCCCGGATCCCAAGGAAAAGGTGTTCCTATTGAAAGTGATAGCTTGTTCCAAAGTGAAGGATCAATGTGGACTAGCTTGATCTCACTCCCTCCTCCTCCTCCTGTTGTTCTCCCCGACCCACAAGAACGAATATCTGAAAGGTTCAAGATCACCAAAACCCTATTGGCAATGAAACATGAAGATGGTAAACCCGTGTGTGCTCACGTCCTATTGATGAAATCACACATTGATAGGTTGATTATGTTGGGTGCGTCTTTCCCCAATAAGTTGGCTGTGGACTGGGTTCTTCAGTCACTCCCTGAATCATATGATAAGTTCATAAGAGAGTATCATATGATGAACAGTGACGCGACCCTCATTGACTTAACTTACATGCTTATTGCTGATGAATTAGAAATGATTTGGCGAAGTAATGGAGCATATTTGTCTAGTCAATCAACCAACCATGCTTCCGTGGACGCTCTAGGAGAGGCCACATGTTTCTACTGCCAAGGGAAAGGGAAATGGATACGAAGCTGCCCAAAGGAATTGAAGAATCTAAGAGATGGAAGAGTCAAGAAGTGTGGCTCTGATTCAGGTACAAAATCCACTATCTAACTCCATTAAATTCCTATTCTTTATACATGATGTGATAAGATTACATTTTCATGTTTTGCAGGATCAAAGAAAAGAAAGGAAGGTTGATGGAATAGCAAGATGAGTCTGATCACGAAGAAATGGATTACGATCGCATGGATTCGAAGATCAGATTTTGAGCTTAGGATGTTATGATAGATTTGTTAGAAGTATTTGAATACATAGTTTTTCATTTGAATTTTGCGTTGTAAGGACATGTTTTCCGCTGCTTTAATGAATAAAATAAAATTTGGATTTTATCTTATTTGTTTATCCTTGCAATGGCATATATGAAAAATTGATGTTTGTGTACTTCTACTATTAGCAATATTCTTAATTAGATTACTTGTGGAAGCGTCAAAAGTTTACCAAATAGGGAGAGTTTCTCATCGCCCAAGTTTCAAGTGGATAGGAACTTGGAATCATGCAACAAGTATTGCATGATGAATGAAAACTGTCACATTTGGGAAATTTAGACTAGTCGTTGGCAAAGTGTCGAGTGAAGGACTATGAGATCAAGTACACAAAATTGTGTGTTGATCAAGTCCACCACAAGAGTGACAAGATATTCATTATGATTTACTAAAGGTTTAATAAATATGGTTACACTTATAAGATTAAGTATAATTGATTAAAAGAGTTTCAATCAATAGCAGAACGAATAAGAAGAATCAAGTAGGCAGAAAGATAAAAGTTTCTCTGTTCTAAGAAGAAGTGAGAGTACCTTTTATTGTGTTTTATGATATGAATTAATGATTAAGAACCATATCTCAAATTGAGCCTCTAAGTGATTCTTAGTACAATTTGTATGTCTAAGAAGAGGAAATGAGAATTGTGAAAATGGTTAAATCAAGAAGTCAATCATACTTCGTTCCAATGTCAAGTCTTAGAGTTATAATCCAAGATTGTGAATTAGGTGACAAGTCTTAAGAAGGTTTATAACTTTCATCAAATGTGGAACGTGGAAAAGGTTTTCTTGTTCTCGCACATTTGAAATTGGTAAGTTGTGATGTCTTGGATAAGACAAAGACCAACTAGGACCAATTATGTGAAAAGTTTTGTCTTGATAAAGGCTGCACTAACTCTTGAATATTTGTTTGTCAAGAAATGTTTCTTAACAAGGGAATCTAATATGTCAAGGAGTCAGTGGGAGTCTTAATGGTCTTGAAAGGTTTCAAGAACAAATCAAGAATAGACCTTATAATACAACACTAGCACACGACTTGAGGTTTACGACCTATCGTGTTGACACTATTTTGTTTCTGTACCATTCCGAATTGAGTTAATTATGCAAGTGAGTTCTACGAGTTCTCAATGGATTGTATAGGGGCAAGGCACCTTGTTCAATGGAAAGTACATTGAAATGAAGGGGTGAGCTGCTAAATAACTAGGAAGTAAATGGTGGGACCCTTGATGGCAAGAAATTAAGAAGAGCAAGTTCTATCCATAAGAGTTTGGATTTGTCATCGACATTATCTTGTGATTATGGTTACGACAAATTCACATGGATGAGAATGAATACACCACAAAATCTAAGTGTCATAAGGTTTCTTTCATTCATAAGAATGATTGTAACGAAACGCTTTCACTAAGAGAGATTTTGAAGATAGCATTATATGATTTGGGTTTCTTAAATTCAACTTTGATTACGGCATACCTCTTCATAGTTTGAAAAGTGGGAAATGGCAAATAGGTCTGAACATCTTAGACTTATTGATATGAGTCTTAGAATCGTTTAGACATATACATATGAGCTATCCAAGGAAAGGTGTATGAGTTTAAGAAGCTTAGATAGAGTCTTATCGAAGCATCTAGTATTAGAAATATGAACTTGAGAAATTGTTTTCTTAAAGTTCAGCTGATTTTTGAATACATGTCAAAGCTAGTGGGAGCATAAGTATTATGCTGGTAGAGAAATAATCATCATGTAAGTGGGAGCATGATTATTATAGTAAGTATTGCAGGTTGGCAATATTAATTATAGAAAACAAGTGTTGTACTTTGCAATGTCGTAAGAGTTGAAAAGTTGTTTTGCTATAATTAAGGGAGAGAATATTGTACTTTGTTTCATAATCTAAAGCTTAGATTGAGAAATTTTAATAAATTTAGTCAAAGGATACATAGTGTGTTCTTAAATTTTCATTATGATTACAGTATCCCTCTTCATAGTTCGAATTGTAAGAACGTGACACATAAAATGTTATGGCAGAAGATTGATAGAGTATCGTATCTTCATGTAAGACATTATGCATCGTGTCCCATGCGCTTCGGGTATAGAATCGATTGCAAATGCTATAATATTTCACCATTCTAAATTTTTCCAAATGTCTAGAGCATTAAGAGGGAAAAAGGACAAGAATCGGTTTTTTGACTAAGATAATTAAACAACTATCAAAGGACGATCCAAAGCTCGCTGAGGATTGGTCGTTTGTGAGTGGTTGGAAGTATGGCGTTGAACGGACCATATCGACATCATTATAAATGGATAAGATTCTATTAAGAATGAGTTGTCATATAGTAAATATGGAAATGTTTCATAAATGGGAGTTGTAAATTAAGAATTTATGTCTAGATTAAAAAAAACTATGCAAAAGGATGTTCAAGGAATGTACTTTGAGTGAGAGACATCACATCTAGAATAGTTCTGTAACTATTTTAATAGAGTACCTTGTGATTTCGATGGCCGAGTCTTTGTGATTTTGTGCCGTAACTTCACAAGAGAATCATTGCATAAAATATTAGAATTTGACATATTCTATAAGTGACAAGAATTTGATATTCTTGTGCTTATGATGAGAATTGGGATTTGTGAAATGAGAATGATTGACAATGTGTTCACTTGATCTATTTCACAAAGTAATAGACCATTGAAAACCAAAATGTGCATGCCTGGAGCATGGGACAATTGTGGTTATAATTCAAGTTATAAAGTTGATTATCTGAAACGTTAAACAATAGATAATGAGTAATCAATATGGTGATTAGATAAAGGTGTTTTATTTATACTCAAGGGTTGGGACCATATAGGATTAGTATTACCTTTGTGTTTCACTTTGCATGTTTTGACTTCCAGAATAATTGAGTTTATTAAGAATAATCGAATTATTCAAACGGACCACAGTCAGTCATACGTTGGAAGTAAGTATGAATGAAGACTGTCATGAATTGGTTTGTAGATTGTCTAAATTGTATTAGACATAGCAAAGGTTTGCTGCAACATTCATGAGTGCTTATGAATATGATTTTGAGCATTGGATTAAACCCACGTTCACTTGGATCGCTTCATGGATTTTATCACGAGCGATTGGTGAGACGATAATATCTTGTATTCTTGAAACCGAGATGTGTGAGTTGTATCTTGCGAATCGGTTGCACATTGATAATATGTAAACACACCGGTAACTCGGTGTTATAAAACTTATTGTTGTGTGTGATTTGGTGAGTGGGTGCTAGCAAATATTGAGTCGAAGTTTATCCGTTCCTTTTACCCAAAGTTGGATATAGTGAAAGATTATAACTTTGAGATTCTGTATCACCAAGGCAAGGCCAATTTGGTGGTTGACGCCTAGAGCAAGAGGGCGGTGAGTACCCCGATTTAAGATGTGTGTATGAGGATGATTGTGATGAACCCAATGTTGGAAAAGAACAAAAGAAGCACGATTGGAGGCCATAAATGAAGAAAATCGAAAAAGTTAGGGGGTAACTGGTCAGATTTCAACATTTGATATCGACATCAGGGGGCTTTTAACTCTTCACGGGCGGGTTTGGGTGCCTTATGCTGGTGGGGCTCGACGGGTATTGATGAAGGAGGCCCACAAGTCGAGATTTTCCATTCATCTAGGGGCTACTAAGATGTATCTTGACCTGAAGCATAGTTACTGGTGGCTGTGTATGAAGAGGGAAGTGGCCCGGTTAGTAGAGCGATGTTTTGTTGGATTAGTGTCTAAGCCTCTAACCATAATTGGTAAGTACTTGACCCGATTGTGCATGGTCCTTTTGGGTTGCCTTCACCAAAGCAACTTGACTGGAGAAATAATAGAGAAAGAAGTTATTATGATTTATTAATATGTTATAAGAATAATATATTAAAGTAGAAATCATATTTGTTTAATTAATATTGGTCAATAATTAATTAAGAATTAATTTTGTGATCAAATGTAATTAATTAAACTAGAGGGGCTGAATTGTAATTATGTGATAGTTACAAAATATGGTAAGGATTATCCTAAGGATAGTTTGGACGAATTTAAGGTGATAAGGCCTTAGAATTCGTTCATGATAAGGATTCAAGGCTTATCTTATGGGTTGCTTGGTGGGCAAGCAACTAGATAAGGATAAGGACTGAAACCCTATCTCTACACCTATATAAACACCCCTTTGGCTCATGAATTCGTCCATACCTTCCCAAGGCTTCCCAGGGATGAATTTTTATACCTCTCCTCTCTCTCTATATCTTCTCCATTTGCTCTTGGTGTTTGTGAGCCATTAGAGGCATTACACTTGTGGTGCTTGCTTTCAAGACTTAGGGTTTGAAGATTCAAGTTGTTATTACAATATAACAACAAGAGGTATGTAATCTAACCTTCTTGGTTAATTTCTAAAATAGCAATCATCTTTAGGGTTTTATTATGTGTTCATGATGTTGTGTATCTTATAGTGAAAACATAGATCCAATGCTAGGGTTGCATGTACACATAGGATTGTTTGTATAAAACCCATCAGTGGTATCAGAGCCATTGGTTAACTTGTTTTCAATTAGTTTATTCAGTTGTATGAACTTGACATATTAGGGTTTATTGCCAATAAACCCTAGGAGGCTAGGGTTTTTTGAGATTAGGGTTTGCAAACCCTAATTTGCAAGAGTTTGAATAAGATCTTCAAATCCTTTCCTTAAACCCTTAAATTTCGAAATCTAGGGTTTGTTTTAATCCCTTGATTTTTGAAATTTGCCTCCTCCCCAAGATAAGATCCTAAATTTTAGGGATTTGGATTATCCCATATCTTCTAATTATCCTCTAACTGTTATATATGGTAATTATAGATTTTGCATTATCCTATCCATATTGTCGAATTTTAGAGAGATAATTAAGGGATTAGGATATCTTAAATGTATAAATGGTAATTATCCTCATGATTTAGATAATCCCTTATGATTTAATAATTAAATTAATATCTTAAATGTATAAATGGTAATTAGGATATCTTAAATGTATAAATGGTAATTATCCTCATGATTTAGATAATCCCTTCACAAGAGAATCATTGCATAAAATATTAGAATTTGACATATTCTATAAGTGACAAGAATTTGATATTCTTGTGCTTATGATGAGAATTGGGATTTGTGAAATGAGAATGATTGACAATGTGTTCACTTGATCTATTTCACAAAGTAATAGACCATTGAAAACCAAAATGTGCATGCCTGGAGCATGGGACAATTGTGGTTATAATTCAAGTTATAAAGTTGATTATCTGAAACGTTAAACAATAGATAATGAGTAATCAATATGGTGATTAGATAAAGGTGTTTTATTTATACTCAAGGGTTGGGACCATATAGGATTAGTATTACCTTTGTGTTTCACTTTGCATGTTTTGACTTCCAGAATAATTGAGTTTATTAAGAATAATCGAATTATTCAAACGGACCACAGTCAGTCATACGTTGGAAGTAAGTATGAATGAAGACTGTCATGAATTGGTTTGTAGATTGTCTAAATTGTATTAGACATAGCAAAGGTTTGCTGCAACATTCATGAGTGCTTATGAATATGATTTTGAGCATTGGATTAAACCCACGTTCACTTGGATCGCTTCATGGATTTTATCACGAGCGATTGGTGAGACGATAATATCTTGTATTCTTGAAACCGAGATGTGTGAGTTGTATCTTGCGAATCGGTTGCACATTGATAATATGTAAACACACCGGTAACTCGGTGTTATAAAACTTATTGTTGTGTGTGATTTGGTGAGTGAGTGCTAGCAAATATTGAGTCGAAGTTTATCCGTTCCTTTTACCCAAAGTTGGATATAGTGAAAGATTATAACTTTGAGATTCTGTATCACCAAGGCAAGGCCAATTTGGTGGTTGACGCCTAGAGCAAGAGGGCGGTGAGTACCCCGATTTAAGATGTGTGTATGAGGATGATTGTGATGAACCCAATGTTGGAAAAGAACAAAAGAAGCACGATTGGAGGCCATAAATGAAGAAAATCGAAAAAGTTAGGGGGTAACTGGTCAGATTTCAACATTTGATATCGACATCAGGGGGCTTTTAACTCTTCACGGGCGGGTTTGGGTGCCTTATGCTGGTGGGGCTCGACGGGTATTGATGAAGGAGGCCCACAAGTCGAGATTTTCCATTCATCTAGGGGCTACTAAGATGTATCTTGACCTGAAGCATAGTTACTGGTGGCTGTGTATGAAGAGGGAAGTGGCCCGGTTAGTAGAGCGATGTTTTGTTGGATTAGTGTCTAAGCCTCTAACCATAATTGGTAAGTACTTGACCCGATTGTGCATGGTCCTTTTGGGTTGCCTTCACCAAAGCAACTTGACTGGAGAAATAATAGAGAAAGAAGTTATTATGATTTATTAATATGTTATAAGAATAATATATTAAAGTAGAAATCATATTTGTTTAATTAATATTGGTCAATAATTAATTAAGAATTAATTTTGTGATCAAATGTAATTAATTAAACTAGAGGGGCTGAATTGTAATTATGTGATAGTTACAAAATATGGTAAGGATTATCCTAAGGATAGTTTGGACGAATTTAAGGTGATAAGGCCTTAGAATTCGTTCATGATAAGGATTCAAGGCTTATCTTATGGGTTGCTTGGTGGGCAAGCAACTAGATAAGGATAAGGACTGAAACCCTATCTCTACACCTATATAAACACCCCTTTGGCTCATGAATTCGTCCATACCTTCCCAAGGCTTCCCAGGGATGAATTTTTATACCTCTCCTCTCTCTCTATATCTTCTCCATTTGCTCTTGGTGTTTGTGAGCCATTAGAGGCATTACACTTGTGGTGCTTGCTTTCAAGACTTAGGGTTTGAAGATTCAAGTTGTTATTACAATATAACAACAAGAGGTATGTAATCTAACCTTCTTGGTTAATTTCTAAAATAGCAATCATCTTTAGGGTTTTATTATGTGTTCATGATGTTGTGTATCTTATAGTGAAAACATAGATCCAATGCTAGGGTTGCATGTACACATAGGATTGTTTGTATAAAACCCATCAGTGGTATCAGAGCCATTGGTTAACTTGTTTTCAATTAGTTTATTCAGTTGTATGAACTTGACATATTAGGGTTTATTGCCAATAAACCCTAGGAGGCTAGGGTTTTTTGAGATTAGGGTTTGCAAACCCTAATTTGCAAGAGTTTGAATAAGATCTTCAAATCCTTTCCTTAAACCCTTAAATTTCGAAATCTAGGGTTTGTTTTAATCCCTTGATTTTTGAAATTTGCCTCCTCCCCAAGATAAGATCCTAAATTTTAGGGATTTGGATTATCCCATATCTTCTAATTATCCTCTAACTGTTATATATGGTAATTATAGATTTTGCATTATCCTATCCATATTGTCGAATTTTAGAGAGATAATTAAGGGATTAGGATATCTTAAATGTATAAATGGTAATTATCCTCATGATTTAGATAATCCCTTATGATTTAATAATTAAATTAATAGTCTAATTCAAGATAATTATTAAATCAAGAGTTTTAATATTTGAAATTTTAATTTACATGTCATAAATTCGAAATTTTTTAAGAGAAATTAAAACTAAATTGTTTTGAAAAGTTTCAAAACTTGCCCTCAAGTTTTGGAATTTAAATTTTGATTAAAAGTTTAATTTTGATACATATTAAATTCTAAACCCTAATGTTTTGAAATGTTTCAAAACTTGCCCTCAAGTTTTGGAATTTAAAAGTTGATTAAAAGTTTAATTTAGGAATGTTAAATTCTAAAACCCTAGTATTGTTTTGAAAAGTTCAAATCACACCCTTATGGTTTTATTAATTAATTAAGGTGTATATTTAAAAGAGGTTTAATAAATCCATAAAGTTTTGGTTTTCAATTTAATTGAATTAAAAGTATAATTGTTAAATTCGACCACCTAGTATTTTAAAAGTGTGAAACACACCCTATATTATATATAAAATTAAAAGTCTAACATTATATATATATGTATAAGTAAAAGTCAGTCTTACCGTTAGTAGGCCTCATTCACGAAGCTGGTCTATAAGGGGTGTTTAAAGAAATTGTCTATAAAATGGCGATTGAATGGGTATCCACTCTTACCCACCGCACTCTTGACTAGTGGAGGGTTGTTAGCCGAACGGGTAGGATAGGACAAAAAAAATCTTCCATTATAAGTATAATGAAGTACAAAAGTAACTAAATGATTTACAAATTCCCAATCTTAGTTACTTAGGAAAAAGTGAATTGATGCAATTCCATGAAATTACACTTTGTACCCTTGCGAAGACGTTAGTGGAGCGTGTGTGGTTTACCGACACACAAAATGGTTCTAAACGAAGGTAGCAAAGGGTGACTCAATGTTTGTCATAGTTCGGTGGAGCGTGTGTGGTTTACCGGCACATCGAATAGATGACTGTAACATGTGGGGGCACCATGTAAGTTTGCATGGTTATTCACACCCGCTTTGTGATCCTCGGCATCCCAGTCACAAACGAGAGGGGCATATCGAGATTTAAACATGCCATTGAAAAGTTCAATGAATCTTAAAGGAAATCTAGGAATTCTTAATACATTTAAAACTTAAGCCTTTATGTTTTTCATGGTGAAGAATTAGTGAATCGTCATTCACTTACCTCCAAATTATTTGCATGTTGGATTACGACATCCCTCTTCTGATGTGTAAATAATGTTGTTGGGTCCTAGCCTTAATATCTCATTTGGGTGATTTATTAAGGACTCAATCAATCAACTAACTTGAATTTGTTTTCTCCCGTTTTGTAGATGTCTGATTCTAACCGTGGTCTTCCCGGATCCCAAGGAAAAGGTGTTCCTATTGAAAGTGATAGCTTGTTCCAAAGTGAAGGATCAATGTGGACTAGATTAACCTTTGTAACCCGTTTTGAAATAATAGAAGTGTATTATTTGAGTATTATGTGTTTTGTGCTTAATTGCTTAATTATGTGGTTTGATTAATTAAGAATAAAAATAAGCGTCAAAATTTAAGTGTAAAATAAACTTGATATCTTTGGATAATGTTGTAATAGTTGAAACGAGGTTTCCGAATATATAAAGAACGCCCAAATCTGACTTCGTATGAGGAAGTTATTATTTATTGAAGTTTCGACTTAGCGGTATGCAGCCTGAAATACTCGATTTGAGATCGAGCGGTTTTTAGCCGAAGCAATCTAAACGAGGATCGAAGGTGTCGTTGTTGGTATCGAAGCGATGAAAAGTTAGGCGAGAACAGACGTCAAACGAAGAATTTATGAATTTATAACGAAGTTTTTCTATCCCGACTTATTAAAAATAAATAATAAAAATAAAGTCAAAATTAGCTGACGGAGTCTAAAAAAAAGTTGTAGAGCGTAGTCTCACCTATGCGTGGATATAAAGAACGTCGAAAACGGAGTTCGTATGAAGAAGATATGAATTTTCGAAGTTTATTAAATAATTAATAATTAAATTTAATTATTAAATCCGGCATTATCCGAAGAGGAGTCATCGGACTCATCCGAAGTACGCCCAGCGTACTAGCGTACACCCCACGTACAACGAAGCATGACACGCCTCGCACTCGAGTTCTTCGGATACATAAGCAATGACGATTCTGAGGCAGTACGCCCCGCGTACTCCGAGGCTCCAGCCTCCTATAAATAGGATGCGAGGGCAGCCGACTCCTTTGCTATTTTTCTCTCTTCTCTCTCCTGTTTTGCATCGATTTGCGTGCCAGAAGTACCCTGAAGCCCAGGTAATATTCTCGAGCCCCGAAGCAAGTCCCGAGATCCCGAAGATCTCGAGCCCCGAAGCAAGCCCAGGTAATACTACTTCTACAAGCCGTAGTGCTGTCTGATCGTCTTCTGATCAAGTGAGTGTATACTACCTTTCATAAACACGATAATAATACAATTATGGTTTGAGTGTATTAAGTATATTGTGGTTTATACGTGTGAGTGTGTAGTTACTTTCTTCTAACGCATAATTATGAAGTATTTTATACGAAATACGTGTTATGTGTATAATTTTGTTGTTATATGTGTGAATGTATATTCATTCTCTTCTATCTCATAGATCTGATTTATTTTCTATGAAATACGTGTTATGTGGGTGTGCCTCATCTGTTATGTGGAATATGTATTGAATGCAAATGATATACAGGTTTTAAACTATGTATAAAAATATATATTTTTATCTACTAACATGTTGGCTAGAACATGGGTAGATAGTTGGTGTGTAATAAACAGATGAGAGGCCTCGATGTTGTTGTTGTTGTTGATCTAATTATTCAGCGGAGTATGCGGGCTCTTTCTAGACAGTCCAGTGGAACGCTAGCAGGTTCATAACCTGTAGGTGTTGTGAACGATGTGTTCACCGGTGTACTCTATCCCCCTCATGGTTGCCTTTAGGATATCTATTGTTGAGGAAACCCCTTAGCAGTAATGTCCGTCCCGATGAAAATCCTAGATTAGGTCCCTTGAGATAGATGTTATTTTAGGGACGTAAAGTGAGGATAACGGGAATGGGTAATCGGGATAGTGATTGGTTGGTGAAATTAAATATAATTTATTTATTGTGGGTTGAAAACCCTATATGCTCACCAGGCTCCCAAGCCTGACCCACTCAGTTTTTTTTATATTACAGGAAGTGGCGTAAGAGCGTAAGATGGATGAATCATCGAGTTGTTTTGTTTACAAGTCTGTATATGTATATATTTGTTGAATGACTTGTAATGTTATCGTTTATGCTTTATGGTCTGTATCGGAACATGACATCCCGAGTTTTGATTATATAATGAAAATGCATCTCTTGATGAAATGCTTTGATAAATATTATTTTATCATGTTTTGTTTTGGGAACAAATTCCGCAACACTTTTAAATCAAAAGGATTTACTCTGAAATTATTTTAAAAAGCATAAATGAAATCGGTCTTTTCTGGCCGTGATTTTGGGGATGTCACATTTATATTAAGGCATCATGTGATTAATTGTACCATACTATCGACTGGATAAACAACGACAAATGTAGGTCGTAAAAAGAAATGACGTTTGGCACCCGCAGACCTGCAGGTCCGGCTGTAGCTAGCAGCAAGGTGTAGGATAGTCAATCCAGTATAGATCTATACGCAAACTCTCGCTCTCCCTTCAAGAGACTCTGGCTACAACATGAGCCATGACATTTAAGTCATGCTCCGATTCATATCACAATAATTAACGTATTCATGTATATGTAATGTAAAGAACTGTTCTAGCTGTAATGTATGTGCTCTCTACCTAGTAAGTATAGTAATGTACTATAATGTACTAGCTGTAATGTACGTGTTCTCTACCTAGCAAGTATGGTAATGTACTCGTTCTAGTATCGTTGTATATGTTCTCTTTCTAATATAGTTGTATATGTTCTCTTTCTAGTATAGTTGTATATGTTCTTCTCCTAGTATAGTTGTATATGTACTCATAGTAATGTAATGTATATGTTCTCATAGTAATGTATGTTCTCTCTATCTAGCAAGTATTGACTCATGAATGAACTGACTCATTGTATGATATTGCATTCTAGTAATAGTTCTAGTATCTTCCTAAACTACCCATATGGTAGTTTACTAGTAATCTAACTGGTACGTATGGACATGGATGTATACCCTTGCTACCCAAGGGCATGTAATGAATTGGAAGGGCCTTTATGACTATATATGTACATATGTTATATAACTAATATTTAAACGACCTTCGGACGAGTACCCGATATCCCACCAGACCACATCTCAAGCGCGAAAAGGAAATAGGGTGGATAGCCTTCCTAAGTCTTTTAAACATTTCTTATATAACTATACATATAGAGGCATGAAATTTATAATATAAAAGCATAAATAAGTTTTGTAAAACTTTTGAACATACTTATTATCTTAAGAGAAGATCGACTTGATGTCAATCTATAAAACGGTTTGAAGGCATGGGTTTGATAAAACAGTTTATTATAAAGAAACATTTGTTTGAAACACGATTGTAAATAAGTTTGAAATGAAACATACAGAGTAAAAGGTATAGTGTAATAAGGATTTTTAAACACATAAAGTGTTTATGAAAAACATTTGAAGGAAACTGTTTGGTAAAACGGCTAATGAGTAGCCAATCATTTGAATGCTGTTTATTAATCACAAATGATTGATATAATATCTAGCATGTTTCTACTTGTATCCCCCCATAAAACATTTAAAAACAGTTAAAACATTGATTAAGGGGTATGAACTCACCTGTAGCAAGTGGATCGGAAGGAAGTGTCGGATAAGTGCTTGGTGTCAAGTGAAGACTTAGACATGCACAAAGATCCTAATAACATATAAGGATATATGTATATTAACAATTAGTCTTTAAACAACTAATAAACAAAGTCAAGACACTCTAAAGCATGACAAACACTTTGTATAAGTGTTATAAGTGCTAAGGAGTGCATCTAAGTGTTGTAGGGAAAGGCTAGTATGATTGGGGTTCAAGGAACACTCTTAAAATGAGTTTACTCCCTAAGGATCAACACCCCTTGAGTTTACGGTCGTAAACTCTTGAGTTTACGGTCGTAAACTCCTAACCTTTTGACCATTTGGTGATTTGAAGTCTTCTAGGCTATTCCAAGCATTCCTACTTCATGAATTAGTCTTAGGAAGTGTTGTGTGGCATCAAAACACTCCTAAATGGAGTTTGCGGTCTAAGGACCATTTCTCATGAGTTTACTACCTTAAACTCCTAAGTTTATGGTATTTGGGGTTTTCAAGTCCTTAGCTCAATCATGGCACTAGTCTAGGTTAGATTTAGCCATAAGTAACAACCATGGGACTTTTAATGGACATTTACACACTTTTTGGGGTGTTTACGGTTTTGGTACATCCCTAGACCGTAAACACATAAAAGTGGGGGTTTTGGTGCTTTTTCAAGGCTTAAACACTATAAGGGAGGGTTTAAATGTGTCAAGGATGGTTTAAACATCAAACTAGGGCTTAGATAAGGACTTAGGCAAACTTTGGTGCCCTTTATGGTGTTTACGGCCCAAGAACATTCTTGGACCGTGAACACCTCCAATCTTGTGTTCTTGACATATTTTCTTGATGTTTAAATGTAGTACTAGCTCAATAATGCTCAAGGATGGAAGTACTTACTATAAGAAGGCTTGATTTGAGCTAAAAGGCCAAGAACACTTAGTGTGTGTTCTTCGTGTTCTTGGTGTTTTGGAAAAACTAGTCAAAACACATAAATGAATGGATTAAAGGATGTAAACTCACTAGATTAAGTGATATACTAACTTGAAATGGTTAGAACACTTACAACTTTGAAGATTTGGAATAAAAACTTGGATGATACTTGAGAGGATATTTTGGAGTTTACTCTTTTTGACTTTTGGGGAGTAAACACAAATGACTAGTTTTTGGGGAGTAAAATCATACATAGGTATGAGTTCATGATTTTTGGGTGATTTTTCAACCCAAACATAAAGTTTGGTCGGGTGTTTCTAATACGCGAAGTGTTTGCGGTTTTCAAAAATCAAAACCCGAAGCGACACTTTCTTTCACCCGTTCGCTTAAAAAAATAATATTAAAATAATCAAACGAATTTTATATTTCTTAAAAATAAGAAATAATGACATTGACTTATGATACGAAGTGGTTGACTTTTAGGGTTTGACCGAATGGAAATTTCGGGTTGTCACAATAGCTGACGAGACAACGGTGGTTCCTTTAGAGGACATTCAGGTCGATGATCGCCTGAATTACATCGAGAGACCTGTGGTGATTCTGGATCGGAGACGGGAGACCTTGAGGAACAACTTAGTGAACTTGGTTAGAGTTCAATAGCAATACTGGAAAGGTTCGGAGTGAACTTGGGAGCCCGAGACTGAGATGCGTGAGCACTACCCTGATCTGATTTCTAAGCTTGACTTCGAGGGTGAAGTCTGATTCTACTGGGGGAGAACTGTAACGTCTGGTTTTCAGGTATTTTCATTTTAGTCCTTCACTTAATTAAAATTTTAATATTTTTCCCTTTGTGACAAAAAAAGCCTCGCATTCAGCCTGTACGTTAGGTGCACGTAAGATACACGTAGCGTACATGATCGAACTATGGAATCGTGGGATCCATGCTAGTACGTTGGGCGTATATTGGTATGCGGGGCATACTAGCTCAGTTCCTCAACCCTAAATTTAGGGGTTTTCTCCCTATTTAATCCACCTTATGCCTCCCTTGGATATTTCTCATCAGGCTCCACTCCTTACAAACCCTAATCTCGAGCCTAAGCCTTGTGTGTGAAGATTTTGAAGCTTGTTAGTGATTTTGGTGTTCTCTTGTTGAAGAAGAAGACTATTGAAGAAGGTGGTGTTGCTCGCAAGCTTGTGGATCCAGAAACTACCCCACCTTGTGCATCTATTGAAGGTATAAAGTTTATACCTTGATGTGTTTGTTTCTAGATCCCTTAAATGGGTTATTATGAGCTTTTTTGTCCCAAGCTTGGATCTTTGTGAGTATGGTGCACTCCAAAGCACATTAGTTGTCCTTTCATGTGTCTTAGGTGTTGTAGATTCATAAAACTATTTGCTTGAAGGTCCTTTTCTTCCCATGCAAGAGTGTAATGGTTTTAGGTATGATTTACGTTAGGGTTTTGAGATTTAAGCTTATTTCAGCTATGCAAAAGCTTAAAGTTATGGACTTTATGGATTACGACGTTCTATGAAGGTCAGATCTATGTTTGGATTTCAAGTCCTTATGGATTAAGATGTTTGGGGTTGATTTTGGGATCAGGCGACGTGCGACCAGTGTAGCCAGGCTCGACCCTGACCCATCTGATTCTTCGAGTACACGGCACGTAGGAAGTGTACGCCCAGCGTACGTGCTGGGCGGTTGACTTTTTGCTGACTTTTGACTTTGGTTAAGGATTTAGGGTTTTGGACCATGGAAGGGGAAAAAATTTCTTTTTGCCCTCAAGGAGCGTAGCTATGGGATTTGGACTTGTGATTCAGGATAATGACCTCAATTGACTAGGGTTACTTGTTGTTTTTATTAGGTGGAGTCTAGTTCTGGCAGCTCGGATGTGAGATTTTTCTGTCATCAGTATCAGGTGAGTCTCCTCACTTACTCTTACATGTGTTGTCTAATGGATGTATATGTGATGACCAGTTGGTTCTAGTTTTTATTATTGTGTTATATTGTTTATGTGTGACTGAGACTTCGGGTCGTCTCTAGGGTTGTTGATAACCCATAGGGCGAGCTGTTTGTCCACTGGGACTACTGATCGTCCCCAGGGTTGTTATAACCCATAGTTGTTTATTTATGAGGTGTTGGATGTGGTATTTTGGGGAAGTTACTAAGCTTCATGCTTAAAATTGTTGATTATATATGTTTCGGGTACATTTGTGGATCGCGGGAAGGCGAAGGTTTGATTGTACATACTCATTGGGAGATTTGTTACTATGCATTTTTTTTCACTCTAATATTTTGTGGTGATGAATTGTATTTGATACTTTTGTTTTTCCGATGACTTGGTTTATGAACAATATTTTGGGTAATTTAAAAATGAAAATTTTGGTTTAAAATTTGAGGTGTTAAAATTGATTTCTTCCTTCCACCATGGTCAAGACTTGGGGTGGTACCCTAAGTGTAAAAATGGAAATAGTTTAATACCAAAATTATTCCTTAATGATAAAAGAGAATGAAATGCAGAAAGATGTCCTTTGAAATGAAATGGTAAGATCTGAAATGATATTTATCACAAGTATGAGAAGAGTTTTTCTTGAAATTGATTAAAAAGGTTTTATAGTTTAAAACTATGTTATGTTATGTATGAAAAGATTTTCATATAAATGCTTTGAAAAAATTTGGGTCACAGACTCACGTAGCTCATGAGACATTTTGCCTTACGTATTTGTTTTCAATGTCATGTATATCAGGTTATATATAATGGTAGAGGATGGTCGATGGAAGTTAGAAGTCAGGTGATAGAGAATGGAGTGGAACTTGTTAAGTTCCTTATTAATGGCATTTATTTAATTCTTATTTTCTTGCTATGGTTATATTCATGCTTAATGGTAACACCTAATGTTTTAATTGTAAATGTTTTTGTGGGACCGAGTTTTTATTATATACGAGTTAATTCCCGAAAATACTTTATAACCATTACTTTGTAAAAGTTTGAAATTTTTAGGGTGTTACAGTTTGGTATCAGATCCATAGTTTAAGTGAATTAGGATTGGATCATTCATATCCTAGGCTTAGACTTTGGTTATATAAAGTTTGAATGATGCATAGGATTGCCATGAATTAATGTTGGTAGTATCGTATGCAATGAATGATGATGAGAATTGCCATAGGTAGATGCTTATGACACTTTAGATAAGACTATATGAAGTCATAGAATGCTACATTGAGTGCTTCTATAGTGACTAATGGAAGTCGGACTAGTGTATGGACAATCTAAACTAGTGGATCAAAACCTTTTAGTGATGAAGTCAAGGTCGGTTATGTATGATGTCGGTATAATATTATAGGGCCCATGAAAGAGTTTTAAATGTGGTAACGATTCGAGTGAGTTAAGGACTTAATGAACACATATCTTATGTCAAATAAGGGCTGTGAAGGAGTTTAAAGCATGATTAATGGATAATGGGACACTTTTGATAGCTTTGTCTTTTCTGTCAAAGTCAAACAACTAGTATAAAAGCAAAATTACTTGGTGTACATTTGATATTACTTGAAATTTAGTTTGTATCCATTAAGTACTATCAGTGGTGAGTTAGAAACACCAAGTAATGAAGTGAATTGAGCTATTCAATTTGTTCACAATCAACAAGCTAAAAAGGGACATAACTGACTTTTGGTAAAAGTCTAAAATAGGACAAGAATTTGAATTCGAGATTTATGATTGAGAAATTAGTAGAAGTTGATAAATTGGGACAAGCTTATGTTACTACATAAGAATGATAATTTCAAGTTGCAATCAAATTAATTGATAAAAGAATGGAATGGAATCATGAACTCCATAATTAGATGAAAGTAAATACTTTGATATAAAGGACTATATTGGAAAGTGGGAACAATGAATTAATTGGCGAAATGGAGATATGATGATAAAAGTGAGATAGTACAAGAAAGCATGAACGAAACAGCCTGGGAAGGAAAATGATGCATTTGCCTCAATGAGATCTATTGGAATCCTAAGGAGTTGGCAACCAGAAGACAACGATATTGAGTGTCTAGTATGATGATAACTATTAAAGAAGAGTGTCCTTGTGTAATCAAGACACTAGTAAAAGGCGAGTAGTGGTGCATTAACCTAATGCACTACATTGGTGAGTGAAATCACTACAAGGATAGACGAATAGTGTAAGATACTTGAGATTATTTCTCAGGCCTAAAAAGAAGACAACCAAGATGAAAACCACCCCAAAGCATGAAAATAATGAAAACTAAAAGTGATGATGATAAATCCATGATAGTACCTTAACCTAGAGTACTAGACTATCGTGATGAACAATTTAATGGGCGGAACTTTGTAAGCTCTGCTTACAAGTTCCATGATTGGTAATGGAAAGTTAATATTACATGGAGAACATGATGAGGGTGTCAGAAGGTATTAGACTTCAAGATGTGTTAACTTGGTGATGAAGGAGCAGTATTAGGAAGATGTTTTATGCTCGATCAAGGAGGAAGACGATTTCACATGATGAAATATTAAAGAATTCAAACTGAATATCAAGGATCTTATAGTACCAACAAAGTGTGGAAAGTAATAAAAACTTGAAGTTTATTGATAAGGAATGTCAAGAAGACGATGATGAGTAAAGGAAACTTTCGAAATTTCTACAAATGAGTTAGAGAGATGAACTACTACGGTGTGAGAATCATAGGGTAACTTGGACCTTAAAAGAAATGCCCTCATTTGTTTTAATGGTTAAATGGTAAGAAGGATATGGAAGTGTGATGTTGTGATGTTATAAGAGCTCACAAAACTTAGGGGTTGAGTAAAAGCAACACGTGATGCTTATAAATATTGGTGACATTAATAAACCAAGGATGCCAACTTTAGAAATTCCAAGCTGTGAAACTTGATAATGTAGACCAAGAACACTCAAATACAATTCAGTGTTGGGTTTGGGTATTGCTGCTAATCTAGATTTGATAACCAAAGGAAAGAGCAGGCAGACTTGTGATAAAGGGACCTTCTATGATGAGTTCATATAGAGAATAGAACTTTGACTCAGAGCATTATGGGTCACGTGACTGTGACTAGAGAACGCAAAAATAAATTGATGTAAAAGTTAGTTATATATTCATAAGGAGAGAAAAATAAATAGAAAGAAGTCAAGTATCATGGTACTTGAGAAGTTAAATTGATGAAACACTTAATGGAATAGTCAAGTAGTCGAGCAACAATGTTGAAGGAAACATTAAGGATGAAACTATAATAAATGCTATATGTGATCAATGGTGAAAGGAAAAGGTGGAATACGTGATCCAAGAGACTAAATGTGAGGAAACGAGTCCCCAGGAAGAGATAAACAAAACATCTTGCTACATGATGAGGATCATCTTTTGATTTAACCTTAAAAGAAGTGCCTTCATTTCTTTAAGGGGTAGATAACCGAGAAAAATCAAGTTACAAGTGACGAGATAATTCGGACCCAACAAGATTTTGAAAGATTAACTTGAAACAACACCATGTGCCTTAGATCTTCTTGTCATGATATGCTTAGGCTTGTAGGCCTAAGAAATGCGTTAACTCATGAAATAAGATTTTGGTTTGTCACGACAATTAAAGTGAATGAAATATGATATGGACAAGGTGGGGAATCAGACATGGGCATGGATGGCATGGTACCTTTTCATACAAAAGTATATGATTTATAGCAATATATATGGTTGAGTTGTCTTATAGGTAAATGTAGAAGGAGAAAATTACTAGAATGAATGAACATGAAATATATCTTCAAGGCAAAGTGGCAGTATTACGACTTTGAAATAAAGACCTATAAAAAGAAAGTATAAAACCCACCAATGGATTAACTATGATTATAGTATTATAAAAGAAATGCTATGTGTACCATAGCGTGTTTTGGCATGTATGTCATATGAGATGTCAATATGTAGACAATGGAAATCAACAGGTGTTCAGGTAAAGTTGTATATACTACGTTATGATGAGGCTATGATACCCAAGGATGTTAAAAAGGATAAAATAAAAAGATATTTGGAAGCTAAGTCTTTGTAATAACTTACTAATAGGATTAGAAAATAAAGAAATAATGGTGGCGTGCTGAAGCACGAAAGGATATACTTAGGCAATGTAGAATGCTTAAGGATGTGGTCAAATGATGGCTTAAAGGTTGAAAGGACTCGATAAGGCTTATTACATGCCTTAAACTTTGTTGGAACATGATGATACTATATTTATTAAAATATTTGATACCATATTTTGAGTAATATGTAAAAGTTCAAAAAGGTGACAAAATGGTAAAAGTATCTGAGAGGGTTAATAACCCCTAATTATGTATTATTTACTATTAGGTGGACTGAAAATGTAAAAAAATAACCAAGGTTACATGTTTATTGAAGAAATTGAAAAGTAATGGGAAGGATTTCTAATGAGATGGCTCGCGATGTGATTCCGAGGAAGGAATCATTTTAAGGGGTAGTTATTTGTAACATCCTAAATTTAAGACTAGGTTCTTAATTTAATAAAATAATTAAATAATGGATGATTTACATAATTAAATCATTTAATTAATGATCATTTTGTTATTTGATATGAAGATTAGAAAGAAAAAAGGTTTAAATAATAACATTTCAAAGTTCAGGGACCAAAAGTGTCGATTTGGTAAAATGTTTTACCAAAGGGTTAACTCATTTAATGGGAAATAAACTATTAAATCTATTTAGTGGATTAGGAAGGAAGTATTATGTAAACCTTTTTGTTAAAATAGAAAATATTGGGATTTGGGTAGTTTTGGTCAAAAGCTGCAAATATAAGGGATTAAATTTGTAAAATCAGGATTATAGGGTGCAACCCTTCCCCCACTTCAGAAATTTCATGATGGAGAGAGTTTGGGGCCAAGATGATGGAGATTTTGGAGAGGATTTCATGCTCAAGTGAAGATATATCAAGAGATTGAAGTTACAACAAAGGATTGAGATCATGTAAGGTATAATCACTTTTCCTCTAACTCTCAAATTTGAATCCATGACTTAGGGTTTGGTTTTATAACCTCCCTTTATTATTTTTTATGATCCTAATCTCATTCTAATCATCTTATTGATGGATTTGAGGATTCAGGTGAAAACCATCATGAACTCTAGAAAATTCAAACTGGGGTCAGTGCAATTGATGATGAACTGGGATTAGATTCTATGACCTAGAAGATGTTCAAAAACAATAAATCCAATTGTAATGCTCAAACTCAACCATGATGTTAGGATTGTGCATAAACTTGGATTTGAGATGATTTTGGGGGAAATGGTGATGAAAAAAATGGGATTATTTGTATGTGAGCATTTAATGTGTATATTATATTCATCAACAATAATTGATACTAATAACATGATCTGATTGTAAAAACATGAAGACTTGAGTGATCTATAGTTTAATTTATGGAATAATTGGTCATAAGGGCAATTTTGGAAACATAGAATGGAATTGAGGATTCCAAAGTTAGTTTATGTAATTACAATGGGTTTAATTGTGTTCGTGTATACTTGAAAAAATCCAATGATGTTTTGAATGACTTTGTAACAATTCACAATAGTTATAATACAAGAATGAGCAACTTAAGTTATTAATCTTTTCAATTGTGTAATTTTGAGCATTATAAGCTTACTTTGTAAAGTGAGGACTTAACAAATTAAATTAAACTTTTTGACATGATAAAACATCCTCCAAATATGTTTGGGAAGCATTAAAGGTGGTTTAGAATGATGTTGGATGAGAACCTTGGTCATTAAGAGCTTAATTGCTAACTAGAATGCTTAAAAGTCATTCTATGCTTTCTTATAGCTTTGATCACATCTAAAGGTTTTAATGATTAATTCATTATGAGGTAGGGATTAATTGATTATTTGAGAAGTTGATAGCCTTTAGTTAGTCCTAAATCACCAACTGGTAAAGTTTCATGGCCATTTGAGGTCTAGGGAAAAAGTTATAAAGTGTTTACTAATTTTTTTCAAAATAGGTGCGCAATAGGGTTAACTTGGGGGCATATCACAATAGGCATAAGTGACACAAGGTCGTGTCAGGCTTGACACAGGGCGTGTCATTGTAGTGTAATGTGACACGGAGCCATGTCAGGTGTTATGTTAAGTGTATTTTTTTCATGAATAACCTAGTAAACGACCACCGATTGCCTTCAAACTTTATATATAAGCTAATAAGAAGTAAATAAGCTTATGGGGAATATATAATGTTAAAAATCTATGATGGGTATTGTGGTCATGGTTAATGACTTATGTCTATATTGTATATGTAGTGTTTGAAGGGTATTTCTCTAAGGAAAGGGACTAGAAGAGGACTGACTAACCTTCATGTGATTAAGGTGCACGTTGGCATTTTCCCACTTTGGGGTACATGGCAAGATGATTTTATGATAATGAAACACTAATGTTTGATATATGAAATGTTTTGAAATGAAAGTGTCAAATGTTTTGAAAGAATGTCGTGAAGGCAATAATGATTTTGAAAGCAAAGAACGTTTTGGAAGATCGAATGTTTTGAAAATGTGTTTGAAATATTTTGAAATATAGATTCTTTACTTTTGAAATGAGTATTTTGACACAAACGTATGAAATATGTAAAGCTTGGAAAGTAATGACAAGAAATGGAAAGTAATAAAAAGAAATGAAAAGTAATGGAAAGAATTGGAAAGTAATGTCAATAATATATTGTCGTGCCATGATGTCTCCATAACGGGATCTAGAGGAATCTATCAGGATGGCTCCTCCTCTTTGGTAGACATATGTCCTGATTAGCATGATGTCTTGGCGGATTGATTTGTTCCTTCCACCTTGTTTTAGAGTTGGGGTGGTACCCTAAGTATAAAAATGACAATGGTTTAGTGCTAGAATAAGCCCTTAATGATAAAAGAGAATGAAATGTGGAAAGATGTCTTTTGAAATGAAATGCTAATATATGAAGGAATATTTATGAGAAGTATGAAAAGAGTTTTTCCTGGAAATGATTTGAAATATTTTATAGTCTAAAACTATGTTAAGTTATGTATGAAAATATTTTCATATAATTGCTTTGAAAAGTTTTGGATCACAAACCCATGTAGCTCACGAGTCAGTTTTTCTTACGTATCTCTTTTTAATAGCATGTATCTCAGGTTATATATGAGGGTAAAGGATGATAGATGAAAGTTAGAAGTCATGTGATAGAGAATGGAGTAGAACTTGTTAGGTTCCTTATTAATGACATTGATGTAATTCTTATTTGTTTGTTATGATTATATTAATGCTTAATGGTAAAACCCAGTGTTTTAATTGGTAATGTTTTTGTGAGTCCGGGTTTTTATTAAATGCAGGTTAATTTCCAAAAATATTTTATAATCATAGCTTTGAAAATTTTTGAAAAATTTGTGGTGTTACATCTAGGATTTCACCCATCAAGCCCTTCGCGTCACGAGTATCATTAAAGATTGCAACGTGAACTGGTTGCACTATGCCCCCTAAATCCGTCACACTGCCACCTAGAGAAAATCCCAAAACTTAATAGATCCAACTTAAATAATCTGAAAACATACTGGGAGAACAGGTGTTACAAAATTTAGAAGAACATCTTTTATGAGTATATACTTTCAACAATATTTATTTGTAGGTTATATGTGATTTGACATTACATGTAAGTTTATATTTATCATAATATTTAAGAAAAACTTATTGTTGAAAATATCTTATCAAATAGATATTTATTAAATAAAGTTAATAAAAATGACATAAATTTTGTATATTTTTTGAAATAGAGTAAATTACAGTTTTAGTTCTTGCTTAAATATGCACCATTAGTCTAACTATTGAATTTTTTACATGGTCGATCATATGGTTTCTAGATATTACATCAGAGGCCTCTGGGAAGTTAAAAGTAACATCTTGGATGTTACTTTTTTTAAATATGAAAATTTTATCCTTCTGCTTATTAACTTTATTTATTTCATATATTAAAATACTAAGGACCCCTAGCCTACCCATATCCCCACAAAGACCAAAACTGTAATATTTTTTTGTTATTCCAACATCCACCACCTCGTCAATCCTCCATCAACATACGATCCTAATATTCATGCCTTTTAACCCTCCCCTCATTCTCAAACAACTAATGTCACCACTACTCTACTAAACTCTATCATAATTGACACTATTTCACTAATGACCACCATCATTGTCACCACTATCACCAATCAACATTATAATAGTCATAAATTACCAACCATCACCATTACTATAATATACTCGTTAAACTATTAAAGACCCCATCACTACCATTGGAATTAAGAAACATATTCACAGCAAGAACATGCATTCAAAATTTAAAACCCTAAAAATCATATCCATAATCACACATATCATTATTTAAAACATATATTCGAAATCATATTGAAAAAAAACATACATCCAAAATAATTAAACTTTAATAAAACTTCCTCCATGAAAACCATCAGATCAAATACATCTGTGGTAACAAAAACACACATGTTCTAAATATTTCTAACAATGTGATAGCTTGTTGATACTTCTTGTCTTCAATATCTTTGGCATAGAGGGAGAGTGAAACTCTAGTAATATGTAAGGAAGAAGATAAAATGGATCATAGGTGGGAGAAGTGAGGGATTGGTGGAAGAGGTAAGAGATTGGTGAAGGTGGTTTCTTCATCTCTGGAAAACCACGAGCACTGCCACAATCTAAAAATATGAAGAAAACAATGTATTAGGCAAAGCTAGGAGGCAAGGTGAATCAGAGCGATTTAGGGTCAACGAATATCAAACACCTCCCTTCAACATCTTCTCTAGTGTCGGGGAAGAAAGAAAGGTGACGGAGAATGTAATTAGAGTTGAAGGAGAGAAAGAGATGGCCGAAGTTGGAGGTGTTGGAGGCAAGAGTGAGACATAACGAAGGTGAGAATGAGTGTCATGTGGCTAAAGCCTCTATGTGTTGTTGTTTCTAATAATTTACATAAATGGTCCATAAATTATTAGAATAATGTCAAAATAGTTTACAAAAAAAGGCTTTTTTGCCATTTCACATGTGCCTAACATAACTTCTTAGTAGGTAATTGACTAAGGAAACTCTGGTGCAAGATTTCGAAACCAGATGGACCATCCACGTAAAAAATTTAAAAATTGGACTAAAAGTGCATATTTGAGCAAACTACATACATAAAAACTATAAATTTCCCTTGGAAATATAATCATATCATATTATATTATAAAAGAAACATTTTTCTATCATATTATGCAATTGAAACCTCCATATCATATCATACTATTATTATAAAACTAGGTGAATACCCGCACGTTGCGCAGAAATACCTATATAGTTGAAGTCTTTATAAATATAAATATAAATATATATATATATATATATATATATATATATATTAAATATAAAAATAACGTTGTTGTTAAATTTGATATAATAATTCGTATACTAAATTGATAAAATATATTAATTATTTTGAATTATATGATAATATATACATCTATTATAATTGCATAATCTCAATCATTTAAATGAATTCTACCCGTAAGTTACACATTAATAGAATTAAATATAATATATGGTTTAACATAATTCGTAGTTGTTGTCATTGTTAATTAATTTTTTTTAATTTATTTTCTTGATGTTTGAATTTCTATCATTATAATTATTAAAAACATCAAACTTTGTTTTTTGATTTTAAAGGTAACAATATAATCATTTATGTAGAGTTATTTTTAACTATTGTTATTGTAAGTTATTTTAAGTTACTTATTTCAAAACTTTTAACGATTATAAAAATATATTTAGGAAATATTTTAGTTAAATTGAGATTACAATTTAGTTTTTGCATATATCACTACAATTTATCACTTTTAACTATTTACAAAATATTCTTTGGTTTTTAAGTGAAACTGAAATTTATATTTAAGTTGACACTATAATGTTATATTTAGATTAATGATTTAAGTATTTTATCCAAACTGTTCAAAAGGTGCAACTTTAAACTAATAATGGTTTACACACACCAACATTTTAAACATAATAAATTAAGTATAATATGTTAAAAGCTAAAGACATAACTTTATAAGTAGAATTAAATATATCATTTTAAAATTGAAATTTAGTTTATTTATGATTACATTTTAGATTTGATATTTATTTAACCTTAATAACCAACTTATAATCCTTATTAGAAATACACTATAATTTATCACTTTTAACTATTTACAAAATATTTTTTTGGGTTGTTTAAGTTAAACTAAAATTTATATTTAAGTTGACACTTTAATGTTATATCTAAATAAGTAATTTAAGTATTTTATACAAATTGTTCCAAAATTGTATCTTTAAAATGATAGTGGTTTACATTCAGCAATATATTAAACTTAATAAATTAAGTATAAAATGTTAGAAGTTAAAAAGTACAACTTTATAAGTAGTAGTAAAAATATTATTTTAATATTAAAATCTAGTTTATATATGATTACACTTTAGGTTTGATATTTATTAAACATTATTAATCAACTTATAATTATTATTAGCAAGAAATTGAAATGTCATGGGAGTTTCAAATGAATGTGGTGAAAGAAAAAATGCATGGGAGTTTCAAATGAATGTGGTGAAAGAAAAAAAAATATTTTCTTTATAAGTATACTAGGCGAATGCCCGTCCGTTGTACAGAAACACCTATATAGTTGAAGTATTTACAAATATATGTTTTTTAAATATAACAATAACGTTGTTGTTAAATTTGATATAATAATTTGTATACTAAATTGATATAATATATTGATTATTTTGAATTATATGACAACTAGTTTATAACCCGTGAGAACCATGATTATAAAATTAATTAAATTTTCATATTAAAAAATCAAAATTATTAATCATTTATAATAAATAAATTATTACTTAAGAGATAATTTTTAATTATATAAAATTATAATCGTTGATTTAAATAAATACGTGAAGTTATTTCACCTTATAATCTATATTTATTTTATTTTATTTTTTAATCTAATGTTATTAATTTAATATAATTAGAGTGAGAAAATTTTAATTTTGAAATTTAAAATGGAGAATCAATTATTAATTTAATGTCATTAGAATGGAAATTTTAAAATTTGAAATTTGAAATTGATAATTAATAGGTTAACAAGTGGCATGATAGGTGACATATAATTTTAATGAGGAGTTCTAATACTATGACACTTGTCAATAAGAGAATAAACATATTCATTTATTAGAATAGGGAGATATATACATCTATTATAACTACATAATCTCAATCGTTTGAATGACTTTTACTCGCGAGTTACACATGAATAAAATTAAACATAATATATGGTTTAATGTTATTTATAATTAATTTTTTTAAAATTATTTGCTTAATGTTTTAATTTCTATCACTATAATTATTTAAAACATCAAACATTGTTTTTTGATTTTAAAGGTAACAATATAATCATTTATATAGAGTTATTTTTAATTATTATTATTGTAGGTTATTTTAAGCTACTTATTTGAAAACTTTTAACAGTTATAAAAATATCTTTAGGAAATATTTTAGTTAAATTGATATTACAATTTAGTTTTTGCATTTATCACTACAAATTATCACTTTTAACTATTTATAAAATATTATTTGGTTTTTTAAGTGGAACTAAAATTTATATTTAAGTTGACACGGTAATGTTATATTTAAATTAACAATTTAAGTATTTTGTCCAAACTGTTCAAAAGTTATAGCTTTAAACTGATAATGGTTAACATATAACAACATTTTAAATCTAATAAATGAAGTATAATATGTTACAAGTTAAAGACATAACTATATAAAGTAGAAGTAAATATATTATTTTAAAATTGAAGTTTAGTTTATTTATGAATACAGTTTAGGTTTGATATTTATTTAACCTTATTAACCAACTTATCATTATTAGAAAAACACTACAATTTATCACTTTTAACTATTTACAAAATATATTTTGGGTTGTTTAAGTTAAACTAAAATTTATATTTTAGCTGACCCTGTAATATTTAAATTAATAATTGAAGTATTTTATACAAATTGATCCAAAATTGTATCTTTAAAATGATAATGGTTTACATCCAACAATATATTAAAATTAATAAATTAAGTATAATATGTTAAAAGTTAAAAAACATAATTTTATAAGTAGAAGTAAAGATATTATTTTAATATTTTTATTTAGTTTACATATGATTACAATTTAGGTTTAATATTTTTTTAACCTTATTAACAAACTTATAATTATTATTAGAAAGAAATTGAAAAATCATGGTAGTTTCAAATGAATGTGGTGAAAGGAAAAATTCATGGGAGTTCAAATGAATGTGATGAAAGGAAAAATGTTTCCTGTATAAGTATACTAGGCGAATGCTCGCGCGTTGCGCAGAAACACATATATAGTTGAAATCTTTACAAACATATGTTTTCTTAAATATAACAATAACGTTATTGTTAAATTTGATATAATAATTCATATATTAAGTTGATATAATTTATTGATTATTTTGATTTATATGAAATATATACATCTATTAAAACTGCATAATCTAAATTGTTTGAATGACCTCTACTTAAGGGTTACTCATGAATGAAAATAAAAAATAATATATGGTTTAATGTTTTATAGTTGTTGTTATTGTTAATTAATGTTTTTTAAATTTACTAGATTAACATTTTAACTTCTATTATTGTAATTATTTAAAACATCAAACATTGTTTTTTGTTTTTAAAGGTAACACTATAATCATTTGTGTATGGTTATCTTTAACTATTGTTATTGTAGGTTATTTTAAACTACTTATTTGAGAAATTTTAATGATTATAAAAATATTTTTAGCAAATGTTTTAGTTAAAATGAGATTACAATTTAATTTTTGCATTTAGCACTACAATTCATCACTTTTAAATATTCACAAAATATTCTTTAGGTTTTTTAAGTGGAAATGAAATTTATATTTAAGTTGACACTGTAATATTATA
Source organism: Lactuca serriola (assembly GCF_051521515.1). Lineage (NCBI taxonomy): Eukaryota > Viridiplantae > Streptophyta > Magnoliopsida > Asterales > Asteraceae > Lactuca > Lactuca serriola. The sequence goes on along the minus strand of NC_136412.1, from coordinate 263,957,054 downwards.
TTTAAATTAACAATTTAGATATTTTATCCAAACTGTTCAAAAGTTGTAGCTTTAAACTGATAATGATTTACATAAAACACATTTCAAATCAAATAAATTAAGTATAATATTTTAAAAGCTAAAGACACAATTTTATAAGTAGAAGTAAAGACATTATTTTAATATTGAAATTTAGTTTGTTTATGATTACACTTTAGGTTTGATATTTATTTAACCTTGTTAACCAATTTATAATCATTAATAGAAAGACACTACAATTTATCACTTTTAACTATTTAAAAAATATTATTTGGGTTGTTTAGGTTGAACTAAAATTTATACTTAAGTTGACCCTGAAATGCTATATTTAAATTAACAATTTAAGTATTTTATCTAAACTATTCAAAAATTATATCTTTAAAATGATAATGGTTTATATACAATAACATTTTAAAACTAATAAATTAAGTATAATATGTTAAAAGTTAAAGACATAAATTTATAAGTAAAAGTAAAGATATTATTTTAATATTAAAGTTTAGTTTATATATGATTACATTTTAGGTTAGATATTTATTTAACCTTATTAACCAACTTATAATCATTATTAGAAAAAAAAAAGTTGAAAAGTCATGGGAGTTTCAAATGAATATGATGAAAGGAAAATGTTTCCTTTATAAGTATATATAGATAAATAGATAACATTAGTTATATTTGTCAACTATTTTAATTTACTACTATTATGATTTATTAATTTTTTTTTAAAAAAAAGTTGACGGTGTTTTAATTTCATCATGATGATTATTTAAATTATCAACAATTGTTTGCACATAATTTAATATCTAAGTTTCTACTATTTTAGCTATTATTATTATAAATTAATTTAAAAACAACTAAATTAAATTTTAGTTATTATAAAATATAGTTTTCAAACACCTTTTAGTTAATTCGATTCATCAATTTTGGTTCTTTTATATTTATTATATTTAATGTTTTCCTTTTAACTATGTTATATATATATATATATATATATATATATATATATATATATATATATATTGAATTTTTTTTAAATATTATTTGATATTTTACTTTAGGTTTTAAATTTTACACTAAATTTTCAAGCTTATTTGATATATTAATGTATGTTATTTATTTAACGATATATTGAAGTTAACAAATTAAATATATCATATTGATAAGTCACAAAGTCTTCTATTTATAATAATGTTTACAACTAAAAACATATTTAAGTTAATAAATTAAGTATATTATATGTAAATATGAAGAGTTGGGTGTTTCAAATGAATGTTTTAATATAACAATAACGTTGTTGTTAAATTTGATATAATAATTCGTATACTAAATTGATATAATGTATTTATTATTTTGAACTATATGATAAATTGATAATATATACATCTATTATAACTGCATAATCTCAATCATTTGAATGACTTCTACCCACGAGTTACACATGAATAAAATTAAATATAATATATGGTTTAATGTTATTTATAGTTGTTGTTATTGTTAGTTAATTTTTTTAAATTTATTTGCTTAACGTGTTAATTTTTATGATTATAGTTATTTAAAACATCAAACATTGTTTTCTGATTTTAAAGGTAACAATATAACCATTTATATAGAGTTATTATTAACTATTATTATTGTAAGTTATTTTAAGCTACTTATTTAAAAACTTTTAATGATTATAAAAATATATTTAGAAAATATTTTAGTTAATTTGAGATTACAATTTAGTTTTTGCATTTATCACTACAATTTATCACTTTTAACATTTTACAAAATATTATTTGGTTTTTTAAGTGGAACTGAAATTTATATTTAAGTTGAAATTGTAATGTTATATTTAAAATAACAATTTAAGTATTTTGTCTAAACTGTTCAAAAGTTGTAACTTTAAACTGATAATGGTCTACATATAACAACATATTAAAGCCAATAAATTAAGTATAATATGTTAAAAGTTAAAGGCGTAACTTTATAAGTAGAAGTAAAGATATTATTTTAAAATTAAAATTTAGTATATTTATGATTACACTTTAGGTTTGATATTTATTTAACCTTATTAACCAACTTATAATCATTATTAGAAAAACACTACAACTAACCACTTTTAATTATTTATAAAATATTGTTTGGGTTGTTGAAGTTAAACTACAATTTATATTTAATTTGACCATGTAATGTTATATTCAAATTAATAATTTAAGTATTTTATACAAATTGTTCCAAAATTGTATATTTAAAATGATAATGGTTTACGTCCAACAATATATTAAAACTAATAAATTGAATATAATATGTTAAAAGTTAAAAAAATAAGTTAATATTTAGAAGTAAAAATATTATTTTAATATTGAAATTTAGTTTATATATGATTATACTTTAGGTTTGATATTTATTTAACCTTATTAACTAACTTATAATTATTATTAAAAAAAATTGAAAAGGCATGGGAGTTTCAAATGAATGTGGTGAAAGCAAAATGTTTCATTTATAATATAGTATGATATGACGATATGATATATATATATATATATATATATATATATATATATATATATATATATATATATATTTCTTCTTATATTATGCATTTGAAACCTCTATAACCTTTCAATTTCCACCTTAATATAATTAATGTATTAATTTAAATTATGTTATTAAATATAAAATATTATATTGTTATTGGTAGAAACTTAAAATGATTATTATAATATACTTATTTGTTAGTTTAAATATTATATAAAATCCAAAATATTAAATAAACTTAAAAATCTATCCGAATACAATTTTCAAAATAATTAAAAATATTTAAATATTGTAAATGTAGAACGACAAGTTAATAATGCTAAATGGTTTTAAAATTACTGAACAATAATTATAAAAAATAATAACATCAAATTATTATAAATTATATAATGTTACCTAAAAAAAGATTGTATTTTACATAAACATCATGATCAAAACTAAAAGATGGTCACTAAACTTTCAAATTAACAGACCATAACAATTGTTAAAAATAACATTAAATCTTAATGAACAGGAATTATGAACAAGAATAACATCAAATTATTATAAATTGTATAACATTACCTTTAAATGATTGTATTTTAAATACACATCATGATTGAAATTAAAAGATGGTCACATATGTAATATTTTAAACTAATCGTTCATAATAATTGTTAGAAATAAATTACATGATGATTGAAATTAAAAGATGGTCACATAAGTAATATTTTAAACTAATCGATCATAACAATTGTTAGAAATAAAATTAAATTGAGTTGTATTTAATTTTATTTATGGACAAACAACAGACATAAGTCATTGAATAATATTGCTCAAAATAGTTAAAATTATACAAATAAACTTAGTGTAAAACTATTGTCAAAGTTAATCTCAATAACATATCTATTTTAAACAAAATTAATTTTTTTTATGGTAGAAATTCGCAAAGTTTAAATTATGAAGGGTGGAAGATTACCAATTCTACCTTATGGCTTGAGATTCCTAAACAAACTGTTTTGAATTGGGTTTTGTCGTTTGGGATTGAGATTTGGTTGTTGTGAATTATTTATTGTAATTTATTTATTGTTTTTTCATAGTTCATAGTTCATACAAGGGATGAAATTAGGTCCAGACACTGTCCGGATAAATCTTGACCTGGAAAACCCGAAACCGGTTAACGAGATTTTGTAGGATTGGAAACCAGACTGGTATATAGGAATCAGTTTCGGTTCAGTTCTGAGTATGATACCGGGTAGGATGAGATTAAAAACCTGAAAACCAGAACCGGAACCGAAATCGGACGGAACCAGAACCATTAGAACCAGAATTTATATAACCGTTTCAAGTTCGATATTATTCGGGTTCCGGGTAATCCGGGTTTGGGTCCATCGGGTCCGAGTAAAACCGGGTTTAAGAACCAGAACTGGTGTTAGGATCCAGAACCACTTTTAGGGCCGGAACCGATTTCTATGAAAAGTTTAAAATATAATATCTCATTCGTTTTATGTCGGATTGACATGAGATTTTTTCCAACATGTAGTTTAGAGTTTTTACATGAATTTAGACTATAAATTTGTCATTTTTAGTTTTATATTCATTGACTTATAGTCCCCTAAAATCGAGATATCAAAGCTGAAAGTTTTTAGTTTTTCAGCTTTTTGCATTATGTGAAAATTTTAAAACATACATATCTAATTTGTTTGAATTCGGATTGACATGAGGTTTTTCCAACTTGTTGTTTAGAGTTTGTACATAGTTTAGACTATAATGTTGTCATTTTTGTTTAAATATTCAATGAATTAAAGTCCCCCGAAGTCAGGATATCAAAGCTGAAATTTTTTTACTTTTCAACTATTTGTTTTTGTACTTTGTATTCTATGAAAATGTTAAAACATGCATATGTCATTCGTTTAAATTTGAATTAAGATACGTTTTTTTTTCCAGAGTGTATTTAGAATTTGTATATGATTTTAGAAAATAATTTTATCAATTTTAAGTTTATATTTAATGACTTACAATCCCCCAAAGCCGAGATATTAAAGCTGTAAGTTTTTAGTTTTTCAGCTTTTTTGTATTTTGTGAAAATTTGAAAACGTGCATATCTAATTCGTTTGAAGTCAGATTAAAATGTGGTTTTTCCCAACTTGTAGTTTATAGTTTGTACATAAGTTTAAACTATAATTTTGTCATTTTTGGTTTAATATTCAATGAATTAGTGTCCCTTGAAGTCGATATATCAAAGCTGAAAGTTTTGAATTTTTCAGTTATTTGTTTTTCTACTTTGTATTTCGTGAAAATGTTAAAACATGAGTATCTCATTCATTTAAAGTTGGATTCATAAACAAATTTTTTCTAGAGTGTAGTTTAGAGTTTTTATATAATTTTAGACTATAATTTTGTCAATTTTTGCTTCATATTCAATAATTTACAGTCCTCCGAAGTTGGGATGTCAATATGATAATTTTCACAGTTTAATAACAAGTAATTACCAAAAAGTTTCAATTTTTTCGGGTTTTCAGTTCTAAACCCACTTTATCCGGTTCTGCCCTATCCACTTTGATGTTTCCAGGTTTTCAGGTTCTAGACCCACTTTACCCGGTACTATATCTGGAACCGGTTCTTATATACCGGTCTGGTTTCCAGTCCTACAAAATCCCGTTAATCGATTTATGTGTTTTCCAGGTCCAAATCCATCCAGACCGGGTTTGGACCCACTTCCATCCCTAGTACCGGGTAAAGTGGGCTTAGAACCCGAAAACCCAGAAACATCAAAGTGGGTATGGGGGAACCATATAAAGTGGGTTTAGAGCATGAAAACTCGGAAAAACTGGAAGTTTTTGGTTACTTGCTATTGAACTTTGAAAATTTTCATATTGATATCCCGACTTCAGGGGAGTGTAAGTCATTGCACATGAACCCAAATTTGACAAAATTATAGTATAAGATCATATAAAAACTCTAAAGTACACTCTGGAAAAAAACCATATGTCAATCTGACTTTAAACAAATGAGATACGCATGTTTTAACATTTTCATAGAATACAAAGTAAAAAAACAAATAACTGAAAAGTTGAAAATTTTCAGCTTTGATATCCCGATTTCGAGAGACTGTAATTCATAAAATATTAAACCAAAAAGACAAAATTATAGTCTAAACTCATGTACAAACTCTAAACTACAAATTGGAAAAACTGCATGTCAATCCGACTTCAAACGAATTAGATATGCATGTTTTAAATTTTTCACAGAATACAAAAAAGCTGAAAAACTAAAACCTTTCAGCTTTGATATCTCGATTTTAGGGGACTGTATGTCAATAATATAAAACTAAAATTAACAAATTTATAGTCTAAAATCATGTAAAAATTCTAAACTACATGTTGGAAAAAATCTAATGTAAATCCGACTTGAAACGAATGAGTTATGCTTATTTTAATCTTTTCATAGAAATCGGTTCCGACCCTTAAAAGCAGGGGCGTATGTAGGTTAAGGGAAAGTAGGTCCTAGAACCTACATTTTTTTAAAAATTATAATAGAGGTATTTATATAAAATAAATGGGAACTACCTTATTATTTTTAAAGGAACTACCTAATAAGTTTTTTAAGAAAGGAATATCAATTTTTTTTAAGAAAAGAAATGTCAATGAATCCATATTTTTTTATACCTAATAACCATTTAGAAGAAGCCCAATGTTTAAATATAGCCCAATCCATCTAAATTAAAAAAAATGAAAAAAAGAATTAGAAATATCATTTAATGACTCTCGTTCCATGCGGCTTCCATTCGACAATCACTGTCTGACCATGCCATTGCCGAGTCGCCTTTTGTTGTCGTTCATCTCCTCCATCGACCATAATCAATCCACAACTTTAAAATCTTAGATTTCTTATATACGTAAAAAAAATGAGTGATTAATTTTTAAGCGATAATTTAGTATCGTATATTGAAAAAATGTTTTAAAAAATATCGATAACGACAAAATTATAAATATGTTTCAAGATATAAGACCTCATATGACTATTGAAGTGATGTTTAAATATTTTAAGGCATACAATCCGATCCGACCCGACCCGCCACCACCACCACCACCATAACTTTTTACTCTTTCATATTTTTTTTTCAATTCATTTACATTAGGAACCATGTAGTTTTTGGTTCTAGATTCGTCACTGCTTAAAAGTGGTTTCGGTTCCTAACACCGGTTGTGGTTCTTAAACCCGATTGACCCACACAGATTAACCGGAACCCAGATAAAGTTATTTTTTTAAACCCAAAACCGAAACTGATTCTATTTATTTCAATTCTAATAGTTCTGTTCCGTTTTCGATCCAATTCTGATCTTCCGGTTTTAAATTTCATCATTAGTTGATAAGTTTTAGACTCCTTTTTCAATTTCTTCTTCAAATAAAAAGCTTGGAAATTAGCTGTACGATTACGATGACATTTTTTAGTATCCACAAATATTAAAAAAAATTTAAGGCTTATTTCTATATTCTTGATATTTCCCGATCATTATGTCCCTTTCTGAATCAATAATTTATTTTATATATCTTCCTGGTATTATTATTATTTTATGAATTCGTTTTTTATCACTTGTCATCATTACATGTTTTAAACAGTGATTCCATTTTATAAAATGCTTGAAGTCTAATATTTAAAAGGCAAAATTTTCTACAATATACATATACACATGTCGAATGTCCATTTGACCGTACGGAATTATCCAAAAGAATCTAAAAACAACTATAATCATTTTAGATAATGTACATTATCTACCTCCAACATTGCAAAAGGAAAATGTAATTTAGGCCATGAGGTATATATAGCACGAAGTCTTTTGTGGTTTAGGTGACAACGATCACTAACCATGAACATTATCCTGGTGTTTAGTAGTTGGTAGTAGTCGTGGTGCATTGTAATATATACCACGGAAGACCACATCCAATTACATTATTTCTCTCTCTATCTCTCTCTACAATAAAATATGTATATTTTTATTTAAAAATAACAAATAAGAGGGATATAATGGTAGGTATACCATGGTTAGCGATGAGTATTGTGATCAAGATGTGACACCTATCATTATAGTGGTTAATGGCGAGTTTAACGGATGGTTTTAACGTCTTTTAAATTGTTTTTAGACAAAACTTCAAAAATGGTCCCTGTGGTTTTTAAAAATATCAAGTTTAGTCCTTAAGTTCAAAAAATCTCACAGATGGTCCCTGTGGTTTCAAAACTTTTAAGATTTGGTCCTTCCGGCTCACTCTGTTAGCAAACAGCCGTTAAGTAAGGGGCATTTTTGTCATTCCACTACCAGGGACCATTTATGAGGTTTTGTATTATTTTTTTAAATAAATAAATAAATAAATTTTAATATGCAAGGGGTCCCCCCCCTCTCTCTCTCTCTCTCTCTTGGTTCGTCTCCTCCCCTTTCTCTCTTCTTCCCCATTCTTCTTCTTCCTCCAGAAAAAAAACCCTACTTCCCTATTGTCTGCAAGCAAAGAACTGCAACTCTGATGCCTGTCTCAAAATGACCTTCAACAAATTCGCTTGCTATACATACACTTCCTTTGCTGCGTTTTCTGATTCTCTTCCTAGTGTTTGAGGATGTCTTAGAGCTTCCAATATCATTCCCTTGTTTGGTTCACTCACACGGTTTGGTTTTGCAGGCCTTTCGTTAAAGAATACGGAGCTTTATAATTTGCTAAAGAACCAAATGATGGTGATTTTGGGGTTAATGACTCCATTTGATTCATGTAAGACTTGATCTGATAACCATGAACAATAGCTGGTTGATCATCGAACCCAACAGAAGCTTGAGGGATTCGAAGACCATTAGAAGATGATTGAAGGCGAAGGCTACGATATCGCTTTTCACTAGGGTCCATCACATTGAGGTTTGACCATTCTGCATACGATTCTAGTATTTGCTTTTGATTCGATAACAATGAAGACGAGCTTGGGCCCCGGTGAACCCAGTAAATCGAGTCAGTGGTCGTTTGCAGACTATGATGTGTTGTTTCCTTCGAATTCATGTTCGCCTTTGAATTTATTCCGAGTAATTTGTCAAGTTTTCTTGTTTTTGCTTCCTGCGTTGGTTCACCATGGTAATAAGATTTCAGATGAATGTTCATCTTTTATGGATTGACAATCTTTTCTGGATTTGATCTTGGAAGAAGATGATTCTCATTACAATCATGTGAATTTGATCATTTTGAAACGACTGAACCCAAATCATCTTTTCCGGCGATCTGCCACCATGGACTTGATACCTCACCGTTTTTCTCAATCTCGACCTAGCGTTGTTGCTAGCTGGTTTTGGTTTTGTTGGGAAGAAGGAATCTGTCATACCGATTTGGTAGAAGTGTTATTAACGAGTTTTGACTCTTTCAAAAATGAGCAAAGAAAACCCCCAATAGTTACAATGGTTGTTACAACGAAGATGAAGATTGAAGTTAGATTAGGTCTAAAAAATCGTGATCAGATAAAAAGGAAGTAGGGGAATTTTTTTCTAGAGGAAGAAGAAGAATGGAGAGAGAGAGAGAGAGAGAGAGAGAGAGAGAGATGGGTGGGTGGGTGGGTGGGTGGGACCCCTTGCATATTAAATTTTATTTATTTATTTATTTATTTTAAAAAAAGTAATACAAAACCTCATAAATGGTCCCTGGTAGTGAAATGACAAAAATTTCCCTTACTTAACGGCTATTTGCTAACGGAGTGAGCCGGAAGGACCAAATCTTAAAAGTTTTGAAACCACAGGGACCATCTGTGAGGTTTTTTGAACTTAGGGACTAAACTTGATATTTTTGAAAACCACAAGGACCATTTTTGAAGTTTTGTCTTGTTTTTATTTTTTAAAACGGATGAAATTTCAATAAACTTAGAAATAGCTGCAAAAAGAAAAAAATAATTACAAGATAGTCGTCAGAGCCACTCTGTTATTTTTGAAGGCCTTAAATGAAAATTAAAGTTTGACCCTTAAATTTTTGGATACAACGGATATATACATATTTGCAACGGATAGTTATAGATTAGTGGTGGATTATAGACGAGGTAGGGATGGATTAGTGATGGACAACAGAATCCCGACGTATTATATTTCCAGACTTTTGACGACACGGGATGTATGATCGCACAACTTGTATGTACTTAGGTCCGGCCCAAAGAATAGCTATATGAAGGTTTAGTTAGCAAACGGTCCGTCTGATAGTGACTTTACAATTTCTACCGACAAAGCGATTAAATGATGACAAATAGTCTGATTGATAGTGAATTTACAATAAACAAATTCATATAAACATTTTGTCTAATGTGTTGTTTGAAAAAAAATGCATCTGAATGTAAAATGGAAGAAAAAATAGAAGATTTTTTAAAAGATCTGAACTGAAATCTTGTAGTGATATTCATGATCACTCGAGGCATGTTATGTGTCTGTAGCTATCAAATAATTCCGTAAGTAGTTGAGCATACACCAATAATTATGTATCTATCTATTATGAATTATTAAATTAAGGTTTTACACATATAACAATTATTAGGTAACTATTTATTTTTATTTTTGAAACGCACATAATGTAACTAGTTATATGCATTATTTAGTTTAATATAATTATATAAAGGTCAAGAGAACAGATGACTATTCATTGTATTGATTACTCCTAGTTTCTTTAGGGTTGTGTTATAAGGCTGGAGGGAGTGGTGTCACCGAAACCGCACTCCTCCCTCGCCACGTAAGAGTCATGTCACTTTTTACCACTCAAGTGTGGTTTCTTGCCACACCAAGGGTGTGGTGCCACAGTTTTAGTTTTTTTTTTTTTTTTTTTTTTTTTTTTTTTTTTTTTTTTTTTAAACTATTTTAATTTAATCAAACTTATTTTTTTAATAAAAAAAAACATAATCTTAAAAACATAATATTTCATTAATTAAAAATACAAATACCATACATTACTTAATTTTAAAAAAAAAAACCCTAAAAATTTAGAAAAACAAAGTAGAAACATAAAACCTACAACTTAAAAAAAACACACAAGAAACCATTAAAAACTTGAAAAAAAAAACTAGAAATTAGCCACGATTGATGTAACGGTTTTTCACTTCCTCCTTCATCGCCAAAACCACTTCAAGCTCCGCTCCGGTCATATTCGACGTGTCCATCGCTAGTATTCGCATGTCGCTCTCCCTTTGTTTCCAAAGCTCTCTTTCTGAAGCAATTTTCAAAATCTTGTCAATTCTGTCTTTTATACCCTTCATGTCGGTTCCCATTTCTTTCAAATCATCTGAATCCGACGCTTTGCCTTTGCCTTTGCTTTTTGATTTTTCTCTTCCCAATGGTCGGGAAGGTGGTGAAACTGGAACATGTTCATCTTCGTTCAGATCAAATTGAACACGAGCATCTAATGTAGTGTGGTCGGACTCAAATGTTCTGTTGCGTTTTGACCCACTGTCGATATGTTGGTTAGATGTTTTGCTACTCAGCTATTTCCTGTTATCTTTCAAAAAATTCCAAACTTCAAGAAACTTGAAAGCCTTCAGATTTTCTTTTTGATACACTTTCAACACTTTCTTCAAAATGACTTCATTGCTTTCTCCACTTTTCCATTGACGTTTCATGTTGTTCCACAAGTCATTAAACAACATGACTTCCTTGTTCATCTTCTCCCATTTGGAGTACACTTGATGTTTTGAACGGTATTCTCCACGGTTCATTCCTTTATGGAACATGTGTAAAACGCGAATCCAAAAGCGGTCATGCTTTTGGTCTTTTCCAACCGTCGCATCTTCTGAAATATCGATCCAAGATTGTGCCAACACTAACGCTTCCAAAGGTTCCCAACATCTAGCCTCCGCCTTCTCTTTTCTTTTAGTTGCTGCTCGAGTGGGCTGAGTTTCTATAACGAATTCCGGTTCAGAATCATAAACGACTGTTTCTGGTTGTGTTTGTGTTTGTTGAACAAACTCAGGTTGGGAAAAAAATCAAATGGATTAAAATCCGGGTCGGGTTGTGGTAGTGGTGGTGTTTGTGGATGTGGTTGCCCTGGTCATTGTGGAAAACAAGAAAACATACCGCCGTAGTGGTAATACAGAGGTGAGAAAAATCGGTTGATCAAATGAAGGTATTGGGGTATTGGTGTTTCTAACTGGTGTTTTTTCTTTGCTAGGTCTTTTGGAAGAAGACATTTTTTCAAAGAAAATTGGATGAAATGATTGTGTTTATATGTGTTTAAAGGTTGTGTAAATGTAAAAATGATAACACACACACACACACACACACATATATATATATATATATATATATATATATATATATATATATATGGAGTAAATGGTTAAAAAAAAATTACACGAATCTTTAAACGATCAAAAGAGAAAAGGGCAGCAACCAATCAGCACACGCGGTCTTCAGTGGCTGCACTGCGGTCTCGACCGCACCAAACCGCACCCTGGGGGAGGTGTTCGCGGCCCACGTGGCATCACCGCGGTTCCAAACCGCATACCACACCGAGCAATCTAAGTACCCCCTTAACCACTTTTACCCCTCTAAAATCAATCAAATCAAAATTTTGACATTTGATTTGACATTATTATTTTTTCTTTTTTTGTCTTTTGTTGTTTTTTTTTGTTTTCTAATTTTGTTTTTTTTGTTATTTTTAATTCTTTATTATTATTATTATTATAAATTTCGTACAAAATTTAAACATCCGGATGACAATATAAATTCGAACGGTTATATAAATCGGTTTTTAAATATTATTTTATATTCTAATAATAATATTATTAAAATATAATAATAATAATAATAATAATAATAAATTAAAAAGAATTAAAAACAAAAAAAAACAAAATAGGAAAAAACCAACAAAAGACAAAAAAATCAAATCAGAGGGGTGAAATTGGAAAAGAAGAAGATACTTTTAAAAATATTCCCTAGCAGCACTGCGGCCAAGACCGTACCAGACCGCGGTCTGGGGGCGTTGTTCTTGGTCTAGGTGGCACAAACTGCGGTCTGGGACCGCACCCACATCCTTCAGCCTTATGGCTTTGAGTTTTTTTATATCTGGTGAACTTCTGGTAAGCATAGTTTCTTATTTTAGACAAAAAATATTTTTATTTATTAAAAATATAACTATATAAATTTCGTAATTATTACCGATTGTTTGCAAAACCAAAATCTATGATTTATAATTTTGTGTCTTTTTAAATTGAAAATTCCACTAAAAACATTATAAATATCAATCATAATTAAAAATGCTTGAATGAAACACTTCATTGCTTAATCACGTAGCACAAACATTTTCTCTACCTACCACACCAACTGTAACTTGATGGAAGAGGTAGATTTTATAATAAATAAATAAATAAATAAAAGTATAAAGAAATTGGCATAAAATGCACGTGCTAATAACGAACCGCGACAAGTTGGTCTGTATGAATATGAATTTAAAGAGAATCGCATTTATTACGGTCAAAATCTAGCATTCATAGTGTTCACGCGTGGATAATGGAGGAAAATGTTTAATAAAGCCATGAAAATGTATGAATATGATTTATATGAATATAAAAGAAATCAAAATAATATGTGTGTCTTTAAAAAACTAATCAATATTTCTTTTTTTGAAACGGATATATATAGGGTGAGGTTCAATAGAGAACCATTACTAACAAGAAACTAATGAACCAATCGTCGGCGTTGGAAATTATAATGATCAACGACTATAGGAACCGATGTATACTTGTATATTGTACGCAGATACATCAGATTATACCATAAACTCACCTCTTTAACAAAAACTCATCTCTTTTTTCGTTAAAAAAAATTTAGGTCACATTTTTCATCGAAAAAAAATAAACTAAACATATCGTTGTTCACGATTTTTCGCCCTTCATTTATAGAGATCTATGTTGATATATAAAAAAACAAAATTTTAATAAAAAAAAAACCCACTTCGTTTTTTTTTCTTTTTTTTAATAGTTAAATTTATTTTTATCTAAAAAACCTAATTATACCAAAAAAATCTTAATTTTTTTTTATCCTCTATTAATAAATATTATCATTGATAAAAAAAAACCTCGATCAATTCATATTTACATTGTGAATCTAAATTGTAATATTTCAATTTTAACATTTCTAATGTGAATCTGACTTACTATTTCAACTCTTGATCATTCACAAAGTAAATGAAATTTACATATGAATCGGAATATATATTTATGTTGTTTTATACTATTTTAATGCTTTGATTACTCATAAATTAGTTTTGTAAAATGAATTTATTCATATTATGAATTTGAACTGTATATAATTTAGTTTTCAAAATTCATAATGTGAATATGATTTATTATTATTCACAATGTGAATTTGAGTAGATTCACAATGAAAAATATAAATTGAAATTTTGATTTTTTTAAACATTTATATAAATATATATTTAAATAGTACTAAAAATATGAATTTTGATATACTTATTATTTTTTTCGATAAAAAATAGACCTTAATTTTTCAAAAAAAAAAAATTGAATTGGGTTTTTTTGAAGAAAAAAAATTATTTTTTGTATATATCAATATGAATTTTTATGGAAAGATGAAAAAAAATCATGAACAACAGTATATTCGATTTTTTTCAACAAAAAACATGGTCTAAAAAGTTAAACTAAAAAGAGGAAGTGAGTTTTGTGATAATCTGGTGTATTTGCGTCCATTATAAAGTATACAATCATTAATTTTGCCGCTGATAGCTTTAAATTCTAACGCTTTAGATTGATTCATTGATTAATAATGGTTCTCTATTGAACTTTTCCATATATATATATATATATATATATATATATATATATATATATATATATATATATATATATATATATATATCAATTACCTATATGCGAGGCCTTCTTTTCAATGTTAAGGTTATATACGTAGATTTCAGCAAACGACGACGTTTACTCATAAAGAGCTGCTTGCTTGCCTTCTTTCTTCCAATCATCTTAATGTCACTGTTAAGGCAAAAGACTTCAGTAATGGGTTTTCTTGTTGTCGGTGGCGTTCCCCCAAAGTTGCTTGCCACTGATCCTTCTTATTGCAGCCTAAGTCATCATCTAATTGAACACACGTTGTCAAATGCCCTTCGCTTAACACCATCGCTTCTAGACTCGATTCACTCTCTCCTTATATACCAAGTAATATCCACTTTTTCTATGATCCTCTTTCTTATCAAAAAATCAGTTTACCTATCGATGACTCCTTACCCATTCGGTAAATCGGGTCTTTTAATTAGACATGGATCGTCTCGTTCTTTTCTTCTTTCTCTCTAGAGGCAACGATTCATTTAGACCACCATCTCTCTCTTAGGCAATACATGCGCTCCACTCTGTATCTCACCATCGCTTCGTCTTGTTATTTTCTTTGGAATGAGTGAATAAACGCCGCAAGAATTTTCGCAAGCACTAGTGGGAATCGATTCAACACTTTTACAGTAGCAATCAGATTTTTCCACTCTCAATTAGATCTTGTAACCCCCCTTTATCCTGATATTTTTATTATAAAATTCTATTTGTGTGTTTTTACATGTCACAGGGATTGGTGGGTTGAACTACAGAGCAAAAACATAAATATTAACATGTATAAACTTCTGGCTTATTCTTATAAAATACGATAAAATGCATTAGGTCATTTACCTTCACATTTTTTTGCTATTGTATGCCAACTGTTTGCTGCAATTCTTATGTTAATGAACATTTCATAACTTCTCTCACTTGTCACGATTCATTAATGGTTCTACTTCAGTTGATTTAATGTTGTTTCGGCAATCCTAGGGCTTGCGAGGAAGATTGTGGAGCAAGCCGATGTCATGGATTTTTAAGAAGCTTTTAGTTGGACATGTGTCTTTCCTTATGTCTTTCTTCTGTATGTAAACATGGTATAATCGACATTTTCACATTCAATTCACAAAAAAGTACTGATATAGTTTCAAAAAAAAACCCTAATCCATAACTCTAATTTCTTGAAGCTAAATCCTGAATTTGTACGTGAATTCTAGGATTTAGTCTTACATCTCCAATGAACAACTCTTCTTCTTCTTGTTCTGACATTAATTTTTCCAATGGATTGTTGCCCT
Organism: Lactuca serriola; assembly: GCF_051521515.1. Classification (NCBI taxonomy): domain Eukaryota; kingdom Viridiplantae; phylum Streptophyta; class Magnoliopsida; order Asterales; family Asteraceae; genus Lactuca; species Lactuca serriola. Next base: position 263,941,421 of record NC_136412.1, on the reverse strand, counting down.
ATATTTGATATTTATATGCACTCCTTTTATTTTGTGCTTGTAAATAATTTTTCCATCTATACAACTTCCAAACTGGCCCCTTTGGTTTCACTAAAGTCGGCCACCTCCATCCATATACTTTCATTATCAAGAGAGCTTGGCAAGATAAAACATGCTCCTATGAATTTTCTTTAGACGCACGAGAGATTGGTATTTTATGTTACATTAGACCGAGTTCATTATATTGTGATTAAATGATTGCAACAAGCCCTTTAACATGCTATAGTTTCCTGTTGAATTTGAAGAATTGCATTCTTAGACACAAGGTACACGTTTCCTTTTTTATTGTACTTTATTTTACATTCACCTCTTTGTATATTGCGATAGTTTCTTTTGGGGTTGTGCATATTGCGATATTGCATTCGAATAATTTTTACACATACATCTCCCTCCAATGCCACCCGCTTCTCCTCATATTTCAACTTTTTTTATTGACCTCAACTTTTTTACTAGAGCAGAAACCATCGAAAAAGGTTGGAAATGGAGAAGTTGTTCGGCTGATAGCTTCATATGCTTAAATTTCAACTGCATCCATCAGGTTTCACATAATTCTTCTTTCTCTTACACTGCTCCAGGTTCCAACCCTGTTAAGGAAGCTTAAATATATCTTTAACCACTTAAAACCTAATTTTCCCTTTTCACCTTCTACTTGATCTATTCTAAATTTTTTGTAATTAGATATAGACATTTTTATTTAAAGTTTAAAAAGTAAAAGCCTAAATAACTAAAATACACATCACCATTTCATTCTTACTATTTGAATGCCACCTGATGCCGCCTTACCTCTTATACCCTCAAAATAGCAACACATATTCTAAATTTTATGCAACTCTGGTGATTTTGAGTTCATCAAAAGTGGAATATTTGATGTATTGGACCTCCCATTTTACCATGGTCGAAATATTAAGTTGTAGATATGTTCTCTTAGCCTTAGAAACATCTGCTTGTGTATCAATCGGAATTGCAACATAGCCTAAAGAATGAAATGCATATCCCTACAGGCAGAGAAAAATGTTAAATTTATATGGTTAAGTACAATAGATGAATTGGTTTACCCTATATAGATGTAGGGATGTCCCTATAGTGACATTGAAACAGTTTAACCTATATACCATGCATCAATAAACCTGTTTTTATTTTATTTTATTTTTATTTTGCCCCTTTTTATAATCAGAATTTTTTAATCTTTTCTGGATTTTCAGGTATGGTTTGATGTGTTTTCACTTCTTGCATATGCTTCAATCCTTCAATGTTTGTATGTTATTTTCTTTCCTTAGTGTACTACTTACTTGCTTATGCAATATAAGGGTTGGCTTTAGATAATATCAACGTACTTTTATTTTACTATTGTATTATACTATTCTATTTTCATTTATGTAAATTGCAAGAGTTGTAGTTCTAATTTTTTTAATCATAAGACATTATACTTTACAAGATCTACCCAATAATGACATTGTACTTTCATTATTTGTCTTAATAGGATATTATACTTCCAATATGTCGCCCCTTACTATTTAAATTTCCACGATTACCCTTTGTGGGATGTGTTCAGCATGACCCTAAAAAATTCACTAGTATGTATATATATATATATATATATATATATATATATATATATATATATATATATATATCATAACATGCTTATAAACAGTTCACTTTCTGATTTTCATGTTTTCGCCACAATATTTCCATCTTATGTCCCTATTCGTCCCTGCATCTTTGTCTATTGTCGGTATTGTCCCTGAGTGTTATATTTTGACCGATTAAATAGCTGAGTAATTCGTTATTACCCTTTTCTTTGCCACTTTTAACGTTCGTCTTCCGCCCACATGTCTTCGTCTTTTGCCTCTACTTCTGAATCCAATTTTCTTTCTTTCTTCGTTTCCTACCTTTTGGACGTCACCTGCAACAACGGTTTCGATTTACCCCTTCTTCCCTAAATTCCCTCAATCCCTTCTCTATCGTCATTGACCAACAATTTTGTTTTTAGGTCCTTAGTTTTTGGGCAACAGGAAGGTTCCTAATCATAGTCAGTGGAAGCGATATTGGCCACTGTCAAGTTTGCGTCTTGCCCTCTCCTTTAACTACTACAACGATTGTGGCCTCCTTCAATTCCAAATTACTGCTTCTACGCTTTCTGGAGGTACGATTATGTTTTGGCGATTGTTTTTTATTTAATCGGTAATGGTTTTCTTCCGATTTCATATCATTGTCGATACTCCAAGCATATTCTCCCTTTTGTTTCAATCGTTCATTCGACATAGAAGTAAAACCTCAACTGATTTATGCCCACTAACTGTTTGTTAAAATGCCAAATAGAAATTTTGTAACTGCAACATCATTATTTTTTTTTACTTTAAGGTTGTGTTTGGTGCGCCATAGCTAGCTGAAAAACTAGCTTATTTTTGAGTTTTTTTAAGTTGTGTTTGACAAGCCAAAAAGTAACTTATAAGCTAGCTTTTTAAAAAGCTACTTAGACTAGCTTTTTAAAAAGTTTTTTAAAATTTTACAAATATGCCCCTTAATTAATTATAAAAACACATTCTTTTAAATGTCATTTCATATTTTTCAGCTAACTTTTCAGTTATTTTTACCTAACATCATTTTTTTATCGGCTATTATCTAGCTCTTTATTTAACAGTTGGTTTTTCCGTTATCAACTAGCTTTTCAGCTAGTACGCCAAACATAGCGTAAGTTTTTCCTGTATACATAGGGTGGGTACAGAAGGTGGACAACAATCGGAAGACATAATGGTCAACCAGACCAGGCAGAAGATATGAGTTTTAAGCTTTTAAAATATATATATATATATATATATATATATATATATCCTCTTGTAGCAGAGCATGTTATTCTTTTGCTTTCTCCATTTCGTAACATGATGTAATGAATTAGATGTAGATTGAGTTGATGAACAGTGCCTACAGGTGATGTTTACATAGTTTAATTAGGATGATGCTTTTAACCTGTTTAGATTATTTGCTAATCTCTTATATTTAATTCCCTACTCTGTGTGCGGTTTAGTCCACTGTGGTCCACTACTTCATCAAACTGGATACTTGTATTCACTGTTTCATTTTGTGATAGTGTCTACTAGATTTATTTATGTACAGATGTGCGGGAGTTGAGATTTATAGTAGATGTGTGAGGAGTAAATGGGCCTTATATGTGAATTATGAAATTATATTTTCCTTCATTATTAAAGGATATTAGTTTAATATTATTATTAGGTGTAAGACCCGTGTGTATTAGACGAATTGATTTAAAAAAAGATTAAAACAGAAAATATTTTTTAATGTACAACTTTAAAATAAGAAAAAAAGAAACATATTTATTGCAATTTAATATTATATATATATATATATATATATATATATATATATATATATATATATATATATATATATATATATATAATATTTAATACTTTACATATATAAGTATACGAGTTTAATTTTAAAAATGAAAACAAACTAAAAATTGACAAATAGATAATATTTATTTCAAAAATACCATAAAATGACAAGTGTCCAAACTAATGAGAGATCGACATCTAGCAAAAAAAAAAAACAATCATTTATTAAGGAGGATGTGGGATGGAATGTAGTAACGTCAATATTTCAAAAAAATGTATATAAATATTTACACATTTTATTGTAATTAATTTTGTTATTTTTTTTAATGTTTGGTCTCAAGTCAAATTGGTTCTTTTTTTTTTCTTTCAATTTAACGATCAAAATAAAATTACCATTTAACAACATTTTTTTTTTCGCAAAATGATAGACTTAAAAATCACAAATAAGTGTAAGTTTCTAACTTCAAACATAACATTACCTTCTTTACTTTTAGACAGTATGTTAAATAATTTTTATATTTTCGTAACATTTATACATAAGATGTTGAAATATATCTACCAATAGCAAATTTTATTTTCTAATTATTATTCCCCTTAAGTTTAGGTACATTTTTATTTGTATAAAAACTATTTTAAAATATATAAACAATTTGTAGATTTTAATTTTTTTATACCATGTGTTAGTTAATTTTACTAAATCACACTTTATTTATATTTTAATCTATAATTTATTGTGTTGTGTTTATGTTTGTTTATTTAGGAAACAATGACATTTTCATGATTGGTTATGTTTTTTTCACTATATTCAAACTTATATACATTGTATAAAATCTTAATTCTATCAACTCTTCAAACATACATAAGGTAGATCGGAAATTCAATAATATATATATATATATATATATATATATATATATATATATATATATATATATATATATATATATTTCACTAATAATTATAAACTTACATATTGATTTCTGCCTTTGTAAATTAATAAACTTGTACAAATCTTTTATTTGTTATTACGATTTTAAATTATCAATTGTTTCTTTCTCAACCGTTGTTTTCATGGATATTAACCTAGTATGTGTGTGTGTATATATATATATATATATATATATATATATATATATATATATATATATATATATATATATATATATATATATATGTTCTATGGAAAACAAAAAACCTTAAAAGAAACCCTAAAAACCCTAAAGATGTATAAAAAAATATTTTAAGATAAAAAATCTTTTTTTTTACTTTAAATAACTAAAAAACGCTAATTTTTAGTAAATCGTTGGAAAAAAAAATTTAAAAATGATTTTTTCTTTCAGATATTTTTTCAACAAAAAATGATTTTTTTTTTCTGTGAGTGTGTTACCAAATCATGATCATTAGATGAAAAGAATGATGAGATATGATCTAAGGTTATATAATATTAAAATGAAAAAATTACATAAATGGTCCTCATGGTTGAACAAATCGACCAATTATGGTCCTTATGACGAATTCTTTATACAGATGGTATTTGTGGTTTCAAAATCTTGCAAAGACGGTCCTTTTGACTAATGGCGTTAACTTTTTCAGTTAAGTCCTATGTGAAATGACATATTTGCGCTTCATGCATAAGGACGCTTTATGTAATATGTTTCTACCACAGGGACCATTTATGTAATTTTCTCTATTATTTATTATTTTTTTTTATTTATTTTAATTATATATTTAAGTATTTAGATTTGTTTAAATTTACTGTTATATATATATATATATATATATATATATATATGCTAACATTTTTAACGTTTTGCTCAAATTATTTTTTCTAATCTTTTTGACATTTTCTTCAAGTAAATTTATTAATTTTTTTTATTTTGACGTTTTATTTGAATATTATTTATTTATTTATTTGACGTTATGTTCAAATACATTTTTCAACTATATAAGGTTGTATAATTATTATTTTTGTAAACTAATTTATTAACATTTTTTTATAAAAAAGTGTAAAATGTTTGTTAAACGTGAATATGATTAATATAGATTAGGTAGATAGAGGCTAAGCTGAGACCGCCTCACAACGTTGCCGAGAACGACCAGGTCATTTCACATTGGATTTAAATGTAATTATTTCGAGTTATTTTTTTTAGCAGTGTTGTAAAAAATCACAACGCAAGGGCCTCTAATCGGTCAGGTAACGCTTAGATTAATCTGAGATTAATCGGGACCTAGTTGTGATTTTTTACAACACTGCTAAAAAAAATAACTCGAAATAATTACATTTAAATCCAATGTGAAATGACCCGGTCGTTCTCGGCAACATTGTGAGGCGGTCTCAGCGTAGCCTATGTCTACCTAATCTATATTAATCATATTCACGTTTAACAAACATTTTACACTTTTTTATAAAAAATGTTAATAAATTAGTTTACAAAAATAATAATTATACAACCTTATATAGTTAAATATTTGAATTAAAAAATAATAATTATATAACCTGATAAAAGAAAAAAATGAAAACATAATTGAAAATAAATTATGTTACGAATTATAATTACAATAGCCGTGAAATCCTTTAACAAATATAAACATACTATATGTTGAAAAATGTATTTGAACATAACGTCAAAAAAATAAATAAATAAATAAATAATATTCGAATAAAACGTCAAAATAAAAAACATTAATAAATTTACTTGAAAAAAATGTCAAAAAGATTAGAAAAAATAATTTGAGCAAAACGTTAAAAAATGTTGGCATGTATATATATATATATATATATATATATATATATATATATATATATATATATATATATATATATATATATATATATATAACAATAAATTTAAACAAATCTAAATACTTAAATATATAATTAAAATGAATAAAAAAATAATAAAGAATAAAGAAAATTACATAAATGGTACCTGTGGTAAAAACATATTACATAAAGCGTCATTATCCATGAAGGGCAAATATGTCATTTCACATAGGACTTAACTGAAAAAGTTAACGTCGTTAGTCAAAAGGACCGTCTTTGCAAAATTTTGAAACCACAGGGACCATATGTGTAAAGAATTCGTCATAAGGACAATAATTGGTCGATTTTGTCAACCATGATGACCATTTATGTAATTTTGTCTATTAAAATAGATTAGCATTGTCTTTATAAAAATGTATTATAGACATTACATATGTAATTTTGTAGAATATGCAATAATTATGAGATAGATTTTATTATTATTTTCTGAGTAATTATTTGATGGACTTTTTGACTATTCTTAGGAATGGTTTTTTTGAAAAAAAAAATAAAACATTCTAGAATAAGCGTTTTCGAAAAAGAAAAAAAAACATATTCTTGATAGAAATGTGTTTTCATTCTTGAAAAGATATGGATTTTTTTGGAACAAGATTCCTAAAAGAATATTAACCGGAAATAGATAAAATTTACTGGAAGCTAAAAACAATCTACTAAAATCTAAAACTATTATTCTTATTAAAGATGGGAATGCCTGTGTTGTGATGATCGATGCCTTCGACTATTCCTCAAGATGTGTTCATCAGGGAATGCCTGTGTTTTGATGATGCCTTAGACTAGTCCTCAAGATGTGTTGAACAATTGTTGCAAAATAAAAAAAAATAAAAAAGAAACTTGGAGGCATGGGGTCCCTCACAACGTCATGCAAAGGCGTGAGAAATAGCCGCCTTGACTTAACCTGATAATCCCTTGAGCATGTAGGTTTAGGAAAACAAATGGAACGTGTAACCTCTTGTCTGATAACGGGACATGAGTTTGACTTTTATAGTTTTATTATATAACTTTATGACGTTCCTGGTGGGTATAATTTTTATACATATATAATAGATGAAATCAGGTAGTAAGGCAATTAAAAAAATTGAATAAAAGAGGTGCATGGGTTTTTTCCCACAAGGTGTAGCGTATTTTGGAAAACAAGGTTTATGCTTGGGATTAAATCAATTCGTCATTTTAGTTTCATATGTACCTTCAGTAAGTAATTAATTTAATATATATGACACTAAAGGGATTTAATTAGATGTTTACTAAGCACAATTATATGATTGTAAAGTATGTGCCATTTAATCTGCCATGAAGTTAAATTACCATATTAAATTCTAAGTTCTTAAAACGTGAACTAAATGCAAATATGTCATGTTTTTAGAGGAAATCAATGGGAATGGACGAAGGTTCGCCATAAGAAAAACCCTAGTCACTTACCGGCTACAAAAACAAACGAAACTTCATACTATATATCCAATCTACCAAACAACATAAGCAAAAACAAAATCAAGAATTCGTTCCAAGTTTTTGGAAAGGTGGTAGACATCTATATCGGGGGGAAAAAAGAAAAAACAGGCTCAATCTTTGCTTTTGTTAGATTCAAAGGTGTAAGAGATGCGACGATATTGGAAAATGAAATGTGCATAGTGAGATGTGAACACTTCATATTAAAGGTAAACATAGCAAAGTATCAAAAATAGAGGAACCCACCAAAAGCCACATCGAATCAAGTGAAGTCAAACATCTCTCCGCCCCATGCAAATCCCTCTTACGTGCAATCGAAGGTTTGGATGTATAAGGGCACCTAGTCCTTTGCAGAAGTCGTTGTTGGCCATAAGACTGACACACCAACACCATCTACGTGCCCTGCTATCGCTTTAAAACCTGCTAAGAAAACTTTGAAATGTGATAAATGTGTTCTAACTGGGGAAGTATTCGATTCCCAACAAATTGCAAACATCCCCACCATCATGCAGATCGATGGTAATGTAAGTGGGATGGTCTACTACATTGGGCGCCTAAGGATCTTGATTAAATTCATAACAAAAAAAGATGCAGAATCATTATATGCCAAAGATCCAAACTAGAATATATGGTTCAAATGACTGAAGTGGGGCTTCAATGATGACATAAGAGTTGAAAGAATCGCATGGGTCATAATACATGGTTTTCCGATAAAATTTTGATTTGAAGAAAACTATGCACGTATCGCTGAAGCTTTTGGGAAATCAATTGAAACATTTGGATGTTCTTAGAATACCTTTGACATCTCATCCGGACAAGTGTGTGTCCTTACTAAGTCCAAAAAGAGCATTAATAGGGAAGTAGACATCAAGTTTGAAAATAATCTATACAGAGAGGGGGTGGTTGAATATGACAAGGATTGGACTTCATTCGATAACACCGCTTGGAACAAGCAACCATAATATGAAATTGGTGATAATGATGATGAGGAATCAACTAACTCGATTAATTCCATGGATAAGGGATTGCCAGATTCTGATGAGGATGCTATTTCGGCAACATGGGAATTCCCTGGGAAAAAGCAAGAAGAACCAGAAGAGGGTGAAATTGTGGTAGAATCAGAGGTTGAGGACGAGTTTCTCCGATCACCAGCTCTGATGCCGGTGAATGATATAGGAAAGGGCACAGACGCATTAATGTTTGAAAATGAATCAACCCACATTATTATTACCACTAGTAGTACAGACGCTGATGCTACCGACCCGACCCGACTTACCCGTTCTAATAAGCCCAATTCGGAAACCCTAATCAGACCCATCCACACTATTCCACTCTCGGGTGGTGATGAATGGCCCATATCTCCAAACCCGATTCAGAATGCTAAAACACCTCAAACATTTGACATTAGCAGAACAATAGACAAAAGAAAGAAGAGTATTAAGATCGACCCCCTAATCCCTTCCAAATACGTTACACCGACAGTTGTCTATAACATTCGATGACCAGCCAGACACTGATGTTTAGGCCACTGCTCCACTACTCTATTTGAATCTTATGGCATCGATACATGGCTCTAATTGCAGTTCCAACGTTGTCGAGGTCCACTCTGGCTCCTGTGAAATTTCTTGTCTTATATGAATTGGGAACGAGGTTGGCTTCCAGATCAATGATAGAGAACCAATTATCATGGAAGTTGCCAACAATGGGGATGGTGATGCAGAAGTGCTTCAATGAACTGTCTAGGTCTCAAAATAAGGGAGTGTGGGGAGACTCACAAAATTAAATGGGTGCATAGATTGAAAAATTCACAAAAAGTAGATTTTATTGGATTACAGGAAACATGGGTGGCAGATTCCAATAATATTGACTTTGATGGAGCTTGGGTAGTGCAGACTATGAAGTTGAGTTTGTGAATCTGATTGGAAGAACAAGTGGTATCGTTAGCATTTGGGACCCCCATATTTTGTGAAATTACAGACCTTCTCCTCTAAACACTTTCTTGTTGTGTCATGTCAATGACTGGGAATTCCTGGTATCACAACTATCGTCAACGTATACAAACCACAATCAATTAAGGACAAGAGGAAATTATGGGCAGAGCTTCTTGACCTTAAAAGAAGTATGGACGAAATTTGGATTTTCTTCGAGGATTTGAATGCAATTCGACATGAATAAGAACGATTCAACTCCAGATTATGTAAAAACCAATGCAATCGATTTCAACAAATTCATTGCGGATGTAGGTTTGAAGGAATTCAATCTCGAGGGTAAGAAATTCACACACACACACACACACACATATATATATATATATATGTGTGTGTGTGTGTGTGTGTGATGTTGGGATAAAACTTAGCAAACTGGACCGATATCTGGTGTGCTCGAATTTCATTTTTCAGCAACCTCTCACCATTGTCATTGTATTGCCTCGTGAATACTCGAATAACTCCATATTGGTCGTTAATCCATCAAATCAAGATTTTCGCCCCCTCCCTTTTGCTTTTTCATCTCCTGGATCTATATGGAGGATTTTGAAGTGACCTTCACGAATGCATGAAACTCTTTCTGGCTTTTGGTGCCCTTGGCATGTTCTTAAAAGCCAAACTCCAGTATGTCAGGAAAGAAATCAACAACTGGAGAAGCTCGGATGCAATTAAGGAATCTAAACTACTAGTTCATTTAAAGAAAAGAGTGGAGGATATTGAAAGCCTTGCTGAATAATGGCCATTATATGAGGCACAATTGAATGAAATGAGAGGATGCAGAGGTAAGATACTTGAGTTGGAATATTTTCTGAGACAAGATACCCAACGAAAGGCCAAAATTCGGTGGTTAACCGATGGTGAAGAAAACGTGCGTTTCTTCCAGACTTCCACAACGCTATCAAGTGCAAAAATCATAAATTTAGACTACATGTGTTGTTAATCAACGACGAGGGGATTACTGAACCAGCAGAAATCAAACATGTAGTGCATCAATTCTTTGAAAATAAATTCGATGAAAAATGGTCAGTGAGACCGAAACTTATCAGTGAAGAATTCAAAGCTCTTTCGATTGATAAGAGGGAGTTTCTCGACTTGCTTCTTTCTCCTAAAGAAATGAAACAAGTTGTATCGAGATGTGGTGGTGGCAAGTCTCCATGCCTTGAAGGTTATACATTTAAAATTCTGAAACATAAATGGGAGTTAATCAAATATGATTTCATCCATTTTGTTTCACATTTTAAAGCTCATGGTCAATTCGTCATGGGTTGTAATCCCTCTTTCATAACCCTTATACCAAAAGTCAAATACCGGTTGAATCTAGGAGACTACAGACCTATCAACATGATAGGTTGCATGTACAAGATTGTTACCAAGGTTCTTGCGTTGGGACTTAAACTAGTTGTTGAAGAGGTACAATCAGCTTACATAGAAGGGAGACACGTCCTAGAAGGTCCGTTAATCATAAATGAAGTATGTTTATGGGCTAAAAAAGCAAAGGAAAAGATTTTCTTATTAAAAGTGGATTTCGAGAAAGCTTTTGACTTAATAAATTGGGGGTATCTCGATTCAATCATGGAACAAATGGGATTCAACTCCAAATGGAGGAGGTGGATTCACAGTTGTCTCTCATCTTCCATAACCTTTATTCTTATCAATGGATCTCCCTCAGATTAGTTCCCCATAACCAAAGTAGTAAGGCAAGGCGATCCACTCTCTCATTTTCTTTTTATCATGGCAATGGAAGAACTAAGCGTAGACATCAAAACTTCTGAAGAGATTTGTAATCGAGTTTAATGATCAATTCACGTAAGAATTAAGAAAGATGAAAAAGATGAACACGAGAGTAAATATAATCTTTGTTCATCTTTTTCATCTTTCTTAATTCTTACGTGAATTGATCATTAAACTCGATTACAAATCTCTTCAATTGGTATCAGAGCGGGAATCCTTTCTGTGATCTGATTTTTATACGATCAAAAAGGTTTTTGAATCTATTGTTTGATTCGAAAAGCTTCCGTCCTTTTTGAAATTGAAAAATTCTTCTTGATCTCAATCTAGGATTTGATTCCGCGAAAATATTTGTTAATCGAGTGTTCGTTGTGTGATTCTGATTTGAATTATACAATTTGATTTCAAATTTCTCAAAAGTTTAGTATCATCTTGAAGTTTTTGTCCGTACAACAATGGCGTCATTCAATCTGAATTCGATGACTTCATTTTCTCATTTGCTTGGATCATCCACAAAAATTCCAATGCTTATTCCATAATATTATGATCAGTGGGCAGATAGGATGGAAGATTACTTGAACGGATTAGATGAAGAGTTATGGAAATGCATCTCAGGAGAAATCAATCAACCTGCACAAGTTCAGCCAATCGGTATGTCTTCAAGCAGTTTAGAAGTTGATAATCAAACCAATCCTTTAAAACAACTGGAGAAGAAATGCATGAGGGAATTAAGAGGTGCTCTGCCTCCTGTTGTGTATAATTATGTCAGAACATGCACAACAGCTAAAGAAATCTAGAACAATCTCAAAGACAAATTTCAAGGAAGTGAAAAGATGAAGATCACATCTGTGAAACAATGCCTGGTGGAACTCAAAGATTTCAGACAAAAAGAAAATGAGTCTATTGAAGCATACTATGATAGGTTCAACGAGTTAATCTATCGTTGTAATCGTTATAGTATAATAAGGTCACCAATGGAGTACAATTTGATATTTGTAATGGGACTTCGAAAGGAGTGGAGAAGTGTGAGTATGATGGTGAAAAATCAACAGAGTTTTGATACTTCGACTTTGAATGACTTGTACAATCAACTAAAATCTCATGAAAATGAAGTTAATGAAATAGCTGAGGAAACAATAGCAAGTCTTGGTGGACCACTGGCACTAGTTTCGAAGGTTTCAGAAAGAGAGAATGAAAAATCGAAGTCTGATGAAGAAGAAGGTTTTCTGATGAATTCTGATGATGAGGCTGTTGCATTTTACTCAAACAATAGAGTAAAGAAATTTTTTAAGAAACCTTTTAATCCAAAGAAGTCATCAGATTCGAAGGGTAGTTTTGAGAACAAAAACAAATTGGATGAAAAGAAGAAAGAAATGAAGATAGATTCGAAGAATGAGATGGAGCAAATGAAGATGATATTGAAAGGTGATACAGGGATTAATTGCCATTATTGCTATGGAGCAAATCATTTGGCAGTAGATTGCTTGTTGAGGAAGAAGGAAGAAAAGAAAAGTAAAACAAAGGATGAAGCTTACTACACTGAGAAACTGGAGGAAGTAAAGAAGAAAGCGAAGAATTTGTCATTGGTGGCTCATGGAGAAACTGAATCGGATGGCACATATCAAATATGGTCTTCGGGTTTAGATGATGAAGAGATGAAAAATCCAACACATGGAGCGATGTATGCAAAGATGGTAGAGGATTCAGATGATGAACAGACTGACGAAGTGTGTGGGCAATGCTTCGTTTCGAAGACTACTGACAGGTCGCCCATGACTACCAAGGTACGTAACATTCTTGAATCTTTTAACATTCCAGTTTCTGCATATAATTCTGAGTTAGTATCTTTTGATGAAACTGTTACTTACTTTGATTCAATCTGTGACATCCCCAAAATCACGGCCAGAAAAGACCGGTTTGTTTATGCTTTGTTTAAAAATCAGAGTAACATTTTAAATAAAAGTGTTGCGGAATTTGTCCCAAAACAATAATATGATAAAGATTTATCAAAAGCATTTCCATAGAAATGTATTTCATTAAAAGACTCGGGATGTCATGTTCGTACAGATCAAAAGCATAAACAGTACAATACAAGCCTTACTACATTATTTCATATCTATAGGCCTATATCCGTAATCCCTCATCCAAACATCATATATATGCTCAAGCGCCACTACCTGTAATACATAAAACTGAGTGGGTCAGGCTTGGGAGCCTGGTGAGCACATAGGGTTTTCAACCCACAATAAATAGTTTATTAATTTCATCAATCAACAATAACCCGATTACCCGTTCCCGTTATCCTCACTTTACGTCCCTAAACACCTATCATAAGGGACCTAGCCTAAGGATCATCATCGGGACGGACACTACTACTAAGGGGATTCCTCAGCAATAAATGTCCTAATAGGCAACCATGTGGGGGATGGAGTACATCTGGTGAGCACACAGTTCAAATAAACACACAGTTCAAATAAACACCTATAGGTTGCGAGCCTGCTAGTGTTCCACTGGACTGTCTAGAATAGTCCGTGGTCGTCATCTATACTCCGCTAGATGACTGGATCATCAATAACATCTATAACGAGGCCTCTCATTATTTTATTTTGTCACACAGCAACTATTACATCTACCCATGTTTTACCCAACACATTTTGTAGATATAAAATACATATACAGTTTAAATCTTTGAAAACATGTATAAAACGTTCATCCAGCATAGATAGCAAGTATTCAGATAATATGCACAAATAGCACGTAATTTATATTAAATACTTCATATCTATGTGTAAGTTGAAAGTAAATATACACTCACCTGAAAAGGTGGTGATTCCGAACTCAGACAGCGCTTCGCTTCTTAAAAAGAATTTTCTTCGACGAAACTTAGTATTATTACCACTAGAGTTTAGTTTATTATTCGTCGAGACTAATTAATAGTCTAGCTATTATTATTATTATTATATAAGCGTCAAAAAAATACTTATATAACCCATAATAATAGCCCAAGTATTTATTATAAGTTCCTAATAACGTTACTATAATTAAATAAAAGCTATATTAAAAATAGCGTAGGCGTAGCTCACTTACAGCGGGTTTTATAGAAAACCGGGCTTTGCTTGGAGCAGCGTTCCCGAGCCGAAAAGCTCTTCTTCTCGGAGCCTTCGAGCACTCCGGGGCTTCCGCCTCGTGCTAGGGAGGTTCCCTAGGCTTTTCGGGGGATTTCGGGGCTAGAGAGAGGTTCTAGAGAGAGAGAGAGTAAAGAGAAGAAAGAATGGGAAAGGTGTGAAGAAAATGAGGGTGGGAGAGGTGGTATTTATAGGGTGAAATGTGGCTGAACTTGGTGCCACATGTCACCATCTGGTGGCAAGCCTTGGGGAGAAAGCAATGGCCAAGATTGTGCCACATCACCCATTTTCGCACAGCACACTTCCGACTTCTAAAATCCGTAACTTTCACATACGACCTCCGTTTTTGACGTTCTTTATATCCACGCGTAGGTAATAATAAGATCTACAACTTTCATTTTGACACCGTCAGCCAATTCTCGATCGATCTTAAATTTAACAGTACAAGGAGATTATACTGTTAAACGTCTGCGTAAAATTAATAACTTCTACATACGGACTCTGTTTTTGTCTGTCTTTTTACCGTTGATTTCCTATTAATGAGATCTTCAACTCTCATTTACATTGCGTAAGCCAAAAACCGCTCGAACTAAAATTCGAGTTTCAGGCCGTGCACTGCTAAGCCGAATCTTAGAAAAATCATAACTTCTTCATACGAAGTCAGATTTGGGCGTTCTTTTTATCGATGTTCTTAGTTTAACATATTCTACGACTTTTGTTTAGATTGATAAGGCTAAAAAGTCTTCTATCGTAAATTCACTATTTACGTCTCCCGGTGTCGTGCCGGTTTTGCCGTAAAACTTCGACGGGCCATAACTTCTTCGTTATAGCTCGGATTTCGGCATTCTTTATATGTACGGAAACCTTGAGACGTATTCTACAACTTTATGTAGAGATATCAGGATTATCTCACACTTTAATTTTGACGCTCATTTTTATTCTTTATTAATTATACATTTATAATTAAATAATAAACACATAAACACACATAATTCACATAATACTCAAATATTTTATATTTATTACTTCAAAAAGAGTTACAATAGTTGACCTAGACTATTACATTGACAAAAATGCTTAGCCCTGAAAACCCGGGCGTTACAATTCTCTCCCCCTTAGGATGATTCCGTCCCGGAATCATGCATCAGCAAACAGATGTGGATAGCGACTCATCATGTCATCCTCTGTTTCCCAAGTGAGATTCGGCCCATTCGAATGTTTCCATCGGACTAGCACCAAGTTGACCATCTTGCGTCGTAGCTTCTTAGTCTTACGGTCAATAATTGCCTCAGGCTCTTCGATCAGCCTTTTATTCTCATCCATCCTTAATTCCGAGATTGGAATTATGTCGGGAACATCTCCCATGAATTTCCTCAAATAACACACATGGAAGGTGTTATGAATACCATTGAGTTCTTCGGGCAATTCCAGCTTGTAAGCTTGGTTCCCAATCTTCTGAAGAACTTTGAACGGTCCAATAAACCTTGGACTCAACTTTCCTCGTTTCCCAAATCGTATAAGTCCCTTCCACGGTGAGACTTTAAGTAAAACGGAATCCCCAACTTCGAAGGTTATCGGTCGTCTTTTCTTGTCAGCATAGCTCTTCTGATGATCCTGAGCTGCTAACATTCTTTCCCTAATCACCTTCAATTTCTCAGCAGTCTCATGGACTATCTCGGGGCCCATAAACTGCTTCTCTCCGGCTTCAAGCCAACAAGACGGCGTACGACACTTCTGTCCATACAAGGCCTGATAAGGTGCCATCTTGATGCTCGAGTGAAAACTATTGTTGTAGGAAAATTCTACTAGAGGTAAGTGCTCGTCCCAATTCCCTTGGAATTCGAGGGTACATGCTCTCAACATATCTTCCAGCGTCTGAATCGTTCTTTCGCTCTGACCATCAGTTTGCGGATGGTAAGCAGTACTCAAACACAACTTTGTACCCAACTCCTCTTGTAGACTCCTCCAAAACCTTGACGTGAAACGACTATCACGATCTGACACAATCGTAAGAGGGACACCGTGAAGTCTTACAATTTCCTTCATGTAAGCGTTTGCGAGCTTATCCATAGACCACTTCTCGTTGGCGGCTATGAAGTGTGCACTCTTGGTGAAACGATCCACGACTACCCAAATCATGTCGTGTCCGTTCTTCGTTCTGGGCAGTTTAGTCACAAAATCCATGGTGATGTCTTCCCATTTACCCATGGGTACAGGTAAAGGTTCTAAACTCCCATACGGTTTCTGATGTTGTGCCTTAACCCTCGCGCATGTTACGCACTCGGCCACATACTTCGCAACATCAAGCTTCATCGTCGGCCACCAGTAGTAGGGTTTTAGGTCCCTATACATTTTAGTGCTACCGGGATGAATCGAGTACATGGTCTTGTGTGCTTCTTCCATTAGAAGATCTCTTATTCCTCCCATCTTAGGTACCCAGATTCGATCTTGGAATACCTTCAGTCCTCGACTGTTTGTACCGAACACTAACGTTTTTCCCAAACGTTCTTCCTTTCGGTCATTCTTTTCTAAGGCTTCTTCTTGAGCTTTCCTGATACTTTCCACAATCGTCGAGACGACTTCAATTCTTAACGCTCTTGGCCTTTTTCTTTCAAGATTGACTTTCCGACTGAGAGCATCAGCAACAATATTTGCTTTACCTGGGTGGTAAAGTATCTCACAGTCGTAGTCCTTGAGAAGCTCTAGCCAGCGTCGTTACCTCATGTTCAACTCCTTCTGATTAAAGAGATACTGGAGACTCTTATGATCAGTGAAGAGCTTACACTTCGTGCCATAGAGGTAATGCCTCCATATCTTTAAGGCAAATACTACCGCTGCCAACTCCAGATCATGAGTGGGGTAGTTCCTTTTGTGCTCTTTCAATTGTCGAGATGCGTATGCTATCACCTTTTCTCTTTGGGTCAGAACACAACCCAACCCGACTCCAGATGCATCACTATAAACCGCGAAATCTTCAACTCCATCGGGTAGAGAAAGTATCGGTGCTTCACATAACTTCTTCTTTAGCTTCTCGAACGCCTCATCGTGTTTCTCACTCCATGTATACGTAGCTCCTTTATGGGTCAAAGCTGTTAATGGAGCAGCTATCGAAGAAAAGCCTTGGATAAATCGTCGGTAATATCCGGCTAATCCTAGAAAGCTTCGAACCTCCGTGGGACTCTTCGGACGTTCCCACTTCATTACAGCCTCGATCTTGGCGGGGTCAACCATTATTCCTTCTTGGTTAACAACATGACCCAAGAATTGGACTTCCCGTATCCAGAAGTCGCATTTGGAGAACTTCGCAAAAAGCTTCTCCTTCTTTAACACCTCCAACACTTCTCGTAGATGCTTGCCATGCTCCTCCTGGCTTTTCGAGTAAATAAGAATGTCGTCGATGAACACTATCACAGATTTATCGAGGAATGGTTTACAGACCCTATTCATCAAATCCATGAATGCTGCGGGAGCATTGGTTAGTCCGAATGACATAACCAAGAACTCGTAGTGTCCATATCTTGTTCTGAATGCAGTCTTCTCAATATCCTGCTCTCTTACCTTCAGCTGATGATATCCTGACCTAAGATCGATCTTTGAGAAGTAGCTCGAACCTTGCAGCTGATCGAATAGGTCATCAATCCTCGGCAATGGATACTTGTTCTTCACCGTTGCCTTATTCAGCTCTCGGTAGTCTATGCACATCCTCATGCTTCCGTCCTTCTTCTTCACGAATAACACCGGAGCTCCCCAGGGTGATGAACTAGGTCGAATGAATCCGCTGTCCAACAACTCCTGAAGTTGTGTCATGAGCTCCTTCATCTCCGTCGGTGCTAATCGGTAAGGTGGCTTTGCTATCGGTGTTGTTCCTGGTAACAAGTCTATACGAAACTCCACTTGTCTATCAGGTGGTAATCCGGGAAGATCTTCGGGAAAGACTTCCGGATAATCGCACACAACCGGTATATTCTGCACCTCTTTCTTTTCTTTCTTAGCATCGATTACGAATGCCAAGTATGATGCACATCCTTTGGACAAACATTTCCTGGCTTTCATCAGGGAGATGATTCCAGAAGTTACTCTGCGTTTGTCCCCGTACACCATAAATGATTCCTTTCCGGGTGGGTTTATCCTAACTATCTTCTTTTGGCATAATATCTCGGCATCGTTGGCGCTAAGCCAATCCATACCCAAAACGATGTCGAAACCGTTTAACTCTATGGGTAATAGTTCCTCATGGAATTCGTTTCCGTTTAGGTCAATGACGATGTTCCTAATACGATTACTAACAGGTACGAGTTTGCCACTGGCAACTTCTACAATCAGAGCATTATCTAGTTTTTCTACAGGCAATGCTAATCTTCCACCAAATTTATGCGACACAAAGGAGTAATTGGCTCCGGAATCAAATAGTATATTTGCAGGAAAACCATTTACAAGAAAGGTACCTGAAGCGACGTCTGCTGCCTCCTTCGCAGCCTCGAGCGTCATCTGAAAGGCTCTCGCCTTTGGCTTTGGTGGTATGTTGGGCCTTCCCGCATCTTTCTTCCTTGGGCAATCCTTAGCAATATGCCCTTCTTCACGACACTCGTAGCACACCTTCTTGTTGGTGGTGCACTCATTGGCATAGTGCCCTGTTTTCCCACACTTGTAGCAGGTTACTTCATCGCCACATTTTCCCGAGTGCTTCTTCTTGCACTTCTCGCACCATTTAAATTCGTTTCCTCCCCCGAATTTTTTTGAACCGAACTTGCTCTTCTTTTTGTTGGGTTTAGCAGACCCTTCAAATTTCCTCTTCTCGCCAACCTCGATTTTGCTGGCAGCTCTTCCCTTAATCATGTCCTCCACAGACTTGGCAGCCCAGATAGCTGCCTCCAAAGTAGGTGCCTGACGTACTGGCACCGCGTACTCCCATGGAAGTCCCTTTGCGTACTTATCAATTTTCGTCAGCTCATCCGGAACAAGACGCAAGGCAAACTCCATCTTTTCTGTGAAGTTGTTCGTGTATTCATCGATTGACATGCTTCCCTTCTTCAAGGTTAGAAACTGGTTCTCTAACTCTAGCAGGTTTTGAGCCGAGCAGTATTTTCGTTTGAATTGCACCAGAAATTCTGCCCATGTCAGTTGCAGGGGCTTGTTGGGGCTTAAAGTCTTCCCCAAGGTATTCCACCAACGTACAGCGCCTCCTCGAAACTGACGTACTGCAAATGTGGTCTGTAGCTTTCCTCTGCAACCGCATGTCATGAAAGCTAACTCCATCTCCGAGATCCAATCCATGACTCCGATTGGATCTTCCTTTCCCGTGAAAGTCGATGGCTTGCAAGTCTGAAAATCCTTGTACTTGCATCCATTTCTCTCGAATCCGTCATCTTGGTTATTTTCTTGAACTATTGGTTGGTTGACTTGACCAACAGTTCCACTGTAGTCTCCTTCCTCAGTCTGCCCTTCGTTCAACTCGGGCTGTTCGATTTGAATAGTGCCTTCCTCTCGATTTTGCTGGAGCAAACGTCTAGTTTCCTCCATTTGACGATCCAACATAGCCTGGATCATCGCTTGCACTCCGGCCATCGTTATTGGTCCGACAGCGGCTTCTACAACTGGTATTTGCTCGATCACGGGGGGTTGGTGTCTGTTCCCATTTGCGTTTACGTTTCCGCTATGGGTCCTTGCCATCTTGATCTATACACCGAATAAGGTGAATTTAGATCTTTATTTAGGAGAGACGTTTTAAATCGTCCTTATCACTCCGAAACATTTACATGCTAGTTCTAATAGCGTAGTCGTACGTTTAGAATCCTAAACACATAAAGTTTCCAGATCCGGTCGGCAACAGACCATAGATCCGAACAATTAACAGCATATTATGCACAAAGCATTTAGCACATAAAAGCATTTTACGCACAATTCCTAAAATAGGCTAGTGCTCACACCTCACAATCATCACTTAGCATTCTAAGTTTAAGTCTAGAAATCCTACAAATTCCTAGTTCGCTTAAACTAATGCTCTGATACCAACTGTGACATCCCCAAAATCACGGCCAGAAAAGACCAGTTTGTTTATGCTTTGTTTAAAAATCAGAGTAACATTTTAAATAAAAGTGTTGCGGAATTTGTCCCAAAACAATAATATGATAAAGATTTATCAAAAGAATTTCCATAGAAATGTATTTCATTAAAAGACTCGGGATGTCATGTTCGTACAGATCAAAAGCATAAACAGTACAATACAAGCCTTACTACATTATTTCATATCTATAGGCCTATATCCGTAATCCCTCGTCCAAACATCATATATATGCTCAAGCGCCACTACCTGTAATACATAAAACTGAGTGGGTCAGGCTTGGGAGCCTGGTGAGCACATAGGGTTTTCAACCCACAAGAAATAGTTTATTAATTTCATCAATCAACAATAACCCGATTACCCATTCCCGTTATCCTCACTTTACGTCCCTAAACACCTATCATAAGGGACCTAGCCTAAGGATCATCATCGGGACGGACACTACTACTAAGGGGATTCCTCAGCAATAAATGTCCTAATAGGCAACCATGTGGGGGATGGAGTACATCTGGTGAGCACACAGTTCAAATAAACACACAGTTCAAATAAACACCTATAGGTTGCGAGCCTGCTAGTGTTCCACTGGACTGTCTAGAATAGTCCGTGGTCGTCATCTATACTCCGCTAGATGACTGGATCATCAATAACATCTATAACGAGGCCTCTCATTATTTTATTTTGTCACACAGCAACTATTACATCTACCCATGTTTTACCCAACACATTTTGTAGATATAAAATACATATACAGTTTAAATCTTTGAAAACATGTATAAAACGTTCATCCAGCATAGATAGCAAGTATTCAGATAATATGCACAAATAGCACGTAATTTATATTAAATACTTCATATCTATGTGTAAGTTGAAAGTAAATATACACTCACCTGAAAAGGTGGTGATTCCGAACTCAGACAGCGCTTCGCTTCTTAAAAAGAATTTTCTTCGACGAAACCTAGTATTATTACCACTAGAGTTTAGTTTATTATTCGTCGAGACTAATTAATAGTCTAGCTATTATTATTATTATTATATAAGCGTCAAAAAAATACTTATATAACCCATAATAATAGCCCAAGTATTTATTATAAGTTCCTAATAACGTTACTATAATTAAATAAAAGCTATATTAAAAATAGCGTAGGCGTAGCTCACTTACAGCGGGTTTTATAGAAAACCGGGCTTTGCTTGGAGCAGCGTTCCCGAGCCGAAAAGCTCTTCTTCTCGGAGCCTTCGAGCACTCCGGGGCTTCCGCCTCGTGCTAGGGAGGTTCCCTAGGCTTTTCGGGGGATTTCGGGGCTAGAGAGAGGTTCTAGAGAGAGAGAGAGTAAAGAGAAGAAAGAATGAGAAAGGTGTGAAGAAAATGAGGGTGGGAGAGGTGGTATTTATAGGGTGAAATGTGGCTGAACTTGGTGCCACATGTCACCATCTGGTGGCAAGCCTTGGGGAGAAAGCAATGGCCAAGATTGTGCCACATCACCCATTTTCGCACAGCACACTTCCGACTTCTAAAATCCGTAACTTTCACATACGACCTCCGTTTTTGACGTTCTTTATATCCACGCGTAGGTAATAATAAGATCTACAACTTTCATTTTGACACCGTCAGCCAATTCTCGATCGATCTTAAATTTAACAGTACAAGGAGATTATACTGTTAAACGTCTGCGTAAAATTAATAACTTCTACATACGGACTCTGTTTTTGTCTGTCTTTTTACCGTTGATTTCCTATTAATGAGATCTTCAACTCTCATTTACGTTGCGTAAGCCAAAAACCGCTCGAACTAAAATTCGAGTTTCAGGCCGTGCACTGCTAAGCCGAATCTTAGAAAAATCATAACTTCTTCATACGAAGTCAGATTTGGGCGTTCTTTTTATCGATGTTCTTAGTTTA
This sequence comes from Lactuca serriola, assembly GCF_051521515.1. Taxonomy (NCBI): domain Eukaryota; kingdom Viridiplantae; phylum Streptophyta; class Magnoliopsida; order Asterales; family Asteraceae; genus Lactuca; species Lactuca serriola. Next base: position 263,918,961 of record NC_136412.1, on the reverse strand, counting down.
ACATATTCTACGACTTTTGTTTAGATTGATAAGGCTAAAAAGTCTTCTATCGTAAATTCACTATTTACGTCTCCCGGTGTCGTGCCGGTTTTGCCGTAAAACTTCGGCGGGCCATAACTTCTTCGTTATAGCTCGGATTTCGGCATTCTTTATATGTACGGAAACCTTGAGAAGTATTCTACAACTTTATGTAGAGATATCAGGATTATCTCACACTTTAATTTTGACGCTCATTTTTATTCTTTATTAATTATACATTTATAATTAAATAATAAACACATAAACACACATAATTCACATAATACTCAAATATTTTATATTTATTACTTCAAAAAGAGTTACAATAGTTGACCTAGACTATTACATTGACAAAAATGCTTAGCCCTGAAAACCCGGGCGTTACAATTCTCTCCCCCTTAGGATGATTCCGTCCCGGAATCATGCATCAGCAAACAGATGTGGATAGCGACTCATCATGTCATCCTCTGTTTCCCAAGTGAGATTCGGCCCATTCGAATGTTTCCATCGGACTAGCACCAAGTTGACCATCTTGCGTCGTAGCTTCTTAGTCTTACGGTCAATAATTGCCTCAGGCTCTTCGATCAGCCTTTTATTCTCATCCATCCTTAATTCCGAGATTGGAATTATGTCGGGAACATCTCCCATGAATTTCCTCAAATAACACACATGGAAGGTGTTATGAATACCATTGAGTTCTTCGGGCAATTCCAGCTTGTAAGCTTGGTTCCCAATCTTCTGAAGAACTTTGAACGGTCCAATAAACCTTGGACTCAACTTTCCTCGTTTCCCAAATCGTATAAGTCCCTTCCACGGTGAGACTTTAAGTAAAACGGAATCCCCAACTTCGAAGGTTATCGGTCGTCTTTTCTTGTCAGCATAGCTCTTCTGATGATCCTGAGCTGCTAACATTCTTTCCCTAATCACCTTCAATTTCTCAGCAGTCTCATGGACTATCTCGGGGCCCATAAACTGCTTCTCTCCGGCTTCAAGCCAACAAGACGGCGTACGACACTTCTGTCCATACAAGGCCTGATAAGGTGCCATCTTGATGCTCGAGTGAAAACTATTGTTGTAGGAAAATTCTACTAGAGGTAAGTGCTCGTCCCAATTCCCTTGGAATTCGAGGGTACATGCTCTCAACATATCTTCCAGCGTCTGAATCGTTCTTTCGCTCTGACCATCAGTTTGCGGATGGTAAGCAGTACTCAAACACAACTTTGTACCCAACTCCTCTTGTAGACTCCTCCAAAACCTTGACGTGAAACGACTATCACGATCTGACACAATCGTAAGAGGGACACCGTGAAGTCTTACAATTTCCTTCATGTAAGCGTTTGCGAGCTTATCCATAGACCACTTCTCGTTGGCGGCTATGAAGTGTGCACTCTTGGTGAAACGATCCACGACTACCCAAATCATGTCGTGTCCGTTCTTCGTTCTGGGCAGTTTAGTCACAAAATCCATGGTGATGTCTTCCCATTTACCCATGGGTACAGGTAAAGGTTCTAAACTCCCATACGGTTTCTGATGTTGTGCCTTAACCCTCGCGCATGTTACGCACTCGGCCACATACTTCGCAACATCAAGCTTCATCGTCGGCCACCAGTAGTAGGGTTTTAGGTCCCTATACATTTTAGTGCTACCGGGATGAATCGAGTACATGGTCTTGTGTGCTTCTTCCATTAGAAGATCTCTTATTCCTCCCATCTTAGGTACCCAGATTCGATCTTGGAATACCTTCAGTCCTCGACTGTTTGTACCGAACACTAACGTTTTTCCCAAACGTTCTTCCTTTCGGTCATTCTTTTCTAAGGCTTCTTCTTGAGCTTTCCTGATACTTTCCACAATCGTCGAGACGACTTCAATTCTTAACGCTCTTGGCCTTTTTCTTTCAAGATTGACTTTCCGACTGAGAGCATCAGCAACAATATTTGCTTTACCTGGGTGGTAAAGTATCTCACAGTCGTAGTCCTTGAGAAGCTCTAGCCAGCGTCGTTACCTCATGTTCAACTCCTTCTGATTAAAGAGATACTGGAGACTCTTATGATCAGTGAAGAGCTTACACTTCGTGCCATAGAGGTAATGCCTCCATATCTTTAAGGCAAATACTACCGCTGCCAACTCCAGATCATGAGTGGGGTAGTTCCTTTTGTGCTCTTTCAATTGTCGAGATGCGTATGCTATCACCTTTTCTCTTTGGGTCAGAACACAACCCAACCCGACTCCAGATGCATCACTATAAACCGCGAAATCTTCAACTCCATCGGGTAGAGAAAGTATCGGTGCTTCACATAACTTCTTCTTTAGCTTCTCGAACGCCTCATCGTGTTTCTCACTCCATGTATACGTAGCTCCTTTATGGGTCAAAGCTGTTAATGGAGCAGCTATCGAAGAAAAGCCTTGGATAAATCGTCGGTAATATCCGGCTAATCCTAGAAAGCTTCGAACCTCCGTGGGACTCTTCGGACGTTCCCACTTCATTACAGCCTCGATCTTGGCGGGGTCAACCATTATTCCTTCTTGGTTAACAACATGACCCAAGAATTGGACTTCCCGTATCCAGAAGTCGCATTTGGAGAACTTCGCAAAAAGCTTCTCCTTCTTTAACACCTCCAACACTTCTCGTAGATGCTTGCCATGCTCCTCCTGGCTTTTCGAGTAAATAAGAATGTCGTCGATGAACACTATCACAGATTTATCGAGGAATGGTTTACAGACCCTATTCATCAAATCCATGAATGCTGCGGGAGCATTGGTTAGTCCGAATGACATAACCAAGAACTCGTAGTGTCCATATCTTGTTCTGAATGCAGTCTTCTCAATATCCTGCTCTCTTACCTTCAGCTGATGATATCCTGACCTAAGATCGATCTTTGAGAAGTAGCTCGAACCTTGCAGCTGATCGAATAGGTCATCAATCCTCGGCAATGGATACTTGTTCTTCACCGTTGCCTTATTCAGCTCTCGGTAGTCTATGCACATCCTCATGCTTCCGTCCTTCTTCTTCACGAATAACACCGGAGCTCCCCAGGGTGATGAACTAGGTCGAATGAATCCGCTGTCCAACAACTCCTGAAGTTGTGTCATGAGCTCCTTCATCTCCGTCGGTGCTAATCGGTAAGGTGGCTTTGCTATCGGTGTTGTTCCTGGTAACAAGTCTATACGAAACTCCACTTGTCTATCAGGTGGTAATCCGGGAAGATCTTCGGGAAAGACTTCCGGATAATCGCACACAACCGGTATATTCTGCACCTCTTTCTTTTCTTTCTTAGCATCGATTACGAATGCCAAGTATGATGCACATCCTTTGGACAAACATTTCCTGGCTTTCATCAGGGAGATGATTCCAGAAGTTACTCTGCGTTTGTCCCCGTACACCATAAATGATTCCTTTCCGGGTGGGTTTATCCTAACTATCTTCTTTTGGCATAATATCTCGGCATCGTTGGCGCTAAGCCAATCCATACCCAAAACGATGTCGAAACCGTTTAACTCTATGGGTAATAGTTCCTCATGGAATTCGTTTCCGTTTAGGTCAATGACGATGTTCCTAATACGATTACTAACAGGTACGAGTTTGCCACTGGCAACTTCTACAATCAGAGCATTATCTAGTTTTTCTACAGGCAATGCTAATCTTCCACCAAATTTATGCGACACAAAGGAGTAATTGGCTCCGGAATCAAATAGTATATTTGCAGGAAAACCATTTACAAGAAAGGTACCTGAAGCGACGTCTGCTGCCTCCTTCGCAGCCTCGAGCGTCATCTGAAAGGCTCTCGCCTTTGGCTTTGGTGGTATGTTGGGCCTTCCCGCATCTTTCTTCCTTGGGCAATCCTTAGCAATATGCCCTTCTTCACGACACTCGTAGCACACCTTCTTGTTGGTGGTGCACTCATTGGCATAGTGCCCTGTTTTCCCACACTTGTAGCAGGTTACTTCATCGCCACATTTTCCCGAGTGCTTCTTCTTGCACTTCTCGCACCATTTAAATTCGTTTCCTCCCCCGAATTTTTTTGAACCGAACTTGCTCTTCTTTTTGTTGGGTTTAGCAGACCCTTCAAATTTCCTCTTCTCGCCAACCTCGATTTTGCTGGCAGCTCTTCCCTTAATCATGTCCTCCACAGACTTGGCAGCCCAGATAGCTGCCTCCAAAGTAGGTGCCTGACGTACTGGCACCGCGTACTCCCATGGAAGTCCCTTTGCGTACTTATCAATTTTCGTCAGCTCATCCGGAACAAGACGCAAGGCAAACTCCATCTTTTCTGTGAAGTTGTTCGTGTATTCATCGATTGACATGCTTCCCTTCTTCAAGGTTAGAAACTGGTTCTCTAACTCTAGCAGGTTTTGAGCCGAGCAGTATTTTCGTTTGAATTGCACCAGAAATTCTGCCCATGTCAGTTGCAGGGGCTTGTTGGGGCTTAAAGTCTTCCCCAAGGTATTCCACCAACGTACAGCGCCTCCTCGAAACTGACGTACTGCAAATGTGGTCTGTAGCTTTCCTCTGCAACCGCATGTCATGAAAGCTAACTCCATCTCCGAGATCCAATCCATGACTCCGATTGGATCTTCCTTTCCCGTGAAAGTCGATGGCTTGCAAGTCTGAAAATCCTTGTACTTGCATCCATTTCTCTCGAATCCGTCATCTTGGTTATTTTCTTGAACTATTGGTTGGTTGACTTGACCAACAGTTCCACTGTAGTCTCCTTCCTCAGTCTGCCCTTCGTTCAACTCGGGCTGTTCGATTTGAATAGTGCCTTCCTCTCGATTTTGCTGGAGCAAACGTCTAGTTTCCTCCATTTGACGATCCAACATAGCCTGGATCATCGCTTGCACTCCGGCCATCGTTATTGGTCCGACAGCGGCTTCCACAACTGGTATTTGCTCGATCACGGGGGGTTGGTGTCTGTTCCCATTTGCGTTTACGTTTCCGCTATGGGTCCTTGCCATCTTGATCTATACACCGAATAAGGTGAATTTAGATCTTTATTTAGGAGAGACGTTTTAAATCGTCCTTATCACTCCGAAACATTTACATGCTAGTTCTAATAGCGTAGTCGTACGTTTAGAATCCTAAACACATAAAGTTTCCAGATCCGGTCGGCAACAGACCATAGATCCGAACAATTAACAGCATATTATGCACAAAGCATTTAGCACATAAAAGCATTTTACGCACAATTCCTAAAATAGGCTAGTGCTCACACCTCACAATCATCACTTAGCATTCTAAGTTTAAGTCTAGAAATCCTACAAATTCCTAGTTCGCTTAAACTAATGCTCTGATACCAACTGTGACATCCCCAAAATCACGGCCAGAAAAGACCAGTTTGTTTATGCTTTGTTTAAAAATCAGAGTAACATTTTAAATAAAAGTGTTGCGGAATTTGTCCCAAAACAATAATATGATAAAGATTTATCAAAAGAATTTCCATAGAAATGTATTTCATTAAAAGACTCGGGATGTCATGTTCGTACAGATCAAAAGCATAAACAGTACAATACAAGCCTTACTACATTATTTCATATCTATAGGCCTATATCCGTAATCCCTCGTCCAAACATCATATATATGCTCAAGCGCCACTACCTGTAATACATAAAACTGAGTGGGTCAGGCTTGGGAGCCTGGTGAGCACATAGGGTTTTCAACCCACAAGAAATAGTTTATTAATTTCATCAATCAACAATAACCCGATTACCCATTCCCGTTATCCTCACTTTACGTCCCTAAACACCTATCATAAGGGACCTAGCCTAAGGATCATCATCGGGACGGACACTACTACTAAGGGGATTCCTCAGCAATAAATGTCCTAATAGGCAACCATGTGGGGGATGGAGTACATCTGGTGAGCACACAGTTCAAATAAACACACAGTTCAAATAAACACCTATAGGTTGCGAGCCTGCTAGTGTTCCACTGGACTGTCTAGAATAGTCCGTGGTCGTCATCTATACTCCGCTAGATGACTGGATCATCAATAACATCTATAACGAGGCCTCTCATTATTTTATTTTGTCACACAGCAACTATTACATCTACCCATGTTTTACCCAACACATTTTGTAGATATAAAATACATATACAGTTTAAATCTTTGAAAACATGTATAAAACGTTCATCCAGCATAGATAGCAAGTATTCAGATAATATGCACAAATAGCACGTAATTTATATTAAATACTTCATATCTATGTGTAAGTTGAAAGTAAATATACACTCACCTGAAAAGGTGGTGATTCCGAACTCAGACAGCGCTTCGCTTCTTAAAAAGAATTTTCTTCGACGAAACCTAGTATTATTACCACTAGAGTTTAGTTTATTATTCGTCGAGACTAATTAATAGTCTAGCTATTATTATTATTATTATATAAGCGTCAAAAAAATACTTATATAACCCATAATAATAGCCCAAGTATTTATTATAAGTTCCTAATAACGTTACTATAATTAAATAAAAGCTATATTAAAAATAGCGTAGGCGTAGCTCACTTACAGCGGGTTTTATAGAAAACCGGGCTTTGCTTGGAGCAGCGTTCCCGAGCCGAAAAGCTCTTCTTCTCGGAGCCTTCGAGCACTCCGGGGCTTCCGCCTCGTGCTAGGGAGGTTCCCTAGGCTTTTCGGGGGATTTCGGGGCTAGAGAGAGGTTCTAGAGAGAGAGAGAGTAAAGAGAAGAAAGAATGAGAAAGGTGTGAAGAAAATGAGGGTGGGAGAGGTGGTATTTATAGGGTGAAATGTGGCTGAACTTGGTGCCACATGTCACCATCTGGTGGCAAGCCTTGGGGAGAAAGCAATGGCCAAGATTGTGCCACATCACCCATTTTCGCACAGCACACTTCCGACTTCTAAAATCCGTAACTTTCACATACGACCTCCGTTTTTGACGTTCTTTATATCCACGCGTAGGTAATAATAAGATCTACAACTTTCATTTTGACACCGTCAGCCAATTCTCGATCGATCTTAAATTTAACAGTACAAGGAGATTATACTGTTAAACGTCTGCGTAAAATTAATAACTTCTACATACGGACTCTGTTTTTGTCTGTCTTTTTACCGTTGATTTCCTATTAATGAGATCTTCAACTCTCATTTACGTTGCGTAAGCCAAAAACCGCTCGAACTAAAATTCGAGTTTCAGGCCGTGCACTGCTAAGCCGAATCTTAGAAAAATCATAACTTCTTCATACGAAGTCAGATTTGGGCGTTCTTTTTATCGATGTTCTTAGTTTAACATATTCTACGACTTTTGTTTAGATTGATAAGGCTAAAAAGTCTTCTATCGTAAATTCACTATTTACGTCTCCCGGTGTCGTGCCGGTTTTGCCGTAAAACTTCGGCGGGCCATAACTTCTTCGTTATAGCTCGGATTTCGGCATTCTTTATATGTACGGAAACCTTGAGACGTATTCTACAACTTTATGTAGAGATATCAGGATTATCTCACACTTTAATTTTGACGCTCATTTTTATTCTTTATTAATTATACATTTATAATTAAATAATAAACACATAAACACACATAATTCACATAATACTCAAATATTTTATATTTATTACTTCAAAAAGAGTTACAATAGTTGACCTAGACTATTACATTGACAAAAATGCTTAGCCCTGAAAACCCGGGCGTTACACAATCATTGTGTCTGCTAGCAATGAAGCGAAAAAGTTAAGTGATCAATTACTAGAGACAAGAAAAATGTTGGATTCAAAAGTCACTAGGATTGATTACTTAGAATTACAAGTTTCAAATATCATGGAGGATAGAGAAAAATTAGCAAAAGAAATAAACTTGTTGTTAGCACAAAGAAATATTTTCTGTAATTCAACAAAAAGATTGTATGGAAAATTAACTGAGTTACATCATTCGTGTGAAATAAGTAAGGAACAACATAGAAAATTACTACCATTTTTAGCTTATGATAGAGCTAAGGTTGATAGTATTTCATATGATTGTGAAAAAGAAATTTCTGATTTTAACAAAGTTCCAGATGATAGGTTTAGATATGGAATTGCAAAAGTCGAAGATTATCTTGATGCTAATGATTTAGTAAAAATTGTAAATGAAACCTTAACTAAATCAGAACAACTTCGAATTTTGAAAAAGACTGAGAATTCTACATCTAATTGTGAAACTAATATTGCTGATATTGAAGACAATACTGATAATATTAGTGAAATTAGTGATTTAGAAGATGTAGATTGTTCTCAATTGTCTGTCATAAATATAGCAAATTCATTTAAAGGGAAAGAAAAATGTGAAGATTTATTAATAAAAATTGAAACTGATAAACCCTCAACTTCGAAAGTTTGTGATATGGAGTTTGTGGAAATACATGAGAGTCAAACCGATGATAGTGACATTGAGGAAGAAAATACAAATTCGAAGACAATTCAAAGGTCGAAAGAAATTGAAATTCCTCGAGTGGTTATTGATCAAGTATATTTGGATACACAAGAATTTGAGAAAATTCTTAGTGAAAAAGGTGCTCATTATCTTGAATCGAATACTGTTGTTTATCCAATCTTCAAATGCACTGATGATATTGTGTTCCCAAATCAAGTCTTCGTAACCACAGGTAATGTTGAAAATATAAAGCATGAATTCAAAAAGTTGGTTGAGGAAGACAATATGCAAACTTCAAATGAAGGATTCTTTTCAAATCAAAGTACAGTTGAAAATAATCTTACAAAGAATTCATATAAATTTCAACATCAAAAATCAAAAAGAGTATGGATTGAAAAGTCAAAAGTTGAAAAGAAGGAAGTTGTTCCAACTGAAAATGTGTTTACAAAGCATGAAGGTGTTAAAACAAATGTTAAAACAATCAACAAAGCAATAAAATTAAATTCAGAAGAATTTAAAGCTCAAGTTGAAAATTTTTCAAAGGAAAATAATATTTCGAAACGTCAAGCAAGAAAAACAATTTTTTGGCAAACTGTTGAGCCATCAAAAATGATATGAACAAAATTTTCAAATAGAAGAAAAGCTTTTAAAGAAAAATCAAAGTCTCAAATTTTTGAAAAGAAAAATGCTTCATTTTCAAATAAGGAATCAAAAGTTTCAAATGGAACAAAAACAACAATACCAAGAATTTTTTTTCAGAAAAAGGTTGCAACACAGACTTCAAAGTTACAAAACAAGACATCTTATCATGAATCATATCTTTCAAAACCAAAAGTTGATTATGTTCCAAATTCAGCAAAATGTTATAATCCTGTGAAGAAACAAGCTGACAAAGTATCATATGCAAAAGGAATTACAACAAAAAGAAAGATTGATCATTGGTTGGAAGGAAAAGGAAAGATATACCAATCAAGTAAGTTTTCGAAAGAACAGATACATGAGGCATATGATAAATATGCTAATCCTTCAACGAATGGAAGTTTATCATCCAAAGAGTCAAATATCTCAGTTAAAGTTTGGTAGCCGGTCACAAAAGCAAAAAGTGAAAAATCACAAACTCAAGATGCGAAGGGTGTACTTAGTGAAAATTTGAAAATAATAAAAACTCATATATCTGACCCTTCGAATGAAAATGTTAAATTTATTGACAGTTTCAAAACCAAAGTTTGTGATTGGGTAAATGGTTGTACTTTACAATTGAAACACAAACCTAATATGAGTGGACCCAACAAAGCTTGGGTACCTAAAATTTTCCAATGATCGCAGGTACTTTGTGACGAGCAATATGATAATAAGTGGTATATTGATAGCGGCTGCTCACATCACATGACTGGGAAGAAGGAAAACTTGCGAGATTTTTGAAGCCTAGAAAATGGAGGAGTGGTTAAATTTGGTAATAATCACAAATGCAAAGTCAAGGGTTATGGAAAGATAACGAATGGAAATTTCACTATCAACAGGGTTGCATTTGTTGAAGGTTTACAACACAATTTGATAAGTGTTTCACAACTTGTTGTGGGCACTGGAAATCAAGTTCTTTTTAATGAAGACGGAAGTGTCATTTCGAATGTTAAGACAGAGGAAGTTTTACTTAAGTCAAAAAGAAAAGGTGATATGTTTACATTGGATATTGTTCCTATTGTAGGCAAACCTGCTGTGTGTTTACTTTCGAAGACTGTTGCCGATGTTAGCTGGTTATGGCACAGGAGATTATCACATCTCAATTTTCAAAACATCAACAAACTTGTCATACAAGATCTGGTAAGAGGTTTACCCATTCTTAAATATGATAATGACAGTTTGTGTGCAGCTTGTGAAGTAGGAAAACAACACAAACAAGGTCATCCTATCACAATAGATTCGAAGATTGTTGAACCTCTTGAACTCTTGCATATTGATTTATGTGGTCCTTCAACAGTTGCTACTCTTAACAAGAAAAGGTACATTTTGGTAATTGTAGATGATTTTTCAAGATTCACGTGGGTTTATTTTCTCAGGTTAAAATCCGAAGTTCCACAAATGATGATTGATTTTATCAAGAAGATGGAAGTTTCATTGAAGAAGTCAGTTCGAAAAATTAAAAGTGATCATGGAACTGAATTCAAAAATCCTGTCTTCGATTCTTTTCTGGTGGAAAAAGGAATTTCGCATAATTTTTCATCTCCTTATACACCACAACAAAATGGTGTAGTTGAGAGAAGAAATCGATCATTATGTGAAGCTGCAAGAACAATGTTGGCTTATTCGAATTTACCTCAATATCTTTGGGCTGAAGCTGTATCAACTGCTTGTTTTACTCAAAATCGATCATTCATTCATAGACGGTTTAATGTTACTCCTTATGAAATCATCAATAATCGAAAACCTAATGTCAAATTTTTCCATGTTTTTGGATGCAGGTGTTTTATATTGAATCTTAAGGATAATCTTTCGAAGTTTCAAACAAAAGCAGATGAAGGAATTTTCTTGGGATACTCACACAATTCAGTTGCTTATAGAGTGTTAAATAAGCGAACTCGTAAAGTGGAAGAAACTTTTAATTTGACATTTGATGATCAATACATTAAAAAGTCTAATCATAAATTTGCGAATTATCCTATTTTGCAAAATTCTTCAAATATAGAGGATTCAATTGAAATGGATGATGTTGATTATGATTCAATTTTTGGTATTTCAGATCAAGCAATTGATGCAAATGCAACTGATAATCAAACATCAGAAAACTCGAAGTATAACAATGATTCAACTTTGAATTTGAATCTAAACCTAAATGAACAAGCTGATGATCCAGTGGAGGGGGAGCACTTGGATTCAAATACTTTTGTTGAGGGGGAGAGTTATAGTGAAAGAGATAACATGTCAACAAATGTTAATGTTGAAGAGGAGCAAATTCTTGAAGAAGAGCCGATTAGTGAACCAGAGCAAAATATCGAAACGGAGTCAATCATCGAGGGGGAGCCCATACTTGAGAATGATCCAATTCTTGAAGAAGAACATTTTGATGATGCTGATGATTCAATTTCCATAAATGGATCAGAAACAGATGTTATGTTCGAAGATGCACTTTTGGATTTTGATCCTAATTATCCACCATTGGATAAATGGACAAGAAATCATCCAAAAGATCAAATTCTTGGTGATCCACAAGCAGGTATAATGACAAGAGCACAACTTAAAGTACGAAATGAGGTACTGAATAATCATCAAGAGTTATGCATGTTTAATGTTTTTATTTCCAAAATCGAACCAAAGACAGTTAAGGTTGCAATGGAACACTCTGATTGGGTTGTTGCTATGCAAGCTGAATTGTCTGAATTCGAAAGAAACAAGGTTTGGAGATTAATTCCAAAACCTGATGATGTGTCAATTGTTGGACTCAAATGGATTTATAAAAATAAAACTGACAAAGATGGAAACATTATTCGAAATAAAGCTAGACTTGTTGTTAAAGGATATTCTCAACAAGAAGGAATTGATTACGAAGAAACATTTGCCCCTGTTGCAAGACTCGAGGCTGTTCGTATTTTTCTGGCTTTTGCAGCTCATAAAGATTTTGATGTCTATCAAATGGATGTCAAATGTGCATTCTTAAATGGAGAACTTGAAGAAACGGTATATGTTGAACAACCTCCAGGTTTTATAAACTTAGAACATCCTGATCATGTTTATATTCTAGATAACGATGTATATGGGTTAAAACAAGCACCAAGAGCATGGTATGCAACTCTAACATCATTTTTGAAACAATCTAAATTTAAACAAGGCTCAGTTGATCCTACTTTATTTCGAAAGAAAATTGGAAATCATCTGATGCTTGTTCAAATTTATGTTGATGATATAATTTTTGGCTCAACTGACCCTACTTTATCTAAAGAATTCGAAGATCTGATGAAAAGCAATTTTGAAATGAGTATGATGGGCAAAATTAATAACTTTTTGGGTTTGAATATTCGTCAAAACAGGGAAGACATCTTCATTAATCAGGAAAAATATACGAAGAATTTGTTGGAAAAGTTTGGAATGACGAATAGCACAAGGTTACGAATACCAATGGCAACGGGCATAAAACTAACTCCTTCGTTAGATAAATCTGCTGTTGATATTACTTTATATCGAAGCATGATTGGGTTTTTATTGTATTTAACTGCAAGTATACCTAATATTATGTATTTTGTTTGTAATTGTGCAAGGTATCAATCAAATCCACGAGAACCACATCTGACTGCAGTAAAGAATATTTTCCGATATTTGAAAGGCACTACTTCGTTAGGATTGTGGTATCCTTCGAAAATAGGGTTCTTTGTACAAGCTTATTCAGAAGCGGATCTTGGAGGTTGCGGTCTTGATCGTAAAAGCACAACTGGTGGGTGTTAATTGCTAGATGGAAAGTTGGTCAGTTGGCAATCGAAGAAGCAAACATGTGTTTCAATATCAACCGCTGAAGCTAAATATGTAGCTGCTGCTGCGTGTACATCACAAATAATTTGGATTCAAAGTCAATTACGAGATTATGCAATTAATATGAAAAAGATTCCTTTATATTGTGATTCACAAAGTGCAATAAGAATTTGTCATAATCCTGTGCAACATTCGAAGACCAAACACATTGCTCTTCGATATCACTTCATTAAAGATCATGTTGAAGAAGGAAATATTGAAGTTCATTTTGTAAAAACAACGGAACAATTGGCAGATATTTTTACAAAGGCTTTGGATGAATAATCGTTTCTTCGTATCTTAGAAGGATTGGGAATGATTAATGGAAATTCACTTCAATTGGATAAAAGCGAAGAGTGATGGGTCTGAATCATTTGGTGTATGGAAGGAAAGGGTGATTCAGTGTTCAGAGGTTACTGTTCATGGTCAACGCTTTGAACGCTTCGCATTCGGAAGATTTACTTCTTATTGAAATAACAAAATCAGAGATTACTGTTCAAGTCAACGGTTCGAATGCTTCGTATTTGTACACATTTCAATTAAGGTTAGATTTTTAGTTTGTTTAATTTGTTTTTATGAAAAACCTGAAAAATCAAAATTATTTTCTTTTATTGAAAAATCAAAAACCCAAAAAGATTTTGTTTCAGTTTGTCTTTAATTTTTCTGAAAAATTTCAAAAATACCAAAAATATATATATATTTTTTTCGGTTTTAACATGTGTGTTGTGAGTTTTGTCAAGTTTCAAATACGAAGGATTCATGTAACTGGTTTCGAACGAAAGGTATGATCTCGATACACTTTGGATTAGTTAGGATGTCCCTAGAAGCATGCTGCTGCATGTTGTGTCAAGTCTCGTATGATTCTATGTATGGGAAATGAAAGCCTTGATGATATTATCTCATGAAAATTTCTTCCCAACAAGGCTTGTATTTGCATAAATCAACAAGAGCTACCTTACTCTTCTCAAATGAGTTAAGAGTTTTCTGTTTTGTCCATTATAACAGAGGTACCCTTCGATTCTTATCCAATCTTTTTAAACCAAACAATTCTTACATTCCAAATATTCGAAGCAATTTGTCCTTGAGGTCTTTGATCAAACCAATCAAAACCTAGACAAATCACAACTCTGTGTTTATGATCTAATATCATGAGTCCGTGATAGAAGTGAATCCCAAAATCTTATAAACCTTAAGGAATTGACGGGGAACCATGTTCCAGATCTTACGAAGCTTTTGCTTCAGTACCTTTTATACTCCAAATCCTATTCATTTCTTTTGAGTGATCTTAATCAAACATTCGAAAACTACGATGTTTGTTCCCAACAAGATCCAGCATAAATGTTTTTATGAATATGATTTCCGTGTGAGTATATTTTCAAAATTCTAAGTTACTTTGAATATCATTCGCAACCAAGTTATCACTAACTACATTGGTTATACAACTAATTTTGTTTACAATTTCTCACCTTATTTTAAGGTTGATATATAACGAAATTTTCGAAGCCACCCATTTGACCTATAAAAGAAACCCTTCGAAACTTCTCTACAAGTTATCGATTGTAATTCACGGGAAACCACACAAGCTGTTAATTATCTCTCTTGATAATTTTCGAAGATATCTTTGCCTGGGATAAAATTCTTTTTGTGTCAAAAGAAATTGTTGACATCACAAGTTTTCCAAAAAAAAAAATTTATTTGTTTCTCATCTAATTTCTTTTGGAACACAGCACACACGAAACCCTTGAGGTTTGGGTAACACCAACTTAAACTGATGATTTCGAAATTCTGGCAAATGACTTCGCTTTTTAAACCTCAAAGTGAAAGAGCCTAACCTCTATTCCGAAGGTATCCGACGGTTACAATTCTTTTGGGGAAGATCAAACAGTCTTATCTCTTGATGACGCATGGTGTATGATAAGCGTGTAAGGCGTGTTGACAGTTACGATTGTTACTTTTTGATGAGTGCATTCCGTTTTTCAAGGTGCCATGTCAGCAAGCATTTATTGTATCCCGCTTCAAATTCAAAATTCTAGGGTTACATATAAAAGGGCAAATCAGAACTCAATAACACTTTACGCGATCAAACTCTCTGCAACACAAAATTCTCTTTGCAATTCATATTCTTCATACGTTCTTTACTCCAATCATCTTCAATGGCGACTACTTCATCACCAACTACAGATGAAATCATTAGTGTTCCGATTCTGAAGATCCAGGGTTCCAACTACCAAGTCAAATCGGATTTGTCAAAGTATCTGGAGGAACTTCATATGTTGGTGGTTACTTTACAGAATTCAGTTCTGTCTAAAGCAATGTTTGATTCATTTGCTGCTCCGATGTCCTGGTTATCAAAGGCAGGTTCTACTGCATCATATAACAAGGAGACTGGGTGTGTGGAATTCACAATGGTTACAGATACAAGAATTAGGGTCTCCAAGCGGTTGTTTTGCAAGATTTTGGGAATTCCGAATTCTGGCCCTTATGATGAACTTACTTCTTCACAAGTGGTGTTTATGTTCAATGAGATGGGTCATCAACCTCCATTGACGCGTATTAGTGACTTCAAGAAGTCGGGGTTACCAACAATCTGGAACTTTTTATTTGGCATCTTTCTTAGATGTCTTACTGGAAGAACTGTGGGGCTGGATAAAGGAAGGATGGAGGTTTATGCAATGGTAGTTGGGTTATACTACGATTTGCAAGTTGATTATTCTGAGCAATTATGGACAGAGTTCATAACAAGTATTTCGAAGACAAGTGCTAAGCAGGGGATTTCTTGTGCAGGATATTGGAGTCTGATAGTCCAATATGTCTATCAGAAGGAGAAAATCGAAGTTCCGGATTACGAACAGAAAGCAGTTTTCCACATGTATGGTAGTCCGAAGGAGGTACATGATGATCCGGCTATCTTTACCACAATTGCTCGAATTCCAGATGCAATGCTCAAGAAGGTGGATCCCACGAATAATGTGTTGGTGTCATATTTACAATCTATTGACACAACAGTTGTTACTGGGATGTTACAACAAGAAGAGAAGAAGAAATAGAAGAAATCAAAGAAGACAGAGGGTGAGTCTTCGGAAAAAGGGGTGAAAGCAGAACAAAAGAATCAAGAGCTAATAGCTACATCTTGAACTGTCGAAGAGGTGTCTCCTGTTTTAACTTCAGTGGCTGATACACCAGTTATCGAAGCCTCTCCATCAAAAGAGACAATTCCTTCGAAAACGGGGGTTTTTCGAAGAATAAAAATCAAGAGAAAATCTCAATTGGTGAAGAAAACACAGGTTACTCATCAAGGGGTCACAGTTCGGGAAATTCCGGCTCCGGTGTCTCCATCTTCTAAGAAATGAAGGGCTGAAGATATGGCAAAATTTTTAAAGAAAACCCAACGTATCGAAGAAGTGGATCAAGTTCCTGAGACTCCTGAAGATGAAATTCCTAAAGAAGTAGAGGTTCTTCAGTCTACTGAAATTTCGAAGCTTGCTGATATAAAGCTCATTGAACCAACGTCTTTACCTCAGGTTACATCCACAATTGATTCTCCAACATTCCAATCTATTATGGATCAACCTTTCACCACTATATTCTCAACACAATCAACCGATCCACCAAATCCATCATCACCTGTTGTTGAAACCATGGCTGTTGATGAGGAAACTGATAACGAAGGATTTGTAGGAACATTCGAAGCTCTTTTCTTTGATAAAGCTAAAGAAGATTTCCCTGACCATATGCTGATGACGATGAAGCAGTTCAAGATATTGAATTCAAAATTGAATTCTATCTTGCAATCTCAAGCGGATGTGGGGAGTGCTGGAATCACTATCATGGAAGTTGCTTCCATAATGAAGGAAATGGAAAGCAGGGTGTTTTCAAAGGCATCAGGGTTAATACGTGATTCTGAAACCCACATTCTTGAGAAGACTGATCAGAATGATAGTTCTATAGAGAATCAAATCAATTCTCTGAGATCTGATTTTCTGAAGGAGGTGAAGGATTTAAAGACAGTTACGAAGGAGCGTCATGTGCTCTTTGTACAGGAAGTTAAGAAGGTTCGAGAAGACGTTAATATGCAGATTCATGAACTTCGTGAAGAAATGACGAAGGTGGTTCAGCATATTCAACAAGGATATGAATCAGCACATCAGAAGATCGACATTATTTGTGATGCGGTTGTTCAGTGTGTTAAGATGTTCGAACAAGTCAATCCTCAGATGATCTCTCTTTCAGCCACAGAAGAACAACATTTTGGAGAGTTGGTGAAACTGCTGAAAGAACTTCAAGAAATATCTTCGAAATCCTCTCCAATTATTTCTCAAGAATTTCTTTCTCAAAAATTCATTTATTTCGAAGCCATCCTACAAAAACACCTTGCTCCATTACTTCGCATTTCAAGCCTTCTGCCAAACGTATCAGATGCCCCACCTGCTGACACAAGGGTGCAAGGGGGAGAAAAGGTTGGTCAAGCAAAGGCTGGGGAACATGAGAAGACAACTGAAGATACGAAGGTAGTAGGAAAGGTGTATCCTTCGAAAGTTGTTGTAAAGCCAACAATTGTTTCAGCTGCTCCAGTCATTTCAACTGTGACTACAACTGTTCCAATTTCAAGACCTAGTGCAAAAGGTATTGTAATCGGGAAACAAAGTGATGACTCTCCATCAAAGAATGTAGCTCCTTCGAATGTTAAAGACAAGGGAAAAGGAGTCTTGGTTGAGAAGTCCAACAAAGAGAAGAAAGATGAGGTGGCAGTTGAAGTTGAGAGAATGAGGCATGTTGAAAGTATAATGCGACAAAGAGCTCTTGAAGGTTCAAATGTTGATAAGGGTGATCCTTCGAAAATATACAATTACGAAACAATAGAATCCAGGGTGATGTTCGATCACATGTATTCTTTTGAAAAGATTCCGAAGAAGAGCTTTGTGGTGACAAATACTGATTATGGTCAACTTGATTTTCCTATCAACGAGATGATGTTTGTTATGCCACAGTTCAAAGCTGAGACAAAGTCTATGGATGTCGAAGAGGGAAAGAAGATGAAGATATGATTTCATGCTGTGTTAGCAAAGGCTCAAGAAGAAGTTTGGTTCTTGGAGAAGATTAAGAAGGTGATATCCATAAAAAGGGATGTCATTTTCGAAGGAAAGTTTCAGAATTTGAAATATGTTGTGACAAGAGCAAATGGAAAGATACAAGAGTTCACTGTGGCGGACTTTCCATTGGTGAACACTTATGATCTCATCAATGTTGCTCTGATACTTAAAGACAAGTCCTTCTCTTTTCTCCAAAAAACAGAACCAGATGTTTTCAGTCTTGGGTGTAGGCACATAAAAATATTCTTGGAAAATTATTTCGAGTGCTTAGCTCAAACTGATGTCGAACTTGCTACTGTTAAAGACTTTGACATTACTGCACCAATGGCACCTACGAAGAAGCAGGTTGAGTTGAAAAAGTACGAAGACGGTGAAATATGTTTAAAGCCATTGGGGATTGTCTTTGCAGGAAAAGATAAAGTTGGAAGAGCTAAAAGATTCTTGTTTCAAACTTCTGAAGTGGAGAGATACACAAATTCGCAATATACGAACTTAATTGTTCGTATGAATCATTGTAAGAAGAATTCAGAAGGAGACAAGAAGGAGATAAAGAAAGTTATCTCTTGGTACATGGAAATCCGAAGAGTGCTGATGTATGCCGTTCAACTATTAACTTCATGAAGACTTCGACCTTTATTCCAAAGGGGGAGATTGTAAGGGTATAAATGTTGTAATATGTCGAAGTGTTAGTTAGGTTGTTACGAAGGATCTTAAGTATACGTAAGTAGTGTCTTCGGATGTAATGTTATTTTTACTAAGGCTAGTCCTTAGTAAAAATAACATTACATCCGAAGACACTACTTACGTATACTTAAGATCCTTCGTAACAACCTAACTAACACTTCGAAATATTACAACATTTATACCCTTACAACTTCCCTAAATAAATCCCTCATGCATGGTCTCTCCAGCCACAAGATGGTACTACCCTATCTCACCTATTCTACACAGATGACACGATTTTCAAAGGTAAATAAAACACTGAGAGCATAAAAAATTTAGCGAGAATCCTAAAATGTTTTCACATTGTTGGATTAGGTGTCTAAGCCCATAACTATAATTGGTATGTACTTGACCCGAGAGTAGCATGGTCCATTTGGGTTGCCTTCACCAGAACAATCTGATAGGATGGATATTTGAGAAAGAGGTTATTTATGATTTACTAATATATTATAATTATAATATATTAATTAAGAAATCATAATATTTAATTATTATTGATCAAGAATTAATTTAATGATCAAAAGACACTAATTAAATTAACGGGGACTGATTATGTAAATCAGTGACATATATATTGTTTGGGCTATTGATCCATGATGGGCTGAGTTTATGTAAGTATCCATAAGAGTTAGCCCACATGAGATATGAATCATAATCCAAGTGTATGGATTAGGGTTTACCCATGACTCTTGGAATCCTACACTATATAAATGTTGCCCCTTAGCCAAAATCGTGACCCTAAGTGTTCTAAGAGAACCCTAGTCGATATTGGTGGTGCTCAACCTCTCTCTCCAAGTCCTCCTTTGGTCATGGTGTTTGTGAACCATTTGAGGCATCACACTTGAGGTGCTAAAGCTTTCAAAGGCCAAGAACTTCAAACTACATAAGATGTATTCATCAAACTATGAGTTTTATATTGTATATCCTCTATTGTATGCTAGTTAGGATGTATGCTTTGGAAAATTGAAAATGCATGTATAATTAGAGAAAACATAGATCCAAAGCATCTAGGGTTGCATGTGCACCATATGAGTGTTATAATGCTTAAAACCCAACAATGGTATCAGAGCCTAGGATTGTTTTCTGTTATATGTGATGCTTGCTAATTTTCAAAGCCGGAAAAATCGATTTCCTGGCCTCTGACTGATGAACTCGCCGAGTTCCACTGGATGACTCGACAAGTCCACTCAGTAAAAGGGCAACTCGACAAGACAAGTTCTTGCACTCGTCGAGTAGATGCATCTGGTTGCAGAATTTCGAGTTTTTGGCCAGAATTATATTAGGATCATCACCACAAACTGTTTTGTAATCATAACAATCTTTTTTTTTTCTGATATGGTAGTGATTATATTCTTCCAATTAAAAGATAATTGTCAAAGTTTTAAGTTAATTGTTGCTTATATGATAAACAAAGTTACTTGTAAATTGTTGATATGAATTATCTTGCTTTATGAGTTTAGTTAGATCAATCATAAATTATATGATAATTTTATTTGTCAAAATTGATCTAAATGGTTTTAATGAGTTCCATAACTTGTCCTCGAGTTATGGAACATGAAAAGTCTCATCCATTAAAATGACATTAAACTCGTAAGTTATGGAAATGAAAAGTTTTCAAGAGTTACAAAACTTGCCCTCAAGTTTTGGTATTTTAAAATTCTCAAATTATGAAAACATTAACTTTTGTAATTGAAAGGTTTCATAAGATGCATCTCTGAGGTTCATAACTTAAAAATTAATTAAATAGTTTTAATTTTGAATTTTTAATAACCTAGATGTTTTGAATAGTTCAATTACACCTTATGGACTTTATTAAATTAATTTAAGAGTTTAATTAAATTAAGAGTATAATTTATTAATAGATTAAACGACCAAGTATTTTAAAAGTTTAAAATACACCCTTATACTATATAAAATTAAAAGTCTAATATCTTATATATGTATAAGTTAAAAGTCAGTCTTTACCGTTAGTAGGCCTTATTCACGAAGTCGGTCTATAAAGGGGGGGTATAAGGTTAATGCCTATAAAATGGTGGTTTAATGGGTGTCCACTCTCATCCATCGCTTCCTTGACTAGTGGAGGGTCGTTAGCCGAACGGGTAGGATCGGACATTAATTCTCATTAAAAGTATAATGAAAATACTAAGTAGCTAAACACTTATAAATTCTCAATCTTAGTTACTTAGGAAAAATGTGAATTTGGTGCTAACCCACGAAATTGCACTTTGCACCTTGTTAAGTCGTTAGTGCAACGTGTGTGGTTAACCGACACACTAATCTGGGACTGACGGTGTGTGGCAAAGGGTAGCTTGATGTTAATCATGGATCAATGGAGTGTGTGTGGTTAACTGACACATTAATTGGATGATTTGTAACATTAAGTGTACCAAGCTAATTTGCATTGTTATTCACACCTTGTTTGTGATCCTCGACATCCTAGTCACAAACTTGAAGGGCATAATCGAGATTTAAACATGCCATTGAAAAGTTTAATGAATCTCAAAAGATCTAGGAATTTCAATTCATTTAAAACCTAAAGTTCATTTTCGTTTTTCATGGTGGAAATAGGTAAATCGACATTTATCTACCTTCAAATATTTTACAATTGGATTACGACACCCCTCTTTCGAATTGTAAAATATTGTGTTGGGTCCTAGCCTTAATATTTCATTTGGGTGTTATATTAAGGACTTAAATCAACTAACTTGAATTTATCTCATTATAGATGTCTAATTCAGACAACTATGGTCTTCCCAAATCTTTTGGAAAAAGATTTCCTCATGAAGATGATATTCCACAAGACAATCAAGGTGAAAGATTAATCCTATTTTCATGCAATAATGGAAATTCACTTCCTCCAACTCCTCCAATAGTTCTCCTGACCCACAAGTTCAAAGACTTGAAAATTTCAAGGTCACTCAAGCCCTATTGGCAAGCCAACACCAAGATGGAAGGTTTGTGTATGCACATGTCTTGGAGATGAAATCACACATTGACAGGCTGGGAATGTTAGGAGCCGTTGTGTCAAGGTAGTTGGCTGCTGACTTGGTTCTTCAGTCACTTCCCGAGTCGTATGGTCAGTTTATTAAAGACTACTATATGACAGACCGCGACATGACTCTTGTTGATCTTACCTATTTGCTAATTGTTGTTGAATAAAAAATGATTTGGCACTCTGGTAAAGCAAATTTAATTGGAACATCTACTTCCCAAACTTCTGTGGACATTGACAATGGAAACACTGGAAGTCCAGAAAAGATTTCTCCTTCCAAGGGAAAGGGAAAGGCTAAGTCTGAGATTGTCCGATGTACCATTCCCAAATAGTCCATATGTTTCTATTGCCAAGAAAAGGGACATTGGAAGCAAAGCTGCCCTGACTACATGAGAGATCTAAGAGATGGTAGAATCAAATTGCATGGTTCTACTTCAGGTAAGTCAACTATCAAACTCTATTAAGTTCCTATTTTTAGATTCTTAGGACATGATGTGTTAAGATTAGATTTTGGTGTTTTCTAGGATCAAAGGAAGCTTAAACGAAAAGCATGTTGAGTCTGATCGCGAAGAGATGGACTTCGATCGCATGGTTCGATGATCGGATTTTTGAGCTGATGCTAGGAGTTATGATAGATTGCTTAGGAATATTTATAAACATGGTTTTCATATGTACTTGCATTGTAAGGAAAAGTGTTCTGCATTTTATAAATAAAGTGAAAATTTGACTTTGTCTTATTTATATTTCCTTGCAATGGCATTTGTGAAAAATGGTGTTTATATATTGTTAGCAATATTGAAAATGGATTTGATTCTTTCATTTGTGGTAGTGTCGTAATTTAGCAAATAAGGAAAGATCCTCATCGCCCAAGTTTCAATTAAATAGAAACTTGGAATCATGCAACTTGTATTGTGTGATGAATGAGAACCTTCATCTTTGGGAAATTAAGACTAATTCCTTGTTCACATACAGAGGTGAGTCAAGTAAAGGACTAGGGGATCTAGTACAAATTGTTGTGTAGTGGTGCAGGTCCACCACAAAGAACGATAAGACTATTCGACATGATTTACTAAACTTTAGTAAATATGGTTGTGCTTACAAGATTAAGTATAATTCTGAATCATTGGAAAAGTTTCAATGTATAGCAGATCGAATAGGAAGAATCAATTTGACAGAAAGATAAAAGTTTCTCCAATCTGAAAGGAAAGGAGAAGTACTTTAGTATCATGTTTTATGATCATCTTAGGCCCTGTTTGATAGTTGCTGACTGAGAAAGTGCTGACTGGGAAAGGTCTGTCTGAGTAATAAATTCTGACTGAGTAAGAAACCATTATGTTTGATTGTACATCTGACTGAATGTGCTGACTGATGCAAAATGACCATTTTACCCTGATGCTCTAGTGATGGATAATAATAATAATAATAATAAGAATAATAATAATAATAATAATAAAAGTAGTAATAATAATAATAATAATAAAAGTAATAATAATAATAATAATAATAATAATAATAATGATAATAATAATAATAATAATAATAATAATAATAATAATAATAATAATAATAATAATAATTGATTATAAAAGTTCAGGGTCCAGCTAGTAATTTCCATAAATTAGTTATGAAGACAATTTAAAGTTGTGGTAGATTCGGTTAAGATGGGTATCTTCAAGAACCAAAACTGCTTAATTTCAATTTTGAGTTGTCTTCTTCCCCTGATCAAATACAACCTCTGTTCGTATATCTTTTTTTTGTGCGCCTATGTTCTAGTTTCCTTTTCCCTTTCCAGAGATTAAATTGATGGTTGAGGAAGGAGGATGAGGGTGGTGCAGGGGCAATGGTTGAATAAATTTCAATCAGATTTAGTCAGCAATTGTTTTGGGTATGAGCGAGTCAGACATTGTGACCCGGTCAGATGCAAAGCTGAGGCATATCAAACACATGGAGTTGACTGAGTCAGACATTTTTGTCTGACTTGACCCAGTCAGATCCACATCAAACAGGGCCTTAATGATTATGAAAACCATATCACAATTGATCCTCTAAGGACACCTTAGTGCATTTGTATGGCTAAGAAAAGGAATCAAGAATTATTGAAATGGTTAAATCAAGAAGATGAGTCATACTTCGTTCCAAGATCAAATCTTAGAGTCATACTTCAAGATTGTACATTGAGTGACATAATCTTAAGAAAGGTTTATAACGTTTATCAAATGTAGAGTTGATTGTTTTCTTACTGTTGTACATTTGAAATTGGTAAGTTGTGATGTCTTGGATAAGACGAAGACCAACTAAGACCAATTGTGTGAAGTGTTTTTCTAGATAAGAAACCGCACTAACTCTTGAATATTTGTTTGTCAAGTAAGGTTTCTTGATAAAGAGAATCTTATATGTCAAGAGGTCAGTGGGGGTCTTAAATATCTTGAATAGTTTCAAGAACAAATCAAGAATAAACCTATTATTAATCTATCGCGTTGACATATTCTTGTTTCTGTGTCCATTCTAGTTAAAGTTGACTATGCATGTAAGTTCTATGCGTTGTTAGGTTTTTGCATAAGGCAAAGCACCTTGATTAGTGAAAGTTCATTGATCAGTAAGGGTGATCTGCTCAACAACTTGAAAGACATGGTAGGCTCTTGTACTGCCAGGTGGCAAAAAATTAAGATCGAACAAGTTCAGCCCATATGATTTTGGGATTTGTCACTAACATTGTCTTGTGATTATGGTTATGACAAAGTCACATGGATAGGAACACATACACCATAAAATCTAAGTGTCATATGATTTCTCTCCTATTCATGAAAATGATTGTGAGGAAATGCTTTCACTAAGTGGATTTTAAAGAGTTAGAAATTCTGATATTTGCATTCTGAAATTCGATTATGACTATGACATCTCTCTTTATAGTTCGAATTGTGAGAAATGAAAAATAGTTTGAACATTCAAAACTTATTGTTGTAAGTTCTGAATATTTTAGACACACATATGAGCTATCTAAGGAAAGGTGTATGAGTTTGAGAAGCCTAGATAAAGTCTTATCAAAACGTCTTGTATCAAAAATCAGAACTTTGGTAAGAAAGTCAACAAGTATTGATTTCTAGAAGTCCATCTTATTTCTAGGTACATGTCAAAGCTAGTGGGAGCATAAGTGTTATGCTAGTAATATAATAATTATTATGCTAGTGGGAGCATAATTATTATAGTAAGTGTTGCAAGTTAGCAATGTTAATTATAGAAAACAAAGGTTTCAATCCGCAAAGTTGTAGGGTTTGAAAAGTTGTTTTGCTATACTTAAGGGAGAGGAACTTATACTTCATGTCAATTCTAAAAGTTTAGATTGAGATTTTAATCAAATTTAATCAAGGACATATATGAATATTATGTTGAAAAGATTCAACATAAGGAAATTCTATATATGGAAATGTTATAGCAAGAGAATGGTAAAGTATCGGGTCTTTATGTAAGACATTATGAATCGTGTCTCATATGCTTCGGATATAGGAACGATTGCATGTGTTATAATATTCTCATGTTCTAATTTTCCAAATGCCTAGGGCATTAAGAGGGAAAATGACTAGAACTGGATATGACTAAATTTATTAAACAAATGTCAAGGACGATCTAAGGTTCGCTAAGGATTGGTTGCTTAAGGACAGTTAGAAGTATAGTAATGAATGAACCATTTTGATATAATTATGAACAGATGAGATTCTATTAAGAATGGATAGTCATATGACAGTTATAGAAAAGATTCTGTATTGGGAGTTGGATATCAAGAATCTATGAGTAATTTAGAAACTTTTATGCAAGAAGGATGTTCAAAGGAATGTGCTTTGAATATGAGACTTCGAATCTATGGAATTGTCTTATAACAATCTCCAATAGAAAGTTTTGTAATTGGAAAAGTGTCTGTGACTTGTGTACATAGTCATTACAAAAGGATCACTGCATATAAGCTTAGAATCTAACAGATTACAGTAAGTGGCAAGGACTTGGTATTCTTACACTTACGATAAGGATTTGGAATTGTGAAATGAGTGTCATTGGAAATGTTTACAATTGATCTATTTCACAAAGTAAGGACCATAGGTAAAACTAGTGTGCATGCTTGGAGCATGGGATGACTATTGTTTTAATTCAAGTATTAAGTTGATAAATCGAAACATTATACAATGAATAATGGGTAATCAATATGGTGATTAAATAAAAGGTGTTTTATTTATATTCAAGAGTGTTGAGACCATATTGGATTCGATTATTCTTGTGTTTCACTTTACATGTTTTTACTTCCAGAATAACTAGGTTATTCAAACGATCCACTGTCGATCATACTTTGGAAGTAAATATTGAAGCTAGACAGTCATGAATGGGTCTGTAGATTGTCTAAAGGCGTTTAGACATAGCACAAGTTTGCTGCAATGTTCATGAGTACTTCTGGAATAAGATTCGAGTATTGGATTAAACCCACGCTCATCTGATTCACTTCATGGATTTTATCACGAGTGATTGTGAGATTATAATATCTTATATTCTTGAAACCAAGACATATGAGTTGTAGTTTACAAGTCGGTTGCACATTGACATATGTAAACGCACCAGTAACTTGGTGTTATAAAACATATTGTTGTGTGTGATATGATGAGTAAGTACAAGCAAGCATTTGAGTTGAAGTTTATCCATTCCTTTTACCCAATGTGGGATAAAAAGCGATATTTGTGGGCCCTTCGATGATTTAGTGATGACAACCCTAAGTGTTTGGCCAAGCCTGGAGTGATTCGATTTGTTCGATTAGTCGGTCGTCATAAATCAGAAATCGGGAAACAACACATGAACAGAGAGAATGATTATAATCCATGTCTCAGTTCATATGATATCTAGAATGGAGGAATATATGATCCCTTATCTAATGGACGCGTCATTTGATTAGGTCAGATTTCGTCAGCGGCTTTTGAGAGATACGATTGCTAGTTGGGATTTTAGACTCGTACTTGCAATAATAGTTATTAGACTTACCCAAGTGGGAGACTGCTGGATTAGGTGTCTAAGCTCATAACTATAATTGGTATGTACTTGACCCAAGAGTAGCTTGGTCCATTTGGGTTGCCTTCACCAGAACAATCTGATCGGATGGATATTTGAGAAAGAGGTTATTTATGATTTACTAATATATTATAAGTATAATATATTAATTGAGAAATCATAATATTTAATTAGTATTGATCAATAATTAATTTGGAATTAATTTAGTGATCAAAAGAGACTAATTAAATTATCGGGGACTGATTATGTAAATTAGTGACATATATATTGGTTCGGCTATTAATCCATGATGGGCTATGTTTATATAAGTATCCATAAGAGTTAGCCTACATGAGATATGGATCATAACCCAAGTGTATGGATTAGGGTTTACCCATGACTCTTGGAATCCTACACTATATAAATGTTGCTCCTTAGCCAAAATCGTGACCCTAAGTGTTCTAAGAGAACCCTAACCGGTATTGGTGGTGCTTAACCTCTCTCTCAAATTCCTCCTTTGTTCATGGTGTTTGTGAACCATTTGAGGCATCACACTTGAGGTGCTAAAGCTTTCAAAGGCCAAGAACTTTAAACTACATAAGAGGTATTTATCAAACTATGAGTTTTATATTGTATATCCTCTATTGTATGCTAGTTAGGATGTATGCTTTGGAAAATTGAAAATGCATGTATAATTGTAGAAAACATAGATTCAAAGCATCTAGGGTTGTATGTGCACCATAGGAGTGTTATAGTGCTTAAAACCCAACACACATATGCTCTGGATTGAAAGTCAATTGCCAAAAACCGCGTGTTTTTGGCATTGGAGTCACTGATTCGGATCTCCAACACTAAGAAAATGTACTTGGGTGTCTCAAAAGTACATTGTCTTTCACATATCTTGGAGTCCCACTTGGGGAAAACATGTTGCTAAAGAAAAATTGGAAACCAGTAGTTGAAAACTTTCAATCTCGTTTATCGGTTTGGAGGGAAAAATCACTATCATTTAGGGGTACAATTACTTCTATAATATGTGTTCTCAACAGTCTACCCACTTATTGCTTCTCTCTTTTCAAGGCTCCAAATGGAATTATCGATGAACTTGAAAAGATAAGGAGAAGATTTCTATGGAGTGGTAAATACTCTAACTCCAAGATACATTGTGTGCCTTGTTCAAAAGCTATAGCCTCCAAAAAAGATGGTGGACTTAGTGTTGGGACATTAAAAGCTCAAAATCTAGCACTACTTACAAAATGGTTGTGGAGACTTAAAGAAAGATCTGGAGGTTTATGGATAGAATGCATAAATAGCATTCACAATCTGACCAGAAAACCCGTTACTATCATCGCAAAGTCCTCAATGTGTGGTGTTTGGAGTAACATTTCTAAGGCCATAAAATATCTTCCCGAATTTGATATTAATTATCATGAACTTTTTTCATTAATCCCTGGATGGAATGTAAGCATCCTATTACGGAAATATTATTGGTGTGTCACTTTAACACCACAAGAATGTTTTCCACGCTTGTATGATCTGGAAACAGTGAAATTATGCTTAGTCTCCAACAGAATCATCCATTTAGGTTTCCAATGGAGCTGGAGATCACAAATCAGATATGGATACATTTTAGATGACTTAGAGAACTTATGCTCCATGCTACAAGGGGTCAACACGCAACCGGTACAAAATAGATTTCGTTCTAATCTGAACATTGATGGCAAGTACAAGGTAAACATCTTACCCCATCAGATCAGTTCCATTCCTACCCCTCACATTGGAATTAAGATTAATTGGTCAAAGGTAGTTCCACTTAAAATTTGTTGTTTTGCTTGGAGAGCAGTCTTGGACAGACTTCCAGTGGCGTCAAATCTCGTGTGTAGAGGAACCAAGGTACAATCAACCTTATGTCCTCTATGCAATATAGAACAAGAATCAAGAGATCATTTACTGATCAGATGTTGTGTGGCAATGGAGTCTCGAGACTAGATTCTAAAATGGTATGACATACCTACCACTCCATTCGATAATGTAAATGAATTCAGCAACTTTGCACCCACATGGGGTAATTTTCCAAGGAAAAGGGAGATGATAAATGTGGTGTTCTATGGTCTATTATGGTTCATCTAGGTGGCTAGAAACAATAGAGTGTTCAAGGAGATGCTCATGAATCCTGCTAGGATTGTAGACGAGGTGATATCTCAAAATTTATGTCGGTTCAAGCTTAGAACATCGAAGGTGAAATGTAGATGGATTGATTGGAGCATTTCACCCTTTTGTTAAAACTATTGTATCTATTTTTTCTTGTACTTTTACTTTCCCTCAATTTAGTTACTTGCTAATCGTGTGGCCTTATTAATATATTTTTCGTTTCCAAAAAAAGTAATGTTTAGGTTTATTTTGACAATTTATGGAGCTTGCAAGATGAATTGTAGGAGTATATGTGTACGAAAAATCAAGGTGGGTTTCTAACCACACATCATAAAAGAAAAACTTTATTTTTGTTGTCTATGTGTTGTATGTATTGTTTATACATGATTATATGATGAGATGTCATGATGTGATTATATCTTAGATTATATGCTATGATGTATTACAATTTTTATGATTTTATGTGTGCCTTAGGCTAATTTGAAAAGATGATATTTATGGTATAAGACATAAATTATAAATTAATGGGAAAGGGGAAGGGATGACTATATGAGGTCCTGTCACACAACTTAAGATACTAAAGACTAGGTGTTGATCACACTTTAGGTCATGAACGAAATAGCTACCCGCAAGTGACTCGAACAAGTAGCGCCTTCCATGATATAAGTCGCTCTTGGCCACCATGATGGGCATTAGGGACCGATTTGTTCGTCTCCCATCATGCCACCATGGCATCCATGAGGAATGGTTCATTCCTTCCCCGCCCGGAGCCATAGGTATAAGCAACTCCCCATACCACCAAGATATAATGAATAAGATTCAAGATAATAATAGGACTTGATAGTATAAGAGATGTATGACTGTTAAACATGTACTAAATACAAAACCATTATAACTAAGGTTGTTATGAACTTATTTTCTTTAATTTACTTCCTTAAAGAGTCCTAAAACCCTATGTATCTCACTAGGTCTCTCAGACTTACGTACTACTTTGATGTGTCTATCACATTGTTTGTTATAATAGGTGGTGATTAAGAGTGTTGGTTGTACCGGGTAAGCTTTAGTGATGATTTCATATACGAGTTGGCATCCCATAAAGATTGGAATAACAACTATATTTTTATAAAATATGTTTCTTTCTTAAATTTGGGAATTTCCTTTGTTAAATTAAAGATCTTATTTTGCTAATTGAGTTTAACCTAGTTTTCAAAATAACTAAAAAGTAAGGAATGTCATAGTTGCTATCAGAGCATGAGTTTTTAAGTGAACTAGATAGTATAATGTATGTCTAGACTTCAATATATATATATATATATATATATATATATATATATATATATATATATATATATATATATATATATATATATATATATATATATATATATATATATATGAGAAATAAGTAAACCTAGTGAGATGAGAAAGATGTAAATTTAGAGCGGTAGGTCTAAGATGTTAGGTATTGCATGTCTTATCTATTTGTGCCTTAACTACCTATGTGAAATAAATAATGGCACCTAGTATGTTTACTTGTTAACCACACGTAGATATGGACTTATGTGCGACACAAATAATTATTAGATTTGGATTATGTGAAAAGCGAACCACTAATATTTATGGTCTTATATGCTACCGGAACCATTTATGGTTCCACTTTCTTATACTTCCCACCCACTCCCTTTTAGTATTACTTTTGGTATACAGCGATGCATAGAAAAAAATTAATAAATAAATAATAAAAAAACAAAAGTTAAGAAGTGAAAGAATGAGGAAAATGACTGGGGATCGTGATAAAGGTAGAGCTAGGGAACATGACTCCAATCCATTTGAATAATGTTTGGAATTTTGGAGAACCTTCGAAATCGACCATGGTGGTAGATGTTGCAACTAACGCTTACAGAACAAGAAGATATAAAGAATAAGGAACCATATGACGTTGAGGAAAACGAACTAATAAGAACATTGTCAAGCACCTTAAATATCAGAGAGGAATACCAAAATATAAGGCAAGGGAGAAGAATAAGTTGACATGCAGGAGCTTCTTGGTGTGTCAACCACCAAGTATGAAGGAAGTACTAACCATATGGTTAATTTTAGGTGGATGTGAGGGATAAAACATACACTCGGGGATTCTGGGTTTGTAGATTAGCAGCGAGAGATGTTTGTAGAGAGGCTACTTAAGGTTGGTGCTCTGAATTGGTGGAATAATGAGAGAAAACAATGGGCCAAGTTGTCTTGAAAGAGTAGTGTTCAAGCATATACTTATAGTGACGTTTCACGTGCATTTAGACTATGATGATGTTAAATACGATAAAAAATTAGAAGATAAAATCCCAACGAAAATAAGAAGATGCTTTAAACAAGTAGACTCTAACAATATGCAAAATCATAAACCATTACAATAATAAGATGTTAGTTCAAAATGAAGATATGAAGTTAAGGTGATTACAATGTTAAGACGACACGACTTCTAAAATGATTGCTATATAATGATGTACATTACGAAGACATGACAACATGATATTTAGTTATAAGGTGATAAGATGTTAAAGAGCTAGAATGAATATGACAATATGATGACATAATGTCAAAAGTATTACAAAGATACAATGTTAAGATACAGAAATAAGATTCCATGATGCCAAACATTAAGATGCCTACGTGATAAGATGATAAGTTGTTAGTACATTAAATACGTGATTATTTCACACCATGATAACATCAACATCTTAAGATTGATTACATAGGAGAAAAATGATATAATAGTACCAAATCCAGGATTGAGAAGAGTGAGAGAGGATATATCATAGTATTTTTGGAACGAGCATTCTACATTTGATACATTATCCTAAAACAAGAAAAACAGTAATGATCCTTATAAGATAGTAATTTGATCCTATGATGTGTTGAGCTTCTGGAACTCAAAATTTGAGACGAGTTATCTATTTTATTGATACGTGTAAGCGGAAATGATCCTACAATCAATGTGATGATCAAAATGAATGTGGTATTATTGGTAAGCCTTGGGATGACGCATTTCTTATATATATATATATATATATATATATATATATATATATATATATATATATATATATATATATATATATATATATATATATATAGGTTCAGGTTCATTTGAGACCATTCTAATTTTGTGAGACCGTGAGACCAAATCTAAAAATAATTTTAAAATGCAAAATAAATGGAAAAATCCAAAAATTCTTTTTTTAAATGTTATTTTCGGAACTTGAATTAACTAAAAAAAATATTAAAAAAAAAAAAAAAAAAATTAAAAAAAATTAAAAAAAATCCGTTTTTTTTTGAAAAATACGTGAAATATTCTAAATAGAATATTTCACTGACATATTCTAAAAAATAATTTTAAAATGCAAAATAAATGGAAAAATCTAAAAATTCTTTTTTTAAATATTATTTTCAGAACTTGAATTAACTAAAAAAAATAAAAAAAAAATAAAAAAAAATTCTATTTTTTTTGAAAAATACGTGAAATATTCTAAATAAAATATTACACTGTACATATTCTAAAAATAATTTTAAAATGCAAAATAAATGGAAAAATCAAAAAATTCTTTTTTTAAATATTATTTTCGGAACATGAATTAACTAAAAAAAAATAAAAAAAAATAAAAAAAATAAAAAAAAATAAACAAATGCGTCTCACAGTCTCACAAAATATAAGTGGTCTCAAATGAACCTAACCCTATATATATATATATATATATATATATATATATATATATATATATATATATATATATATATATATATATAATGATAGACACTAACATGACGATAGAGATACCTAATAGTTGTGAGAAAAAAATACTAATGTTGATGAGAAGACGTGAAGTTGTATGTTTGTTTAAGAGATACATGATTAGCTATACATCACAGTGAACGAGAGATAATTTGATGAAAAACTAAATGAAGAGATTGCAAGGTTGTTTTTATAGAAAAGTTGAAATATAGACATTACGAGATGATATATGTGTTGGAATAGTGTCTAAGGCTACAACTATATTAGACAAGTATTTGACCCGGTTGAGCATGGTCCTTTTGGGTTGCCTTCACCATAGCAACTTGACAGGATGATTTATAATGAGAGAAGAAATATTATTATTATAATATTATAAGAATAATATAAGGAATAATAATATTATTATTTGATTAATATAATTCATAAATTAATTAGGAGTTAATTTGGTGACTTAAAGAGATTAATTAAATAAAGGGGTATAACTGTCAATTGTTTGATAGTTGCACGTTGGGCTATATATCCTTTATGGATAAGGGGTGGACGATTTCTAGGGCTAAGGATAGCCATAAAATCGTCCAAGGCTTATCATGGAAAGGATTTGGATTGCTTAGGGCTTAAGTTATCCAATTAGGGTTTAAGGGTGAAACCCTAGGAGCCTTACAAGTATAAATAGACCCCAAGGTCTAAGGGATTTCGAGACTTGTGCTTAGAGAAGAAACCTTGGCCGAATTTCTCTTCCCTCCTCTCTCTCAAATCATCCTCCTTGCTAGTTGGTGTTTGTAAGCCATTAGAGGAGTGGCAATTGTGACTCTAAAGCCTCAAGGACAACAAAATCAAGCAAGTGATTCAAGGTAAACTTCTAATCTCTGATTTCATATTATTGTTATTGTATATTAGCCATTAGAAGTCTTGGATTCAATGTATGTTCAATTAGAGAAACTTAGATCCAAGCATTAGGGTTGCATGTGCACATAGGAATGTTCATATGGCTAAAACTCATCAGTGGTATCAGAGCCTAGATTGGTTTCTATTGAATTCATACTTTGATTGCTTGTTTGTTGCTGAAAAAAATCGTTTTTTTGTCCTCTGGCTGATGAACTCGGCGAGTCCCATGGTGGTACTCGGCGAGTAGGCTCAACTCGGCAAGTCCATCTGGGTACTCGGCGAGTTCGAGCGTCAGAAAAAGGAAATTTCGGGATTTCTTGTTGTTTATCTTTGAGATACTTGCCTTAATCATATTAGATCAATATAAATCCGATTTTATGATATATATGACTCATCTTCTTGATTTAACCATTTCAACAATTCAAGATCCCTCTTCTTAGTCATAAGAATGCACTAAGATTTCCTTAGAGAACTAATTTTGATATGGTTTCTTAATCATTAGATGATCACAAAACCGGATACTAAAGTACTCTCCCATCTTTTCAGATTTGAGAAACTTTTATCCTTCTGCCTAATTTGATTCTTCTTATTCGCTCTGCCATACATTGGAACCTTTTCCAATGTCTCAGAGTTACACTTAAGCTTGTAAGTATAATCATATTTACTGAGCTTTAGTAAACTATGACGAATAGTCTTATCTGTCTTTTGTGGTGGACTTAATCAGTGCACAAGAATGTGTACTCGATCCCTTAGTCCATTACCTGACTCACACATCCATGTGAACACGTAATTAGTCTTAATTTTCCAAAACTTGAAAGTTCTCATTCATCATGCTATATAACTTGCATGATTCCAAGTTTCGGTCCAATTGAAACTTGAGTCATGAGAATCTTTCCTTATTTGGTAAATCTAGACATTACCACAAATGAAAGAATCAATTTCATATTTCCACTCTTGCTGTTAATGGAATCTTATAAGCAACAATTTTTCCTAAAATGCCATTGTAAGGATATTTTAAAATAAATAAAATCAAAAAATTTCGATTATTTTAAAACTTTGCGGAAAAACTAATCCTTACAATCCATATGAAAACTTGTTGTTATCTATTCCTAAGCAAAAATATCATAACTCCTAAGAAGTAGCTCAAGAATCCGATTTTTCAAGCTACGCAATGGAAATCCATCTACGCGATCAGATTCAACATATTCTTTCTTTAAGTTTCTTCACTTTTCTTTGATTCTTAAAACATCACCATGCGACCCGGTCACATCATGTATCAAGAATCTCAGAATAGAAACTTAACAGAGTTAGATAGTGGACTTTACCTGAAGTAGAGTCAAACTTATTGACTTTAACATCCTTAGGTAAATCTGGCAGCTTCGCAACCAATGCCCCTTTCTTTGGCAATACAAACATATGGACCCTTTGATAATAGTACACGAGACTATCACAGACTTAGCTTTTCTCTTTACCATTTGGTCAACTGAGTTGACTATGGCCGATCCCTTTCCATTGGGAAGAGAATGCTTTACAGGATATCCAATGTCATCATTGTCAATGTCCATAAAGTTTTAGGAAGTTGATCTTAGCAAATAGATAAGATCATTAAGGGTCTTGTCATAGTCTGTTTCATAGGTGTCCCAAAGGAACTCACTATGTGACTTAGAAAGTGATTGAACCACCAACTTTCTCAAGACTTTGACACCCAACTCTCTCGGCTTGTCAATATGTGACTACATCTCCAAGATGTGATCACACCCAGACCTTGCCTTGCCAATTGGGCTTGAGTAACCTTAAACTTTTTCAAGAACTTATGGGTTGGGGAGAATAATTGGAGGAGGAGAAATATGTATGATATCCATGGGACATCATCTTCATTAAGGAAACCTTGTTTCACTAGATTTGGGAAGATCATAGGTGTCTATTACAGACATCTTTTGGGAGATATTCAAGATAGTTGATTTAAAGTCCTTAATATGACACCCAATATGAAATATTAAGGCTAGGACCCAACAAACTATTTTATAACATAGAAGAGGTATGCCGTAATCCAAGCTATAAAATATTTGAAGGTAGGTGAATGACGATTCACCAATTTCCACCAAGATAAATGAAATGAATTATTAGGTTTTAATTGGTTTTGAAACTCCTAGATCTTTGAGATTCATTGAACTTTTCAAAGGCATGTTTCAATCTCGAGTGTGCCCTTTAGGTTTTGTGACTGGGATGCCGAGGATCACAAAACAAGGTGTGAAGTAACCATGCAAATCACTTGGTACCCTTAATAAATTACCCCTCAATCGATGTGCCGGTTAACCACACACGCTCCATCGATACTATGATAAATATTAAGTCACCCTTTACCTACCTTGTTAAGTCCAAGTTAGTGTGCCGGTTAACCACACACGCTCCACTAACGACTTAGACAAAGTGTAAAGTGTAATTTCATGGGTTAGCACCTTATTCACATTTTTCCTAAGTAACTAAGATTGGGTATTATTAAGAGTTTAGTTACTTAGTATTATCATTAATACTTTTAATGAAGGGAGAATTCTAGTCCTGTCAAACCCGTTCGGCTAACGACCCTCCACCAGTCAAGCAAGCGGTGGGTGAGAGTGGACACCCATTAAGTTGCTATTTTATAGGCAACAACCTTATACCCACCTTATAGACCGGCTTCGTGAATGAGGCGTACTAGCGGTAAGACTGACTTTACTCTTATACATATATATATTATTAACTTATAATATTATAAAGTATAAGGGTTGAATTTTAACTTTTAAAATTCTAAGGGCTAACTTGGAATTAAAGTATTCATAAGTGAAAACTTTACAAATTCCAAAACTTGAGGGCAAGTTTTGAAACTATTCAAAACTAATTAATTCCATAACTTATGTGTTTAAAGTAGTTTTAATCCAAAAACTCTTCAAGTTCCATAACTTGAGGACAAGTTATGGAAGACTTTAAACTAATAAAAGAATTAACTTTTCTTTATTTTATAACTTATGGAATTAATTAAGGTTACACCTTTTATTTTATTTTATTTTATTTTATTAAATGAAGAGACTCTTGGTCCTCCATAACTTGAGGACAAGTTATGGAGTCATAAAACCATTTAATTAGAACTAGACTCTTCATTTTTGTAACCTTTGCCAATTTTTATGAGTTTTATGATTCTTAAATGTGACTTTTCATATAACTTGAGGACAAGTTACAAAAACACATTTTAGAATCAATTCTTAGATTAATTTGGATTAAAACCAACTATCACATAATTTTATTCATTAATCTAAATTCACTCATAAAACAAGGTAACACAAAAAACTTTTGGTGATCCATAACTTATTCTTAAGTTATGGAATCCTTTAAAACATTAACACCAAATTTTGTAACTCCAAAAAAACTTTGAATCAAATTTTTTTTTTTAAAACCTTTTCATATCCATAACTTATGGAGGTTTCAAAAAATAAAACTCTTTAGATCAAACTTTTAAAACTAATAAAATAATCATATTATTTTATCTTTTATTAAATTTGACCTAATTCAACTCATAAAGCAAATTATTCAAATTTTACAAATAATTAGTTTTTCACAAGAACAAGTAATTATCTTAAAATTTGACAAACTTCATGTTTTTTTTTACAACTTTGAAAATAAAATATTTGCATCAATATAACAGAAAACAACCCGTGGCTCTGATACCACTGTTGGGTTTTGAGCATTCTAACACTCATATGGTGTACATGCAACCTTATAAACCTTGGATCTATGTTTTCTCTATTATACATGCAAATAAGAACTTTCCAAGGCTTTAATCCTAACTAGCATATTATGATGTTCTTAATCTACAAAGTACTAGTTAGAAGACATACCTTTTGATGTAGCTTGATGTCTTCAAGATTTAAGAGCTTAGCCCCAATAGTGTGGAAGCCTCAATTGGAATCAAAAATCACCAAGACACCTTGGAAGACTTTAGAGAATATGAATACTTGGTTCTCTCTTAGTGAAATCGGCTAGCCCTCTTAGTGTATCACACTAGTGCCCATTTCACCAACCAAAGACATCTTTATATAGTATGGAGGATTAGGGTTAAACCCTAATACCCATGACCTTTCATTTCCTAGGATCCATGGGTTAAACACTCCATGGACTATCCATGAAAGCTTAGCCCAACCTAAATGAACTTGGCCCATTCCATATATATAAGAGTCCATATTTAATTAGTTCCTTTTTGATCACGTAATTAATTATAAATTAATTCTTGATCAATACTAATTAAATAATATGATTCCATATTAATATATTAGAACTTATAATATATTAATATTAATCGTAAACAGACTATTCTCAAAAGATTATCCATATAAATTGTGTCGGTGAAGTGCAACCCAAATGGACCATGCCGGGTCGGGTCAAGTACATACCAAATATAGTTATGGACTTAGACATTAATCCAACAGTCTCCCACTTGGATAAGTCTAAAACTATTATTGCGTATGACTTCAAACCTAGCTGGCAATCGTAGCTCTTAAAGCTGCTGTCGAACTCTGATCTTGTCAACGAACTTGTCCATTAGATAAGGGATCATATATTCCTCCATTCTAGATATCATATGGACTGAGACATGGATTATAATCATTCTCTCTGTCCATTTGTTGTTTCCCGATTTCCGATTTATGACGACTGACTAATTGAACAAATCAAATCAGTCCTGGCCCGGCCGAGCACTTCCATTTGTCATCATCAAATCATCGAGGGGCCCACAAATATCTCTTTTATCCCGAAGGTAAAAGGAATGGATAAACTTCGACTCATATGGCTTGTTCTACTACTTGTTGAATCATACACAAAGGCACGTTTTATAACACCGAGTTACCATATGCGTTTACGTGCAATCAATGTACTATCAACTCATAGTAACAACTCATATCTCTAGGTTTGAAGAATATAAGATATTATCGTCTCATGATCACTCGTGATAAAATCCATGAAGTGATTCCAATGAGCGCGGGTTGAATCCAATACTCAGAACTTATGAGCACTCATGATTGTTGTAGCCTTGTCCAACACCTTAGACCTCTACAACCCATCATGACAGTCTTAATTCATATCTACTTCCAACATATGACCGACTGTGGATGGTTTGAATAACTTAGTCATTCCGGAAGAATAACCCAGTTTATTCGGGAAGTCAAAACATGCAAAATGAAACACAATAATAATTGAATCCAATATGGTATCAACCCTTTGAACATAAATAAAACACCTTTTATTTATCACCATATGATTACACATTATTCATTGTATACTGTTTCAGCTATCAACTTTATTCTTGAATTTAAAACAATAGTTGTCCCATGCTCCAAGCATGTACACTATGTTTTCTTAAACACTAGTCATGCCACACACCAAGTATGCATACTATGTTTGTCTATGATCTTTACTTTGTGAACTAGATCAATTGAACATAACTTCAATGATTCTCTTTTCACACTCCCAAATCCTTACCGCAAATACAAGAATTCCATATTCATGCCATTCACTGAAATCTGTTAGATTCTAAACTTATATGCATTGATCCTCTTGTAATGATTATGCACAAAGTCAGAAAGACTTGACAACAAATATTACAGAGGATTCAAAAGAAGATCATCCTTCTTGCATTAAGTTTCCTTAATCTTACACAGATTGAAAATTCTAACTTTGAAACATTTCCAGAATCCATTTTGACTATCACTTCTGAACAAGAGTTGCCTCCTTCCAGATTATGTCAATATGGTCCTTCCAGAATTATCACTATACTTCCAACTGTCCTTGAGCAACCAATCTTTGGTAAACCTTAGATTGTCCTCGACAATTGTTTAATCCTTTTAGTCATATCCAGTTCTAAACCTTTTCCCTTCTTAATGCCCCAGGCATTTGGAAAATTTTAGAACGGATGAATATAGCACATGTAATCGATCCTATATCCGAAGCATATGGGACACGATTCATGATGTCTTACATAAAGACTAAACCAGTCTTTTGCTATAATATTTCCATTTCAATTTGCCAAGTTCTCATAATTCAGATTATGAAAAGGGATGCCGTAATCATAATCGAATTTTAGAACGCAAATAATGGACCCATATACAGAATTTCCTTATGTTGAGCCACTCCAACATGAAATTCATATATATCCTTGACTAAATGATTAAAACCTCACGATCTAAACTTATAGATTTGAGATGAAGTATAATTTCCTCTCCCTTAATTATAGCAAAACAACTTTTTCAACCCCTGCAACCTCACGAATTGAAACTTTTTGTTTTCTATAATTAACATTGCTAACTTGCAATACATATCATAATGATCATGCTCCCACTAACATGATGATTATTAGCATAACACTTATGCTCCCACTAGCTTTGACATGTACTCAGAAATCAGCTGGACTTCTAGAAATCAATACTTCATTGACTTTCTTACCAAAGTTCAGATTTCTGATACTAGATTGTTTTGATAAAACTTTATCAAAAAATCATACACCTTCCCTTAGATAGCACACTTGTGTGTCTAAACAGTTATGAAGAGGTATGTCGTAATCATAATGGTTAGACCTTTTTGCCACTTCTCACAAGTCCATATTAGTGTGCCGGTTAACCACACGCGCTCCACTAACGACTTTGAGAATGCAAATATCACAATTGCTATCTAGATAAAATCTACTTAGTGAAAGTGTTTCCTCACCATCATTTTCATGAATCGGAGAGAAACCTTATGACACTTAGATTTAATGGTGTATGAGTTCCTACCCATATGAATTTGTCAAAACCATAATCATAAGACAAAGATAATGACAAATCCAAGACCATATGGATTGAACTCAATCTTAACTTCTTGCCACCTGGCAGCTCAAGGGCCTGCCATTGCTTCCAAGTTGTTGTGCAACAAATTGAGAACTCTAAGAACTCATATGCAAAGCCAACTTTAACTGGAATGGGCACAGAATATGTCAACACGATAGGTTATAAACCTCAAGTCGTGTGCTAGTGAAGAACTTCAGGTTCTATTCTTGATTAGTTCTTGAGACTTTCAAGACCTTTAAGACTCCCACTGTCCTCTTGACCTATAAGACTCCCTTGTCAAATATCCAAGAGATAG
This sequence comes from Lactuca serriola, assembly GCF_051521515.1. Taxonomy (NCBI): domain Eukaryota; kingdom Viridiplantae; phylum Streptophyta; class Magnoliopsida; order Asterales; family Asteraceae; genus Lactuca; species Lactuca serriola. The sequence goes on along the minus strand of NC_136412.1, from coordinate 263,878,302 downwards.
TGTGGATTCTAATCAAGACAAACACTTCACACATTTGGCCTAAGTTGATCTTTGTTTTATCCAAAACATCACAACTTACCAATTTCAAATGTACAAGAGTAGAAAACTTTTACTCTTACATTTGACAAGTGTTTTAAACCTTCTTTAAGACATGTCACTCAAGTTACAATCTTGGAGTATGACTCTAAGACTTGTATTGGAACGAAGTATGACTCATCTTCTTGATTTAACCATTTCAACAATTCAAGATTCCTCTTCTTAGTCATAAGAATGCACTAAGATTTCCTTAGAGAACTAATTTTGATATGGTTTCTTAATCATTAGATGATCACAAAACCGGATACTAAAGTACTCTCCCATCTTTTCAGATTTGAGAAACTTTTATCCTTCTGCCTAATTTGATTCTTCTTATTCGCTCTGCCATACATTGGAACCTTTTCCAATGTCTCAGAGTTACACTTAAGCTTGTAAGTATAATCATATTTACTGAGCTTTAGTAAACTATGACGAATAGTCTTATCTGTCTTTTGTGGTGGACTTAATTAGTGCACAAGAATGTGTACTCGATCCCTTAGTCCATTACCTGACTCACACATCCATGTGAACAAGTAATTAGTCTTAATTTTCCAAAACTTGAAAGTTCTCATTCATCATGCTATATAACTTGCATGATTCCAAGTTTCGGTCCAATTGAAACTTGAGTGATGAGAATCTTTCCTTATTTGGTAAATCTAGACATTACCACAAATGAAAGAATCAATTTCATATTTCCACTCTTGCTGTTAATGGAATCTTATAAGCAACAATTTTTTCTCAAATGCCATTGTAAGGATATTTTAAAATAAATAAAATCAAAAAATTTCGATTATTTTAAAACTTTGCGGAAAAACTAATCCTTACAATCCATATGAAAACTTGTTGTTATCTATTCCTAAGCAAAAATATCATAACTCCTAAGAAGTAGCTCAAGAATCCGATTTTTCAAGCTACGCAATAGAAATCCATCTACGCGATCAGATTCAACATATTCTTTCTTTAAGTTTCTTCACTTTTCTTTGATTCTTAAAACATCACCATGCGACCCGGTCACATCATGTATCAAGAATCTCATAATAGAAACTTAACAGAGTTAGATAGTGGACTTTACCTGAAGTAGAGTCAAACTTATTGACTTTAACATCCTTAGGTAAATCTGGCAGCTTCGCAACCAATGCCCCTTTCTTTGGCAATACAAACATATGGACCCTTTGATAATAGTACACGAGACTATCACAGACTTAGCTTTTCTCTTTACCATTTGGTCAACTGAGTTGACTATGGCCGATCCCTTTCCATTGGGAAGAGAATGCTTTACAGGATATCCAATGTCATCATTGTCAATGTCCATAAAGTTTTAGGAAGTTGATCTTAGCAAATAGATAAGATCATTAAGGGTCTTTTCATAGTCTGTTTCATAGGTGTCCCAAAGGAACTCACTATGTGACTTAGAAAGTGATTGAACCACCAACTTTCTCAAGACTTTGACACCCAACTCTCTCGGCTTGTCAATATGTGACTACATCTCCAAGATGTGATCACACCCAGACCTTGCCTTGCCAATTGGGCTTGAGTAACCTTAAACTTTTTCAAGAACTTATGGGTTGGGGAGAATAATTGGAGGAGGAGAAATATGTATGATATCCATGGGACATCATCTTCATTAAGGAAACCTTGTTTCACTAGATTTGGGAAGATCATAGGTGTCTATTACAGACATCTTTTGGGAGATATTCAAGATAGTTGATTTAAAGTCCTTAATATGACACCCAATATGAAATATTAAGGCTAGGACCCAACAAACTATTTTATAACATAGAAGAGGTATGCCGTAATCCAAGCTATAAAATATTTGAAGGTAGGTGAATGACGATTCACCAATTTCCACCAAGATAAATGAAATGAATTATTAGGTTTTAATTGGTTTTGAAACTCCTAGATCTTTGAGATTCATTGAACTTTTCAAAGGCATGTTTCAATCTCGAGTGTGCCCTTCAGGTTTTGTGAATGGGATGCCGAGGATCACAAAACAAGGTGTGAAGTAACCATGCAAATCACTTGGTACCCTTAATAAATTACCCCTCAATCGATGTGCCGGTTAACCACACACGCTCCATCGATACTATGATAAATATTAAGTCACCCTTTACCTACCTTGTTAAGTCCAAGTTAGTGTGCCGGTTAACCACACACGCTCCACTAACGACTTAGACAAAGTGTAAAGTGTAATTTCATGGGTTAGCACCTTATTCACATTTTTCCTAAGTAACTAAGATTGGGTATTATTAAGAGTTTAGTTACTTAGTATTATCATTAATACTTTTAATGAAGGGAGAATTCTAGTCCTGTCAAACCCGTTCGGCTAACGACCCTCCACCAGTCAAGCAAGCGGTGGGTGAGAGTGGACACCCATTAAGTTGCTATTTTATAGGCAACAACCTTATACCCACCTTATAGACCGGCTTCGTGAATGAGGCGTACTAGCGGTAAGACTGACTTTACTCTTATACATATATATATTATTAACTTATAATATTATAAAGTATAAGGGTTGAATTTTAACTTTTAAAATTCTAAGGGCTAACTTGGAATTAAAGTATTCATAAGTGAAAACTTTACAAATTCCAAAACTTGAGGGCAAGTTTTGAAACAATTCAAAACTAATTAATTCCATAACTTATGTGTTTAAAGTAGTTTTAATCCAAAAACTCTTCAAGTTCCATAACTTGAGGACAAGTTATGGAAGACTTTAAACTAATAAAAGAATTAACTTTTCTTTATTTTATAACTTATGGAATTAATTAAGGTTACACCTTTTATTTTATTTTATTTTATTTTATTAAATGAAGAGACTCTTGGTCCTCCATAACTTGAGGACAAGTTATGGAGTCATAAAACCATTTAATTAGAACTAGACTCTTCATTTTTGTAACCTTTGCCAATTTTTATGAGTTTTATGATTCTTAAATGTGACTTTTCATATAACTTGAGGACAAGTTACAAAAACACATTTTAGAATCAATTCTTAGATTAATTTGGATTAAAACCAACTATCACATAATTTTATTCATTAATCTAAATTCACTCATAAAACAAGGTAACACAAAAAACTTTTGGTGATCCATAACTTATTCTTAAGTTATGGAATCCTTTAAAACATTAACACCAAATTTTGTAACTCCAAAAAAACTTTGAATCAAATTTTTTTTTTTAAAACCTTTTCATATCCATAACTTATGGAGGTTTCAAAAAATAAAACTCTTTAGATCAAACTTTTAAAACTAATAAAATAATCATATTATTTTATCTTTTATTAAATTTGACCTAATTCAACTCATAAAGCAAATTATTCAAATTTTACAAATAATTAGTTTTTCACAAGAACAAGTAATTATCTTAAAATTTGACAAACTTCATGTTTTTTTTTACAACTTTGAAAATAAAATATTTGCATCAATATAACAGAAAACAACCCGTGGCTCTGATACCACTGTTGGGTTTTGAGCATTCTAACACTCATATGGTGTACATGCAACCCTATAAACCTTGGATCTATGTTTTCTCTATTATACATGCAAATAAGAACTTTCCAAGGCTTTAATCCTAACTAGCATATTATGATGTTCTTAATCTACAAAGTACTAGTTAGAAGACATACCTTTTGATGTAGCTTGATGTCTTCAAGCTTTAAGAGCTTAGCCCCAATAGTGTGGAAGCCTCAAGTGGAATCACAAATCACCAAGACACCTTGGAAGACTTTAGAGAATATGAATACTTGGTTCTCTCTTAGTGAAATCGGCTAGCCCTCTTAGTGTATCACACTAGTGCCCATTTCACCAACCAAAGACATCTTTATATAGTATGGAGGATTAGGGTTAAACCCTAATACCCATGACCTTTCATTTCTAGGATCCATGGGTTAAACACTCCATGGACTATCCATGAAAGCTTAGCCCAACCTAAATGAACTTGGCCCATTCCATATATATAAGAGTCCATATTTAATTAGTTCCTTTTTGATCACGTAATTAATTATAAATTAATTCTTGATCAATACTAATTAAATAATATGATTCCATATTAATATATTAGAACTTATAATATATTAATATTAATCGTAAACATACTATTCTCAAAAGATTATCCATATAAATTGTGTCGGTGAAGTGCAACCCAAATGGACCATGCCGGGTCGGGTCAAGTACATACCAAATATAGTTATGGACTTAGACATTAATCCAACAGAGATATCCTTAGATCTGTTCATTTAGGAGTTGTAGAGCCCAGATCTATTGCCTTTTTTAAGTTACCTTGCATGAAAACCCTAGATCTAGCCTTTATTATGCTTTTTGAGCCATTTTAGCTTCATGGATGCATATGGGCACGTAAAGATAGAATCTTTATGTGCTAATCGAGTTAAGGGAGTCCAGATCTATTAGTTTTATACACTGGATTCAAGCAGAATCGAGTTTTGAGTTGCTGCATGCAAGCGACTCGGCGAGTCAGAAGAACGACTCGGCGAGTCGAGTCGCGAGTCCCCGTTTTTCCCCTTTTGAGTGATGTCGAGTGGAAGCCTGTGAGTAGTAGAGTGGACTCAGTGAGTCGGAGAGCAGACTCAGTAATGGAGGGACTCGGCGAGTTGTTCATACAACTCGGCGAGTCCAAGGCAATCTTCTTAAGCTCAAGAACAAGTCGTCGAGTTGTTCATATGACTCGGCGAGTCGGATGAAGATTTTCTGAGTTCTTGGATAGAGAGAGTACTCGTCGAGTCGATGCCATACTCGACGAGTAGCCACGAGTGGGGTTGTGAAATGAGATTAGAGACTCGGCGAGTTGGTGGCCCAACTCGGCGAGTCAGGTCAACTGTGGGTTGACTTTGACCGGGAGGGTTGACTTTGACCAAGGGTAAAAGAGTCATTTTACCCCAGTGCAGTGTTTAGTATTTGATTGAGTGTGTTTATGGCCTTGTAGCCGGGGAGATACCGGAGCAGCAGCAGTTAGCTTCCAGAGCCATTCACACAGCAGCCAGTTCACGAGGTGAGTGTTCCTTCCAGTAGTAACGGGTCTAAGGCCACAATGCCGACCCGTTTAGCTAACAGTCAGCTTCGGACCTTGGTCCGATGTAGTAGATAGTATGTCTGATGCCTTCGTGGTTCAGACAGGGTTATGTGTTCATGCTAGATGATATGTTTATGCTATGTTCAGTCAGCTTCGGACTTCGATCCGATGTAGGGGATAGGGTCCCAGTCAGCTTCGGACTTCGGTCCGATGTCAGCTTCGGACTCCGGTCCGATGTAGGGGACGTAGGTCCTAGTCAGCTTCGGACTTCGGTCCGATGTCTCAGTCAGCTTCGGACTTCGGTCCGATGTCCTAGTCAGCTTCGGACTCGGTTCGATGTAGGGGACGAAGGTCCCAGTCAGCTTCGGACTTCGGTCTGATGTATTAGCCAGCTTCGGACTTCGGTCCGATGTAGGGGGCAAGGCCCCGGTTAGGCGGACTTCGGTCCGATGCAGTGGGCAAGGCCCCGTATGTGCTTTATATGTTATTGTGTGGTATGTGGTAGTTTGGGGGAGCTCACTAAGCTTCGTGCTTACAGTTTCAGTTTTGGTTTCAGGTACTTCCGCAAGCAAAGGAAAGAGCTCGGGATGATGGCATCGCACACACACACACCACAGCTTCAGTTTTTATCCTGGGAGTTGACTCAGTTTTCTTATATATGTTTTGATACAGTTGTGACACAGTTTTCTTGTTACAAGTATTTTAGTATGGTTTTGAGATACGCAACGCATGGTCTTATTATGATATACTCAGTTTTATGATTTTTGGTGGTATTAAAAATGAAATTTTCGGGTCGTATTTTTGGGTCGTTTCAAGTTGGTATCAGAGCCTTGGTTTGAGGGATTCGGATACACTTCCGGGTGTATCTGAACTCAAACTAAGGAAAAATAAAAGGTTTTTGAAAAGAAAAATGTTTTCTAAAGGAATTCTAAAAGCGCTTAGAAAGAAAGGAAATTTTTCTTAAAACGAGATAAGGGTGTGGTGCATGCGATCAGCCGAGCTCAAGTAAGTACTCCCAAATTACCAATACAAGTTTTATTATTATGATTAATTGTTCCAACTTCAGTAGAACAGCATGCTAGTATAGGACTAAGGATCTAGGAGGATGCCTTATGTGCCTGCTTTATGTGTTACAGCTTTATGAGAATTGCATGCTAGTATTGAGTAAATAGCAGTAGGATGGCCTGTTTAGGTTATGCCTGGTAGCGCGAGCTTAGCATTGTATGCTAGAGTAGCTTCTCATTATGAGAATAGTTTTTCCTGAGTATGTTTCCCTTATCCGAATGCTGGTTGCTTTGTGGTATGTGGGACTCTGAGTGGTGGGAGTTAGCCATTAGGTGAATACGCCACATCACATGTGATCAAGGTTGAATAATCTCAGAGTGTTGGATTTGGCCCTATTGCGCAGCTCTTGTCTGAGTCCAACCGTTGTAGGGACGAGTCTTTTACTCGAAGGATTATCTGAGCCTCATTGTATGTGATGGTATTCAGGTGGTGGCTAAATAGCATTTACGAGGAGGCCTTCAGCAGCTGAGGACTGGTTTGAGTGGAGTCAGAGATTTCCCTAGGGCAAGCCTAGGATGAGAGTAGCAGAGATCAGTAGTAGTAGAAGTGACTTGGTGGAGTCAAGGCAGTTCTTGAGGAAAGTACGGATAGATGTGGAAGGTAGTATGGGCCCGTACTACTGAAAGCAGAGGATCCGTACTCGAATCAAGGAAGGCCGAGACAAGACCAGGAAGCTAGTAGTGGTATCAATGATCCCTTGAGATATTTCAGTTTTCTGATGTCGTTGTGATGTGTTTCAGCATGGTGGTTTTGCGTTCGAGACCAGCAGCCGGCAGTGGAGGTGCCGGGGAGGGATCAGGTTCAGGCTCGGGGGACGAGCGTATGGATGAGCAGACCAGAGAGTTTCTCTCTTCAGAGATTACTCGTATCATTGTAGAGCAAACTCCTGTGATCTTCGGTTCGATCAAGGAGGGTATCCTAGAGCTGATGGACGAGAGATTGGGCACCTTCCGTGCCGAGGTGGCGGCCATGATGGGGTCGCGCACTCTTACATTCAGGGAGTTCAGGGCATGTGGAGCTCCGGACTATCATGGGGCGCGGGACCCCATAGCGAGGACTAGATGGTTGGCGGATGTGGCCAACGCATTCTGCACTAGCCGGTGTCCCGAGGGGGACAAGGTCAGTTTGGCGTCCTGTCTTCTGAAGGACAGGGCACAGGATTGGTGGGAGGAGGTCGGACATACCATTAGAGATGATGCAGCATTGGATGCCATGACCTGGGCTGATTTCTCTACCAGGTTCAGGGCGGAGTTTGCACCAGTTATTGAGGTGCAGCAGCTAGCCAGGGAGTTTCAGGACCTCACCCAGACTACAGAGACCGTGGCGGAGATCACCACCAAGTTTAGGGAGAGGGCTCTTCTTGTTCCTCAGTATGCGGCCGATGAGGAAATGAAGAAGGCCCGTTATCATGAGATGTTGCGGAGCGATATCCGCCAGTTTGTGAGCCGGTCCAGCTGTAAAACGCTGGATGACATGATTGCTAGGGCTCGAGAGAGGGAGATTGATCTCGAGATGGAGAAGAAGAGGAAACTGGAGGCGGTTTTGGGTTCAGGAGGTTCGGGCAAAAAGCCCAAGGTTTCAGATCACAGGTCCAAGTCTCAGCCGAGCCACAGCCGATGTGGCAGGTGTGGGAAGATGCACGATGGGGTGTGCAAGGCAGGGAGTTCCGGCTGTTTCAAGTGCGGTCGGACTGGGCATTTGAGCAGGGATTGTACGGCCCCTGCTACTGCTGTTGCAGCATCAGATCTGATTTGCTTTCAGTGCATCAGATCTGATTTGCTTTCAGTGCAATCAGGGTGATTCATTGTTTATCATAGTTCGATGGAGCGTGTGTGGTTTACCGGCACATCGAATAGGTGATCATTACAATGAAGGCACCATGTAAATTTGCATGCTAATTCACACCCACTTTGTGATCCTCGGTATCCCAGTCACAAACGAGAGGGGCATATCGAGATTTAAACATGCCATTGAAAAGTTTTCAATGAATCTCATCCAAACCTAGGAATTCTCAATACATTTAGAACTTAAAGTTATGTGGTGGAGAATTAGTGAATCGTCATTCACTTACCTTCAAATTGTTTGCATGTTAGATTACGACATCCCTTTTCTAATATGTAAATATTGTTGTTGGATCCAAGCCCTAATTTTTCTTATTGGGTGATAATTAGGGATTCATATTCTAATCTATCTTTGTCCTTTCTATTTGTAGATGTCGAACGCAAACAACGTTGCTGCTAGTTCATTCACATTGATGAGCCTTTGTCAAAAGGTTACTTTCGATGGGACGAATTTTAGTGAATGGATAAGATACATTCGCACAATTGCTCGCTATGAGGACAAGGAGTATGTCCTAGATGAGAAGCTCGAGAAAATCAACCCAGAAATCGCTACTCCGGCTGAAATGACCGCTTTTGAAACTCACGAGCGTGATGCAACGAAGGTACATTGCATCATGATAGCCACCATGAATGACGAATTCCAAAAGTCCTATGAGGACATGTATCCGTATGAAATGCACCAAGACTTGTTGGAGAGACACCACCAGAACGCGAGGCAAGAGCGTTACGAGATTTTCACTAACATGATTTCCGCTAAAATGGGTCATGGAGAATCTCTTACCGTGCACCTGCAAAAGATGCAAAGGTATATCGATCGTCTTCGCAAGTTGAATGTTGACTTTAGGGAAGACTTGGGGATCGACATGGTGCTTCACTCTTTGCCTCCATGTTACAATCAATTTAGGATGACCTACCACATGAACAAGGAAGAGGTCACCCTAAGCAAGCTCCAAGGTCTCCTTAGGGTTGCTGAAAGCAACCTAAAGGACAAGTCTGTTGCACCCACTCCCAATCCACCCGCTGCTCCTGTTTTGGCCATTGGGAAAGGAAGAGGCAAGAAGAGGAAGGCTCCGTCTAAGAGCCACCGCAAGGGAAAGTCCCGAGATGGTTCCTCTTCTAGTGGGACCAAAGTTGATCCTGCTAAACCTTGTCCTAACCCTATGGAGGCAAAGTGCCATCATTGCCATAAAATAGGGCATTGGAAGAGAAGCTGCCCAGACTACCTGCAAGCCATAAGGGAAGGAAAGATCAAGCCATCTTTCGCAGGTATTTATACAATTAAATCTAATGATTCATCTCATGCTAATTCTTGGGTCCTTGATACCGGTTGTGGTTACCATATTTGTTCCGATTTGTAGGGACTAAGAAGAAATAGGGATGTGGAGCATGGAAGAATAAATCTAATCATGGGGAACAGAAGATCGTCACCTGTGACCAAGATTGGAGTGTATTCTTTAGTGCTTAGGAATGGTTTATCTTTAGATTTGAACAATTGTTGCTATTCGCCAGAAATGGCTAGAAACATCATTTCATTTCATGGTTTGTTTAGACAAGGTTTTAGATTTTCTTTTAATAATGAGAATGGTTCTATTCTTGCTTATCTAAATGGTGTCTTATATTTTGAAGCTACACCATGTAATGGAATTTATGAAACTGTTATGATTGTAGATAACTTAGGAAATGATGTTTTATGCATGGATTCTTCTAATGGTGTGGATAGAGCATCCTTGTGGCATTGTCGTCTTGGACATGTCAACAAGAAGCGCATAGCCCAACTCCAAAAGGATGGAGTGTTGGAGTCATTCGACCTTAGGGAAGATGACACATGCGAGTCTTGTTTACTTGGAAAGATGACTAAGTCACCCTTCACAAGTACATGTGAAAGGGGTGAGGGTCTATTGGACCTAATACATACCGATGTGTGTGGACCGTTTAGATCAACCACGAAGGATGGAAACCGCTTCTATGTGACTTTTACCGATGACTATAGTAGATATGGGTATATTTACTTAATCAAGCAAAAGTCGGAAACTTTTTAAAAGTTCAAAGAGTTTAAAAATGAAGTGGAGAATCAATTAGGAAGGAAAATCAAGATGCTTCGATCCGATCGAGGAGGAGAGTACCTAAGTCTTGAATTCCACGATTATCTCAAGGAGTGTGGAATAGTTTCACAATTGACGCCACCTAGGACACCGCAGTTGAATGGTGTGGCAGAAAGGCGTAATCGAACCTTGTTAGACATGGTTCGCTCTATGATGAGTCGTGATTCACTACGTATCTCTTTTTGGGGGTATGCCTTAGAGACTGTCGCCCATATCCTTAACCGAGTCCCTACTAAGAAGGTTGCCAAAACACCTCACGAGATGTGGACAGGGAAAGCTCCCTCGTTGGCACATATCAAGGTTTGGGGTTGCGAGGCTTTCGTAAGATGAGATACTCACGACAAGCTCGAACCTCGTAGTGAGCGATGTATTTTCATCGGCTACCCGCAGAAATCCTTTGGATATCTCTTCTATAGACCAAAGGACAATGTTGTCTTTGTTGCGAGGAGAGGAGATTTTCGAGAGCGAGAACTCATAAGCCAAGGAGACAGTGGGAGGCAAATCGAGCTTGAAGAGATTCAAGAATCGATAGATGAAGGAACCGCTACCGCTGGCACTGAACCCGAGGAGGAAACTCCGGTTGAACCGATTGATGAGTCCTTACCTCTTAGACGTTCCGAAAGAGTTAGAGTTCAACCCCAGTTTTATGGTTTTCATATTACTACCGAAGGGGATACGTATATTAGTGATGGTACACTAATAAATCTTGATGAACCTAATAGCTATAAGGAAGCTATGGCAGGCCCGGAGTCTACGAAATTGAAAGAGGCAATGGACAGCGAGATCCAGTCCATGTATGACAACCAAGTTTAGAATTTGGTTGATAATGTGCCCGGACGTAAGACCGTCGGGTGCAAATGGATCTTCAAGAAGAAGACTGACGTGGATGGAAACGTACACACATATAAGGCGTGATTGGTTGCGAAGGGCTTTACTCAAACTCCCGGAGTTGACTATGATGAGACCTTCTCACCAGTTGCGAAGATTAAGTCTATTAGAGTGATGCTAGCTATTGCCGCATTTCATGATTATGAGATTTGGCAAATGGATGTCAAAACCGCTTTCCTTAATGGGAAGTTGGTTGAGGATGTTTACATGGCTCAGCCAGAAGGTTTTGTCGATCCGAAGCATCCAAATAGAGTGTGTAAGCTTGAGAAGTCCATTTATGGACTTAAGAAAGCGTCTCGCAGATGGAATCTTTGCTTCGATGAGAAAGTCAAAGAGTTTGGATTTGTACGAAGCGAAGATGAATCGTGTGTATATGTCAAAGCCAGTGGGAGTATAGTAAGCTTCCTCGTTCTGTATGTCGACGACATACTACTCATAGGAAACGACATCCCGACTCTGCAGGAGGTTAAGTCCTGGCTCGGGAAGTGCTTCGCTATGAAGGACCTCAGAGAGGCTTCCTATATTTTGGGAATAAGGATAGTGAGAGAAAGAAGTAAGATACTAATAGGACTTAGTCAGAACACTTACTTAGATAAGGTACTAAAACGTTTTAGTATGGAAAACTCGAAGAAGGGAGAATTACCGATACAAAGTAATGCCAAGTTGAGTAAGACTCAAAGTCCAAGTACCGAAGCTGAAATAGCAGAAATGAGCCGAGTACCATACGCTTCCGCAGTTGGCTCAATCATGTATGCTATGACTTGTACTCGCCCTAATGTAGCCTTTGCTTTGAGTATGGTTAGCAGATATCAAGGGAACCCTGGCAGAGCCCATTGGATTGCGGTGAAGAATATCCTTAAGTACCTTCGGAGGACGAAGGAATGGTTCTTCGTCTTCGGAGGGAGTGATGACTTGAAGGTGCGAGGGTATAGTGACGCCACCTTTCAGACTGACAGGGACAACTACCGTTGGCAGTCGGGCTGGGTCTTTACCCTGAATGGAGGAGCAGTAACTTGGAAAAGTTCCAAGCAGGAAACCGTAGCTGATTCAACGTGCGAATCAGAGTACATTGCAGCGAGCGAAGCGTCGAAGGAGGCAATATGGTTAAAGAAGTTCATCAGTGATCTTGGAGTTGTACCCGCCATAAAGGAGCCCATGGAGATTTTCTGTGATAATGAAGGAGCGGTTGCCCTGACCAAGGAACCGAAGGATCATGGTAGATCTAGACATATCGACAGAAAATATCACTTTATTAGACATCGTGTAGAAGAAGGACAACTCGTAGTGAAGAGGATATCATCAGAAGATAACCCAGCAGATCCGCTTACGAAGGGACTGAGTAGGGTTAAGCACTTGTAGCATGCTAGGAGTATTGGGCTGAAGGATGATATTAGTATAGATTAGATAATAGTAGAAACGTGTAATAGATAAATGTAATTAACATTTGATGATTAAATAAAAGAGTATTATTTATGAGTAATGTTACTGTCTTATGTTAATTGTTTAACTATTGTTTCATTTTGCATGTTTTGACTTCCAGAATAATTGAGTTTATTAAAAATAATCGAATTGTTCAAATTGTCCACAATCGTTCATATGTTGGAAGTAGGTATGAATGAAGATTGTCATGAATTGGTGTGTAGATCGTCTAAATGGTATTAGACATAGCAAAAGTTTGCTGTAACGTTCATGAGTGCTTATGAACTAGTTTTGAGCATTGGAACAAACCCGCGCTTGCTGGAATCACCTTATGGAATGTGATAAAAGGGGTGATCGCAAGACGATACTATCATATAGTCTTAAAACCAAGATATATGGTTTGTTATTTGTTGATTGGTTGTACATTGATAATGCAAAACCGCATCAGTAACTTGATGTTATAAAACGCATTGTTGTGTATGGCTGATTAATGAATAAGTAAATGCATATAAGTCGAAGTTTATCTGTTACTTTTATCCCAAGAGGGTAAAAGTGATATCTCGGCCGCTCGATGATTTGATTTGACTTATGTGCCGGGCCCGGTCAGAACTGAATTGATGTGTTCGATTAAGTTCTATGTCAAATAAATCGGAGATCGAGAAACCAAATGCTAGACTAATTATTCCATAGAATTGTCAGCATGATATCTAAACAGAGGAATGTACGATCCCTTATCTAAAGGACAAGATTGATTAGATCAGAGTTTGACAGTGTCTTTAAGAGCTACAATTGCTAATCGGAATATACTTGTATATATAGTTACTAGACTTATCCAAGTGGGAGACTGTTGGAATAGTGTTTAAGGCTACAACTATATTAGGCAAGTATCTGACCCGGTTGAGCATGATCCTTTTGGGTTGCCTTCACCATAGCAACTTGACAGGATGATTTATAATGAGAGAAGGAATATTATTATTATATTATAAGAATAATATAAGGAATAATAATAATATTATTTGATTAATATAAGTCATAAATTAATTAGGAATTAATTTGGTGACTTAAAGAGATTAATTAAATAAAGGGGTATAAACTGTCAATTGTTTGATAGTTGCACTTTGGGCTATATATCCTTTATGGATAAGGGGTGGACGATTTCTAGGGCTAAGGATAGCCATAAAATCGTCCAAGGCTTATCATGGAAAGGATTTGGATTGCTTAGGGCTTAAGTTATCCAATTAGGGTTTAAGGGTGAAACCCTAGGAGCCTTACAAGTATAAATAGACCCCAAGGGCTAAGGGATTTTGGGACTTGTGCTTAGAGAAGAAACCCTGGCCAAATTTCTCTTCCCTCCTCTCTCTCAAATCATCCTCCTTGCTAGTTGGTGTTTGTAAGCCATTAGAGGAGTGACAATTATGACTCTAAAGCCTCAAGGACAACAAGATCAAGCAAGTGATTCAAGGTAAACTTCTAATCTCTGATTTCATATTATTGTTATTGTATGTTAGCCATTAGAAGTCTTGGATTCAATGTATGTTCAATTAGAGAAACCTAGATCCAAGCATTAGGGTTGCATGTGCACATAGGAATGTTCATATGGCTAAAACCCATCAATATAAAGATTAAAACCACTATTACATGATGTTATATGGATACAATAGGTGACATTTAAAAATGTGGTAAGTGTTTCATTTAAGATGTTGCTTCATGATTAAGAAGGAAAATTGTTTAATATAGGATGTTGTATTATGATTTAGGGAGTTATATAAGATCAGATGTACAGAGTGATCTAGAGTCTAAGTTGCATGATGGCAGTAATTCCAAAGACGTTAAAATACTGAAGGATGGTGAAAATGAAAAAGTAGCTTATGACGTTTAAGTTAGGAACATGTATGTAAAGATGCTGGTAAAGGGTTTCTTATGATGACTTCCACAACGCACTCCAATATCATCGAGGTTTAGGAATCAAAGGAAATAAAAAGCAAAACCAAAGGGGGAGATTGGTAGATTAATGATGTGAATAAGTAAAGCAACTTGATGAGTTGAGCTTTGTGTCGTAGTGTGTAAATTATTGATTAGATCAATGATACATATGATGAGTAAGTGAAGATGTTAATATAGGGAGTTCACTTACACATTATTTGTAGAAATTAATCGTAGGATTAAATCAACATGATAGGTATAAAGTATATAATGCTTTTCAAAAATTTAGCTCATGTGAAGATTATTGAGTTTTCAGCATTTTAACACTCTTAAGGTGTACATGCAACCCTAGAAACCTTGGATCCATGTTTTACTATGATACACACAAAATTGATTTTCCAAGATTCTTAACCTATCTAGAATACCATGGGGAAATTTTAAACATAAATACTAGAAAAAGAACATACCTTTTGTAGTTTGGATTCCATGAGAACCTTTTGAGCCTAACACCTCAAGTGTGATGCCTCAAATGTCTCACACAACACCAAATACACTTGGAATAACCTTGAGAGAAATAGAACACTTCTAAAATCAGCTATGCCCTCTTGTTCTCACACTAGTGTCGATTCTGGTTGCTCACATATTCCTTTTATAGTGTGTCATAAGTAGAGTTACACCATGCAAACCATAACTTGACATGGATCTTCATTTCCATGATCCATGGGTTCAAAAACACCATGGAGCATCTTATGGGTTTTAGCCCAACTTGATAATCCATGGAGCATTAGCCCACTATACAAGAATATGTGATTTACACAATCAACCCATATATTTAATTAGTCTTCTTTTGATCACTTAAATAATTGCAAATTAAATCTTGATCAATACTAATTAAATAATATTATTAATATATTAGAACTTATAATATATTACTAAACCTTAAGTGTTATTTCTCTCATTTTAGTATATCCAAATGCATGATGCCATGCAACCCAAATGGACCATGCTAATTGGGTCAAGTACATTCCATAAATAATTATGAACTTAGACATCTAATCCAACAGTCTCTCACTTGGATAAGTCTAATAACTATATCTGCAAGAATAACTTCAAGAACCGATCAGCAATCATAGCTCTTTCAAGGTCTCGCGGAACTGAGATGATGATGATACACCATTTAAGATAAGTGATCATATAATCCTCTGTTCGAGATATCAGTCAGACAAATACATGGAACAATGTCTTACTTATTGTCCAGCAGTTTGTTTCTCGATTTCCAATTTGATTGACATAGAACTTATTTGAACACATCAACTCAGTTCTGACCGGGCACGGTACATGGGTCAACACAAAATCATTGAGGGGCCCAGATATCGCTTCTAATCCAAGAAGGAATAGATAAACTTCAACTCATATGCTTATTCTACTACTTGTTGAATCATACACAAAGGCACGTTTTATAACATCGAGTTACCAATGCGTTTACGTACAATCAATGTATAACCAACTCATAGGCAACAAGTTATATATCTAGGTTTGAAGACTTATATGATATTACCGTCTCATGATCACTTGAGATAAATTCCATGAAGTGATACCAGTGAGCGTGGGTTGAATCCAATACTCAGAACTTATGAGTACTCATGAATGTTGCAGCAATCCTTGCTATGTCCCATACCTTGGACATCTACAATCCAACTTCATGATAGTCTTGATTCATATCTACTTCCAACATATGATTGACTGTGGATGGTTTGAATAACTTAGTCATTCAGGAAGAGCGACTTAGTTAATCTGGAAGTTAAAACATGCAAAGTGAAACACAAGAATAATCAAATCCAATATGGTCTCAGAACTTATGAATATAAATAAAACTTCTTTTATTTATCACCATATTGATTACCTATCATTCATTGCATACTATTTCAAACTATCAACTTTATACTTGAATTAAAAACAATAGCTGTCCTATGCTCCAAGCATGTACACTATGTTTTTCTAAACACTAGTCATGCCATACACCAAGTATGCACACTATGTTTTTCCAAACACTAGTTATGCCATACACCAAGTATGCACACTAAGTTTTTCTATGATCTTTATTATGTGAAATAGATCGATTGCACATAATTCCAATGATACTCTTTTCATAATCCCAAATCCTTACTACAAATGCAAGAATTCCAAATTCCTGCCATTTAACTAAATCTATTAGATTCTAAATTTATATGCATTGGTCCTCTTGTAATGATTATGCACAAAGTCACAAAGACTTGTCAACAGACATTATAGATTATTCCAATGGAGATCAACTCCATGGAAACAAAGTCTGATATTCAAAGTTCATTGCCTTTGAACATTCTTCTTGCATTAAGTTTCCTAATCTTACACAGATTTAATGAATAACTTCCACCTATGGGAACATTTCCATATTCCCCTTTTGACTATTACTACTGAAAAAGAGTTGCCTCTTTTCAGAATTTGTCAATATGGTCCTTACAAAATTAACACAATACTTTCAACTATCCCTGAGCAACCAATCTTTGGTAAACCTTAGATTGTCCTCGACAATTGTTTAATCAAATTAGTCATATCTAGTTCTAGTACTTTTTCCCTCTTAATGCTCTGGGCATTTGGAAAAATTTAGAACAGATGAATATTATAGCACATGCAATCGATCCTATATCCGAAGCATATGGGAAATAATTCATAAAGACATGATACTAGACTAGTCTTTTGCTATAATTTAGATTATGAAAGGGATGCCGTAATCATAATCAAAATTTAGAACGCAAATAATGGACCCATATATAGAATTTCCTTATGTTGAGCCATTCCAACATAAAGTTCATATACATATCCTTGCCTAAATATGATTAAAACCTCAATCTAAGCTTTTAGAATTGAAGTGAAGTATAATTTCCTCTCCCTTAATTATTGCAAAACAACTTTTTGCCAATTGAAACCTTTTGTTTTCTATAATTAACATTGCTAAATTGCAACACTTATTATAATTATCATGCTCCCACTTGCATGATGATTATTAGCATGAAGCTTATGCTTCCACTAGCTTTGACATGTACTAAGGAATCTGTTGGACTTCTAGAAATCGATACTTTATTGACCTTCTTACCAAAGTTCATATTTCTGATACGAGATGTTTTGATAAAACTTTATCAAAATCATACAAGTTTCCTTAGATAGCACACATGTGTGTCTAAACAATTTCAGAACTATGAAAAGGATGTCGTAATCATAGTCTCAATTGTTTAGACCTTTTCCATCTCTCACAAGTCCATGTTAGTGTTCTGGTTAACCACGCACGCTCCACTAACGACTTTGAGAATGCAAATATCACAATTGCTATCTAGTTAAAATCTACTTAGTGAAAGTGTTTCCTCACCATCATTTTCATGAATCGGAGAGAAACCTTATGACACTTAGATTTTATGGTGTATGTGTTCCTATCCATGTGAATTTGTCAAAACCATAATCACAAGACAAGGTTAGTGATAAATCCAAACTCTTATGGATTGAACTAGTGCAGTCTTAACTTCTTGTCACCTGGCAGCACAAGTGCCTACCATTGCTTCCAAGTTGTTATGCAACTAATTGAGAACTCTCAAAACTCATATGCAAAGCCAGCTTTAACTGGAATGGGCACAGAAATGTCAAAACGATAGGTTATAAACCTTAAGTCGTGTGCTAGCGATAAACTATATGTTTTTCTTTTGATTAGATCTAGAAGCTTTTTCAAGATCTTTAAGACTACCACTGCCCTCTTGACATATAAGACTCACTTGCCAAATATTCAAGAGATAGTGCAGATTCTTTATCAAAACAAACACTTCACACAATTGGCCTTAAGTTGGTCTCTTTTTTATCCAAAACATCACAACTTACCCATTCAAATGTACAAGAGTAGGACACACTTTATTCTTACATTTGACTAGTGTTATAAACCTTTCTTTAAGATATGTCACTCAAGTTACAATCTTGGAGTATGACTCTAAGAATTGTTTTGGAACGAAGTATGATTCACCTTCTTGATTTAACCATTTCAACAATTCATGATTCCTCTTCTTAGCCATAAGAATGCACTAAGAATTCCTTAGAGAACCAATTGTGATATGGTTTCTTAATCATTAAGATGATCACTAAACATGATACTAAAGTACTCTCCCATTTTTTCAAATTTGAGAAACTTTTATCCTTCTGTCTAATTTGATTCTTCTCATTCGTCCTGCAAAACATTGAAAAATTTCCAATGTTTCAGAATTATACTTAAACTGGTAAGTGTAACCATATTTACTAAGCTTTAGTAAATCATGGTGAATAGTCTTATCGATCTTTGTGGTGGACTTGACTGGTGCACAAGAATGTGTACTCGATTCCTTAGTCCTTCACTTGACTCACATATAAATGTGAACAAGGGATTAGTGTTAATTTTCCAAAGCTGAAGGTTGTCATTCATCATACTATACAACTTGCATGATTCCAAGTTTCAGTTCAGTTGAAACCTTGGGTGATGGGAATCTTTCCTTATTTGATAAATTTATACACTACCACAAATGAAAGAATCAAATTCACATTTCCATTATTTCTAGAAACATATAAAAATCAATTTTCCATAAAAGCCATTGCAAGGAGATATAAACTAAAATAAAATCAAATTTTTATTTATTTATAAAATGCGGAAAAACTTTTTCCTGACAATGCAACTTTAAATGAAAACTATGCTGTTACATATTTCCTAGCAATCTATCATAACT
Source organism: Lactuca serriola (assembly GCF_051521515.1). Taxonomy (NCBI): domain Eukaryota; kingdom Viridiplantae; phylum Streptophyta; class Magnoliopsida; order Asterales; family Asteraceae; genus Lactuca; species Lactuca serriola. The sequence continues at coordinate 263,859,198 of NC_136412.1, read as the reverse complement.
CCTAAGTAGTAGCTTAGGAATCCGATCTTCAAACCATGCAATTGAAATCCATCTTCGCGATCAGATTCACCATACTCTTTCTATAAGTGTCCTTCCTTTTTCTTGATTCTGCCAAACACCAAAATGTAACCGAGTCACATTTTGTATTAAGAATCATCAATAAGAAACTTAACAGAGTTAGATAGTGGACTTACCTGAAGCAGAATCAAACTTTCAGACTAGACCTTCTCTCAGATCTTTCAGGTAGTTAGGACAGCTTTGCAACCAATGCCCCTTCCTTTTGGCAATAGAACCATATGGACTCTTTGGGAATGGTACACATGACTATCTCAGACTTAGCCTTTCTCTTTACCATCTGGTCAACCGAGTTAACTATGGTCGATCCCTTTCCATTGGGAAGAGAAAGCTTTCTGAATTTCCAATGTCACCAATTTGTCAATGTCCATGGTAGTTTGGGAAGTTGATCTACTAATCAAATTTGCTTTACCAGAGCTCCAAATCATTTCTGATTCAACAACACCAAGCAAATAGATAAGATCATTAAGGGTCATGTCATAGTCTTTTACATAGTAGTCCCAAAGGACACTCACTATGTGACTTAGAAAGTGATTGAACAACCAACTTTCTCAAGAATTTGACACCCAACTCTCCCGGCTTGTCAATATGTTACTTCATCTCCAAGATGTGATCACACATAGACCTTGCTTGCCAATAGGGTTTGAGTGACCTTGAAATTGTGGGTTAGGGAGAATAATTGGAGGAGGTGGAGGAATTGAAGTATGATTTCCAAGATCCAGTCATGGGACATCATCTTTATTAGGAAAACTTATTCCAAGAGTTTTGGGAAGATCATAATTGTCTGAACTAGACATCTTTTGGGAGATATTCAAGATAGTTGATTTAAAGTCCTTAATATAACACCGAATATGAAATATTAAGGCTAGGACCCAACACAATATTTTACAACTTGGAAGAGGGATGCCGTAATCCAAGCTATGAAATATTTGAAGCTAGGTGAATGAAGATTCACCAATTTCCACCATGAAAAACGAAATAAATTATTAGGTTTTAATTGGATTTGAAACTCCTATATCTTTTAAGATTCATTGAACTTTCAATGACATGTTTCAATCTCGAGTGTGTCCTTCAGGTTTTGTGACTGGGATGCCGATGATCACAAAACAAGGTGTGAAGTAACCATGAAAATTACTTGGTACTCTTAATGTATTACCCCTCAATCGATGTGCCGGTTAACCACACGCGCTCCATCGATACTATGATAAACATTAAGTTACCCTTTGCCTACCTTGTTAAGTCCAGCTAGTGTGTCGATTAACCACACGTGCTCCACTAACCGATTTAAGCAAAGTGCAAAGTGTAATTTCATGGGTTAGCACCTTATTCACATTTTCCTAAAGTACCTAAGATTGGGAATTATAAAAACATTTAGTTACTTTATATTCATCATTAATACTTTTAATGAAGGGAGAATTCTTGTCCTTGTCCTACCCGTCAAGGAAGTGGTGGGTGAGAGTGGACACCCATTAAGCTGCCATTTTATAGGCAGCATCCTTATACCCCCTTATAGACCGGCTTCGTGAATGAGGCCAACTAACGGTAAAACGAATTGTTCTTATACATATATAATTTTGATTAACTTATAATATTATAAAGTACAAGGGTTGAATTTTAACTTTTAAAATTCTAGGGGTTGGAACTAAAGTTTTTAAACAGACTTTACATGTTCCAAAACTTGAGGGCAAGTTTTGTAACTTTCAAAACTTTTTATCTTTCATAACTTATGAGTTAAATGGTTTATTAAAATGAGAGACATTTCATTTTATGTAACCTATGTATTTCTTTAATCGACTTTAAAAGAATGACTTTTGGTAATCCATAACTTGAGGACAAATTATGAATTCCATTAAAACACATAATGCTCAATAATTAAACTAACAAGCAAGTTACAAATAATTCCTATGATTTTCTAAACTCATAAGTTCATGAACATGCATATCAACAATTTCAAGAATCATAAAACTAACCATATAGGACTTGAAATTTTGATAATAGCTATTGAAAATGGATTAGCATAACCATTACACCATCTAAAAAAAGTTTTACAAGACCAAAATAGTTTAGGGTAATGTTTCTAGTCCATTTCCAGCAGCAAAAGTTGAAAATTAAACGACATTATGGTGCTCCTACTCGTCGAGTGCATGAACCTACTCGATGAGTATGATGAGTTTGTGCTTGGATTCGTCGAGTTCCCCCATGGACTCGGTGATTCCACTGTCCAGACAACAAGATTTTCAATTTTTTTCACAATTTTGCATCAAATATCAAGCAAACAAGCCTAGGCTCTGATACCACTGTTGGGTTTTGAGCATTCTAACACTCCTCAGGTGTACATGCAACCCTAGAAACCTTGGATCTATGTTTTACTATGATACATGAAAAATTTATTTTCCAAGGTTCTTAACCTATCTAGCATACCATGGGGAACTTTTAAACATACATACTAGAAGAAGAATATACATTTTGTAGTTTGGATTCCTTGAGAACCTTGTGAGCCTAGCACCTCAAGTGTGATGCCTCAAATGTCTCACACAACACCAAATACACTTGGAATAACCTTGAGAGAAATAGAACACTTTTAAAATCGGTTATGCCCTCTTTTTCTCACACTAGTGCCAATTTTGATTGCTTGCATATTCCTTTTATAGTGTGTTAGAAGTAGGGTTACACCATGTAAACCCTAACTTGACATGGCTCTTCATTTCCATGATCCATGGGTTCAAAAACACCATGGAGCATCCTATGGGTTTTAGCCCAACTTGATAATCCATGGAACATTAGCCCACTATATAGGAATGGGTGATTTATAGAATCAACCCATATATTTAATTAGTCTTCTTTTGATCACTTAATTAATTACAAATTAATTCTTGATCAATACTAATTAAATAATATTATTAATATATTAGAACTTATAATATATTAATAAACCTTAAGTGTTATTTCTCTCATTTTAGTCTATCCAAATGCATGATGCCATGCAACCCAAATGGACCATGCTAATTGGGTCAAGTACATTCCAAAAATAGTTATGAACTTAGACACCTAATCCAACAAATACTTCCAACCAATAACACTTATATAGTCTTCAATAATTATCCATTGTTATTTTTAGCAATTACCAACCATTGTTTTTATCTTCATAATATCCAACTACATTTTTATTGAAATTATCCCATGATGTTAGCCAAGTTATTCGGCCATAAAGACAACCAAGATTATTAAAAAATATCAGTTATAGGTATTACCAATTCTCAAAATCCATGAAAAACTATCAACAATAGGTCTCTTTACAAATGCTTGCCCAATAATTAGTCAATGATACCCAACTATGGTATTATGGCCACAGAGGCTACTATTTCAATTAACAACAATCAATTATCATAATAAGGCCATAAAGTTTCTTATATCAATTAATAAAATTCAAATATGGTGTTACGACTACAAAGGCTATCATTTTAGTTAACAACATTCAGGTATGGTATTGCAGCCACAAAAACTTCCATTTCAAATCATCAGCTATTAGAAATGGGTCTTGCCATAATGGCTCACCAAAATAAATCATTAGTTATCAACAATGGGTATTGCCACAAAGGGTCACCAAAATAAAAATACCAACTATTAGAAAAGGTTCTTGTCACAAAGGCTCACTAAAACCATAACAACAATGGGTCTTGCCACAAAGGTTCGCCAAAATAAATTATCAGCTATCAGCAATAGGTCTTGCCACAAAGGATCACAAAAATTAATTCGTAATTAACAATTATGGTTCTCAACTATATATGCTTATCATATTATACAACAATAACAAAATAAGATTTTTAGCTATAAAATCTTATTCTATCATTTAATGGCAACCTATAAAATTTGAATTACATAAAACTATTATGTCATTTAACAAAGACCACCTATGGCCTTGAGTTATACAAGCTTACTATGTCAGGCAACAATAATCAACTATGAATTTCAGCTATATATTTTTTTTAATAACATTCAACAACAAACTGACTATGGTTTTAGCTATACAAATTTACTATACTATTTAACAATGATCAACTATAAATTCATGTGTACAAGCTCAATATATCATACAAGAATAATCAGCTATAATTCCATCTATACAAGCTTACACCATCAATCATCAATAACCTGCAATAGTTTAAGCAATAAAAACGTATTATATCAATCAATAATGATTAGTAATGATATGTTTCACACGATTCAATTATAACCATATCTCTATATACTAATTCGTCAAAGGGGAAGCATGGTTACTCATCTTAGGGTGATGTACTAGGATGAGTTCCCACTTCTTAAAGTTTTTTATCACCTTTCATTTTCAAGACTGTCATAACAACAAAGCATATTTGATTATCAAGTCTCAAGAATATAACAAGCTTCTCAACACTTACTTAATAATACTCCTACCAGCTGTATCACCAATACCAAAATTTCACGACTTGGATTTAACTTATTGGTTCATCTCTTTTAATTTTTTTCTCATCATAGATATAGTTAACAACTTATACCAACTTAGGTTTTATTGCCATAAATTTCTAAACCACAAGCTTTATACTTGTTTTAGAGGTTTTAACCCATCAATGAAACGTCCAAAAAATAAGACACAAAAATTCCATTTTAAAATTTATAAAATGGTAATCTAAATAATTTTCATACAACCAAGATGGATCAAAGTATATCACGTTGGATTAGTGTCTAAGTCCATAACTATAATTGGTATGTACTTGACCCGATTGGCATGGTCCATTTGGGTTGCATGGCATCGGAACAATTTGGATAGACTTTTGTGAGAAAAGGATAATTATGATTTGTTAATAAATTATAAGTTCTAATATATTAATATGAAATCATATTATTTAATTAGTATTGATCACGAATTAATTTGGAATTAATTTTGTGATCAAAAGGAGACTAATTAAATATATGGGGAGTGATTGTGTAAATCATTCATTCTTATATATGTTGGTTTATGATCCATAGTTCTTCATGTTGGGCTAAACCCATGGAGTAACCCATGGATACTCCATGGAGTGTTTAACCTATGGAGCATGAAGAATATGGAAAGACATGGGTTACATGGTGTAACCCTAATACCCATAATATATAAGGACCTTATGGCTCAAGAAATCGGCACTAAGGTGTGTACACATGAGGGCTAGCCGATTTGAGCATAATAACTTCTCTCTCAAGTTATTCCAAGTTGTTGGTGGTGTTGTGTGAACCATTTGAGGTGTCACACTTAAGGCACTAGGCTCTTAAGCTCCATGGAATCAAGCTACAACACAAAAGGTATGTTACTCTAACTTAGACATGGCAATTTCATACACGACACGATTAATACAACACGAACACAATACGAGTTTTCCGTGTATGTGTTTTAGAAATTCGTGTTTCGTGTTTATTCGTGTCTGAAACGTATTTTATATTTGTGTTTCGTGTCAAACACGAATTTACCTATTTAAACACGTATAAGACACGATACAAATTCGTGTTGACACGTGACACATATATACTTTATGGTTAAATTTTATATTTATAAAATATTAGGGACCAATTTCTTAAGAGTCAATAATTAATTTATAGCACTAGGTTAAAAAAGGCATTAAAAATGTGTTTATTCGTGTTTTTGTGTAACAGGGTTAAAAAACGTGTCTATTCATATCGTGTCACGTGTCACACGAATTTTTTACGTGTCGTGTTCGTGTTTGATACCCTAGACATGTTTTATAATTTGTGTCGTGTTCGTGTTTAACAAATTTGTGTCGTGTAAATTTGTGTCTGACCTGAATACACGACACGCAGACACGGATTTCCAGGTCTACTCTAACTAGTATCTTATTTGATATATGAGAATACATGCTAGTTATAGGTTTAATGCGTTGGAATCCATTTGCATGTATAATTAGTGAAAACATAGATCCAAGGTATTTAGGGTTGTATGTACACCATAGGATGTTCTTGTATACTAAAACCCTTCATATCACTACATCATAAAATATAAGAGTAAATCATAAAGTACGGATTGAGGTGGTGTGTTCTCTGCAATCACACTGGGCTCTTCCCTTACGAACCAGAAGTACCTGAAACATAAACTAAGAACCATAAGAATGAAGCTTAATGAGTTTCCCCTAAATACCACATACCACACATATCAAAAATATAATGGACCCCGCCTGATGAGTGTAACGAGCCCCACCTACTGAGTATAACGGGCCTCGCATTAACTCGCATAATGGGTTTACACATGAATGTCCTTAATTGTCGTGACTCTTCATTTCTAATGATCCATGGGTTTGTAACTCCCATGAACTATCCATGGAGCTCCAAATGGTTATAACCCAACTCCATAAACCATGGATCATAATTCCACCATAAAAGATTAGATGATTGTCATAATCAACCCTATATATTTAATTAGTTTCATTTTGATCACCAAATTGATTCCAAATTAATACTTGATCAACACTAATTAAATAATACTATTATTAATATATTAGAACTTATAATATATTAATAATCATAAGTGTCCTTTCTCTCATTTAGTTTATCCAAATACTACAATGCCATGCAACCCAAATGGACCATGCCGGGTCGGATCAAGTACATACCAAATAAAGTTATAGACTAAGACACTATATCCAACAGTGTCCCACTTGGATAAGTCTAATAACTATATTTGCAGATATGACTTCAGGATCCGACCAACAATCGTAGCTCTTTCAAAGTCTCTTGGAACTGAGATGATAATGATACGCCATTTAAGATAAGTGATCATATAATCCTCTGCTCTAAAGATATCAGTCGGAAAAACATATGGAACATGGTCTTACTTATTTTCCAACATTTGTTTCTCGATCTCTTATTTGTTTCGACATAAAACTAAATTGAACACATCAATTAGGTTCTGACCGGGCCCGGTACATAAGTCAAAACCAAATCATCGAGGGGCCCAGATATCGCTTCTATTTCTAGAAGGAACAGATAAACTTCGACTCATATGCTTATACTGACTACTTGTTGGATTATGCACAAAAGCATGTTTCATAACATCGAGTTACCGATGCGTTTTCGTACAATCCATGGATAACCAACTCATAGTCAACAACTATATCTCTAGGTTTGAAGATTTTTATGATATTACCGTCTCACGATCACTCGAGATAAATTCCATGAAGTGATGCAAGTGAGCGTGGGTTGAATCAAATACTCAGGACTTATGAGCACTCATGAATGTTGTAGCAACCATTGCTATGTCTAATGCACCTTAGACAAATCTTACAAGCCAAATTCATGACAGTCTTGATTCATATCTACTTCCGACATATGACCAACTGTGGAGAGTTTGAATAAAATTATTCTGGAAGTCAAAACATGCGAAATTGAAACCATAGTAAAAGATTAACATAAGATAGTAACACTTTACTCATAAATAAATAACAACTTTTATTTAATCATCAAAATGTCAATTACATTTTACAAGTTTCATAGAGCTATCTAATTATTAAAACTAATATCATCCTTCAGCCCTATGTGCATCGCATGCTATAGATGCTTAACCCTACTCAGTCCCTCCGTGAAGGGATCTGCTGGGTTCTCATCCAATGATACCCTCTTTGCTACGAGGAGTCCTTCTTCTATTCGATGTCTGATGAAATGGTATTTTCTGTCAATGTGCCTAGATCTCCCGTGATCTCTTGGTTCCTTAGCCAAAGCAACCACACTTTCGTTGTCACAGAAAATTTCCATTGGCTCCTTTATAGCTGCTACAACTCCAAGATCTCCGATGAAGTTCTTTAGCCATATCGCCTCCGTTGCTGCTTCACTCGCTGCTATGTACTCTGATTCACAAGTAGAATCAGTTACTGTCTCCTGCTTGGAACTTTTCCAAGTAATTGCTCCTCCATTTAGGATAAAGACCCAGCTTGACTGAGAGCAGAAAGTATCCCTATCAGTCTGAAAGCTAGCATCACTATATCCTTCCAGTCTCAAGTCATCACTGCCACCGAGGGTAAGGACCCAATCCTTAGTCCTCTGCAGATACTTGAGAATGTTCTTTACCGCAGTCTAGTGATGCTTTCCAGGGTTCCCTTGATATCTACTGACCATGCTCAATGCAAAGGCCACATCAGGGCGAGTATAAGTCATAGCATACATGATAGAGCCCACAGCGGAAGCATATGGTGTTGGATTAGTGTCTAAGTCCATAACTATTTTGGTATGTACTTGACCCGATGGTGCATGGTCCTTTTGGGTTGCCTTCACCAAAGCAACTCGATAGGATGAATTATGGAGAGAAAGGATTAATTATGATTTATTAATATATTATGAGAATAATATATTAAAGGAGAAATCATATTGTTTAATTAATATTAGTGAAGAATTAATTGATAATTAATTGTGTGGCTAAAAGAGATTAATTAAACTTAAGGGACTGGAATTGTAATTATAAGATAATTGCATTTGGGCTATGGATCACCTTGGAATAATAGGTTGGATGAATTCTATGGGGAAACCCATTAGCAAATCGTCCAAGGGATATTTTAAAAGGGTCCATAGGCTCCTTAGGGCTTAAGCAGTCAGATTAGGGTTTCCTAGTTGAAAACCCTAATAGCCTACATGTATATATAGTACCCTTAAGTCCCAAAAACGTGGCTAAGAGTTCCACTAGGGTTTCTGGACGTTTTAGGTAGCCTCCTCTCTCCTTATTCTTCATCCTCTTGCTCTTGGTGTTTGTGAGCCATTAGAGGAGTGACAATTGTGACTCTAAGCTTTCTAAAGCCATTACAAGGAGGATTTAAGATTGTTATTGCTACATAACAATCAAGGTAAGATCTAAATCCTATTCTTATGTTAATATGATTAATTGTATGGTAGAACTAGGGTTTAAAGTCTTGGATGAATTGCATGTACAATAGAGAAACCTAGATCCAAGCATTAGGGTTTGCATGATCACATAGGATGTTCTTATGGCTAAAACCCATCAGTGGTATCAGAGCCTTGATTGGTTTCTATTGTATTGATACCTAGTACATTCATTCTTGTTATAAAATCGATTTTTTGGCCCCTTGACTGATGAACTCGGCGAGTTCCAATGTGGACTCGGCGTGTAGCTCCAACTCGGCGAGTCCATAGAGGAACTCGGCGAGTTCGAGCATCAGTTAGAGCAGATTTTGGGATTTCTACCTATCTTGACTTAGGATAATTGTCATAATTGTTTAAAATTAATGAATTACGAATTTTATTGATTCCTTATGATTATCCTTGTCAAAATAAAAGATTTTGGTCATCTAATTAGATAATTGTTACCTTATTTGATAAATGTTAAATTATTTGAATTATTTGATCGTTATCTTGCAAGAATTTGAACTAGATCTAATTAGATAACCTCCAATTAATTGTTAATTGCCTTATTTGAATTATGTGATCTAGAATATTCTTGATAAAGTTTGGAAAAGTTTCAAATTAATCCCTTTAGGTTTTATAGTTTAAATTTGAACTTAAAAGTTTTGTTTTTGAAATTTAAATAAGTTAAACCCTAATGTTTTGAAATGTTTCAAAACTTGTGCTCAAGTTTTGGAATTTAAAAGTTGATTAAAAGTTTAATTTAGAAATGTTAAATTCTAAAACCCTAGTATTGTTTTGAAAATTTCAAATCACACCCTTATGGTTTTATTAATTAATTAAAGTGTATAATTAAAATAGATTTAATAAATCCATAAAGTTTTGGTTTACAATTTAATTAAATTAAAAGTATAATTATTAAATTTGACCACCTAGTATTTTAAAAGTGTAAAATACACCCTATACTATATATAACATTAAAAGTCTAATATTATATACATGTATGAGTAAAAGTCAGTCTTACCGTTAGTAGACCTCATTCACGAAGCTGGTCTATAAGGGGTGTTTAAGGAAATTGCCTATTAAATGGCGATTGAATGTGTATCCACTCTTACCCACCGCACTCTTGACTAGTGGAGGGTCGTTAGCCGAACGGGTAGGATAGGACAGAAACCTTCCATTATAAGTATAATGAAGTACAAAAGTAACTAAATGCTTTTACAATATTCCCAATCTTAGTTACTTTAGGAAAAAGTGAATTGATGCAATTCCATGAAATTACACTTTGTGCCCTTGCGAAGACGTTAGTGGAGCGTGTGTGGTTAACCGACACACTAAATAGCTCTAAGCAAAGGTAGCAAAGGGTGACTCATTGTTTGTCATAGTACGGTGGAACGTGTGTGGTTAACCGGCACATCGAATGGATGATTGTAACATTGAGGGCACCCTGTAAGTTTGCATGGTTATTCACACCCTGTTTTGTGATCCTCGGCATCCCAGTCACAAATCGAAGGGCATATCGAGATTTAAACATGCCATTGAAAAGTTCAATGAATCTCAAAACATCTATGAATTTTCAATAGATTTGAAACTTAAATTTATTTTTCGTTTTTCGTGGGGGAAATTGGTAAACCATCACTTACCTACCTTCAAATATTCTGCAACTAGATTACGACATCCCTCTTCTAGGTTGTAGAGTATTGTGTTGGATCCTAGCCTTGATGTTTCATTTGGGTGTCACATCAAGGATTCGAATCAACTTAACTTGAATTTTCTCCCGTTTTGTAGATGTCAAAGTACGACAACTATGGTCTTCCCAAATCCCGTCGAACAAGCTTTCCACATGAAGATGATATTCCACGATTCGATCGAGGAACAAGAGATCATGCTTCACTTCCTCCACCTCCTCCATTTATTCTCCTTAACCCACAAGTTCGAAGGCTTGAAAAGTTCAAGCTCACTCAATCCCTTTTGGAAAGTAGACATGAAGAAGGAAAGTCAGTGTGTGCACATGTCCTAGAGATGAAGTCACACATTGATAGGTTAAGAATGTTGGGATCCATTGTCTGTGAGGAGTTGGCTGTTGACTGGGTTCTTCAGTCGCTTAGTGACTCATATAGTAAGTTTGTAAGAGAGTACTATACGATGAACCACGATGTGATCCTCATCGATCTCACCTATATGCTTATTGTTGCTGAATCAGCAATGGTTTGGAGCACTGGAAAAGCAAAGTTGATTGGTGAATCTACCTTCCAGACCTCTATGGATATAGGCAATGGCAACGAAAGGCATGCCATGATTGAAAAGTTTGATCATAAGAGAAAGGCAAAGTCAGAAGTAGTTCCATGTGCTGTTCCAAAAGAGTCAATTTGCTTTTATTGCCAAGAGAAGGGGCATTGGAGGCGAAGCTGCCCTATTTACCTAAGAGATCTAAGAGATGGGAGAGTCAAAACATATGGTTCTACTTTAGGTAAAATCCATTAACTAACTCTTTTAAGTTCCTATTCTAGATTCTTAATACATGAAGTGATAAGATTACATTTGATTTTTTGTAGGATCAAAGAAAAGAAAGGAAGCTTAAGGGAAGAAGTGAGCTGAATCTAATCGTGAAGAAATGGATTTCAATCGCATTGTTTGAAGATTAGATTTTGAGCTACTACTTGGAGTTAGAATAGATTTCTATGAAATATGTACTAACATAGTTTTTCAATTGAATTGCATTGTAAAGACAAATTTTTCCGCAATAAGATAAAATTTGATTTTATATTATTTATTTATCCTTGCAATGGCATGTATGAAAAATTGATGTTTGAATGTTTCTATTATTAGCAAAAATTGATTTGATTCTTAATAATGTTATTTGTGGAAATGTCAAGAATTTACCAAATAGGGAGAGTTTCTCATCTCCCAAGTTTCAATTGGACATAAACTTAGAATCATACAAATTGGTTGCATGATCTAATTCATTGACAAAGTGTCAAGTGAAGGACTAGGAGATCGAGTACACAAGGTTGTGTGTTGATCAAGTCCACCACAAGAGTGACAAAGATATTCGTCATGATTTACTAAGGTTAGGTAAATATGATTATACTTATAAGATTAAGTGTAATTTTGAGTTGATTGAGAGAGTTTCAATCAATAGCAGAACGAATAAGAAGAATCAAGTAGACAGAAATATAAAAGTTTCTCTATTCTAAGAAGAAGGGAGAGTACTTTTATTATGTTTTATGATAGGTCTTAATGATTAAGAACCATATCTCAAATGATCCTCTAAGTGAGTCTTAGTACAATTGTATGTCTGAGAAGAGGAATCAAGAATTGAAGAAATGGTTAAATCAACAAGTCAATCATACTTCGTTCCAAAAACAAGTCTTAGAGCTAAGATTGTGACATTGAGTGACAAGTCTAAAGAAGGTTTATAACATTCATCAAATGTGGAATTTGGAAAAAGGGTTTTCTTATTCTTGCACATTTGAAATTGGTAAGTTATGATGTCTTGGATAAGATAAAGACCAACTAGGACCAATTTTGTGAAGTGTTTTTGTCTTGATAAAAGCTACACTAAATCTTGAATATTTGTTTTTCGAGAAATGTTTATTGACAAGAGAATATTATATGTCAAGGAGTCAGTGGGAGTCTTAACGGTCTTGAAAAGTTTCAAGAACTAATCAATAATAAACCTTATCAATCATCACTAGCACAGGACTTGAGGTTACAACCTATCGTGTTGACACTATCTTATTTTTGTGTCGTTCCATTTGAGTTAATTATGCATGTGAGTTCTATGAGTTCTCATTTGAAAGCATAAAAGGCAAGGACCTTGATCAATGAAAAGTACATTGATAAGAAAGGGCGAGCTTCTTAACTACTTGGACGACATGGTGGGAACTTGTGTTACCATAAGGCAAGAAATCAAGATTAAGAAAGTTCGGTCCATAAGAGTTTGGATTTGTCTCAAACTTTGGTTTTGGGCAAATTCGCATGGATAGGAACACATACACCGTTAAATTCTAAGTGTCATAAGATTCCTTCCTTCATTAAGATGACTTTGAGGAAATGCTTTCACCAAGAGAGATTTTAAGAAGATAGTGATTGTGAAAATTGTATTCTCGAATATGATTATGGTTACGGTATCCCTTTCCATAATTAGAACTGTGAGATTTGGCAATTAGTCTGAATTGTTTAGACACACATATGAGCTATCTAAGGCAAAGGTGTATAAGATTAATAAGCTTAGATAAAAGATTATCAAAGCATTAGGTATTAGAAATATGAACTTAAGAAATTCAATAAGTATTGTTTTTCTAGAAGTTAAGCTGTTTTCTGAATGCATGTCAAAGCTAGTGGGAGCATAAGTGTTACGCTTATATGATAATAATCATCATAGTGGGAGCATAAATGTTATGCATGTATGATTATTAAGGCAAGTATTGCAAGTTAGCAATATTAATTATAGAAAACAAGAGTTATACTTTGCAAAGTCGTAAGGGTTGAATAGTTGTTTTGCTATAATTAAGGGAGAGAATATTATGCTTCGTTTCAAATCTAAAGGCTTAGGTTGTGGAATGTTAATAAATTTAGTCAAGGATACATAGTGTGCTCTCAAATTTCGATTATGATTATGGCATAGTTCGAATTGTGAGAACGTGGCACATAAAATATTATGGCAGAAGATTGATAAAGTATCAGATCTTTATGTAAGACATTATGCATCGTGTCGCATACGCTTCGGGTAAAGGATCAATTGCAGATGCTATAATATTTGACCATTCTAAAATTTTCCAAATGTCTTGCGCATTAAGAGGGAAAAAGGACAAGAATCGGTTTTTGACTAAGATAATTAAGGCAAGTATTGCAAGTTAGCAATATTAATTATAGAAAATAAGAGTTATACTTTGCAAAGTCGTAAGGGTTGAATAGTTGTTTTGCTATAATTAAGGGAGAGAATATTATGCTTCGTTTCAAATCTAAAGGCTTAGGTTGTGGAATGTTAATAAATTTAGTCAAGGATACATAGTGTGTTCTCAAATTTCGATTATGATTATGGCATAGTTCGAATTGTGAGAACGTGGCACATAAAATATTATGGCAGAAGATTGATAAAGTATCAGATCTTTATGTAAGACATTATGCATCGTGTCGCATACGCTTCGGGTAAAGGATCAATTGCAGATGCTATAATATTTGACCATTCTAAAATTTTCCAAATGTCTTGCGCATTAAGAGGGAAAAAGGACAAGAATCGGTTTTGACTAAGATAATTAAACAACTATCAAAGGACGATCCAAAGCTCGCTAAGGATTGATCGCTTGTGAGTAGTTGGAAGTGTGGTATTGGATGGATCATATCGACATTATTATGAATAGATAAGATTCTATTAAGAATGAGTTGTCATATGGCAAGTATGGAAATGTTTCCATATTGGGAGTTGGATATTGAGAATCTATGTCTAGATTAGAAACTTTTATGCAAGAAGGATGTTCAAAGGAATGTACTTTGAGTGAGAGACATCATATCTATAGAATTGTTTCTAAAAGAGATTGGCCAAGTCTTGATGATTTTGAGCTGTGACTTTACGAAAGGATCATTGCATAAAATGTTAGAATCTAGCATATTCTATAAGTGGCAAGAATTTGATATTCTTACACTTGTGATAAGGATTGGGAGTTGTGAAATGAGTATGATTGGAAATGTGTTCATTTGATCTATTTCACAAAGTAAGGACCGTAGGAAAACATTGTGTGCATGCTAAGAGCATGGGACAATTGTTGTAATAATTCAAGTAAGAAGTTGATTACCCGAAACAACAAATAATGAGTAATCAATATGGTGATTAAATAAAATGTTTTATTTACACCCAGAGTTCAGAACAATCAAATTATTCGAACGGACCACAGTCGTTCATATGTTGGAAGTAGGTATGAATGAAGATTGTCGTGGATTGTCTAAAGTGTATTAGACATAAGCAAATGTTTGCTGCAACGTTCATGAGTGCTTATGAATATGATTTAAGCATTGGATCAAACCCATGCTCACTTGGATCACTTCACGGATTTTATCACGAGTGATTGGTGAGATGATAACATCTTATATTCTTGAAACCGAGATGTGTGAGTTGTATTTTGCAAGTCGGTTGCACATTGATAATATGTAAACGCACCAGTAACATGGTGTTATTAAACATATTGTTGTGTGTGATTCGGTGAGTGAGTGCAAGCAAGCATTGAATCAAATTTTATCCGTTCCTTTTATCCAAAGTGGGGTAAAAGCGATATATGTGGGCCCCTCGATGATTTAGTGATGGCACCTAAGCGCTTGGCCAAGCTGGGACTAATTTGATGTGTTCAATTGTAGTATGTTGTCAGTTGTCATAAATCGGAAATCGGGAAATAACACATAGACTAAGAGAATGATTTCTATCCATGTCTCACGTCTATACGATATCTAGAATGGAGGAATATATGATCCCTTAGCAGTGTTTGAAAGCTACAATTGCAGATCAGGATCTGAAGTCATACGCATAATAGTTATTAGACTTATCCAAGTGGGAGACTGTTGGATTAGTGTCTAAGTCCATAACTATTTTGGTATGTACTTGACCCGATGGTGCATGGTCCTTTTGGGTTGCCTTCACCAAAGCAACTTGATAGGATGAATTATGGAGAGAAAGGATTAATTATGATTTATTAATATATTATGAGAATAATATATTAAAGGAGAAATCATATTGTTTAATTAATATTAGTCAAGAATTAATTGATAATTAATTTTATGGCTAAAAGAGATTAATTAAACTTAAGGGACTGGAATTGTAATTATAAGATAATTGCATTTGGGCTATGGATCACCTTGGAATAATAGGTTGGACGAATTCTATGGGGAAACCCATTAGCAAATCGTCCAAGGGATATTCTAAAAGGGTCCATGGGCTGCTTAGGGCTTAAGCAGTTAGATTAGGGTTTCTTAGTTGAAAACCCTAATAGCCTACATGTATATATAGTACCCTTAAGCCCCAAAAACGTGGCTAAGAGTTCCACCAGGGTTTCTGGACGTTTTAGACAGCCTCCTCTCTCCTTATTCTTCATCATCTTGCTCTGGGTGTTTGTGAGCCATTAGAGGAGTGACAATTGTGACTCTAAGCTTTCTAAAGCCATTACAAGGAGGATTTGAGATTGTTATTGCTACATAACAATCAAGGTAAGCTCTAAACCCCATTCTTATGTTAATATGATTAATTGTATGCTAGAAATAGGGTTTAAAGTCTTGGATGAATTGCATGTACAATAGAGAAACCTAGATCCAAGCATTAGGGTTTGCATGAGCACATACGATGTTCTTATGTCTAAAACCCATCATATGGTATATGAATCATCTCTGCTATCTCAACCTCTGTACTCGGACTCTGAGTCTTACTCAGCTTGGCATTACTCTGGATAGGTAATTCCCCTTTCTTGGATTCTTGCATGCAGAACCTCTTCAGCACCTTATCCAAGTAGGTACTTTGACTAAGTCTAATCAGTCTCTTACTCCTGTCTCTTATTATCCTTATCCCTAGGATATAGGCAGCTTCTCCAAGATCCTTCATAGCGAAACACTTCCCAATCCAGGACTTAACCTTCTGCAAAGTTGGGATGTCATTTCCTGTGAGTAGTATGTCATCCACATACAACACCAGAAAGCTGACTATACTCCCACTAGCCCTTACATATACACAAGACTCATCTTCGCTCCTAGAAAAGCCAAACTCTTTGACTTTCTCATCGAAGCAAAGATTCCATCTACGAGATGCTTGTTTCAATCCATAAATGGATTTCTCAAGCTTACACACCCTGTTAGGGTACTTTACATCGACAAAACCCTCTGGTTGAGCCATGTAAACATCCTCATCCAACCTTCCATTAAGGAAAGCGGTTTTGACATCCATTTGCCATATTTCATAATCATGAAATGCAGCTATGGCCAGCAAAACTCTAATAGACTTAATCTTTGCTACTGGTGAAAAGGTCTCATCATAGTCAACTCCTAGAGTTTGAGTAAAGCCCTTTGCCACCAGTCTTGCTTTGTAGGAGTGTACCTTCCCATCCATGTCAGTCTTCTTTTTAAAGATCCATTTGCAACCAACTGTCTTACGACCTGGTACATTGTCAACCAAGTTCCACACTTGATTGTCATACATGGACTGAATCTCGCTGTCCATAGCCTCCTTCAATTTAGCAGACTCGGGGCCTGCCATGGCTTCCCTGTAATTATTAGGTTCATCCAAAACTATTAGTGTACTATCACTAATAAATGTATCACCTTTAGTAGAGATGTGATAACCATAATAAAATTCAGGTGTGTTCCTAACTCTAGTGGAACGCCTCGGAGGTGCGGACTCATCTATCGGCTCAACATGAGTTTCCTCCTCAAGTTGGTCGGTAGTATTTGAGGTTCCTTCACCACTTGACTCTTGAAGCTCTTCAAGGTCAATTTGCCTCCCACTGTCCCCTTGGCTTATAAATTCTCTCCCACGAAAGACTCCTTTTCTTACTACAAAGACCACATTATCACTGGGTCTGTAGAAGAGGTAACCAAAGGATCTTTGTGGGTAGCCGATGAAAATACACCTCTCACTTCGAGGTTCAAGCTTATCATGAGCATCACGCCTCACAAAAGCTTCACAACCCCAAATCTTGATGTGGTCTAAATTGGGAACTTTCCCAGTGCACATCTCGTGAGGTGTTTTGGCAACCTTTTTAGTAAGGACTAGATTAAGGATATGGGCGACAGTCTCTAAGGCATACCCCCATAATGAGATTGGTAACAAAGCTTGACTCATCATGGAATGAACCATATCCAACAAGGTTCGATTACGCCTCTCAGCCACACCATTCAACTATGGTCTCCTCGGAGGTGTCAATTGTGAGATGATCCCACATTCCTTGAGATAGTCGAGGAACTATGTACTAAGATACTCACCACCACGATCAGATCGAAGCATCTTAATGTTCCTGCCCAATTGATTCTCGACTTCCTGTTTAAACTCTTTAAACTTTTCAAAGGTTTCTGACTTATGCTTGATTAAGTAGATATATCCATATCTGCTGTAATCATCAGTGAAAGTCACATAGTACCGATTAGCATCCCTTGTGGCTGATTTGAAGGGTCCACAAACATCTGTGTGTATGAGGTCCAACAAACCCTCACCCCTCTCACAAGTACCAGTGAAGGTTGAATTGTTCATATTTCCAAGTAAACAAGACTCGCAACTATCATCCGACCTTAGGTCAAATGATTCCAAAACTCCAGCCTTCTGGAGTTGGCCTATGCGCTTCTTGTTAACATGTCCAAGACGACAATGCCACAAGGATGCTTTATCTAAGCTTATCAAAGAATCAATATGATATACATTATTTCCTAAGCTGTCTACAATCGACACAATTTCATATACACCATCACAAGGTAATGCTTTAAAATAAAACACATCATTATAAAAAGCATCAATAGCCCCAATTTTATTATCAAACGAAAATGTCAAACCTTGTTTGTACAAACTATGAAGGGAAATAATATTTCTCTCCATTTTAGGCGAGTAACAACATTTATTCAAATCTAACATTAACCCATTATTAAGCAATAAAGAATAAACTCCTATCTTGGTGACAGATGATGCTTTCCTGTTGCCCATGACTAAGTTTATCTTCCCGTGCTCCACTTGCTCACTTCTTCTTAGGCCCTGCAAATCAGTACAAATGTGAATACCACAACCTGTATCAAGCACCCAAGAATTAGCATTAGATGATTTATTAGACAATATTGTATAAATACCTACATGGGTGAGTTTAACTTTCCCATCCTTCACATCTTACAGGTACTTGGGGGCTGCTTCACTTCTAATGCCCCTTTTCATGGCAGTAGAAGTATTGTGCTTCCTTTGGGTTTGAAGAAGGAGGAATGAGACCTTTCTTTGTCCCACTTGAAGAGGAGCCATCAAGGGACTTTCCCTTGGTACCCTTCGAAGGGGTTTTCCTCTTTTTCCCCTTTCCCTGCCCAATTGCCAAAATAGGGGATGCTGTAGGAGTAGGAGTGGAAGTAACGGCCAACTTACCTTTAAGGCCACTTTCAGCGGTCCTTAAAAGTCCTTGAAGTTTGCTAAGTGTGACTTCCTCCTTGTTTATATGATAATTCATACGAAAATGATCATAACTTGGAGGTAAGGAATGGAAAATGATATCAATCGCCAAGTCCTAAGGGAAGTCCACATTCAGCTTCAGCAACCGGTCCACGAACCTTTGCATTTTCTGCAAGTGACCGGTGATGCGTTCACCATCCTTCATCCTGCCCGTTATCATGGAGGAGATGATTTCATACCTCTTTTGACGCGCGCTCTGATGGTATCTATCCATCAGATCCAAGTGCATCTCAAAGGGGTAGAAATCTTCATAGGATTTCTGGAGTTCGTGAGTCATGGTAGCCAGCATGATGCAGGACCCTTTGGTAGCATCCCTCTCATGTGCAGTGTACTTCGCAACCTCCTCAGGAGTAGCAGTGGACTCATTGATGGCCCTAAGCTCCTTATCAAGGACATATTCCTTGTTCTCATAGCAGGTAATCATCCTGATGTTTCTAATCCTTTCATTGAAGTTAGACCCATCAAAAGTGACTTTCCCACACAAGTTCATGAGGGAAAAGGAGCATGTAGGGTTTAAGCCAGTAGTTGTGTTGAAAGACATATGAAAGAAAGAAGGACAAGTTTAATTAGATGAAGAGTCCTTAATAAGTCACCCAAATAAAATATTAAGGCTAGGACCTCACAAACTATTTCATAACTTGGAAGAGGGATGCCGTAATCCAAGCTATGAAATATTTGAAGGTAGGTAAATGACGATTAACCAATTTCCACCATTATAAACGAAATAAATTATTAAGTTTTAATTGGATTTGAAACTCCTAGATCTTTTGAGATACATTGAGCTTTCAATGGCATGTTTGAATCTCGATTGTGCCCTCTTAAGTTTGTGATTGGGATGCCGAGGATCACAAACAATGTATGAATAACCATGCAAGTTGACTTGGCACCCTTAATTTTAACACCCAATCGATGTGCCGGTTAACCACACACGCTCCACCGATCTATGATAAAACTTAAATCACCCTTTGCCACTCTTACTAGTCCTTGTTAGTGTGCCGGTTAACCACACACGCTCCACTAACGACTTGGCAAGGTGCAAAGTGTAATTTCATGGGTTAGCACCTATTTCACATTTTCCTAAAGTAACAAAGATTGAGAATTAATAAAGGTTTAGTTACTTTATAATTTCATTATACTTTTAATGAGGATTAAGGTCCTATGTTACCCGTTCGACTAACAATCCTCCACCAGTCAAGGAAGTGGTGGGTGAGAGTGGACACCCATTAAGCTGCCATTTTATAGGCAACAACATTATACCCCCTTATAGACCGGCTTCGTGAATGAGGCCTACTTGCGGTAAGACTGACTTATTCTTATACATATATATAATGATTAAACTTTTAATATTATAGAAGTATAAGGGTTGAATTTTAAACTTTTAAAATTCCAAGGATCTATTTGGAATTAAAGTATTCATGTATGAGACTTTACAAATTCCAAAACTTGAGGGTATGTTTTGAAACTATTTCAAGACTCTTCAATTTATAACTTACGAGTTTAATGGTTCATAAAGTTGAAGACTCTTCATTTTATGAAACCTCCTATTCTTTAATGACAACTTTTAAAGAAGTGACTTTTGGTTATCCATAACTTGAGGACAAGTTATGGATTCCATCATTAGCCATCAAGATCAATAATTATACTACAAGCAAATAACACATAATTCTTATGATCTTCTAAAACTCATAAGAACAAATATTCATATCAAAATTACAAGAATCATATTAACACATATAAATCATGGAATTTTGATATTAGCCATTGTAAATGGATTAGTGATGTGTGTAAAACCAACTAGTTTTAATCCTACTAACTTAAACACAAAGACAAACACACAAAAGGCAATGTACCTATCGATTAGCAGTTTAGTTCTGGTAAGTAGGGTATCAAACACAAGGAACGGTAAACAATTAAAATAAATGCTAATATTATCTAAATGAAACAAGTAATAAAAAGAGGGTTTTCTCTAGTTTTGCAAGACTAGAAACTTAAACAATTAACTAAAACTTAAACTAAGAAACTAAGAGCTAAAGCAAATAACCAATTAACTAAATTCAATAATGAAGAAGACTTCTGTTTAGGTTTTGAATCATCTATTCCTATGGTTGATTTTATGACAAGTGCAATGGATTAATTGGCTTTGGCTACCGATTAGTGTGATTAGGTTCACGTTCGCTATTACTAATCCTTAGAAAACAAATTAATTCAAGCAATGGCCAGTTGTTTAAATTAATGAATTTCCTAGGTTTTTGATTCGGGTTAAGTAAGACTTGTAATTAGCTAATCAAATTGGTGATTCAATTTTGATGGTGTATCACACAAACTCACACATTAACTTACCTATCTTCTAGTTAATTCTAGTTTCGCATTCGTTATTCCTAGACATATAACTATGTGGTCACATAAATCATATGAAATTAATAACTAAGAGATGTTCATACAACTTAATTACTGACTTATTAATAGAGAATAGTTGTAATTAACACATAAGGTTCTTTAACAAGCTTAACAAAACAAAATCACCAAATTAAATTAATCCAATCATAAAATCAAACCATATTCATAAAATCATCTATCCTAAACAGAAGTTGTGAGTTTTTAGCTCATATCTACAGCAAATAACAAACTAAAAACATAATCTAATGATTGAAACATGGTTCATGCAAAATATTAAGATAAAAGTAATGTGTTATTGCCTTTGATCTTCTTCCAAATTGATATCTAAGTTGAAATCTCGAAAACCACAGCTTCTAAGAACCCTTCTGGCCTCCAAAAATCGTCCTAAACTTCCCCCATTCGTTACAGTTCGAATGAGAAGCGTTTCTATATATTTTTTATGAAAACATGGGCGACTCGGCAAGTCCAGTGACCTACTCGACGAGTCCATCACTTAAAATCCCGTGTACGGCAAGTCAGCGTCAAGAATCGGGAAACTTCTGACCAACTCATCGAGTTGAGGCCCAACTCGTCGAGTCCGTTTGGAATCAACATTTTGTCAAAACTCTAAAGTCGTCCGAAATTGTATCTAGTTTTCAGAACATTTTGAATCTCGTCAATCGGAGTTACGGTTCATGAGATATGGCCAAAACAATGACGAGGGGTCAAGCTATTCAGCAACATCCTTCTTTCTTAAAAATCCAAGATCCAAGCTTCCAATTGCTAAATCCGCTTCATTTTCCTTTCGAGCATGTCTTTGTTGCTGAAAATAAAATATTTAAGCTAATTAAGCACCTTTGGTTCATTATTTGAGATAAAATTAACATAAAGTATTAAGATCATGCATGATTTGTATGACTAAATAAGCCTATATAAATTAGCATAAACATTACACCATCTAAAATAAGTTTTAAAACACCAAAACAGTTTAGGGTAATGTTTCTAGTCCGTTTGCAGCAGCAAAAGTTGAAAAACTGCATTTTGGGGCTCCTACTCGTCGAGTGCAAGAACCTACTCGACGAGTAAGATGAGTTTGGTCATGGACTCGTCGAGTCCCCCCATGGACTCGGCGAGTTCATGTGTCAGAGTGCAATTTTCGAGCTTTTTCAACACGTTTGCATCAAGTATCAAGAAAACAAGCCTAGGCTCTGATACCACTGATGGGTTTTGAGCATTCTAACACTCATATGGTGTACATGCAACCCTAGAAACCTTGGATCTATGTTTTCTCTAATACACATGCAAATTTGATTTTTTCCAAGGTTTACTTCCTAACTAGCATGGCATGGGGAACATGTAATATAAAACTAGTAGAAGTACATACCTTTGTTGTTGCTTGGATTCCTTGAAGACTTTGTGAGCCTAGCACCCCAAATGTTGTGCCTCAAATGCTTCACACAACACTACAAGACTTGGAATAACTTAAGAGATTACACTTGCACTCAAAATCGGTTATGCCCTTTTAGAACTCACTAGTAGTCCGATTTTGCTAGATATAGGGCTCCTTTTATAGTGTTGTCACAATTAGGGTTTACACATGAATGTCCTTAATTGTCATGACTCTTCATTTCTAATGATCCATGGGTTTCTAACTCCCATGAACTATCCATGGAGCTCTAAATGGTTATAACCCAACTCCGTAAACCATGGATCATAATTCCACCATAAAAGATTAGATGATTGTCATAATCAACCCTATATATTTAATTAGTTTCATTTTGATCACCAAATTAATTATAAATTAATACTTGATCAACACTAATTAAATAATACTATTATTAATATATTAGAACTTATAATATATTGATAATCACAAGTGTCCTTTCTCTCATTTAGATTATCCAAATATTGCAATGCCATGCAACCCAAATGGACCATGCCGGGTCGGATCAAGTACATACCAAATAAAGTTATGGACTTAGACACTATATCCAACACAATAGTCACACATACATCTAGCATTCTAACATAATAAACCATGAGTCGGCATTGGTGCCTTCGACCCGCTAAACATGGTGAGGAAGACTCATCTCCATCTGTTGATAATCAAATGACTGCTCAGCTCACTGAATCAGATGACCTCGCACCAACTAACAATAAATACGAATCTAAATTAGTAATTATCCCAAAACCCATGTTATATGTGTTCACGTATTACCATTGTTACCAGTTATAGCAGGTGACAATGGTAATATGTGAACACATTAACAAGTTAAATGGTTAAACATGTACAAAAAAAAAGTTGTCTAAACGTGAACAAAACGAAAAGTTAATTATCTTTATAAGTCATTTTCCCCACTTTTAATAGCGATTTTATTTTACATATTTGTTTGTATTATTTTTTTCAAATGTTATTTTTAAAATATCTATAATTTCCTAAATATTAATTAAATATTGATCAATTCTAAATTTTAGTTTTTAATTAATAAATATGTTTTTGTTTTTTGAAATATATTATATAGCCTCTTATAATTTTTTTTCTTTTGTTTTTAAGCATATAGAATATTTTTAAAGTAAATAGTATCTAACAATAAAATTAAATAAATTAAGTATTTAATAATAAGTATGGAGGTTCTTTTAAAAAAAATAAAAAGAAAATATTATTTAGCAAATAAAAAACAAAAAAGGTCTATATAATGTAAATGTTTTAAAATTATTACAACTTTTTAATACTTTTTAATTACAAGTTTATAAAATTTTAATTTTTTTAATACATTGTTTTAAAATAGTATTTAGCGAAAATATTTTAAAATTTTATAAGAAAATATTAAACTCTCGTACAAAATATATGAAACACTTTAAAAATGATGTAAAAAAAAAGTTAAGAAATAAATGTATAAAAGCTATAAAAAAAATTATATGGAAATGTAAAATAAAAAAAAAGTTAAAAACTTGTAAGAAAAATTTAAAATATCTATAAAATATTTGGTTTAAAAACACTTGTATTAAAATTATATGAAAGTATAAAAAAAGTTTTAAAAAAATTATAAGCAAAGCTTAGAAATGTTATATTAGAAAAATCTATATGAAAAAAATATCATAAAAATATTATTAGAAATTATAGAATGTCTTAAGAAATTTGTAAAAAAAATGTTCACATTCAAACAACTTTTTTTTATATACATTTGATATTTAACTTGTTAAATGTATTTTTATATTTACCATTGTCACCTGTTGACAATCGTAAATATATAAACACATTTAACAAATTAAATGATAAAATATATAACAAGTACCAATGATAAATATATAAACACATTTAACAAGTTAAATAATAAATATATAAAAAATATAAAATTATCTAAACGTGAATAAAACGTGCAAATTATTTTCCCAAAAAAAAGTATTACCCGCAAATAAATTGATGCAAATTTTCGTATTGTTGGGTGGGTTGGCATGGAGATCTGTGCGTTTTGATACTCTCCTCACCTAATTCATATACCATAACTCTTGCAGTGTTAATTTACGTTATGTTTTTTATATGATAAAAATAGCCGCCCCCATATGTAATAGTTTAATATAAAGTTACTTAGGGACTACTTTAAATTAAAGTCTTTACATTATTTATATGTATTTATATACGGTGTATGTTTTGCTAATCACTTAAGTTGAGCCCTTTAATTATTCACTCAACACACGTTAAAGATCAGAATACCATACGTGCTTGGCATAAAAAAAAGGTAACATGACACTGTTTGCAGTGTTTAGTTAATGATATTTATATAGATTAGAAGAGGATTATAAGCAAAAATTGACTTGGTCAAAAGAGATTGTAAGCGTTTTTTATAACAGTTACTTTCCCCAAACAAACATTATCAGTTTATCACGAATTCATGTTTCTTGATATTTTATTTTATTGAGGATCAGAAGATTAGAAGATATGAAAATTCATATTATTACATTAAATATTCTGGATGGTTTTATCAATTTGCCATTCTATGATTTCTTTGAAAGAAGACTCTTAACATCGAAACCCTACCTATAATTACTTTTTGTTTTGTAAGAGTATGATTGTAAGATTGGAACGATATCGAAGTATCCTACCATAACAGTTTTTTTTGTGGAACAACAAAAATTAATCAAATTATGTAAAACACACTAGCAAGCACGTAAAAAATTACAAATAACAAGCTATGGGCCACAATAAAAATATTTATTTCATGAGTTGTGGTTTATATCAAAGAAAAGTTATAAGCCAAAGATAAATCAATTTTTTTTTCCTTTTTCCTTTTCTCTTTTTTAGGTCTTTGTCCATCTTCCTATGCAATAGATCAAATCAAGTTTCAAAACGGAGAAAGAATATTAAGATAAACAATCATATCGTTATTTTATATTAATTGAAAAAAAAAAGTAACAAAGAAAAAAGAATTTTTAATTTTCTCAAGTCAAAGTCATAAACATATTTAGGTTGAACTTAAAATTTTAGAGGTCCATAGGTATAAACTATGGTTGTCAAAATTGCATTTTAAATCGTAAAATTATATGATTCTACGATTCTACACGTGAATATCGATCCCGATTTCAATAAAATCATTGTTTGGTAAAATCGTAGTGAGATCGTAAAATCGAGTTATAGAATCGTAAAATCAAATCATAGAATCATTCTGATCCTACATTTCCCCCGTTTTTCCATTTGAGCAACGCAGTTTACTTTCCAACTTCGAATGTATACTTCTTCATATGTACTCGAATTTTGATGATCTTTATATCCATGAATTCGTATTCGAGTCAACTACAATTTCTTATAGACTAATTCGGCTAAAAACTACTATAGTTTTACTTTTAATGTCATAAACAAAATTTTAAACGTTTTAGAACTTATGGATGCATTGTTTGTTATGTTAAGATTAGATTGGAAATGATATATATTAACTATTACAAATGTTTTCAACTTTTTAGAACTTGTGAACAATCAAGTGATGGATGAACATATATTTTTCATATGTTGAACTTATAATTATATTGTTTTTGTAGAATTTTACAATTCCGATTCAACCTTACGATCACGATTTTGCAAACCTAAAACGATCCAATATAGAATCCAAAAAAGATATCATCAAATATTGAGTTTGTTTATAGACATAAAAATCAAAACATAAACTATAAAAAAGATTATAAATCTAATTATCCAAGTTAAGATTATAAATAATATTTAAAATAAAGTAAAACTAATATAAATCTAACTACAAATATTCTCAAGTAGAGTGTCTTACGGTTGGTTTTTTATTCTAGTGAAGGGATTATATCCCATTACCTCGATGATATATTATCTAAGAAAGTAAGAAATAAGGTCAAATGAAACTTGATGGCAAAACACCATTCTTTCGTTGGTTATATTGAAAAATATATAAATTTTATAAATTCTTAGAAGTGAATATATTTTGTTTTGATAATCAACCTTCTATACATAAAAATCCCAAATCTTCCCGATGATAAACTTTGATAGTACACGGTCATTACAATTTTTTTTGTCTTAATAGCTTAAGCATCTAATAATGACTTAAGGATATGAATATAAACTAAAGAACTGCATACAATACATACATAATAACCTCAAATGTTCCAGAGCTTCAAATATTTTTCTCACACTTCTTCTCTTAACTTTTACATATTGACGGCATGTCTCCAATTGGTTAAAGCGCTTCAAGACTTATGAAATTGTTCATAATCTGTAATGATAACATAATACTTTTTAATCTTAATCCAAATATAAATTCTATTCGAGTACCTAAAAAACTACATTATGGTGTCTCTGCTTTACAGTATTAGAAAAATAAATAAAAAAATTTATACATTTTTGCAACTTTTTCATAAATTGCATGAAAAGATCTATCAATCTTTTTTTGGTCAGGGATTTGATCTCCTTCGTCATACCAAAATCATAGTATATTAATGATTAATGATTCATTATTCACCCGAGCCAATTGCAAGGTTTCTAGGATGAGGATCAACATGAAAGAAATTGGTTGGTATCTACATAAAATAGGAAAAATATATTACAAATTCAGTAAAAAAATAAAAGCATTTTTTTTAACGAGCGTGTTCATCTCAGTGTTGAGCGCCTTATTTTGGGAGTTTTTCGATACTCTTTTTTAGTCCAAAAGAAAAGTTTCATTTTATTTTAGAGGTAAAATTATAAAATTATTTGACCACTTCTACTTTTTATGATCATATAGATAAATGTTGACCACTTTTATATATTATTTTACCAACTACTCAATATATCTGAACTCTGGATAACTCATCTAATATCTTTTGACGACAACTTCTTTGTCTATTCTATCATTTTCTACAACCAAAAGCAAATACAAAAAAGAGATATATTTAACTATCATATTAGTTGTTCCATCACTAACAACAACAAAATTCTAGCAAGAAACATATTTGAAGATTGAATTGCTACGATGCAAATCGACTCCTTTTTTATTCCTTTTTTTTTGTTTATCTTCATCTGCTGATACCATAAAAAAACACATATCATAATTGTGTTCAACAAAAACTCAAAATCAACATCAAGATAGCCCTGAAGAAAAAAGTAAGCACACAAAAGTTATATATATATATATATATATATATATATATATATATATATATATATATATATATATATATATATATATATATAGAAAATGGTGAAAAAAATGAGGGAAAAGAAGAAAACAGTAACAAAAATCATATCAAATGCAAAGCAAGAGGTTGGAGTGGTGTAGAAAACAAACTTATGAATAAATCAAAAAGACGAACGCATTAACTGTGTGTGTATGTCGTCTTCCTAGTTTCTGCAACAGATAGAAAGAGGGAGGCGAAGAAGGAGCGACGATTCGCTTAATTTCTGAAAGCAAAGGTAGAAATTAGATTTTTTCATCAAAATTGAGAAATAAACACTACAAATCGAAACATAACAAATCAATTATAAGTTGTTGTGCGGAGAAACAAATAAATGACTGGAAAAAGGAGAGTTCTAAGGTGAAATGCAAGAAATATGAAGAAAGGGAAGGAGACGAAATAGATGAGTGCTTGCGGTTGTGATCATAAGATGAAAGGGATTCGAGGTTACACAAGGAGGAATCAAAGAGATAAGATTATGGATTGTCTGCGCACAGAGACATGACAAGAGAAATTGTATCTTGATTCGAGGTCGTAGAAGGGAGAATCGATTGAATCGTTGTGAAAGAAGATGTACACATTATTGAAATTAGTGGGAGAATCTTTCTTATGTATCTTCCAGCACCATTGATCTTCATATTTTCTTCCCTGCAATAAATTGAAAAGAAAATAATGATTGTGTTAGTGATTTTCAAACCAGAACAAAAGAAACGTGTAATGAGAGTGGGGTTGACCAAATGATGATGTTATTAATAAATTTCCTAATTTTAAAAATAATTTTATTTTTGGTGAGATTTAATTGTCATTAATAGATTTCTTAATTTTAAAAGTAATTTTATTTTTGGTTAGATTTAATTGTAATTAATAGATTTCTTAATGTTAAAAGTAATTGTCATTAATAGATTTCATAAAATTGGTAGACCAAAAAAAAGGTTGACCAAATAATAATGTCAGCATAACGATCTAACGGTAGAAAATATATGAATAAAACACAATTAATGACCTTGATTGTTGAAAATGATGTTACACAGTTTCTCTTTTAATAATATTTAAAGATAAGTAAGTTTATATGAGATTTGCTGTCTAGAAAATGGTAAAATACCATGGATAGACATAATTTTAAAAGATATCTCAATCAGATGAATTTATATAAAGTTCACCTTTTCCAACGTTACAATGAATAATATACTTAAATAGATGTAAGAATTTAATATTGTTTTTCTCATGACAATTACTAGTTCCAGAAGCTAGCTATTGACTATAACGTTATCCTTTCCAGAGAAATTATTTATTATTGCTTGTTACCGCGATACGATATTGATTGCAATGAGTTTGTTCATGAGCGTGCTTTTACGTAAAATTAAGTGAATATCCGTACATTACGTTTCAATAATATATTTGAAATCTTTATAAATATATATTTTTTAGATATATCATGATGCTGTTAACTTTTATATAATAAATCTTATAATAAATTTATATAAAACATTGTTATTTTGAATTATATGATAATGTAAATATTTTAAAGTTCTATAATCTCAATCAGTGTTCTAAAAGGCGCGCCATGGCGCACGCAAAGGCGCGCCATGACGTGAGACGTGACTTCGCCGTTACGAAAAGCTTCATAACGTTGCTGTTAGGCGTGACGCGTGGCAAGGCGTGATATGGCGCGCCATGGCGCGTTATGGCGTGTTATGGCGAACGTTTTTTCGTTTGAGACACAGTTTTTTGCTCTTTGTTATGTCTTTTCAAATCGGAGATACAAGTATTGTGGTTTTTGTAAAACTTGTGAATTTCCGCCATTAAATCTCTATGCTCGAATTTCTCATTCATTTTTAAAGGTTTTAAATCTTCTTTCATTCTTGGAGTTTTAGATTCTTTAAGAATTGTAGGTAGACCTCTTGTTCTTGCATTCATTAGTAAGATGAAGCAAATATAGTTCCGGAAACCTATATGAAATGCAAAGGTTTTGATATTCTATCTTGAGACTGTAACGCTCGTAGATCCGGGCTAGTCAATTTTGAGATAACAGGGGTCGAAAATGACTTTTTGGCAAAAGATTATTTAGAATAAATAATCTTAACCAAGTTCTAGTATATGTTACAAGGTTTCCGTACATATAAAGAGCGTCGAAATCCGAGTTATAACGAAGAAGTTATGATCTGTCAAAGTTTCACGACGGAACCGACACGACACCGGGAAGTGTAAATAGTGAATTTACGATAGAACGACTTTTAGCCTTAACGATCTAAATAAAAGTCATAGAACATGTTAAACTGAGAGTGTCCATAAAAAGAACGCCCAAATCTGACTTCGTATGAGGAAGTTATGATTTTTCTAAGATTTAGCATAGTAGTGCACTGCCCGAAAATTTGAATTTTAGATCGGTCGATTTTCAGCCAAAATAATCTAAACGAGAAATGAAGATATCATTAATAGGATTTAAACGATAAAATGACAGTAAAAAACGGAGCTTGTATGCGAAAGTTATGAACGAAGCTTAGTCTCTACTTTTCGAGCGCGACAAATTCGATACAGTTTTATAAATCCGAGATAGAATGAGAATTAGCCAACGGGGTCTAAATGAAAGTTGTAGTACTCGTAAATACTAACGCGTGGATATAAATAAAGTCAGAAACGGAGCTTGTATGCGAAAGATATGGACGAAGCTTAGTCGCTACTCTTCGAGCGCGATAAATACGATACAGTTTTTGTAAATCTGAGATAGAATGAGAATTAGTCGACGAGGTCTAAATGAAAGTTGTAGTCCTCGTAAATACCAACGCATGGATATAAAGAACGTAGAAAACGGAGCTCGTACGCGGAAGATACGAACGAAACTTAGCGGCTACTTTACTATAAAATCCCTATAAATAAAGGGTGAACCCTTCATTATTTCTTCACACCATAAGCCTTTCTTTCTCTCTCTAACTTCTCTCTAACCTCCCTAAACCCCCGAAGTCTAGGGAACCTCCCTATCACGAGAAGAAAGCCCCGTAGCGCCCGACGGCTCCGAGAAGAAAAGCGTTCGGCTCGGAAACGCTGCTCTAGCGAAGCCCGGTTTTTAATAAAAACCCGTTGTAAGTGAGCTACGTCTATACTATATTTAATATAGCTTTTATTTAATTATAGTAACATTATTAGGACCTTAAAATAATTATTTGGGCTATTATTATGAGTTATATTGAGTGTTATTTAAAGTTTATATAATATTAATAATAGCTAGACTATTAATTAGTCTCGGCGAATAATAGACTAAACTTTACTTGTAATAATACTAGGTTTCGTCGAAGGAAATTATTTTTTTTAAGAAGCGAAGCGTTGTCTGAGTTCGGAATCACCACCTTTTCAAGTGAGTGCATGGTCCCTTTCATCTTACACATAGATATGAAGTATTTTATATAAACTACATGCTATGTGTGAATACTATCTATATAATTGCTATCTATGTTGGATGAACGATTTTATACATGTTTTATATGATTTAAACTGTATATTTATTTTATATCTACGATAATGTTGGGGTAAAACATGGGTAGATGTAATAGATGGAGTATGAGTTGGATGATGAGTTGAGAGGTGAAATAGACCGTGAGGTGAGGGTGAGAGGTGGACGATGTGAGAAGCCTTTTCCCCAAATGATGGCCCCGTCATTCACAGAGTATGGATGACAACCACGGACTATTCTAGACAGTCCAGTGGAACACTAGCAGGCTCGCAACTTGTAGGTGTTGTGAACGATGTGTTCACCGGTATACTCTAAAAACCCATTGACATGTATTGTGAGTGGATACCGTCGATAAACGAAATAGCCCTGGTAGCTATGGATTTAGTGCCTGTTGAGAAAACCCTGACAGCTATGGATTTAGTGCCCGTTGAGTAAACCCTGGCAACGATGGATTTCGTTTCGGTTCCTTAGGATGATCCTTAGGAATGAATTAATGAGGAGTAGTTGATTCTTAGGGTAGACCCTTAAGAGTAAAGAAGATAATGAGGATGGGTAATTGGGTTAACTGTTTGACGATTAAACATAATAATTATATTATTGTGGGTTGAAAACCCTATGTACTCACCAGGTTTCCCTACCTGACCCACTCAGTTTATTAATATCACAGGTGTTGATATGAAGTCACATTACACTGAGAGATTAATGAGATATAGATCACTAGTGATGATGAATGTAAGTTCATTTTATGTTTATGTTTCTGTATTGACGATGACATCCCAAATGTTTTAAAATAAATAAAAATACATTTCTTCATAAATGCTTTGATAACATATTTATCATGTTTTACTGGGAACAAATTCCGCAACATTTTTATTAAAAGAAGTACTCTAATTTTTATAAAGCATAAACAAAATCGGTCTTTTCTGGCCTTGAAAAATGGGGATGTCACAGAGACTTTAACTCTGGTAGAAAATATTGCCTTCACCGACCGATGATCAGATAACTTAGATTCATTTCTAGGGTATAGTGTTTATTTTAGTTCATCCATAATCCTTATTATCCTATAACACCTACCATATAATTATAATCCATTTAGAGTATTTGAAATTGTTTAAACTAAAGGAGTGGAAGTTATGAAATGAATGATATAAAGGGATTTAATTACCATCTAGCAGGAGCAAACTAAAGGAGTGGAATGTATGAAATGAATGACATAAAAGATTTAATTACCATGCAGGAGCAGGTTTTGTTTCATCATTCTTGCAAAATTTTCATTTAGGAACATATTTATAAATACGTAGGAGCAAAATCAATTGTTCATTCATGTCATGCTCTAAATTCACCATCCGCAGTTCCATTCATAGATTCAAAATTTGAGTTATATAAAGTGTGTGATGTGTTATTAATTACTTTGAAGGTGAAAATGTGTGGGGGTTTCAAATGCATGAGGAGCTTGCAAATTTGTGTGGGGGTTTCAAATGCATGAGGTGATTGGAAAAATGTCTCATTTATAAGTATACTAGGCGAATGCTCGCGCGTTGTGCAGAAACACCTATATAGTTGAAGTCTTTACAAATATATGTTTTTTTAATATAACAATAACGTTGTTAAATTTGATATAATAATCCGTATACTAAATTGATATAATATATTGTTTATTTCGAATTATATGATAATATATACATCTATTATAACTGCATAATCTCAATCGTTTGAATGACTTCTAACCGCAAGTTAAACATGAATAAAATTAAATATAGTATATGGTTTAATGTTATTTATAGTTGTTGTTATTATTAATTAATTTTTTAAAATTTATTTGCTTAATATTTTAATTTCTATCATTATAATTATTTAAAACATCAAACATTGTTTTTTAATTTTAAAGGTAACAATATAACCATTTATATAAAGTTATTTTTAACTATTGTTATTGTAAGTTATTTTAAGCTACTTATTTGAAAACTTTTAACGATTATAAAATATCTTTAGGAAATATTTTAGTTAAATTGAGATTACAATTTCTTTTTTGCATTTATCACTATAATTTATCACTTTTAACCATTTACAAAATATTCTTTGGTTTTTTAAGTGAAACTGGAATTTATATTTAAGTTGACATTGTAATGTTATATTTGAAACAATAATTTCAGTATTTTGTTCAAACTGTTCAAAAGTTGTAGTTTTAAACTGATAATGGTTTACATACAACAACATATTTAATCTAATAAATTAAGTATAATATGTTAAGTGAAAGACATAACTTTATAAGTAGAAGTAAATATATTATTTTAAAATTGAAGTTTAGTATATTTATGATTACACTTTAGGTTTGATATTTATTTAACCTTATTAACCAACTTAAAATCATTATTAGAAAAACACAACAATTAATCACTTTTAACTATTTACAAAACATTATTTAGGTTGTTTAAGTTAAACTAAAATTTATATTTAAGTTGATCATGTAATGTTATATTCAAATTAATAATTTAATTATTTTATACAAATTGTTCCAAAATTGTATCTTTAAAATAATAATGGTTTACATCCAACAATATATTAAAACTAATAAATTAAGTATAATATGTTAAAAGTTAAAAAACTTCACTTAATAAGTAGAAGTAAAGATATTATTTTAATATTGAAATTTAGTTTATATATGAGTACACTTTAGGTTTGATATTTATTTAAACTTATTAACAACCTTATAATTATTATTAAAAGGAAATTGAAAAGTCATGGGAGTTTCAAATGAATGCGGTGAAAGGAAAAATACACGGGAGTTTCAAATGAATGTGGTGATAGGAAAAATGCTTCCTTTATGATATAGTATGATATGATATGATATGATATGATTCATGTGCCTTGCGTAGCTTAGGTTAAAAATATATTGTTAAAATATATGTTTAAAATTGTTATGTTATTGACATTAACTTTAAGATAATATTTTTGCACTAATTTATATATATATATATATATATATATATATATATATATATATATATATATATATATATATAATCTCAATTATTTTGAACAATAATATTCATTGACATCAACGCACATTCCTCACTAATAGAATTAAATATAATTATCTATTTAGTATTATTTTTAACAATTATTATGATTGATTAATTTTATTTTTACTTATGCGATCATTTTTTAATTTCAAGAATAATGTTCATTTAAAATACAATTTATTTGAAGCTAAATGTAATTTATAATTTGATGTTATTATCATTTAAAATTATTAATTATTAATTTTAAACCACTTATTATTCAAAATAAGTTAAAGAAGACTTTTAAGAAATAGTTAATATTATTATTAAAATGTGAAACATACACTAAATAATAAATTGATAAGACAGACAATTTGCATTTCAAAAGAGACTTGCATGGATAATATGATATATCCATGATTTTTAATATTTGATTTTATTATTTATAATTATTTTTCATTAATTTTAAAATCACTAATTATTATTATTAAGTGAAAGAAACTTTTAAAAAGCACTTATTATTATAATTAAAATGTTAAGCATATACTAAAATATAAAGTGATAAGATAGACAATTTGCATTTTAAAAGAGGCTTACATGGATAATATGGATAATATAACATACCCATGATTTTTAATTAATTATTTCTTTGAAGCAACACGAACATACAAACATGTATACAATGTTAATTAAATATTATATATATCACCTTCCATAATATATGGTCGATAACATGAATTGTAACGTCTGTGTTTCTGGGCTAAAACATTAATAATGGTGTAATAGTCTAGGTCAACCTTTGTAACTCATTTTGAAGTAATAAAGAGGAATTATGTGAATATTATGTGAATTATGTGCTTATTTGCTTAATTATTATGATTTAATTAATTAATAATAAAAAGAAGCGTTGAAAATAAATATTAGATAAATCCTATATCTTTTAAAAAAGTTGTAGTGGCCGAAACTAGGATTCCGGAGATATAAAGAACGCCGAAATCCGAGTTATAACGAAGAAGTTATGACCTGTCGAAGTTTCGCGACGGAACCGACACGGCACCGGGAAGCGTAAAAAGTGAATTTAGGATAAAGTGCTTTTTAGCCTTAGCAATCTAAACGAAAGTCGTAGTGTTCGTTAAACCGAGAGCGTACATAAAAAGAACGCCCAAATCTTACTTCGTATGAGGAAGTTATGATTTTTCTAAGTTTTAGCTTAGTAGTAGACAGCTAAAAACTCGAATTTAAGATCGAGCAATTTTTAGCCGACACAAGCTAAACGAGAATCGAAGGTCTTGTCAATAGTAGTATAATGGTAAAAAGACTGACGAAAACGGACGTCGGATGAAGAAGTTATGAA
Organism: Lactuca serriola; assembly: GCF_051521515.1. Classification (NCBI taxonomy): domain Eukaryota; kingdom Viridiplantae; phylum Streptophyta; class Magnoliopsida; order Asterales; family Asteraceae; genus Lactuca; species Lactuca serriola. The sequence continues at coordinate 263,823,241 of NC_136412.1, read as the reverse complement.
TTTCTAACGGATTTTCCTGTCCCGGTCTGTTAAAAATAATAATATTAAAAATAAAGTCAAAATCAGCCGACAAAGTCTAAATGAAAGTTGTAGAATATACTCCCCTCTACACGTGCATATAAAGAACGTCAAAAACGGAGCTCTTATGAGAAAGTTATGGATTTTAGAAGGTTTGGGTGCAATTTCCTAGAAATTCGTATGGATTGGAGCCGGCCACGTCACCCTCGCCTCGCTGCTGACCCATGCCCGAAGCAGCTGCGTCATCCGAGTCGTGGCCCAGTCTGAGATCAACACGTGTCGCATGCGTGGCCTGTCCGAAGCGAGCCACGTCTCGCCTACCATCCTCCGACGCGCCTTCGCATCTGTGCCACGTCTTCCCTCCGATCCGAGCCTCGTAGCTGCTACGTGGAGTCTTCTCAACCATTCAAACTTCGGTCTCGCACCCTATAAAAAGTGGGGTTGCGAGACTTGCCGGCTAGAATTAGAAATTTGCCACTTTTCACCCCTAAACTTATATTTTGACTATTTTGACTTCCCCGAAGCCCCGTAATCATTTCCAACACCCGAAACACGTCCCGAAGTGCCCGAAGACCCGGAAAAATTTATCTTTTCGGTTTTGAAGCTCCGACCTCGCAGAGCCCGGTTTTTCATTAAGCCCCCGGTTTTATCATAAACGATCATTTTAAGAAACGAAGTGCTGCCCGATTATCATTAAATCAAGTGAGTGTATAGTCACTTTCATCTTACATATAGATATGAAGTATTTTATATAAATACATGCTATGTGTATATATATTGATTGTTTATTTGAGATGGTTGTTGAATGAATGTTTATACAAGTTTTAAAATGATTTAAACTGTATATATATATATATATATATATATATATATATATATATATATATATTATCTACAAATATGTTGGGTATAACATGGGTCATGGGTAGATGAAATAGTTGATATGTGATAAATGATGAGAGGCCTCGATGTTGTTGTTGTTCCAGTAATCTAACGGAGTATGGATGACACCACGGACTCTTCTAGACAGTCCAGTGGAACGCTAGCAGGCTTGCAACCTCTAGGTGTTTTTGTGGGCTTGATGTTCACTGGCGTACTCCATCCCCCTCATGGTTGCCTTACGGACATATATGGCTGAGGAATCCCCTTAACAGTAAAGTCCATCTCGATGATAAAATCCTTAGACTAGGTCCCTTATATAGGTGTTTAGGGACGTAAAGTGAGGATAACGGGAGTGGGTAATCAGGGTTATTATTGGATTGATGAAATTAATAAATTTATTGTTGGTCGATGTAATTAATAAATTTATTATTATTTGTGGAATGAAAACCCTATATGCTCACCAGACTCCTAATCCTGACCCACTCAGCTTTATGTTTTACAGGTAGTGGACCGAGAGCATAATTTGGATGATGATGAGGGATTTTTAGATTATAGGCCAGTAGTTGTAAATAATTGTTGTAAGGCTTATAATGTACTGTTTATGCTTTTGATCTGTATCGAGCATGACATCCGGAGTCTTTTTAATGAAATACATTTCTACGGAAATGCTTTGATAAATCTTTATCATATTTTCATTTTGGGAACAAATTCCACAACACTTTTATGTAAAATGTTACTCTGATTTTCAAACAAGCATAAACAAAATCGGTCTTTTCTGGCCGTGAAAATGGGGACGTCACAGTTGGTATCAGAGCATTAGTTTAAGCGAACTAGGAATTTGTAGGATTTCTAGACTTAAACTTGTAATGCTAAGTGATGATTGTGAGATGAGTGTCTACCATATTTAAGACACGAGCACTAGTATATTTTAGGAAAGTTGCCTAAAATGATTTTATGTGTTAAATGCTATATGTTTACCATATATGCCATTATTTGTTCGGATCTATGGTCTGTTGCTGACCGGGTCTGGAAACCTTATGTGTGTAGGATTCTAAGCATATGACTACGATATTAGAACTAGCATGTAAACGTTTTGGAGTCTATAGTGAATAAAGATCTAAATTCACCTTATTTGGTGTATAGATCAAGATGGCAAGAACCCGTAGTGGAGCTGGGAATGCAAATAGGAATAGGAATTAACCCCCAGTACTTGAGCAAGTACCTGTTGCAGGAGCTGCACCTGAGCCAATGATGATGGCTGGAGTATAAGTGATGATGCAGATGATGTTGGATCGCCAAATGGAGGAGGCAAGGAGATTACTGCAACGGAATAGGGAAGAAAATACGATACCTGTTGGACAGCCCAAATTGAATGAAGGGCAGTCGGAAGGAGGGAACTATAGTGGGACTGTTGGTCAAGCCAACCCACCGATAGTTAGACGAAACAACCAGGATGGAGGAGGTGATGGAAGTGGATGCAAATACAAAGATTTCATGGAATCCAAACCACCGTGTCTATCCGGAAGTCCGACACCGGTGGAAATTATAAATTGGATCTCCGAAATGGAGACAATGTTTGAAAGTTGTGAGTGCAGCAACAAACAGAAGACCGCACTTGCAATTCCTCTGTTAAAATTTGGTGTGTTGAGTTGGTGGAAGTTACTAGCTGATTCGATGCCCAAGGGAGAAGCTAGCAAGATGTCTTGGGAAGACTTTGTGGTACAACTGAAATTGCAATACTGCTCTGAGCAGGATCTTCTGGAAATCAATAATGAGTTTCAGAATTTAAAGAAAGGAAAAATGAGCGTTACTGAATACGCTGCTAGTTTCACAGAAAAGATGAAGCTTATTCCATACTTAGTTCCAACTAAACTCTCTAAGGTCAATAAGTTTGCACATGGTTTACTAGCGGATTTTGGTCCAATGGTTAACCAAGCAACCACATTGAAAGCCGCCATTTGGGCTGCTAAGAATGTTGAGACCCAGATCAAGGAGAAGGGTCTGGAGAGGACAGATGTTGGTGAGAAGAGGAAGTTTGAGGAACCTTCGAGGCCCAACAAGAAAAAGGAAATTCTCGAAGTCTGGTTCGAGAGGAGGAGGAGGAGAAGCCAAATGGTGCGACAAATGTAAGAAGAAGCACCATGGGAAATGTGGCGAAGAGGTCACATGTTTTAAATGTGGAAAGCCTGGGCACTATGCCAATGAATGCACCCTCATCAAGAAAGTTTGCTATGGGTGTGGTGAGAGGGCACATCTCAAGAGACTGCACAAAGAAGAAAGGGGAAGCAAGGCCCAATCTCCCACCAAAGCCAAAAGCCAGAGTCTTCCAAATGACACTTGAAGCTGCAAAGGAGGAAGTGGATGTCGCTTCAGGTATTTTTCTCGTAAACGAATTGCCTGCCCAAATTTTGTTTGATTATGGTGTAACACATGGTATGTTTTCTTCAATATATGTATTTTTCTCTGGGACTCGACGAGTTGGAGGATCAACTCGTCGAGTAGGGACGTGGCTGCGGACATGTTAAGTGACCGACTCGACGAGTCGGGAGACCGACTCGGCGAGTAGGTGCTGGATAAGTGAAACCCTAAATCTGAGGGTTTGCACCCTATATAAACAACTTAACTCAGCCTCCCTTGTCCCTAACACTCTCTGGAAAGCTTCATATCGAACCCTAGCCGTTTGTGTGTGAATTAAGGACATTTTTGGTGTTCTTGGGTGGATTGTAAAGCTTGGAAGGAAGAAAGAAGCTTGGAAATCAAGTTGGGGCTTGTAGATCCGGAGATCTTACTTCATTTCCAGCAGCTTCAAGGTATAATGCCCCTGTCTTGACTCATCTATGTGGTTATTCATCTTTAACTTGGGATCTCTTTGGATTTCTATGTCATTTTTCGGATTTGGAAGTGTTGAGTGAGTTTTGACTTCAGATATGGGCCTTAAGAGGGGTCTCATGGCATAAAGGTGCCAAATTTAGGTCCATGAGAGCCCCATGCACATTATAGGACACTTTATATGGATTTTTGAGCTAAAAACCCCATGCATGTGCATCAAGTTTAGAACTTTACGTATAAAATGGACATTAGGAGGCCAGATCTATGGTTTTGGTGTGCTGGACCTCATTTAAATCAACTGTATGGAATTGGTCAAGGTTGGACTCGGCGAGTTGTTCTTAGCACTCGATGAGTCGGTAACTATTATGCACCAAACCATTTCTATGAATGGGTAAGTGTTAGGAAGGAAGTCCCTTGTGGGTTTAGACGCGAAAAGGGACCTGGAAGCCATGGGACTCGGCGAGTGGTATGAGCAGACTCGGCGAGTCCATAGCAATCTATGAATCCTTGAAGATGGACTCGCCGAGTTGTTCATACAACCCGACGAGTCATTAACTGGAGAAGTTCTTAAGTTGGAGATGAACTCGACGAGTTCAAGAAGGAACTCGCCGAGTCGGATGAAGATGGTCCCGATGTTATGATTGAAGGAGAACCCGTCGAGTTTTGCTAGACTCGACGAGTGGAGCCGGGGTTTTGTGTGGGAGTAGAGAAGCATGGACTCGACGAGTTGGTAGGCCAACTTGGTGAGTCAGGTCAACTGAATGTTGTCTTTGACCAATGTTTACTTTGACTGAACTTGGACTGACCCTGTCTAGGGTTATATGTGATGTGTGTTGACTTGAAGGTTGTCGTGTAGGGATCGAGGAGTCGTATGGAGTCGACTTGTGCACCGAGGCTAGTTCAGACACTGCACGATATTGAGGCGAGTTACCTTCCAGTAGGGGTGGGTCTAAGGCCACAATGCCGGCCCACCAAAAAGGGGTATTTAGAAGATAATGGTCTTTGTGATAATTATCTTGGTCTGGTTATGTATTGGTTATGAGATTTAACTGTATGATATGTTATGTGTGTAGTAGGGATTAGTTTCCCTAACAATGGTCCTTAGGACCTAGGGGTAGGTCAGTACCCGTATATGCCTGACCGTGTACTTACATCTGTTGTTGCATGCTAGTGATAGGGGTGAAATAGTCCCCAGTTACTGGTTGAAAGATACCGATGACCATTACCGGTTGAAAGATACCGATGATGATTACTGGTTGAAAGATACCGATGATGGTTACCGGTTGAAAGATACCGATGAAGGTTACCGGTTGAAAGATGCCGATGATATTGTATGGTATGTGGTATGATGGAGGAACTCACTAAGCTTTGTGCTTACAGTTTCGGTTTTGGTTTCAGGTACCTCTTCGTCGAAGGGGAAAGAGTCAGTGGGGTACCAGCGCATCACACACACATACACATGGTTTCCGCATTGAGTCTATGGGACCGTACTCTGATTTTCATTACTTTTGATGTTATGGTTTGGGACACAACATGATGATTTTGTAATAAGATGTTTTATCGACAATGTTTTTGGTAAAATGTTTATTAAATATAGTAGTTCAAAAAAATGAAATTTTCAGGCTTGAAATTTGGGTCGTTACATCTGGAGCCATCTACTCCTTTATTTCGCATGAATTTGGTAGAAAACTAGCTTTGCCTGTTGATAGACTAGATAATGTTTTAAAAGTCGAGGTTGCTAGTGGCAAGTTTATACCTATTAGCTATCACATGAAAAGCATCTTCATAGACTTAAATGGGAATAAGTTCCACAAGGAATTATTGACTATTGAGTTGAATGACTTCGACATCGTGTTGGGAATGGATTGGCTTAGCACCAATGATGCCGAAATATTGTGCAGGAAGAAGATAGTAAAAGTAAACCCGCCAGGGAAAGAGTCATTTATGGTGTATGGGGACAAACACAGAGTGAGTTCTGGAATCATTTCCACAATGAAAGCCAGAAAGTGTTTGGCCAAGGGATGTACATCATATCTAGCGTTTATGATTTATGTTAAGAAGGAAAAGAAGGAGGTGCAGGAGATACCAATGGTGTGTGACTTTCCGGAACTCTTTCCCGAAGATCTTCCCGGATTACCCCTGATAGACAAGTAGAGTTTGGAATAGACTTGTTACCAGGAACAACACCAATAGCAAAAGCACCATACCGATTAGCACCAACGGAGATGAAGGAGCTTATGACTCAACTTCAAGAGTTATTGGATAATGGTTTCATTAGACCTAGTTCATCGCCCTGGGGAGCTCTGGTGTTATTCGTAAAGAAGAAGGATAGGAGCATGAGAATGTGCATTGATTACAGAGAGCTGAACAAGGCAACAATAAAGAACAAGTACCCGTTGCCAAAGATTGATGACCTGTTCGATCATTTGCAAGGTTCGAGATATTTCTCGAAGATCGATCTAAGGTCAGGATATCATCAACTAAAGGTAAGAGAGCAGGATATTGAGAAGATGGCTTTCAGAACAAGATATGGACACTACGAGTTTTTGGTTATGTCATTTGGACTAACCAATGCTCCAGCAACCTTCAAGGATTTGATGAATAGGGTTTGTAAACCATTCCTTGATAAATCCGTGATAGTGTTCATAGATGACATTCTGATTTACTCGAAAAGTTAGGAGGAGCATGGTAAACACTTGCGAGAAGGGTTAGAAGTATTGAAAAAGGAGAAGTTGTATGCTAAGTTCTCCAAATGTGATTTTTGGATTCAGGAAGTCCAATTCTTGGGTCATGTGGTCAACCAAGATGGAATAATGGTTGATCCAGCAAAGATTGAAGCTGTAATGAAGTGGGAACAACCGAAAAGTCCCACGGAGATTCGAAGCTTTTTGGGATTAGTTGGATATTACCGAAGGTTTATCCAAGGGTTTTCTTTGATATTTGTTCACAGCTTTGATCTACAAAGGAGCTACTTATACTTGGAGTGAAAAGCATAAGGAAGCCTTTGAAAATTTAAAGAAGAAATTATGTGAAGCACCAATTCTTTCTTTGCCAGAAGGAGTTGAAGACTTCGCAGTTTATAGTGATGCATCTGGAGTTGGGTTAGTTTGTGTTCTGACCCAGCGGGATAAGGTGATGGCATATGCATCGAGACAACTAAAAGAGCACGAAAAGAACTACCCTACTCATGATTTGGAGTTGGCAGCGGTAGTATTCACCCTAAAGATATGGAGGCATTATCTTTATGGCACAAAGTGCAAAATTTTTACTGATCATAAGAGTCTCCAATATCTATTTAATCAGAAGGAATAGAATATGAGGCAACGACGCTGGCTGGAACTACTTAAGGACTACGACTGTGAGATACTATACCACCCCGGTAAAGCCAATGTTGTCGCTGATGCTCTCAGTCGGAAGGTAAACCTTGAAAAGAAAAGGCCAAGAGCGTTGAGAATTGAAGTTGTCTCAACAATTGTGGAGAGTATAAAGAAAGCTTAGGAAGAAGCTTCAGAGAAGAATGACCGAAAGGGAGAACGTTTGGGCAAAACGTTAATGTTCGGTATAAACAGTCAATGATTGAAGGTATTCCAAGATCGAATTTGGGTACCTAAGACAGGAGGAATAAGAGATCTTATGATGGAAGAAGCTCACAAGACCATGTACTCGATTCATCCCAGTAGTACTAAAATGTATAGGGATCCGAAACCCTACTATGGGTGGCCGACGATGAAGCTCGATGTTGCAAAGTATGTGGCCGAGTGTGTGACATGTGCGAGAGTTAAGGCACAAAATCAGAAAACATATGGGAGCTTAGAACCTTTACCTGTACCTATGGATAATAGGAAGACATCACCATGGATTTTGTGACTAAATTGCCCAGAATGAAGAACGGTCACGACATGATTTGGGTTGTCGTTGATCGGTTTACGAACAGTGCACACTTCATAGCAGCCAATGAGAAATGGTCTATGGATAAACTTGCTAATGCTTACGTGAAGGAGATAGTAAGACTTCACGGTGTGCATTTAACTATTGTATCAAATCGTGATAGTCGTTTCACATCGAGGTTTTGGAAAAGTCTACAAGAGGAATTGGGTACGAAATTGTGTCTGAGTACAGCTTACCATCCACAAACCGATGGTCAGAGCGAACGAACGTTCAAACACTGGAGGATATGCTGAGAGCATGTACCCTGGAATTCCATGGTAACTGGGATGAACATTTACCTTTGGTAGAATTTTCCTACAATAACAGTTTCTACTCGAGCATCAAGATGACACCTTATCACGCTTTGTATGGACAGAAGTGTCGAACGCCGTCATGTTGGCTTGAAGCTAGAGAAAAGCAGTTTATGGGACCTGAGATAGTCCATCAGACTGCTGAAAAGTTGAAAGTGATTAGGGAAAGGATGTTAGTAGCTCAGGATCGTCGAAAGAGCTATGCTGACAAGAAAAGAAAACCGATAACATTCGAAGTTGGTGATTCGGTTTTGCTTAAAGTCTCGCCGTAGAAGGGACTTATAAGATTTGGTAAAAGGGGAAAGTTGAGTCCAAGGTTTATTGGACCATTTAAAGTTCTTCATAGGATTAGGAATCAAGGTTACAAGCTAGAACTACCATAAGAACTAGATGGTATTCATAACACTTTCCATGTGTGTTATTTGAGGAAGTTCATGGGAGATGTTTCCGACATAATTCCAATTTTTGAGTTAAGGCTGGATGAAAGCAAGAGGCTAATCGAAGAACCATAGGCAATCATTGACCGTAAGACTAAAAAGTTACGACGCAAGATGGTCGATTTAGTGCTTGTGCAATGGAAACATACGAATGAGCCAAATCTCACCTGGGAAACGGAGAGTAACATGATGAGTCGCTACCCTCATTTGTTTGCGGATGTGTGATTCCGGGGATGGAATCATCCTAAGGGGGAGAGAATTATAACGCCCGTGTTTCTGGGCTAAAGCATTAATAATGTTGTAATAGTCTAGGTCAACCTTTGTAACTCATTTTGAAGTAATAAAGAGGAATTATGTGAATATTATGTGAATTAAGTGCTTATTTGCTTAATTATTATGATTTAATTAATTAATAATAAAAATAAGCATTGAAAATAAATATTAGATAAATCCTATATCTTTTAAGAAAGTTGCAGTGGCCGAAACAAGGAGTCCGGATATATAAAGAAAACCGAAATGCGAGTTATAACGAAGAAGGTATGACCTGTCAAAGTTTCGCGACGGAACCGACACGGCACCGGGAAACGTAAAAAGTGAATTTACGATAAAGTGCTTTTTAGCCTTAGCAATCTAAATGAAAGTCGTAGTGTTCGTTAAACCGAGAGCGTACAAAAAAAGAACGCCCAAATCTTACTTCGTATGAGGAAGTTATGATTTTTCTAAGTTTTAGCTTAGTAGTAGACAGCTAAAAACTCGAATTTAAAATCGAGCGATTTTTAGCCGACACAAGCTAAACGAGAATCGAATGTCTCGTCAATAGTAGTATAATGGTAAAAAGACTGACGAAAACGGACGTCGGATGAAGAAGTTATGAATTTCTAACGAATTTTCCTGTCCCGGCCTGTTAAAAATAGTAATATTAAAAATAAAGTCAAAATTAGCCGACGAAGTCTAAACGAAAGTTGTAGAATATATTCCCCTCTACGCGTGCATATAAAGAATGTCAAAAACGGAGCCCGTATGAGAAAGTTATGGATTTTAGAAGGTTTGGGTGCAATTTCCGAGAAATTCGCATGGATTGGAGTCGGCCACGTCACCCTCGCCTCGCTGCTGACCCATATCTGAAGCAGTTGGGTCATCCGAGTCGTGGCCCAGTCCGAGACCGACGCATGTCGCATGTGTGGCCTATCCGAAGCGAGCCACGTCTCGCCTACCGTCCTCCGACGCGCCTTTGCATCCGAGCCACGTCTCCCCTCTGATCCGAGCCTCGTAACTGCTACGTGGAGTCTTCTCAGCCATTCGAACTTCGGTCTCGCACCCTATAGATAGGGGGTTTGCGAGACTTGCCGGCTAGAATTAGAAATTTGCCACTTTTCACCCCTAAACTTACATTTTGACTATTTTGATTTCCCCCGAAGCCCCAGAATCATTTCCAACACCCAAAATACGTCCCGAAGTGCCCGAAGACCTGGAAAAATTTATCTTTTCGGTTTTGAAGCTCCAACCTCACAGAGCCCGGTTTTTCATTAACCCTCGGTTTTATCATAAACGATCATTTTAAGAAATGAAGTGCTACCCGATTATCATTAAATCAAGTGAGTGTATAGTCACTTTCATCTTACACATAGATATGAAGTATTTTATATAAATACATGCTATGTGTATATATATTGATTGTTTATTTGAGATGGTTGTTGAATGAATGTTTATACAAGTTTTAAAATGATTTAAACTATATATATATATATATATATATATATATATATATATATATATATATATATATAATCTACAAATATGTTGGGTATAACATGGGTAGATGAAATAATTGGTGTGTGATAAATTGATGAGATGTCTCGATGTTGTTGTTGTTCTAGTCATCTAGCGGAGTATTGATGACAACCACAAACTCTTCTAGACAGTCCAGTGGAACGCTAGCAGGCTTGCAACCTGTAGGTGTTTGTGGGCTTGATGTTCACTGGTGTACTCCATCCCCCTCATGGTTGCCTTACGGACATATATGGCTGAGGAATATCCTTAGCGGTAAAGTCCATCCCGATGATAAAATCCTTAGACTAGGTCCCTTATATAGTTGTTTAGGGACGTAAAGTGAGGATAACGGGAGTGGGTAATCAGGGTTATTATTGGTTTGATGAAATTAATAAATTTATTGTTGGTCGATGTAATTAATAAATTTATTATTATTTGTGGGTTGAAAACCCTATATGCTCACCAGGCTCCCAAGTCTGACCCACTCAACTTTATGTTTTACAGGTAGTGGACCCAGAGCATAATTTGGATGATGATGAGGGATTTTTGGATTATAGGCCAGCAGTTGTAAATAACTGTTGTACGGCTTATAATGTACTGTTTATGCTTTTGATCTGTATCGAACATGACATCCCGAGTCTTTTTAATGAAATACATTTCTACGGAAATGCTTTGATAAATCTTTATCATATTTTCATTTTGGGAACAAATTCCGCAACACTTTTGTGTAAAATGTTACTCTAATTTTCAAACAAGCATAAACAAAATCGGTCTTTTCTGGCCGTGAAAATGGGGATGTCACATGAATATAATCTAATTTACATTAAAATTTCAACCACATCATACCATGATATTCTTAAAAGAATACTTAAACCAAGAAAATACAAAAAAAAATAGTATATAAGAAACTTATAAATTAAAAACTTAAACATAATAACGCGGCTTGAAAAATGGAACAAAGCCCTCAAACTAACATAAAAAAAACTTTAAACTTGTTTTCTTTGTGAATTTTGTATGTGATTTATATTTGTGTGTCTACTCAAAGAGATTGACATTTTTATATTAGACAATCCATTAATTGTTTATTAAATATATTATAAAAGTTATAAAACCTTTGAATTGTTAATCATTATCAAGAGATTTTTGAGTGATATTCATTAAAATGAGAGGTTTCAAATGCATGAGGTGTTTGCAAATTTTTGTGGGGGTTTCAAATACATGAGGTTCAAGGAAAAATACCTCCTTTATAAGTATAATAAGACTAGACGAATACTCGCACGTTGCGTAGAATAAAAAATATATTTGAAATCTTTACAAATATAAGTTTTTTAAATATATCAATGATGTTGTTGTTAGCTCCCATATAATAAATCTTATAATAAGTTGGTATAAACATTGTTTGTTTTGAATTATATGATAATGTAGACATTTTTAAAATTCTATAATCTTTATTCTCCTAATGTCCTCTACCTGTAGATTACTAATGAATAAAATTAAATATAATATATATATATATATATATATATATATATATATATATATATATTTGTTTGTTTTTATGATTAATTAACTTTAAAAAGTGTATTTGCTTAAGAGTTTAATTTTTATCATTGTAATTATTTAAAATATCAAACATTGTTTTTGTTTTTAAAGGTAATAATATAATGTTTGTATATAATGTTACTTTTAATTATTATTGTTGTAAGTTATTTAAAATAACGGATTTAGATACTCTTAATAATTTTAATTTGGTTTAAAAAATTAACTTTTTTAAAATTTATCTAATGAATATTTTTAGTTTCTTTTATTGTAATTATTTATAACATAAAATAATGTTTATGCTTTTTTAAAGATAACATTATAATTTTTTATATAATATTACTTTTAACTATTCTTATTATAAGATATTTTTAAGCTACTTATGTGCAATTCTTAATGATTATAAAAAATACTTTCATGGTTTTTTTTTTGTTAATTTAGGATTACGATTAAGGTTTAACACTATAATATATAACTTTTAACTATTTGTAAAATAATGTCTCGATTATTTTTTCAAGTTTAACTGAAAGTTTGATTTAAATTAACTGTTTAACATTATCTTAAAATAAATAATTTAATTCTTTTGCATAAAATCATAAACTATGCAAAAGTTGTGACTTTAAAATGAAAATCGTTCGTATACGACAACATATTGAAACTAATAAGCTAACTATAATATGTTAAAAAGTTAAAATCATAATTTTATAAATTCAAGTAAAATACAATATTCTAATATTGTAGTTTAGTTAATTTATGATTACAATTTAGCTTTTACATTTATTTAACATTATTAACCAATTTATATTAATTATTAGAAAGAAATTGAAAAGTTATGGAGGTTTCAAATAAGTGTGGTGTAAGTAAAATGCATCTTTTACAAGTATACTAGGTGAATGCCCGCGCGTTGCGCAAAAACACCTATATAGTTGAAATCTTTATAAATATATGTTTTTTTTAAATATAGCAATAACTTTGTTGTTAAATTTGATATAATAATTTGTATACTAATTTGATACATAATATATTGATTATTTTGAATTATATATAACATATACATCTATTATAACTGCATAATTTCAATCGTTTGAATGACTTTTATCCACAAGTTACACATGAATAAAATTAAATATAGTATATGGTTTAATGTTATTTATAGTTGTTGTTATTGTTAATTATTTTTTTAAAATTTATTTGCTTAATGTTTTAATTTCTATCATTATAATTATTTAAAACATTAAACATTGTTTTTTGATTTTAAAGACAACAATATAATCATTTATATACAATTATTTTTAACTATTGTTATTGTAAGTTATTTTAAGCTACTTATTTCAAAACTTTTAATGATTATAAAAATATATTTAGGAAATATTTTAGTTAAATTGGGATTACAATTTAGTTTTTGCATTTAACACTACAATTTATCACTTTTAACTATTTACAAAATATTCTTTGGGTTTTTTAAATGGAACTGAAATTTATATTTAACTTGACATTGTAATGTTATATTTAAATTAAAAATTTAAGTATTTTATCAAAACCATTCAAAAGTTGTAGCTTTAAATTGATAATGGTTTACATACAACAACATATTAAAATTTAGTATATTTATGATTACACTTTAGGTTTGATATTTATTTAACCTCTCATCATTTTATTTCTTTACACACCAACTATTTTATCTACCCATGTTTTACCCCAACATATTTCTATATATAAAATACATATACAATTTAAATCATTTAAAACATGTATAAAATGTTCATCCAACATAGATATCCGGTAAACAGATAATATGCACACACATAACACATAATTTATATAAAATACTTCATATATGTGTGTAAGGTGAAAGTAATTATGCACTCGCTTTAGTAGCGTGAGTTGATAGAATCTAACTAGATACAGTCAGTGGTTCGTGATCGTCAGGCTCAGGACGCGGAATGCATTCAACAAACGAAAGAGAGAGAGAGAGAGAGAGAGAGAGAGAGAGAGAGGTAAGAATTTGGTGTAAGGAGAGCAAGGGTCGAACTTGCTATTTATAGGCTGCCCAAAACATGTCCATGTCGTGGCCTTATAAGTCCACGTCGTGAAACACAGCTGCATCGTAGACTTGCCATCTGCAATCTAGCCTTGAGAAGTGTCCTAGATCATATTCACATCGTGAATCTTATGTCCACGTCGTGGAGCATGGCTGATTAGGATTTTTGCCACATGTTATGCTCTAAGACTGCTACATCTTCGGAAGGTCATAACGTTTGCATACGAACTCCGTTTTTGACGTTATATATATCCACGCGTAGGTGGAGATGTACTATACAACTTTATTTTAGATCACTAAGTCTAAAAATTATTTATCGTAAACTCACTTTTTACGATGTCTGGTGTCGTGCTGGTTTTGTCGCGAAATTTCGACAAGTTATAACTTCTTTGTTATAACTCGGGTTTCAGCGTTCTTTACATCCCCGAAATTCTTGTCCCACCAACTACACCTTTAATCATACATATTGGGTCTATCTATTATTTTATTTTTGACGCTTATTTTTATTCTTATCTTATTATCTCTAGGCGTGTTCGTTTGGATCGATCGGTTTGATCCGATCCAATCACATGAATCCAAATTGATTTCGGTTTTCAAAACATGAATCTGAATAGTCCAAACTAAATTCAAATCTGATCCGATCCGATCCACTTACAATTCGGTTGGATCGGTTTTTATAATTCGGTTTTCAGAAACCGAAACATTTTAAAACGACATATAATTATAATATACCCAACTTTACCTAAGAAGCAAAAACAAATTATTTAGTTGTGTTTTGAAATTTATAAACAATTAATATGAAGATATATTATAGTTAAATATTTTATAGATAGAAAACTTTCGAGAGAAAATGCATATTAATGTTTTTTTTATCGGGTGAAACGTTTTGAACCTATTTGAAAAAATAAATTACAAAATAGATAAATAATAAATATTTATTCAGTTTTTTTGGACTATTCATTTCTTATTTTATAAACCCAAACCAATCCGAAATACAAAATAATAATTCGGTTTTGTTGGAAACCAATCCAAAAATCCGAAGATCCGAACCCAATAGTCCAATCCAAATTGTAGAATTGGATAATTCGGTTTTATCCAAACAATGAATAGTCCTAATTATCTCTTATAAATAAGTATAATGCACATAAAATCACATAATTCACATAATATTCAAATAATTCCTCTTTATTATTTCAAAGTAGGTTATAATTGTTGATCCTAGCTATTATATTATTATACTAATTCTTAGCCTAGAAACACCGACGTTATATATATATATATATATATATATATATATATATATATATATATATATATATATATATATATATATAATGAAATTAAAAAGTTACTTGTTCAATGTAAGATATCTTAAACAAAAAAAAGTTAGAATCTTATTGTTAAAATATAAAAGGTTAGCTAGAAATGATAATTTAATAATAATATAAATAAAAAACTGAGAATATAGTTGAAGAGTTATAGTTGTAACATTATATGTTAGAAATATTATATGTTAGAAATGAAAATATATATAACTGTTTCAAATAAACCCGTTATATATATATATATATATATATATATATATATATATATATATATATATATATATATATATATATATATATATATATATATATATATATATATAGTTGTATTATGTAAGTGTCAATACGCAACATTAAGATAATATCATATCTTGTCATTGAAAAATTATATATCATCTTATTTTTTCTTCATACTTATCCTCCTAACTATTATGGATACCATCAATTCTCCCACCATATCCATTCTTGAACATCTACTCTCTTGATTTTTATACTTGTCAGTAAATATAAATAAAATTAAGAATGCATCTTCTCATCCACTTACCACAAATTAATTATCAATCCCCAACTACTTATGATAAGTAATTAATAATTATAAATGCATTTTTTGTTTCTATTTAAGAAAATGTCATCTACCACCACAACTTCATTGCATTTTTTTTGTTCCTATCCACACATGCACAAACACATTATATATATATATATATATATATATATATATATATATATATATATATATATATATACACCGATCTTCATGATCTAGAGTACATTTTATCATATATGGCATGTAAGTTAAGTTTGCTATGAAGATCGAAGACCCTATAAAGGGATACAGATTTGAAACTATTACTACGGCTGGATGCAATGTCAGAATTGATCTCATATACCAATTTGCAAAGTTTGATGAAACGACGGCATCACATCGATTTTGGTGTGGTGGTTGAGTATGGTTCTTTACGAATGGATTTTTAGGTTTTTTATTTATATGATTTTTTCATCAATAGCCCCTTAGATCATTAAAATAGCATTTGCTAAAACCTACCCTCCAAATGTTAAATATATATATATATATATATATATATATATATATATATATATATATATATATATATATATATATAAAAGGATTAGTGTTAGTGGTTGCATAGGACTATGAGCTCTTTTAATTTGTTTAAACTGTGATTCACTTACCCGATCCTAAAATATTATGTTATTGTATGCATGTATAGGGCTAGTCAAAGTGGTGGTTTCAAGTTTGTGTATGTAGATATTGTTGGATTAGGAGCCCATAACTATAACTGGTATGTACTTGAATTGATAGTGGTATGGTCCTTTTGGGTTGCCTTCACACATGCAACTAGACATAATGATTAATTGAGGAAGAGAAAGAATTTATTAATTTGATTAATAAATTGGAATGAATGATTTATTAATATGTTATGGAAATAATATATTAATTAGTAATCATGTTATTAGTTAATATTTAATCAGAAATTAAGTTGGAATTGATTTTGGGATTAAAGGAATTAATTAATAGTGTAGGGACAAAAAGTGCAAATGTTCAATAGTTGAGAAATAGGGTCCAGAACCTTCCTAGGGAAGGATTGACGATTTTATGATGATATATGTAAGATTATTCTAGATTTTCTTGAATATTTTATCATATATGGATAATTAAAGGAGGTGGACAATTACCATATTTGAAATTAAGGTTAATCCATAGCATCCTTGGTCAAAGTCTACACCCTTAGACCCCCAAAGATGACCAAAAGTCAACTATAGTCAAAAGTCAACAGTCAAAGTCCACCTCAGCAGTTTGCCATGTCGTGGCCATCCAAGGTCACGTCGTGGGAACTACAAGACAAAAATAGACGGACGACCTTCCAGCCACCACTTCGTGGCAACCATTGCTACGTCGTGGGGATTGGGCCCCCACTACTTAACTCATTTAGCTTTTAATTTGTTACGATTTGCATTCAAACTTTCCAGGAACCTTCCTAAGATCTAATATATCACAAAGATCAATGCTTTTTATGAAGGGTTTTGAGCATTCTAACACTCCTGTGGTGTACATGCAACCCTAAATACCTTGGATCTATGTTTTCTCTATTATACATGCAAACTTGAACTTCCCAAGGTATTACCCTAACTAGCATACAATCTTTGATACTTGTGTAATATAAACAAGTTAGAAGACATACCTTTTGTGTAGCTTGATTCCATGGAGCTTAAGAGCCTAGTGCCTCAAGTGTGACACCTCAAATGGTTCACACAATATCACCAACAACTTGGAATGACTTGAGAGAAAAGGTTCTTATGCTCAAATCGGCTAGCCCTCATGTGTACACATACTAGTGCCAATTTCTTGAGCCATGGGGTCCTTATATATGGTGGCTATTAGGGTTACTCCATGTAACTCATATCTTTCCATATTCTTCATGATCCATGGGTTAAAACCTCCATGGAGTATCCATGGGTTTAGCCCAACATAAATGAACTATGGAATATAAGCCCACATATATAAGAATGAATGATTTACACAATCAATCCCCATATATTTAATTAGTCTCCTTTTGATCACAATATTAATTCCAAATTAATTCTTGATCAATACTAATTGAATAATATGATTTCATATTAATATATTAGAACTTATAATATATTAACAAATCAAAATTATCCTTTTATCACAAAAGTTTATCCAAATTGTTCCGATGCCATGCAACCCAAATGGACATGCCAATCGGGTCAAATACATACCAATTATAGTTATGGACTTAGACACTAATCCAACATTTTAGTCATGCATGCCTTATGCAAGCTTATAGCTCAACTTAGGTCAAAATGGGGAAAAGCAAACAAATCTCATGCATGGATCTTAATACATCATCACTTCTATCTCACCATCCCCATTCATGCCTTCTTCATTTTTACACTTGTCAATAAATATAAATAAAATTAAGAACGCGTCTTTTCCTATACTTACCAAAAAATTAATTATCAATCCCCAACTACTTTTGATAAGTAATTAATAATTATAAATGCATACTTTATTCCTATTTAAGAAGATATCATCTAACACCACTATTCATTGAATTCTTTGTTCATATGCACACAAATGTGCACACACATATAATGTGTGTGTATGTATATATATATATATATATATATATATATATATATATATCATGCTTCTTGATCTAGAATTCGTTTTATCATATATATATGACCTATATATTAAGTTTGCTATGAAGATCGAAGACCCATCAAAGGGATACAAATATGAAGATCGACACAACAAGTATTCGGATAGACCCAATAAAGGGATACATATGTGAAACTACCACAACGACCGGATGTAGTATCAGAATTGATCTTGTGTACCAATTTGTAAAGTTTGATGAAGCGACGACATCACGTCGATTTTGGTGTGGTGTTTGAGTATGGGTCTTTATGAATGATTTCTTGTTTTTTTTATTGTTATGATTTTTACATTAATAGCCCATCAACTCACTAAACTGGCCTTCGCTAAAACCTACTCTCCAAATGTTATGATATATATATATATATATATATATATATATATATATATATATATATATATATATATATATATATGTACAAGGAGTATTGATGTTGGTGGAATAAGACTATGGGATATTTTAATTTGATTAAACTATGATTCGCTTACCCCATCCTAAAATATTATGTTATTTTATACATGCATGGGGCTAGTCAAAGTGGTAGTTTCAAATTTGTGTACGTAGAAATATCATGTGTCAATGTAGTAATTTTACTTTGATGATGTAATGAAGATGTATTTTGTGTACCTTTTTTGTATGAAATGTAACATATTTTTCCATCAGTCGTTGTTATGTAGATTGCAAATATATTAAACTTTTGGGTCTTGTTGGGCTTAATAGTGTTGTGTCAATTGTGTGCATAGTTTAGTATGTTTTATTCCGGTTTGGGCCGGTCCTTTCTCGGATCCACTTAGTTATTTACACTATTTATATTGTGCTTGCATGTAACTTTAGGGTTAACGTTTTGTAACCCTAATTGTCGTACGCTCTCATAGACAAGTTCTTGAGAACTCTTATAGAGTCGTTTAATCTAAGCATTCGACATACTTTTGATCTTCATTGTTCTTTTCATTTAATTCACGGTCTTTAATACAGAATCTATCGACCATATTTATTTTTTCTCATAATTGGTATCAGAGCAGGAGATTGTGTAATCAATTAGCTACTCTTTTGTCAAGTTTTTGCTAGGGTTTTACGTAATACTTAGATCTGTTCTTGTAGTCTCAATCATTCTTATTGGCTGTACACTCTAGATCTAGATCTCAAGTTTTTCCCTTGAACTCGATTCAAGTTTTTACATATTTAGTTGTATATTTTTTTTGTAAACTTTTGACAATATGCAAAACGAAGATCCTCATACTCTTTCGTTCAATCTCTCTAGTAGTATTGGATCTACGACAAGGATTCCAATCCTTTTTCCTCAAGATTATGTCCTTGAAATAGAAGAACATGGTGCTTTGAAGATTATGTCCTTGCAATAGAAGAACATGGTGCTATAATATCGCAAGCAATGACTCAAGAGACATTCTCGCATACAGGCACAAGGAGAGTAACCAAGACTTTGGTTGATTACAATGCACTTATTCTTGAACATACTAATGTTCCACAAGATGAGAAGGATAAGCTTATGAGTAACACAAAGGCCATGAGAATCATATGGTTTTCTCTTCCACCTGACACTTTTCGTCTTGTAAGTGCATGTGAAACTGCTAAGAAAATATGGGATAGATTGAAGGTTTGCTCAGCAATGCCTATTGAAGACTTTGTGATCATTAGATTCAAGGGGTTTTGGGGAACCGATAAAGCATTGGATGAATTTACTTTGGCAGATTTGCCATTTATGAATCCGTACGACTGGATCTCATTGTTCAACATTGTCATGAATGATTAGAAGAAATATGAACCCATCGTTGCCCATCTTAAAAAGATGCTCATCTTCTATGTCTTATAGATTGCAAAGATGGATGAGGAAATAGCGTTGGTGTTGCAAAAAAAGCCCATTTTGGAACCCAAAGAGCATCCTCAGGACATTAAAAAGATGAAGTTGTGAGTTATTCAGAAAGAGCACTGGAGTGTTGCGTATAATCGAAAGTCTAGTGAAAAGGTTCAAATGCGTATGTTCTTTCCGAGAGACAAACATCTCTACTCAACCACTACTCTGAAGACTATTCTTGCAATGCTTGAAACTTGCAAGGCGAAATCTACTACGGATCTGAAGTGCTTTTTGGATATGATCAGTTGGTATCTCTGTGTCTGAAACGTGCTTCTGAATTTGATGCCACAACTTTTCAACGCGCAAAGAAGGCAACAGTGAAGACTCTCCTTCGCAATTTGACACAAGGGGGGAGATTGTTGGGCTTAATAGTGGTGTGTCAATTGTGTGCATAGTTTAGTATGTTTTATTCCGGTTTGGGCCTATCCATTCTCGGATCCACTTAGTTATTTAGACTATTTATATTGTGCATTCATGTAACTTTAGGGTTAACATTTTGTAACCCTAATTGTCGTACGCTCTTACAGAGAAGTTCTTGAGAACTCTTCTAGTGTCGTATACTCTAAGCATTCAACATACTTTGATCTTCATTACTCTTGTCATTTAATTCACACTCTTTAATATAGAATCTATCGATCATATTTATTTTTCTCACAGGTCTTAAATGTTAAAAACATTACTTGGGAGTGCTTCGTTAAATGGAATTAAATCAGGATTTCATTTTATTAACGAACATCATGGCCATCTTTTGAGATATATTTTATCCATCAGTCGTTGTTACGTAGATTGGAAATATATTAAAGTTTTGGGTCTTAAATATTAAAAAGAAGAATTTGGAAGTGCTTCTTTAAATGGACTTATTAATTTATTGGCTTTTAAAAAAGCCAATAAGTTAAGAAAGTGTTTGGGTACTTTAGAAATCTCTTTTTTGTCAAGGGGAAAAAGTGAGTTGAAAAAAGTCACAAATTTCTTGAAGAAAATATTATTTATAACTAATAATATTTTAATTTCCTCCAAGTCCTAAAATAAAAAGGGAATCAAATTATCCCAAAATTTACATTCCCTCCGTATATATATTGCACGTTTAAAAGCTCATATCTTGGCTTATTGGCCTTTTAAACATAAAATTTCCATTATACCCTTCCAACTTATTGACTTTTTAGCTTTTTCCACCATAAAAAGTCAGGAATACTCACTTTCTCCAAGAAGCCAATAAGGGAACTCCCAAACACAATTATCCTTGAAGGCTTTCAAAAAAAATTCCGAATTATCTTCTACGATCTTCCAACAAAGCTTAGATGTTGAATCTGAATCAGGTTTGTCATTTTCTAATCTCCTTCTAACCATGATAAATCTACAAAATATTGATTTATGTTTATAATTATTTCATCAGTAATTAGTAACCCTATTGTAAAACGTTGATTTTTATCACAAAAAATTTCATTTTTAAGTAGTGGAAACATAAAACATTTTTAAAAAACAAGCCTTAAAAATCTCAGAGTAATCAAATACAGTCATCGCAAATCAGAGTATCAAAATGTGGAGAGTCATAAAATCTGCAAGCTAGAGTTTATAGTCAAACCTTCGCCTTCACACGATCATCTAAGTACTTGAAACACCTTTAATCCACATTTTTAAGCACAAAGGTTAGTGAGTTCCCAAAATATCATATATAACTCAACAAAAGAAACAACTATGGGTTATCAGAAACCTTGTGGATTGACATCGCTTTTTAAGGCTTATCAACAACCCTAGGGACTATCAGCAGTCCCATGGACTCATAGTTATCTAAGAAAGATCAGAAACATGGTTACACAAAACATATTAATAAGTAAGACCCAGCTGGTTAGCATGCATACACTAGTACACATGTAAAATAGTGAGAATACTCACCTCACAATTAGCATATAAAACACAACAGCCTCACATGGTGAAGACAGGTACTACAAAACACCTAAACATCAATGAGGAAATATCCACTTAGTGTACACCCTAAAACTCCCAAAGTTGACCAAAAGTCAACCATGGTCAAAAGTCAACGGTCAAAGTCCACCTCAGCAAGTCGCCACGTCGTGGGAATTACAAGACAAAAATAGGTGGTCGACCTTCCAGCCTCCACGTTGTGGCAACCATCACTACGTCATGGGGACTGGGCACTCAAAACTTAACAGATTCAACTCTTAATGTGTTAAGCCTTGCATCCATACTTTCTCGGAACCTTCCTAAAGTTTAATACATCACAAAGATCAATGTTTTTTTAGGCATGTATGCCTTATGCAAGATTATAGCTCAACATAGGTCAAAATGGGGAAAAAACACCCAAATCTCATGCATGGATCTTAATACACCATCAAACTTCAGATCTGAAACTTATGTTTACTCAAGAACCCTCATGATCCATAAAATTGCTAACTTTATGGATTCCATGTATCCTAACAAGTCCAAGCATGGAAAAAAGTGGGTAAAACCTTAGATCTAGCATGCTTGAAGGGGAAAGATAGGAGCTTGATAACTTACAATGATCCAGAAAAAACAGAATTTGATAAGGAGGAGGTTGGCTTGCTAGTACAATGCACTAAAAGAGACTTATTCTTCTTCAAAGAGCTAAAATCACCATAAGAGCACTCAAAGTTAAATATGGAGGCTAGGATTAAGAGGGAAAGGTTTCTCATAGGGTGGAGGCTGCTAAGTGAGGCAACCCTAGGAGTTAGTTGCCTTAAATAGGGCACCAATCCCGCAGATTGGGGTTTTGGCCAAAAAAACTCCCAACATATGCCACGTACAGGCAACTTAAAAGAAGATGTGAACAGTCCAGGTCATGTCATGTTATGGTGGTGCTTCCACCACGTTGTGTCCCATCCATTTTGTAATGCTTGGTCCAGGTATGGATTAATTATAATTATTTTTAAATATTGGAAGGAACTCGATGAGTTGGGAGGCTCCAACTCGATGAGTATAAAGATTTACAACCGCGTAGATTGGAGGACCTACTCAACGAGTGGGGGAGCCCCAACTCGAAAACTTGGCACTAGAAAGGAAAACCCTAATTTTTGGGTATTGCACACTATTTAAAGAACTTAACTCCTAGGGCTGGCATCCTTACCAGCCTCCTTGCCCATAGGAAACCCTAGAATCGGCTTCCCCTTTGTTCATTGACTTTTGTGAGTGTTTGAGTGATTGTTGAGATCTTTGAAGGAGTTTTTGAAGAGAGAAGTTTCAAGCTTGGAGAAGTGAACTTGGATCCAGAAACTCTATATCAAGGGCAACATCTCAGAGGTATAAAGTCGACACCTTGTCATGTAGATAGCTAAATCTCCTTATTTGAAGTTTAAGCATGAGTTTGGGATCTTGGGTGGAGTTATCCAAAAGAAATGGATTCCAGGGGTTATCAAATTAGATCTGAGCCCTCCATGATGTCTTGAGGCTTTAAGTTGCAAACTTTAATAGCCTCCATGTCCTATTCATGCAATATGTCCACTATAAAGCCTAAAATGGACCTTGGAGAATGTTTCAAGCATGCATGGATGTAAAGTTAGAAACTTTACGTGATTTTTCCACCTTTAGACATCATATCTGTGTTTTGGGACAATGGGATAAGAGTTTAAGGGCTTAACGAGTCAAGACCTTCCTTAAAGGAACTAGGTTTTGGATTTACAGCTTATTAGGTGATCCTTGGGGGTAAAGTTGGAAACTTTACACTTTTGAGACATCTCCATGAAGGGGGATTTGAAGTTTGGAACCTTTGGATTCGAGAAAAAGGCTTAATGCATCAAGTGAGTTGACAGACTGATGAACTTAATGAGTTCACAAGGGAACTCGGCGAGTTGGGTTGGAGTTACCTTGATTCTGTTGGAAAACGGAAAAACTCGACGATTTATAGGAGAACTCGACGAGTTAGATCGCAACATCGTGATTCTGAGCTTGGGATGGACTCGACGAGTTACAGGGATAACCCGACGAGTTAGGATAACTTGGAGCGTTGACTTTGACCTTGACCAGGGTTGACTTTTAAGGGGTTTGAAGAGTTGAGTTGTATCTAAGGATTTGTTTATGATTAGGGAGGTGGCAGAGCTGATACTCGGAGTTTGGATCTACTCAGCTATAATTCAAATTTGAGGTGAGTCTCCTCACCATACCAATGGGTCCAAGGCACCAAGGCCAGTCCATTATGTATTATGTGGTATGTGATATGCTTGTTGTCTTGTGATACTTGAATAGAAGACCCCGGGGGAGCCCATGGCACTTGGATGTCAGACTAGGTGCGGGTGCCCATGACATTCCAAGTAAAGACCATGGGGGTGCCCATGGCACTTGGTTGTCAAACCATGTGGAGGTGCCCATGGCATTCCAGGTAAAGACCATGGGGATTCCCATGGCACTTTTTTATAAGACCATGTGGGGGTTCCCATGGAATTCCAATTAAGACCATGGGGGTGCCCAAGACACATAGGTGTGATACCCTGGGGGAGCCCACGACATCCGTATATGTTTGTATGCGTGGCTTATATGGTTGATATGGTTTATATGATTATGTGGGTTGTATGGGGTATATTATGGGGAACTTACTAAGCGTTAGCTTATTGTTTGTTGGTTGTTTCAGGTACTTCGAGGTCTAAGGGCAAGAGCCCGGCGAGATGGCGCGGCATGCACTCTCTGGCGTTTTATTGGGGACACTATGATATTATGAATAAATTGTTTTACGTTATGGCTGTTGAAAATAAATGTGATTGGAATTTAATATTTTTATGGAAATGATTTCGTTACTTAAAAATGAATTTTTTTTATTGGGAATTTGGGTTGTTACGAATTTTCATTAAAATAAATCACAACAATACCTTGAAAATCTGGATGTTTCACCTATAAAACCCAGTTCAAGTCATTTCTGCATACAAATTACTTCATCAATTTAGATACTACATGTTATATTAATACACCTCATTCACGATTCACTATATTAATTTATTGTCCGTTTTTGCAAATTGATTTAGGCTAACGTCATGAACTTGGATAAGTCATGGATACGTTCAAATAGAACCAAACAACAATATGTGGATGGAGTTAATTCTTTTTTGAGTTATGCTATTGACTATGTGAAAAAGAGGGACTGAGTAAATAAGGATAAAAAAGAAAATTTCAATTCCATGTCCATGCGTCTCTTGTTTAAACCACATCTTTCATGAAGTCGAAAAGCTAGATTATCTTCTATACCTTAAGGGAATTGATCCAAACTACAACATATGGACTATGCATGGTGAAAAAGATGAGTCAAGACATAGTAGTGTTGGGTTTTATGTACTCTAACATCCTTCTGGTTCACATACAACCCTAACTCTTTGGATTTAAGTTTTCTCTAATTATACATTCAAAAAAACATTTTCGAAAGCATGAAGCCTAAACTAGCATGCAAGGTGATATTTGAATCAGAAGAACTAGTTAGAGTATTACCTTCTGTAGTAGCTTGAATAACTTGGCCTCAAGAAAACTTAGCACCAATAGTGTGATGCCTCAAATGGAATCAAAAAACAGCAAGAACAATTAGTAGGAATATAGAGAGGTTATGGAGACTCTAAAATCGGATTCTACTTCTTGGAGTGAAAGGTGTAACCGATTTCAAGCTTATATATATATATATATATATATATATATATATATGTGTGTGTGTGTGTGTGTGTGTAGAATATCAAGGGTCATGTGTAACCATAATCCATACACATTAGTCCATGACCCATCCCTTTGATTTGGATAAATACTTCATGAACTAATTGTTGGGTTTTGAGCAATCTAACACTTCCTAAGTGTGCATGCAACCCTGATAAACCTTGGATCTATGTTTGTCTAAATACATGCAAAATAATAATTTTCCAAGGTTTATAACCTATCTAACATGGCATGGGGAACATTTCAACATAAAAAGTTAGAAGAGATTACATACCTTTTTGATGAGTTTGGTTCTTGAGGAGTTTGAGGGCCAAGCACCAATAGTGTGAATGCCTCAAATGGAATCACAAAACACCACAAACTCTTGGAAAACTTTGAGAGAGTATACACACTTGTATATTTTCGGCCACACACAAGCACACACACACACTAGTTCACTAGTTGCCATTTCATGCACCATAAGCATGCTTATATAGTGTACATGGTTAGGGTGAAACCCTAATAACCCATGACCTTTCCTTTTCCAAGGATCCATGGGTTAAAAGCTCCATGGATCATCCATGGACTTCCATCAAAGCCTAGCCCATTAACAAATGAGTGTTAGCCCACACCATATAAAACCAATAGCCCATAATCTAAGTAGTCTTCCTTTTAATCTCTAAATTAATTCATAATTAATTTAAGACTAATACTAATTAAATAACATAACTTCATATTAATATATTATAACTTATAATATATTAATAAACATATGTGTATAACTCTCATAAAATTATCCATAAATAGTTTGGATGAGATGCAACCCAAATGGACCATGCCGGTCGGGACAAGTATATACCAAATAAGTTATGGACTTAGACACCTTATCCAACAGACTCCCACTTGGATAAGTCTAATAACTGTATTTGCCTATATAAGTTCAGGAACCAACCAGCAATCGTAGCTCTCGAAAACTCCGTCGAACTATGAAGCGCCATTTTAAGACAAGTGATCATATAATCCTCTGTTCTAATGATATCAGTCGGACAAACACATGGAACTATGTCTTGCTTATTGTCTGGCAGTTGTTTCTCGATTTCCGATTTGTTTGACTAAGAACTTCACTGAACACATCAGTTTAGTTCTGACCGGGCCCGGTACATGGTCAACACAAAATCATCGAGGGGCCCAGATATCGCTTCTATTTCTAGAAGGAACAGATAAACTTCGACTCATATGCTTGTTCTACTACTTGTTGAATTGTACACAAAGGCACGTTTTATAACATCAAGTTACTGATGCGTTTTCGTGCAATCAATGCACAACCAACTCATAGGTAACAACTCATATCTCTAGGTTTGAAGACTTATATGATATTATCGTCTCACGATCACTCGAGATAAATTCCATGAAGTGATACAAGTGAGCGTGGGTTTATACCAATACTCATAACTTATGAGTACTCATGAATGTTGCAGCAACCATTGCCATGTCTAAACACCTTTAGCCATCTACAAACCCAATTCATGACAATCTTGATTCATACCTACTTCCGACGTATGATCGATTGTGGAGGTTTGAATAAATTAATTATTCTGGAAGTCAAAACATGCAAAACTGAAACAATAGTAAATAATTGACAATGATAGTAACACTTTACTCATAAATAAATCACAAATTTTATTCATCATCAAACGTCGATTACATTTTACAAGTTTCAGGAAAACTATCTAATCTGTAAAACTAATATCGTCCCTCAGCCCAATGCGCCTCGCATGCTGAAAATGCTTAAGCCTTGTCGGTCCTTTCGTAAGGGGATCTGCAGGATTCTCATCCGACGATATCCTCCTTGCCACGAGGAGTCCTTCTTCAATCTTGTGTCTTATGAAGTGATATTTTCTGTCAATGTGTCGGGATCTGCCATGATCTCTTGGTTCCTTGGCTAAGGCAACCGCACTATTGTTGTCACAGAAAATCTCCATAGGTTCCTTAATAGCTGGTACAACTCCAAGGTCTCCGATGAAGTTCTTTAGCCATATCGCCTCCTTTGCTGCTTCACTCGCTGCTATATACTCGGATTCACAAGTCGAATCAGCCACCGTCTCCTGCTTGGAACTCTTCCAAGAAATTGCCCCTCCATTTAAGGTAAAGATCCAGCCCGACTGAGAGCGGAAGTTATCCCTATCAGTCTGAAAAGCCAACATCACTTTACCCTAATACTTTCAAGTCATCACTCCCACCAAGGGTAAGGATCCAATCCTTAGTCCTCCGCAGATACTTGAGAATGTTCTTTACCGCGGTCCAATGAGCCTTGCCAGGGTTCCCCTGATACCTGCTGACCATGCTCAAAGCAAATGCCACATCAGGGCGGGTACAAGTCATAGAATACATAATCGAGCCAACAGCGGAAGCATACGGTAGTTGGCTCATCTCAGGTATCTCTGCCTCTGTACTCGGACTCTGAATCTTACTCAGTTTAGCATTGCTTTGGATTGGTAAATCTCCTTTCTTGGAATTCTCCATGTTGAACCTTTTCAACACCTTATCCAAGTAGGTACTCTGACTAAGTCCAATTAGTCTTTTACTCCTTTCTCTTAATATCCTTATCCCTAGGATATAGGTAGCCTCCCCTAGGTCCTTCATAGCAAAGCACTTCCCAAGCCAGGACTTAACCTCCTGCAAGGTTGGGATGTCATTTCCTATAAGTAGTATGTCATCCACATACAGTACCAAGAAGCTAACTATACTCCCACTAGCTCTGACATACACGCAAGACTCATCTTCACTTCTCGAGAAGCCAAACTCTTTGACCTTCTCATCAAAATAAAGATTCCAACTACGAGATGCTTGTTTCAATTCATAAATGGATTTCTCAAGCTTGCATACTCTATTAGGGTACTCTGCACTGACAAAACCCTCTGGCTGATTCATGTACACATCCTCAGCCAACTTTCCATTAAGGAAAGCGGTTTTGACATCCATTTGCCATATTTCATAATCATGAAATGCAGCAATGGCTAACATAACCCTAATAGACTTAATCTTTGCTACCGGCGAGAAGGTTTCATCATAATCAATACCCTGAGTCTGAGTAAAACCCTTCGCAACTAGTCGAGCCTTATAAGTATGCACTTTTCCTTCCATGTCGGTCTTCTTCTTGAAGATCCATTTGCACCCGACTGTTTTACGGCCTGGTACATGGTCAACCAAGTTCCAAACTTGATTGTCATACATGGACTGTATCTCGCTGTCCATAGCCTCCTTCCATTTAGCAGACTCCGGGCCTGCCATGGCTTCCTTAACACTGCTAGGTTCATCCAAATTTACCAGTGTACTATCACTGATAAACGTATCACCTTCCGTAGTAATATGAAAGCCATAATAAAACGAAGGTGTGTTCCTAACCCGTGTGGAACGCCTCGGAGGTACAGACATGTCAACTTGCTCAACAGGAGTTTCCTCCTCAGGTTGATTGCTAGTGTCTGAGGTTCCTTCACCAATTGCTTCTTGAATTTCTTCAAGATCAATTTGCCTCCCACTATCTCCTTGGCTTATAAATTCTCTCTCACGAAAGACCCCTCTTCTTGCTACAAAGACCACATTCTCACTGGGTCTGTAGAAGAGGTAACCGAAGGATTTCTGTGGGTAGCCGATGAAAATACACCTTTCACTCCGGGGTTCAAGCTTATCATGAGTTTCACGCCTCACGAAAGCCTCGCAACCCCAAATCTTGATGTGGTTCAAATTGGCAACCTTCCCAGTCCACATCTCATGAGGTGTTTTGGTAACCTTCTTTGTAGGGACTAGATTAAGGATATGGGCGGCAGTCTCTAAGGCATACCCCCAAAAAGAGATTGGTAGCGAAACTCGACTCATCATAGAGCGAACCATGTCCAGCAAGGTTCGATTACGCCTCTCGGCTACACCATTCAACTGTGGTGTCCTGGGAGGAGTCAATTGTGTGACAATCCCACACTCCTTAAGATAGTCAAGGAACTCGGTACTAAGATACTCACCACCTCGATCGGATCGAAGCATCTTAATGTTCCTGCCCAATTGATTTTCTACTTCCTGTTTGAATTCCTTAAACCTTTCAAAGGTTTCTGACTTATGTTTGATTAAGTAGACATACCCATATCTACTAAAATCATCAATAAAAGTCACATAATACCGATTAGCATCCCTTGTGGCGGTTTTGAATGGCCCACATACATCAGTATGTATTAGGTCCAACAAACCCTCACCCCTTTCACAAGTTCCAGTGAAGGGTGATTTTGTCATCTTTCCAAGTAGACAAGATTCACAACTATCATCCGATTTAAGGTCGAATGACTCCAAGACTCCACTCTTTTGGAGTTGGCCTATGCGTTTCTTGTTTACATGTCCAAGACGACAATGCCACAATGATGCTTTATCTAGTCTAGTAGAAGAATCAATATACAACACATTATTTCCTAAGTTGTCTACAATCGACACAGTTTCATACACACCATCACAAGGTAACGCTTTAAAATAAAACACATTTTTAAAGAAAGCATTAATACCACCACATTCATTATCAAACGAAAAGGTAAAACCTTGTTTGTACAAAGCATGAAAAGAAATAATATTTCTCGCCATTTCAGACGAGTACACACATTTATTCAAATCTAATTTTAACCCATTATTAAGCAACAAAGTATAAACTCCAATCTTGGAAACAGGTGAAGCCTTCCTATTCCCCATGATCAAGTTTATCTTCCCGTGCTCCACATCCTCACTTCTTCTTAGGCCCTGCATATCAGAACATATGTGAATACCACATCCTGTATCAAGCACCCAAGAGTTAGAATATGATGAGTAATTAGACAATATAGTCTAAATACCTGCATGGGTGGGTTTCACTTTCCCATCCTTTAGATCCTGCAAGTACTTAGGGCAGTTTCGCTTCCAGTGTGCCTTTTCATGGCAATAGAAACATTCAGCATCCTTGGGAATGGCAGAAAGAGTGACAGAACCGCTCTTGGTCTTCGATGAGGAGCCTTAAAGATACTTTCCCTTGGTACCCTTCGAAGGGTGCTTCCTCTTTTTCCCTTTGCCTTGCCCAATAGCTAAAACAGGGGTAGATGTTGGAGTAGGAGTAGGAGAGGTAACAACCGCCTTGCCCTTAAGACCGGTTTCCGCGGTCTTCAAGAGTCCTTGAAGCTTGCTGAGGGTAACTTCCTTCTTGTTCATATGATATGTCATACGAAAATGGTCATAACAAGAAGGTAAGGAGTGCAAAATGATGTCAATTGCCAACTCCTCAGGGATGTTCACATTCAACTTCAGCAAACGGTCCACATATCTTTGCATCTTTTGCATGTGAGCCGTGACGGAATGATCGTCCTTCATGCGGGTAGTTATTATGGAGGAGATTATTTCATACCGCTCCTGACGAGCACTCTGATGGTACCTTTCCATCAGGTCTTGGTGCATATCAAAAGGGTAGAAATCTTCATATGACTTTTGGAGCTCGGCTGTCATCGTGGCCATCATGATACATGCCACCTTAGTAGCATCTCTCTCATGGCCATCATGATACATGCCACACACGCTCCACCAACGACTTGGTAAGGTACAAAGTGTGAATTCCATGGACTAGCACCATGTTCACATTTTTCCTAAAATAACTAAGATTGGGAATTAAAAGGTTTAGTTACTTTATAATAATCATTATACTTTTAATGAGGATTTAAAGTCATTGTCCTACCCGTTCGGCTAACGACCCTCAACCAATCAAGCAAGCGGTGGGTGAGAATGGACACCCATTAAGTCACCATTTTATAGGCAACAACCTTATACCCACCTTATAGACCGGCTTCGTGAATGAGGCCTACTAACGGTAGAATGACTTATTCTTATATATTATATAATAATTAACCATTAATGTTATAAATAGTATAAGGGTTGAATTTTAACTATTAAAACTCTAAGGGTTGGAATTAAAGTTTACTAAAGTGTGTGAAACTTTACAAATTCCAAAACTTGAGGACAAGTTTTGTAACTATCCAAAACTTTTCATTTCATAACTTATGAATTAAAGGTTCATAAAAATGAAGACTCTTCACTTTCATGTAACTTATGTGTTAAATGTGTGTGTTAAAGAAAGTGACCTTTGGATATCCATAACTTGAGGACAAATTATGGACTCCATTAAAACACATAAATGATCAAGAATTAATTCTAAACAATTCAGCAAATAATTCCTATCATCTTCTAAATTCATAAGAACATGAACATGATCATCAAAATTTCAAGAATTATATGAACACATAAAAATCATGGAATTTTGATATATGCTATTGTAAATGGATTAGAACAACCATTACACCAACTAAAACAAGTTTTAAAACACCAAAACAGTTTAGGGTAATGTTTCTAGTACATTTCCAGCAGCAAAAGTCGAAAATCTGCACTCTGTCGCTCCTACTCGTCGAGTGCATGAACCTACTCGGCGAGTAGGTTGAAGATACACATGGACTCGGCGAGTCCCCCCATGGACTCGGCGAGTTCATCAGTCAGACAGCAAGTTTTTCGACTTTTTCAACTATTTTGCATCAAGTATCAAACAAGCAAGCCTAGGCTCTGATACCACTGTTGGGTTTTGAGCAATCTAACACTTCCTAAGTGTGCATGCAACCTTGATAAACCTTGGATCTATGTTTGTCTAAATACATGCAAAATAATAATTTTCCAAGGTTTATAACCTATCTAACATGGCATGGGGAACATTTCAACATAAAAAGTTAGAAGAGATTACATACCTTTTTGATGAGTTTGGTTCTTGAGGAGTTTGAGGGCCAAGCACCAATAGTGTGAATGCCTCAAATGGAATCACAAAACACCACAAACTCTTGGAAAACTTTGAGAGAGTATACACACTTGTATATTTTCGGCCACACACAAGCACACACACACTAGTTCACTAGTTGCCATTTCATGCACCATAAGCATGCTTATATAGTGTACATGGTTAGGGTGAAACCCTAATAACCCATGACCTTTCCTTTTCCAAGGATCCATGGGTTAAAAGCTCCATGGATCATCCATGGACTTCCATCAAAGCCTAGCCCATTAACAAATGAGTGTTAGCCCACACCATATAAAACCAATAGCCCATAATCTAATTAGTCTTCCTTTTAATCTCTAAATTAATTCATAATTAATTTAAGACTAATACTAATTAAATAACATAACTTCATATTAATATGTTATAACTTATAATATATTAATAAAAATATGTGTATAACTCTCATAAAATTATCCATAAATAGTTTGGATGAGATGCAACCCAAATGGACCATGCCGGTCGGGTCAAGTATATACCAAATAAGTTATGGACTTAGACACCTTATCCAACACTAATCCATAAGCCCATCCCAAATCAAACCATGGATCTTTTGCCTAATTCATATGTATCATTTTAATTAGTCTCTTTTGATCACTAAATTAATTCTTGACCAATACTAATTAAATAATATGATTCATCAATTAATATATTACACTTATAATCTATTAGTAAATCATAATTAACCTTTTACTCAAATATCCTTCCTAACATATTGCTTTGATGAATGCAACCCAAATGAACCATGCTACTATCGGGTTAAGTACATACTAATTATATTTATGGGCTTAAACACCTTTTCCAATAGTCTCCTACTTAGATAAGTCTAATAACCGTAATCGCCAATGTAACTTAAATCCGATTAGCAATCGTAGCTCTCAAAAAGGCGTTGTCAAACTCTGACGTGTCCGTTAGATAAGTGATCATATAATCCTCTGTTCTGCATGATATCATGCAGAAAAATACATGGAACATAGTCATACTTATTGTCTTGTAGTTTGTTTTTCGATTTCCGATTTGTCTGACATAGAACTTAATTGAACACATCAATAGAGTTCTGTCCGGGCCCGACACATAAGTCAAAATAAAATCATTGAGGGGCCCTTGATATTGCTTTTAATCCTCATAGGATAAAAGGAACAGATAAAATTCGACTTATATGCTTGTACTAACTGTTCACTATATCATACATAATAGCATGTTTTATAACATCGAGTTACTGATGCATTTTCACACTACTAATGTACAATCAACAAATAATCGCCAACTCATATATCTTGGTTTGAAGATTATACAATACTATCATCTCACAATCACCCGTGATAAATTCCATGAAGTAATATGTGATCGTGGGTTTAGTCCAATACTCAAATCTTATTTCAGGAGCACTCTTGAATGCTTGTAGCAATCTTTTGCTATGTCTAACACCTTAGACAATCATACAAAAACCCATTCATGACAGTCTTCATTCATAACCTACTTCCAAAGTATGATCAACTGTACCTAGTTTTGAATAATCTTATTATTCTGGAAGTTAAAACATGCAAAATGAAACAATAGTAAATAATTGACACAAGACAGTAACACTACTTATAAATAAAAACACCTTTTATTAAATCATCAAATTTCAATTACATTTTAACTATTACAAGTTTCTTAAATTCTATCTAATCACTAAAACTAATTGTAATGCCCCATTTCTGGTAAGTAATTTAAATATGTTTTTTTTTCCAGTTTTCAAGAGGAACTCGACGAGTCAGTATCCCGACTCGTCGAGTAGAGACGGGATTTTGAGCACGTTTAAGTAGGCAACTCGACGAGTCCATATTCTTGGACTCGGTGAGTCCGCCAGTCTGGATGAAACCCTAATTTCAAGGGTTTGCACCCTATTTAAACATCTTTTTGGGCCTCAAGTCAGCCCCCATCACTTCCAGAACGCTCCTCTCGAAACCCTAGCATTACTTTTGGCTTTTTGAGTGTATTTTATGATTCTTTGAAGATTTGGAGAGAAGAAGGAAGGTAGATCCAAAGGAGGAGAAGAAGATCCAAGATCTTGAGTCCATTTCAGAGCTTTGTGAGCCGGGGAGACACCGGAGCAGCAGCAGAGAGTTCCCGAGTAGATTTTCTGCAGCCAACTTTTGAGGTGAGTTTCCTTCCAGTAGGAACGGGTCTATGGCCACAATCTCGGCCTGTTTAGTTAGCAGTATGTGACAACCCGAAATATCCATTCTGTACAAACCATTTAAAGCCAATAGAAGTAGAACAGTTACAGTGAAAATTTAGACTTCGAGTATAAGTTTGGCAGTTTTCAGGATTTTACACTTAAGGAGATATTAGGAGAGTGGATGCACTAGGGTTTTGTGCAACACTGTTATTCCAAAACTTTAGGATATTAGAGTTCATTCCGGGAATAAAAATATTTTCTGTCAAAAATCCCAGGACTATATATAGAAAACTGAACCAAATAGTTCATTAGTTACATTTCCAATTAGAGAAAAGCCAAAATTCTCTCTCACGGATCTTCGGGTTTTTATCCCAAATTGTGAGTACTTCGATCTAGTTATGTTATATAGCTTAGATTGTGTTTAGAAACATCAATTTTGTAACGCCCGTAGATCCGGGCTAGTCAATTTAGAGGCAATAAGGGTCGAAAACGACTTTTCGACAAAAGATTATTTAGAATAAATAATCTTAACCAAGTTGTAGTATATGTCACGAGGTTTTCGTACATATAAAGAACGCCGAAATCTGAGTTATAACGAAGAAGTTATGGCCCGTCGAAGTTTTACGGCAAAACCGACACGACACCGGGAAGCGTAAATAGTGAATTTACGATAGAGCGAGATTTAGCCTTAGCAATCTAAACAAAAGTTGTAGAATATGTTAAACTAAGAGCGTCGGTAAAAAGAACGCCCAAATCTGACTTCGTATGAGAAAGTTATGATTTTTCTAAGATTCGGCTTAGCAGTGCACGGCCCGAAACTCGAATTTTAGTTCGAGCGGTTTTTGGCTTACGCGACCTAAATGAGAGTTGAAGATCTCATTAATAGGAACTCAATGGTAAAAAGATGGACGAAAACGGAGTTCGTATGAAGGAGTTACGAATTCTTCGCGGTCATTTAACAGTCTAAACGCCTCCTACAGTTAAATTTGAGATCGGTCGAGAATTAGATGACGGAGTCTAAATGAAAGTTGTAGATCTTGATTTTACCTACGCGTGGATATAAAGAACGTCGAAAACGGAGCTCGTATGCGAAAGTTATGATTTTTCTAAGTTCGGAGGCTGATACGCGATAGGGGGTGACGTGGCACCACCAGAATTGGACACGTGGCACCACTAGAAGGCCACCACATGGACCAACTCGGCGAGTCATGACTCAGACTCGACGAGTCCATCAGATTTTTCACTATAAATAGAGGTGTCGGGTCTAGCCTTCTCTTCACACCTCCCAAACTCACTTTCTCTCTCTAGTTTCTCTCTCTAAGCCTCCTTAAGCCCCCTAAAGCCTAGGTAAACCCCCTAGCACCCAAAGGAAGCCCCGAGGCTCCTGGAGTTCCGAGAAAAGAGCCTTTCGGCTCGGGAACGCTGCTCCAATTAAGTTCCGGTTTTCGATAAAATTCGCTGTAAGTGTGCTACGCTTACACAATTTTTAATATAGCTTTCAAATAATTATAGGAATGTTATTAGGTCCTTAAAATAATTATTTGAGCTATTATTATGAGTTATATCGAGTATTATTAACGCTTAATAATACTCGGACTAATTAATTTGTCGCGGTTATCGTTAAACTAAACCCTAGTGGTATCGATACTAGGTTTTATCGAAGGAATATCGTTTTGAGAGTATCGAAGCGCTGTCCGAGTGCTGAGTCACCACCTACTCAGGTGAGTGCATGGTCCCTTTCATCTTACACATAGATATGAAGTATTTTAATATAAATTACGTGCTATGTGTGCATATTGTTTGAATACTTGTTGTCTATGCTGGATGAATGATTTATACATGTTTTAAATGATTTAAACTGTATATTTATTTTATATCTACAAATATGTTGGGATAAAACATGGGTAGATGAAATAGTTGGTGAGTGATGAAATAAAATAATGAGAGATAGGTGATGATAGGAAGGTGATGATAGATAGGTGATTATGAATCGGTGATGTAGGATACTACAACCTTGTCCGACAATTTGGAGATGTAGTCATCTACCAGAGTATAGATGGCGACCACGGACTATTATAGACAACCCCGTGGAAACACCAGCAGGCTAGTAACCTGTAGGTGATGAATTACGAGTTCATGCGATGTTGAAACTACGTATTCATGCGATGATAGTCTAACCCTTATTATGAAGTACGAGTCCAGGCGATGTTGTGGCTACGTATTCATGCGATGATAGACTAACCCTTATCATGATTTACAAGTCCAGGTGATGTTGTGGCTGCGTAATCATGCGATGATACCTTAACTCTTGCTAGACACATATTGAGGGAGTAATCCCCAGATTAGTATTGTCTATGCAATGTAGGCGATGATCCTTAGGTAAAGTTCGTAGGAACAATCACATAAGGAAATACGATGTAAGGAGATGAGAAGTAAATATGATATAGGAGATGACCCTTGAAATAATATCTTTAGGGAAGACTAAAAGAAGATAATGGGGATGGGTAATTGGGTTGATTGTTTGATTGTTTAAAAATAATAACTATATTATTGTGGGTTGAAAACCCTATGTACTCACCAGGTTTCCCAACCTGACCCACTCAGTTTATTTACATCACAGGTGACGATATGAAGTGACATTACACTGAGAGATTTAAAGAGATGTAGATCACTAGTGTAAATAATTGTAAGTTCCGTTTATGCTTATGTTACTGTATTAAAAATGACATCCCAAACGTTTTAAAATGAAATAGATACGTTTCTTCGAAAATGTTTTAATAACGTATTTATCATGATTTTCTGGGAACAAATTCCGCAACCTTTTTATAAAATGAAGTACTCTGATTTTTATAAAGCATAAACAAAATCGGTCTTTCCTGGCCGTGATTTTGGGGATGTCACAAATTTCATAACAAAACAACTAGATTCGGGAGTTTACCGCCCAAGAACGTTCTTGGAGAGTAAACTCCAATATGTGGCTTAAATGCTACCTAGTCCTTTCCCCGTGATTCGTAACTACCTTATACTTGTATGCTAGTGTGTATAGGACTAGAAAACATCAAAATCGGAACAAGAAACCAAGATTTGGGAGTTTACCGCCCAAGAACACTTGGGGAGTAAACTCCATTTTAAGGGCCAAAAGTGTCCCAATGACCCTCAAAGCTTTAGAACTCAAACTAGAACCCACCATTGCATGTTTAGGACACCAAAAGCAATTAAAATCAATGATGAAAGTGAGTTTACGGCCAAGGAGGTTCTTGGGCCGTGAACTCCATGTTTAAGTGCCAAAATGCCTTAAAAACCCTCCTTAAGCCAAGATACTAATTTGGGCATGTACCTAAATGAGTTTAGGAGTAGCTAACACACTTAGAACACCAAGAAAAAGTTGTTCATGGCCCAAGATGTTCCAGGTCCGTGAACTCCATTGAAAGGTGCCAAATGGTGCCATAAATCCCCCTAAAGCCTTGGACAATTGCCTTGATTCATTCCTTGTTAAATTAGGGACTTGAAAACAGCATAAACCTTCCCCCAAAGGAGTTTACGGCCGTAATCTCCATGGGATATGGTCCTAGGGCCGTAAACCCCTATAAAGGGGGCAAATGTCACCCAAACACTTGATTTAGCCTTGAAACAATTCACCACTAGAGTTGTATTAATTCTAAGCTTCATTTAGAGACCTTATTGAGAGTTTACGGCCAGGAGTTTACTCCCCTGGGCCGTAAACTCCAAAGCATATGGTCATTTGACCATAAACTCCCATTAGATGTTTTGCACTCCTTTGTTGCAACCCATTTGCCTCCTAGCACTTGACCAAAAGTTCTTTCCTCGCATTAAAATGTTTATACTTGTATAATTAGTGTTTTCATCACTAATTATTTATATACATATGTCTTCATATGTAATTAGGATCATTGTGTGTGTCTAAAGTCTTCGCTTGACACCAAGCACTTGTCCGATCCTTCCTTACGATAACAGTCTGTTCAATTCCAATCACTTGCTGCAGGTGAGTTCATACCCCTTAAATAATGTTTTAAACTACTTTTAAATGTTTTATGGGGGGGGGGGGGGATACAAGTAGAATCATGCTAGTTATTATATCAATCACATGTGATTAATAAGTAGAATTATGCTAGTTATTATATCAATCACATGTGATTAATATGCGACATTTAAATGATTTACTACACATTAACCGTTTTACCAAACAGGTTCTTCAAATGATTTTCTTAAATGTTTTATATGTTTAAAAATCTTTATTAAACTATTCATTACACACTGTATGATCCTTTTCAAACCATTTTACTCCGATCCATTTTACTCCAAGCTATTACCAAATCGTTTTACTTCGAATTGTTTCCGCTTCAAACTGTTTTATCGATTGACATCAAGTCGATCTTTCCTTAGAAAATATTTATGTTCAAAGGTTTTACAAATCTTATTTTATGCTTTTAAATTATAAATTGCATGCCTCTATATGTATAGTTATATAAGAAATGTTTAAAAGACTTAGGAAGGCTATCCACCCTATTTCCTTTCCGCGCTTGAGATGTGGTCTGGTGGGATATCGGGTACTCGTCCGAGGGTCGTTTAAATATTATTTATATAACATATGTACATATATAGTCATAAAGGCCCTTCCAGTTCATCCCATGCCCTTGGGTAGCAAGGGTATACATCCATGTTCATACGTACCAGTTAGATTACTAGTAAACTACCATATGGGTAGTTTAGGAAGATACCATAACTATTACTAGAATGCGATATCATACTATGAGTCAGTTCATTCATGAGTCAATACTTGCTACTAGAGAAGAACATATACAACTATACTAGAGAAGAACATAAACAACTACACTAGAGAAGAACATATACAACTATACTAGAGAAGAACATATACAACTATACTAGAAAGAGAACATATACAACGATACTAGAACGATTACATTACTATACTTGCTAGGTAGAGAGCACGTACATTACAGCTAGAACAGTTCATTACATTACATATACATGAATACGTTTATAATTGTGATCCACTGTATCGGAGCATGCCTTAAATGTCATGGCCCGAGTTGTAGCCAGAATTCTCTTGGAGTGAGAGCATGAGTTTGCGTATAGATCTATACTGGATTGACTATCCTACACCTTGCTGCTAGCTACAGCCGGACCTGCAGGTCTGCGGGTGCCAAACGTCATTCCGTTTTACGACCATTCGTATGTCGTTGTTACCAGTCGATAGTATGGTGCAATTAATCACATGATGCCTTAATATAAATCCGGTTTAAGGTAGTTAGTACAGCAGTAGTTCCTATAATACAACACTATAGTACTACATTTATTTTTCCCTTTTCTTATATTTAGTGATCATTTCACTTAAACATTTAATGTAAAAACTATATTTTTATAATGATAGTTACACTTGGGGAAATTACACACTTTTACAAGAAACGAACATATAAAACAGTTAAGTCTTGGTAGAAGACTACATTGAGAACATTTTAGTCTTGGTAGAAGACATCTTTATATAAAAGTAGGAATCATAGGGATTTCTAGGGTTTTTCAAACGTTTACAGTTATTTCACAAACATTTTTATACTTACAGTTCATTTACATTTTCCATACTTATAGTTCATAAACTTACAAATTCTTACATACAAATTAAGCCACTAAAATACTTATGATCTCACCAGCTTTAAAGTTGATACTCGCTTTCAAAATTACTTGTATCCTCAGGTCATCATAGACAGGTACCGATGCAAGGAGAAAGGAAGATGGAGCTTGTTCAAGACTCAACTTTCATTTTGATTTATGCTTTAGTGTTTATCAAAATTTGACAGAACACACTTGTATAATAATTCTATTATTAATGCAATGGATGATGTTGTTGCTTGTTTACTACTTTACATTGTTGTGATATTGTACATGACGTCCTCCGCCCCAGAACGTTTCCGCCGTTCTTGGTTTTGGGGTGTGACACAGTAGTTCCGGACCTTGGTCCGATGCAGTAGTATGTATGCTTGATGTCTTCATGATTCATGCATGTTTTGTTATGTGTAGTATGTCGGGCAAGCCTGATACAGAATGTGATTATGCTATATGTTCATGATATGTTATATCCAGTTAGTTCCGGACTTCGGTCCAATGTCGGGCGGGCCCAAGTTATTCTGGACTTCGGTCTGATGCCAGGCGGGGCCCGATGTAGTGGGCGGGGCCCAAGTTATTCCAGACTTCGGTCTGATGCCAGGCGGGGCCCGATGCAGTGATTGGGACCCAGTATGTGTTATCTGTATTATGGTATGATATGTGGTAGTTTGGGGGAGCTCACTAAGCTTCGTGCTTACAGTTTCAGTTTTTGGTTTTAGGTACTTCCGCTAGTAAGGGGAAGAGCTCGGGATGATAGCATCGCACAGACCACCGCTTCAGTTTTCTTATCCTGGGAGTTTTCATTAGAAATTGTGATATGTTTTGATATAGTTGTTATGTTACATTTGCTATGATCTTTTGGGATACTTGTTCCACAGTTTTTGTTGGTATGTTATCGATGATGTGATTTTTAGTATTATTAAAACAATAATAAATAAAATTGGGTCGTATTTTTTGGATGTTACAAGTTGGTATCAGAGCCTTGGTTTGAGGGATTCAGGCATACTTCCGAGTGCGTCTGAACTCAAACTAAGGAAATGGTGAAATATTTTTTTTAAAAGCGAAACGTTTTCGAAAAGAAATTTTGAAAAGAACTTAGAAAGAAAAAGAGTTTTCTTAAAAAGGGGTGTGGTGCATGCGATCAGCCGAGCTCAAGTAAGTACTCCCAAATTACCCATACAAGCTTATGTTATGATTATCAGTTTCAATTTCATTAGAACAACATGCTAGAATAGGACTAAGGATCTAGGAGGATGCCTTATGTGCCTGCTATATGTGTTTTAGCTTTATGAGAATTGCATGCTAGTATTGAGTAGACAGCAGTAGGATAGCTTGGTTAGGTTATGCCTGATAGTATGAGCTTAGCATTGTATGCTAGTGCAGATTAGTCAGAATGACAGCCAGAGTGGTATATGCATGATTATGTACTCAATGCCCGAATGCTGCTTGCTTTGTGCTTTTAGGAGTTCTAGTTGTCTTTCGCTAACTAGTAAACGAATATGTTAAGTTACATATTGCAAGGACTAGATAATTTCAGAAGGTTAGGTCTAGCTCTATTTCGTAGCTCTTGTTTGAGTCCAACCGTTATAGGGTAGGATCCCTCATTCGAAGAATTATCTAGTCTGAGTGATATGTAATAGTACTCGTGAGCTAATTAGGGGAAGAAAGTGGGGACTTCTTATGCAGCTGATGGCGGAGAGTGGGTTGGTGATCACCCTAGGGCTAGCCTAGGATGAGAGTATCATGGGATCAGCAGTAGTAGTAGAAGGGACTTGGTGGAGTCGAGGCAGTTCTTGGGGAAGGTACAGATAGATGTGGAAGGTAGTAGGGACCCATACTACTGAAAGCAAAGGATCTGTACTTGAATCAAGGAAGGTCAAGACGAGACCAGGAAACTTGTAGTATTAGTGATCCCTCGAGATATATCAGTATTTCTGACATTGTCATTATGTGTTTCAGAATGGTGGTTTTACGCTCTAGACCAGCAGTCGGCAGTTCAGGTGCCGGGGAGGGATCAGGACCAGGCTCGGGAGCCAAGCATTTGGATGATCAGACTAGGGAGTTCCTCTCTTCAGAGATTACTCGCATCATACTCGAGCAGACTCCTATGATCTTTGGTTTGATCAAGGAGGGTATTTTGGAGCTGATGGATGAGAGGTTGAGCACCTTTCGTGCTGAGGTGGCGACCATGATGGGGTCGCGCACGCTCACTTTCAAGGAGTTCAGAGCCTGTGGAGCTCCTGACTATCATGGGGCGTGGGACCCCATAGCGAGTACCGGGTGGTTGGCGGATGTTGCCAATGCCTTCCGCACCAGCAGATGTCCCGACGGGGACAAGGTCAGACTAGCATCCTGTCTTCTGAAGGACAGAGCACGAGATTGGTGGGACGAGATTGGACATGTCATTGGGGATGACGTAGCTCTTGATGCGATGACTTGGGATAATTTTACTACCAGGTTCAGAGTCAAGTTTGCACCGGTTATTGAGGTGAAACAATTAGTCAGGGAGTTTCCGGATCTTACTCAGACTACAGAGACAGTGGCGGAGATTACCACCAAGTTCAGGGAGAGGGCTCTTCTCGTTCCTTAGTACGCAACTGATGAGGAAATGAAGAAGGCCCGTTATCATGAGATGTTGCGGAGTGATATTCGCCAGTTTGTGAGCCGGTCCAACTACAAAACGCTGGATGACATGATTGTTAGGGCTCGTAAGACAGAGATTGATCTAGAGATGGAGAAGAAGAGAAGCCAGAGGCGGCATCTGGCACTGGGAGTTCGGATAAAAAGCCCAAGGTGTCAGATCATAGGTCCAGGGGACAACAGAGCCACAGTCAGTGTGGCAAGTGTTGGAGAGTGCACAATGGGGTGTGCAAGGCAGGGAGTCTCGGCTGCTTTAAACGCGGCCAGACTGGGCATATGTGTAGAGATTGTACAGCTACTACTACCACCACCACAGCATCAGATCTGATTTGCTTTCATTGCAATCAGAGGGTACATCAAAAGTCCCAGATTGGGCATATGTGTCGGCACC
The DNA here is from genome assembly GCF_051521515.1 of Lactuca serriola. Taxonomy (NCBI): domain Eukaryota; kingdom Viridiplantae; phylum Streptophyta; class Magnoliopsida; order Asterales; family Asteraceae; genus Lactuca; species Lactuca serriola. Next base: position 263,779,740 of record NC_136412.1, on the reverse strand, counting down.
TGCCCCTGCTACGTTGAGAATTACTGACGGTCGTTAGGGTCGGGCCGAGGCGCCAGTGGAGAAGAGTAGAGCTTTTCAGATGACAGCAGAGGAGGCGCGAGTGACTCCTGAAGTAATGACGGGTATGTATTTCCTTTTATCTCCGCATTTATTATTGATTGTTCCTAATGTTATATATGTATTTGCGTATAGGGTCGTTCTTAGTGAACGACATCTCAGCTACAATATTGTTTGACTCGGGGGCTACCCGATCATTTGTTTCGCTTGTGCTCAGCAAGAGGTTTAGCCGAGCTCCGGGGGAGCTAGATTGCCCACTCGAGGTGGAGATAGCTGATGACAGGACCGTCAGGGTCGCGAGAGTACATAGGGCTTGTTCGCTGTAGCTATTTGATGAGCAGTTTTCAGTAGATTTGGTTCCTTTTCCCCTACGAGGGAATAAGGTTATAGTGGGAATGGATTGGCTGAGCCCTAATGGGGCCGTGATTGATTGTGAGCTATAGTTAGTGAGGGTCCACACCCTTGGTGGGGGAGAGTTAGTGATTCAAGGCGAGAGGCCACAACGCGGACCGATTCTTTGCTTGGCAACGAGAGCTCGATGCTACTTCTAGCAGGGTTGCGCGGGGTACGTCGCCTATGTTTTGGATGCCTGGGAGAAGGGCAAGGCGACTGTTGACGATGTACCGGTAGTGCGAGACTACCCGGACATATTCCCGGAGGATTTTCCTGGGATACCTCCGAAGAGACAGGTTGAGTTTCGGATTGACCTGGTTCCGGGTGTGGCTCCGATAGCCAAGGCGCTGTATCGATTGGTTCCTCCAGAGATGCAGGAGTTGTCTACGCAGCTACAAGAGCTGCTAGACAAGGGATTCATCAGACCGAGTAGTTCACCATGGGGAGCCCCGATCCTGTTTGTGAAGAAGAAAGATGGTTCGCACCGTATGGGTATAGATTACCGGGAGTTGAACAAGGTAACAATGAAGAACTGTTACACACTCCCGAGGATAGATGGCTTGTTCGATCAGCTTCAGGGAGCATCTTGGTTTTCCAAGATTGATCTGCGCTCCGGTTATTATCAGATGCGGGTCAGAGGTGAGGATGTTCAGAAGACAGCTTTTCGGACCCGTTATGGTCATTATGAGTTTGTGGTGATGCCGTTTGGGCTCACCAACGCTCCAGGCACATTCATGGATCTCATGAACTGTGTATGCAAGCCGATGCTGGATTGGTCTGTGATAGTGTTCATTGACGATATCTTGGTTTATTCCAAGACTCAGGAGCAGCATGAGGAGCACCTGAGGGAGGTGCTGGAGACTTTGAGGAGGGAGAGACTTTTTGCGAAGTTCTCCAAGTGCAAGTTCTGGTTACGCGAGGTGTAGTTCCTTGGAAACCTCGTCAACCAGAAAGGGATATTGGTGGATCCGGCCAAGATAGAGGTCGTGATGCAGTGGGAGGTCCCGAGGTCTCCATCTAAGATTCGAAGCTTCCTAGGGTTGGCATGGTAGTACAGGAGATTCATCTAGGACCTCTCCAAGATAGCAGTTCCACTTACCCGACTGACTAGGAAGTCGGTGGTGTTTCGCTGGGGGCCTGAGCAGCAGGCAGCATTTGAGACCCTTAGACAGCGATTGTGCGAGGCACCGATTCTTAACCTGCCAGAAGGAGTGGATGACTTTGTAGTCTATTGTGATGCTTCGATCACAGGGATGGGAGCAGTGTTAATGCAGCGAGGGCATGTGATAGTTTATGACTCTAGACAGTTGAAGCCTCACGAGGCTAACTATCCGACGCACGATTTAGAGCTAGGGGCGGTGGCGTTTGCCCTAAAGATTTGGAGACATTACCTCTATGGGGTCCGTTGTACCATTTACACGGATCACAAGAGTCTGGGGTACCTCATGGACCAGCCCAATCTAAACATGAGGCAGCACCGGTGGTTAGACGTGGTGAAGGACTACGAGTGTGAGATCCTTTATCACCCGGGGAAGGCCAACGTAATGGCCGACGCTCTGAGCCGCAAGGCGGCAGCGGTCCCGATCAGGGATATATGTCTGAGGATGACAGTGATTACTCCATTGTTGGAGCAGATCAGGGAGGCACAGGTCGAGGGCCTCAAGGAGGAGAGACAGAAGTGTGAGAGGATAGTGGGCCAAGTAGCTTCTTTTGATTATGACAATCGGGGATTGTTGACTCTTCATGGGAGAGTGTGGGTATCGTACTGGGGCAGAGTATGGCAGGTGTTGATGGACGAGTCCCATAAGTCTCGATTTTCCATCCACCCAGGGGCGGCGAAGTTGTATAGAGATCTTCGACCCGACTATTGGTGGCCCTAAATGAAGCGGGATGTCACCTGGTATGTGGAGAGATGCCTGACCTACAGGAAAGTCAAGGTAGAGCACCAGGGACCCCACAGCAAGATGCAGCCATTAGACATTCCTGTATGGAAATGGGAGTACATCACTACGGATTTTATCACTAAGCCTCCCATGACTGCATGTGGGGTGGATTCGATTTGGGTTATTGTGGATCAGTTGACGAAGAGTGCCCATTTTATACCGATCCAGGAGAGCATATCGGTTGAGAAGCTAGCCGATATTTATGTGCACAAGGTAGTGGTACGACACAGATTGCCTGTTTCGGTAGTGTTAGACCGAGACGTCCGTTTTACTTCCAGATTTTGGAAGCGGTTTCACGGCGAGATGGGTACTCGTCTCCACTTCAGTACAGCGTTCCACCCCCAGATGGACGGGCAGAGCGATAGGACTATTCAGACTCTCGAGGACATGCTTCGGGCATGTGTCTTAGATTTCGGTGGCAGTTGGGATACGTATCTTCTATTATCGGAATTTTCGTATAACAACAACTATCATGCTAGTATTGACTGCCCTCCTTTTGAGATGCTCTACGGGAGGAAGTGCAGGACCCAGATTTGTTGGTGCGAGGTCGGTCAGCGAGTCATCAGGAGTACCAAGGTGGTGCTCAAGACCACATAGTTGATCCAGCAGGTTCATAGCAGACTGCAGACTGCGCAGAGTCGACAGAAGAGTTACGCCGACAGGAGGGGTTCAGACTTGGAGTTTCGGGTGGGCGATATGGTCCTCCTAAAGGTGTCACCCTGGAAGGGTGTTATCAGGTTCCAGAAGAGGGGCAAGCTGGGCCCCAGGTTCATTGGCCCTTTTAGAGTTTTGGCCCGGGTGGGTTGGGTCGCGTATCGATTGGATCTTCCGGCGGAGCTCAGCCAGATCCACAACACTTTTCACGTTTTTCAGTTGCGAAAGTGTTTGGTGGACGAGTTAGCAGTTGTACCATTGGATGATATTCAGGTTGATAGTAGCTTGAATTATGTCGAGAGACCAGTTACAATCTTAGATCGGAAGACGAAGACCTAGAGGAACAAGGTGGTCCAGTTAGTGAAGGTGTAGTGGCAGCACCGAAAGGGTTCAGAGTGGACGTGGGAGACCGAGGGGGATATGAGGGAGCATTATCCCGAGTTATTTTCGGATTCAGCAACAGCAGACTTCGAGGACGATGTCTAAGATAAGTGGGGGAGATTTGTAATGCCCCATTTCTGGTAAGTAATTTAAATATGGTTTTTTTTTCAGTTTTCAAGAGGAACTTGACGAGTCATTAGCCCGAATCGTCAAGTAGAGACGGGATTTTGAGCACGTTTAAGTAGGTAACTCAACGAGTCCATATTCTTGGACTCGGCGAGTCCGCCAGTCTGGATGAAACCCTAATTTCATGGGTTTCTACCCTATTTATATAACTTTTTGGGCCTCAAGTCAGCCCCCATCACTTCCAGAACGCTCCTATCGAAACCCTAGCATTCTTTTTGGCTTTTTGAGTGTATTTTGTGATTCTTTGAAGATTTGGAGAGAAGAAGGAAGGTAGATCCAAAGGAGGAGAAGAAGATCCAAGATCTTGAGTCCATTTCAGAGCTTTGTGAGCCGAGGAGACACCGTTCCAGGAGCAGAGAGTTCTCGTGTAGATTTTCAGCAACGTGCTTTCGAGGTGAGTTTCCTTCCAGTAGGAACGGGTCTATGGCCACAATGTCGGCCCATTTAGTTAGCAGTAGTTCTGGACCTTGGTTCGATGCAGTAGTATGTATGCTTGATGTCTTCGTGATTCATGCATGTTTTGTTATGTGTAGTATGTCGGGCAAGCCCGATACAGAATGTGATTATGCTATATGTTCATGATATGTTATATCCAGTTAGTTCTGGACTTCGGTCCGATGCCGGGCGGGGTCCGATGCAGTGGGCGGGGCCCAAGTTATTCCGGACTTCGGTCCGATGTCGGGCGGGGCCCAAGTTATTCCGGACTTCGGTTTGATACCGGGCGGGGCCCAGTATGTGTTATCTGTATTATGGTATGATATGTGGTAGTTTGGGGGAGCTCACTAAGCTTTGTGCTTACAGTTTCTGTTTTTGGTTTTAGGTACTTCCGCTAGTAAGGGGAAGAGCTCGGAATGATAGCATCGCATACACCACAACTTCAGTTTTCTTATCCTGGGAGTTTTCATTAGAAACTGTCATATGTTTTGATACAGTTGTTATGTTACATTTGCGATGATCTTTTGGGATACTTGTTCCACAGTTTTTGTTGGTATGTTATCGATGATGTGATTTTTGGTATTATTAAAACAAAAAAATTTGGGTCGTATTTTTTAGATGTTACACTAATATCGTCCTTCAGCCCGATACTACTAGCGTGCTGTAAGTGCTTAACCATACTCAGTCCCTTCGTAAGGGGATCTGCTGGAATTTCTTCTGACGATACCGTCTTAACCATGAGGAGTCCCTCTTCTACATGATGTCTTATGAGGTGATATTTTCTGTTGATGTGTCTTGATCTGCTATGATCTCTTGGTTCCTTGGATAAGGCAACTGCACTATCGCTATCACATAAAATCTCCATGGACTCCTTTATATCTGGTACAACTCCAATGTCTCCGATGAAGTTCTTCAGCCATATCGCCTCCTTCGATGCTTCACTTGCTGCTATATACTCTGATCCGCACGTTGAATCAGCTACAGTCTCCTGTTTGGAACTTTTCCAAATTATTGCTCCTCCATTTAGGGTAAATGTCTAGCCCGAATGAGAGCATAAATTATCTCTGTCGGTCTGAAAGCTGGAATCACTATACCTTACCACTCTTAAGTCATCACTCCGACCAAGGGTAAGGATCCAATACTTAGTCCTTCGCAGGTACTTAAGAATGTTCTTTACCGTAGTCTAGTGAGCTTTAGCAGGATTCCCTTAATATCTGCTAACCATGCTCAATGCAAAGGATACATCAGGGTGAGTAAAGGTCATAGCATACATGATCGAACCAACTGCGGAAGCATATAGTATTCGACTCATTTCTACTATGTTAGCATCGGTACTCAGACTTTGAGTCTTACTTAGTCTGACATTGCTTTGGATAGGCAGTTCTCCTCTCTTGGCATCCTACATGTTGAAACATTTCAACACCTTGTCCAATTAGGTACTTTGACTAAGTCCTATTAGTCTTTTACTCTTGTTTCTCAATATCCTTATCCCTAGAATTTAAGCAGCTTCTCCGAGGTCCTTCATAGTGAAACACTTCCCAAGCCAGGACTTAACCTCCTGCAAGGTTGGGATGTCATTTCCTATGAGCAGTATGTCATCCACATATAACACGAGAAAGCTAATTGTACTCCCACTAGCTTTGACATACACACATGAATCATCCTCACTTCTCGAAAAGCGAAACTCTTTGATTTTCTCATCGAAACAAAGATTCAATCTGCGAGATGCTTGTTTTAATCCATAAATGGATTTCTCAAGCTTACACACTCTATTAGGGTACTTTGCATCGACAAAACCCTCTGGCTGACTCATGTAAACATCCTCAGCCAACTTCCCGTTAAGGAAAGCGGTTTTGACATCTATTTTCCATATTTCATAATCATGAAATGCAGTTATGGCTAGCATAACCCTTATATATTTGATTTTGGCCACTGGTGAAAATGTCTCATCATAGTCAACTCCAGGAGTTTGAGTAAAGCCCTTCGCAACCAATCGCACCTTATAAGTGTGTACTTTCCCATCCATTTCGGTCTTCTTCTTGAAGATCCATTTGCACCCGACTGTCTTATGGTCTGTTACATTTTCAACCAAGTTCCAAACTTTATTGTCATACATGGACTGAATCTCATTGTCCATCGTTTCTTTCCATTTAGCCGAATCAGGGCCTGCCATGGCTTCCTTGTTGTTGTTAGCCTCATCCAAATTTACCAGTGTGCTATAACTGATAAATGTATAGCCTTCAGAAGTAATATGGAAACCATAAAACTCAGGTGCCTTCCTAACTCTACCAGAACACCTCAGAGGTAAGGAATCGTCAATTGGTTTAACAGGAGTTTCCTCCTCGGGTTGAGCGCTAGTGGTTGAGGTTCCTTCATCACTTAACTCTTGAAGCTCTTCAAGGTCAATTTTCCTCCCACCGTCTCCTTGGCATATGAGTTCTCTCTCGCGAAAGACTCATCTCCTCACAATGAAGACATCATTGTCTCGGTCTATAAAAGAGATATCCAAAGGATTTCTGTGGGTAGCCGATGAAAATACATCGCTCACTATGAGGTTTGAGCTTGTTGTGAGTTTCTTTTCTCACAAAAGCCTCGCAACCCCAAACTTTGATGTGTGCTAACGAGGGAACCTTCCCTGTCCACATCTCATGAGGTGTTTTTGAAACCTTTTTAGTTGGGACTAGATTAAGGATATGTGCGGCAGTCTCTAAGGCCTACCCCCAGAATGAGATAGGTAACAAAGCTCGAATCATCATAGAACGAACCATGCCTAGAAAGGTTCAATTGCGCCTCTCAGCTACACCATTAAGCTGTAGTGTCCTAGGTGGCATCAACTGTGAAACAATTCTACATTCCTTAAGATAGTCGTGGAACACGATACTAAGATACTCTCCTCCACGATCGGATTGCATCATCTTTATCTTCCTGCCCAATTGATTCTCCACTTCTTGCTTAAACTCTTTGAACTTTTCAAAGGTTTCTGGCTTATGCTTGATTAAGTAGACATAGCCATATCTGCTCTAATCATCAGTAAAAGTCACATAGAAGCGGTTAGCATCCCTTGTGACGGTTTTGAAGGGTCCACATACATCTGTGTCTATGAGATCAAACAGATCCTCACCCTTTGCACAAGTGCCAGTGAAGGGTGACTTTGTCATCTTTCCAAGTAAAAAAGATTCACAAGTGTCATCTGACTATCTGAATTTAAGTCAAATGACTCCAACACTCCATCCTTTTGGAGTTGGGCTATGCGCTTCTTGTTAACATGTCCAAGATGACAATGCCATAAGCATGCTTTATCCAAATCATTGGAAGAATCAATATGCAACACATTATTTCCTAAGTTATCTACAACCATCACATTTTCATATACGCCGTTGCAAAATTAAATACACCATTGTAATAAGCATTAATACTACTAATTTTATTATTAAAAGAAAAGGTAAAACCTTGTTCATAAAAACTATGAAAGGAAATAATATTCCTTGCCATATCAGACGAGTAGCAACAATTATTCAAATCTAATTTTAAACCATTACTTAGTAATAAATAATAAACTCCAATCTTGGTGACAAGCGACTTTCCCCTATTCCCCATGGTTAAGTTCATCTTCCCGTGCTCCACATCCCTACTTCTTTTTAGTCCCTGCAAATCAGAACAAATGTGTAAGCAACATCCTGTATCAAGGACACAAGAATCAGCATGTGATGAGTTATTAGATAGAATAGTATAAATACCTGCAAAGAAGGGTTTGATCTTCCCATCCTTTATGTCTTGCAAGTATTTCGGGTAACTTCATATCTAGTGCTGCTTTTCATGGCTATGGAAGCACTCAGCTTCCTTTGGATTGGAAGAGGGTGTGACAGAACCAATTTTGGTTCTACTGGAAGAGGACCCAACATGGGACTTTCCCTTATGACTCTTGGAAGGAGTCTTCCTCTTCTTTCCCTTTCCATTTCCAATTGCCAAGATAGGGGCAGTTGCAGTAAGAGTAGGTACAACATATTTGCCTTTCAAACTGCTTTCAGCAGTTCTCAAGAGACCTTGAAGCTTGCTTAGAGTGACCTCCTCCTTGTTCATATATTAGGTCATGCGAAACTGATCATAACAAGGAGGCAAAGAGTGTATAATGATATCTATGGCCAACTCTTCATTAAAGTTAACATTCAATTTTAGCAAGCGGTCCACAAACCTTTGCATCTTTTGCAAGTGGGTCGTGATGGACTCTCCATCCTTCATTTTGGTCGTGATCATGGAGGAAATGATCTCATACCTCTCCTGCCGAGCACTTTGATGGTACCTTTCCATCAAGTCCTGGTGCATTTCATAAGGCCAAAAGTCCTCATATAACTTTTGGAGCTCAGTAGTCATGGTTGCGATCATTATACAAGACACTTTGGTCGCTTCCCTCTCATGAGTTTTGTACTCAACAAACTGTTCGGGAGTAGCAATTTATTCATCAATATCCTTAAGCTCTTTATCAAGGACATATTCTTTGTCCTCATAATGAATTGTCATTCTGATGTTTCGAATCCAATCATTGGTAAATATTAGTTAATGGTTTCATAAATAAGGACTTTTTGGGTTCCATAACTTGAGGACAATTTATGGAACATTTCCAAGAACACATACAGATCAAATTAACTAATCCAATTATGATAGGATGATTGTTTACCAACTTGACCTAATTTGTTCATGTTACATGATAACTTCAAATTTTACAAATAAGTAGTATTTATCAAAAATCAAGTAGTTATCTTAGAATTTGACAAACATCATGTTATTGGATGGGGATTAACATTACCATATCATTAAAATTGAAGTTTATGAATCAAAATAGTTTGTGGTAATGTTCCTAATCCAAAACAGGACAAAAACTCGAAAATTCTGCTCACTGATAGTCCAACTCGTCGAGTGTACTAATGAACTCGACGAGTTCATCATCATAAGGCACCTAGTCGTCGATTTCATATATGGACTCGTCGATTAGGCCGGGCAGAATCCAGTTTTGCAGTTTTTTCAGCTTTGAAAATTACACAGTTGCATTAATACAATAGAAAACATCCTAGGCTCTGATACCACTGTTGGGTTTTATGTACTCTAACATCCCTATGGTGCATATACAACCCTAACGCTTTGGATCTAAGTTTTCTCTAATTATACATGCAATAAACATTTTCCAAAGCATGAAGCCTAAACTAGCATGCAAGGTGATATTTGAATCATAAAAACTAGTTAGAGTATTACCTTGTGTAGTAGCTTAAATAACTTGGCCTCAAGAAAGCTTAGCACCAATAGTGTGATGCCTCAAATGGAATCACAAAACACCAAGAACAATTAGGAGGAATATAGAGAGGTCATGGAGACTCTAAAATCATATTCTACTTCTTAGAGTGCAAGGTGTAACCGTTTTCAAGCTTATAGATACACACACACACACACACACATATATATATATATATATATATATGTGTGTGTGTGTGTGTGTGTGTGTGTAGAATATCAAGGGTCATGTGTAACCCTAATCCATACACATTAGCTCATGACCCATCCATTTGATTTGGATAAATACTTCATGAATTTATCCATAAGCCCATCAGAAATCAAACCATGGATCTTCGCCCAATTCATATGTATCATTTTAATTAGTCTCTTTTGATCACTAAATTAATTCTTAAATTAATTATTGACCAATACTAATTAAGTAATATGATCCCTTATTTAATATATTATACTTATAATATATTAATAAATCATAATTAACCTCTTACTCAAATATCCATCCTAACATATTGCTTTGATGAATGCAACCTAAATGGACCATGCTACTATCGGATCAAGTACATACCAACTATAGTTATGAGCTTAGACACCTTTTCCAACAAGTAGGTCTAATGATGATGAGAATAATAATGCATTTTTTATTTTTGAATCGGGAATCCTAAAAGATGCTCCCAATACAATAGAAATGGTTGAAGGATTTGAAGATAATTTCTCAGATAGCCCAGAGAAGTTCTAATTATTGTTGGAGGATGTTGAGGAGCCCATTTATAAAGAATGTCATAAGTATACAAAGTTGTCTATATTAATTCAGCTTCTACACTTGAAGAATAAGTACGTGGCATCTGATATGTTCTTTAATGAATTACTATATTCGATAAAGAGTATGTTACCTAAAGTTAATTAAATGGTTAAAATTATTTATAAGGCGAAGAAAACACTAAAGGTAATGGTTTCAAGATATAATAAGATACGTGCTTGTATCAACGATCTTATTTTATATAGGAATAACTATTCAAATTTGTATAAAAAGTCCCATTGGTGAGGAATCAAGATGGAACGTGGACACACACTAAAAAAAGAGTACTATAATATTCCAGATAAAGTATTGTGGTACTTCCCCGTGATTCCATGCTTTCAATAACTCTTTAAACTAAAGATCATTCTAAAGGATCTAATATGGCACAAGCTTCATTTTGGTAGGAAATATGACAGTGTACTACGTCACCTGGCGAACATACCAGCATGGCCTAGCGTAGATGACAGGTTACCCAAAATTGCTAATGATGAAAGAAATCTACGACTTGGCATTTCAGCTGATGGGGTTGACATAAATAGAGGAAACAAACATCACAATGTTTGGCCCGTTTTAACCATCATTTAAAACCTTCCACCATGGTTGTGTATGAAAAGGAAGTTCATGATGTTGTCATTACTAATATTCGTTTCTCCATGTAATGATATCGATGTTTATTTAGAACCTTTGATTGATGATCTTTAATTATTATTCAAAAAGGGGGTTGAAACATATGATGCATATGCAGAAGAGAAGTTTACTCTATGCGCAGTTGTTTTATGGACCATAAACGATTACCCTGTTTTAGGTGTATTATGTGAATGCCCCTACAACGGATACAAAGGTTGTGTAGTGAGTCGGAAAAATACTAATTGTATTAGACTTCCTGCATCAAAGAAACATAGTTATGTTGGTCATAGGCACTATCTTCCATATGAACATCCATTTAGATGTCAAAATATTGGTTTCAATGGAAATATGTAGTTGGAATATGACCCAAAGCTTATAAGTAGGGAACAAATATACAACAAAGTGCAATCTATACAGAATAAATGGGGGAAGGCCAATTCAACTTCTAAAGGAAAAGGTTGGAAGTGTAAGAATAAAAATAAAAGTTTAAAAGAAGATGGATCGACTTCAGGGGAAACAAGGAAGAGTATTGGAAACATTTGGTATAAACGCCTCAAGTACTAGCAGTTTCACTATGTCCCAAACTGTAGAGATTTCGTGCATGTTGAAAAGAACATGGGTGAGATTTTTACCAGTACAATGCTATACCTACCTAATAAGACCAAAGATAGATTGAAAGCTCGCAATGATCTCGAAAGCTTGGGTTTAAAATCAGAGTTGGTACCAAAAACAATATAAAGTGACTAGTTACTCATGCCTGCATCAAGCCACACATTAACCCCATAAGAAAGAGATATGTTTTTACAGACACTAAAATATTTAAGGGTTCCAAAAGGCTACTATTCAACATTTTCCACTTTGGTGAGTGAAAAGGAGCATAAGCTTATTGGACTTAAATCGCATGACTATTACATGATAATGCAACAATTATTGCCAATTTCAATATGATCGATAATGCAGAAATCCACAAGAGATGATATTATCAAATTATGTTTTTTTCTCAATTATATTTGTCGCAAATAAATAGTAATAGTAGAGCTCGATGACTTGGAAGCAGATCTGCATGTTACATTGTGCTTCCTAGAGAAGCATTATCCTCCCACTTTTTTTGATATTATGGTTCACTTAGTCGTTCACCTTAATATGGAAGTAACAATATGTGGTATAGTACGCTTCCGATGGATGTATCCATTTGAATGATACATGAAGGTAATAAAATGACATGTCCAAAAAAACCAAACCGGAATGATGCATTACCGAAGAGAATGTTGCAGATGAGAGAATTGAGTTTTTAATTGAATACCACAAGAACATACAGACTGTTGGTATTCCATAGGATAAGTACAACATAATTGATAATGATTTATACGTACTATCAACTGCATATCCGTCTGAAGTTTCTCTAGACCTCTTCATCAAATTACATTCCTTTTTATTGAAAAAACACCTGAAGTGCATTTATATATTGAGTAAGTATATTACTAATTTTATATTCATTATTTATTTTATTAGTTGTGCATTTATTTGAACAATCTACATTAAGAGCTTAAATACTTAATACATTATTAAAATCATCACTTAATATGTATACATGTAAAATTATGTTAATTAGTTAAACAATTAGACCGGATAACTATATAACAAATTAAGCCCATATATAAAATTTATGGATAGCTATATATAATACATTAACACAATGATGTACGTGTCTCTCTCTCTCTCTCTCTCTCTCTCTCTCTCTATATATATATATATATATATATATATATATATATATATATATATATATATATATATATGTGTGTGTGTGTGTGTGTGTATGTGTGTGTGTGAGTATGTAGATATATAAACATGCATAAAGTAAGTTGGGGTCCTAATGCATACAGTAAATTGGGGTCCTAAAACATTAACCCAAGACTTTTGGCTTAATCCATTTACTCATTCAGTCCATATTTGTAACACCCTGTTTCGAGAAGTTCTTATTTCGGGATTGTGTACAATAAATGGATCAAATGGAGGCTTTGGTCTTCAGTTCAATGGAGTTTAAACTCTATTGGAGGTGTATGATGTTCGATAAGTGATTTAAACTTTGAATTGTTCGATGGAAGTTGAGGGGTAAAATAGGAATGGTTATGTTTCAGGCTTCTTGCATAAATTAAGGACTTTAGTTCGAGATTTTTTCAGTCATAAGTATCAAGATATAATTTTAGATATCGTATATATATTTTTGTGGATATAAAGATCATCGAAAATGGAGTTGAAACGAAGAAGTTATGGTTGTTTGAAGTTAAGCTGGAAAATGGAGTTTGGTAGTACGCTGAGCGTACACTAGCTAGTACGTTGGGTGTACTAAACTGTAGGGAATGCATTGTTAGGGTGTTACGCAAAGCATAAGTTATGGTACGTTAAGCGTAACACCGTAGTGTTAAAACCCTAATTTTGTGGCTTTAAGCCTTATTTAAGGACTCTAACCCCTTGGGGTCCTTCCTAACATCAACTACCACCCTCTTAATCCTCAAACTTGAAACCCTAGCCCCCTAGAGAAAATATTAAGCCTTTTTATGTGTTTTCGGTGCATTTTTATGAAAGATAAGTCCAAGTTTGTTGATTGTTGAAGCTCGAGCTTGTGGATCCAGAGCCTACATTGGTTTTCTCAACTCTAGAATGTATAAAGCTTGAACATTCATGATGTATTTGTTAGATCTATCTAGTTTTAGGTTTTATGAGATTTTTGGTCCCATAATATTGGTGTTCATGACTGTGGCTTACTCTAAACCATAAGTCCTGTCCTTTCAGACATTTTAGAGTGGTTGGAACCATAAAAATGTGATCTTTGTCACTTTCTTCCATCCATACAAGATTTATGATGCTTTGGTTTGTGTTTTAATTTAGGGTTTTGATTTTCGGACTAGTACTAGTCATGGAAAATCATAAAATTAGAAACTTTATGACTTTGAATGATGTTTGGGACTAGATATGAGCTTTAGACATGGTATCTTAATGGATTTAATAGATTAAGCACTTAATGAAGGAAAATGAAACTAGTTGAGTATGTTGGGCATACCTGGTGGTACGCTAAGCATAACAAGCTAGAGCTCGATAAACAAGAAGTGATCATTTATGTTGAGCGCAATGACTAAGTACGTCGAGCGTACTCGGTCTTTGTTGACCTCCTTTGACTTTTTGACTTTTTGACCTTTACTAGGAATTTGACCGAGTTTGACTTCAAGAAATTTTGGGTATTTTGAGCAGCAGTTTGAGATTAGGTCACTATTTGTTGTATATGTGACATGTAAAGTTGGCATTTGGAGCAACATTCTTTTATGTTATCTTTCAAACCGAGAGATAAATTTTACTCACTATACTTGTGGGTCGAAGGTGCCAATGCCGACCCACTAGGTTATCTATCACGATATATAGGATGATGTTATGTTGGTTACATGATTTATTGGTAGAAATGTATGATTACCGATATTTGTTGTATATGTGTTTATCTATTGTATGTCTACATATTATGGTTGGGTTGAGGTGGTCCTTCTTTGTGCTGAAGGCCAAGATACCCGAGCGGTTCGGATAGGCTGTAGGCCCTGCGAGGTGGTCTAGTCATGCCAAAGTCCCAGAGAGCATTCCAGATAGGTTGTAAGCAATGGGAGGTAGTCCAGTTAGGCTAAAAGCTCTATTTTCATGTTGTTAACTATTTGGTTATGTGTGGTACTTTGGGGGAATTCATTACGCTTTATCTAATAGTTTGATTGTTATGGTTTCCGGTACTTCAGATGACAGAAGCAAGGCGAAGTTTTGATCATGCACAACCTTCGGATTTTTATGAGATTTGATTTTGGGATACTCTGATTTATGATTTTGAGATTTGGGATCTATGCTTTGTAAATATTTATGGTTTTTGTTTTGGTTTTGAAAATGAAAACTTTACCTTGGTTTTTGGGATGTTACAAGTTGGTATCAAAGCCCTAGTTTGAGAGATTTGGATGAACATTTGTGTGAATCCAGACTCAAACTAAGGATCTGCAAAAGTTTTCAAATTATCTTCAAAAGTAACAAAGGAAGGATAAGACGTGTACGATGAGTCGGAGCAAGAGAGTATTCCCCAAGATACCCACACTATTATTCAATTATGAGGATTATGATAGAATTTCATGCTAGTTGTAGGCTAGGGATCTTCAGGAATTGCATAATAGAATTGCCTGAATTATGATGCCTGGTTTCCTATAAAGTTTTACTGCTTGAATGTTGCTTGCTTGTTGCTTTGTATGACTCTTTCGGATGTGAATTAACCATTAAATGAATACATTAAGTCACATGTTGCAAAGGTTAAATAATCTTAAAGTGAAGGATTTGGTCCTATTGTGCAAGTTTTGTCTGAGTCCAACCATCGTAAGGTTGAGCCTTTTAATCTAAGTTTATTTAAGTTATGTTGCATGTGCTTATATTCATAAAGTAGTGAACTGGCAAAATGGGGGTCTTTCGACAACTGATGGTAGGTGAGGTGAAGATCCTAGGATAGCCTAGGGAGTGTGTAGTTCTCATGGTGCGCTATTTAGCGGTTTTGGGAGTATCATTTTGAGGAGGTAACTTAGCAGATTTGGGATGATTCTTTAGGAAACTATGGATAGGTGTGGATGGTAGTATTAGGCTCGTACTAATAAAAGGAAATTATCCATACTCAAACCAAGGAATGTCATGAGGAGTATAAGAAGTTAGTAGAAGATGATGTGCATGTTTCTGTTTAGTGGGTAAAGTGTGATGGATTAAGGATGACGATTTGGTCCTATTTAATAGGATGACGATGTATGGACCGGAAGCAGAGCCCTATGTGATTACTGCAGACTCAGGGATACATGGTTGGATTGCTATTGAGGTTTCACAAATATTGTAGGAAGAGTTTCCTGAAATCATGGTTCAGATCACATGCAGGCTAATTGCCAAGTTCGAAGGGTGAATTGCAGCCTCACAGACTATGGGATGGACTGCTGAGGTGATTATGAGGAGAGATCTTGATATGGGAATGCGACTCAGAAAGAGAAAGAGGTCTCGTTCAACAATGGACGAAGAATTCAAGGCTGCTAACATAGGTACTGGAAGTCCGGGGGGGGGGGGGGGGGAGGTCTTTGATATTTGCGAAAAATGTGGTGGAACCCACAGATTTGCTTGGTACAAGTTCAAATCCTTCAAGTGTGGAGAGAAAGGACATGTCATTCGCGACTGCAAGAAGGATCGGACATGTTTCCATTGTCACCAGCCTGGTCATCTTAAACCCAACTGTCCTGCATGGGTAGCGGAGGGAGTATAAGCCTAGACACCCACCGTCGGATAGGAGGCCAAGGTTGAATCACAAGAAATCACAAGTAAAAATTTTAATCCTCGATTTTATCTTGAATGGATGTACTTTTTAGTGTATTGTTGTATAGTCATTCATATAATTAGCTTTCTAGAACTATTATGTTAGCATCTGTAGGTTTTAATGGATCAGGGAGTCGGCCTTCAGAGTTCTTCATAAATCATAAAATAAGAGGATCGTTCGTGAGGGGTTGGAAGCTGTAATGTATGAAAGTTTCTGAAATCTCCATCTAAGGTTTAGGATTTCCTTGCGATTGATGATTATTATTCAAAAGTGTCACATGCGATTTTGCATATTGAGAGGTGTGTTTAGAAAGTGTCTAGATGAACCGATTTTAGGCTTCGACGAGGAAGATGTTGGACCATGAGGGAGTAGGCCCTGAGTTGGGGAGGACTTAGTGTTCTGCTTGAAGGATCAACAGTCAGATTGATTTTGATGGTTCCAACGATGGGTTGAAGGAAGTTGCAGCGTAAGTTCATTGGATTTATGGTGTTCGAGATTGTTGAGATCTGATATGGTGGAGAGGATTGAAGGATTTATCAGAAGTGGGTACATGGTGAGTTGTTGTCAGATTCTTGCTCTCAGGGTTGTGCATGTAGTCCTTACATCAGAAGCTTCCAGACAAGATCTTGCTTGAGCCGGTTGTCTCTTCTGGGACAATGAAATATAGTTAAGAAGAGTGTGTGTTGCTCAGATTGGATATCAATTAAAGGGTTGGTTGGCTCGTTGAAACAATCACTATCATTAGTAATGGTAGAGCTATTGTTGATTTATCAACATATTTTAGGGTGTAATTGATGCACTTTTTATATGGGTTTTGGTTCAGTTAATGAGATTGTTCGAGAATTATCAAGTAGTATCAGTTGATGGTGCTATGTGTGCATCTAGGGGTGAGCATGGTGCGGTTCGGTGCGATTTTTGGTCAAAACCGAACCGAAAACCGCAACTTCGGTTTTTTGAAATTTAGAAACCGCACTGTTCGGTTTTATGCGGTTCGGTTTTTGCGGTTTTTTGCGGTTCGTTTTTTTTTTTTGCGGTTTTTATTAGTTTTTTTTTTCGTTTTGTCTTTTTACTAAAACTCAAGTAACTCAACGAGTTATTTTGACTTAGATGAAGAGTGCTAGTCTTTTATTGGATATAAACCGATACCACCACCTCTTGGTTCGAAATCAAATTACATAACCACTCATTCAACATGTTTCTAATGCTTCAATATAATACGAATTTAATATAATATTTGTTTCACAAGTACATAGGATAATATCAATTAATGTATTCTTAAAAATGATATTATATCACTAGTACTATTCATATTTAAATGTTAAAAAAAATGTTATAAACATTATTTGTTATTGTAAATACCACTGAATGTATGTTTAAAAATATAAAGTCATACTCCGATAGATAAGATAGATATTTACATTTATAGAAATTTTAATTATCATAAGTTCTTGGTTCTTATAAATATCAACACTTAATATATATATATATATATATATATATATATATATATATATATATATATATATATATATATATATATGTGCGGTGCGGTTCAGTTTTTTGCGGTTTTTACGAAACTAGAAACCGCACCGCACCGAGTATTTTCGATTTTTGCAAAACTAAAAACCGCACCATCGGTTTTCATTTCGGTTTCGGTTTTTCGGTTTCGGTTTATGCGGTTTTTTCGGTTTTTTTGGTTTGCGGTTTGGTTTTTGCTCACCCCTATGTGCATCGATCTTTCTTCAAGTATGGGGCAATGAACATTTTGAACCCATGGTCAGAGTGTCGGAGCAACGTTGACCAATTTTTTGGAAGGGTTTCGGATCTACACGGAATCCCATTTGGGAGGGTCTCATCGGTAAGGAAGGAAAAGAGTCAGTCTGATCTCAGTTTTGATAGCATTCAGCAAGTTTGGTTCAATCAGTTGAGCAATTGTAGGATCTATTTGACTATTTAAATTGGGAAATTTCTTTGAGAAAGTTTCATGGTTGGAATATTTATTGATATGGATGGTGATCAAGCTGAACAATTGTAGGATCTGTACGTTATGGATTTTTGGCGTATAATGAGATTCTTGAAGTCGATGATTCCAAGTGGGGTAGAATCGTGTGGAAATATTGGAAATAAATTCAAGTGTGAATTAACTTAGAGTTCGTATCTAAGGGAAAGAGAATAATTGGTTTTTGGTCATAATTAGAGAATCAAAGATTAAGGGATTGGGTTATCTAAAACAAAGGTAGGGACGCATTTGGGATCCATGGCTAGGTTCAGGATGAGGGTTGTGTTAGGACCTCTCTACTTGTTCTTGTCTAATGAAGGCTCCGATACGAAGCACAACCCGAATGCTTGATTAGGTCCAACAGGTCGGGGGTTTCGGCTCTTAATAGTATTTGATTAGGTGTTCTTGTACATGAAAACTATGGAAGTGTAAGACCGTGGGGTAACCGTAGCATTCACTAGGTTGGTAGATGGGTGTGGAAGTGTGGTAATTCGACGATTTGGCCTGTAGCATTCTATGAGATGAGTTAGGTCGTACTTGAAATGGTTGTGATACTATGAAAAGATTGTGTATGGTGGTATGGTATAACTCTTATGGTTCTGGTAAGTGTTAAGCGAGATGTTGATTGAATTCTTGCAGGTCAGTGGGATGATGGATATATATATATATATATATATATATATATATATATATATATATATATATAGGCCCACCGGACGCTAATCGAGAATCTTCATGGCTGGGATTGAGATTTGGCAAGAACGACGAGGAACTGTAGGTTTCTCGTCTCAATGGTTGGATGGTATCATGATGTATCGTGAACCAGTGGCAGAATGATTCTTACGGGAGAGACTTGGTAGCCAATTGATTTAATCTCTTGAGTCTTGGATCGTTAGACTTATTGGCATGTTCAGGTGATAATGCATTGATTGGGAGTCGAATGACTCAGTGACTAGTCGGTTTGGATCAAGTGGATAGTAAGAGTTTGTGGGAGTATTATTTGTGCATTAGAAGTCTCTTGTTGAAAGTTTGCATTACAAACCCCATTTGCTTGTCGGTCGCCCATTTGAAGCTTGGTTACCAATGTCAAGTATCAGTTTTGAAATCTCAATTCATGAGGTTCATCGTAAATGTCTTGAGTGTTTTGTCAGGTAGGGATACACATGTTTTGACAAGGGATTTGGATACAACATGAGATTCTTGGATCGACCATCTTTATACTCATGCAAGTAGTGGGTCGGTGATAACTTGCCAGGAATTCAAGAGTGTATACAAGGTTTTCGGGCATAATATCCAAAATTTGGAATTTGATGAAATTCACGATTAGGATGTTTTGAGAATTCTTTCTACATGGTTGGGTGGTGTTTCTAGTCAAGGAAATGGGGGTAGGTGCGACGGTTAGATGATCATCAGCCCTAGGGTATGATTTCTGAAGTTTAGACTAATGGTTTCTCAGTTTCGGGGAATATATTATCGGATTTGGTTTGTATTTGTAGTTTTGAGGGTTCCTGGTTTGATTAGTTTTCTTTAGAAGTAGGGTCATGCAGTTAGGGAGAGAAAGAAATTTTTGTGGTTGAAAGTTATTGGGTCGTTGATTGACAGATATGGGTTCTAGAGTGGTTTCTTAAGTTTCTTTATAATATGCCTTGGTATCGAGATGGTTAGAGAGAGATTATGGAAACTGTCCACGTTTCTTCAGGGATCTTAACCAAGATGGATTTCGAGGATGAAATCTGGTTTAAGTGGGGGAGAATTGTAATATCCTGTTTTGAGAAGTTCTTATTTAAGGATTTTGGACAATAAATGGATCAATTGGCAGCCTTGGGCTTCAATGTAATGGAGTTTAAACTCTATTGCGGGTGTATAATGTTGGATAAGTTATTTAAAACTTGGATTGTTCGACGGAAGCTGAGGGATAAAATGGGAAATGTTATAATTTGGGCTTTTTGCATAAATTATAGATTTTAGTTCGAGATGTTTTTAGTCATAAGTATCATGATAGAATTGTAGAGCTCGTCGATGCCTTTCCATGGATATAAAGATTTTCAAAAACTGAGTTGAAACAAAGAAGTTATGGTAGTTTGAATTTAAGCTGGAAAAAGGGAGTCTGTTAGTATGCTGTGAGTACACTAGCTAGTATGCTAGGGGTACTAGGTTGAAGGGGATGCATTTTTAGGGTGTTACGCTAAGAGTATCGCCACAGTGTTAAAACCCTAATTTCTTGGTTTTGATCCCTATTTAAGGACTCTAACCCCTTGGGGTCCTTCCTAACATCAGCCACCACCCTCGTAAGCCTTCAACTCGAAACCCTAGTCCGTAAGAGGAAATATTGAGCCCTTTTATGTGTTTTGGGTGCATTTTGGATGAAAGAAAAGTCCAAGCTTGTTGATTGTTAAAGCTCAAGCTTGTGGATCCCAAGCCTACATTCCTTTTCTCAACTCTAGAAGGTATACCTTGATGATGTATTTGTTAGATCTAGCTAGTTTTGGGTTTTATGAGCTTTTTGGTGCCATAATCTTGGTGTTCATGAGTGTGGCTTACTATAAACCACAAGATTTGTCCTTTAAGACGTTTTAAAGTGGCAGGAACCATAAAAATGTGATCTTGGTCTCTTTCTTCCTTCCATGCAAGAGTTATGATGCTTTGGTTTGTGTTTTAAGTTAGGGTTTTGATTTTTCGACCACTACTAGTCATGGAAAATCATAAAGTTTGAAACTTTATGACTTAGAATGATGTTTGGGACTAGGTCTGAGCTTTGGACATGGTATCTTAATGGATTAAGCACTTAATGAAGGAAAATGAAATTGGTCGAGTACGTTGGGCGTACCTAGTGGTATGCTAAGCGTACCGGGCTAGTTCCCCGTAATCAGGAAGGGATCATTTACGCTGAGAGTAGTGACTCGGCGTACTCAGTATTTGTTGTCCTACTTTGACTTTTTAACCTTGATTTTGACCAAGAATTTGAACAAGTTTAACTTAGGGACATTTTGGGTTGGCATTTGGAGCAAGTTTAACCAAGAATTTGAACAAGTTTAACTTAACCTTGATTTTGACCAAGAATTTGAACAAGTTTAACTTAGGGACAAGTTTGACCAAGAATTTGAACAAGTTTAACTTAACCTTGATTTTGAACAAGTTTGACCAAGAATTTGAACAAGTTTAACTTAACCTTGATTTTGACCAAGAATTTGAACAAGTTTAACTTAGGGACATTTTGACCAAGAATTAGGTCACTATTTGTTGTATAGGTGACCTATAGAGTTGGCATTTGGAGCAACATTCATTTTTGTTATCTTTCAAATTAAAAGGTGAGTTTTCCTCACTGTACTTGTTGGTCGAAGGCACCAATGCTAGCCCACTAGGTTATATATCATGGTATATAGGATGTTGTTATGGTGATTATATGATAGATTGGTAGATCTGTATGATTACATGTATTTGTTGGATATGTGTTTATTTGTTGTATATATCGACATATTATGGTTGGGTTGAGGCGGTCCTGATTTTTGCTAAAGGAAAAGATATTCGGGGTGGTTCAGATAGGTTGTAGGCCCTACAAGGTGGTCCAGTCAGACCGAAGGCCCGAATAGCAGTCTAGATAGGTTGTAGGCCCTGCGAGGCAGTCCAGTCATGCTGAAGGCTCATATTTACATGTTGTTATTTGTTTGGTTGTGTATGATACTTTTAGGGGAACTCACTAAGATTTAGCTTACAGTTTGATTGTTATGGTTTCAGGTGCTTCAGAGGACATGGGCAAGGAAAAGGCTTGATTGTGCACATCCTTCGAATTTTTATGAGATTTGATTTTGGGATACTCTTATTTATGATTTTAACATTTAGGAACTATGATTTGTAAACATTTATAGTTTTTGTTTTTTTTTTTTTGAAAATAAAAATTTTACCTTGATTTTTGGGATGTTACAATATTAGGTAAAAAAGTAAGATATTCTAACTTGAATGTTCATCAATGTAACCATAGGCGACACAAGATACATCTAAAAAAAATAAACATCCCATGAAAAGACAAGCATTGCTGGAGAATAAACACAACGAAAAGACAAGCGTTGCTGGAGAATAAGCACAATGAAGCTATCGGTCATTGGTTAAAAGACGAGGTGAAATAATGATCCAAGATAATTTTTGTTTTGAGAAATTTGTACTCCCTATTATTCATCAATTTCTTGAACAAAACAGTAACTGATCAATTTGCTCCCTGAGGCTTATCCTTTTTTATGATATTTAGGTAGAGCGAGAGATGACGATCAACATACATAGCGTTTCAGAGGAGTGAAGGTGAGGTTCTCATCACCTATAACATGTCGTAATGAAATATGTTCTATATCACATCATTGGCTACCTATTTCATACACAATCCCGTGAAGGTATAGTTAACCAAAATAATTAGGTTTGCGTAGAGTCAAATGATACACATATATTTAGAAAAGAAGTAAGCTATGACAACACCGTCTATTATGGTGTTCTAAAAGATATATAGGTTCTAGATTATCATATAAAAAATTCCTATTTTCTTATGTAACTTGGTTCATAATAAAAAAAAGGTTAAAAAAGATCATCTTGGCTACACCTTGGTAAAACTAGATACATTAAGGCATAAGGATGATCTGTTCATACTTGCCTCACAAGCACAACATATATTCTATGTGAGAAACCCGAAGGATAATAAAAAGTAAATTGTGATCAAGACACCTTCAAAAAGTTATAGAGATGCATATGGGAGCGATGATGAGAAATATATTAAAATACTTTTACCACACAAATATAAATATATAATGTCACCTCTAGATAAACTTGATATGGCTGCTGATCTCGCAATGATTACTTTCGTTCAGACTGTAAGGGTACAAAAACACGTAAGGGCAAAAAGAAGTTGTGAAGATAGACTTGTTGTAGGACAAAACCTGATACTATTCTTTTTCTCTTTTATAAGTATTATAAATATTTTTAGGTTAGCTTTTTCCTTTTGTTAATTTTCAATATATATATATCCAGAATATTGAGGCTTGTTGTTGTATACCCAATATTTTTTATTAATAATTGGTTTGATTTTTTTGGTTTTCGTTAAGATTTGTTTATGTTAAAATATTAGCTTGATAAATTCTTCATTACAATCCTTTCTTTTCCATCTTATGCGTGTGGAGTTTGTCATATTTACTTATAACATTAGCTACATGTGAAGAACAATATAAATAGAATGTGATGAATAATTTGAATGACCAAAAAATATTTATAGTAATGGTGATATTTTACAACTTGTAGTGACAAATTATGATATTATGTCCAATGTTTTTAAAACCGATTCGAACTGGGATTCGGGGATGAGAACGATTTAACCAACACCCGATTTTATGTCATAGTTTAGACCGGATTGAAATGGATAGTTTCTTAAAAAACCAAGTTGAACCGGTGTGATAGATACGTTAAAAAAACATTTGAACCGGTTTATTAAACTTGGATAGTTTGAATCGGTTTACTGGACTTGAATAGTTGGATTTCACTTAAGCCCATTAAGGTACATATCAAATAAAAAACCGGTTATAATATATGACACTTGGCCACCGTTTTCGGCCGTTGCACGACTTGTCACAGGTTTTTTCATGTTAGACACTTCAATATAAGATTTAATCACTTCAAATGAAACTTCAATACCATATGTCTCGCTTAATAACCGATACAAAGTAAATGCACATATAAAATAACAAAACCCGTTAGTAAATAGTACATTTGCCCACCGTTTTAGGCCGTCGCAAAAGTTGTCATTTTTTCAATGTAAAACCGACGTGAATGTGTGAAGTTTAATGTGCAATGGTGACTCGTTTTCAATAAATCGTCATGGAAATAATCATGTGAATTAGTTTATGACCTTTAGTGATGAGAAATATGAAAACCAAGAAAACTCGGTTTTCAAAAGTCGACACCATAGCATAGTTTGTACTAGTGCATATTGATGTGACACAGTCTCTTGTGTCTCTATATATGTTAGAATACCCCTCTCTCACAATGACTTTTTTAGAAAGTTGATATGGTCTCCCCGCTCCATGTATAATTACATATTTGACATCTTTAGTATAAATGTTATGAATATCTAAAAAAATGATATGTTATTTGTTGGTCTTAGAACATTATTAAATATTTTTTTTGTATTATAGTCTTTTAAAAATAAGTTGTTTTGTTTTACAGACTGCATATTATTTCTTTATTCATACACTAGTCGTGTGGGTTATTTTAAAAAAAGTTAAATATAAAGGTTAAAGTATTTTAAAACTTTGAATTTATAAGAAAATAAGAAAAATAATAAATTATTATAATGAAAATGTTATTTATCTTTTAAATTTAAACAAATAAAATAAATACAGAAAAAAAACTAATGAGCTTTTAATTTTATGAATTTTGAAATTAAAAGGTAAATTTATTAATAAAATTGATATTCATTTATTACTATATATTGTAATTGTTATATTAATATATTATATGAAATTTAATAAAATAGAAAAACTCATAAAATAGTTTGTGGAAAAAAAATTAATTTAAAATAATCAAAAATTTTGATAAATTGAATGAGAGCGTGACAAGTAACCAAAATAATATTCATTTATTAGAGATGATTTTTTCTAATTAAAAATAAAAAAAACACCCTTTAATATAAGCTATAATTTTAATTTTAGCATATTTATTTATTGACAAGTTTTAGATTGGATCATATATGCCAACAACTTCTTTGTGTGCGTGGGCATATTAAATTAATGTTTTATTCTAGTTTTTGCATATAGAATATCCAAATCCGATAGAAGGAAAATAAAAAGGGTTTAAAAGTGTGTTTGAAATTTCAACCATCATGGGGCGACATTACAACTGGGGAAAGCCAAATGGTACACGAACCCCTCTATATAAACCATGCTACGATCAACGTTAGTATGCACACCACCAAAAGCTCATGGCTTCTCTTCCCACACCAACAGTTACAGCTGCCGGAGCCACCACTAAAACCTACGCTTCTTCTTTCACCACCACTTCCCCTGTCATCTCTTCTTGGCCGTTGTTCTCGAAGAAATGTGCCCTTAATAAGCCACTAAAACACAAAATCTCTTGCAATGCTGGTTCTTCTGAGAACTCCCTGAACAACCTTGATCGCCGGAATGTTCTTCTCGGTCTCGGTGGTCTCGCCGGAGCTGTGAACTTGACGTCTGTTCCGTCTGTTGGAGCTGCGCCAATATCCGCCCCTGATATTTCCAAATGTGGGACTAACCCTCTTTCGGGGTTTAGACCTGGGGAGAGCACTCCCACCGGCGGCGACTGTTGCCCGCCTGACTCCCCCCAGATCATGGACTTCAAGTTCCCTAAGAATGAGGCGTTCAGGGTGAGACCCGCAGCCCATTTGCTCAGCCCTAAGTACATTGCTAAATTCAACGAAGCGATCAAACGCATGAAGGAACTTCCCGAAACCGATCCTCGAAACTTTCTGCAACAAGCACACATTCACTGTGCTTACTGCAATGGCGCTTACACTCAATCTTCAAGTGGATTTCCCGATATTGAAATCCAGATTCATAACTCATGGCTATTCTTCCCCTTCCACCGTTGGTATCTCTACTTTTACGAGAGAATCCTGGGGAGCTTGATCGATGATCCCACTTTCGCTTTGCCATTCTGGAACTGGGACACCCCTGCCGGAATGACAATTCCGAAATACTTTAACGATCCCAAAAACGCAGTTTTTGATCCCAAAAGAAACCAAGGTCACTTGCAAGGAGTCGTCGATCTGGGTTACAATGGGAAAGATTCAGACACTACTGATATCGAAAAGGTGAAGAACAATCTCGCGATAATGTATCGTCAAATGGTGACAAACGCCACCGACCCCACAGCTTTCTTCGGTGGTGAGTATCGTGCCGGAATCGAACCCATTAGCGGTGGTGGATCAGTTGAACAAAGCCCACACACACCGGTTCACCGGTGGGTCGGTGACCCAAGAGAACTAAACGGTGAAAACCTCGGTAACTTCTACTCCGCCGGTCGTGACACGCTCTTTTACTGTCACCATTCCAACGTCGATCGAATGTGGTCGTTGTGGAAGATGCAGGGAGGCAAACACAAGGACATCACCGATCCCGATTGGCTCAACACCTCTTTCGTGTTTTACGACGAAAACAAGAATCTTGTTCGAGTGTATGTTAAGGATTGTTTGTACACAAACCAGCTAGGGTACGACTACCAGAGAGTCGACGTACCATGGCTAAAAAGCAAGCCAGTCCCACGTGCACCCAGGTCTGGAGTTGCGAGGAAATCCATCGGAAAAGTAAAACAGGCGAAGGAAGTTTCCTTCCCGGTGAAACTCGACAAGATCGTGAAGGTTTTGGTGGCAAGACCGAAGAAATCAAGAAGCAAGAAGGAGAAGGAGGACCAAGAGGAGCTTTTGATTGTGCAGGGTATCACTTATGATAGCGAGAAGTACGTGAAGTTTGATGTGTATGTGAACGACGAGGACGACGATGCTAGTGCACCAGATCAGACTGAGTTCGCCGGAAGTTTCGCACAGTTGCCACACAAACACAAGGGTAAGACGATGAGCAAGACCAACTTCCGCGCCGGACTGACGGAGCTGCTGGAGGATCTGGAGGCCGACGACGACGACAATGTTTTGGTGACGATTGTCCCAAGGTCCGGATCCGAAGACATCACCATTGATAACATCAAGATCATCTACGCTTGATTTCAAGATTTGACGACTCTCAGTTGGGATCATTAGTTAAATATGTTTGATTAATGATCTTGCTATTCCCTTAATTATTATTATTATTATTATTATTATTATCAGCGTAGTTCGACCCTTGATTAGTGGTGAGGGTTGATGTTTGTCACCGGAATGTTTGGGTTTGAGTCCGAGTTCATGTGATTTTGGGTCGGATTTAAAATAAAATCTGAGTCGAGTCTGTGGTCATGTCGTAATTTGGGGTTTCACTTTTGACCAAATCAATGTTAATTATAATTTAAATAAATTATTATTAGTTCTCCATGTCTTGTTTTTCATTTCTACAAACAATTATTGATTAGTTTAAGGTTTGAGATTACTAAAAAGAATAATAATACTTTCAGGAAAAAGTTCCCTTTAGCGTGATATTATTCCATTGTATTTTAGCTAGACCTGATTGCTTTTTGCCAAAAATCTTAAGTCATATTACAATAACTTTTTGCAAGGATTAAGCAATTTTATTTCAAACCCTGTTGAACAAGTTATAAATTACACTAAATTTGCATGCTTACAAATATTGCATTTAACCTGTTTGGAAACCTAGTAGCTCATATGCTTCCAAGGTGCGAATTTGGGATAAGAACGAATAATACCCGATGACATGGAGGTGCTTCCTTTCACTTGCTCTCCGGTTATCTATTAGGTCCCCCAAACCTGAATGAGCCATTTGAATATCTGCGTTACTTGTCACATGATGCTCTTTGGGGCTAAAATGATATGACATGGTTGGGATACTGCAAATCAACGTTTTAAGGTTTAGACAATTACGATTGTCGTTTTCGACGAAAGTAAATTACACCGTTATATATGTTGTTATTGTATGATAACATGTATTTTAACTTAATTAATCTAAAAGATTAATGCAAAGACTTTTCGCACATGATTAGTCAAAGTCAAATGAAACAAAAAATGAATAACGGAATATATGTAGTAGGTGGCTAGGTGCACAATTATATAATGAATTTGTAAATGACAACCTTTTTCCCACTTAAAGTTAGATCCACATATACTAATTTATTTTCATGATCTCACCAACTATATTTTGTGGTTTGAATGAAACACGTTTAAATAGGACAAAACGTTCTATTAAAAAAATTGTATGCTCCCTATTAAAAATAGGCGAATGTTCATTGAAAAGGAATTATCTTTATACAAAATTGCAAAAATGGTCCCTGTGGTTGGCAAAATTCTATAGTTTTGGTCCAAAACGAAATATTGGTGCACAAACGGTCCAATTTTAGATACCTTGTGTGGTTTTGGTCCTTATGGTTTGCATTTTTGTGTGTCTTTAGTCCAGACCCATCCTAAAATGACGAATATGCCCTTTGATAATTCTTTTTATATATTTTGAACTTTTTATTACTATTTTTATTAAAAAATAAAAAGAAAATAATCTCTCTCTCTCTCTCTCTCTCTCTCTCTCTCTCTCTCTCTCTCTCTCTCTCTCTCTCTCTCTCTCTCTCTCTCTCCCCCCTGGACCCACCCATTTTTCTCTTCCCGGTTCTTTTTAATTCCACAATCACCTCGGTTACCATTACCATTGTCGAACCGCCCATCCTCCCCCTGGAACACCACCATTCTCCTCACGGTCGAACACCAAAGAAGAAATAAAGAGCGAAGATGGTGGCGTCGGCGAAAAGTACGAAAGTTTTCAGAAACCATCACCACTTTTTTTAGGTCTATGGTTTTCATTTTCGAGGGTTAGGGTTTCCTAACTGCGACAGATGGTAGTGGAGAACGGTGATGGTATACGAGATTGATGGTGGTGGTTGAATCCATTCTGAAAACTCTAGCCCTGATGGTAGCTTCGACAGAGGAGTGGTGTATATGTGTTATGATTTTCGACAAACGAATGGTCTATATGTGTTATGATTTTCGACAGAGAAGATTGATGGTGGCAGCCCTCACTGCGATTCGGGGAAACGAGTATGAGATTATTACTTTTTCCATGGATTCCATTGGTTCCACCAAGGTAAAAGTAGTAAAATTCTCTGTTTCTTCACTCCAATATATTGAAAAGATATGAATTTAGGGTTCTTGATTATCCCGGTGTCCTTGAATTGGGGCTGACTATGATTCGACGGTCTGGGAAACAATTTGTGATGTTATTTTTGTTTCGGCAATCTAATGGTGATTGTTGATGATGGATCTCAGATTGATAGTGATTCTTGATAATGGCTCTCGTTCTTCATCTTCATATTTTAGTTATTGTTAATTGTGAATTTTCATAGAGTGAGAATTTATGCTTACTGTTTTGAAATGGGGTTCTTGAGATAAGTGATTATGGAAGTTGGTTTGGGGGAAATTTTGCATCTGTATCTGGTATATTTTGCACAGCATAGCTGCACATAATTGGTTTTAGTTAGCCACAACAAAATCTGGAAGATTAATAAAGATGGATGAAAGAGGGCTTCGTCTCCGGAACCTAGAGAGTTTCAGGTGGTGACATAGTGAAGAGAGAGAGAGAGAGAGAGAGAGATTTTTCTCAATTTTAATTAATGAAAAACATTTGAATAAATATAAAAAACAAATATAATGGTATAATAGTCTTTTTATGTTGATAGGCACCAAAAACAATAGAAAGATCCAATTTTGGACCAGTGGTGTACCAACATTTCGTTTTGGACTAAAAACACATAAATTTGACAACCATAGAGACTATTTTTGCAATTTTGTCTTATCTTTATAAGATATCGCCCATATATTTGAAGAGTTAAAAATAATACTTTTATTTAATTTTCGTCACTTTTAATATATATATATATATATATATATATATATATATATATATATATATATATATATATATATATATATATATATGAGCGTTCAATTGAGAACATTTCTTAATTTTTTTTTAATTAAAATTATAATTATAAAAAAATATTCATATAAATCAAAAAATAGTTAGAAACAATTAAAAAAACTCACTAACTAACACCACTCACCAGCCAACCAACACCACCCACCACCCACCACCCATCACTACCCACCACCACTAACCACCACCCGACAACACCATCACCACCCACCACCATCACCTGCCACCACCACCACCCATCACCATCGCCTGCCACCACCACCCACAGCCACTACCTACCACCCATCACTACCCACCACCACCAACCAGTACCCACCACCACCACCCGCAGCCACCACCCATCATTAACCACCACCACCATCCACCAACCATCACTACCCACCAACCACCACCACCACCACCCGCCACCGCCACCACCATCACCATCCAACCGCCACCATCCGCCGCTACCACCCACCTCTACCACCCATCACCACCTACCGCCCATAACTACCCACCACCAGCAACCACTACCTACCACTCATCACTACCCACTACCCATCACTACCCCCACCACCTACCACCCACCCACCACAACCACCACCACCGCTCGCTACCACCACCAACAACCACTACCTATCACCTATCACGACCACCCATAACTAGCCACCACCACCAACCACTACCCACCACCCATCACTACCCACCACCCAACCACCACCACTACCACCCACCACCACCCATCACTACCCACCACCACCAACCACCGCCCACCTCCCACCACCCATCACCTGCCACCACCCACCACCACCACCACCACCCACCACAACCACCACCACCACCCGTCACCACCATCACCATCCACCATCATCACCACCCACAATCATCACTGCCCACCCAACACCACCCGCCACCACCACACGCCACCACCATCCATCACCACCACCCGCCGCCACCACCCCTACCCCCACCTACAAAGATTTGTTAGTGTGCTTTTGATTCATTAGTTTTTCTCTTGTATATAATCACATGTGATTATATGTATCGAGTCACATGTGATTATATGTATCGAATCATATATGATTTATATGTTACTAAATACATATAATGACATGTGATTAAATACGCGTGAAAAACTAGTTAATCGAGAATGCAAAAATGAATATTGTCCACGTAAATCATATGTGATTAGATACATATAATTACACATGATTATATGTATTTAGTAAAATATTATTTACGTGTTTTCGATTTAATAATTGGCATCATGTATTCACATGTGATTAGATGTATTTAATCACATATGATTTACACGGATAATATTTGTTTTCACGTGTTGATGCAATAGTTGTTCTTGTGTATTTAATCACATGTGATTATATTTATTTAATCACATATGATTCATATGGAAAATATTTGTTCTTGCGTTGAATCAATAATTGTTCTAATATATTTAATCGCATGTGATTATATGTATTTAATCATATATGATTTATGTGGACAAGATTCATTATTTCTTTCTCAATTCAATAGTTATACTCATGTACTTAATCACATGTGATTATATGTATCAAATCGCATATGAATTTTATTGATATTATTCATGATTCAATATTTTTTCTTATGTATTTTATCATATGTGATTTTATGTATTAATCACATATGATTAATGTGGAAAACGAAAAACTATTTAATCAAAAACGCGAAAATGAATCTTGTGTACAAAAATCATATGTGACTAAATATACAAGAACAACTATTAAACAAGAATGTGAAAATGAATATTATCCATATAAATCATATCTAATTAGATACATATAATCTCATGTAATTAAGCACACAAGAACAACCACTGAATCGAGAACGTGAAAATAAATATTTTCCATATAAATATATGTGATTAGATACATATAATCACATGTGATTATATGCATTTAATCACATATGATATATGTGGACAATATTTATCTTTGTGTTCTCGATTCAATAGTTGTTCTTGTGTATATAATCATATGTGATTATATGTATCTAATCACATATGATTTATATAGACATCATTATTTTTTTCCGTATAAATCATATGTGACTAGACACATATAATCACATATGATTATATGTATTTAATCACATATGATTACAGTGGACAAAGAACAATTATTGAATCGAGAATGTGACTATGAATCTCATCCACATAAATCATATATGATTGGATACATATAATCACATGTGATTATATGTATTTAATCATATATGATTTATGTAGACAATATTTATTTTTGCAGTTTCGACTGAATAATTGCTTTTGTGTAATTAATCACATGTGATTATATGTATATAATCACATATGATTTGAAGTGGACAAGATTTATTTTTTCCTTCTCGATTCAATAGTTGTGCTCATATACCTAATCACATATGATTATACATATAGTCACATATGATAAAATACATGAGAACAACTATTGAATCAACAAAGCAAAAATGAATTAGGTCCACATAAATCATATGTGATTAGATTTATATAATCATATGTGATTATATGTTTTTAATCACATATGATTAATTTGGATAAAGATTTGTTTTCGCATTCTTGGTTCAATATATTTTATCGTGTATATAATTACATGTGATTGTATGTATCTAATCACATATGATTTAAGTAGACAAGATTTGTTTTTTCCAAATAAAATCATATGTGATTAGAAACATATAATCACATCTGATTAAATTTATTTAATCACATATGATTAAAGTGAAAAAAACAATTATTTAATCGAGAAGTCAAAAAGAATCTTAGCCACATAAATCATATGTGATTAGATACACATAATCACATGTTAGTAGGATATCTGTGAACAATAACACAAAACAAGTAATGCCTACATAATAGGAGAGTTAATACTCACCTCCTTGATCTTGAAAATTCGCTAGCATGAGCAAGATAGATCCTTTCCTTTCTGAGAACCTACACAAAAATTATAACATTATTTAGTTTGAGTTTGTTGTATTAATCTTATAAAACTTATGTACATATTTCCTTATTTTCTCTTTGATTGTAGTCCTCTGTTTGGGATATCTTTTCTTACCTTTCAACCCATTTTTAAATTTTGATAAAATTATAATGGTAAAGTTCCCCCTTTTTTCTTTTCATAAATATAAAGATCTCATTCTAATGATTTTTGGCTTATTTTATATTAAATTTACAAGTTGGTAACTTTTAGTTGTCATTTTTTGGACCACTCAACACTCTTGGAATAAACTGTATCAATATACTAAGAATTACATCAGTCCCTTTATATTTTGGAAACTATACATCCATACCTAACTATAGGCTTTGGAATTTTGGAATTTGGAGTTCTGATGAATTTATTATGATTTTCTGAAGACAGTGCATGAAATTTGTGACAACATGGACCCGCCTGAGAAGATTGCCAATTTTACCCATCAAGGAGTTGGAATTTCGAAATGTGATTCAAAGTTTGAAGAAAATATGCACACTAAGATTTCCAGAAAATTAAGTCTTGTGATTTTTAGATGTTCGTATTGACTTGCACGAATTTTAGAAGTTGGCGGACTGATTTGGGAAAATTGATCATAATATCTTCTAACTCATTTTTGGGGTTCTATTAAGGAATTAATGGTTAAGCCTTAATTTTATCACTTTTAACATGATTTTTGGTTACTAATTAGGCTATAGAGATGTGAAATTCAGTTTAACCTAAGGGCTATAATGTTTGGCTTAATGAGGGTTCAAAGTTAAGGATTTTCAAATAAAATGTCACTTTCATACTTATTAGGATTAAGTTGCCAACTTAACCCATTAAGCTCTTTAAGTCACATCTTTCGAGTCCTACATAAAGGCAAATTAAAGAAAGATATCAAAATATGTTTGGGGAAACTATGAAAGAATATAAAATCCAGATTATAATCTCAACAACCAAACATTGAAGTTGTTGAATATGTTTGGGGAAATGAAGTGCAATAAAAAAACAGAGGCAAATTAAACAGTGACATCAAAATGATATTGTTTCAGCAAAAAAAACCATCAACAAGCACCTACATACTGCAACAATAAATACACCACCTTATTCTTGATTTATTTGTGGAGTTTTTTTTCATTTAGGCATTTCATCGAACACTTGGTGTTCAAAAATTCTATAAGCTATCACAATGTCTATGAGATTATATGAAACAAGATAGAAGTTAATTACCCCAAACGAAAGAATAATGAAGCAACAATAACAAAGAGAATCACTAATCATCCAACAACTATGTATTTCACGTCATTCAAAACTCATAAGAACAAATATGTGTAAGGAATAGAGGACAATTACCAAATATATTTGATGTCTGCTCCAAAATAAAGAACCATGATATTTTATTTTATTTACTTCTTTTTATAGTTTATTTTAGAATTTTTAGATGTTTTTATTATTAATGCATTGTATATTCTTTATTTTTCTTTATTATGGATCGTACAAGGTGCTTTTTATTTTGCATAAGGTATTTTGCAGGTTTTAGGTGTCGTTGCGGTTGCGGGTTGATTAGAGACGGGCTTAGTGGGATCTCGCGACATTGTTGGGCTTGGCGGATCCATAAAAGGAGATTTGGGCCTTAAGAGTTAAAGACTTGGATATTTTGGGCTTGTGAAGATGGGTCATAACTTTTATTTTGGGCTTGGAGTATCTATTTTTGTAGCTAAATGATGATTGGTTGGTTTAAATCACATGGATATGGAGGGGACCAAAGGAATCTTTGGTAGTGGAAGGGTGGAGTGGAGAAATGAGGAGCCAATAGCATTACTGCAACACTTGCGCGGGTACCCGCAGAACTGCCCAGTTTTGGGCATTTTGGTCATTTGGCTTGCCATTACCTTGGGGGATCAAATATATCAGCCATAACTTCGATTTTACACCAATGGAGACTAGGAGGAGGCGATTTTGAAGCTCAAGACTCATTTCTTTTCATCTTTCCAAGTCATTGGTAGTTTCTTTATGCAATTAGACTTTTGTGATTGTTGTTCTATTGCCATGAGTGGCTAAACTCTTTGTTTTGGTAGACCTTGGCTAAAACCTTTGAATGTTTGTGGGTTTTTGAATGATTTATGCTTATTTATCATTTTTCTTATGTCTATGATTCTAGTTCATATTTCCTATGCTTGTTTAATGCTTTGATCATGAGCTTGGTACTTTAATAAGCAATTGTTAGTTTTTTTTCTTTGGGTTGACATTGAATCATTGAATTTTACTTAGAACAAGGGCTTTATGATGATAAAAGTCATCTCTAACTTATGAATCATAACTCCTTTATGGATGTGTAAGCATTAACATCCTCTAGTAATTGGGGATTTCTTCATTCTTAAGGCTAATCAACTTCTTGGGTTCAATTGCTTCAATTGGATCTTTGATTTTGATTAAGAAGGTGTGTTGTGGGCTTTCGCAACCTCCATACTACCTATGAGAAATCTTGGCATATCATGCTTCATGATTGTTATAACCAATTTGGGATGAATGATAAGCTCCATATTAAACCCTAATGATAAACATGTAAATGTTTATTGTGTTGAATTGCCTTGGTTTACCAATTCTCTACATTTCACTTTCTTGCTTAATTGCAAGTTTTTAGTTATTCAAGTCTTTTAGTTTTCAAGCAATCATAACACCCCCCCCCCCCTTTTTTTGTTTAATTGTTGTTAGTTAGTTTATTTACAATAGTTCTTTTAAATTGCATTGGTGATTAAATACAACCATTTCCCCGATGATCGATACCCCTTTTTACCATTATATTACGTTTTATTTGCAAACAAATGGTGTAATTTGCTTGGTGGACTTGACACCCCACCAAGTTTTGGCGCCGTTGCCGGGGAAATTGGTTATTGTTATTTGATTGTTTATGCCTAGGTGTACAAGAACCGGTGAACTACTCTACAATCCGGAGATTGAAAAAGAAGCAAAAAAGGTTGAAAAAGTTAGCCAAACAAGCACAACAAAAACAACTCGTTCAAGTTCATACTTCAAGTGATACCGACACCGAACCGAGTTCTCCAATTGTTGGTCATTACTTTGAAGAGATTTCGTTTGAAAACTACATAGCCATGAATCACACTCCACCTCACAATCGCAACCCAAACCCAAACAATCAAGATGCCAATACCCCACCCCAACAACCAAGACAACAACCACAAGAACCTCTCATTGATATGCCACCTTGGAATCAAGCCCCTCCACAAAACCAACACAATTATCAACCACAAAACCACCACTTCAACCAAAACAACCAACCTCAAAACAATGCTTTTCAAGTTCAACAAGTACATTACCCAAATCAACCCAATTACCAACCCCCTCTAATGTACCAAAACCCGATGTACCCACAACAACAACCTCCCTACAACCAATATCCTAACTACCAACCTTATCCACCACCAATCTACAATCACAACCAATACCCATAACCACCTTACCAACAACCACCCAATTACTTGCAAAAAAATCCCAATTACCCCAATCCACCCAATCCCCTTCAAGAGTTTACACTTCGACAAATGATGGAAACGGATGTTACTCATACACCTCTTGCTATTATTTATCCTGCAAACTTTCAAGGAATTGAATTGAATTCAAGTTTCATACATCAACTTACCAAGTTCCATGGATTGGATAGAGAAGATCCTCAAAAGCATTTGAAGTCTTTTCATATGATATGTGTTAGCATGTTGCCCGAAAATGTGACATTGGATGATTACAAGCTAACCGCCTTCCCGCTCACCTTGGAAGATAAAGCTAGAGAGTGGTTATTCAACTTACCACAGGGATCTATCCACACATGGGAAGAGTTACTCAAGGCCTTCAATAGCAAGTTTTATCCCACCTCCCGAACATCAAGTCAAAGAAGTGATATTTTGGGGATTCGTCAAGGGGAGAATGAGACTTTTCATGATTTTGGGAGCGATTCAACAATTTGTGTACAAGTTTCCCTCAACACAATATACCTGAACAACTACTTCTTCAACAATTTTATGAGGGTATGAATGAAAAAGATCAAAGGATGATTGATGCTTCAAGTGGTGGTGACATCTTCAATAATACACCTCAAGAGATAAGATCACTTTTTGGAAAAATTTTGCAAAATCAAAGGAACTTTGGAACTCGAAATGAATGAAGAGAAATTCTCCACAAGTGGTTGGTGAAGTTAGCAACACTCAACACTTGGAATCAAAACTCTTGGATTTGACTAATGTACTAAGTCAAATGGTGGTGGGAAGTGGTCAACAGTTGATGGTATGCGATATTTGTGCAATGACGGGGCATTATATAAATAAGTGTCCCACTCTTGGAAGTGAACCGGAAGATGTGAATGCAATGGGACGATATCAAGGTCAACCAAGACCCATGGGACTTCAAAACAATTTCAACCCAAATTAGAGGAATAACCCAAACAACCCATTCCCACCAAATCAAAATCCACCGAACATTTTGATGATACACCAACATCCGAAATATCCTTCCCAAAAACCTCAATATCCATAACCTTCTTATAACCCTCCAAATTATCAACAACCTCCACAATAAGGCCAATTAAGTGGTAACCATCAAATGAGCCTTCAAGAACTCGTCACTTCTCTTGCTCAAAGCCAAACCCAATTTAAACAAGATACCAAGAACACTTTCTCCAACATTCAAGCACAAATTGGAGACTTGGCCACCGCTCTCAACAAGATGGAACAAATGGGTAAACTTCCATCTCAAACCGAGAAGAACCCCAATGTGAGTGCAATAACCTTAAGAAATGGGAAAACCCTTGGAGAAAGCAACCCCAAAAGAGTTTCAAGAGAAAAAGAAGATGAGGTTATTGTTGTTGAGCCTCCGAAGGTTGAAACTACTCCAAAGGACCCGATTATGCCAACCAATGATCAACCCGACTCTTCCAACAAGAACATCAAGCCATTGATCATACCATCACCTTTCTCATCCCGGTTGTCTCCCTCAAAGAAATAAGAGGAAGAGAAGGAGTTTCTTGAGACTTTCCGAAAGTCCAAATCAACATTCCACTATTGGATGCCATAAAGCAAATTCCGCGCTATGCTAAGTTTCTTAAAGATTTGTGCACTAATAAGAGGAAATTTAAGGCGAATGAAAAGATTCAAGTCAATGCAAATGTGTCTGCGGTTATCCAAAAGAAGTTACCACCCAAATGCAAGGACCCAGGAATGTTTGCTATTCCTTGCACTATTGGTGATTTGCATGTTGAAATTGCAATTCTAGATCTTGGATCCTCAATAAATGTGATGCCATACTCAGTTTTTAAATCTCTCATTGTTGGACCTTTGGAAGAAACCGGCATGATAATTCAATTAGCGGACAATTCAAGTGTATTTCCAACAGGCGTATTGCCTGCAGACTTCTATGTCATTGACCTTGAAGAGAAGACTCCATCTAAGTCATATATGATTATTCTTGCAAGACCCTTCATGAATACCGCTCACACGATTATTGATGTCCATAATGGGAAGATCACCATGGAGTTCGATGGAGAGACCATTCATTTCAACATCTTTGAAGAAATGAGGTACCCTAGCAACATTCTCCATTGTATCGGCTCGATGTGATTGAACCAATCACTCAAGAACTATTTGAGTTATCACATGGAGATATTTTGAAGATGGTGCTCAACTTGAGTCTTAACTGTGCAAGTTTGAAGAAAGCATTGGATATGTATATATTGGACTCCGAAGTTGAAGAGATTGTGAAGAATTTAGAAGTTAAAAATTCCACAAAGAAGGATGTTTCTCAAGTTTCTTTATCTCATTCTCCGAACAAGATGCCCCCTTCCATAATCCAACCACCTACACTTGAATTGAAAGTGTTGCCTAGTCATTTGAAGTATGTTTATCTAGGCCACGACGAAACTCTCCTGGTGATCATCTCTTCTCAATTGAAAGACTTTGAGGAAGATCAATTGGTTGAAGTCTTGAAAGATCATAAAGAGGCCATGGGGTGGACAATAGTGGACATTAAAGGGATAATTCCTAATGTATTATGCACTCACAAGATCCTCATGGAAGATGTTTGTAAACCTATGAGGGAAGCTCAAAGAAGATTAAATCCTCCAATGATGGAAGTGGTCAAGAAAGAGATAATCAAGCTCCTTGATGCAGACATGATTTACCCCATTTCAGATTCTAAATGGGTTAGTCTAGTTCAAGTGGTTCCCAAGAAAACGGGAATCACAATTGTTGAAAACAACAAGGGCGTAATGGTACCCGCTCGAGTTCAAAATAGATGGAGGGTGTGCATTGATTACAGAAAGTTGAATTCCAGCATGCGAAAAGATCATTTTCCCCTTCCTTTCATCGACCAAATGCTCGAGTGATTGGCGGACAAGTCACATTATTGTTGCCTCGATGGATACTCGGTTTTTCATCAAATAATCGTTGCTCCCGAAGATCAAGACAATATGCATTTTACATGCCCTTTTGGCACGTTTTCCTACAAGCGGACGCCATTTGGATTATGCAATGCCCTGCCACATTCCAACGATGCATGGTGAGCATCTTTTCAGAGTATGTTGAAAATATAATTGAAGTGTTCGTGGATTACTTCACTGTATATGGCAATTCATTTAAAGAATGCTTAGATAACATTAAGAAGATTTTGAAAAGGTACATAGAAGAAGTTGGTGTTAAACTTTGAGAAGTGTCACTTCATGGTCAATAAAGGCATCATCTTGGGACACATCGTCTCCAAAAAGGGAATTGAAATTGATAAAGCCAAAATTGATGTCATACAAAACATGTGTTAGAGAAGTAAGATCTTTCTTGGGCCATGCGGGATTCCATAGAAGATTTATCAAAGATTTCTCGAAGATTACGCGACCGATGTGCCTCCTTCTCCAAAAAGATGTTGATTTTGACTTCAATGTTGCATGCCAATAAGCCTTTGACAAACTAAAAGACTTGCTCACCTCCGCTCCAATAATCCAACCTCTAAATTGGGAGCTTCCATTTGAAAAAATATGTGATGCAAGCAATTTTGCAATTGGGGCGGTCTTACGTTAAAAGGAGGGAAAAACATCACATGTCATCTACTATGCCTCCAAAACCTTGGATAATGCTTAAGCCAATTACTCCACCACCGAGAAGGAACTTCTAGCAATTGTATTCGCCTTGGAGAAATTTCGGCAATACCTTCTCGGGACAAAAGTGATTGTATACTCTGACCATGCCGCATTAAAGTTTCTCATGACCAAGAAATATGCCAAGCCACGGTTGATTCGGTGGATTCTTCTTTACAAGAATTCGATCTTGAAATAAAGGACAAAAGTGGTGCCGGAAACTTAGTTGTGGACCACTTAAGTCGGTTGAATATTGGTGACTACTCATCTTCTATCCTTGATGAATTCCTGGATGAACACCTCTTCTATATTTCAAACACCATTCCATGGTATGCGGATATTGTGAATGACTTGGTTACTAAAGAAATTCCTCACGCGTTTACCAAGTACCAAAAAGCCAAGTTGAAGAGTGATTCCAAATACTACGTGTGGGGTGACCCTTATCTTTGGAAACATTGTATGGATCAACTAATACGAAGGCATGTTCATCAAAACGAGGTTTAGTCAATTTTGAAGTTTTTCCATGAGTATGCATGCGGAGGACATTTTGGTCAAAACAAAACCATGCGAAAAGTGCTCGAATGTGGACTCTATTGGCCAACAATGTCAAGAGATACATATCTATTTTGCAAGATTTGTGATAGATGTCAAAGAACGCGAACCGCATCCATGAGGCATGAAATGATTTAAAGCCCTATCCTCATTTGTGAGATCTTTGATGTATGGGGAATCAACTTCATGGGCCCATTCCCCGTTTCTTTCGGTTATACTTATATACTCTTTGCGGTTGATTATGTATCAAAGTGGGTGGAAGCAAAGGCTACAAGACATGATGATTCTAAAACAGTAATTGACTTCTTAATGTCAAACATTTTTGCAAGATATGGTGTACCACGAGCCTTGGTAAGTGATAGGGGCACTCATTTTTGCAACGAAATGATGGAAGCTATGATGAAGAGATACATTGTCACACACCAGATATCAACCACTTACCATCCACAAACAAATGGCCAAACCGAAGTGTCAAATAGAGAAGTCAAGCAAATTATTGAAAAGACAGTCAACACTACCCGGAAAGATTAGAGCTTGAAGTTAGAAGATGCATTGTGGGCGTATCGGACCGCCTACAAAACTCCAATTGGTATGTCTCCATTCTGCCTTGTCTATGGAAAGTCTTGTCATTTACCGGTGGAAGTGGAACACAAGGCATATTGGGCGGTTAAAAAGTGTAATTTCAATCTTGAAGAAATCGGAAAGCACCGAAAGATGCAACATCAAGAAATTGAGTTGAGGAAGGAGTCTTATGAAAATACAAGCATCTACAAAGATAAGACAAAAGTGTTTCATGACAAGCACATCACTCGTAAGCATTTTATTCCAAGCCAAAAATTTCTTCTTTAACATTCACGCTTAAAGCTATTCCCGGGAAAGTTGCGATCTCGATGGCACGGACCTTTTATTGTTATAAAAGTGTTTGATCACAGTGCAGTTGAAATTAAGAGTTTGGAAACAAATCAAATATTCAAAGTGAATGGGCATCGCTTGAAACCATTTTATGAAGGCTTTAACACGGGAGAATTCGATAACGTAACACTGGAAACCCCGAACTACAAAGGTTGACGGAAGCGGGGCTAAGTCTTGGCAAAGACGTTAAATAAATGCCATGTAAATAAATAATCTCCACTTGAAGTTTTGGTGTTTCTAAGCTTGAAGTTGGTCAAAAATAAGCATGTTGAAGTCTAACAATAATCTTGGAAAGGTTTGCAAAAAGTTCCAAAAATCTACAATTTGCGCGGGTACCCGCGCAACAGTTGCGCGGCCGACCCCCAGTGTAACGCCCGTAGATCCGGGCTAGTCAATTTAGAGGCAATAGGGGTCGAAAATGGCTTTTCGACAAAAGATTATTTAGAATAAATAATCTTAACCAAGTTGTAGAATATGTCACAAGGTTTCCGTACATATAAAGAACGCCAAAATCCGAGTTATAACGAAGAAGTTATGGCCCGTCGAAGTTTTACAGCAAAACCGGCACGGTACCGGGAAGCG
Source organism: Lactuca serriola (assembly GCF_051521515.1). Lineage (NCBI taxonomy): Eukaryota > Viridiplantae > Streptophyta > Magnoliopsida > Asterales > Asteraceae > Lactuca > Lactuca serriola. The sequence goes on along the minus strand of NC_136412.1, from coordinate 263,737,901 downwards.
TAAATAGTGAATTTACGATAGAGCGAGCTTTAGCCTTAGCAATATAAACAAAAGTTGTAGAATATGTTAAACTAAGAGCGTCGATAAAAAGAACGCCCATATCTGACTTCGTATGAGGAAGTTATGATTTTTCTAAGATTCGGCTTAGCAGTGCACGGCCCAAAACTCGAATTTTAGTTCGAGCGGTTTTTGGCTTATGCGACCTAAATGAGATTTGAAGATCTCATTAATAGGAACCCAACGGTAAAAAGATGGACGAAAACGGAGTTCGTATGAAGGAGTTACGAATTCTTCGCGGTCATTTAACAGTCTAAACGCCTCCTACTATTAAATTTGAGATCGGCCGAGAGTTAGCCGACGGAGTCTAAACGAAAGTTGTAGATTTTGATTTTACCTACGCGTGGATATGAAGAACGTCGAAAACGGAGCTCGTATGCGAGAGTTATGATTTTTCTAAGTTCGAAGGCTGATACGCGATAGGGGGTGATGTGGCACCACCAGAATTGGACACGTGGCACCACCAGAAGGCCACCACATGGACCAACTCGGCGAGTAGGTCCCCCTACTCGGCGAGTCCATCAGATATTTTCACTATAAATAGAGGTGTCGGGGATTCCAACTTCCTCACCCCTCAACCCTCTTCTTTCTCTCTCTCTCTAAACTCTCTCTCTCTCTCTAAGCCTCCCTAACCCCCTAAAGCCTAGGGTAAACCCCCTAGCACCCGAAGGAAGCCCGAGGCTCCCGGAGGCTCGAGAAAAGAGCCTTTCGGCTCTGGAACGCTGCTCCAGTGAAGCCCGGTTTTGCGAAAAACCCGCTGTAAGTGAGTTGTACCTACCCTATCTTTAGTATAGCTTATGTTTTAATATAGTAACGTTATTAGGAACTTATAATGAGTATTTGGGCTATTATTATGATTTATATTGAGTGTTATTTAACGCTTATATAATAGTAATAATAGCTAGACTATTAATTTGTTGGGATTATCGTTAGACTAAACCCTAGTGGTATTGATACTAGGTGTCGTCAAGGGATAATTGTTTTGAGAGTATCGAAGCGTTGTCTGAGTGCTGAGTCACCACCTTTCAAGTGAGTGCATAGTCCCTTTCATCTTACACATAGATATGAAGTATTTTATATAAACTACGTGCTATGTGTGCATATTATTTGAATACTTGTTGTCTATGCTGGATGAACATTTTATACATGTTTTAAAGGATTTAAACTGTGTACGTATTTTATATATACGAATATGTTGGGTATGAGATGGGTAGATGAACGATGAGAGATAGAAGATGATGTGAGTGTACATTGGCAGCTATAGACTTAGTGCCTATGGGACGAACACCGGTAGTTATGGACTTAGTACCTGTTAGACGTTGGTAACTATGGATTTAGTACCTGTTAGGAATTGGTAGCTATGGACTTAGTACCTATTAGTTGGGCGCTGGTAGCTATGGATTTAGTACCTGTTAGGAATTGGTAGCTATGGACTTAGTACCTATTAGATGAACACTGGTAGCTATGGATTTAGTACCCGATGAGTAGACTATAGCAGCTATGGGATTAGTGCTTTACGAACGAACATTGGCAGCTATGGATTTAGTGTCAGTCCTATAACCTTGGAAGTAAGGGACTTCGGAATAAACGAATGCAGGATAGATGACTCTTAGGTTAAATCCTTAAGAGTAAAGAAGATAATGGGGATGGGTAATTGGGTTGATTGTTTAACATAATAATTGTATAATTGTGGGTTGAAAACCCTATGTACTCACCAGGTTTCCCAACCTGACCCACTCAGTTTATTTATATCACAGGTGTTGATATGAAGTCACTTTACACTGAGAGATTTAAAAAGATGTAGATTACTAGTGTAAACAAATGTAAGTTCTGTTTATGCTTATGTTTCTGTATTAACGATGACATCCCAAACGTTTTAAGGTGAATAAGATACGTTTCTTCGAAAATGTTTTAATAACGTATTTATCGTGTTTTTCTGGGAACAAATTCCGCAACACTTTCATTAAAAGAAGTACTCTGATTTTTACAAAGCATAAACAAACCGTTCTTTTCTGGCCGTGATTTTGGGGATGTCACAGTTGGTATCAGAGCATTAGTTTAAGCGAACTAGGAATATGGATTTATTTCTAGACTTAAACTTAGAATGCTAAGCGATGATTGTGAGGTGTGAGCACTAGCTTATTTTAGGAATGATGCCTAAATTGCTTTTATGTGCTAAATGCTTGGTGCATGATATGTTGTTATTTGTTCGGATCTATGGTCTGTTGCCGACTGGATTTGGAAACCTTATGTGTTTAGGATTCTAAGCGTTTAACTACGATATTAGAACTAGCATATAAACGTTTCGGGGTGATAAGGATGATTTAAGACATCAATCCTAAATTAAGATCTAGATTCACTTTATTCGGTGTACAGATCAAGATGGCAAGAACCCGTAGCGGAAACGTAAACGCAAATGGGAACAGAAACCAACCCCCAGTGGTTCAGCAAATACATGTTGTAGAAGAAGTTGCGCCTGAGCCAGTCACCATGGCTGGAGTTCAAGCCATGATTCGGGCTATGTTGGTTGAACAAAGGGAAGAAATGAGACGGATGTTGAATAGGGACGAACCTACCGTACATGTTGAACCGAGGGAGCCAGTTCCCGAGCAATCTGAGGAAGGGAACTACAGCCGCCAAGTGAGTCAAGTAGGGACTCAAGGTGAGCAAAGGGATGGCCCAGAAGGGAGAAACAACAAGGATGGGCGGATGTACAAGAGTTTCTTTGGTGCGAAACCACCAAGTCTCTCAAGAAGCCCAAAGCCTGTTGAGATTATGGATTGGATCTCCGAGATGGAAATGGTGTTTGAGAGCTGCGACTGTAGCGAGAAACAGAAGACCGTCTTCGCCGTAAGACAACTGAAAACTGGAGTCTTGAGCTGGTGGAAGCTATTGGCAGATACGATGCTACGAGGAGAAGCCATAAGGATGTCATGGGAGGAGTTCTCGGAACAGTTGAAAATGCAGTACTGCTCGGAGATAGATTTGATAGACCTAAACAACGAGTTTCAGAACCTGAAGAAAGGGAAGATGAGTGTTGATGAGTATGCCACCGCATTCACCGAGAGGATGATGGTATTCCCCTACTTGGTTCCTACTGAACTCTCCAAGATTGATAGGTTTGCTAACGGACTGCCCTCTGACTTTGGCCCAATGGTCAAAATGGCAACTACCTTGAAAGCAGCTGTTAGGGCAGCTAAGAACGTAGAGGCCCAGATAAGAGAAAATGGTATAGAAAAAAGATAAGGCAGGAGAGAAGCGGAAGTTTGAAGGATCTTCAAGGTCCAACACGGAAAGCAAATTATCAAAGCTTGGAGGAGGAGATGGAGGTGAAGCAAGATGGTGTGGTAAATGCAAGAAGAAGCATGGTGGAAAGTGCAACGAAGAAGTGACTTGTTACAAGTGTGGGAGGACTGGTCACTATTCCAAGGACTGCACACATAATGATAAAGTATGCTACGGATGTGGAGGCAAAGGGCACATGTCCAGAGACTGCCCAAGGAAAAATAAAGCAGCAAGACCAGAAACGCCACCAAAGCCAAGGGCATTTCACATGATCCTCGACGAAGCAGAGAACCATGCGATGAATCAAGAATGAGGACTTCTTACCTGAAGATCGGATTATGCAGTAGTCATAGTTTCGTATGATGTAGCCTAGTAGAGGCATAGTCTAGGGTGAACTTGAACACCTATGTAATCGTTTCAAGAATTAATATAAAACCTTCATTTTGTTATCTGATGTGTTAAATGATTGTGTGATTTGTTGCATGGTGACTTGGGAAACTGTGAGACAATACTTGGGACGAGTATGAGTAGGTGTGAATGGTAGTAGAGGCCTATACTACCGGAAGCACAGGACTCACACTTGGATCAGGGAAAGTCACGAGGGTACCAAGAAGCTAGTAATTGATTTCGTTTTATTCAAGTATATCATTACCATTGTTTTGGTAATGACTAAGAAGATTGTTGTTATCCCGACCCTAGTGGTCATATCACATTAAGTCCGACTACGATGAGTAGGTTACGCGGTTCAGAGAACCAAGTTTGATGTAGCGTCCGACTTAAACCAAACGATTGAAATCAAAGCGATCAATAGAAATACCGCGCTCGTTGTTAAAGAAGTTGGTAGCTAGAAATGCCTAATGTTAAAGTGTGATTATATCACATTAGAACATGAAGGAAGGCATAGTCTGTTTTAGAATTTAACTCTAAGAGACCTAAGTCTAAGTGTTGCAACATATGATGATAGGTCATTAGAATATGACACATCGATCCATAGTAGTAATAAAAGAAGTCATCTCAAGTTCGTATCCAGTAAGGATCGAGATTGTGACTTGAAGGTCATAATTTGGAGTCTAACCCTAGGTAGAGAGCAGGTGCACGATCGAGTACTGCTTGCAGTCAATGAGTCTAAAGAGATAGACTTGAAGGAATATAGAAGTTATAAATTATTACCTAGGATGAAGATATGACGTATGGAGTTAATATACGAGCCCTGTTTCGTTGATGATTCCGGGACGTAATCATCCTAAGGGGGAGATAATTGTAACGCCCGTAGATCCGGGCTAGTCAATTTAGAGACAATAGGGGTCGAAAATGACTTTTCGACAAAAGATTATTTAGAATAAATAATCTTACCCATGTTGTAGAATATGTCACAAGGTTTCCGTACATATAAAGAACGCCGAAATCCGAGTTATAACGAAGAAGTTATGGCCCGTCGAAGTTTTACGGCAAAACTGGCACGGCACCGGGAAGCGTAAATAGTGAATTTACAATAGAGCGAGATTTAGCCTTAGCAATATAAACAAAAGTTATAGAATATGTTAAACTAAGAGCGTCGATAAAAAGAACGCCCAAATCTGACTTCGTATGAGGAAGTTATGATTTTTCTAAGATTCGGCTTAGCAGTGCACAGCCCGAAACTCGAATTTTAGTTCGAGCGGTTTTTGGCTTACGTGACCTAAATGAGAGTTGAAGATCTCATTAATAGGAACTCAACGGTAAAAATATGGACGAAAACGGAGTTTGTATGAAGGAGTTACGAATTCTTCGCGGTCATTTAACAGTCTAAACGCCTCCTACTGTTAAATTTGAGATCGGTCGAGAGTTAGCCGATGGAGTCTAAACGAAAGTTGTAGATTTTGATTTTACCTATGCGTGGATATAAAGAACGTCGAAAACGGAGCTCGTATGCGAGAGTTATGATTTTTCTAAGTTCGAAGGCTGATACGCGATAGGGGGTGACTTGGCACCACCAGAATTGGACACGTGGCACCACCAGAAGGACACCACATGGACCAACTCGGCGAGTAGGTCCCCCTACTCGGCGATTCCATCAGATATTTTCACTATAAATAGAGGTGTCGGGGATTCCAACTTCCTCACCCCTCAACCCTCTTCTTTCTCTCTCTAAACTCTCTCTCTCTCTCTCTCTAAGCCTCCCTAACCCCCTAAAGCCTAGGGTAAACCCCCTAGCACCCGAAGGAAGCCCCGAGGCTCCTGGAGCCTCGAGAAAAGAGCCTTTCGGATCTGGAACGCTGCTCCAGTGAAGCCCGGTTTTGCGAAAAACCCGCTATAAGTGAGTTGTACCTACCCTATCTTTAGTATAGCTTATGTTTTAATATACTAACGTTATTAGGAACTTATAATGAATATTTGGGCTATTATTATGAGTTATATTGAGTGTTATTTAACGCTTATATAATAATAATAATAATAATAATAATAGCTAGACTATTAATTTGTCACGATTATCGTTAGACTAAACCCTAGTGGTATTGATACTAGGTGTCGTCAAGGGATAATTGTTTTGAGAGTATCGAAGCGTTGTCTGAGTGCTGAGTCACCACCTTTCAAGTGAGTGCATAGTCCCTTTCATCTTACACATAGATATGAAGTATTTTATATAAACTACGTGCTATGTGTGCATATTAGCTGAAATACTTGCTGTTTATGCTGGATGAACGTTTTATAAATGTTTTAAAGGATTTAAACTGTGTACGTATTTTATATATACGAATATGTTGGGTATGAAATGGGTAGATGAACGATGAGAGATAGAAGATGATGTGAGTGTACATTGGCAGCTATAGACTTAGTGCTTATGGGACGAACACCGGTAGCTATGGACTTAGTACCTGTTAGACGTTGGTAGCTATGGATTTAGTACCTGTTAGGAACTGGTAGCTATGGACTTAGTACCTATTAGTTGGACGTTGGTAGCTATGGATTTAGTACCTGTTAGGAATTGGTAGCTATGGACTTAGTACCTATTAGATGAACACTGGTAGCTATGGATTTAGTACCCGATGAGTAGACTATAGCAGCTATGGAATTAGTGCTTTACGAACGAACATTGGCAGCTATGGATTTAGTGCCAGTCCTATAACCCTGGAAGTAAGGGACTTCGGAATAAACGAATGCAGGATAGATGACTCTTAGGTTAAATCCTTAAGAGTAAAGAAGATAATGGGGATGGGTAATTGGGTTGATTGTTTGATTGTTTAACATAATAATTGTATTATTGTGGGTTGAAAACCCTATGTACTCACCAGGTTTCCCAACCTGACCCACTCAGTTTATTTATATCACAGGTGTTGATATGAAGTCACTTTACACTGAGAGATTTAAAGAGATGTAGATTACTAGTGTAAACAAATGTAAGTTCTGTTTATGCTTATGTTTCTGTATTAACGATGACATCCCAAACGTTTTAAGGTGAATAAGATACGTTTCTTCGAAAATGTTTTAATAACATATTTATCGTGTTTTTCTGGGAACAAATTCCACAACACTTTCATTAAAAGAAGTACTCTGATTTTTACAAAGCATAAACAAACCGATCTTTTATGGCCGTGATTTTGGGGATGTCACACCCAGTCGCGCAAATCCGATTCCAAATTACCTCCACACAGGATGCACACTGATGTATGCGCACGGCTGAACCCCCACCCGCGCTGGTTTTGCGCGACATGATCTTACCCTCGCAATCCCGTTGCGCGGCCAACACCTGCCCTCGCAACTTTTCGCGCGGCCAAGAACACAAACTGCTACTCTCCTTTGCGCGACCCACCAGCCTTGTAACTCCCACCCATATTCGCATTTGACCCACCCACAACCCGACCCCGGTCCAATTTTCGACCGGTACCCGGCCCTATCTACAAACCTACCCAATAACCCGATCCATTTTAAACCCACCCTTATACCTCCTTTCACCCATCGGACTCCCTTTCTACCCTTCTGCCTCCCGTCAACAGCCCTTCCCCCTTGTGCCTCCCCACGATTTCAACAACCAATCGCCACAACGCTAACCGCCGTTGCCAACTTCCGCCTCCGTCGACGAGCTCTGCAACCACTGTATCCAACCAGCACCACTGATAGGCGCTGCCAACTCGCCATCGCGTCGCCATTCCCCACCCTTATCTCTCCAGCCGACAACAACTGCCAACAGCCCCATCCCTTCACTCATCGGAAATCGCAAATCAGCCACCACAGCCCTCCTCCTCCGCTCCTGCAACGATTACACCTCACCACTCTCATCCCAAACTAATTCCGACCATACCCAGCACCACCACAGCCTTCAATCGCCACCACCCCTCGCTCGTCGGAAAAGTCATACAAGCTTTATACCGCCACCACCTCCCATCAATTTCCATTTTTTCTTGGGGCATTCTTCACCAAATCCTCCCGTGCACACCGATCTATAGCACATTTGGCCAAACTACCTCGCCGGAAACCTTAGCTCTGCCGCCGACCACCGTCTGTCACCGCCGTTGGCGCTGCCATTAATTTTGACCAAAATTTTTAAAATTTTTGTTTCTCACCAGAGTTTCAAAAGATTCAATCTTGCGGATCAAATTTAAGCTTGGGGTGTAGTTTTAGCGGATTTCTTTTTAGGTTTCGACACTCGAAATTGGTACATTTCTTTTAATTCTATTGCATTCAATTTCAAGTTTCATAGGCTTGTGTTATGCATTAGGTTGATTAGAATTAGACTTAGTTTGCTTTGAATTGATTGGATTGCACTAAATTGTGCCAAATTGCAGGTTTGGAATATTTTCCTGGTTTATATTTTTGTTATTTTCTTTGATTGGATTGGTGTGAGGCGAGTGTGAGGGATAATTTCGGCCAAGTTTTTGTGTTTGTTAGGTTCTATTAATAGGTACAATGGCAAGGGACAAAACCATTCACGCATCTCATGGTTCTTCCCGTGAAGCTCAATCCTCGGGGCCACCCAAAAAAGTGTCAACCGACCATGTTGATCGTGATGGAAACCTTACCCTCACGAGTGCACAAATCAAACAGTTCAAGTCAAATCTCCAGAAATGTGCAATTTGAGCCACCAAATTTTACCACCGAGAGTCAATGATGAACCTTGGTCTTGACGATTGCTTGCAGCAACTGTTCTTCAACATCGGTTGGCACAAGTTCCTAGCTCTTTCCGCACGCACATACAAGCAACCCACACTTGAGTTCCTCTCTACTTATGTGCAGGATGACAAGGAGGAGGTGCTCGCATTTAGACTCCAGGGTCGGCAACACTGACTCACATACGACACCCTCAACACCATCATATGCACATACGATAACCACAACACCGACATCTATAGCTATCAATGGACTCAATTCAAGAGCTTGCCCAAAGTAGAGTTTTGGACTCAAATCACAAGTCTTCCAAACTTCAATCCAAGTCGACAAAAAGATCCTTACATCATCCATCCTTGTTGGAGAATCGCCCACCGAATCCTTTCAACTTCCATCTTTGCTCGTCACAATCCGGGACAAATCAACATAGTCAAGCTCTATTTCATCTATTGCATGAGCAATCGGCGTTGGTATTGTCCCGTTTTCACCACCTTTTTCTTGGATAAATGTGACAGCATCCGCATGAAGACCACCGGCGATATTTTCATCGGAGGTTTCATTACCCTAATTGGTTTGGGTGTGGGCCTTCAATTTCCCGAGTCTCAGTATGTGCCAGTGGATGACCCACCTCTCTACCTCTTTTGACTGCATAGCTCTCACCCGGATGGAATTACTGATACCTCATCCTACCCGTCATAACCATTTTTATTGGCTCACTCATGTCAAGGAACCAGTTTACATCTTTCCTAATCCTAGCATCTCTGCCTTTTCCACCAGCGACCTCGAAACTTGGTTCTTGCCAGAAGAGTTAAACAATGATGATGCAGGATATGATGATGAAATGCAAGTCGACAATTCCAATTCTAGTAGTCCATTTCAGGTCGAAGACCATTATGACCTCCCGATCCGACAATTGCCACCACCTTATTATGATCAGCCCTCAGGATCTCACTTTTAGCCACAACATGAGTACCATTCCTATCAGCAACACAATGAGCCCGATCCCAAGCACAAATTCCCTCTTGATATCTATAGTCACCTTGCTTCATTAGGCCTCCAGGGCAACCGGAATACAGCAGCCATTCGCCGCATCAAGGAGCAGCAAGCTCATGCCAATAACTACATGGAGGATGTTTGGTATCATTTTTAGCCCGAAGGCAGTTACCCCCCTCGTGGCCTCCTCCACCTTGATCCCGGTATGATCCTTCCTTACTCTTATCCTAAGCATTGATGACAATGCTTCATTTTAAGCTAGTGGTGAGGTATTCTTTATCTTTTATTTTTATTGCATTTAGGTTATATATATAGTTGCATTTATAGTAATTCATTTAGGTCATTCAAAAAAATTGCATAAAAAATTCAAAAATATTGCATATTTTATTTGTTGTTTTTCTAATTTTCATACTTTTTAGATGCATTCTAGTTTAAGTTCATGCATTTTTGTTCTCTCTTGTATTCTCATCCCTACAGATACCAGAGCGCCGAGTCATAAGTATTGAATCATAGATTGGTCCTGGGACTTGATGTGGAATTCCTTGTATTTGATAAATGGGACACGTTTTGAGCCTCACATACCATTTTGAGACCGCTCGTGTGGGGGTCAGATGCAGGTAGCTTGATTGGGTCTAGGTGCGGAGGGATGTGGTTGGTCAAACCGATGTGTGCGAGCAAATATTAGCCTGGTATTTTGAAGGCATTGAAGACATCGAAGATTCACATATTGGTTTTGGGGGGGAGTGCCCCTTAGTACTCCCGAGTCTCGTTCGAGACTTACTTAGTTAGATTCTCACCACCTTTTTAATATAGGTCATCATTTTTCTAGGGGTCTAGAGTAGATAGTTAGATAGGTTTTGTTTATCACACCTTGCATTGAGATGCTTGATGAACTTTGAAGTGTCCCCCAATTCACATCTTTTAGGACCAAGTTGGTTTCGGTAACACCCATTTTTGAGTCATATCCCACCCTTTTTAGTTGATCTTGGCACATTGTCAATGATCATTAGGTGTTCATGATTAGCCTCCATCCTATATTTTATGGTGAAATTCCTTAGACCTTCTAAGAAGAAAACACAAAAAAAATGAAGAAATTGAAAAAGTGAAGACAAAAAGAAATAATGAAGAAGATTAAAGAAAAGCAACAAAAAAAAGAAGAAAAATGAAGAAAAAGAGCAACACAAAAGAAGAACAAGAATCCAAGTTCAAAACTTCTCTTAAAAAAAGATCGAGCTACAACGAGGCTGAAGACCAAATAACAGAAGTTCAAGATTGAAGATTTATGCTGTTAGGTTTAGGTTTAGGATGAGTAGAGTTTTTATTATTTCATTTTATTTTTGATTTTTGGTGAGAAAAGGCCATGACGATGAGACGATAAATTGTAAAGGACAGTACAAGGGATAAGCCTCTAAAACCGGATGTTTTCCCGGAGGCCACATTGCAAAACCCTATTTCGTTATTACACACTTTAGTCTAACAAATGTATAACTCATCTTGTGTGAGGAGGCGCCTTTCCTTCATGCATTATATTGGTGATATAAAGTGCCCCCACTGGGCGCATCCTCTGTTTCCTTTGTGTTGCACACCGCGACTACATCCAGCCGTGATCTATTCGCCCTTCAAGTGGTTCGAGAATGTGGTTTATGGCTCTAAAGTGGGGAACATTTTTACGATGCGTAGGTCCATGAAGGACTAATTCTGACCATGTTGACTAATGTTTACCAAGTTCTATGGTATCTTTCTTTTTCTCTTTTTAGTTTAGTTCATCCCGAGTTCATTTTAGTCTTGTTCTAACTTGAGGAAAAGTTAGGTTTAAGCTTGGGGTGATTTGATAGTTTATTTTATTCACATCTTTCTATAGTTTATTTTAGAATTTTTAGATATTTTTATTATTAATGCATTGTATATTCTTTATTTTCTTTATAATGAATCGTACCAGGTGCTTTTCATTTTACATAAGGTATTTTGCAGGTTTTCGGTGTTCGTTGCGGTTGCGGGTTGATTGGAGACGGGATTAGTGGGCTCTCGAGACATTGTTGGGCTTCGCGGATCCATAAAAGGAGATTTGGGCCTTAAGAGTTAATGACTTGGATATTTTGGGCTTGTGAAGATGGGTCATAAACTTTTATTTTGGGCTTGGAGTATCCATTTTTGTAGCTAAATGATGATTGGTTGGTTTAAATCACATAGACATGGAGGAGATCAAAATAATCTTTGGTAGTGTAAGGGTGGAGTGGAGGAATCAGGAGCCAATAACATTACAGCAACACTTGCGCGGGTATAATTTCCATTGTGCGGGTACCCGCACAACTGCCCAGTTTTGGGCATTTTGGTCATTTGGCTTGCCATTTCCTTGGGGGATCATATCTATCAGCCATAACTTCGATTTTACACCATTGGAGACCAGGAGGAGGCGATTTTGAAGCTCAAGACTCATTTATTTTCATCTTTCCAAGTCATTGGTTTTTTATTTATGCAATTAGACTTTTGTGATTGTTGTTCTATTGTCATGAGTGGCTAAACTCTCTATTTTGGTAGACCTTGGCTAAAACCTTTGAATGTTTGTGGGTTTTTGAACGATTTATGCTTATTTATCATTTGTCTTATGTCTATGATTCTAGTTCATATTTCCTATGCTTGTTTAATGCTTTGATCATGAGCTTGGTACTTTAATAAACAATTGTTAGTTTTTTTCTTTGGTTTAGCATTGAATCATTCAGTTTTACTTACAAGGGCTTTATGACGATAAAAATCATATCTAGCTTATGAATCGTAACGTCTTTATGGATGTGTAAGCATTGACATCCTCTAGGAATTGGGGATTTCTTCATTCTTAAGGCTAATCAACTTCTTGGGTTTAATTGCTTCAATTGGATCTTTGATTTTGATTAAGAAGGTGTGTTGTGGGCTTCCCCAACCTCCATACTACCTATGAGAAATCTTGGCATATCTTGCTTCATGATTGCTATAACCAATTTCGGATGAATGATAAGCTTCATATTAAATCCTAATGATAAACACACAAATGTTCATTGTGTTGAATTGCCTTGGTTTACCAATTCTCTCTAATATTTAAGCATCTCACTTTCTTGCTTAATTGCAAGTTTTTAGTTATTCATGTCTTTTAGTTTTCAAGCAATCATAACACCCCCAACCCTTTTAGTTTAATTGTAGTTAGTTAGTTTATTTACAATAGTTCTTTTAGATTGCATTGTTGATTGAATACAACCATTTCCCTGAGGATCAATACCCGTTTTTACCATTATCTTACGTTTTATTTGCAAACAAATGGTGTATTTTGCTTGGTGGACTTGACATCAACCAAACCAAAAGATAATCGAGATCTGAAACCCTCAGTGCAGGATGTGTGCTAATAATCTAAGCACCAGGGACTTTTTATGTTGCCCTAAGAAAATAATCAAACAATCAAAAACCGCAAACACTGATGGGTTTTGGTCATAAGACATCCTATGTGCTCATACAAACCCTAATGCTTGGATCTAGGTTTCTCTATTGTACATGCTTTGAATCCAAGACTATAAACCCTAATTCTAGCATATGGAAATCGATATTAACATATAATTAGGTTTATGATATTACCTTGATTGTTATGTAGCAATAACAATCCCAATTCCTCCTTTCAATTGACTTTGGAAGGCTTAGAGTCATAAGTGTCACTCCTCTAATGGCTTACAAACACCATAAGCAAGAGGATGAAGAAGAGAGAGGTTAGAGGCTGCCAAAAAACGTGTGAAACCCTAGCAAGAAGCTTAGCCACGTTTTTGGTCCTTAAGGGATCTATATATAGTGAGGCTATTAGGGTTATCTAACAAGGAAACCCTAATTTGGTTGCTTAAGCCCTAAGCAACCCATAGACTCCTTTAATCAAGCCCTTGGACGATTTCCTTATAGGCTTCCCATAAGAATTCTTCCACCTCTTGATTTAAGACAATTCATGGCCCAAATTGCAATTATCTTATAATTACAATTCCAGTCCCTTAAGTTTAATTAATCTCTTTTAGTCACAAAACTAATTACCAATTAATTATTGACTAATATTAATTAAACAATATGATTTCTCCTTTAATATATTATTCTCATAATATATTAATAAATCATATTTAATCCTTTCTCTCCATAATTCATCCTATCAAGTTGCTTCGGTGAAGGCAACCCAAAAGGACCATGCACCATCAGGTCAAGTACATACCAAAATAGTTATGGACTTAGACACTAATCCAACAGTCACCCACTTGGATAAGTCTAATAACTATTATGCGTATAACTTTAGATCCTGATCTGCAATCGTAGCTTTCCAAAGCCGCTGCCAACTCTAATCCTATAAGACACGCGTGTCCTTAGATAAGGGATCATATATTCCTCCATTCTAGATATCATATGAGATATGATTTCAAATCATTCTCTTTGTACTATATCTCGATTTCCGATTTATGACGACTGACTAATTGAACAAATCAAATTAGTCCTAGCCCGGCCGAGCATTTACGTTTGTCATCACTAAATCATCGAGGGGCCCAAAGATATCGCTTTTATCCTACTTTGAATAAAAGGAACGGATAAACTTTGATACAATGCTTGCTTGCACTCACTCACCGAATCACACACAACAATATGTTTTATAACACCAAGTTACTAGTGCGTTTACATATTATCAATGTGCAACCGATTCGCAAGATACAACTCACACATCTCGGTTTCAAGAATATAAGATGTTATCGTCTCACCAATCACTCGTGATACAATCCATGGAGTGATCCAAGTGAGCGTGGGTTTAATCCAATGCTCAAATTCATATTCATAAGCACTCATGAACGTTGCAACAAACATTTGCTTATGTCTAATACTCTTTTAGACAATCCACACACCAATTCATGACAGTCTTCATTCATACCTACTTCCAACATATGAACGACTGTGGCCCGTTCGAATAATTCGATTATTCTTAATAAACTCAATTATTCTGGAAGTCAAAACATGCAAATTTGAAACACAAGAATAATACTAATCCCATATGGCCTCAAACCTTTGAGTATAAATAAAACGCCTTTTATTTATCACCATATTGATTACTCATTATTTGTCGTTTCGGGTAATCAACTTCTTACTTGAATTACAACACTTGTCCCCTGCTCCTAGCATGCACACAATGTTTACCTATGGTTCTTACTTTGTGAAATAGATCACATTGAACACATTTCCAATCATTCTCATTTCACAACTCCAAATCGTTTTCATAAGTGATAGAATATCAAATTCTTGCCACTTATAGAATATGCTAGATTCTAACATTTTATGCAATTATTCTTTCGTAATGTCACTGTACCAAAGTCACAAAGACTATTGCCAATGATATTACAAATTCTTTTATCGGGGATTGTTACAAGACAATTCCTTAGATATAATGTCTCTCACTCAAAGTACATTCCTTTGAACATCCTTTTGCATAAAGGTTTCTAATCTAGACATAGATTTTCAATATTCAATTTCCAACATGGACACGCTTCCATATTTTCCATATGACAACTCATTCTTGATATAATCTTTTCTATTCATGATAATGTCGATAATTGTCCATCCAATATGGAAACATTTCCATATTTTCCAATATTATACTTCCAACTACTCACAAGCGACCAATCATCGTCGAACTTTGGATTGTCCTTTGATAGTTGCTTAATTATTTTAGTCAAAACCAATTCTAGTCCCTTTTCCCTCTAAATGCGCTCGACATTTGGAAAATTTTAGAATGGTCAAATATCAAAGCATTTGCAATCGATCCTATACCCGAAGCGTATGGGACACGACACATAATGTTTTACTTGCTATGTTCTCAAAATTCGAATTGTGAAGAGGAATTCCGTAATCATAATCGAAATTTTAAGAACACACTATGTACCCTTGACTAAATTTATTAACATTTCTCAACCTAATCCTTCAGATTTGAAATGAAGCATAATATTCTCTCCCTTAATTATAGCAAAACAACTTTACAACCCTTACGACTTTGCAAGGTATAACTCTTGTTTTCTATAATTAATATTGCCAACTTGCTATACTTTCCATAATAATCATACAATCATAACATTTATGCTCCCACTATCATGATGATTATTATAAAACATAACACTTATGCTCCCACTAGCTTCGACATGTATTCATAAACATCTTAACTTTCATAAAAACAATGCTTATAGAATTTCTTAAGTTCATGTTTCTAATACTTAGTGCTTTGATAATCTTTTATCAAGGCTTCTTGAACTTATACACCTTTGCCTTAGATAGTTCATATGTGTGTGTAAACAATTGCCAAACCTCACAATTCAAATTATGGAAAGGGATACCGTAACCATAATCGAATTCAAGAATGCAATTTTACAATCACTATCTTCTTAAAATCTTTCTTAGTGAAAGCATTTCCTCACAATCATTTTCATGAAGGAGAAATCTTATGACACTTAGATTTAAACGGTGTATTTGTCCCTATCCATGTGAATTTGTCAAAACCAAAGTTTACGACAAATTCAAACTCATATGGATCGAACTTTCTTGATCTCGATTTCTTGCCTTTATGGTAGCATAGCTGCCCGCCACGTCTTCCAAATAGTTAAGCAGCTCACCTTTTCCTATCAATGTACCTTTCATTGATTAAGGTGCCTTGCCTTTTATGCGTTCAAAATGAGAATTCATAGAACTCACATGCATAATTAACTCAATTGGAATAGCATAGAAAACCAAATAATGTCAACACGATAGGTTGTAAACCTCAACTCGTGTGCTACTGATGATTGATAAGGTTTATTTGATTTGTTCTTGAAACCTTTCAAGACCAATAAGACTCCCACTGACTCCTTGACATATAAGATTCTTTTGTCAATGAACATTTCTTGACAAACAAATATTCAAGAGTTAGTGTAGTTTTGATCAAAACACTTCATAAATTGGTCCTAGTTGGTCTTTGTCTTATTCAAGACATCACAACTTTCCACATTTGATGAATGTTATAAACCTTTAATACTTTTCACTCATTGTCACAATCTTAACTTTAAGACTTGTTATTGGAACGAAGTATGACAGACTTCTTGATTTAACCATTTCTTCAATTCTTGATTCCTCTTCTTAGACATACAATTGTACTAAGACTCACTTAGAGGATCAATTGAGATACGGTTCTTAATCATTAAGACCCATCATAAAGCATAAAAGGTACTCTCCCTTCTTCTTAAAATGGAGAAACTTTTATCTTTCTGCCTACATGATTCTTCTTATTCGTTTTGCTATTGATTTAAACTTTTTTTTTTATCAATCTCGAATTACACTTAATCTTGTAAGTATAATCACATTTACTAAACCTTTAGTAAATCATGACGAATATCATTGTTACTCTTATGGTGGACTTTGATCAACACGCAACTTTGTGTGTTCGATCTCCTAGTCCTTCACTTGACACTTTGTCAATGAATTAGTCTAATTTCCAAATATGAAATTTCTCATTCATCGTGCAACCAAGTTGCATGACTCCAAGTTTCTGTCCAATTGAAACTTGGGCGATGAGATACTCTCCCTATTTGGTAAATTTTCGACATTTCCATAACTAAGAATCAAATCCATTATTGCTAATAATAGAAACATTTTAACATCAATTTTTTTTTCATATACGCCATTGCAAGGATAAATAAATAATATAAAATCAAAATTTATTTTATTGCGGAAAAATTTGTCCTTACCATGCAACTCATTGAAAAACTTATGCTAATACATCTTTCTTAGCAATCTAACTCTAACTCTAAGTAGTAGCTTAAGAATCTAATCTTCGAGAAATGCGATCGAAATCCATTCCTTCATGGTTAGATTCTGCTCACTTCTTCCTTTAAGCTCCCTTTCTTTTCTTCGATCCTACAAAACATCAATTGTAATCTTATCACATTATGTATTAAGAATCTAGAATAGAAGCTTAAAAGAGTTAGTCAATGGATTTTACCTAAAGCAAAGCCATACGTTTTGACTCCCCCATCTCTTAGATCTCTTAGGTAAATAGGGCAGCTTCGTCTCCAATGCCCTTTCTCTTGGCAATAAAAGCAAATTGACTCTTTTGGAACATGACATGGAACTACTTCAGACATTGCCTTTCTCTGGTGATCAAACTTTTCGATCATAGCATGTCTTTCGTTGCCATTGTCTATATCCATAAAGGTCTCGAAGGCAGATTCACCAATCAACTTTGCTTTTTCTATTGCGCCAAATCATTGTTGATTCAGCAGCAATAAGCATATAGGTGAGATCTATAAGGGTCATTTCATAGTTCATCATATGGTACTTTCTTACGAACTCACTATATGATTTAGGAAGTGACTGAAGAACCCAATCAACAGCCATTTCCTCACAGACAATGGATCCCAACATTCTTAACCTATCAATGTGTGACTTCATCCCTAGGACGTGTGCACACACCGGGTTTCCTTCTTTATGTTTACTTGCCAAAAGGGCTTGAGTGATCTTGAACTTTTCAGGCCTTTGAACTTGTGGGTTAGGGAGAATAATTGGAGGAGGAGGAGGAGGAAGTGAAGCATGATCTCTTGTTCCTCGATCGAATCGTGGAATATCATCTTTATGTGGAATGCTTGTTCCACGGGATTTGAGAAGACCATAGTTGTCAAACTTTGACATCTACAAAATGGGAGAAAACGAATTCAAGTTAGTTGATTGATTGAGTCGTTAGTAAATCACCCAAATGAGATACTAAGGCTAGGACCCAACACAATATTCTACAAAACGGGAGAGGGATGCCGTAACCCAAGTTGCAGAACATTTGAAGGTAAGTGAATGACGATTCACTAATTTCCACCACGAAAAACGAAAAAGAATTTTAAGTTTTAAATCTATGAAAACTCCTAGCTCCTTTGAGATTCATTGAACTTTCAATGGCATGTTTAAATCTCGATATGCCCCTCTTGTTTGTGACTAGGATGCCGAGGATCACAAAGCGGGTGTGAATAACCATGGGAACTTACATGGTGCCCTCACATGTTACAGTCATCTATTCGATGTGTCGGTAAACCATACACGCTCCACCGAACTATGACAAACATTGAGTCACCCTTTGCTACCTTTGCTTAGAACCATTTAGTGTGTCGGTAAACCACACACGCTCCACTAACGTCTTCGCAAGGGCACAAAGTGTAATTTCATGGAATTGCATCAATTCACTTTTGCCTAAGTAACTAAGATTGTGAATTTTGAAAACATTTACTTACTTTTATAATTCATTATACTTATAATGGAAGGTTTCGTCCTATCCTACCCGTTCGGCTAACGACCCTCCACTAGTCAAGAGTGCGGTGGGTAAGAGTGGATACCCATTCAATCGCCATTTTATAGGCAATTTCCTTAAACACCCCTTATAGACCAGCTTTGTGAATGAGGCCTACTAACGGTAAGACTGACTTTTACTCATACATATATATATATATATATATATATATATATATATATATATATATATATATATATATATAATGTTAGACTTTTAATGTTATATATAGTATAGGGTGTATTTTATACTTTTAAAATATTAGGTGGTCAAATTTAACAATTATACCTTTAATTCAATTAAATTGTAAACCAAAACATTTATGGATTTATTAAACCTCTTTTAATTATAAACCTTAATTAATTAATAAAACCATAAGGGTGTGTGTAACACCGTAAATTTCAAAACAGTTTTTCATTTAAAAATAGTCGTTTAATTCTTAGAAACACTTGTTTAAAATCTCAATCATAATCGAATTACAAAACATAACTCCATTTTCACTTGCATAGAAAACCAGGATCCTCCAAAACATGAATCTTTCTCTGGTGTGTACAATCAAGCCGGTGCCGTCCCGTGATACTGAAAGAAACCTGAAAAACATCACACAAAACACTGTAAGTAGGAAGCTTAGTGAGTTCTCCAAAATACCACACACTTAACACATATTAGCCGCTCGAGGGTATAACCCTATGGGTCCGTGCACCCAAACTCTGTGAACCCTCAGGTTCTAACTCTGTGAACCTTCCGGTTCTAACTCTAGGAACCCTTCGGTTCCAACTCTGTAAACATGCACAACATAAATCACATAGAAATAATGCAGTACAACACATAACATACATAGCGTACAAATACTCTGTCACATAACTCTGGTTACCTACTCAAGGTAAAGTATAGTGAGAAGACTCACCTGGCAAGCAGAAAGCAGATATCCCCACACTTAAATCTCGAACTCGCCACCGCCTAACACGTAAGGCAAATACTCTCATGAATATAACTCTCGAGACTAAAATCAATCCTCTCATGGCACCCTCTTAAGGGTAAAAGACTATTTTACCCCTCTCATGGCCCAAAGGCCACATCGCTGACCAAACCCTAAAAGTCAACGGTCAACCCTTGGTCAAAATCAAGTCCTCAGTCAAAGTCAACCCATGACTGACCCTACTCGCCGAGTCAACCCTATGACTCGCCGAGTTCCCATAATCAGAACTTCACTCAATCCGCGACCTAACTCGCCGAGTCACCCCGAGACTCGCCAAGTCCAACAACTCTAAGTCCACTCGCACACAACTCACCGAGTCATCCCTTGACTCACCGATTCTCGACTCAACCAGGGAATATCGGGACCCTTTGACAAGACTCGCCGAGTTCAAGAACAGACTCGCCGAGTCTAAGGCTATCATCAACCTACTCGCCGAGTTGTTCATACAACTCGCCGAGTTCCAGGCCATCTTCATCCAACTCGCCGAGTTGTTCTTCCAACTCGCCGAGTCCCAGCTCATCTTCAAGCAACTCGTCGAGTACACCCATGTGACTCGCCGAGTACCATCGGTCTGAATCCATTCAGAAGCATTCCAGGCCATGCAATTGCTCCAAAACATAGATCTAGCCTCCTACCACTCATCCATCATGTAAAGTGGCAAACTTTACGTGAATCCAAAGAGATCTAGGCCATTTGCACATTGGGCTAGGGTTTGGGGACATGATGGCTCCATAAAACACTCCAATACAGGGACTTTCATGCTCTCTGATCCTTCTCCATTCCAGATCTGAGGTAGCAACCTCAGATCTAACCTCTAGACTTCCAATTACATCCATAGACAAGTTCCCACAATTCCCAAAATGAAGAAACAACATAACAACAGCCCAAGAACGAGATATTACCTCCAAGAGATGCCCCAACAGCAATGTAATTCGAACCCAAGCAAAGCCCCTTGCTCCAAGCCTTCAATCTCCCAAAATTCCTTCAACAATTACTTCTCCAAGCTCCAATCCACTCAACAATGGTGCTTCTCTGCGATTTAGGGTTTTCTGGGGCTCAAGGGGTGATAAGGAGGCTGGGAGGAAAACATACTGTGCTTTATATAGGGCTCAACCCCGAGAATTAGGGTTTTCTCCAATCAGCGCCTACTCGCCGAGTCCTCCTCACTGACTCGCCGAGTCGGCTACTTAGCACACGACCCAGTCGCGACTCTACTCGCCGAGTCCATCCATGGACTCGCCGAGTCACTCTTTCACAACTTACTCTTTTAGCCCTTCAACTCTACTCTTGATATTTCGGGATGTTACAGTGTGATTTGAACTTTTTCAAAACAATACTAGAGTTTCAGAATTTAATGTTCCTAATTAAACTTTTAATCAACTTTTTAAATTCCAAAACTTGAGGGCAAGTTTTGAAACATTTCAATTCATTAGGGTTTAGAATTTAAATATACATTAAAATTAAACTATTTAATCAAAATTTAAATTCCAAAACTTGAGGGCAAGTTTTGAAACCTTTTTCAAAACATAAGGGTTTCAACTATTTAAATTTCAAAAAAACAAAACTTTTGGGTTCAAATTTAAACTATAAAACCTAAAGGGAAAAATATGAAACTTTTCATAACAACAAGGATCAAATAACAAATAATTTAAATTAACATTTAATCACCTAATTATCCATATTTGATTTGTTTAATGATTTCTTGCAAAACAATTTATCAATTTAGTCAAAATAATTAATCAATTATCTTATAAGGAAACAATTATCTTATTAATTGATAAATATCTTCAATTAGATCAAAATTATAGTCAAATATATCATATAATCGGATTAATATTGATATATCATGATAAGGTAACTATCCCAATGCAAAAACAGCAAGAAATCCCGAGATAACCTCCATCTGACGAGTTGACTCGTCGAGTCACCTTGGACTCGGCGAGTTCAACTATGGACTCGGCGAGTCCAGCCTCCAGAAACCCAAATTTTTTTTTCCAAATATGCAATGCATCAATACAATTGAAACCAAGCTAGGCTCTGATACCACTAATGGGTTTTGGTCATAAGACATCCTATGTGCTCATACAAACCCTAATGCTTGGATCTAGGTTTCTCTATTGTACATGCTTTGAATCCAAGACTATAAACCCTAATTCTAGCATATGGAAATCGATATTAACATATAATTAGGTTTATGATATTACCTTGATTGTTATGTAGCAATAACAATCCCAATTCCTCCTTTGAATTGACTTTGGAAGGCTTAGAGTCACAAATGCCACTCCTCTAATGGCTTACAAACACCATAAGCAAGAGGATGAAGAGGAGAGAGGTTAGAGGCTGCCAAAAAACGTGTGAAACCCTAGCAAGAAGCTTAGCCACGTTTTTGGTCCTTAAGGGATCTATATATAGTGAGGCTATTAGGGTTATCTAACAAGGAAACCCTAATTTGGTTGCTTAAGCCCTAAGCAACCCATAGACTCCTTTAATCAAGCCCTTGGACGATTTCCTTATAGGCTTCCCATAAGAATTCGTCCACCTCTTGATTTAGGACAATCCATGGCCCAAATTGCAATTATCTTATAATTACAATTCCAGTCCCTTAAGTTTAATTAATCTCTTTTAGTCACAAAACTAATTACCAATTAATTATTGACTAATATTAATTAAACAATATGATTTCTCCTTTAATATATTATTCTCATAATATATTAATAAATCATATTTAATCCTTTCTCTCCATAATTCATCCTATCAAGTTGCTTTGGTGAAGGCAACCCAAAAGGACCATGCACCATCGGGTCAAGTACATACCAAAATAGTTATGGACTTAGACACTAATCCAACAAACACAAACCGTCAAATCCTTAATCTGCTGATTCGATCCAGAAAATTATCAGGTTATAAGAACTACATTACATGAAGTACATATATAGAAGGAATAAGAACAAGGAAAATGAAGAGAATTGGGCTGTAAAATAGAAACTTGAAGGTAGGGAGGAAGTTTTGACTGATAAAGCGGAAGGAGGCAGTGTTGGCCGTAGGGGGGAGGGAGGATCGGAGTGGAGTGTTGGTTGTTTTGTGAGTGAAAAGCAAATCACTGAGATTCAACCTCAGCCACATATTTTAAGTCTGTCGCTCTAACCCTCCGGCATACCGGCATGTCATGCCTATTATAATCATAAATGATTATATAGCATCGCCCGTTCATTTCTCCTCCGCCACCATCCCCACCGCCACAAGTGCCACCACCACTATCACCATCTCTGACACCAGTCGACCCTACCACTGTCACATCCGTCACTTATACCACCACCACCTTTGTCACCACCACCTTTTCTGCCACCAACTGTCATAATCATATATGATTACTCAGTCTGTGAACAAACATATATGTATAATCATTCATAATTATGCATATACTGTTGCTGTCAGTACACTGGAGCGTTATAGCGGTAAATGAGAAATGTATGTCTTAGGTTGAATCTCAAGATCTCTACTTTTTTTAATCTCAAATGAGTCGTTAGGGGATGGTTCACTTGAGATTAAAAAAGATGAGATCTTGAGATTCAACCTGAACCATACATTTCTCATTTGCCGCTCTAACGCTTCAGTATACCGACATCAGTGTATGTGTAATCATAAATGATTATACATATATGTCTGTTCACAGAATGTGCAATCATATATGATTATGTCAACTGGTGGCAGAAAATGTGGTGTTGACAGAGGTGGCGGTGATATAGATGAAAGTGGTAGGGTCGGTTGGTGTCAGAGGTGGTGGTGGCAATTGCGGTGGTGGGGGAGAAAGGAACAGACGACGCTATATAATTATTTATGATTATAACAGGCCTTCCGTGCCGATACGTCGGAGGATTAGAACGGTAGACTTAAAATATGTGGATAAGGTTGAATCTTAAGATATCTATTTTATTTTGAATTTCAGCGGAACCCACCTCTCTCTCTATCTCTCTCTCTCTCTCTCTCTCTCTCTCTCTATATATATATATATATATATATATATATATATATATATATATATATATATATATATATATATATATATATAAGGCAATAATTAAATTATAAAAAATAATCATGTTGAAAGAGATATATTTATTGTAACTAATATTTCAAATATTAAAAAAAAAACTTTTAAAATTTTACATATTTTAATTTTATTTGTAATAATATATACGATTTCAAAACTTCAAACTATTAAATGATAAAGAAAATTACATGTTTTATTTTTATAAAAATATTCTATAACAATAATCCACTAACCGATAATTTTTCTTTGAGATTAAAAATAACGAAAACAGATCTCGTACCTCACAAATATGGTTACATGTTAAATGAAGTTTTTCATAAAAGATAAAGTAATGACACGTTTGGTACGAGCTTTTGAGATCTTTAGACTATGTTTGACAGAATATTAGCTCAAGTCGATATTAGCTCAAATGCTAGCTGCTAACTAATAAACTAGCTGACAAAATTATGTTTGATAAAAATTAGCTGCTAAACTACCTGGAAAATATAAAATGATATTTAGTATAATATGTTTTTATAATTAATTAAAAATATATTCAAGAAATTATAATTAATTAAGGATATGCCATGCGAATAATAGCCTAAAGCCTTTCTTTTAAAAAAAAATATAAATAAATAAATAATTCCGTTTGTTTTTATTTTAAACAGAAAAACTCTTTAATCCTAATAATGCCTTATGAAAGTTTTGGAATTTATATTCCAGATTTTATCGACCTTCATACATTTAAAAGTTAAAAAGTACTTTTATATGATTAAAATCTATATATCTTCCCGCTACCAATTATATTCAGCTTGAGCTACCGCTACCCGTTTACTGCTAACAATTATTTTAGACAAACACACTATAAAAATCAAAACCTAGAGTAATGTGATATATTGCAATACAGATTTGACTAATGCGATATATTACAATAAAGATTTGTATAGGAGACTTAATTATGGCTGTACAGAGAGACCCACTTGTCTTTTATTCAATGGTTTGATAACCCCATAAACATTCATTGTACAGTACCTACTTTCTATGTTTGTAAAGATAATAAGTACAACTAATATTATTATTTTCTTATTGAATAAGAATACAATGTATAACTACTTTATTTTTAGTTTGGCGGATCAGTTAATTCATCAAGTTGCTTATTAAATCTGTGGGCGTTTAAGTATACTTTTATGCAGTTTTTGTATTATAATTCTATTTATTTTGGAAAAGAGCATACGGCGATTTATTTAATAATTTTATTGAAAATGATAAAGTTTTTATTTTATTTTATTTCTCATTCTCTGTGAATTTTTCAACTTGATGTTAATGACTTTGTTTACTTTATAATTAATAATGCACTTTTAGTATCCAAGTGGGTTCGCATATATGGCCACCAAAGATTTATCAATACATAAGTTTTATTTTTAATGTTTAATTTTGGAAATTATTTATAATGAATAAATGCCTATTTTGAGAGATTTAAAGAGTAGCATATAATTGCATAAGTGAATTGTTAAGATCTCAATTTTGATAATGAGATGTTACAATCCTGCATGTAAAGAAAACAGATCACATTAAAAATCTAATCTTCGCTCTTTAGTCTTTATTATATGTGTCATCGAATATCGAGAATAAATCATACGTAACTACACAATATTTAATGTGGTTCGGTCAATGTTACTAATGTTCATAGAACAAGATATAATATTATCAGTCAAAAAACTTGAAAACAATAATATTATTGAAACCCTAACTACCAGTTATATAATATAAGCAAAATAAGAAACGTAACCCTACATAAACCAAGGTCGGACCTAGCTACACATATAAGTGTTGGTCCATACCAAGACTGTCGATATCGTGTTTGAGGTTTCTTTACTTTGATCTTTTCTCTGATGGTTGATATACATCCATCCGGTTCATCAATTCGCAAGCTACATTTTACACTAGGATTTAGTGTTTAACGACGTCGTAAAGCCTTGAAAATACACTTATGCTTTAAACTCTCATGCATAGCCTAAATAATGAAGGTATTTAAATAAAAATTGAGTGTTTTATATAGCGATAATCCTTATGCAGGATCACAACTTCACCCATTCATCTAAAACTAGATAGAACATCGAAGCACAAAAGTTAGCCCCTTTGTGATCTTGTGAATCTACATGTACATGGTTGCGCTAATCTTGTTTAATAAAGATGTTTTCTTACTAATTGTTATGGTTTGTATTTGGTTTATAAGTTAATGTTGATTGCATCATCAACATCTTAATAAACAACAAATTATAATAATGCATATCACAAACAGGACCTTACCAGCAAATTTGGAAACTATTTTACTTTAATAGGATCTTCTGATCTCGTCTTGCGATTATGATCACGCAAAGCATAAAATGCTAATATATAAAATCATAATGTTGACAAATTTGGTATATATATATATATATATATATATATATATATATATATATATATATATATATATATATATATATATATATATATATATATATATATAACTCGTGGGAACCACGATTGCAAAACTAATTAAACGTTCATAGTAAAAGCTCAAAATTATTAACAATTATTTTAAGTAAATTAGTTTAAATAAATTGTTACTTAAAAGATAATTTTTTAGTTATATAATATTATAATCGTTAATTCAAATAAATAAATGACCATATAATTTTGTATTAATTTTTATTCTAATCTTATTAATTTAATATAATTAGAGTGATAAATTTAAAATTTAAAATTTGAATGGAGAGTCAATGTTGACAAATAGCATGCTATTAATTATGATACCTAAATACATAATAGGATGACACATAGAATATATATATATATATATATATATATATATATATATATATATGGAAAAGTTCAATAGAGAACCATAATTATGGGTTCTTCAAGAAACCAAATCTTTTTTTTAATTTCTAGAGTTTATTCTTTATCGAAAAAAAATATCTAAATTCATATATTAACATTGTGAATGTGAAAAATATTTTTCGGATTCACCGTGTGAATCCGGATTCACGTTGTGAATTTTCGAAAATTCACATAAAAAAATCGAATTTTATATCATTGGAAAAAGGATAAAAAGTTATGAATTTCTGTATTTTTTTTTGATAAAAAATAAGTTTTAAATGTTGAAAAAAAGATTGGTTCCTTGGTTCCTTGGTTAATTATGGTTCTCTATTGAACCTCACCCTATATATATATATATATATATATATATATATATATATATATATATATATATATATATATATAAGTGAGAGAGAGAGAGAGAGAGTTAGGTTAAAGTATTCTAACTAATTATTGTACATCTATTGTATGTTATAAGAATGATAAAAAAAATATGTTGTTTGATAATATAAATACATCCAGTCTTACATAACTATTGTCATTAACACACATTCTCACTAATTAAATCGTCTATACGGTTATTATACACTTATTATTATTATTAGAGTAAATTACAGAAATCATCCCTATGGTTTGGTCAAAATTGCACGTTTGGTCCCTAATTTTTATTTGCACTCGGATCGTCCATGTGGTTTGATTTTGTTGCGTTTTTCGTCCCTTACATACATATAGTTAGGGACCAAACGTGCAGTTTTGACCAACCATAGGGACGAAAAACGCAACAAAATCAAACCACAGGGACGACCCAAGTGCAAAAAAAAGTTAGGGACCAAACTTACAATTTTGACCAAACCATAGGGACAATTTTAGTAATTTACTCTTATTATTATTCTAATTTCTGTCATAATGTTTTATTGGGTGGTATTCTGTCAGAATGAAAATGAGCGAAAAATGATGTGTGAGAACAAAAAAAAAATTAACGAGAATGCATGAAAATGACGATAGTTTGTAAGGTTGAACATATCCGTATTGTTAAACAACTTATTCTCTTAGTAATTCTCATAGCATACGATAGATGTACAATAATTAGTTTGAATTGAATAACTTAAGCATGCATATATATATATATATATATATATATATATATATATATATATATATATATATATATATATATATATATATATATTTGTGTGTGTGTGTTAATGGCTTATTCAGGTAATTAATTGTCTCATGTACACTAAGGGCATCTACAATGAATTGAACTTCATAGAGTTCAAAGGATTGACACGTCATCTGTCTACAATCTATATAATTCTATCATATTTTTTTTGCAATGCATTCACTACTAGAAAACAGCCCTTTAATGACGCGCAAACAATGACGCGCGCTGATAGAGGACGCGCATTTGTACGTGCCCTAAAAAATAATGTCAGCTCTGGAAAATTTGAAGGATAGAGGACACGCATTTTTGGGCGCCCTAAAATTAGTGTCCAACAAAAAAAATTAAAAACACGGAGGGCACCTATCCTAAAAAGTGCGTCGTGTTACCCTATCGCTTTATAATTTTAGTCTATTAGCGCGAGTTTTTATTTCTTGGGGGGAATGAAATCCAAAAAATTAAAAACCCCGCTTGCGTCTTCTCCTTCCACGGGAATGCTCACCTCATCAGACTCTCTCTCTCTCTCTCTCTCTCTCTTTGTCTCTCTTCAGTTCCCGTCCATACAACCGCCATGGTTGTCGCAGCTACATCTCACCACCAGCAACCTCAACACAATCGACCATCACCACCATTCCTACCATCCATCGCCGCCCTACCATCTTCTCCATCACCACCTCTTTCTTGTTCTATGTGAAACCCTAAAATCGGTACCAACAACTGATAAGGTTTGGAGAAAAATTTGATCTAAGAAAAATCAAAGCAAACGACTTAGAAGATGCTAATTTTGTCTTTAATTCTAAAGATATTTCCTCCGATTCTAACCCTAGTTCGAAAGATGTACGTCTCTTCTTCTCCTCTCCTTCAATCTTCTCCAGATTGAAAGATGTACCGATTCAACGATTCTCCTTCTCTTCCAACAACATGTCGGTCTTCTTCCCCAACTTAACATTGACGAGGTCATCCACAAAAACCCTTGATTTCCTGCCAAAAATTCACCAGTTCATCTATTTCACTTGAGGACGATGCCATGGACATCAAAGTCGGTTCTTCACATCACCTAATATTCAACTATGGTATGTCCCCTTAACCTTCCGGATATTCCATATTTTGTTTTCTTTTCCTCTGAAGACGCTTTGTTTCGTTATTCTGTTCGAACCCTATCAAAGATGAAGGCGCGAAGTGCGATCAGGGGTAATTACATGAGTGTAATTCGGGATTTATAATGATATTTGGACCGAATGATGGATCAATTTCGTGGTGTCCTGTTCTTTTGGAATTTTTCCCATTTCCAAACCCTAAACATGAAATATGAAACCTGATTGAAAGTTTTCCCCTTAGGCTTTGTTACATATATTGATGTTCTGGATTTGATTTTTTATTGTTAGATTTGTGTTTTAAAATAAGTTCTGGAATTCTTCTTATGATGCTGATTTTTTTTTGAATAATTTATGCTTATTATTCACTAATCCTCTTCATTGTTTATTAGTAGAACTAGGAAATTCGAAATGTTGTGCATTAAACTCCTATTTTGTTTTAATTTTTATTTTATTTTGAGTTGATTTATAATTTTAAAATCAATTCAGTACTTGTTTTGATCTTCTTTTCTTTATCAGAAACCAGAAAAGCATCGATGACACATATCAAAGTGGATCAGTTCAGTACTTGTCTTGTTCCTAGTGTTATAAATCTTTTCCATTTTCCAAATATTTCTGGTTTTTCATTTTAATAAAATCATTTATCATGTAGTGATTGGCAAGGAACATCGATGGAGAGACCTATTCCTTCTACAATATCTCTGTTGACAAACTTACAAGAATTGTGAGCCAGACTTTGTTTAAAAAAATTTAACTAATTTTTCATCCACTAATGAAACTTACTTTAATTTTTCATTTTGGTTTTTAGAAGGATAACTGATTTGACTGGACCAAGTACAACCTTTCCCTAATCCGCAAAATCTAACACTGATGGTTAGACTGTAAGTTGATTTCATGGCTGTGTTACAGAAAGGGGGGGAATTTTAGTTATTAACTTCATACAGAAACTTGACATTATTTTTTTAATTAATTTTCTGCAGGTATTTGAGACATTGCTTGCTTACAGGTTCAATATCTGAGTACATAGTACATATGTGTGGCGTGAAAAACCTGTGAGTCATATAAGCAAACCAATCTAAATTCAAACAGATTTTTTTGCTAAATATGGAATTTTAAAGAAATATTTAATCATACTTCTAAATTTATCTTAACCATCTTCTTGCAGAGACCTAAGCTTCAACATGTGACAACCCGAAATTTTCATTCTGAACAAACCATATCAATCCAATAGAACTAAGAACAGTTACAGGGAAATTCCAGGCTTCGAGTATAAGTTTGGCAGTTTTTCAGGATTTACATTTAAGGAGATATCAGGAGAGTGGATGCACTAGGGTTTTGTGCAACACTGTTATTCCAACACTCTGTTATATTAGAAATCATTTTAGGAATAAAAATATTTTCTGCCAAAAATATCTCAGGACTATAAATAGAATTCTGAACCAAATTATGTCATTAGTTACATTTCCAACTAGAGAAAAGCCATTTTCTCCCTCACGGATCTTCGGGTTTTTATCCCAAATCGTGAGTACACTTCTCTAGTTGTCTTGTAATGCTTATAATGGGCTTAATAACTTAGAATACATAGCAAATCTGTGAGATTCGGGAGTTTACCGCCCAAGAACGTTCTTGGAGAGTAAACTCCTATATGTGGCTTAAATGCTACCTAGTCTTTTCCCCATATTAGGTAACTACCTTAGGTTTGTATGCTAGTGTGTATATGACTAGAAAACATCAAAATCGGATCAAGACCCCAAGATTTGGGAGTTTACCGCCTAAGAACACGCGGAGAGTAAACTCCATTTTAAGGGCCAAAAGTGTCCCAATGTCCCTCAAAGCCTTAGAACTCAACATAGGGACTAACATTACATGTTTTAGACCACAAAACAATTAAAATTAAGGATGAAAAGAGAGTTCACAACCAAGGGTGTTCCAGGGCCGTGAACTCCATGTTTAGGTGTCAAAATGCCTTGAAAATCTTCCTTAAGCCAAGAGACAAATTAGGACAAGTACCCTAGTGTGTTTAGGGCAAGCAAACACCATCAAAACACCAAGAGAAGGGTGTTCACGGCCCAAAATGTTCCAGGGCCGTGAACTCCAATAAATGATGCCAAATGCTGCCATAATTCCTCCTAAAGCCTTGAACAATTGCCTAGAACATATCCTATGTGAGTATGGGACTTGAAAGCATCAAAAACATCATTCCAAGGGAGTTTACGGCCGTAAACTCCAAGGGAATATGGTCCCAGGGCCGTAAACTCCTAAAAGGAGTTATATTATGCCCTAAACTCTTCCATAGACCAAGCCATTAAATAGAAATGCTTATTAGGGCCTTATAGAGCATCAAACATCAAATGGACACATAGGTATGAGTTCACGGACGTAAACTCATGAGTTTACGAACGTAAACTCACTTAGTAGGGTCATTAGGGCCGTGAACCTCATGGTGGAGTATTCCTTGAGCCCTACACACAATAGCTTCCCCTACAAACACTTAGATGCAATCATAGAGGCTAATAACACTTGATAAAGGAGTTTAGCATGTCCTAGGGTGTCTTGACTTTTTTATTAGTTGTTTATAGACTAATTTGTTACATATATGTGAAATTATATGTTAACTAGGATCATAAGTGTGTTCAAGACTTCACTTGACACCTAGCAGTCCTACCTCTTCAGTTCATCCGTATCACCCACAACAGGTGAGTTCATACCCCTTAATCAATGTTTTAAACTGTTTTTAAATGTTTTATTGGGGGGGGGGGGGATACAAGTAGAATCATGCTACTTATTATATCAATCACATGTGATTAATAAGCAGCATTCAAATGATGTACTACTCATTAGCCGTTTTACCAAACAGTTTCCTTCAAATGATTTTCATAAACACTTTATATGTTTAAAACTCCTTATTACACTGTACATTTTACTCTGTATATTACATTTCAAACTTATTTACAATTGTGTTTCAAACAAATGTTTCTTTATACTAAACCGTTTTATCAAACCCATGCCTTCAAAACCCTTTTATAGATCGACATCAAGTTGATCTTTTCTTAGATAATATTTATGTTCAAAGGTTTTTACAAAACTTATTTTATGCTTTTATTATAAATTGCATGCCTCTATATGTATGGTTATATAAGAAATGTTTAAAAGACTTAGGAAGGCTATCCACCCTATTTCCTTTTCGCGCTTGAGATGTGGTCTGGTGGGATATCGGGTATCGTCCAAAGGTCGTTTAAATGTTAATTATATATCATGTGTACATATATAGTCATAAAAGGTCTTTCCAGTTCATCTAATGCCCTTGGATAGCAAGGGTATACATCCATGTTCATACGTACCAATTATATTACTAGTAAGCTACCATATGGGTAGTTTAGGAAGATATTAGAACTATTACTAGAACGCGATATCACACAATGAGTCGGTTCATTCATGAGTCAATACTTGCTAGATAGAGAGAACTTACATTACAGCTAGAACATTACAGTACATTACTATACAATTACATAATTACGTTTACATAGAGATTTTGTTATAAGCATGCCTATATTTGTATAGTTATATAAGTAATGTTTAAAAGACTTAGGAAGGCTATCCACCCTATTTCCTTTTCGCGCTTGAGATGTGGTCTGGTGGGATATCGGGTACCATCCGAAGGTCGTTTAAACATTAGTTATATATCATGTATACATATATGGACATAATAGTTCCTTTCAGTCAGTTCAGTGCCTTTGGGTAGCAAAGGCATACGTTCATATACTTTTACATGATTACGCTTACATAAGTACATATACATGAATACGTTAACAAAAATTGTGATCCACTGTATTGGAGCATGCCTTAAATGTCATGGCCCGAGTTGTATCCAAAGTCTCTTGTAGGGAGAGCGTGAGTTCGCTTATAGATATATACTGGATTGACTATCCTACACCTTGCTGCTAGCTACAGCCGGACCTGCAGGTCTGCGGGTGCCAAACGTCATTCCGTTTTACGACCATTCGTATGTCGTTGTTACCAGTCAATAGTACGGTGCACTTAATCACATAATACCTTAATATAAATCCGGTTTAAGGTAGTTAGTACAACAGTAGTTCCTATAATACAACACTACAGTACTACATTAATTTCCCCTTTTCATATATTTAGTGATCATTTCACTTAAACATTTAATGTAAAAACTATATTTTGATAATGATAGTTACACTTGGGAAAATTACACACTTTTACAAGAAACGAACATTTAGAACAGTTAAGTCTTGGTAGAAGACTACATTGAGAACAATTAAGTCTTGGTAGAAGACACCTTTATATAAAGTAGGAATCATAGGGATTTCTAGGGTTTTTCAAACGTTTACAGTTGTTTTACAAACATTTTTATACTTACAGTTCATCTACATTTTTCCATACTTACAATTCATTTATAAACAATTTCTTACATACAAATTAAGACACTAAAATACTTATGATCTCACCAGCTTCAAAGCTGATACTCGCTTTCAAAATTACTTGTATCCTCAGGTCATCTATAGACAGGTACCGATGCAAGGTTTAGAGAAGATGGAGCTCGTTCAAGACCCATCTCTCATTTTGATTTATGCTTTAGTATTTTATCAAAATTTGACAGAACACACTTGTATAATAATTATATTATTAATGCAATAGATGATGTTGTTGCTTGTTTACTACTTTACATTGTTGTGATACTGCACATGACGTCCTCCGTCCCAGAATGTTTCCGTCGTTCTTGGTTTTGGGGTGTGACAGATTGGTATCAGAGCATTGTTTATAGTGAATTAAGTATATCAACCATAAAAGATATACTAACTATAAATACATAAGAGATTAAAAATACTCTGACCAAGAGTTATACCTTAAATAATAAAATATTTAATTAGGTATACGTGTTGCATTCATACTAAAATCAGTGTCACTAGGACAGTACAAAAGAATTACGATTGTTGGGCAACACAGGTGGACTTAGTGACATATAGTCAAAACTGGGAAGATATAGCCTGATCACCTATATTATCCGAGGGTTGACTAGCATGTGCCTAAGTGTAGATGTGTGGTTGCAACAAGTTTAAAATCTTACCAACCCTACCACAATGAGAACAGTAGAACATAACATTAAATTTAAAATACTATAGGAGTATTTGGTGTTACTATAAGTACGTTATACTTGAGAACTAAAACGGGATCTTCATTACTAAGTTGATAGTTTCTAAGTGGATACACTAAGGCTATATGTAATTAGGATGTTATAGACTTAGAATCTATGAAAATTTTACTTCACCCCTATTCTGTGTGAATATGGAGTTAAGGTCACTTATTCGAAGGCCTATCCTATTTCGATTACATATAACTGGTATGCACTTCACAAATAGCGATGTAACTGATGAAGATTTTATAAATAATTATCTAGATACTTTGTCTAATAATTATTTTCTTACCCCAATTCTCGCGTAGATAACATGGCTGGACTCCATCCCCACGGCAACCCGTACCTCCCAGATGAGGTCATTGCTGGTTGGTTTGGAGAAGAACCAGAGATTGATCATCCTATCCCTGTGAATGATCACCATGATGAAAACCTTTCGAACGATGCTAACTCCGAACCCGAGGTTGAGAACCTACCCCAAGCAGCTCCCTTTCCAAATCCTAACCCTCATCCGACTTTTCATGGCCTGGCGCTTGAATGGGTGGAATGTTTGGAAACATGGAGCCAAGAACAAGATCAGCCCATGCCATTTAATGGCGACCGAAGTTTTTACGACCTGAGCAATGGGGGCTCAGCAGACAGAATCTTGCCAATACTGATCCGCAGAGTTGCCTGAAACGAGATTCAGGGCATGACAGCCCTACAACGTATCGCAGAAGGTGATACAAATGGAGGAATGCATATTCTTCGCACCAGTCGGCTTGAACATGCTCGTGAGAGGTCTAAGAGAGACCATGAGACCTTGCTGCAAGCACTAGCTGAAACTTGAGTTGAAGTCATAGAGCTCCGAGTACGTCAGAGGGTGTACGAAAGATACCTTCTCGATATGGAACGACAACTGGCTGAACTGAGAGTTCACCAGGGGGATGACTGTCGCCAGGAGTAGATGCTTTACTTTATTTCCTGGTTAAAAGAAATCGTTTTTCTGTCTTTGCCCGATGTGGCATTTTCTATGAAATTACCTTGTACTGTAAGTACTTTTGGTTAGGTCTTTATGCTGTCAAGGACTATCTTCTCTGGATATGATGTAAGACCTTTACAAGGTCATTTTCCCAAACTTTTACGTCATGAATATCAAAGATTTTGACAGTCGGCTAACTTCTGTGTCATTCTTTATGCAAGTACTCTTATCATTCTTTCATTTGAGTCTATCTGAGACATGCTTTAGTCAAGTCATTGGACTATAGTAATTCAACTCCAGAGACATTTCCAAGTCTCTTTTTGTGGTTGAATCCTGTTATTCACCAACCCACGATACCTCAGCTTGAACGAAAAACGTCTTAAGACCATTCTACAAACTCACTTCCATTCTGTACTAGGACTGCATCATAGGGATGTAGGTCAACTTTTCGAGAACATACTCTTACTCTTTTCTTGAGCAATCGAAGTACATCTAGGGTCAACTAGAATCGCTCACAAAATCCTTATCATTCGTGCTAACAGAATCATGTCGTCATCAAGAAACAATCAGCTTCATATGTACATCTCTTTCTTCTAGATCGCTTTTCCAGCGAAGCCGTCATATCAGAAGACCGAAGTACTCATGCCAGGAGTACCTCTTAGTTATTTTTCTTTCCGAAGAAATCCTCGAAGTACCACTCGTGCAGTACGTCAAGTTTAATCCAAGGATTCATGCGATATCACTGAGGAATGTATACATAAGAGTGATATATAATCAAGGTTCTACAGGTTTAGAATTAATGATTCCGCTTTAACTTCTTTTTCCTCGAAAGGAAGTGAGCTTAAAGAAGAATCAGTTATTTGAATACCTTTTCAATCTTAATTATATACGACTCGTATACACGAGATTGTGATTGTGAAAACATGTATGAATTCTAATATGAACTTCAGGATGGAGAACTGCCTAAGCCTACGAGTAATCGCATCGTCATGTGAACAAACTTAGAACCCAGTACGACTCTTGTAAACAGATCGCCCTATAGTCTAAACACCTACGGAGATACCAAAACAGTACAGACAACTTAACGAACTACGCAGAAATAGAATTAGAAGACTAGACTTCTCACCCTGGAGAACCCCAGTCATATTCTTCCAGAGATCGACGGATCGCATCGTATGTACCTCGGCTATCGAGTACTCCGTCAAGATTTTTTTTCATTAGAAATCGTTATCTCTGCCTCGCATAGATGAAATGGTTGAGCTAACGCAAGGAACTAGTACTTTTCAGGATTGGACCGAGATTCGAATATCACCAGTTTGAGTGTGAGGGAAGGAAGTCCGAAAGACTACCTTCTGAACTCGATGCGGACACTTCGAGTCCGTAGTGATACCCTTCGGATAGGACCAATACGCTCATAGTTTTCATGAGCTATATGAGTAGGGTACGTCTTTCTTACTTGGATCAGTTCGTCATTTCTCCATATAATGACTTACTTATTTACCGTCGTAGTAAGAAGAAACCCATGGAAACATTTCCTTCGGAGATACTTTTCACAAAGTTCTCTGAACCCGAGTTTTGGAATTGAAGAGTCAAAATTTTCTATGACACACTGTTAGTGATGTGGGAAATTTTGATTACTCTTGCAATTTGTCAAAACCGTTGAGAAATTGTCGACACCAGAGACGCCGACATAAATTAGCCAAATTCTAGGTCTGACAGACCTACTGTCATAGTTCATCTAGAAACCCTCGCACACCCTAGACCTACTCCGCGAACTCAGTAACATACATTCTACTCTTCGCGTCTCGATCGTGAAACCATACCTTTCCGTTAGGACTCTTGTAAGTCCACTCGTCGAGATCCTCGCCTTCGTATTAGAACTGTAGTGACCCTCGACCGAGAGGTCAAGCGGACGAAGCAACGCCATCGCCAGTTAGTGAAGGTTCGTTGGAATGCCAACCGAGAACCCGAATTCACTTAGGTGCACTAGAACCAATCGATTAGGAAGTTTCCTCCTCACGACTCGATCATTCGTACCTACTTCCTTGCCTAAATTCTAATTTCGGGACGAAATTCCCTTCAACAGGGGGATGATGTGACAACCCGAAATTTCCATTCTAAACAAACCATATCAATCCAATAGAAGTTAGAACAGTTACAGTGAAATTCCAGACTTCGAGTATAAGTTTGGCAGTTTTTCAGGATTTACACTTAAGGAGATATCATGAGAGTGGATGCACTAGGGTTTTGTGCAACACTGTTATTCCAACACTATGTTATATTAGAAATCATTTCAAGAATAAAAATATTTTCTGCAAAAATATCTCAGGACTATAAGTAGAATTCTGAACCAAGTTATGTCATTAGTTACATTTCCAACTAGAGAAAAGCCATTTACTCTCTCACGGATCTTCGGGTTTTTATCCCAAATCGTGAGTACATTTCTCTAGTTGTCTTATAATGCTTATAATGTGCTTAATAACTTAGATTACATAGCAAATCTGTGAGATTCGGGAGTTTACCGCCCAAGAACGTTCTTGGAGAGTAAACTCATATATGTGGCTTAAATGCTACCTAGTCTTTTCCCCATATTAGGTAATTACCTTAGGTTTGTATGCTAGTGTGTATATGACTAGAAAACATCAAAATCGGATCAAGACCCCAAGATTTGGGAGTTTACCGCCCAAGAACACGCGGAGAGTAAACTCCATTTTAAGGGCCAAAAGTGTCCCAATGTCCCTTAAAGCCTTAGAACTCAACATAGGGACTAACATTACATGTTTTAGAACACAAAACAATTAAAATTAAGGATGAAAAGTGAGTTCACGGCCAAGGGTGTTCCAGGGCCGTGAACTCCATGTTTAGGTGTCAAAATGCCTTGAAAATCTTCCTTAAGCCAAGAGACAAACTAGGACAAGTACCCTAGTGTGTTTGGGGCAAGCAAACTGTAACAACCCGATATTTCAACTCTTTGTAATGACCTAAAAAGTCAAGTATTGTAACCATCTTGGGGTAAGAAAATGTACTTTGATAATAAAATGCCCAAAAAGTATCTATTTAAATTCCTATTATGTGTAATATCATTAAACCGGGATCATACTTAAAGAGAATGCTCAAATCCGGCTTCGTATATTGAAATTAAGATTTTTCCAAGTTCGGCTTAGCAGCAGACAGCTAAAAACTTGAATCAAAGATCGAACGACTTTTGGCCGGAATGACCTAAACGAGAATCGAAGGTCTCGACATTGGTATTCCAGCGGTAAAAAGTCTGGCAAAAACCGACGTCAGATAAAGAAGTTATGAATTTTTAAAGAAATTCCTTAAACACGATGAGTTATAAAATAAATAATAAAAATAATTTTGGAATTTGCCAACGGAGTCTAAATGAAAGTTGTAGAGCGTAGTCTCACCTACGCGTGGATATAAAGACCATCGAAAACGGAGTTCGTATGAAGAAGATATGAATTTTTGAAGTTTATTAAATAAATTATATATTTATTTAATTCAAAATCTAGTATTATCCGAAGAGGAGTCAGCGTCCTCATCCGAGGTACGCGCCGCGTACCCCTGTACGCCCTGCGTACCCAAGGGCCTTGGCCTCGGTTCGTCCACGTCGCCCTATGCGAGGCTATCGACCCGTCCGACCCGCCGTCCCATCCGACCTGCCGTCCCATCCGAAGCCGAGGCAGTCGAGGACTCGGTCATGCATGACGTACGCGTACGCGCTGCGTACAAGCGTACGCCCCGCGTACCGAGGCTTCT
Source organism: Lactuca serriola (assembly GCF_051521515.1). Classification (NCBI taxonomy): domain Eukaryota; kingdom Viridiplantae; phylum Streptophyta; class Magnoliopsida; order Asterales; family Asteraceae; genus Lactuca; species Lactuca serriola. The sequence continues at coordinate 263,699,142 of NC_136412.1, read as the reverse complement.
CAGACCCCCTATAAAAGGGATGCGAGGGTCTCCGGAAAAATTGCTCATTTCTTCTCACTTCTCTTGCGTTTTGCCTCGTTTTCCGTGCCCGTTCAAACCCAAAGCCCTAGTCATTTTTGCTCAAGTCCCGAAGGTCGATTTTACTCCCGAGAATCCCGAGAAAAATCCGCTTCCCGAGACGAAACTCCGTCCGGTTTTCCAACTCGCTATCTTCAAACTTCCAAGTGAGTTCATACCCCTACAAACACTCTTTAAATACATTTTTAAATGCTTTCTATACTCTTTAAGGGGGGGAATACAAGTAAACATACGGTTATTATGGTGTATTTCATAGAATTTCACTTCACTCGTTTTTATCAAATGATCACTTGTGATTTAGTACTACTATGTGAAAACTCTTGTTATACTTTGCATGCAATATATTTATACAAAGTATTTAGTGATTCCAAAGTATTCTTCGTTGCTAATGTGACAACCGTCAATTTTCGGTCAAGTCGAAGTCAACTAAAGTCAACAAGTCAAACCGGTCAACTCAATTTTCCGTGAGTACTAGAGTTTACGTTATGTACTTTCTAAACAACTCTCTATTCTAATGAGAGATCATAAGTCGAAAAGTGTGTACATCTAGATCTCCTTAACCTAAAACGGTGGTACGTGGAGAGCCAAACCGATAAAACAATGTTACATACTCATCGGGAGTATGCAAGATCCTTAATCAAGGCTTAACGGGGTTTACGGACCCTGCAGTGCGTAGCCGGACACTCAAAAAGGTCGCCAATGAAACCTCTTTCAATCATTTTCACTCCATCTCTTCATATCAGAAATCTCTCCCACATATCTCTCTGTATGTGAAATCTCTCCAAGAATGTCAAATCTCTCCCAAATCTCTCTAAGTATGTGAAATCTCTCCCACATATCTCTTTGTATGTGAAATCTCTCCAAGAATGTCAAATCTCTCCCAAATTTCTCTAAGTATGTGAAATCTCTCCCACATATCTCTCTGTATGTGAAATCTCTCCAAGAATGTCAAATCTCTCCCAAATCTCTCTAAGTATGTGAAATCTCTCCCACATATCTCTTTATATGTGAAATCTCTCCAAGAATGTCAAATCTCTCCCAAATCTCTCTAATTATGTGAAATCTCTCCCACATATCTCTCTGTAGGTGAAATCTCTCCAAGAATGTCAAATCTCTCCCAAATCTCTCTAAGTATGTGAAATCTCTCCCACATATCTCTCTGTATGTGAAATCTCTCCAAGAATGTCAAATCTCTCCCAAATCTCTCTAAGTATGTGAAATCTCTCCCAAATCTCTCTTTGTAGGTGAAATCTCTCCAAGAATGTCAAATCTCTCCCAAAACTCTCTAAGAATGTGAAATCTCTTCCAAATATCTCTTTGTATGTGAAATCTCCCCAAGTATGTCAAATCTCTCCCAAATCTCTCTGAGTATGTGGAATCTCTCTCAAAATCTCTCTCGAAATCTCTCCCAACTTTCTATAATCACTCGGGGCATCCCGACCCTCGAATTTGGCGAAATCAGCCCAAAAACGGAAGTCTACGCGAAAAACGGACCTTAGGAACCGAAACCCCTCTTAGGAACCGAAACCCCTCTTAGGAACCGAACCCTCCTGATGAAGAAGGCTACTGATCCGAACCGAAGGTACTGTTCATTACTGTTCACTACAGTTCGTTCGGTTTTGACATTCTAGCCTCTTATCTCCAGACCGAGGACCGAAGCTTCCCTTCTGACTTCGGACCGAGCCTTCGGACCTAGCCTTCGGACCGAACCCTCGTTCCTTCGCTTCTCGCCTCTGGCTCGCGCCTCTCGCCTCCGAATCAGCATTCTCCTGACCGAACCTCGGCCTAGGACCGAGAGGCCTCGCTGGGAAGCCTTTTTCTCCCGGTTTTCAATCAAATTTGCGTTTTAAGCCCGTTTTTAATTATTTTAACGCGGGGTTTTCACCCAAAATCATATTTTAACATAATAAACCCTAAATATTCACAATTTAATCATAAATTCATAAAAATCTCTATTTAAATAATAAAAGCAAGTGGGTAAAAGTACAAATAGGAGGAGTGTTGACTTTGCTTTACTTTATGACACAAGCAACCACTCCCACACCCACTCTATGACCAGCCATACCTCCCCACCTTACCTAGGTCACATCAATGTCCTTTCCACTCAATCATCACTCCTTCCCACGTTTTTGAGAGCTGGATATTCATCCTCTCTCCTCATTTTTCTCTCATTTGCTCTCATTTCACAAGAAGATCAAACTCTTTTCTCTCTCACTTTCTCTCTCTAGAAATTCGAGATTCAAGGGCTGATCTTGAGTTTTTCCTCCACATTTGGTAAGCATAATCCATTTCCTTTATGATTATCTCAATTATTTCCACTCAAATCATGGATATCTTACACAAACTCCATTATATTTGTGTTAGAGCTTCGAATCTTCAAGGGATTCTTCAAGTGTTCTTGGGTTGAACACTTCTCTTCTTCAACACTTATCTACTGAAATCACACAAGGTGAGTTCATACCCCTACATTTTCATGTTTTCTCAAGTTTTTAGGGGGGGAATACAAGTTAAAACACCAAGAACATAACTAAATTCTTCTAACAGCTTTCACCAGAAAAATTGGACTCCATTCACGGACTGTTTTGGACATCTTAAACACTTTAGTTTTCAAAACTGTTTTAGGTGTAAGTAGTTCCAGTTCTTAGCTTTAAAAAGACTACTTGCACACCTCCATACGATTTTTCTACAATTTATGGCGATTTTTACAAAACTGCCTATCATTTCAAGCACCAATCCGGACCAGTCTGTGATTATGGACTTTTCACCCAAGTTGGAGGTCATTAAAAATCATGATAAAAATTATGAGTAAACTAGACACATTTTGGGAACTCTCAGAATTTACGGATTTAGTTTTCGACTTTGTATGATTTTTCTATGGCTTTTCTAAAACAGTGCAGGAAGGTCTAATTTAGTTAACATCATATAATTTTCATAACACCTTGTAACATGTTGAGCAAGGTGTATATTATTACGTGTTCATGCATATTTGCAATATATGACATTCTTGTGTTAGTATCTAGACATAAACCTGTTAACAAATGAATTTTTACTAGATAAAGCATAGATTACACAAAGCATTATTATTGAAGTATACCCATTACACACAAACGTTAAATAAACTATGTTAAGTAAAAATTACGTACTTTACTGTTACTACCTTCGTTTTGATAAGCTATAATAGGTATAATTTACGATGGATTTCAAAATGCATACATTATAAAAAGGAAACTTTCATTATGATTAAGTGTAAATTCGTTAATAACTTTGTGAGACATCCTCTTCACATAAATCATAAGTCCTGTATTGTAACCAGAGTCTCCTGGAAGGAGAGCGTGATAGTTGTATATAGATCTATATTGGGCTTGACAACCCACACCAGAGCTGCTCGCAACAGCTAGACCGGCAGGTCTGTGGTGACAAGTGTCATTTCAGTTCTACGACGCCCGAAGAACGTCGTTTTCAGGCCACCTAGGTCATAGTATGGTTATAATAGCTCACAGAAAGTATTAACAAACTTAAGAATTTACGAGAGTTTCACTAATATCGTACGCGTTTGTATTAAAATAAACACACATTATTTTCTGCAAATAAGGAAGATTACTCATACATTTCAGTCTTTGGATACAAGACTACATTATTCATTTTAAGGAAAATATCGGATTTTTCTGGAACAACTATACAATTACATGACGAGCTTTTTCATAATTATATACAAAAAAACTTATGAACTCACCAACCTTTGTGTTGACACTTTTCAAAACTACTTGTATTCTCAGGAATTCAGTGAAAACAGGAAATCAACAACGTTTTGAGGATGGGACGATAAATCGTCAAACAGTTCATTTTGTTTCATAATGTAATTGATTCGAATCATGTAAACATATACTTTGGTGTAACTTTTTCAATTATATTTATGATGGTTGTATTTACTTTGAGAACTATTATACTCGTTGTTGTGATACTCTACATGAAGTCCTCCACCCCCGGACGTTTCCGCCATCCTTGGTTTGGGGGTGTGACAGCTAAACCGTTTTATACATTCTAAAAACTTATGATTTATGCTTTGTCAAACATTGTGAAAAAGGATAAACTTTGCATACAAAACTACTACTTTAATACAGACTTAGTTGAGAATCCGTGAGACGTGTACATCTTCAAACACTGCCTTTTTGATAAAAGGTATCGCTACAAGTCCTGTCTATAACCAGAGTCTCCCGTTCGGAGAACGTGTCAATTGTGTATAGATCTATACGGGAAGTCATGATCCCGCGCCCTGACTGTTAGCTACAGTCCGTCTTTTGGGGTGACAGTTTGTCATAACGCTACGACGCCTGAAGAACGTCGCTACAGGCATATTATGTTCAGTATGGTTATAAAACTCATCGGATATACAACTATTATAGTACTTTTGAATAATGAATGAGTAGTTACTACAGTTATTCATTATCTAACAACTGAAATCTTCTGATAGGTTTATTAGTTAAATCTATGTTTAAAACTCTTCTAAAGCATGTGGATTGCTTCAAAATGTTAATCTTGGACATTAAACAAACAACTATTAGGAAAACAAGGGATTTTCTTGGTTCAACTATCTACGTTTTTCAATACCCAAAATTTCCATGCATTTCACACATTTATAAGGAAATATGGGATTTTCTTGGCAAATACACACTCATTTTGGAATGGCATTCAATGTTTCTAAATCACTTATGAACTCACCAACTTAATTGTTGACACTTTTTCTTTGAAATAACTTGTATTCTCAAGGAACCGCTAAGCAGGTTTGGGAATCAACTTTTGAGGATTAACGTGCTGACGTTAATTACTTCTTTTGAAAGATGTTTATGTAGTTATCTTTTGAACATGTAACGAATACAATCATGTAAACATTTTGGAAACCTTAATGTGTATGGTGGTGTGTACTTTCCTTTCTATGAACTGTTATGATACTGAATATGACGTTCTCCGCCCCCGAACGTTTCCGCCGTTCTGGTTTGGGGGTGTGACAGATTGGTATCAGAGCATCGTTTATAGTGAATTAAGTATATCAAAACCATTTTTGGTATACAACTATAAACTCAACTGGGTAAAAACACTCTGAAAAGAGTCATACTTTTGAAATTAAATTTAATTAGTTTTGTAAAGTAAGCATGCATTCATTTCGTACTAATAACAGTTTCAAATCGGACCATTTTAGAAGTATTATAAATAAGTTGTGCAGTGCAGGTACGCCTTGGGACATGTAATCGGAACTGGGAAGGATATAGCCTGATCAACTATATTTGTCCAAGAGCCGACTAACGTATGCCAAGGAGTGTCTGCAATGGACAACAAATTTAAAACTTACCAAACCGTTACTAGAATCAAACGCAAGAATTTAAATACTATAGGAGTATTTGCTATCTAGACTAGTTTAACTGACATGTTTTGCATGTTTCAACTTTATTCAATTCTTATAACCCTATTTCTCGTACAGTCAAATGGCTGGATTTCACCACCCCAATGACCCCTACTTTCCCAACCAAGGTAACGGAGGATGGATCGAAGATGATCCCAAAGAGGACGAGGAACCCATAGAAGTGGGTGATAACTCCGGTACTGACTCAGAGTCGGAAGTGATCGATCCACCACCCATTCAACCTCCTGTCCATGTGAGGAACTTCCAAGGACCCACTCCCGTCTGGGGAAGTCACCTCCATCATTGGAGCCAACAACAAGGCATACGCCCTCCCTACGGCATGTGTCGGGACTTCTATGATGTCCGCGGTGGAGGTTCGGCTGATCGAGCACTCCCGGTAATGGTGGGCAAGTTAGCCAATCAGTCCTATCAGTCCGGGGTTCAAGCAAGCCGACTCCGGGATGTCAACGTGGAAGTGCAGGTTCACACTTCTGACATCCGTAGGCTGGACAAGATACAAGACAATGCTCAACTCCAATCTGAGGCATTTCAGGCACAGATGATTGCAGCCCTAGCCGAGTTAAGGGAGCAACAAGCCGCTTTTGATCGGCGTCTAATGGAATCGAAGCAATCAGATGTGGAGTCAAGCTCCAAGCGCAACCTACGTCGCAAATAGTGCTTGCCAGGATTTCAAATTTTGTTATAAATTAGGACTTCAGATAAGAATATTATTTTTCTTTAAAACTTTCTGTAATCGGAGACCTTTAGAAAGGTCAAAAAGTTTTGTCTAAACTCTGATGTAACACAACTATATGTTTAATATATATAGGGCATATCTCTTTCTCGTTTTAATTATGTGTAGTCTGTGCAATTCATAAGTGCATCCATTCAAACATTATTAATGAATCAAGCTCAAAACCAAGTGTTGGCCAAACCAAATTCTTAATCTATTTAAGATAGTTAACTCAATATCATTCAACTCGCAACCACCGAAACTTATAATATCTCATTTTTTCTTTTGGCAGCGCAATGCCTCCTCGTAGATCAGCACGTACCAACGCAACCCCACCACCACCTCCACCACTAACTTATGATCCGGCAATGGTCCAGGCTGCTATCACAGCAGTAGTAGCAGCAGCCCTCTCTCAAATAAACTCCAATGCAAATGGAGGTACAGGAAGCAGCACGAATCATCCCAATCGTGGCACCGGCCAGGGCCATGTAAGGGAGTGTACTTACAAGGAGTTCTCCAACTCAAAACCAAAGACTTTTAATGGCAGTGGAGGAGTCATTTCACTAATGCAATGGTTCGAAAAGACCGAAACGGTCTTCGAGATCTGCTCGTGCCAAGAAACAAGCAAGGTTAAGTTCGTTGATTGCACCTTCATAGATCGAGCCCTCACTTGGTGGAAAAGCCATGTGAATTCAGTGACGCTCACTATCGCTAACGCCATGAGTTGGGAGGAACTGAAGGTTCTACTAGTGGAAGAATACTGCCCAAGGGGCGAAGTGCAAAAGCTTGAGCAGGAGCTCTGGAATTTAAAAATGGCTGGGTCTGATCTAGTCGCCTACACAACTAGGTTCAACGATCTCGCTGCTCTGTGCCCTACCATGGTCAACCCAGAATCAAAGAAGGTCGAAAGGTATATTTGGGGGTTGTCACCCCAGATTCAAGGTCATGTCCTAGCTTCCAACCCCATCACCTACAACAGCGCTAAACGCCTGGCGCAACGACTCATCGACCACGGAGTGAAACAGAGTACCATTACAGCAACCGCAAATCCACCTAGGGAGGCTCAGGGCCAGAGTAAGCCTTGGAACAAGAGGAGGGGACAAACCCTACAGGAGAACCCCAAGAAACAACAAGTGATAGCGACCCACGCTATTACTGTACCTACCAACTCTGCCCCCACAAGTTCATACAATGGAAAACTACCGAAATGTAACCAGTGCAACTTCCACCACCACGGTCTCTGCCGTGACCTTCAATGCACCAGGTGCAATAAGAAGGGTCATACAGCCCGCTATTGCAAAGAGCCAACCCAACAATCCGCCCCCACTGCTAATACCGGAGTAAGCCGCGCCTGCTTTGAGTGCGGAGACACAGGGCACTACCGCAGGGACTGCCCGAAGGCAAACAACAGGAATACCGGCGGGAGAGGCCGAGTTTTCGCAATGGGACAAGATGAAGCCATTGCGGACCCCACTGTTGTTACGGGTACATTTCTTCTCGATAACTCATATGCATGCATTTTGTTTGATAGTGGAGCGGAAAGGAGTTTTGTGAGTCACGACTTTAAACGCATGCTAAAACCAATACCACAATCATTAAGTGAACCGTTCATAGTAGAAATGGCCAACGGGAAAACCGAAGGCACTAAGGGGATATATTTAAACTGCACCCTAACTCTAAACGATAATCTCTTTCAAATCAACCTCATGCCAGTCTCGATTAAGAGTTTCGATGTCATCATTGGCATGGATTGGCTGAGTTCACATTGTGCGGACATTTTATGTTACGATAAGGCCGTTCGCCTTAATCTGCCAACCAGCGAAACCTTCCTTGTCTTGGGCGACAAACCTAGTACCACTCTTAGTATCATCTCAAGTATCCAAGCTCAGAAGTACCTACGCAAGGAGTGTCACGCATTTTTAGCACATGTTGTAGATGTGAAACGCGAAGTCCAGGACATCAAGGATGTGCCCTACATATGCGATTCCCCCGACGTGTTTCCCGAGGACCTTCCAGGAATACCACCCGCAAGACAAGTCGAATTCAGAATCGATCTAATCCCCGGAGCTACCCCAGTAGCCAAAGCACCCTATCGGTTAGCCCCGGCAGAGATGCAGGAGCTATCCAGCCAACTGAATGAACTACTTGGAAAAGGATTCATCAGGCCGAGCTTCTCGCCATGGGGAGCACCCGTGTTGTTCGTGAAAAAGAAAGATGGATCGTTCAGGATGTGCATCGACTACCGAGAACTCAACAAACTCACCATCAAGAACCGATACCCCCTACCCCGAATCGACGACTTATTCGATCAACTCCAAGGAGCCAACTACTTCTCCAAGATCGATCTAAGGTCGGGATATCACCAGCTGCGAGTCCTGGAGAGTGATGTTCCCAAGACGGCCTTCCGAACAAGATACGGACATTATGAGTTCGTAGTGATGCCGTTCGGACTAACCAATGCCCCGGCCGTATTCATGGATCTAATGAATCGGGTATGCCGTCCATTCTTAGATAAATTTGTGATAGTATTCATAGACGATATACTCATTTATTCAAAGAATAAAGAGGAACATAGTCAACACCTGAGGCAAGTCTTAGAGACGTTGCGAACTGAGAGACTTTATGCAAAATTCTCAAAATGTGAGTTTTGGATTAGAAAGGTGGACTTCCTCAGTCACGTGGTCAGCAAGGAAGGAATCCACGTAGACCCCTCAAAGATCAAGGCTATCGAAAACTGGTCTGCACCAACCACACCAACTAAAATACGCCAGTTTCTAGGTCTTGCTGGTTATTATCGAAGGTTCATCCAGAATTTCTCCAGCATCGCAAAGCCCCTTACCGCTTTAACCCAGAAAGGTGTGACCTACAACTGGGGAGAAAAGCAAGATGCTGCATTTCAGACTTTGAAACAAGCCCTTTGCAGTGCACCTATCCTTTCTCTTCCGGAAGGGACCGAAGATTTTGTGGTGTATTGCGACGCTTCGAAGCAAGGGTTGGGCTGTGTGCTAATGCAGAGGGGAAAAGTTATTGCATATGCCTCACGACAACTAAAAACGCATGAGGTCAATTACACCACTCATGACTTAGAACTTGGAGCAGTGGTCTTCGCCCTTAAAATCTTGAGGCACTACCTTTACAGTACCAAGTGCACTGTCTTTACAGACCACAAGAGCCTTCAACACATCTTCGACCATAAGGAGTTAAACATGAGACAACGACGCTGGGTCGAATTGATCAACGATTACGAATGTGAGATTCGCTATCATCCGGGAAAGGCAAACGTCGTAGCCGATGCCCTTAGTCGAAAGGAGTACTCTGGCCAAAGAGTGAAGTCATTAGCCATATCGATCCATTCGCACCTGTCAGCGCAAATCAAGGAAGCTCAAATAGAGGCCTTGAAACCCGAGAACGTGACAGGTGAGGCCCTTAGGGGAATGGACAAGAACTTAGAAATCAAGAGTGACGGAGCACGCTACCTCATGAACCGGATCTGGACACCCAAGTTTGGTGGATTCAGAGAGGTAGTTATGAGCGAGGCACACAGGACCCCATACTCCGTTCCCCCAGGGTCAGACAAGATGTATCTAGATCTCAAGCAACTTTACTGGTGGCCAAACATGAAAGCGGAGATTGCTACTTATGTGAGCAAGTGTTTAACTTGCGCCAAGATAAAAATAGAACACCAGAAATCCTCAGGTCTACTCCAACAACCTGAAATACCTGAGTGGAAATGGGAGCAGATTTCCATGGACTTCATAACCAAACTGCCCAAAACTCAGAGTGGCCAAGATACTATTTGGGTAATCGTCGACAGATTAACCAAGTCAGCCCATTTCTTACCGATCAAGGAAACTAATAGGATGGAAAAACTATCAAGAACCTACATCCGGGAGATCGTGCGACTTCATGGAGTACCGATGTCCATCATCTTAGATAGAGACAGCAGATTCACTTCCAGATTCTGGCAATCACTACAAAAATCGATGGGAACAAGGTTGGATATGAGCACAGCATACCACCCACAAACTGACGGACAAAGTGAGAGGACGATCCAAACCTTGGAAGACATGTTGCGAGCATGTGTAATCGACTTTGGCAAGGCATGGGATGTTCACTTGCCTTTGGTCGAGTTCTCTTATAACAATAGTTACCATACTAGTATCAAGACCGCTCCATTCGAAGCCCTTTACGGCCATAAGTGCAGATCACCCCTATGCTGGGCGGAAGTGGGCGACACACAATTGGCAAAAGGTCTAGTCCCTAATAGCACCCTCACTGGTCCGGAGATCATCAGAGAAACGACTGAAAAAATCGTGCAAATACGAGAACGACTGAAGTCCTCAAGGGATAGGCAAAAGAGCTATGCCGACAGGAGACGTAAACCCTTGGAATTCCAGATTGGCGACCGTGCACTACTGAAGGTCTCACCCTAGAAGGGCATGATACGCTTTGGGAAGCGTGGAAAGCTAAATCCTAGGTACATTGGACCCTTCGAAATCATTTCGAGAGTTGGTCCAGTGGCCTACAAACTCCAACTTCTAATCGAGCTTAACAAAGTGCATCCAGTATTCCACGTATCGAACCTGAAAAAGTGTTTGTCCGACGAAACACTTGTAATTCCACTCGATGAAATCGAGCTAAACGAAAATCTTAACTTTGTGGAAGAACCCGTTGAGATCATGGATAGGGAAGTTAAACGAACTAAGCAGAGTCGCATTCCAATAGTAAAAGTTCGATGGAATGCTAAGAGAGGACCCGAATTCACATGGGAACGGGAAGACCAAATGCAACAGAAGTATCCGCAACTCTTCCTCAGTCCCTAAGACTTCTATTTTGTATTAAAATTTCGGGACGAAATTCCCTCTAACGGAGGGATGATGTAACAACCCGATATTTCAACTCTTTGTAATGACCTAAAAAGTCAAGTATTTTAACCATCATGGGGTAATAAAATGTACATTGATAATAAAATGCCCAAAAAGTATCTATTTAAATTCCTATTATGTGTAATATCATTAAACCGGGATCATACTTAAAGAGAATGCTCAAATCCGGCTTCGTATATTGAAATTAAGATTTTTCCAAGTTCGGCTTAGCAGCAGACAGCTAAAAACTCGAATCAAAGATCAAACAACTTTTGGCCGGAATGACCTAAACGAGAATCGAAGGTCTCGACATTGGTATTCCAGCGGTAAAAAGTCTGGCAAAAACCGACGTCAGATAAAGAAGTTATGAATTTTTAAAGAAATTCCTTAAACACGATGAGTTATAAAATAAATAATAAAAATAATTTCGGAATTTGCCAACGGAGTCTAAATGAAAGTTGTAGAGCGTAGTCTCACCTACGCGTGGATATAAAGACCATCGAAAACAGAGTTCGTATGAAGAAGATATGAATTTTTGAAGTTTATTAAATAAATTATATATTTATTTAATTCAAAATCTAGTATTATCCGAAGAGGAGTCAGCGTCCTCATCCGAGGTACGCACCGCGTACCCCTGTATGCCCTGCGTACCCGAGGGCCTTGGCCTCGGTTCGTCCACGTCGCCCTATGCGAGGCTACCGACCCGTCCGACCCGACCGTCCGACCCGTCGTCCCATCCGACCTGCCGTCCCATCCGAAGCCGAGGCAGTCGAGGACTCGGTCATGCATGACGTACGCGTACGCGCTACGTACAAGTGTACGCCCTGCGTACAAGCGTACGCCCCGCGTACCGAGGCTTCTCAGACCCCCTATAAAAGGGATGCGAGGGTTTCCGGAAAAATTGCTCATTTCTTCTCACTTCTCTTGCGTTTTGCCTCGTTTTCCGTGCCCGTTCAAACCCGAAGCCCTGGTCATTTTTGCTCAAGTCCCGAAGGTCGATTTTACTCCCGAGAATCCCGAGAAAAATCCGCTTCCCGAGACGAAACTCCGCCCGGTTTTCCAACTCGCTATCTTCAAACTTCCAAGTGAGTTCATACCCCTACAAACTCTCTTTAAATACATTTTTAAATGCTTTCTATACTCTTTAAGGGGGGGGGGGGGATACAAGTAAACATACGGTTATTATGGTGTATTTCATAGAATTTCACTTCACTCGTTTTTATCAAATGAATCACTTGTGATTTAGTACTACTATGTGAAAACTCTTGTTATACTTTGCATGCAATAGATTTATACAAAGTATTTAGTGATTCCAAAGTATTCTTCGTTGCTAAACCGTTTTATACATTCTAAAAACTTATGATTTATGCTTTGTCAAACATTGTGAAAAAGGATAAACTTTGCATACAAAACTACTACTTTAATACAGACTTAGTTGAGAATCCGTGAGACGTGTACATCTTCAAACACTGCCTTTTTGATAAAAGGTATCGCTACAAGTCCTGTCTATAACCAGAGTCTCCCGTTCGGAGAACGTGTCAATTGTGTATAGATCTATACGGGAAGTCATGATCCCGCGCCCTGACTGTTAGCTACAGTCCGTCTTTTGGGGTGACAGTTTGTCATAACGCTACGACGCCTGAAGAACGTCGCTACATGCATATTATGTTCAATATGGTTATAAAACTTATCGGATATACAACTATTATAGTACTTTTGAATAATGAATGAGTAGTTACTACAGTTATTCATTATCTAACAACTGAAATCTTCTGATAGGTTTATTAGTTAAATCTATGTTTAAAACTCTTTTAAAGCATGTGGATTGCTTCAAAATGTTAATCTTGGACATTAAACAAACAACTATTAGGAAAACAAGGGATTTTCTTGGTTCAACTATCTACGTTTTTCAATACCCAAAATTTCCATGCATTTCACACATTTATAAGGAAATATGGGATTTTCTTGGCAAATACACACTCATTTTGGAATGGCATTCAATGTTTCTAAATCACTTATGAACTCACCAACTTAATTGTTGACACTTTTTCTTTGAAATAACTTGTATTCTCAGGGAACCGCTAAGCAGGTTTGGGAATCAACTTTTGAGGATTAACGTGCTGATGTTAATTACTTCTTTTGAAAGATGTTTATGTAGTTATCTTTTGAACATGTAACGAATACAATCATGTAAACATTTTGGAAACCTTAATGTGTATGGTGGTGTGTACTTTCCTTTCTATGAACTGTTATGATACTGAATATGACGTCCTCCGCCCCCGAACGTTTCCGCCGTTCTGGTTTGGGGTGTGACACAAACACCATTAAAACACCAAGAAAAGGGTGTTCATGGCCCAAAATGTTCCAGGGCCGTGAACTCCAATAAATGATGCCAAATGGTGCCATAATTCCTCCTAAAGCCTTGAACATTTGCCTAGAACATATCCTATGTGAGTATGGGACTTGAAAGCATCAAAAACATCATTCCAAGGGAGTTTACGGCCGTAAACTCCAAGGGAATATGGTCCCAGGGCCGTAAACTCCTAAAAGGAGTTATATTATGCCCTAAACTCTTCCATAGACCAAGCCATTAAGTAGAAATGCTTATTAGGGCCTTATAGAGCATCAAACATCAAATGGACACATAGGTATGAGTTCACGGCCGTAAACTCATGAGTTTACGACCGTAAACTCACTTAGTAGGGTCATTAGTGCCGTGAACCTCATGGTGGAGTATTCCTTGAGCCCTACACACAATAGCTTCCCTACAAACACTTAGATGCAATCCTAGAGGCTAATAACACTTGATAAAGGTGTTTAGCATGTCCTAGGGTGTCTTGACTTGTTTATTAGTTGTTTATAGACTAATTTGTTACATATATGTGAAATTATATGTTAACTAGGATCATAAGTGTGTTCAAGACTTCACTTGACACCTAGCAGGTATACCTCTTCAGTTCATCCGTATCACCCACAACAGGTGAGTTCATACCCCTTAATCAATGTTTTAAACTGTTTTTAAATGTTTTATGGGGGGGATACAAGTAGAATCATGCTGCTTATTATATCAATCACATGTGATTAATAAGCAACATTCAAATGATTTACTACTCATTAGCCGTTTTACCAAACAGTTTCCTTCAAATGATTTTCATAAACACTTTATATGTTTAAAACTCCTTATTACACTGTACATTTTACTCTGTATATTACATTTCAAACTTATTTACAATTGTGTTTCAAACAAATGTTTCTTTATAATAAACCATTTTATCAAACCCATGCCTTCAAAACCCTTTTATAGATCGACATCAAGTTGATCTTTTCTTAGAAAATATTTATGTTCAAAGGTTTTTACAAAACTTATTTTATGCTTTTATTATAAATTGCATGCCTCTATGTATATGGTTATATAAGAAATGTTTAAAAGACTTAGGAAGGCTATCCACCCTATTTCCTTTTCGCGCTTGAGATGTGGTCTGGTGGGATATCGGGTACCGTCCGAAGGTCATTTAAATATTAATTATATATCATGTGTACATACATAGTCATAAAAGGTCTTTCCAGTTCATCCAATGTTGTTGGATAGCAAGGGTATATATCCATGTTCATACGTACCAGTTATATTACTATTAAGCTACCATATGGGTAGTTTAGGAAGATATTAGAACTATTACTAGAACTATTACTAGAACGTGATATCACACAATGAGTCAGTTCATTCATGTGTCAATGCTTGCTAGATAGAGAGAACATACATTACAGCTAGAACATTACAGTACATTACTATACAATTACATAATTATGTTTACATAGAGATTTTGTTATAAGCATGCCTATATTTGTATAGTTATATAAGTAATGTTTAAAAGACTTAGGAAGGCTATCCACCCTATTTCCTTTTCGCGCTTGAGATGTGGTCTGGTGGGATATCGGGTACCGTCCGAAGGTCGTTTATGATGGGTTTTGGTCATAAGACCATCCTATGTGCTCATACAAACCCTAATGCTTGGATCTAGGTTTCCATATTGTACATGCAAGTTATCCAAGACTATAAACCCTAATTCTAGCATTCAAGTAATCATATTAACATGAGAATGGGTTTAAGATATTACCTTGATTGTTATGTAGCAATAACAATCCAATTCCTCCTTGTATTGACTTTAGAAAGCTTAGAGTCACAAATGTCACTCCTCTAATGGTTCACAAACACCATAAGCAAGAGTATGAAGAGGAGAGAGGATGGAGGCTGCTCATAAACGTGTGAAACCCTAGAAGAAGTCCTCCCTACGTTTTTGGGTCATAAGGGTCTTATATATAGTTATGCAATTAGGGTTATCTAACAAGGAAACCCTAATTTGGATGCTTAAGCCCTAAGCAACCCATGGACTCCTTTAATTAGGGCTTTGGACGATTTCCTTATGGGTTTCCCCATAGAATTCGTCCACTCCTTAATTTAAGACAATCCATAGCCCAAATTGCAATTATCTTATAATTACAATTTCAGTCCCTTAAGTTTAATTAATCTCTTTTAGTCACAAAACTAATTACTAATTAATGATTGACTAATATTAATTAAACAATATGATTTCTCCTTTAATATATTATTCCCATAATATATTAATAAACCATATTCAATCCTTTCTCTCCATAATTCATCCTATCAAGTTGCTTTGGTGAAGGCAACCCAAAAGGACCATGCACCATCGGGTCAAGTACATACCAAAATAGTTATGGACTTAGACACTAATCCAACAGTCTCCCACTTGGATAAGTCTAATAACTATTATGCGTATGACTTCAGATCCTGATCTGCAATCGTAGCTTTCCAAAGCCGCTGTCAACTCTGATCCTATCAGATACGCGTGTCCTTAGATAAGGGATCATATATTCCTCCATTCTAGATATCATATGAGATATGATTTCAAATCATTCTCTTTGTACTATATCTCGATTCCCGATTTATGACGACTGACTAATTGGACAAATCAAATTATCCCTAGCCCGGCCGAGCATTTACGTTTGTCATCACTAAACCATCGAGGGGCCCAAAGATATCGCTTTTATCCTACCTTGGATAAAAGGAACGGATAAACTTTGATACAATGCTTTCTTGCACTTACTCACCGAATCACACACAACAATATGTTTTATAACACCAAGTTACTAGTGCGTTTACATATTATCAATGTGCAACCGATTTGCAAGATACAACTCACACATCTCGGTTTCAAGAATATAAGATGTTATCGTCTCACCAATCACTCGTGATACAATTCATGGAGTGATCCAAGTGAGTGCGGGTTTAATCCAATGCTCAAATCATATTCATAAGCACTCATGAACGTTGCAGCAAACATTTGCTTACGTCTAATACTCTTTTAGACAATCCACACACCAATTCACGACAGTCTTCATTCATATCTACTTCCAACATATGAACGACTGTGGCCCGTTCGAATAATTCGATTACTCTTAATAAACTCAATTATTCTGGAAGTCAAAACATGCAAAGTGAAACACAAGAATAATACTAATCCCATATGGCCTCAAACCTTTAAGTATAAATAAAACTCCTTTTATTTATCACCATATCGATTACTCATTATTTGTCGTTTCGGGTAATCAACTTCTTACTTGAATTATTACACTTGTCCCATGCTCTTAGCATGCACACAATGTTTACCTATGGTTCTTACTTTTGTGAAATAGATCAAATTGAACACATTTCCATCCATTCTCATTTAACAACTCCAAATCCTTTTTCATAACTGTAAGAATATCAAATACTTGCCACTTATAGAATATGCTAGATTCTAACACTTTATGCAATGATCCTTTTGTAATGTCACTGCACCAACGTCACAAAGACTATTGCCAATGATATTACAAAGTTCTCTATCGGAAATTGTTACAATACAATTCCTTAGATATGATGTCTCTCACTCAAATTACATTCCTTTGAACATCTTTTGCATAAAAGTTTCTAATCTAGTCATAGATTTTCAATATTCAATTCCCAATATGGACACGTTTCCATATTTTCCATATGACAACTTATTCTTAATAGAATCTTATCTATTCATAATAATGTCGATATGGTCCATCTAATATGGAAACATTTCCATATTTTCCAATACTATACTTCCAACTACTCACAAGCGACCAATCCTCGACGAACTTTGGATTGTCCTTTGATAGTTGTTTAATTATTTTAGTCAAAACCGATTCTAGTCCCTTTTCCCTCTAAATGAGCTAGAAATTTGGAAAATTTTTAGAATGGTCAAACATTAAAGCATTTGCGATCGATCCTATACCCGAAGCGTATGGGACACGACGCACAATGTTTTATTTGCTGTGTTTTCAAATTTTGAATTGTGAAGAGGAATGCCGTAATCATAATCGAAATTTTAAGAACACACTATGTACCTTTGACTAAATTTTATTAACATTCCACAACCTAAGCCTTTAGATTTGAAATGAAGCATAATATTATCTCCCTTAATTATAGCAAAACAACTATTTCATCCTTACGACTTTGCAAAGAATGACTCTTGTTTTCTATAATTAATATTGCCAACTTGCAATACTTTCCTTAATAATCATACAATCATAACTTTTATGCTCCCACTATCATGATGATTATTATAAACGTAACAATTATGCTCCCACTAGCTTTGACATGTATTCAGAAACAGCTTAACTTTCAGAAAAACAATACTTATTGAATTTCTTAAGTTCATGTTTCTAATACTTAGTGCTTTGATAATCTTTTATCAATGCTTCTTGAACTTATACACCTTTGCCTTAGATAGTTCATATGTTTGTTTAAACAATTAAGACTAATTGCCAAACCTCATAATTCAAATCATGGAAAGGGATACCGTAACCATGATCGAATTCGAGAATGCAATTTTACAATCACTATCTTTTTAAAATCTTTCTTAGTGAAAGCATTTCCTCACAATCATTTTCATGAAGGAGAAAATCTTATGACAGTTAGATTTAAACGGTGTATTTTTTCCTATCCATGTGAATTTGTCAAAACCAAAGTTTATGACAAATTCAAACTCATATGGATCGAACTTTCTTGATCTCGATTTCTTGCCTTCATGGTAGCACAGCTGCCCACCATGTCTTCCAAGTAGTTAAGCAGCTCACCTTTTCTCATCAATGTACTTTCCATTGATCAAGGTCCATGCCTTTTATGCGTTCAAATGAGAACTCATAGGACTCACATGCATAATTAACTCGATTGGATTGGCACAGAAACAAAATAATGTCAACACGATAGGTTGTAAACCTCAACTCGTGTGCTAGTGATGATCAATAAGGTCTATTTTGATTTGTTCTTGAAACCTTTCAAGACCATTAAGACTCCCACTGACTCCTTGACATATAAGATTCTCTTGTCAATAACCATTTCTTGACAAACAAATATTCAAGAGTTAGTGTAGTTTTTATCAAAACACATCATAAATTGGTCCTAGTTGGTCTTTGTCTTATCCAAGACATCACAACTTTCCACATTTGATGAATGTTATAAACCTTATTAATACTTTTCCACTCAATGTCACAATCTTAACTCTAAGACTTGTTTTGGAACGAAGTATGATTGACTTCTTGATTTAACCATTTCTTCAATTCTTGATTCCTCTTCTTAGACATACAATTGTACTAAGACTCACTTAGAGGATCAATTGAGATATGGTTCTTAATCATTAAGACCTATCATAAATCATAAAAGGTACTCTCCCTTCTTCTTAGAATGGAGAAACTTTTATCTTTCTGCCTACTTTATTCTTCTTATTCGTTTTGCTATTGATTTAAACCTTTTCAATCAATTCAGAATTACACTTAATCTTATAAGTATAATCATATTTACTAAACCTTTAGTAAATCATGAAAAATATCTTAGTTACTCTTATGGTGGACTTGATCAACACGCGACTTTGTGTATTCGATCTCCAAGTCCTTCACTTGACACTTTGTCAATGAATTAGTGTAATTTCCAAATATGAAATTTCTCATTCATCGTGCAACCAAGTTGCATGATTCCAAGTTTCTGTCCAATTGAAACTTAGGCGATGAGAAAATCTCCCTATTTGGTAAATTCTCGACTTTCCATAAATAACATAATAAGAACCAAATCCATTATTGCTAATAATAGAAACATTCAAACATTAATTTTTCATACACGCCATTGCAAGGATAAATAAATAATATAAAATCAAACTTTATTTTATTGCGGAAAATTTTTGTCCTTACAATGCAATTCATTGCAAAACTATGCTAATACATCTTTCTTAGCAATCCTATTCTAACTCCAAGTAGGAGCTCAATAATCTAATCTTCAAGAAATGCGATCGAAATCCATTCCTTCATGATTAGATTTTGCTCACTTCTTCCCTTAAGCTTCCTTTCTTTTCTTCGATCCTACAAAACATCAATTGTAATCTTATCACATTATGTATTAAGAATCTAGAATAGAAGCTTAAAAGAGTTAGTTAATGGATTTTACCTATATTAGAGCCATACGTTTTGACTCTCCCATCTCTTAGATCTCTTAGGTAAATGGGGCAGCTTCGTCTCCAATGCCGTTTCTCTTGGCAATAAAAGCAGATTGACTCTCTTGGAATAGGACATGGAACTACTTCAGACATTGCTTTTCTCTTATGATCAAACTTTTTGATCATAGCAAGTCTTTCGTTGCCATTGTCTGTATCCATAGAGGTCTTGAAGGCAGATTCACCAATCAACTTTGCTTTTCTATTGCGCCAAACCATTGCTGATTCAGCGGCAATAAGCATATAGGTGAAATCTATAAGGGTCACGTCGCGGTTCATCATATAGTACTCTCTTACGAACTCACTATATGAGTTAGGAAGTGACTGAAGAACCCAATCAACATCTATTTCCTCACAGACAACGGATCCCAACATTCTTAACCTATCAATGTGTGACTTCATCCCAAGGACGTGTGCACACACCGGCTTTCCTTCTTTATGTTTACTTGCCAAAAAGGCTTGAGTGATCTTGAACTTTTCAAGCCTTTGAACTTGTGGGTTAGGGAAAATAATTGGAGGAGGTGGAGGAAGAGAATCATGATCTCTTGTTCCTCGATCGAATCGTGGAATATCATCTTCATGCGGAATGCTTGTTCCACGGTATTTGGGAAGACCATAGTTGTCGAACTTTGACATCTACAAAAGGGAGAAACGAATTCAAGTTAGTTGATTGTTTGAGTCCTTAGTAAATCACCCAAATGAGATACTAAGGCTAGGACCCAACACAATATGCTACAACCTAGGAAAGGGATGTCGTAATCTAGTTGCAGAATATTTGAAGGTAAGTGAATGACGATTCACTAATTTCCACCATGAAAAACGAAAAACAAATTTAAGTTTTAAATCTATGAAAACTCCTAGATCCTATGAGATTCATTGAACATTTCAATGGCATGTTTAAATCTCGATATGCCCCTCTTGTTTGTGACTGGGATGCCGAGGATCACAAAGCGGGTGTGAATAACCATGTCAACTACATGGTGCCCCCACATGTTACAGTCACCTATTCGATGTGCTGGTAAACCACACATGCTCCACCGAACTATGACAAACATTGAGTCACCCTTTGCTACCTTTGCTTAGAACCATTTAGTGTTCCGGTAAACCACAAACGCTCCACTAACGTCTTCGCAAGGGCACAAAGTGTAATTTCATGGAATTGCATCAATTCACTTTTGCCTAAGTAACTAAGATTGGGAATTTGTAAAGCATTTAGTTACTTTTGTATATCATTATACTTATAATGGAAGGTTTTGTCCTATCCTACCCGTTCGGCTAACGACCCTCCACTAGTCAAAAGTGCGGTGGGTAAGAGTGGATACCCATTCAATCGCCATTTTATAGGCAATTTCCTTAAACACCCCTTATAGATTAGCTTCGTGAATGAGGCCTACTAATGGTAAGACTGACTTTTACTCATACATATATATATATATATATATATATATATATATATATATATAAATATATAATGTTAGACTTTTAATGTTTTATATAGTATAGGGTGTATTTTACACTTTTAAAATACTAGGTGGTTTAATTTAAAAATTATACTTTTAATTCAATTAAATTGTAAACCAAAACTTTTATGGATTTATTAAACCTCTTTTAATTATACACCTTAATTAATTAATAAAACCATAAGGGTGTGATTTGAACTTTTTCAAAAACAATACTAGGGTTTTAGAATTTAACATTCCTAATTAAACTTTTAATCAACTTTTAAATTCCAAAACCTGAGGGCAAGTTTTGAAACAATTCAAAACATTAGGGTTTAGAATTTAAATATACATCAAAATTAAACAATTAATCAAAATTTAAATTCCAAAACTTGAGGGCAAGTTTTGAAACCTATTTCAAAACATTAGGGTTTTAACTATTTAAATTTCAAAACAACAAAACTTTTGAGGTCAAATTTAAACTATAAAACCTAAGGGGGAAAATATGAAACATTTCATAACACAAGGATCAAATAACAAATAATCTAAATTAACATTTAATCACATAATTATCCATATTTGATTTATTTAATGATTTCTTGCAAAACAATTTACCAATTTAATCAAAATAATTAATCAATTATCACATAAGGTAACAAATATTTTATTAATTGATAAATATCTTCAATTAGATCAAGAATATAGTCAAATATATCATAAAATCGGATTTATATTGATCTAATATGACAAGGGAACTATCCTTAAGCAAAAACAGCAAGAAATCCCGATTTTCCCTCTCACTGACCAGCCGACTCGTCGAGTTAGGCATGGACTCATCGAGTTCATCATGAACTCGGCGAGTTCATCTAAAAAACTCGACGAGTTCTGACCCCAGAAGCACAAAAATTGAATTTTTTCAACATACAAAGCATCAATACAATAGAAACCAATCTAGGCTCTGATACCACTGATGGGTTTTGGTCATAAGACCATCCTATGTGCTCATACAAACCCTAATGCTTGGATCTAGGTTTCTCTATTGTACATGCTAGTTATCCAAGACTATAAACCCTAATTCTAGCATTCAAGTAATCATATTAACATGAGAATGGGTTTAAGATATTACCTTGATTGTTATGTAGCAATAACAATCCAATTCCAACTTGTATTGACTTTAGAAAGCTTAGAGTCACAAATGTCACTCCTCTAATGGTTCACAAACACCATAAGTAAGAGGATGAAGAGGAGAGAGCATGGAGGCTGCCCAAAAACGTGTGAAACCCTAGAAGAAGTCTTCCCTACGTTTTTGGGTCATAAGGGTCTTATATATAGTTAGGCAATTAGGGTTATCTAACAAGGAAACCCTAATTTGGATGCTTAAGCCCTAAGCAACCCATGGACTCCTTTAATTAGGGCTTTGGACGATTTCCTTATGGATTTAAGACAATCTATAGCCTAAATTGCAATTATCTTATAATTACAATTCCAGTCCCTTAAGTTTAATTAATCTCTTTTAGTCACAAAACTAATTACTAATTAATTATTGACTAATATTAATTAAACAATATGATTTCTCCTTTAATATATTATTCCCATAATATATTAATAAACCATATTCAATCCTTTCTCTCCATAATTCATCCTATCAAGTTGCTTTGGTGAAGGCAACCCAAAAGGACCATGCACCATCGGGTCAAGTACATACCAAAATAGTTATGGATTTAGACACTAATCCAACAGTTTAAACATTAGTTATATATCATGTATACATATATGGACATAATAGTTCCTTTTAGTCAGTTCAGTGCCTTTAGGTAGCAAAGGCATATGTTCATATACTTTTACATGATTACGCTTACATAAGTACATATACATGAATACGTTAACAAAAATTGTGATCCACTGTATCGGAGCATGCCTTAAATGTCATGGCCCGAGTTGTAGCCAGAGTCTCTTGTAGGGAGAGCGTGAGTTTGCGTATAGATCTATACTGGATTGACTATCCTACACCTTGCTGCTAGCTACAGCCGGACCTGCAGGTATGCGGGTGCCAAACGTCATTCCATTTTACGACCATTCGTATGTCGTTGTTACCAGTCAATAGTATGGTGAAATTAATCACATAATACCTTAATATAAATCTGGTTTAAGGTAGTTAGTACAGTAGTAGTTCCTATAATACAACACTACAGTACTACATTAATTTCTCCTTTTCATATATTTAGTGATCATTTCACTTAAACATTTAATGTAAAAACTATATTTTGATAATGATAGTTACACTTGGGAAAATTACACACTTTTACAAGAAACAAACATTTAGAACAGTTAAGTCTTGGTAGAAGACTACATTGAGAACAATTAAGTCTTGGTAGAAGACACCTTTATATAAAGTAGGAATCATAGGGATTTCTAGGGTTTTTCAAACGTTTACAGTTGTTTTACAAACATTTTTATACTTACAGTTCATCTACATTTTTCCATACTTACACTTCATTTACAAACAATTTCTTACATACAAATTAAGACACTAAAATACTTATGATCTCACCAGCTTCAAAGCTGATACTCGCTTTCAAAATTACTTGTATCCTCAGGTCATCTATAGACAGGTACCCATGCAAGGTTTAGAGAAGATGGAGCTCGTTCAAGACCCATCTCTCATTTTGATTTATGCTTTAGTATTTATCAAAATTTGACAGAACACACTTGTATAATAATTATATTATTAATGCAATGGATGATGTTGTTGCTTGTTTACTACTTTACATTGTTGTGATATTGCACATGACGTCCTCCGCCCCATAACATTTCCGCCGTTCTTGGTTTTGGGGTGTGACACAACAGGTTGACTGGTATGGTACCCGATTCAATTGGAAGGCTAAGTTTTGACTATGTGTATGTAACTACCTAATTAGAAGATTTGATCAAATTGCCTGCATATTTTCATTTTTCAGTTAAATTTAAAATATAATATTTTCAATAAATTCAGGTTTTTTAATAACAACTTGCTATCTCTAGACATCCCCAGATGGGCATTCACTTTCAATAATAGAAAGATGTTAGTGATTCCCCTTCGTCAATCAACATTACTTCATGTATTTATATATGGTTACAATATCATTATATATATATATATATATATATATATATATATATATATATATATAGTGAACAAAATATGATACTGCGAATGGTTATTTTTAGTTTATCCTATACAATGAACAAAAGTTTATATTGCTTTAAATGATATATTTTTCAAACTAAAGTTGGCATTTCGTGCTCAATTCTGCAGGTAGCTCAGATCCTGCAAAGTTAGAATTAAAAGGTCATGATACTCAACAGTTATCTACCGATGAGCTACAGAAACGTTAAATGGAAATCAAGGTTAGAAGCTGAGGCATATACGACGTGCTAACTTACTGATTAGAATGAAATAATTAAAGAAACCGAAAGTGTTGTGAATCAATTATGCATTGTACTAGGTTCTTGGTGGTCTATGTTGTGCTTTGATGCATCCATATACTTGTGTACATGACAGCGACACATGTACATTAACGGATTAATATGCATCCTATTTGTATATCGTATATGACATTTGTTTATGACATAGGGTTACACTGTGTTATTACCATAATTAGGTACACCTCTATGTATAGGTGATTAGTAGTGAATAGATGGTATGCTTGATTTGATAAATGATTTTGAATCAGGTAGGTTAAAATCCTGATGTTGCACAACAAAAAGTTTGCAAGTGCAAACCATTTTATAATTTGTGAGCTTTTATTTACATTCAGATATGCACAAACTCAGAGGTCTTGCTTCAGTTATTCGGGAACTTAGTAACTCAGATCCTGGAATAAGGGTGGCCTGTGCATGGATTGTTGGTAAAGCCAGTAAAAACAATCCTGTAGTTCAGAAACATGTAAGTTAAAATCCATTTGTTTGTTAGCTTTAGAGTCAGAGGAGTTCAACATGGAATTAAAATCATTGTATATGTGTAAAATTTAGGTCCTTGAACTTGGAGCATTGCCAAAGCTAATGACAATGGTGAAATCTAGTGTGTTAGAGGAAGAATCCATAAAAGCGTTGTATGTTGTTTCAGCGATTATTAGAAACAACCTAAATGGCCTGAAATTGTTCTATTCTGAAGGCGGCAACCTAATGCTAAAGTTAACGCATGTGGAAGTTGACAAATCAAAGTCTTTTCTACAGGGCATTTTGAGCAATGCCACTGCTGATGTTAGATTACGCAGGAGATCAGTGTCACTTGTAGCTGATCTGGCTGAATATCAGTTAGAATATACTAGCAAATGGGATGTTCCTTTTTTCTGCAATTGTGCACTGGTGAGGCTGCTGATTGATTTGACAACATCAGGTGACCTTGATCTCTACGATAAGGTTAATATGTTTATAATTGTATTGGGTCCAATCTTGAATTGGGAGGTTCCTTTTCTCTACTAAAATCATCCCTTCAAATCTTGAATTGGGTGTTCGTTAATTTCCTCAGACCCGCTAAAAACCTCAAGAAAGACGGGTCATGGGCATTGGTTACGGGTCCTACAGATGGTATTGGTAAAGCCTTTGCCTTCCAACTGGCCAGTAACGGACTAAATTTGGTTCTTGTGGGTCGGAATCTTGCTAAACTAAACGATGTTTCAGATTCAATCCGAACTAAATTCAAACAAACCCAAATCAAAGTTGTTGTGGTTGATTTTAGTTGTGATTTAGATCATGGGATTGAGAGGCTTAAGGAAACAGTTGCTGGTATAGATGTTGGGGTTTTGATAAATAACGTTGGGGTTTGTTATCCTTATGATAGATTTTTTCATGAAGTCGATGATAAGTTGATATCTGATTTAATTCTGTGACAACCCAAGTTGTTCTGTTACCTTTCCCCGTTACCGTTAACGGAATATTCCAGTTTTTAAAAGTTCCGTTAATTAGAGTTCGTCAAGTAAGTAAATGTTTTATTTATTTATTTATTTATTATGCTGTTAAAGTCGTGATAAAAGGGAATAAAAACTTAACACCCATTTCCATTTAATTGGAAAAAATTAGTTTTTATTATTACGACCACTAAATCGGGTGCGACCAAAAGCCCCGTATAACGGCAGTATTGGGTAGAATTCCACTAAGCTCCAACTCCCACCCATATATAAAGGGGAGTAAACTCCGTTTGGAGACTTTTTACCCTCTCTCTCTATACTCTCTCCCTAGACTCGTTTTCGCCCCGAATCCGCAACCAAACGCTTCCAAATCGTAAGTCCGCTTACCCTAGCTTATTCTAAACATTATGATTTGTGTTTATAGCCCAAAAATCGGACTTAGAAGCTATGGAAGAGGATTTTACGGCTTAAGCTCCTCCTTAGGCCGTAAACACCTTAAATAAGGCCAAAATGACCCCAAAATGTCCCTAAAGGCTTGGAAATAAATTAAGGGATTTGCCAAGGAGTGTTTAAACATTAAATCACATGATTTTACGGGGTAAAAGAGAGTTTACGGCCTAGGCATATGCCAACGCCATAAACACCTCTTAAACATGTCATAAAGCCCCAAAAACACTCCCAAACCACCCTTGGACTTCATACATAAATTAGGGGCTTATCCTCTTGGGTTTAGATCATTTAAACATAAGGATTTGGAGGATTAAAAGGAGTTTATGGCCCAGACATGTGTCAAAGCCGTAAACTCCCCAAACCAAGCCAAAATGTTAGTTTTTACCCCCCCAAATGGCCTTAGACTATCATTATAAATTACTAGCAAGGTATTAGGGGCTTGAAACTTCAATAAACTCAAAGAATGAGAGTTTACGGCCGTAAACTCTCTTAGGAGTTCTCCCTGGGCCGTAAACTCCCTAATGAAGCCCTTAAAGACCCTGAACCCACTCATGCCTTTTGGAATTGGACCTAGAATAATTCCATGATCAAGCTAGAAGCCTTAAACACACTAGAACCCTTCACCATGAGTTTACGGCTGTAAACTCATGGTGAGTAGTCCTCGGGCCATAAACTAAGTAATAAGGGTTTACTCTCGGAGAGTAAACTCCATTCCTAAGCCATACACACCTTTAGACGCTACCCGGGACACCCCAAACACTTAACCAAAGTGTTTTCCACTCCTTTGAGCGCGTATACTTGTTTAATTAGTATTAAATATACTAATTGTATGTGAACATATGTTATCATATGTTAAATAGGTCATTGTGTGGGTTCGAGTCCTTACGTGACACCGAATGCCCAAACGGCACCTTCGTCGGACCTACTTATACCAGGTGAGTTCATACCCCTAAATGAACCTTTTAAATGTTTTTACATGTTTTATAGGGGGGAATACAAGTTAAACATGCCAGTTATCATATCAATCACATGCGATTGATAACCCGCATGCACAAGATTTTACCAAACTGTACACTGTTTTACCGAGTAGGATACTATGATGACTTTCAAAAAGGTTTTCAAACTGTTTCAAACTATTACTTCTACTGTTTTATTCAAAATCATTTCAAACCGATTTATAATGGTTCCAAGGATTTCTAGAGGTTTTCACACTAATTTTACCCAAGAATACAAAATGCGATTTTCCTAAATATAAAGGTTTTCCAAGGTTTTCATCAAATTTCTCTTTCACGTCGAATACATATACTTGTTAGTTACCGCTGCTTCGCTTTCACTTATTGTAAACTCCTACTTGATAACGCTTTCACTTCCTGATACGCTTATGCCTGTTATTGTCTCTACTTCGCTTATACTTGTAATCACTTATACTTGTTAGACGCTTCTACTTCACCAGTTGTCGTTTCCACTTCGTGATACACTTATACCTGCTGGACGCTTATACTTGTTCACACTCTTACTTAGTGATACGCTTCTACTTCACTTATACTTGATATCGCTTCTACTACACGTATACTTGATATCGCTTCTACTTCACTTAAACTCGATACACTCCTACTTCACTTGTTATCGCTTCTACTTTGTGATACACTTACTTTTGGCACACTTATACTTCACGATAAGAATCCACTTGTTACACACTCAAGCGTAGTTAGATGTATGTATGTGCTTGTCTAGATGCATATAAGTAATAATTGAAGGACTTAGGAAGGCTTGTCCGCCCTATTTCCTTTTCTTCGTTGAGATGTGGTCTGGTGGGATCGGATGGCCGTCCGAAGGTCGTTTGATTCATTAGTTATATATTATGTATACGAGCATAGCCATATAGGAATTATCTAGTCAGTTCAGTTAAGAGTCTCTACCTCTAGTCTACACTTACATTAGAAACACATTACCCACTATTTGGAAGTCTCTACCTCTAGTTCAGCACTTACACACTACCCACTATTTGGAAGTCTCTACCCACTATTTGGGATGCATCTTCAGGACACGGCCTTCTCCGTCGTCTAGTTGGTAACCAGAATCTCCTGTAGGGAGAGCGGACATTGTGTGTATAGATCTATACGGGATTGACACCCCCGCACCCAGACTGCTAGCTACAGTCCCGGCCTACCAAGCCAACGGGTGACAAATGTCATATTTTAGACGCTTGTAGGGCGTCTGGTACTCTAGTCAGTATGGTTATGAGTATCCCGGGTTACCTTATAATTCATTGGCTTTAAGGTAATGGTATTTCGCCGGCAATTTACACTGTATGCTGGTAACTCATTTTCAGAGTCAAACTGTTTTGACCTTACAAGACGTATCTTTCATTTGATACTGTCTGGGGTCTGTATTCACTGTTTTAGACCTTACCAGCTGTACCTTTCATTTGGTGCCTTATGGGGTCTGTGTCTCCATTTGTTAGACTGAACCAGGCGTGTCGTTAGTTCGATACTCTCCTGGTGTCTATGATTACTTTGCCTTAGTCAGCAGTCCTCATTGTTGAGGCCTATGTTATTTCCCTATTGTCTCTTGCTTTCTTTAATAAACAAATTCAGTATTTTGATAATGATAGCAATTAAGGGAAAACCACTTTTTGCCACATAACACTGACCAGTCTTGGTAGAAGGCTGCTTTATTAAAGAAAATATAGGATTTTCTGGAAAGAACTCTAATACACAGTAAACACTTAAACTACTACTTTATAAAGTTATTTGGATAAATGTCACTAAATACTTATGAACTCACCAACATTTGTAAAAATGTTGATACTCGCTTTTTCAAATAACTTGTATTCTCAGGTCAGAAATTAGACAGGTACACCCTCGGAGCTGTTGATGAAGACGGCTTAGTACCTTACTGTACTTATTATATTTGTTTGTATACTTTGAATTGTTGTAATGTAACCATGAAAAATTATTACTATTAATGCAATGTTTTGTTGTACTTTGATTACTATAATGCATGTGTTGTGATACTTGACATGACATCATCCACCCCATAACGTTTCCGTCGTTCTGGTTTTGGGGTGTGACAGATTGGTATCAGAGCATTGTTTATAGTGAGCTAAGTATATCAATTCATAAAAGATATACAACCTATAAACACAAAGGGATAAAACACTCTGACCAAGAATTATACTTTAAAATATAACCATATTTTACCAAAGTATAATAACATCCATAATCTAAACACTCGAACAAAAGTATCACAAGAAGAACAATAATAAAAGTCTTCGGATGTTGAGCACTACAGTCAAACCTGGGCAGTTATGTAATCATAAGCTGGAATAAATGTAACCTGATCAACTACATTTATCCGAGATGCGATGAACATGTGCTGGGGAGTGATAGTGGTGTACAACAGGTCTGAAACTTACCAACTAGGAATGCTAGAGCCAAACATAAAGTTAAAATACTATAGGAGTATTTTGGAACACTAAAAGATCCACACTAATCCCAGAATGAAACTCAGAAGATAAGAAACAAACAAGAATAAAAATACCATAGGGGTATTTTAGAATCCATAAACAACCTTGCGTGAATAACTAAAAAGATCCTTATTGATATACCTACAACTACAGAGGGTGTACTCCCAAGGTTATATATAATAAGGATCCCATAGGCTAAGAATGAGTGGTTTCGCTCTACTTCCTTTTCCTTGTTTGGATGTGGATTCCGAGTAGTATCACATATTCGAAGGCCTATCGGATCTAAGTTATATATGATTTGTATACCCTGTGTAATCGTAGCAGGACTCGATATGGATCATACAGTGAAATGTTAATAATCTCTTAGGATTCTTTAGACATTTCCATTCTCGCACGAACCCTATAGAAAACCCTACCCACTTCAGTGCTTGACAGAAGAGCTGATTCCGACCCCGAAGAAGTTCATTGAGAAGATTTCCAGTTCGGAAATAAATGAGCTGGGTCGAGACTATTGAATTCACCAAGTGCCTATATCTTTTAGGGACAATGGTGAGAGATTCGCCTAAACTTCCGAGATTCCAGTCATCCATCATGAAGCGGTGATACCCAGAGTCGGAATCAGAAGGAAGGTGGAGTAGAAATACAATATGTCCATACGAGATGAGGACCCTAGGAAACTACCCGAAGGAAACCAACACCGATTCCAGTCAAAGATACGAGGCAGACCGAGGGAGCCAGTACATGGAACCCGGGAATTGTCTTTTCCTCGTGTTCGTCACGCTAATACACCCATAAAATAATACAATTTAGTGAGTTAGTGGTTACACTACTCACGCTATGTGTTAGGTAAATCGTTGTTTCCCGTTGCCAGATACACGATTAGGGC
This sequence comes from Lactuca serriola, assembly GCF_051521515.1. Taxonomy (NCBI): domain Eukaryota; kingdom Viridiplantae; phylum Streptophyta; class Magnoliopsida; order Asterales; family Asteraceae; genus Lactuca; species Lactuca serriola. Next base: position 263,668,368 of record NC_136412.1, on the reverse strand, counting down.
GGATCCCCGCATCTCTATTGAGAGAATTTAGTCATTTGCCCTTGTGAGCCTCTCTTTCTGCAGTTTCGTTCCGAACTGTTCTCAAGTCTCTCCAGGCCGGAGAGTGAAACCTTTCCCAGTATAAAGGTAACTTAGTAGGAACGACTCGCATCTTATGGCCTTTTTCCAATACTCATACACCCACTTTGATTACCAAGACTACATCATAGGTATGTAGGTCGACACTCAGACGATCAGTACCCAAGGCACGGGAAAAATTTATGCCTAATACGTTCGGGACAGAAATGTCCAGGGTTAACCATCGTCTTTCATTACCTTGTATTCCTTTCCGTGTAGGAAAACCATGCCACCGAAGAAGCGTAACCAATCCACAAGCAAGAAACCTGCTCTCTTATTCGATGAAGCTACGTTCCAAGCTGCAGTCTCAGCAGCCGTACCAGCTGTCATGGCTCACCTGAATGCTAACACCACCAATGTTAGCAAGGGACCTGTCGGGATTTCCGATCCTAGCAATGGACAGCAGCAACCAACACTTTCATACCCAGTCACCCAAGAACCTTCACCGAAACCACTGAAGAGAAAGATCAAGATCGAAGAGGGAAGTACCTCGGCTCAAGGACCTTCCGAAGGGCAACGAGCTGACATGGTCAAATTCCCTACCAACCCTTCCATCCCTACACCTAGGAGACCATACATAGGAAGCCTTCCCCATTGCAGCAAGTGCAGATACCATCATCGTGGTGCCTGCCGGGAGCTCTATTGTGCTAGGTGCCACATGAAGGGGCATACTGCTCGTGTATGCAGAACTACGGTGGAGCGTATTGCATTGATCACTAATGCGGCGACCAATCCCGTTTGTCACCTATGTGGTGAAATGGGACATTTAAAGAAGGATTGCCCAGCTGAAGGAAACAACAAAGACACAGGAGGAGCCTAACTCTACTGCTTAGAGAGAAGCATCAAGGAACTCGTTAGATTTTGGTACGCCTCTCGATCTCGGGTAACTAAACTAAAAACAATAAAAGACTAATTCAAATGTAAATTCTTCCCAGTAAGGCGAAAGTCGCAGCACTGTTATAAAATTTAAAAATTCATCAGGTAAAATTATAATGGCTAAACATATACGTTACGGCCATGTATATTTAAGATGGACAGACCTAGAGTGAGCGAATGCCGCCTCATTTCCTGTTCCTCGTTTGGTTGTGGATTTAGGGCGGGGTCGCTCAGTCAACAGTCCTCCCCACCTTAAATACACATGACTAGTATATGTGAGGCGATTATAGAAATGCCTTGTGAGAATCCACACATGAAAAGGTACTCTATTCGGAAACACTTAGGACCCTCTATAGTTCCGCGTCAACTCTATCGGTCCAAGTATCCACGGTACTGATACATAGGACGAAACCTGAGACGCCTAGAACTTGTGTGCCTGTTCGGCACATGACTCTATCGATCTTCATTATATATCATGTCGGAGTGTGCCAACTTCGACGACTCTATTGATCATGGTTCGACTACGTGCATCCATGTGTACATTCTTAGTGCTGTGTAAAAAGAACTTTCCCCGTAGCCATGTCGACAAATAAAGGTTCTCCCGAACCTAAACCTAACGCAAAAAAAATCAAACCTAATGCGATCCGTCAATCGTCCCTCTTATCTCAACCCTTCCGAAGTACCCAAGAGAGGGTACCCCGCGCCGTTGACTGACCCCTCATAGTCAGATGGAAACCGAAGCGAAAGACACTATAGATACTCCAGAAGATGATAACCATCCGAAGCGTACTTCATAGTTTCCCCAAAAAGACCCTTTGCACCTCGCACGTCAGGTTCGTAAGCATAGAGATTAGAACTCATAAGGAATGACCACCATAACCAGGTATATGCGTAAAGGTGGTATATAATTGAGATAAAAAAGATTTAAGGTGTGTGTTTCCTCCCTACTCCCTCTTCCTCGATGGGTTGTGGGTTTGGGGTGGAGTCGCACAGCTGAACATCCTGCCGACCTCAATTGTATACTGCTTGCATACACCAAGTACTGGTGGTTAAGCCAAGCATGAGCTCTACCACGAACCTCTTCGCAAAACACTTTCACCCTATTCCATAACATAGGAGCCGGAGTCAAGAGAAACACTGCGGGTTAAGCTAGTAAAGTTTCGAGTGATGAGACCCTATACTCACTAGAATTGACCTAGACCGAGGAAACTCAGAACCTTCGGAAGAGTAGTTGCAGTAGATGCTCTAACTACTCAGGCACCTTGCCCACCCTGTTATAGACAGGTAGTGCCTATCACCCTCCACCCTCTCGTATGGAGGAAATCGTCGTCACCCTGTAGACGATAGACTTCATTCTCCGAAGTGAACACTAGGATACCGAGAACCACAGGATAACCTCCGCAGCTAAGAATACTTGATCAAAGTGTGGAAGTAGTTGCGTTAAGCCTCATGACCCAGATCCCGAAGAGGTTATAGACTCGACACCAGTCCTGGTGTTAGTCGAAGGGTTATGCAGGAGCATGCACTTTCCACGCTAGAATAAACCAAAGTCTTAAAGGTTAATTGGACTATTAGGTGTTCCACGAATACCATCTCACGCTGAGATAGTAGAACCACCTCTAGAGATAGTCCAACACTCGTCTGGTGAAACCCTATCTTCCCGACCTCCAGGGTTTCCGCATCTCAAGCTTCGTTAGTGCAGGTTCATTTTGCACGAGCTTGAGATAGACACTCTATAGCATACAGATAACCGTAGATACGCAACCCATCCGATGATCTAGAAAGCTCTAACAACTAGTTGTCAGGAAACGCGAAACAAAAGACCACCCGAGCTCCCTAAGAACCAACCTGAAGGACCACACACAGTACGAGTAAGAACATTAGGAACTTCGGAATGGCGATCACACCAGTGATGATCTTACCATAGAAGAACACTATGTTCTAAGTGCTGAAAAGCTCTACCATTCCGAGAGCTTAGGACCATATGAGGATTCTCATGGAAATTTGGTCCAACCCTTTTCAGACCGCTACTACTTTCGGATATTCCACCGGATTCACACCCGATCGATCCACTTCTTAGACTTGATAGGTGATTTCCCGAAAAAACTCTTCGTGCCTCACTCATCTTGATAGAATCCATTGAGAACCATAACCTTGTAGATACACCAGTTGGAACCCACTAGCTACACGAGACGGAATCCGCATCCCGTACGTAAGGGTCTGATGGAATGACAAACACAGACCAGAGATCACTTGGGAATGCGAGGACAAATCGTATAGGAAGTACTCTCTTACCTCTACTTAGCCATTCATACCTACTTCCTTGCCTAGACCTGAATTTCGGGACGAAATTCCCTCTAACGGGAGGATGATGTGACAACCCAAGTTGTTCCGTTACCTTTCCCCGTTACCGTTAACGGAATATTCCAGTTTTTAAAAGTTCCGTTAATTAGAGGTCGTCAAGTAAGTAAATGTTTTATTTATTTATTTATTTATTATGCCGTTAAAGTCGTGATAAAAGGGAATAAAAACATAACACCCATTTCCATTTAATTGGAAAAAGTTAGTTTTTATTATTACGACCACTAAATCGGGTGCGACCAAAAGCCCTGTATAACGGCAGTATTGGGTAGAATTCCACTAAGCTCCAACTCCCACCCATATATAAAGGGGAGTAAACTCCATTTGGAGACTTTTTACCCTCTCTCTCTCTCTCTATACTCTCTCTCTAGACTCGTTTTCGCCCCGAATCCGCAACCAAACGCTTCCAAATCGTAAGTCCGCTTACCCTAGCTTATTCTAAACATTATGATTTGTGTTTATAGCCCAAAATTCGGACTTAGAAGCTATGGAAGAGGAGTTTACGGCCTAAGCTCCTCCTTAGGCCGTAAACACCTTAAATGAGGCCAAAATGACCCCGAAATGTCCCTAAAGGCTTGGAAATAAATTAAGGGATTTGCCAAGGAGAGTTTAAACATTAAATCACATGATTTTAGGGGGTAAAAGAGAGTTTACGGCCCAGGCATATGCCAAGGCCGTAAACACCTCTTAAACATGTCATAAATCCCCAAAAACACTCCCAAACCACCCTTGGACTTCATACATAAATTAGGGGCTTATCCTCTTGGGTTTAGATCATTTAAACATAAAGATTTGGAGGATTAAAAGGAGTTTACGGCCCAGACATGTGTCAAGGCCGTAAAATCCCCAAACCAAGCCAAAATGTTAGTTTTTACCCCCCAAATGGCCTTAAACTATCATTATAAATTACTAGCAAGGTATTAGGGGCTTGAAACTTCAATAAACTCAAAGAATGAGAGTTTACGGCTGTAAACTCCCTTAGGAGTTGTCCCTGGGCCGTAAACTCCCTAATGAAGCCCTTAAAGACCCTCAACCCACTCATGCCTTTTGGAATTGGACCTAGAATAATTCCATGATCAAGCTAGAACCCTTAAACACACTAGAACCCTTCACCATGATTTTATGGCCGTAAACTCATGGTGAGTAGTCCCTGGGCCGTAAACTAAGTAATAAGGGTTTACTCTCAGAGAGTAAACTCCATTCCTAAGCCATACACACCTTTAGACGCTACCCGGGACACCCCAAACACTTAACCAAAGTGTTTTCCGCTCCTTTGAGCGCGTATACTTGTTTAATTAGTATTAAATATACTAATTGTATGTGAACATATGTTATCATATGTTAAATAGGTCATTGTGTGGGTTCGAGTCCTTACGTGACACCGAACGCCCAAACGGCACCTTCGTCGGACCTACTTATACCAGGTGAGTTCATACCCCTGAATGAACCTTTTAAATGTTTTTACATGTTTTATAGGGGGGAATACAAGTTAAACATGTCAGTTATCATATCAATCACATGCAATTGATAACCCGCATGCACAAGATTTTACCACACTGTACACTGTTTTACCGAGTAGGATACTATGATGACTTTCAAAAGGGTTTTCAAACTGTTTCAAACTCTTACTTATACTGTTTTATTCAAAATCATTTCAAACCGATTTATAATGGTTCCAAGGATTTCTAGAGGTTTTCACACTGATTTTACCAAAGAATACAAAATGCGATTTTCCTAAATATAAAGGTTTTCATCAAATTTCTCTTTCACGTCGAATACTTATACTTGTTAGTTACCGTTGCTTCGCTTTCACTTATTGTAAACTCCTACTTAATAACGCTTTCACTTCCTGATATGCTTATACCTGTTATTGCCTCTACTTCGCTTATACTTGTAATCACTTATACTTGTTAGACGCTTCTACTTCACCAGTTGTCGTTTCCACTTCGTGATACACTTATACCTGCTGGACGCTTATACTTGTTCACACTCTTACTTAGTGATACGCTTCTACTTCACTTATACTTGATATCGCTTCTACTTCACTTAAACTCGATACGCTCCTACTTCACTTGTTATCGCTTCTACTTTGTGATACACTTACTTTTGGCACACTTATACTTCACGATAAGAATCCACTTGTTACACACTCAAGCGTAGTTAGATGTATGTATGTGCTTGTCTAGATGCATATAAGTAATAATTGAAGGACTTAAGAAGGCTTGTCCGCCCTATTTCCTTTTCTTCGTTGAGATGTGGTCTGGTGGGATCAGATGGCCGTCCGAAGTTCGTTTGATTCATTAGTTATATATTATGTATACGAGCATAGCCATATAGGAATTCTCTAGTCAGTTCAGTTAAGAGTCTCTACCTCTAGTCTACACTTACATTAGAAACACATTACCCACTATTTGGAAGTCTCTACCTCTAGTTCAGCACTTACACACTACCCACTATTTGGAAGTCTCTACCCACTATTTGGGATGCATCTTCAGGACACGGCCTTCTCCGTCGTCTAGTTGGTAACCAGAATCTCCTGTAGGGAGAGCGGACATTGTGTGTATAGATCTATACGGGATTGACACCCCCGCACCCAGACTGCTAGCTACAGTCCCGGCCTACCAAGCCAACGGGTGACAAATGTCATATTTTAGACGCTTGTAGGGCGTCTGGTACTCTAGTCAGTATGGTTACGAGTATCCCGAGTTACCTTATAATTCATTGGCTTTAAGGTAACGGTATTTCGCCGGCAATTTACACTGTATGCTGGTAACTCATTTTCAGAGTCACACTGTTTTGACCTTACAAGACGTATCTTTCATTTGATACTGTCTAGGGTCTGTATTCACTGTTTTAGACCTTACCAACTGTACCTTTCATTTGGTGCCTTCTGGGGTCTGTGTCTCCATTTGTTAGACTGAACCAGGCGTGTCGTTAGTTCGATACTCTCCTGGAGTCTATGATTACTTTGCCTTAGTCAGCAGTCCTCACTGCTGAGGCCTATGTTATTTCCCTGTTGTCTCTTGCTTTCTTTAATAAAAAAATTCAGTATTTTGATAATGATAGCAATTAAGGGAAAACCACTTTTTGCCACATAACACTGACCACTCTTGGTAGAAGGCTGCTTTATTATAGAAAATATAGGATTTTCTGGAAAGAACTCTAATACACTGTAAACACTTAAACTACTACTTTATAAAGTTATTTGGATAAATGTCACTAAATACTTATGAACTCACCAGCATTTGTAAAAATGCTGATACTCGCTTTTTCAAATAACTTGTATTCTCAGGTCAGAAATTAGACAGGTACACCCCCGGAGCTGTTGATGAAGACGGCTTAGTACCTTACTGTACTTATTATATTTGTTTGTATACTTTGAATTGTTGTAATGTAACCATGAAAAATTATTACTATTAATGCAATGTTTTGTTGTACTTTGATTACTATAATGCATATGTTGTGATACTTGACATGACGTCATCCACCCCAGAACGTTTCCGTCGTTCCGGTTTTGGGGTGTGACAAATTCAGGTTAATGTTTAAGGGACGATTAAAGTTACAAATGTCGTCTTGACTGGAATGATCAAGAGAAAGAAAGGAGCTACTGTTAAGTGAAGAAACACTCATATATAGCTTACTGGATTAAGGGCTTGTTTCTTTCTACTTAGTATTTCTTACTGGTTGTGAACAAGCCTCTCATCTCACATTTGAGTTTATAGGAATCAACAATCACTGTGAAACTTCTAGTGTTTAGATTTCTTACTGGTTGTGAACATTTGTTTCTTCCTTTTCTACCCTTCACTTGCAGGTTGATGATTTGTCAAGAATGTTCAGACTATTTTCCAAAAATACCCCATGGATTGGATCCTGTCTCTAGTATGTTTAAACAGGTTTTTGATTTAGGAGTTGGATTCTATTTTTTAAGTAGAATGCAGTTATTTGTATTTGTTGTCATCTGTTTTTATCTTTTTGACGCAAGGCAGCATGTTGCTGCTGAAGGCATAACCTTGGTCAAACAGGCAGAAGATGCTGCAAGTAATAAGAAGGCAGAAAAGAGATTGCAGGATCCTGCTACATGGCCAATAATGATCTTTAGGGTCTGCTAGAAGGATTGGAGATTGCAATTAAGCTTCTATCTAAGACTTCACGCCAAGGACTTGATGAATTTAAGCTAGCAATGTTTTACTTGATTTGGACATGAACCTTAAGATATCATATTTTGGCATGGCTAGAAGCTTTGGAGGAAACGAGACTCAAGCAAAAGTAAACACACAGAGAGTTGTTGGCACATAGTAAGCTAGATAATGCAATTGTATATAAATGACTTCATTTTTTATAACATTTACTCACTATTGGAATAATTATTTGTATTTGACATATTAGTGAAATGAATTATCTTTGTTATTTATGGTATTTTATTTTGTATTATGAGATTTTTTATGTATTATTTAATTTGAAAATTAGTAAATCAATAAAATGATATTTTTTTAAACATTTAAAATTATGATACGCAAAAATGTGTGTCATCTTCATTTATGAGATGACCTTTCTTGACAGGGGCTTTCTTGATACGCATTGCGTGTCATTAACACGCGCGTCGTAAGGTTACGACACGCGAATGCGTGTCGTCTTCCTTTATGACAGGGCCTTCCTTGATGCGCATTGCATGTCGTAAACGCGCGTCGTAAATGAGCGTCTTAAATGCGCGTCGTCTCTCTTTATGACAGGGCCTTCCTTGACGCGCATTTGCGCGTCGTCTGAGCCTTTTACGACGCACAATGAGCGTCGTAAAAGGCTGTTTTTCTAGTAGTGATTGGACTCTACAAAGTTCAATAGAATGTTACAAAATGTAAGTTATGTTGGTGATTTTAGTGTCACCATGTCATTTTAAGTAACTGGAACTAACATGTGAGCTAAGGGGCTTCATAGTTTGTACTCTAATATATGTACGAGGTTGTGCGGAGTGCACATATGTATAAGATCAAATTAGAAGTCGGTTCGACGACTAGTCTGGGGTCCGGGGGCAGTGCCCCCGGGTCCGAGGTTTCCAAAGGGGCAACTCCCTTTTGGTGAGGTCTAGGGGCAGCACCCCTAGCGGGGTCCAAGGGGCAGAGCCTCTGGCTGGGGTCCCGCTAGTTAAACCCTAATATCGTTTATGGTAATTTTACATATGGGACCATAGTGGAAAATTCAATTTCTTGAGGGTGTTTATGGTATAACTAAGGAAACTCGTTAGTTTTGGTAATCCTAAATCCTCATTAAATCTGGATTAACATTACTTGCTTCCAAAGCAATTAATGATGGACCAACCTAGTAAAACCCTAATATCGTTTATTGTATAAACGACTCTTCTTTTCAGAAGAGGATTACGATCTTAAGCTCTCGTTTTATCATATTTTCACATAATACTCTAGCATATTAGCTTACGATTTCTGTGCCTAGAATCGTAAGTGTCCACTTTGATTATCATATGCTGAATTTCTAGTAACTCAGGCATAGGGTAGAAATATCAGTTCGGAAAGTGATATCACGATCCAAGTCGGTATCCAGATCTCCACTAAAAACCCTAAATTTCCCAATAATTTATAGTAAATATTTAAGAATAAAAATATTTTATTTTTCTTATTAAAGAGCTCAATAAACATGGAACTCAAAATCTATTGAATACCACATTTGCATCTCATAATGGTGGACTTTCATACATTAAATGAAAATCATTTATCACTCCCATTAAACTCGCAAGCAACGTTGATTATAGTTTTTTGTACAGGGTGCATCCTTATAATGATTTTTTATTAATATAAAAAACGTCACCAGCCGGCTACTGCCTGTTCTTGGCATCTTGGGCGTGTTTGCGCTTATCTTTACCGGCACCGATGTCAGTATTATTCTCCGGATTCTTATTTTTTTTCCCCACGAGTCTCGTCCTCCTGGTGTGTTCTTTCATGAATGCGGTTTCTGTAAATGCAAGCAACATGTGGAAACAAGCTACTCATTAGCTTTCCATTTTCTGGTGAATCCGCCGATCTGGGTTTTCTTGTAGCATTTGGAAAACAAAAGGGAGTCAACATTTCATGAATAGGTTTTCTTCCGGCCAAAGCAATATCCCATCTAACCAGCTGGTTATTGTTTCTTTTTCTTATGTTCTGGGTTTCAAGAAGACATCTTTGTTTTCAAAGCTTTGTAAGTGGGGAACACAAACTAATGAATACCAGAGATGCCAATCAAGATAGCTTGACCCTTCAAGCCCGACCCATCCTTTTCATGTACTGAAATAGTAACCTTTGTGCCCTCTCCACGACATTAGTGTGTGTAGGTGAGTGAAGATGGAAGATTAAGGTGATGGTGGTGTTGGTGTTGGACCATTAATTGTTGAAGGCGTGTGAAATTAATTAAGGTGTTGTTAGTGTTGGACCATTTTCCGGTTGTCCTTCAAGAAAACAATGATGGATTAAACTTTAAAGCATACGAGGAATCGCAAGGATAAAGAAGAGGTTCTCCACTTCTCCCATGAAATGATTAAGGAAATTGGAAATTGATCTCTGACACCCCACCATCATGGAGTGATATGGTTCATGGATCTTCATTACTGATGGAACTACCGAAACATGTTGAGACCAACTGAACATATCTAATGCACCCCCACCATCATCATCGAATTCTCATGTCATGAATTCCTTTTGCTTTTTTTTTTTTAACTCATACATTAAAGTTTTTTTTTAAGAACAACGTTTGAAGATGACCACAGACTCGTTGGAGTGGTCATGATAACAGGTTAAACAAATAATAGCCGGCTAGAGTGACTATTTTGTATAAAAATAATCATTTTAAGGAAGTATGGTTTGAAAAAAAAAAAAAACGATACTAACTAAATATGTACATGGAAAATAGTTTGAACCCTTACATTAAAGGCTTACGTTTTTCTATGTAAAGACCTTATGCAAAGATATTTTCAAATTTCAATGTGACACGATTACAAAATTTTACTTTCATTTAATTATTTGTATTTGCATTTCTATCTCCTTTATGCCGTAAGTCTCCTAAAGACTTGATTAATTGATGTGATGATACATACCAACAGCACATACTATTAATTAAAAGCGCTAATTGATAGAATAGAAAATATTATTTATTTGTCCACTTATTGTAGGTATAATTTGTTGTACATACAAAAATATCTTATTTTACGTCATTAAGTTTTATTATATTCCACGCAACAAATAATCAATCAAATTGCTACCGAGAAAGTTTTGGTTATTCAATAGAATCAAGCCTCAAATTAATGCATTACATTTACAAAAATGTTTCATGCAACAAATCATCAAAGATACCTTGTTAAATTTGTGTAATATACGGATACAACAATACGTAATTATTTCTAACAACTGTTTAAAAAAATCAAAACAAATATGCTAAGAAAAAAAAAAGAACGGGAGATTGAATTAGCTTCGATGTAATTTATTTCATCCGTTAGACCTGACATTTCACATTAATTTTGTTGGGCTATACAATAAGCAAAATTTTGTTTGCATCCAAGTTTTTGGGAGAAAGAGAGCAATTATAGAAGGGTGTGGTGTACTTCAGTCTTCATTACTTGGTTAGGCTAACGTGTTTGGTACTACACAACTCATTTGCGGTACAAAGTACGAACTTTACTTTCTTAATCTTTTTTATTATAAAAATTTTCCTAATTCATTGGCTGGCTCAATCAATTTGGAAGCTCTAAGCGAACCAAAAATTTGAGACCCTTTGACAATACTACCAACTTTTGAGAAGTAAAGGTTAATTAGTTGACATTTAAAAAATCACAGCCATGATCCACAAACAAATGAAATATGTAGTTTTTGGTTTCATTAACCCTATGATCAAATTTTCATATATGTGAGTTACAACAGTTTGATCATCGAATTATAGTTAAATCTAAAAGTATTATTAATGTAAATCTAAGGTATTATCTTCTCTTGCTTTAAATGGCGTAAATACTTCACCTAATTAAGGTGGTTATTTGATGTAAAAATATCGTTGTCATAATAAAAAAAAGTTCTTAAATTATCTTGTTATTGTGTACATTCCACATGTATTCTTGTGATTGTCATAATAATTAAGGCTGATTTACCCTAATGCTTTATAATATATTATACTGTATAAACAAATTTTTAAAATTAAACCCCATTTATTAATTTAATTACATTCCTCATGCATCCTTTCATTAAGTAATAAGTATTAATCCTAACAAGTCTACACTCTAAAGTCTACAATACAAATATACAATCAATATCAATATATCATATGACATGAAGACAAGTTAACAAGATTATAAGAAGAATAGATGGATCATGGAACTTGCAAGAAGTAGTTTATTACCTTTTATGGAGATTGGAGAATGTAGGCTTCAATGGAGAAGGAAGAAACCTGAAACCGTATGCAGTGGAGAAGGAAGAAAGAGTCAGTGTATGCAGTTGTGCGGCACAACTTGTGCAGTTGTGCTGTGAATCAGAACTCAAAAGTCAGAAGTCAAGAGAAGAAGATTAGAAGATGATTGAGCAGATCAGTAGAGCAGGCGATGAGGGATTGAGGGCGCAAACACAAAAATCGTATGTAGTGGAACTATGGAAGAAGAAACGTTGTTTTTTTAGCCGTTTAGAGCCTTAGCCGATTAGGGATATAATACATGGATTCCTTGGTTTGTGGGGCCTTCTTGATGTGGGGGCCCTAAGCCCTAACTTTGATTTACATTGCATTAAGTCGGCCCTGATTGTCATATGAGTTTTTTTTTCATAGTTCTTCAATCTTATACAACCCATAATAAATAAAAATAACATCTTTCATATTTCAATGGATCCACTCACTTAAAAACATACAAACCAACATAAAATATAAGTTCTTAAGCACACGGTAGAAAAAGAGGAGAGAGGGAGAGAGAGAGAGAGAGAGAGAGAGAGAGAGGTGGAGCACTACTAGAAAACTCGGCAATTTCTGATGGCCATATCCATTGGAAAACTGTCGGTAAAGTCGATTTCCGATGGAATACCGATAGAATTAGATTTGTCGTAAAAAACCCGTGAGTAATTATTTGTGACGAATTTGTGACGGGTTGCCGACGGAAGAACGACGCCAAAATTACCGACGAAATAATCACCACGTACCGACGGACGCATTTAGTGATGGATTACCGACGGACATTTTATAGTGACGGATTACCGACGGATTCTATAAGTAACACATTACTTACTGACAGACTCATTTAGTGACGATTTACCGACGATACTCTTTTTTTTTTTCACGACAGAAGATTCTGTCACTAATTCGTCGATAAATGTTTTTAACAAAAATAATAAAAAAATATAAAAATCCAGTTTTTTCCCACACAAATACAGAATATAAACTAAAGTGAATACATAAAAAAAATACACTCACAAACTGTCACAAAATACGATTAACGTATTTGTTTAAACGTCTAATAATACACTAATTAATATCTCACATACCAAATTAAACATCATATGTTACATACGATTACCGATTGTTTAAGCATAACTAAAAAGTGTCACAAAATACGATTACCAATTATTTAGATTAGAAACATAACTAATTGCCTAGTTACAGATTTTTGGGAAAACTGTTTTACTTGAAATAGCCGCCATTTGTGCTTAAGCAAGGCATGTTTTTCCACATCTCCTCCAATTTGCAACTTCCTTTGTGCTTCAGTTTCGCGCATGCTAGCCATTTCATCACACAATCTTTCTCCCTAAGAATGGTAAGACAAACATATATAGTTAGTAAATCTACTAAACTTTTAAATTGTTATAGCAATGTACGTTGGCTTATTATATATAGGAACATGTTATCAATTATAATAACATACTATACTTTTTATCCTATATGGCAATGTACTTCTAATAACAACATAATATAGGGTATAAATAAAAATAATAACAATGTACTTTTGGTACTTTCTATAACTAAAAAGTACCAGACCTAAAATGTCCTCGTATTCATCTGGATCTGTTTATGTAATGTACTCTTTAGTCATTTTCATAAACTTTTTTTTCTAGTTATATTGTTGTACTTTAAAAGTACAAAAACATTGTACTTTAAAAGTACGATGATATAACAATGTTGTTTTGTTCAAGAAACAAAATATACAGATAAAAAAAACAAAATTTTAGTAGTTTATTAAAAAAAATTCCAATTATAGCATTGTACTTTGAAGAATATTAATAGATCCTTACAACAACAAGAGGTCACCAATAAACCTTTTGTTTCCATCTCCATCTGCATTTGTTACTAGCCATCCACAAGTATCACTCACCAATGTTCCTTCAAACTCAAACATCATGTCAAGCTCACATAAGCATACATATAAGACATATAATAAGTAATTACAAAAGAAACTTAACAGGGAAATTCTCATACATTGAATGCCTAATGACTACTTTGACTCCATATAATACTATGATAAAACACATTAGATTACCTAATGAACAATTTTATGAACATAATTTGTCAAGAATAACTATGACTGAATCATTGCAATGAACATTTAAGTTCTAGATAAAAAGGATTGGGTTCTTTAATCAACAAAAACCTAAGGGTGAGAAACCTTCAATCAAAATGCTATGTTATCAAACTAAACCCGAAATCAAAATAAACCCTAAATCAAAATAAATCCTAAATCCAAATGAATCCTAAACCAAACGAAACCTAAATGGAATTAAACCAAAAATAATTACTTGAAAACATAGAATCGATTCTCAAAATGGAAGGGAAGCAAGCGATGTGGTGTTAGAGAGTGGAGTCAGGAAAGAAAGAGAGTCGGAGAGAATGATATGGAGATGGCGATGGCAGGAAGATGATAGTGACGCGGTTTCGGTGAAGATGATATTAATGGTAGTAGATGCAGAGGGGAGACAGGTGAGAGATAGGGAAAAGAAAACGAGAAGTAAATGTGCAAATTGATCGAAGAGGGAAACCTAACCTAAAATCGAGCCAAATTTTTAGTGGAAGCATGATTATTTGATTTTTTTTCATTTCGTCAGTATCCAGTCACAGTCAATACCAAACCATTTTTGTGACTTCCCCCATTTTTCTGAACCAATTAAAAAAAATTCTTTACGCTTTATAAAATTGAGATGCGGAAATTTCCACTTAAACAAAACATTTTGAGATAACCAAGGTTATTTCATTTTATTAAAAACCTAGAGGATGTTATCGTTCATATCTAAACATACGTTACAATGTAAATACTAAAAGGCCATGAAATGACTTATTACAGACACATCTCTTTTTTCCACTCGACATCCTAACTAGACGATTGCAGCTTTGGTTCCACTACTTGTGATGCATAAAAATGAGTGGGTCAAGTTTGGGAAAAACCTGTTGAGATACGTAGCTTTTCAAGCCAATAACAATTCAATGATAAAAATTAATATCATTCCTACAAATAAAGCTATCAGATAAATTATATAGAATCTGACCTAAGACCAACTACCCAACTCAATTGATCCTCACATATCCTAAAGCAACGATTATCTGGAGGAATCACCAAACCTGATGGATCGTTTGAGCAACTGTTTGACTATACAACTCGGGGTGTCCTTTGCCAATGTAAGTCATATAAGGCAACCAATGTTCTGAGATTTGATAAATATAGTATCCCATTTTATCTACGTCCATGGGTTATAAGTCCATGCTAGCAACATAATTCACTAGGTTGCCTAGAATAGTCAAGTTTTGTCATCTACTCTGGTTGATGACCCATACATACTTGCCAGTTGTCTGATCTGGACCCACCATTTTTGGTCATCCAAGAAAGATGAGAAATATTCTGCTCTGATCTCACACACCCTACCCCAGTTATGAGACCTAATTGATATCTAACTTAATTTCAACTAAGTATCCTTTGAAAGTCTTATTCTTAAACCTAAGGCAAGACTTATAACTAAAGGCAATCAATTCCCGATACAATTTCCAATTCATTAATATTATCCTAACTATAAAAATAACATATATCAAAGATACTACAGACGAGCATTTAATGTCTCATATAAATAATACTTTTATTTTAGATTATGATCTTGATAGAAACTACGTAATGACCTAAAAAATGTCTAGTGATTGGTGAATCGGGCATAGCTTCGCCTTACACTTTTTCCAAAAGACCTAAATGTACATAATGCTAAGTCTTAGTCTATTATCCTAAGGGTTTAGATTTCTAAACAGTCCCAAAGTCTAATTCAAGATCTAAACAAGGAATAACCAAATAGGATCATATCAAAGGTATGATCCGTTTGGTATACAAAGTATACTGTTTGGAAATCTCACTTTAAACACCTCACTAAATCCAGCCTAGACATTACTCCCGTAAGTAGATCAAGCAATATAACTGATGGGTTTTGAGCATTCTAACACTTCCTAACATGCAACCCTAATAAACCTTGGATCTATGTTTGTCTAAATACATGCAAAATATGGTTTCCAAGGTTCATAATCCTATCTAGCATACATGGGGAACTTTAATCCTAAAAGGATGGCTAGAATTACATACCTTGTAGTTGATTTTGATTCCTTGAAACCTTGTGAGCCTAACACCCCAAGTGTGATGTCTCAAATGCTTCACACAACACCAAATGCTTTTGGAATAACTTTTGAGAGAATACAAACACTCAAAAAATTGGCCTAGCCCTCACTTCTCTTTGTGTAGCCGATTTTGGTGGAGGAGATGATCCTTATCTAGTGTGACACATCTAGGGTTACACCATGTAAACCCTAATGTGTCATGGCTCTTCATTTCCATGACCCATGGGTTTGTAACTCCCATGGAGCATCCATGGAGCATCCTATAGGTTTAACCCAACTTGATAATCCATGAAGCCTCTTAGCCCACTATACAAGTTATGGATGATTTACATAATCAACCGATATATTTAATTAGTTATCTTTTGATCACTTAATTAATTCCAAATTAATTCTTGATCAATACTAATTAAATAATATTATTAATATATTAGAACTTATAATATATTAATAAACTACAAGTGTTATTTCTCTCATTTAGTCTATCCAAATGCATGATGCCATGCAACCCAAATGGACCATGCCGAGTCGAGTCAAGTACATACCAGAAATAGTTATGGACTTAGACACCTTATCCAACAGTCTCCCACTTGGATAAGTCTAATAACTATAACTGCAAGTATGACTTCAGGAACCGATCAGCAATCGTAGCTCTTTCAAGGTCTCTCAGAACTGAGAAGATGATGATACGCCATTTAAGATAAGTGATCACATAATCCTCTATTCTAGATATCAACCGGACAAATACATGGAACAATGTCTTACTTATTGTCCAGCAGTTTGTTTCCCGATTTCCGATTTGTTTAACAAAGAACTTAATTGAACACATCAACTTAGTTCTGACCGGGCCCGATACATAGGTCAAAAAAAATCATCTAGGGGCCCAGATACCAGCTTCTAATCCAAGAAGGAACAGATAAACTTCGACTCATATGTTTGCTCTACTACTTATTGAATTATACACAAGAGCACGTTTTATAACATCGAGTTACCAATGCGTTTTCGTACAATCAATGCATAACCAACTCATAGGCAACAAATCATATCTCTAGGTTTGAAGACTTATATGATATTACCGTCTCATAATCACTCGAGATAAATTCCATGAAGTGATTCCAATGAAAGTGGGTTGAGTCCAATGCTCAGAACTTATGAGCACTCATGAGTGTTGTAGCCATGTCCAACAACTTAGACCTCTGCAATCAATCATGACAGTCTTGATTCATACCTACTTCCGACATATGACCGACTGTGGAGGTTCGAATAATATGATATACAAAACATAATTATTCTGGAAGTCAAAACATGCAAAAGAAATATAGTAAACGATTGACAAGAGATAGCAACACTTTACTCATAAATAAACACACCTTTTATTCATCATCTAATGTAAATTACACTTTAAAAATTTCGAAGATTATCTAACTACCAAAACTAATATCATCCTGCAGCCCTATGCTCCAAGCATGCTGGAGATGCTTAACCCGAGTCAGTCCCTTCGTGAGGGGATCTGCTGGATTCTCATCCGATGATACCCTCTTTGCCACGAGGAGTCCTTCTTCTATTCGATGTCTGATGAAATGGTATTTTCTGTTGATGTGTCTGGATCTCCTGTGATCCCTTGGTTCCTTGGCTAAGGCAACTGCACTTTCACTATCACAGAAAATTTCCATTGGCTCTTTAATAGCTGGTACAAATCGAAGGTCTCCAATGAAGTTCTTCAGCCATATCGCCTCCTTTGCTGCCTCGCTAGCTGCTATGTACTCTGATTCGCAAGTTGAATCAGCCACTGTTTCTTGCTTGGAACTCTTCCAAGAAATTGCTCCCCCGTTTAAGGTAAAGACCCAGCCTGACTGAGAGAGGGAATTATCCCTATTAGTCTGGAAGCTAGCATCACTATACCTTACAACTCTCAAGTCATCACTCCCACTGAGGGTAAGGACCCAGTCCTTAGTCCTTCGTAGGTACTTGAGGATATTCTTTACCGCAGTCCAGTGTGCCTTGCCAGGGTTCCCCTGATAGCTGCTAACCATGCTCAAAGAAAACGCTACATCAGGTCGAGTACACGTCATAGCATACATGATCGATCCTACAGCCGAAGCATAAGGTATTCGACTCATTTCTGCTATCTCAGCCTCAGTACTTGGGATTTGTGCTTACTCAATCTGGTGTTACTCTGGATGGGTAACTCTCCTTTCTTGAAGTCCTGCATGCTGAACCTCTTCAGCACCTTATCCAAGTAGGTACTCTGACTAAGTCCAATTATTCTTTTACTCCGGTCTCTCAAGATCCTTATCCCTAGAATATAGGCAGGTTCCCCTAGGTCCTTCATAGAGAAACACTTCCCAAGCAAGGACTTAACTTCCTACAGAGTTGGGATGTCATTTCCTATGAGTAGTATGTCATCCACATACAATACCAAAAAGCTAACTATACTCCCACTAGCCTTGACATATACACAAGATTCATCTTCACTCCTAGAAAAGCCAAATTCTTTGACTTTCTCATCAAAGCAAAGATTCCATCTGCGAGGTGCTTGTTTTAATCCATAAATGGATTTCTCAAGCTTACACACTCTATTAGGGTACTCTGTATTGACATAACCCTCTCGCTGACTCATGTAAACATCCTCAGCTAACTTCCATTAAGGAAAGCGGTTTTGACATCCATTTGCCATATTTCATAGTCATGAAATGCAGCTATGGCTAACAGAACCCTAATAGACTTAATCTTGGACACTGGAGAAAAAGTATCATCATAATCAACTCCTGGAGTTTGTGAGAAACCCTTTGCAACCAGTCGTGCCTTATAAGTGTGTACATTACCATCCATGTCAGTCTTCTTCTTGAAGATCCATTTTCACCCTACAGTCTTACGACCTGGTACATTCTTAACCAAGTTCCAAACTTGATTGTCATACATGGACTGTATCTCGCTGTCCATTGCCTCTTTCCACTTGGCTAACTCAGGGCCTGCAACGGCTTCCACGTAACTTTTAGGTTCATCCAGACCTATCAGTGTCTCATCACTGATAAGTGTATCACCTTCCGCAGTAATATGGAATCCTTAGTAATGCTCAGGTGCATTCCTAACCCTTGTGGAACGCCTCAGAGGTACAGACTTGTCAATTGGCTCAACAGGAGTTTCCTCCTCAAGTTGGGTGCTAGGTTTTGAAGTTCCTTCACCACTTGACTCTTGAATTTCTTCAAGGTCAACTTGCCTCCCACTGTTTCCTTGGCTTATGAACTCTCTTTCTAGAAAGACAGCCCTCCTAGCTACAAAGACCACATTTTCACTAGGTCTGTAGAAGAGGTAACCAAAGTATTTTTATGGGTAGCCAATGAAAATACACCTCTCACTTCGAGGTTCGAGCTTATCACGATTCTCGCGTCACGAAAGCCTCGCAACCCCAAATCTTGATGTGGTCTAGTTTGGGTACTTTACCAGTCCACATCTCATGAGGAGTTTTGGCAACTTTCTTTGTAAGGACCAGATTAAGGATATGGGCGGCAGTCTCTAAGGCATACCCCAAAATGAGATTGGTAGCGAAGCTCGACTCATCATGGAACGAACCATATCCAACAAGGTTCGATTACGCCTCTCAGCTACACCATTCAACTGTGGTGTCCCGGGAGGTTTCAATTGAGAGACAATCCCACATTCCCTAAGATAGTCGAGGAACTCTGAACTAAGATACTCACCACCTCGATCGAATCGAAGCATCTTAATGTTCCTGCCCAATTGATTCTCGACTTCCTGTTTAAATTCTTTAAACCTTTCAAAAGTCTCTGACTTATGCTTGACTAAGTAGACATATCCATATCTATTGTAATAAACTTTGGATCTAACACTTCCTAAGTGTGCATGCAACCCTAATAAACCTTGGATCTATGTTTGTCTAAATACATGCAAACTATGGTTTCCAAGGTTCATAATCCTATCTAGCATACATGGGGAACTTTAATCCTAAAAGGATGGCTAGAATTACATACCTTGTAGTTGATTTTGATTCCTTGAAACCTTGTGAGCCTAGCACCCCAAGTGTGATGCCTCAAATGCTTCACACAACACCAAATGCTTTTGGAATGACTTTTAAGAGAATACAAACACTCAAAAAATCGACCTAGCCCTCACTTCTCTTTGTGTAGCTGATTTTGGTGGAGGAGATGATCCTTATATAGTGTGACACATCTAGGGTTACACCATGTAAACCCTAATGTGTCATGGCTCTTCATTTCCATGACCCATGGGTTTGTAACTCCCATGGAGCATCCTATGGGTTTAACCCAACTTGATAATCCATGGAGCCTCTTAGCCCACTATACAAGTTATGGATGATTTACATAATCAACTGATATATTTAATTAGTTATCTTTTGATCACTTAATTAATTCCAAATTAATTCTTGATCAATACTAATTAAATAATACTATTAATATATTAGAACTTATAATATATTAATAAACCACAAGTGTTATTTCTCTCATTTAGTCTATCCAAATGCATGATGCCATGCAACCCAAATGGACCATGCCGGGTCGGGTCAAGTACATACCAGACATAGTTATGGACTTAGACACCTTATCCAACAATAACGACTTGGAATCATTTATAAATCTTACTTATACGTTCCTAGTAACGACTTATAACATGATTATAAATTACAAGCAAGCAGAGTACATGTAGCTCACTATAGACGAGAATCAGGATCTAAGCGAGCATAATATTGACTCAAGATCTCCTACTTGAAGGCTACTACTATGATGAGTACTCAGGCATCGTAGGGCTTTGCTACATGATAGAATGAAGGAAAAATGGGCTAAATAACGAAACTTTAAGAGAGAATTCGATAGGATGGTGTGAGGATAAATGAAGGAATGAGAGGCTATCTATAGGGAGATTTATTGGGATGCACGATGTGTGTCATGGTGACATGTCTCACTCCAGGTTTAGACATAGTGATGTGGTGAAATGTTGGCCTAACACGTGTTGAAAAGTGGGTAGGTTGTGTGGTCTTATCGGGCGCGTCGTGCGCCAGACGCGCACGCATACCAAATTCTAGATTTTCAAAATTGTGTATCTTCTTCATAGGAACTCCCTTTTTGACATTCTTTATATCTACAAGTAGCACCCGGCGAGATCTACAACTTTCATTTAGAATTTTGTAATGATTTAAATTTTCAAAACAATTTTTCATTTTTTAACCACAACATGTCTCATAAAGTAATCTCAAAAATCAAAATGTATCACATGTTATCACAGTAAAACATATCCCAGGATCTCGAATACATAAAACTCCATCAGTGTGTACAGATCATGTCAGTGCCTTCTCGTTATCCTCGCTAGTACCTGAAACACATATCACATAACACGGTAAGCATAAATGCTTCGTGAGTTCCCCAAAATACAACATACAACACATACGCCACTCAAGGCTATAACCCGGTACGACCCTCTGGTCGATGTGTCTCAGCGGGACCCTCTAGTCCCGTAGCTCATTGGACCCTCCGGTCTGGTCTAGCTCGTTGGACCCTTCGGTCCGATCTAAATCGTTGGATCCTCTGGTCCGGTCTAATCGAGGACCCTTTGGCCTCGTAAGTCAATGGACCCTTCGGTCTGGTCTATATAACACATAGCATACACGTAACACAATGCATTTAATCTCAATCGTACAAATATCACGTAAGACCCTATGGTCTACACATATATACCACTCTAGGTAATGTATAGTGAGAAGACTCACCTCGGGTAATCTCGGAAAGTCTCGAACTCGAATCACTGATCTAGCCTCGCCTAATCACATAAGTAATTATCTCTAATTAATACGGCTCTCAAAGACTAGACTAGTTCCTCCCTATGTTCTTAGAAGGGAAAAAGACCATTTTACCCCTCCAATGGTCTAATGTCCAATGGTTGACCAATCCATGAGATCAACTGAAGTCAACTCTAGTCAACGGTCCAACTTTGACGAGACTCGCCGAGTGCACTAAGGTGACTCGGCGAGTCCATGTGTGTCCTCTAAATCGTCTTAAGGCCTTACTCGACTCGTCGAGTTAACCTTTCACTCGACGAGTTACCACTGATCACGAATCGCGGGGCAACCCGATCCAACTCGTTGAGTCCTCTCATGAACTCGGCGAGTTTCTTCCATGACAACACTCATTTGACCTCCTGAGGTCAGATCTGTTTCTATAACTTATAGATTTGGCCTTCTAACGCCCAAAAATCACGTAAATGTCTGAACTTTACGTTCATGCATCGCACATATGGCTCTTTTTGATGAAATAGCTCTAAAAATGAAGTCCTAGGCTCAATGTTCTCATGTAACAGCATAAAGCTTGGTTGTTGGGACACTTTGGACCTCTCAAGGTCCAGATCTGAAGTCTATTCCTCAATGGGACTTCACATGCTCCATATTCCAACTAAAGAAAAGGTAAAGAAACCCTAGATTCAAGAGATCTACTATATACACGAAATAGGCATGGATTCATACCTCAACAGCAACCTTTGAAGAAGTAATGGTAGGTCTGAGCTCCTCAATCAACCTAGCTTGAATCCCTTCTCTCATTCTTGCAAGAATGCACTAATGGAGATGAAATTAGCTCCTTCCTTCACTCTCTATGCTCTCTGTTTCGTTTAGGGTTTCTCAAGGGTGTGTGGCCGCAAATGAAGGCCATAAGTACCTTTAAATAGGGATCAGGCCCAAGGATTTAGGGTTTCTGTCCACAGCGCGGACTCGTCGAGTCCCTTCATTAATCCTAGTCAGCAGTCGCGATCCTACTTGACGAATTTAGGCATCAACTCGCCGAGTCCCCCTCCTTGACTCAAAATAAATCCTCAATTTATGATACTTGGAAATCCGGATGTTACAACTTCGGCGGCTAATTTTGAATTTATATTTTTCACATAGGCTTAGATTGATAAAGCCCATATAAAAACATAGCTCTCTCATCCGGTGTCCGTTTTTGGACTTTTTATCGTTGAACACCTATTAACGAGGTCTTCAACTCTCATTTAGATTATTTTTGCTAAAAGTCGACCGATCTAAAATTCGATTTTTGAGCAGAATATTGTTATGCCGAATTTTAGAAAAATCATAACTTCCTTTCACGAAGTCAAATTTAGAGGCTCTCTATATGCAGAGTCGTGCTGGTTAAATCGAGAAACTTCGAAAAAGCATAAATTCTTCATATGAAGTCATATTTGTACGCTCCTCATATCTCTGGAATCCTTACGACGTATACTACATTTAGGTTAAGATTAATTGTCCTAAGTAATCTTTTATCGTCGCCGTGTATATTAATTTTATTTATTATATTATTAAAAACACATAATATCCTATATAATAAAGTTTAGAAAACAAGAATGCAAAACAAAATAACCAAAACAACTCTTTGATTAATCGGAAACTAACTCAAAACCAATATTTTTACAATCTGTTCTCATAATCATAAACTCGATTATGAACATGTATATATAGCCTAACAAACCAATTTGTATTAGACTAGGAAACTTATGACTAACTTGCCATAAACTAAACTTTCCATAAACTAGAATTGCTTGGTCTCCAAGTCCTCATCGACTTAGGATTCCAACAATCACCCCCGAATCTCTAAGTCCTTCTAGAGAATTCTTCAACCCAATCAACATCCTATTATCTCTTTTCACCACCCGACCTCTTTAATCAAGCTTGTTCTGAAAGCACTTTTCCACCGAACAACAAGACAAGGTCACGACCACCTTTACCGTCTTTCGTCACCCGCAAAACGAGCCGAATCAAAGTCACCCGCTTTCATGTCTTCCCGTCCGTTTATTCTGCGCTTCCGGTTAGTCGCTCTACCTTAGAACAAGATCGATCAAGAAAAATTGAGGTTGTTGTTAAGATGCTTCAAGTTGCGCTAAAAAACAATCCACACCCCTTAAACCAAACTCAGATCCCGTCGCGTCTGCCCCGCAGCAAAGGGCTACAATTTTTCTTAAAAGTGACTCTCAAACCGGCACCGTCTTCACCTCACTCTGATACCAATTAAAGTTTAGAAAACAATAATGCAAAACAAAACCACCAAAATAACTCTTTGATTAATCGGAAACTAACTCAAAGCCGATGTTTTTACAATATGTTCTCATACTCATAAACTCGATTATGAACATGTATATATAGCCTAATAAACCAATTTGTATTAGACTAGGAAACTTATGACCAACTTGTCATAAACTAAACTTTCCATAAACTAGAATTGTTTGGTCTCCAAGTCCTTATCGACTTAACATTCCAACATATAACACATAAACACATAAATATGTGAATAATCATTTCTTATTCATTCATATAAAGGTTACAATGGTTGACCAAAGCGATTATAAACTATAATCTAATCTAGCAGGAAATGCAGACGTTACAATTTCCAATCCAATAGAAAATATAAATAATTTATTATTATTATTATTATTATTATTATTATTATTATTATTATGTGATATTTTAGGGATTTCACTAATATTTGTGCTTATGGCTTTGTGGTTCAAATGTTTCAGGTACTTCCGATTCCAAGGGAAGAGTCCGACATGATTGCACTGCATCCACGAGAGATTTCATATTTATGATTTTTGTTACCACTCTGATGTTTTGAAAATACTTTTGATACTATTTCTATTTTTGGAAGAATGAATGGATATTTTGGTTGATTCAAAAACAAAAATTTTATCCGATATTTTTAGGACGTTCCAGTCCCCTTACTATGATGGACCATCTACTCAATTTTCCTATTCATTGTTACCAAACTCATCCATTTAGACCTTTAATTTTAAGTTTTTCCCAATTTTATCGGTCCCCTTACTATGATGGACCATCTACTCAATTTTCCTACTAATTGTCACCAAAATCATCCATTTAGACCTTTAATTTTAAGTTTTTCCCAATTTTAGCTCGGTTCCATATTTTACTTTATTCCTTTTTAATGGAAAAATATTCATTTTCCTTGATTTATTCCTTTTTAATAATTTTCATAAGCCTTTTATATCCATCTTTAGATTAATAATACGTTCTCCCTTTGGATTTTTGTAACATTGTATTGTTTTTATTTGTGTTCTACGTCACTTGGGGTTTCGTAGGTTTTGTCAATCAACCGTATTACTAGACAACCAAGTAATTCATCAAATTGTAATTTCGACACCACCAACCATGCCCCCTAACAACAACCAAGCCCGTTGATAGCAATATAAGTTTTGGACCTTTTTCCCTATGCGACCCATAAAGAGTGTGATGCCCTCATTGCATATGCCAAAGAGGCCCAACTCCTTTTTTTTTCCAAAAACTAACCATCCAGTTAGTTTATATGTCCCTCAAAATATTATTATTTATGTTATTGACTATTTACACTTTATGTATAAACCATTAAGTTCACATAACATGAGTAGTGACATGAACATATTATGTCATATGCACATAATCCAAAGTTCCATACTATAACTCCTTAAAGATCTTGGCATTTCTTCTTACAGTATTAGGTGTTGTTTGTTTTTTTGAAGTCAAAATGTCTGCAGTCTGCGGACCACATCTGCAAGCCTCTGCGGCAGAAGAGGTGGACCAAATGTCTGCAGTATGCAATAAGAAGATTGTTTGTTTTTAATGTCTGCGGGATGTTAAAATAAATTGATTTTTTAAACTTAATTTCATATCATAAACATTAAAAATACATTTTTAACAAAAAAAAAAGAAAAAAAAAACTGCACGGTGGCCCATGTTTTTTTTTGTTTAGGTTAAAATGAGGTCTGAAGACCTTTGAAGACAGTGGTCCATGTCTGCGCCAGGAAGACCTCGCGTAGACGTTTTCTGATCTGCGCACTTCCAAAAAACAAACAATCTGCGAGGGCATACGTCTGCGCGTTGTCTGCGCAGCGCAGACAAAAGTAATTACGCAGATCTTCACACAAAAAACAAACAGCCTCTTAGTCTTCATGACCTACCTATTAAACCAACACTTTAACGATAGATAAATGTCATCTAACTAACAAATGCTCAAACTAAGATTTTATAATATCCCTCTCTATCTCTTAATGTGTTCAATTCAACAAAACTCATGATACTATCATTCAAAATCATATTAATATTCTTTTATTGAGTAGACTACAAGAATACACATAGTGCTTCAACATCGATTGTTTCTAAATCATTATCCTTATCTAATTCATTAAAAAGGACTTATTAATAGAATCTATATTAGACTTTACTCTATCTCTTCACTATCCTTGAAATCCAAAAACAAGTTCAAGATCTTCTATAGTCCCTTGCTAATGACAAACAGGAGAAGTGTGAACATACCGCCAAAAACACTTTCATCATATGCTCACACCAGCAATGATAGTAAAGTATTACCATAATATTTTAAGTGATGATATATGAAAGTATCCCTACTATCCTTGATATTGAAAAAATATCCTCGTACTTTAAAGAATCTGCTATATTTTCCCACTCATTGTCACTAAATTCCTTTATTTAGGCTCTCAATTTTAAGCTTTTCCCACATTTATCATTTTAATATTTTATTTTGTTTTGTTTTA
The DNA here is from genome assembly GCF_051521515.1 of Lactuca serriola. Taxonomy (NCBI): domain Eukaryota; kingdom Viridiplantae; phylum Streptophyta; class Magnoliopsida; order Asterales; family Asteraceae; genus Lactuca; species Lactuca serriola. Next base: position 263,641,875 of record NC_136412.1, on the reverse strand, counting down.
ATGTCAAACTTTTTCCTTGATTTTTTAAATGTTTACTTAAGAGCTTAATTATAGGAAATTAGTGTCACTTTTTATTTTCATAAATTTAGCAATACCTACCAAATTTAGCTACATGAAGGAATTCCATAAGTCTTTTCTAGGCATCTTGAAATTAAAAGTATTTTCTCTCCTTGGGTTTATTGAATATTTACTTGTTCTTACTGTTTACGTTAATTAGGGTTTCTTCGGTTTTGTCAAACGAAGATATTAATAGCATATCAAATACACTAGCAAGCAGCAAGTTACAACTTGACATGACTAACAAAGGCAACGGACGATATGGATCTGTCTAATAACAAAATATATTTTATGTGATTAAGGATCAAATTGGCCATTGCTTCGAGCATGGTTCAATATCCTTTAGCAATGGTGTTGCAAATTGAAGGGTAAGGTTGGACCTAAGAGCCACAGTGACCATCGATAGTGTTATGGCTATTTGTAGTGGCGATCTATAGCAAGGACAACCAAAACTCTCTAGGATCAATTTTGACAGTAGGTTACTCAAAATGACCAATCCAAAATCTATATCACTAATCATACCAATAATAATAATCATTGGCAACCAAAAAAGTACAAAATGCCAAGAACAAAACATGAACAATATGAACATCTAATGAACAAAGGACTTTAATGATAACATTATTAGATAACCTATATGAAATAGGAGTAATAATTATGTTAATACTTTCTAAAAAGAAAATCAAAACATTTAGGAAAACAAAATTTCATTTGAAGTAATTCTTTAACTATGTTGAAGAATATGATAATGAACAATCAATATTAATTTGATTAATTAATAAGTTATATGTATATTCTAGTTGTGGCTCTGATACCATTGTTGGGATTGATAATACCAAATAATTATGTAATCGTGCACAACGGAACCAAATTACCAGTTTAAAGTTTTATATCCCCAACAGGCATAGATTCAATTAGAACGAACATAGATCTACAATTATCAACCACACGGTATTCGAATTACTACGTCATGTATGTAGTTTTCCTTCGGTGTTGGAGAGCAATTACCAAGAACATGTTACCATATATATATATATATATATATATATATATATATATATATATATATATATATATATATATATATATATATATATATAAGTAGAGGTTCATTTGAGACCACCTATATTTTGTGAGACATAGAGACCAAATATTAGTCATTGATCAAATTTGATCTTGTGGTTCAAAAAAACCCTGATTAAAGCGCTTAATTAAACACTCAAGGGTAGATTAGTCAGCTTATAATCATATAATGAAATCCCCTGATTTACATGATCTTTCCTTAATCAACGTAACAAAATCAGATTCGCTCTTTCATCCGTTGATTTCCTCATATGGTTTTCTCAATCGCAACAATATGTTGATTGAATGAGAAGCAAAAAACTTGAGTTTTGTACGTTAATTGTCACTCACGCTACGATGATTTGTGATTTTACAGGCTTATTGAAAGAGATTTCAACAATTAATCAGTAGTTCACATCGATTTCAAGCTTTCACGAGCGACTGATCATCAATTGATATCTTCGATTGAGATCGTTTTCAGCAATTGGAGGTTTCTTCGGAATCAGATCTTATCCCCATCATTTGATGATTTTCAACTTCAGAGCTAGATTGAAATTGATTTTTCACCAAAATACGCTTTCATCAAGTTACATAAACCGATGTTAGCAATTGATCATAAGATTCATATCGCTTTCAATATTTTCAAGCTTCGATTTTGCTTCCTGGTAAGCTCTTTCAACTATTCATCATCATCGTCATCAGATCGAGATCGATTTTTAGCCCCTTCAAGCTTTGATTTTTACTCCTAGATCTTAAATTTTCAATCTAATAATGTATGTACAAAACAATTACTGTTCTCTAGCAAATTCTCTTAAACTATACATGCATCCTATGTGTTTGATGAAAATCCTGAATGAACAAAGAGTTTGATGTATCATTCCTCTTTCCCATGACTAATGTCTTCTTTAAGAATTGGAGTATACTTCTTAAAATATGAGTCACAATTGGTATAAAACAATGTAATGTTAACTACTTTTATTATATTTACCATAGTTACGTTAAAACATGTTTTTTTTGTCAAACATAAAAATACTGGAGATAGCATAGGTTGGTTTGAATATGCTCTTCTTAAGTTGTAGAAAAGGATTGTGCTAAAGAAAAGATTATATGCTCTTAAATTTACCATATGTAAATTCAGGCGCCTGATATACATAAGATGTTTTTAGAATATGATCATTATTATAGTTTTTTTTTTAATTTTTTTTCATCAAACACAAAAGGTTGGATGTCTCTTTTAGCAATGTTTATTATTCTTATTAATGTGAAGTATAGGGATATACTAAGAAAGATTATTAAATTCAGAGTATTTTTTGTCAGTGTTTACATTGTGTCTTGTATGATCAATTACATTACATAATACATTATTATGATGTATAATGTTGGGTCAAAATATGGTTTATACTTTGCTTTTCTGGGCAATTGTATTTTTCTGTAATACTTTGGTGTTTACAGTTATGTTTACGGTTGAATTTACGGTCGTAAACCCATTTACGGCCCATGTTCACCAAGCCCATATTCTCCAAGTATAAATATAGGTGTTAGGATGAGGAGTAGAGATTGATGAACCATAGAGATTGTACGGCCAAGAGAGAGAGAGAGGAAGAGAGAGCATATTGTGTAAGAGAATCTATTGTAAGGAATTTCATTCATATCATCAATACAATCAAGATTCTTAATATTCTTCTTCTCCTTCTCTTCTTATTTGATCTGGCATCATCCGTTTAATTGGGATTCCGCACCATCAAACGGATCTGATTGATACACAGGCAAATTAGGGACTTACAATTGGTATCAGAGCCAAGTTGTATCAGTCAATTTTGTCAGATTTGGGGAATTATTTGATCTTATTTTCGAAATATTTTTGCGTTTTTGGATAGATCTCGCAAAAATAAAGGGGGTTTGTTCTTCGTGTTTTTCATAAAAAAAAGGTTTTTGATCGAGTTTTGGAGCAAAAAGAGGTGAAAAACGTTGTTTTTCACGTAATCTTTGAAGGGTTTACGGCCGGAGCTTACTGCCGGAAACAGTTCACGGCCGACGGCTAGGGTTCCAGAGTTTGCGGCCCGAGGTTTACAGTCCGAGCTTGCGGCTCGGAGTTTACGGCGTCGGACTCGGCCTCGGTGGTTTACGGCCTAGCACCTCAGTTTGCGGCCAGCGTCCTCGCATCAGCTTCCTCGCCTCGCACAACGTTTAATTAAAAAAAAGGGGGGCGTTCCAGGTTTCGAACCCACGACCTCCAAATCAAGAGCACTGCGCCTTACCATCTCAATTAGCCACATCCTTGTGTTTTTACTTCGAAATTTAAATTATAAAATGTCCTTCTCGGTTTAAACATTCAAAAATTGGCACTTTTAACCCAAAATTCAATTCCTTTTAATTTTAAATTCCTTTTCATCCAAAATAAAAATAATTCAAAAATAATAATAATAATAATAATAATAATAAATAAATAAATAAATAAATAAATAAATAAAATATAAATTAAATTAAAATTAATAAATAAAATTATATTTTAATTTTTGACTTTTATTTTTAACTTTTGACCTTAAATTTTGACTTTGACTTCCAAGTTTGACATTTGACTTTAAACTTTGACTTTTTCGTTTAACTTTTAAATTTTCAAATTTAACTTTTCGGTTTGACTTTTCAAGTTTGACTTTTGAGTTTAACTTTTTAAATTTGACTTTTAAGGTTGACTTTTATAATCAAAGGGTTTGACTTTTAAGTTTGATTTTGGCTTCTAGTTGTGCTTTTTAATTGATTTTAAGGTTTACGAGGCAGTTGAAACATGAAAGAGAGTCGTCAGGATATGTTAAGATAAAATTTCAACATTTTCGATTATATCCCTGGAGAAACCCTCGAAACTCAGTTGCAGCGATTTACTACACTTATTACCGAGATGAATATAGCTAAGATCTTCTTGTCTAAATCTAAGATAAACAAAAAGCTATTGAATTCACTTCCAAAATCGTGGGATATGGACGTGGCTATCATCAAGAAGACAAAAGATCTCAATCGTCTTAGTCTTGCTGATGTAATTGAAGAACTTGATGCTTTGAAGTGTGGAAATACAGTGAGTTCTGCAAACATCTCGGTCAATGAAGTTTTAGGTTCTCAATCATGTGAAGTTTCATGTACACTATCTAGTGAAGATACGATTAAATTTCTTCGGGAACAAATTGATTTATTAAAAAGAGAAGTTGAGGACCTGAGATATGAAGGATATCAACTCAGGAAACGACAGAAACCCCTGAAGGCTGAGTTAGAAGCAAAAACCAAGGACTTTAGGAAACTTCAGGAAGAGTATAGCAATAAGTGTGAAAATTATGATTATGTTAAGAGACAACTTGATGCTGTAACCGAAGAACTTGACGCTTTAAAAATTAAGTGTGGAAAAACTGATGTCAGTTTCAAAAATTATACTGCGTCAAGTCAGACAGTCGAGTCCTTATATGAAACCCAATTAAAATTCAAAGAAAATCAAAACAAGGGTCTAGGGTATGATATTGTACCTCCTCCTTATAATCATAACTACACATCCATCCCTATGACACAGGACGAAACTGACAGGGAGCCACATCTTCGATATGGAAAACGAGCTGGATTTGTGTCAGGAGGAGTTATTAATGTTGAAAATACTAATGTTTCTACTTCATGTGCAGGTAAAGTAGCAGAAGATGAGAACAAGGAGAAAAACATTGAACAAACCAACATCTCTTTGAACTCTGAATCTATTTCTTCGAACTCAGCTGCTTCTGATCAACCTGCCGTTGAGAAATACATGCCTCCAATTCCAGCGCAACAAAATGCCTATTGCAAGCGTGCATCTGGGAACAATAAGAGACAAGGCAAGGATACGCCACCAAGGGCAGGAATAAATAACTTCATAGTGAAGAAAAAGACTTGTTTTCACTGTGGAACACCTGGACACATTGCCAGAAATTGTCCTAATCGTGCATACGTTCCCTACTATGCACAAGGATGGAAAAACACGCCAAGTGGGAGATACTTCAAAAGAAACCCTTCCAGGTCACATTTAGACAATGGTGACTGGAACGTGCACAAGGCCAAGAATCAAACCCACAAGGCAAAGAATCCGAATTCCAAGGGAAAGAAGGAAATGTCGGCCAAGAAGCCCAATCCAAGAGATGCTCTAGTGAAACAAAGACCGGTTAGGTCAAAGTCATCTCGGCAGCCGGCTTCAAGTTCCAAATCAAGTGTCGAGGCACCCATCGGATCGAAAAAGAAATGGGTTAAACCCGAATATAGATGGGTACCAAAGGTCAAAACTCCCAAATCTTCTAATGACTCTAATATTTCATTGTCTTTTGTTTGTGATAAACAAGATATGTCATGGGAGAGAGTACCCTGCAAGGCTGAAAAAGGTCGACCCAGTTTCAAAATGGACTGGGTTCCAAAGACCAATTAATCCTGCTCTGTGTCGGAGCAGCCATGGAGGCATATCATCAGACTTCGGTTTGTTGGTAGTGGTTGTTCCAGGCACATGATAGGAGACATCTCTCAACTGTACAACATTCAGACCTTTGTTTGAGAGTATGTGTCCTTTTACGGGAAAGGAAGAAAGGAAGAGATCTCAAATGGGGTTAGTGCTTAATGATATGAAGAATTTTCGGATCTGTTCTGAGATTATGCTTGCTGTTCTCAGACCTTCTGAATGCAGATTCAATCGGTGAATTACGGTTTGCGTTTTCTTCTCTATACTTCTGAGTTTTTCTTAAGCTGATTCGCTTTAAAGACTAATTTTTGTTTTAGGATAGTTTAAATTTGCGCATTTACTTTCGTTTCTCTCCTATGCACAAATTTAGGGGGAGAAATAAAAACAAAACAAAAAAATTTTTAAAAAAATTAAAAAAAATCCAAAATCATTACAAAATCAGAAAATAAAAAAAATATGGTGTTAATGGAATGTGCTTGCAGGAGATGTTTTGGGAAATGAAATTAGCAAGTGATAACGGGCAATCTGAATCGGCGTAACGTACCTAAGTTAAATCGTCTACGCTCTGTGTTCGATGCGCTGGTAGGCACAAAAGATTTTAAATGGACTTGACTAGGGAGAGTTGAACCTAATGAATTTAAGGACTTGACAAACTTTGACCTAGTTAGATCCTTTTAACCTAATGTCACGACGCTTGGATAGGTTGAGCAGGGAGATATACATGGGAATCTACCGGTCACATTAAATAACCCATATCTAGAACTGTGGATTCACTTTTCCTCGATGTGCGGATTCTGTCTTTAATTCCGGTTGGATGGGGCGACTGGTAAATTCCGATAAATTAGGTCTGTAGAATATCATTTTCTTTCTTTCCGTCTGTTATTCATATGTTGTCTCCTTTGCGTGACCTCCAATCCGACCTGGTACACAACATATGCAACTCTATTTCTCTGCATGTTATATATATGAAATTCCTCTTATCTGTTAGCCATATGTTGTCTCCTTTGCGTGACTTCTAATCCGACCTGGTACACAGCATATGCAACCTTCTACTTCTCAACCCCTCTGAAACAATAAGTAATAGAATCTTGAATCTATCCTCTCTCTGAATGGTTGTCTACTCACCCGGTGTAAGGAGTACTCTGGAAGTTCTTGATGGTTGGGGCATATCAGGAAGCGGGAAACACGTTCTAGTACACTTAAAATTGAACACGTACAAATTGTCTGTAGATCTCGCTGCTCGATTTAGGTGGACAATAATATCCTTGGTTGTAGTTAGTTAAATGGTCATAAGAAAAATTTATTTAAGAATTAGGGTCAATCATGATAATAAAGTTATAATTAGATATATGCATGTATCATGTCATTGGTAAATTGTCCAAAATATTTTCACAAATGTTTCGTGTTTAAGTGGACCACAATATTGGCGATCAATCAGACGAAGATGTGAAGATAAGGGTACCGACAAGTAGAATAAGGCTGTCCAACAACTTTGATCCCAAATCACTCTTAAAGTTAGCTATTATTTTTGTTTTTGTTAAGTTTGTTCATAGTGTTCTTCTAATTTAAATAAAATGGGAGAATTAAAAATAATAAAAAAACAAACAAAAATCAAAAAATTCAAAATAAAAAATAGTGTTATTTCTGTTTTACTTTTGTTCTAAGTTTTCTTTTTGTTTTGTTTTGTCTTGAAAAGTGATTTCAGGTATAGATAAGACTCATGGAGCTTGTGTTGAAGATTTTTGAGCCAAAGTCTCGTCCGTAAGCATCGAAGAATTCTCATTCGAAGGAGCAAGAAATGAAGATTATTCTTTCAACATTCAATCCTTCAACCCCAGAAGCAAGGTGAAGTTGAAATTGAAGATTATGTGACGGATTGCATTGAAGCCTCCTCAATCAGTCTGTCGTTATCGTTGTACCTGCTGAAGTGATCCAGAAGATTTGTTCTCTCTGAAGATTCTCAAGCTGAAAGCGCTATCTTTCAAGAATCAGTACGTGAAGCCTCCTCACCCAATGTGCGTTCAGAGTCAAATCTTGAAGAAAAATTCAAGTGCTTAAGATGAAGTCATTCATTGAAGATTCATCAAGTTTATCTTGAAGTTGTGAAGAATTTGAAGATAAATGTTGAAGCCAATCTCCCAATAAAGATCAACAAGAAGAGCCAGCTACTTTTTTAGGGGAGCTTGTTGGGTCAATTAAGAAAAGAAAGCTATAAACCAAAGGGGAGATTGTTGGGTCAAAATATGGTTTATACTTTTCTTTTCTGGGCAATTGTATTTTTCTGTAATATTTTTGGAGTTTACGGCCGTAAATACCTTACGGCCGTAAAACCATTTACGGCCCATGTTCACCAAGCCCATATTCTCCAAGTATAAATATAGGTGTTAGGGTGAGGAGTAGAGATTGATGAACCCTAGAGATTGTACGGCCAAGAGAGAGAGAGGAAGAGAGAGCATATTGTGTGAGAGAATCTATTGTAAGGAATTTCATTCATATCATCAATACAATCAAGATTCTTAATATTCTTATTCTCCTTTTCTTCTTATTTGATCTGGCATCATCCGTTTAATTGGGATTTCGCACCATCAAACGAATCTGATTGATACACAGGCAAATTAGGGACTTACATATAATCACTCATAGACTTCATTTTCAGATCATTGATTGTATCCATACTTGATTCTAACAATTATTTCATTTATGGTTGCATATAGTTGTAACTGATGAAGCTCAACTTGAAAGGAACTTGAATATTTCAAGCTATAAGTTTTCAACTAGAATAATCAAGATTAACAAATATGTAATAGATTTTATATGTCACAAACATGTAATATTTTTTTATGGTTTTTGGTGCATTGTTACCGATCAAACTATAACATTATTTTGTAAAAATATTCTATATGTACATACAACATATTTTATTCTTTTAGAATATTCTAATTTTATACATGTTTGGAGTTAGCCTATAATTTTTGATAGCAAATAACACATAACATTATTCTATTAGAATAACATACATCTCCTTTTTATAATGACAAACATATAATATTATTTTACTATAATATTGTACATACAGACTTTAATTTTAAGCTTATCTAGTATGTGAAAGATATTACCAACATTATACGACATTAACTACAAATTTCATGTATTATTATTTATAGCATAACCGTTCTTGAACCATAATATAATTTTATTAAACATGCATTCACCAATCTTTAAACCTTCAGACCATAACTACTATTTAGCAAAGATTCAACTGTTCATGTTGTTCAAAATATAGAAAACATAGTTGCAATTCAAAAAAAAAGGATAATCTATATTTATTAACCATTAAACACTTCTAAATATTTTATCAATTCAATAGTCGTCATTCCATTTCTTCCCTTTTTGCTCCAAGTTAAGATGTTTTGCTTGATCACATTTTCCAAACACCAAAAGAATTATTATACATGAACAATATTCCAAAAGAATTATTATACATGAACATGCAACCTATAAAATTATTCTATCAGAATATTCTACATATACATAATAATTAAGTCTTATTAACATTACATATATCTATAAATTATAATATATTTTTTTTGTAAAAAGGTCATTACATATAAATCTATAAAAACCAACAAAATTTAACATTATTCTAATAGAATGGTCGAAATGTCAATTTTTTTGAGACAATAAGACCATGAGACCACTTTTCTCTAGTAAAATATTCTAATATTTCAGTGTTCATAAAAATATAATATACGTAATATTCTAATATTCTAAAACATAGAACAATATTCAAATAAAATTATTATACATGAAAATACAACCTATAAAATTATTGTATTAGAATATTCCTCATATACACAGTAAGTAAGTTTTATTAACATTACATATATCTATAAAATTCTAAAATATTATTTTAATGTAAAATCAACATTTAACATTATTCTAATAGAATATTATAAATGTACAAAAAAAACCTATAACATTACTCTATTAGAATATTGTACATGAACTATAACAAAAAATGAACATTTGATCATAAAAAGTATGATATTTCAGATTGGTTAAAGCATAACTATTTTTAACCAGGACTATTATTTTGTGAAACATTCACTAGCCATTGAAACAACCATAGCTATTTTTCAAAACTAAAAAAAGATAACCAATATTTAAACGAACAAAACACTACCATGTCATTCATAATCAAAGACTTTCAAATATTCTAAAAAAATTATTCACGTCCTTCCAATATGTTTCTTGCATCGATCCATTCCTTCGTCATTTTTAATGACCATCCTTATCAACCCTTCCCTATTCCTTTGCTTCGTCAGTTACTTTCTTATGGAATTGGAATCTGATTGGTCAAAGCATAACTATTTTGTATGTTTCTTATTCTGCAGAAAACCTTCTTTACCCAAGTCATTATTTCACATTTCCACTTACTGTTCTAGAATAAATTTACATATGTCGCATTAAGAACACATCAGAATCGCATTATGAACACATAAAAATAAATTTAATTAGCTTTCAATGTGTATCAAACACTAATCCTAGCTACAGTAAATAATTTCAAAAGTATTTAACCGAAACTACAATAAAGAAGTTCATTTCTAACCCAAGCTATAGTGAATTTGCATTAAACACTAACCATAGCTACAATATAAATTTCAGAAAAGTAATTCCTAAATTAGAATAAATTGTTTAACAACTTCCTAAAGCCTATTACAAGAGATGATTTAGAATCTACATTATGTAGAATCTAAATCTGAATCTAATATTATCAAACTAAAACATAAATAGATGAATTCAATTATGTCAGGATAGAATAACAAATTCTCAAAATGTATTTTAGTTTTGACTTATCATAGTAAGCAGTAACATCTGGTTAATCGATAAAATAACATCTTAGATCAAATTTATGAAGTAACACCTAACTTTACAAATCATAATACCTAGAATATTAAGTTACCAAAGACTATTTTACTAATATTTTTACTGGATCATCTAACTTATCAAACAAAGTAACATATGAGTCAAATAAGAAGTACCATATTACTTATCAAACTAGAATGCTTATAATATCAAATTATCAAACACCATTTCACTAAATATTTACTAGATAATCCAATTACTTAAACAAAATAACATATAAAATCAATTTAGGAAGCAAGTTATGTTTGCATAGCATTCTATCATTTTCAATAACAATTTTATTGCAGAAAATATAAAATCAATACAGAGTGCATTATGTCGAACACCTAGCGGACGATCACTAAATTTACCAAACACCTAACTGACACTAGAAGTATGAAACTAATAAGATAAACCAAACAAACTAAGATATTGAATCAAATTATAATTCAAATTCCAAGAATATCTCTACAGATTTGGTGAATAATTTACTAAATTCTTTTTTACAATATCATATAATTATTCCAACAAAGTAACATCTGAAACTAAATTAGAAATTAACATTTGACTAATAAAATCAGAATACCTAGAATATCAAGTTATCAAAAACTATTTTACTAAATGTTTTGCCAAATCATGTAATTAATCAAAAAAAATAACATATTTGGTTTTAGAAAAGCAAGAAAGTTCAAGTCCCCAAAACACAAAACAATTAGGTTTTAACAAAAACATAAATTTGATATGAAGTTATAGCTGAAATACCTGTAATATCTTGACATGGTTTGGTAATAATGTCCTCAAGAGATCTTATGGTGTAGATTTTGAATCACGTGTTGATGTAGCCATTTTCGACGATTGAAGCCTATGTATTCTATTTTAACATGAAATAATCAAACGAAAGATAGATTCTCACATAAAAAAACACAACTCATTTGATCGGTGAATAAAAATAACATATATATGATTTAATCCTCAAAATAGATTAAAACAGTGAAGGAGAAGACACAAACTTAGCGAAATTAACTCTTTTTGAGAAACATTGAGTTGATTTGGAGAATGGCTAAAAATGTAGATACGATCTAGGGTTTTGATTTGACCGACTAGGGTTTTCCAAATTAGAATATGTAGAACAAGAATTATTCAGCAGGTTAATTACACAATCTAAACTCTAAAGGTTTGAATTAATACCTGTTAAGTGAAGTAGTGTATAATCATAATATATATGCTTCTGTAGAATGAGGCATTTCCCTGATTGTTTCAATGTGTTTATCATGGTGAAGTGCAAAGCATATTAAAATCAAAAACAAATTGTTGAATTTAGAAAGAGATGAAAGATTTATGAATCAGTTTCTAGGGTTTTGAATGCACAAATCTGAATCGAGATTAAATTTGAGTTCTTCTGTGAAGAGGGTTTTTTGGAGGAAGCAAGATGTAACATGAAGAGATATTGAATGACGGTGGATTATTTTGACGGATAAAAGGTATATTGTCAAAACCACCCCTCTGTGTCCTTCCTCTAATCCTGAAGTTTGATCAAATTGCAAAATTGTCACCGCCTCTATTGTTTTAATTTGAGTTAATTCTACCCATAGATTATTATAGATTAGTGGTTCAGATTTTGTCCCCATGTCTCACAAAATATCATTGTTTCACATGAACTCAACCCTATATATACATACATATATATATATATATATATATATATATATATATATATATATATATATATATATATATATATATATATATATATATATGATGGACAACCAACAAATCAAGACTAATCTCTTGGCTTGAGTTTGGCAAACAAAATGGTAAAGAAGAAAGAGACATTGGAGAAGTCTGAGGCAGGGAAGGAAAATGAGAGTTTAGACCGGGTTTTAGCTTTTGTGGCTTATTATTGCAGTTATGACCCAAGAAACTTCCTTAAATACTTATTCGGTGAGCTTCTCAAACCTCTCACTTACCATCTAAGTAATAAGCCTAAACCCTCAATTAATAAATTCCTTATTTAACTAATTTAAATTTTTAGTTGAATAAACCTTTAATTTAATGTATATAAACTGTTTGGTTATTTATTTCATCTTTTACCAATAAATAACTACATCAATTATTTTTATTATTTAATTAAATTGGTAAATAATAAATATATACCCTATAAAATGATTATTTATTTGTTTCTTTATAATACTTTTTAATGTGTAACCTCGTTGGTTCACATAAAATCAACTATAGAATTAATAATTTATTCTTTACACATTATTCTCATCACAATGAACCATGACTAGCTTCACTTTCCCAAATTTAAGTGTGGATAATGCAACCTCAAGCACATATCTGGAATAGAATTAGGAGAAGATGATTTGGATTTACAAGAAAGGAATAATATGGATGTTTTGTCTTTTTATGTTAGATTAGATTGGAAATAATATAATCACAAATGTTTTGAACTTTCTAGAATTTGTGGAAAATTTATATTTTTTTATGCTTTAAACTTATAATTACATTATTTTTATTATTTTTTGTAGAATCTTATGATACCGATTTGATTTTACTATCACGATTTTGCAAATCCGAAAACACGGACTGCATTTAAGGAAAATCCAACACTAGCAACTTTGTTTGGCCACTCGGGATGAATAATTTTCTTTTCTTGGGCCGTCATGGTCACATGTACTATGCATAACTTGTAAATTTTTGGTCACTTCCTTTTATTTTGACCCCATATATACACAACAATTGTAAACACATCCTATAAATATATAAACAACATAATCAAACTTCAATATTCCATTCCTGATACTATATATTATGTTGTTTTCTTATTAAAAACTTCGTAATAACATTTAAACTTTTTCCACACATTCACATATTCACGTCCCATAAAGCAACCAACTTTCATATCCTTTGTCTTCCAAGTTTTCCCAAAAGTTAACGTAACACTTATGTAATGTTTACAAGTAAATTACATGTTTCACTTCCTTAATTTAACCATGACATACCCTTAATTCTCTTTTGTCCCTCCCGCTTTGTTAGGAAGTACCAACATAGTATGGGTATTTTTTTAAGACAAAACTGTACAAATGGTCCATGTGATTAGTTGAAAAATGTCATTTTGGTCCAAAAAAATTTGAACTAGCACTAGAGGTCCAAACTTTTCATTTTCTTTCGAGTTTGGTCCAATTTGCTTTAAACATTTTTATAATGACGGTTTTGCCCCTGAATTTATCCTTTGTATTTTCTTTTTTGAATGTTTTTATTATAGAAATTAAAAAAAATACTCTTTCTCTCTCTCTCTCTCTCTCTCTCTCTCTATATATATATATATATATATATATATATATATATATATATATATATATATATATATATATTGAAGAAAAACCCACACACGATGGGTTTTAACCATCATAAACCAATGCTGCCACTACCCCATCTTCCCCACTGTTTTCTGCGATCAGCCCTACCCACACGTTCTCCTATCACTGCTAATTGATTACCTCCCTTTTCCCTCGTCATTTGTCACCGAACAGAAAAGTGACGGAGGCAGCCTCGCCACCCCACTGCCACCGTTGCCAACGTAAAAACCAACCACCACCACCTGCTACCGTCGAGATTTCCACCAACACCTTGTTGCTTTCGTCCTTATTCCCTTTATAAACCAGTGAACACTAGAGGTGCTCTGATAATTCCTTCATCTGAATTTGGAATCTGATCTGATTCCTACAAACAAATCGATTTTTTTGGAGATAAATACGCACACACAAATCAAATTCCATAAATGATAAACACACACAAATACAGTGAGGTAGAAGATCGGTGTGCCGCAGTTGCTCACCAGTCGATATACAAGAAGAAAAAAGATACATAGTCAGAGACGAAGATCGAACAAAGATTAAACAGATCGTACGCCTTCAGATAACCTTTCTTCTCCGATGATGAAAGATCTAAGAAATGGATGAGCTAGGGTTTGCAACGATTATCCTTCTTCTCTGTCGTCAATGTGGAATCCTTCTTCTCTAACACTTTCGTAAATAGGTGGTGGTCCGATTGTAGGAGAAGGGAGGCATACAACAGCGGTGGTGATGGTTTTGTTGCTTCATCCTTGTTTCAAATCTATATCCCCTCCAATCGAGGATGAAGTGTGGTGGAAGATTATGAAGGCAAACAATGGTAAAATGGCTATGTCGATGAAGGCCAGGGCCTGAAGATAATGGAGGTGTATGGTCAGCGTTCTCAAAGAGAGAGAGAGAGAGAGAGAGAGAGAGAGAGAAGATGTAACATCCCGAAATATCAAGAGTAGAGTTGAAGGGCTAAAAGAGTAAATTGGGAAAGAGTGACTCGGCGAGTCCATGGATGGACTCGGCGAGTAGAGTCGCGATTTAGCCGCGTGTTAAGTAGCCAACTCGGCGAGTCAATAAGATAGACTCGGCGAGTAGGCGCTGAGTGGAGAAAACCCTAATTCTCGGGGTTGAGCCCTATATAAAGAACATTATGTTGCCTTCTCAGCCTCTTTATCCCCTCCTTGAGTCCCAGAAACCCTAATTTCGTGGAGAACCCCATTGTTGAGCAAATTGGAGCTTGGAGAGGTGGTTGTTGAAGAGATCCTAGAGAAGAAGAGGCTTGGAGCAAGGGGCTTTGCTTGGAATTGAGTTTCATTGCAGTTGGGGCATTCTTTTGGAGGTAATATCTTGTTTTTGAGCTGTTATTTCTTTAATGCATCATTTTGGGGGTGTTAGAGACCATATCCTTCGATGTATTGGAGTCTAGAGGTTAGATCTGAGGTTGTTACCTCAGATCTAGAAGGGAGAAGGATCAGAGAGCATGAAAGTCCCTGTGTTGGAGTGTTTAGTGGAGCTATCATGTCCCAAACCCTAGCCCAATGTGCAAATGGCCTAGATCTCTTTGGATTCACGTAAAGTTTGCAACTTTACGTGATGGATGGGTTGTAGGAGGCTAGATCTATGTTTTGGATCAATTGCATGGCCTGGAGTGCTTCTGTATGGATTCAGACCGGTGGTACTCGGCGAGTCACATGGGTGGACTCGACGAGTTGCTTGAAGATGAACTAGAACTCGACGAGTTGGAAGAACAATTCGGCGAGTTGGATGAAGATGGCCTGGAACTCGGCGAGTAGTATGAACAACTCGGCGAGTAGGTTGAAGATAGCTTTAGACTCGACGAGTCTGTTGTTGGACTCGGCGAGTCTTGTCGAAGAGTCCCAATATTTTCTGGTTGAGTCGAGAATTGGCGAGTCAAGGGATGACTCGGTGAGTTGTGTGCGAGTGGACTCAGAGTTGTGGGACTCGGCGAGTCTCGGGGTGACTCGGCGAGTTGAGTCGCGGATTGGGGAAGTTCTGAGCATGGGGACTCGACGAGTCGACGGGTTGACTCAGCGAGCAGGGTCAACCAGGGGGGTTGACTTTGACTGAGGACTTTGACTTTGACCAAGAGTTGACCGTTGACTTTTAGGGCTTGGTCAGCGATGTGGCCTTTGGGCCACGAGAAGGGTAAAATAGTCTTCTACTCTTAAGAGGGTGCCATGAGAGGGTTGATTCTAGTTTCGAGAGTTATATTCATGAGAGTATATGCCTTACGTGTTAGGCGGCGGCGAGTTCGAGATTCAAGTGTGGAGATATCTACTTTCTGCTTGCCAGGTGAGTCTCCTCACTATACTTTACCTTGAGTAGGTAACCAGAGTTATGTGACAGAGTATTTGTATGCTATGTATGTTATGTGTTGTACTGCATTATTTCTATGTGATTTATGCTGTGCATGTTTCCAGAGTTGGAACCGGAGGGTTCCTAGAGTTAGAACCGGAAGGTTCACAGAGTTAGAACCTGAGGGTTCACAAAGCGTGGGTGCACGGACCCATAGAGTTATAGCCTCGAGTGGCTAATGTATGTTTATGTGGTATTTTGGGGAACTCACTAAGCTTCGTGCTTACAGTGTTGTTTTATGTATGTGTTTCAGGTTTCTTTCAGGATCGCGGGACGGCGCCGGCTTGATTGTACACACCAGAGAAAGAGACATGTTTTGGAGGATCCTGGTTTTCTATACAAGCGAAAATGGAGTTATGTTTTGTAAATGAGATTTTTAAACAAGTGTTTCTAAGAATTAAAACGTTTATTTTTAAATGAAAATTTTGTTTGAAATTTTCGGTGTTACAAGTTGGTATCAGAGCCTTGGTTTGAGGGATTCGGATGCGCCTTCGGGTAATTCTGGACTCAAACTGAGGAAGTAAGAAAAGTTTTGAAAGAAATAATTTTCTAAAGCGAATAAGAGTTCAAAGAGAAAACGAGAAAGAGTAGTGTGTACAATCAGCTAGAGCCCGAACGGTGATTTCCCAAAATACCCTTACTTTTGTGTTATGAGATATTTATGATGCACTTCATGAGATATTATTGCATGCTAGAGACAGGCTAGGTATTCCATATCTTAGAAGTAGAGTGGCCTGATTTGTGATGCCTTAGCCTAGGAATTGCTGTGATATGCGATGTGCTTTTGAGTATGAGATGAGTGAGAATATTTAGAGAAATCCTTTAGGGGATTTGAGTAGAGGAGTAATCTAGGGGAGATACCTAGATGAGTACTGTGGTACTTAGAGGAAGAGTAGTTAGAGCCCGCGAGGGGAATAATTGCAGAGTTCGGTGGTACTTCCGAGGATGAACAGAGCTAGCGGAGATATCACCCAGAGTGAGTCAGATGAATTCTTCGATGCTCGAATGCTGCTTGCTTTGTGCTTTGTGGAACTCTCGATGATGGGAGTCAGCTACCAAGCGAATATGACGATATTCAGGAGGTAGATGACTGGCATCGTTAGGAGCTCTTCAGCAGCTGATGGCAGAGAAGTGTGGGAATCTAGGAAGATCCTAGGGAGTAACCTTAGCCAGATGAGTGCGCTGGCAGAGTAGAGAATTTCGCTGAGGAGCGAGCGCGCGACGGAGATTAGTGAACGAGAAGGTCGATCAGCTACTTAGGAGCTTCGGGATAGTTCGTGTGGAAAGTATGGGTAGATGTGGCAGGTAGTATGGGCCCGTACTACTGAAAGCAGAGGACCCATACTTGATACAGGGAGTATTCTGAAGGTTCTAACGAGCGTATTGAGGAGTGATGTTATGGTTCGAGTACCATACATCGGAGAAGATTGAGGAGTGATGTTATGGTTTGAGTACCATACATCGGAGCGGATTGAGGAGTGATGTTATGGTTTGAGTACCATACATCGGAGCGGATTGAGGAGTGATGTTATGGTTCGAGTACCATACATCGGAGCGGATTGAGGAGTGATGTTATGGTTCGAGTACCATACATCGGAGCGGATGAAGGAATGATGTTATGGTTTGAGTACCATACATCGGAGCAGATGGAGGAGTGATGCTATGGTTCGGGTACCATACACCGGAGCATATTGAGAAGAGATGTCATGGGATGAGTACCATGGTTCGTAGTGAATGATGCTTGTGGTTCTCCGGTTATCCGGTCACGATTGATGAGGTAGAGATTGGACGCTATGGGTTTTAGGCCTGTGGGCCATGATTGAGTTCGAAGAGGTGTCCCTTGAGAGGGAGGTTGAGAGCATATCAGAGTATTTTGGTAAGGAGTTAGAGGGAGGGGAGAATTTCGGTATGAGATGAGCAATCAATCGATAGAGGAGATGTCACCTTCTATGTGAGTGGTGCTATTTATGTTCGTGTGCGGGACATGAGAGGCCTGATGTTTATGTTTCGGGTTTGGGGGTAAAACCCTGCAGGTTGTCGTTGATGATGATTTTCCATCAGGGTATCAGGTAGCATGTGTGCTGCGAGACAGTGATTTACCATGAGCAGGTAGTCAGCTGGGACTGAGATAGTCAAGGACCGCGTTACGCCTATTTGAGTATAGTAGGGCGTATTGTAGAGGTATCAGTAGGGAGTCCAGTTGAGTTAATCAGTGCAATGGTTTTTCTATCCATGTTGGGTGTTGAATATGGGAGTGGGTCCCTGTTCTTGGGATGATCCATGTGTTGGAACGTTGGTTGATGAGTCGAAGTGGGGAATATGATGATTTCGTGGTCCAGTCTATGAGACAGTGATGTTATTGGACAATTGAGTTGTTGGTATTGGATTGGTACGAGACTTGGAACGACTAGAGGCAGTCGTGACGAGAAATTCTTGAGGAGTTCATCTGAGGTTCAGAGTTATGGGATCGATTGATTTCCTTAAAGGGGATTATCGGGCGTTGCATAGCACTTTCCAGGGACAGGTACGTTATTGCTGGTGAAGATAGTTTGTGAGGTTGTTGATGTGTCAGATAGTGATGGTTCGAACCCTAAGTGGGGGAGAATCGGGTGGTTTATTGAGGGGACCAGAGATTTGTGCAAGAGCGGTTAGGGGTTGGATGCAGAACCTGCGGCTTGAATTTAAGAGGTCAGGGTCGTTTCAAGTGGAAGACTCGTAATGATGGTATGGGCAGTTGAGAACCTCTGGGTTGAAATATGGGTAGCAGATTATCGAGTAGCCAATTCCCGGGCTAGGATGTGTATTCTTGCTTGAATTTTGAGCAGTGGTGGAAAGGGTTTCGGAGGACCATCAGTGTGTTCTGAAGGGTTAGCGCCTTCCTTGTATTCTAATTGAGTGTTTGGATGCACTGAAGTTGCGCATCGTGTGATATCAGGAATTATTATGGGATTCAGAGGAAATGTACTGCTGTGTGTGTATGGTGTTGGGAGTAAGGGAATCAGTGGTTGTGGCAGGATCTTGTGATGTTCTGTTGGGACATTCCGAGGTATCCGGGTATGATATCTTTATTTCGGAGTTACTCATGAATCTTGAGTTGAAACGATTTGTGGTGTAGCAGGTATCTACGGATCTAGTGGGAGCCCTTCGAGTATGGGCATCCAGGGAGATTATTTAGGAGAGTGGATCTTCGCAAGGGTGGGCATTTTGATATGTTGATTGCTTCCAGAGTCTAGGATGCATATTCGAGTCGAGTATGGGTAGCTGCCTATGATAGTCTGCGAAGCATGAGCTAATGGGGTCAGAGGGAGTTGTGATACTGCGGGGAGTCGTGGTACTCACTAGTCAGAGGGTGTTATGATACTGCGGGGAGCCGTAGTACTCACTAGTCAGAGGGTGTTGTGATACTGCGGGGAGCCATAGTACTCACTAGTCAGAGGGTGTTGTGATACTGCGGGGAGCCGTAGTACTCACTAGTAATCACTAGTCAGAGGGTGTTGTGATACTGCGGGGAGCCGTAGTATTCACTAGATGGCAAGAGAATGTGATACTGCAGGGAGCCATAGTACTCACTAGTCAGAGGGTGTTGTGATATTGCGGGGAGCCGTAGTACTCACTAGTCAGAGGGTGTTGTGATGCTGCGGGGAGCCGTAGTACTCACTAGTCAGAGGGTGTTGTGATGCTGCGGGGAGCCGTAGTAATCACTAGTCAGAGGGTGTTGTGATACTGCGGGGAGCCGTAGTATTCACTAGATGGCAAGAGAATGTGATGATGGAATGTTCTCCGATCAATGTATGATGTGGAAGAGTGTTGGGCTTGAGTAACCCTAGTATTGAGATCTGGAGCCTGGGTGTTGAACCGGGGGCGAGACTGGGGTCTCCGTCTCTGTCGGGAGATGCGGTGAGATGCACAAGGGATATGCGCAGCAGAAACCAGAGATCAGAGTTGAGACGATCCTTGGTTGGATTGTATCTTCTCGCATGAGGAAAAGAGAATTTTGTGACTTGCGTGTCCTTGGGCCGGGATAGTGGTCACGAGGAGGAAGTTAGTGGGATTTTGATCATGATATGGATGACCTTTGGAGGCTCAGCTGTGGAGTCAAAGGCTGACCTGGTGCTCAGTCTCGAAGAGGGATATGAGAAATGAGCTAGAGCTCATCATGATGATGTCTGAGGACATTTCAGAGTGAGTGAGCAATTCAGACGCTCGAAGACATGCTTCGGGCATGTGTATTAGAGTTCGGAGGGAGTTGCGGCACATATTTATCCTTGGTTGAGTTGTCCTATATCAATAGCCATCATTAGTGCATTGGTATGCCACCCTTTGATCTGTTGTATGAGAGGAGGTGTCGGACCCTCATTGCTGGGAAAAATAGCGCATGGACCCGAGAGCCTTTGCGAGCAGATCCAGAGCATGTGCGATACATGGAGTAGTGGCAAGAGTGGCAAGTGGGTTTCCCTGGGTAAGGGAGGAGAAAGGTATGTAACCCCCGGGGGGGGAAGGTGTTGGTTCACGGAAGAGAAAGTAGTAGTGAGAGTGGTCGATTTGGAGTATGATGGTTGAACACTGTGTCTGTGACAGTGGTATGGGATGACATCATGATGGGATGTCTGCTGAGGACGCGGAAGGGATTCCGCGGGTGTAGAGCCAAGAGTCTCGGGATGAATGCAGGGATGGAGTCTGGGACTCCCAACTTGATTATGATCAAGGGTTGTGTGCGTAGTGGTGGTTCCTCCTAGGGATGTTAGAGATGTCGTCAGTGTGACGGGTTTTCCTAACCCGAGTGTGTGAAGGTTGGTGCAGCATGTGTGTGTGTGATTGAAAGAGGAGAACTCGTGGAAGTTGCTCTGAGATTGAAGAATGGGTCTTTCTGTCAGCGGAATGGATAGAGTGGGATTCGGATCGGGGATCCGATGGTTCATGGATTTCTAGCCCTTATGGGTCGAGCGATTGTTGAGATTTGGAGCGGTGGTGCATCTCGGGTAATTTTCGATTGTTGAGTGTGATTATCAGAGGGTACAGTCGGTGCCCGGTTTTAGAAGGTGGGCAGGACACCGTAAGGAAAGAGGAAGTGAGTTCTAGTTCTATGGTTATGCTTTGAGGGACCTGGTCGGGTTAGAACCAGGTGGCGCGTTGCGGGAGTATTCTGGAGTTGAGTTGTCATAGGCTTCGAGGGCGAAGCCTAATTTAAGTGGGGGAGAATTGTAACATCCTGAAATATCAAGAGTAGAGTTGAAGGGCTAAAAGAGTAAATTGGGAAAGAGTGACTCGGCGAGTCCATGGATGGACTCGGCGAGTAGAGTCGCGATTTAGCCGCGTGTTAAGTAGCCGACTCGGCGAGTCAATAAGATAGACTCGGCGAGTAGGCGCTGAGTGGAGAAAACCCTAATTCTCGGGGTTGAGACCTATATAAAGAACATTATGTTGCCTTCTCAGCCTCTTTATCCCCTCCTTGAGTCCCAGAAACCCTAATTTCGTGGAGAACCCCATTGTTGAGCAAATTGGAGCTTGGAGAGGTGATTGTTGAAGAGATCCTAGAGAAGAAGAGGCTTGGAGCAAAGGGCTTTGCTTGGAATTGAGTTTCATTGCAGTTGGGGCATTCTTTTGGAGGTAATATCTCGTTTTTGAGCTGCTATTTCTTTAATGCATCATTTTGGGGGTGTTAGAGACCATATCCTTGGATGTATTGGAGTCTAGAGGTTAGATCTGAGGTTGCTACCTCAGATCTGGAAGGGAGAAGGATCAGAGAGCATGAAAGTCCTTGTATTGGAGTGTTTAGTGGAGCTATCATGTCCCAAACCCTAGCCCAATGTGCAAATGGCCTAGATCTCTTTGGATTCACGTAAAGTTTGCAACTTTGCGTGATGGATGGGTTGTAGTAGGCTAGATCTATGTTTTGGATCAATTGCATGGCCTGGAGTGCTTCTGTATGGATTCAGACCGGTGGTACTCGGCGAGTCACATGGGTGGACTCGACGAGTTGCTTGAAGATGAGCTAGAACTCGACGAGTTGGAAGAACAACTCGGCGAGTTGGATGCAGATGGCCTGGAACTCGGCGAGTTGTATGAACAACTCGGCGAGTAGGTTGAAGATAGCTTTAGACTCGGCGAGTCTGTTGTTGGACTCGGCGAGTCTTGTCGAAGAGTCCCAATATTTTCTGGTTGAGTCGAGAATCGGCGAGTCAAGGGATGACTCGGTGAGTTGTGTGCGAGTGGACTCAGAGTTGTGGGACTCGGGGAGTCTCGGGGTGACTCGGCGAGTTGAGTCGCGGATTGGGGAAGTTCTGAGCATGGGGACTCGACGAGTCGACGGGTTGACTCGGCGAGCAGGGTCAACCAGGAGGGTTGACTTTGACTGAGGACTTTGACTTTGACCAAGAGTTGACCGTTGACTTCTAGGGCTTGGTCAGCGATGTGGCCTTTGGGCCACGAGAGGGGTAAAATAGTCTTCTACCCTTAAGAGGGTGCCATGAGAGGGTTGATTCTAGTTTTGAGAGTTATATTCATGAGAGTATATGCCTTACGTGTTAGGCGGCGGCGAGTTCGAGATTCAAGTGTGGAGATATCTACTTTCTGCTTGCCAAGTGAGTCTCCTCACTATACTTTACCTTGAGTAGGTAACCAGAGTTATGTGACAGAGTATTTGTATGCTATGTATGTTATGTGTTGTACTGCATTATTTCTATGTGATTTATGTTGTGCATGTTTCCAGAGTTGGAACCGGAGGGTTCCTAGAGTTAGAACCGGAAGGTTCACAGAGTTAGAACCTGAGGGTTCACAGAGTGTGGGTGCACGAACCCATAGAGTTATAGCCTCGAGTGGCTAATGTATGTTTATGTGGTATTTTGGGGAACTCACTAAGCTTCGTGCTTACAGTGTTGTTTTATGTATGTGTTTCAGGTTTCTTTCAGGATCGCGGGACGGCGCCGGCTTGATTGTACACATCAGAGAAAGAGACATGTTTTGGAGGATCCTGGTTTTCTATACAAGCGAAAATGGAGTTATGTTTTGTAAATGAGATTTTTAAACAAGTGTTTCTAAGAATTAAAACGTTTATTTTTAAATGAAAATTTTGTTTGAAATTTTCGGTGTTACAGAAGAAGAAGAAGAAGAAGGATCGATTGTGAAGAGGGATCGATTTTGAGAAAAGGGGGCATATTGTCTGAGAGAGAGAGGGAGAGAGAGTTGCCTTTTTATTTTTCATTTAATCAGAAAAACATTTAAATAACTAAATAAAATAGAAAAAGAAAATGTCAAGGGTAAATTCATCATTTTAAATATTTTTAAATTAAATTGGACCAAAGTCGCAACAAAATGAAAAGTTTGGACCCGTGGTGCTAGTCAAAATCTTTTTTGGACCAAAGTGACAATTTTAAGCAAACCACGGAGACCATTTTTGCAATTTAGTCTTTTTTAACGATAGAAATTTATTAGCAACCATATAGCAAGAAACTAGCCAAACAGAAACATCAAGCAACTATGAGTTTTGTCCCAAAACTTGCATTAATACATATTTACTTCCACTATTCTTGTTCCAAAGCATGTTATAACATGCTGTAAGTGTTATACTCATCAAAGTTTATCACATAAATAATTGTATGACAAAAAAATATCATTTCTTACATTTCACATCTTATTTCCAATATTTAATTTCCGATATAACTTCACATTTTTTAAAACATTGTCTATGAGAATTATACTGTTATTAACAAGAAATTTAGGATGTTAATTATATGATTAAAATCAAATGATCTTTGGTCTGACGGTAAAGAGTAACTTTTTCAAATTAGAGATCATGGGTTCAAGTCTCAGTATGAGACATAAATGATATTTAGGAGTAGGTTAACTTACCATTTCAAAAATAAATAAAAAGATTGAATGATTAAAGTTCAATGAATCCATCATTATTTATTATAAAGACTTGTCTCTACATTTCCATAACCAATAACATACTCCTTCCGTCCCAAAATTATTGTTTACAGACAAAAAAACATAGAGATTAAAAAAACATTAATTACCACTAATTTTATATAATAAAATGATAGTTTTGTCATTACTTTGCATTTAATGTTCCCATTAAATGTTTAGTTGGTTAAGAAATAATGAGGGATTATTTTGGTAAAAATGTTATTTATTTTTAGAATTGACTATTATTTTAGGACAAATCAAAAAAAAAATGGACTATAATTTTAAGACGGAGATAGTATTACTTAAACACCCTATGAGATTCTTCGAGGGTTTCCAATATCCTTAGCCCTTACACTTGTGTTCATTCTAAAGTGATGAAAGTATTTTAACATGAACTAGTAAGTTGCAAACATATAAGTGATAATCCAAGTCTTTCACATAACTGTTGACTTACCAAAGGGCCTTTGGCCTAACAGTAAAAAGTGATATTTTCAAATTAAAAGTCATGGTTCAAATCTAATAATAATAATAATAATAATAACAACAACAACAACAAATTTATGTGATATTAGTACAAAATACGTTAGTGAAGAGATTGTTTATATGAAATTCTTCCTATATCCCTTTCCATCATAAGGACACTAACATACATAAATATGATAGAAATAAGATAAAGTTTCAATAATAATAATACTCCTTTCATCCCTCTTGTTCATGGATCAGTTGTATCAGATTTTTTGTGAATAAGTTTTATTTTCCTTTTCTTTGCGGCTTAAAACAAATATAAAAGGCATAGATTTCATGTTTGTTTCATCTGACATTCTCCCCATGCTTGGTGTGGAGGACTGAAGAGGACAACTTTGATGGCGGCAAAGATGATGATGATAATAACAATAATCATAATAATAGTTATGATGATGACTCCTCTCATCATTCTTGTTTGTTGATCAGTTGAATTCGTCTGTTGTTTATAAGATTATTTTTGAATAAGTTTTATTTCTTTTTCTTTGCAGCTTAAAACAAATACAAAAGGGCATAGATTCCAATTTCGTTTCATCTAACATTCTCCCTATGCTTGGTGTGAATATCTCTTTTAGCTTAAAGTTACCATGGAGATGCCCACCCAACTCTAAATTATGATACACGACAAAAGTTGAGAGAGGCTTTCAATATATTCTCCTTAATCTTATTTTAAAATAATAATAATAATAATAATAATAATAATAATAATAATATATTATATTTTTATTGTTACATATCTTACAAAAATAATCATGTCATATTCATACCGACCATTAATGTTAATCGAATTAATTAATATGAAAAGTACTTCTGGAATTAAAAAAACAAGAAAATAACTAATTAATAAATTGATGAGTTTTGATATAAAATAAACGAGAGTTTTTCATAAAAATCAGGCAATGGAAACTCAAAAATAACAATAGTATTTTCGAGTTTATAACAAAATCAAATCATCAATTATCCAATTATAAAGGTTAGAATGATATTAAAACCAACCATATGGTGTTTTAGAATGACAACATTTGGAGTTTTTGAACCCACTTGGTTTTGTGGTGTTGATGAAAATAGAAAGATCAAAGAGCATTATCTTTTCTGCAAGTATCCACCATCAAGAATAATACACTTGGAATGTTAGTTCATTCTTGATGAAGTACTTCTTAAGCCTTTAAGTGCTTAACTTGAATAAGAACTAAAGGAGAAGCACTTCTAAGCACCAAATCTTTACTATACTTCAAAAGACAAGAAAAAGAGGGAGAGAATAGATGGTTTTGGCCATCATGTAGAAAGGAGCAAAAAAACTAACCAAAAACTCATGCAAGACACTTCTTTAAATACCCCCATGCAAAGTGAAGTCTACCCATTATTTAAACATAAATTATTGGTTACTAAATCAAGCGTGGGGAACAAGAGGAGGGAGGTTGACAAGCAACCTCCCATGCCTCTATATTTTCGGC
Source organism: Lactuca serriola (assembly GCF_051521515.1). NCBI lineage: Eukaryota > Viridiplantae > Streptophyta > Magnoliopsida > Asterales > Asteraceae > Lactuca > Lactuca serriola. The sequence continues at coordinate 263,615,797 of NC_136412.1, read as the reverse complement.
CATGGTCTTCAAAAGAAGACAAAATCATTTTCTAATTAAACTAATTAGATAACAGTAACTAGTTAATAAGTATAAGGTTAGCCAAAGTGTCGAAAACTTTATACATTACTTATTAAATCATACCATATGATATAATAACTAGTTATGCTCTCTTTAATAATTATTTTCACAAAAATAACAATTATTCTCTAATTAAATACAAGAGTTGATATTATTTATTAATAATCATATTAATAATAAATATACAAAATGTGTCAACTTAATAAATGGTGGCCCTATAGGATCATATGTAATTAGCAATATCACTCAATAATGATTCTTGAGCATATAGATCCAACAATCTCCCACTTGCACAAGATTCATTACAGACTAACATAGGCAATAGTTGGCGTCTAGCCATGGGCTACTTCCCCTAACAACATATAAATGGCACCATCTTATCAACAACCAATTCTAGGAGCAAATCCCTTTTGACTACATACGCCTATCATGTAGTTCATCAAATACCCAACAATGACCCTTATAACTGCCTTTTTACGAAACAACGTTAAACCATGTCAAAGCACAACAATTCCTACACTCAAGTCCCAAATATGTATTTCAGGTCGAAGAATACAAAGATACGACCTTTTATCAAACATAACTTTTGACTACATCCACAAAGCGATTTTGATGTGGGTCAGTTCCAATAATTATTCTCTTAATCAAGTACCTATAAAGTTGGTAGCAGGTCTTGCTATTTTCATAACCATGAAAATCAACCAATCCATTCATATTAGTCTTACCTCATAGATGCTCCCACAACAATGAATGATTATGGGTATTTAGAATAACCAAGTTGTTCAAGGATTAAACATGCTAATATAGAACACAACAATTTATTCAATGAAAGACTATATCCAATATATCATCTCGTTACAATATATGTTGCTTGGATTGTTCGAATATCCAAATATTGAATTTCAATCAAATACATCCACTTAGGACAACAAATTCCTATAGCACCAGCATGACTTTCATGCTTTATCTAATGAAGGAACTTTATTAAGCATATTCGAAAAGCTTGATTTGTATAACTTTGCGAATACCAATATTTTCAGTTTTACATATATAGCTCAGATATAGAGAAACTATTGAGAATGTATTAGATGATTAAATATGATTTAGATACTAGTACTTGCGTAATGGGATTATTTATAGTCGTAATGAAACTATACATTAAGCATATGTGTATATGGTTCCTCGAACAACAGTGTACTCTAAATCTGATGTGTAACTACAACTAAAATCTCTATGGAAACACTATCCTTGTAACTTTCTCTTCATTTCAAATGAGAACACGCCCTCTTGCGATTGAGAATCATCTTAATCTATTTAGAAGTTTAGCATATGTGTAACAACTTAAACACAACTTTCTTTCAAATACTCTTTAGGAATATTTCTCTAGTTCTTGCAAGTACTTTAGAATGTTCCTATAAGTCATACAATGAGTTACTTTCATGTTATACTGGTATCATTCGACATGCTCTAAGCATATGAAATGTCTTGCCTTTATGAATAGTCATAACATATATGATTAATCCAATTGTACAATCATATGGAATACAATCGTATTATCTAGTTCAAAACATTGTACTAGGATTTTGTGGGATACTTCAAATCTTGTCATGTGGTATTGACAATATAAACTCTCTCATTTTATTTATCTCAAGCTCTTTAAGATCCATGACAATTAATGTAGTTTTACTTAATCTTTTTAGTTGCCATGATCTATCTATATAGATCTTTATTCCAAGAAGTAGTATGTCAATCACATATAAGACTAAGAATGTTACTATGCTCCCACTAGATTTATAGAAAACAAAAGATTCATCTTGATTTATAATTAAATCATACTATGTAATTATTTTATAAGAAAAAATATTCTTACTTTGAGATGTTAGCTTAAATCTTGAAAAGATTTTCATTCATGTATATATTTCTCCTATGAAAACCCACCAACTCTTTATATTCATAATATATTGAGGAGATTAATCATGCCCATACATTATAATCATACACGAATACATCTTTATGTTTTGTATTAGTTTCTTCTCGACTGTTGAGTAGATTCAACAATAGTTGAAAAACTTGCTAGTTCCAAACTATGATGTATTTAGCTTATGATTTTGTAGCTCTTAAAGTTCCATATTGCTCCCACTTAGAAAAAAAACTTTCTAACAATATGTCTTATGGAATGAAATTGGTGGTATTAGTAGTACATTTTTCCTAAACAATCATTTTGGATAGTCTACATAAATGAAATTAGTAATGCTAGAGTAACTTAAGCTTATTGTCTAACATAAGCTCCATAACTCTATACATTTTAGATAAGGATACAACATTTCATCCTTAGTCTAATGAAAGTATTTAATCTACTTGTTTGGTTGGAAATATAAGTATTCAATATATATTTGTTAAAGTAAGCATAAATCCAAAAATTTTATAAAGTAAATAGTTCTTTCAAACATCATATAATAGATTGTAAGGTCTATTTTATCATATTCAAAAACTTGTAATATTGACATTCAACCAGTGGCCAGGTCACCCTATCCCACTAGACAATATGAAGGCTACCTCGAACATCATGAGACAAATCCAAGTGACCAGGTGATTATGTGCCACAAAAACTATACGAATGACGAGTGAGTGTTTTGTTGGAATAAGTTGTGAATCGATTCCACAACTCCTAAGATGTTCCAAGAAGACTTGGTTTACAAAACTAATTTTCTTTATCACAATGAAAGGTTAATGATGGTCTCATTAAGTTGTATAGCAATATTTACTATGAAACAATTTGAGCAAATCAAAGGTTTCAACAATAAGGAATTGAAAATATTACATACATCACTTATGTATTATCATTTGTCAAGCCTTTTATTCTTTAACTACTAATAGATAAAGACACTTGCGAATCATATTCCAGTATAAATAAGATTCATATATATCTAATGAATCAAGCTCATTTGCCTTCAAAAATTCCATCCTTTTGGAGTTGTTATATGTGCTTCATATTTATATAGTCATGATGAAAATGACATAGATAAGTTTGATCAAATATCAATTGATTTTAGAGGTGCTATCCTTAGAAATATCAATTTAATGAAAACTGTAACACTTATGTCCCGAAGGTATATTTATTTGATTTATTTTTATTAACATTGGCTTTGGATACCCTATGTTGGGCATAGATAGCTTCCTACGCCTAGCGTAGGTGATTGAACGCATGCAAGGACTTAGTGCTCTACGTTGGGCGTAGAGCATTGATACGCGGGGCGTAACCGCATTGATGGCAAACCCTAAAGTTTGGGATTGTGACCCCTATTCAAGGACATAAACCCTTAGAGGACTTTCTTATGACCAGCCCCCATCTCGAACCCTTATTCCCTTGGAGAGAGTTTTGGAGCTTATGAATGATTGTTGGTGTATTTTGATAGTTAAGGAAGGCCATAGTTGAATTTTGGTGCACTCAAGCTTGTGGATCCAGATCTTTCATCCCTTTACCCATCTTCAGAAGGTATAAAGTTCAAACCTTGATGGATGCTTTTCTAGATCTTGCTAGTTTATGAGTTTAGGTCCTTTTGGTCCCATATTATTGGTCTATTTTGGTATGAACTACTACAAACCTTGTGAGTAGAATTTTCTATACGTTTTTAGTGTATTAAGTAACAAAAAAGCAATCTTTCCCCTTCCTTTATATCCATACATGAGATATGAAACATGATAATGAGTAAATAGTTAGGGTTTTGGATTTGAGCTCACTTTAGCCACGTAAAGGCATAAAGTTAGAGACTCTATGATTTAGAATGTTCATTAGGGTCAGATCTAAGCTTTGAGTGAAGGTTCCTAATGTATTAAGTGCTTAATATGAAGATTAGCAAAAGGCGTTGTACGTGGGGTGTAATCTGGGTTACGCCCAATGTAGCTTGGTTTTCACTCGTTTTATGGTTAAGGCCCTACACCCTGCATAGAGCTAGGTGTATGACGCGCATAGGTCAACAGAAGGTTGACTGTTGACTTTTTGACTACTTTGACTTTTGCTCAACTGTGAGGGGTTGAGGAGTTGGAAGGGCAAAATGGTCTTTTCCCAAATGAGGATTAGTCTTGGTGTTTGGACTTAATAAGTTGGGGTAATCACCTTAATTGTTAATTAGGATTATTTTTGGATATTATTAGTAGGAAGAGTCGAGTATCGGCACTTCGGGTGTGAGGTTGATCAGTCTTTTTGTGAGAGGTAAGTCTTATCATTGTATTGTGTATGTCATAGTATGTGTGCATGCTGACCAGTTGGGTCTTAGTTTATATTTTGTCACACCGCGAAACCGATGGCGGTAACGTTCCGGGGCGGAGGACGTCATATAAGTATAACAACCAATGTACATAGCAAGCATAGTAAACACAACCATTACATTACATAATGTCACACCCCCAAACCAAGGATGGCGGAAACGTCTGGGGGTGGAGGACTTCATGTATAGTATCATAACAACAATGACAATAGTAATGAAAGTAAACACAACCAACATATATATAATTGAAAGAATTACACCATTGTATGAATTACATGTTTCAAAATCAATTACAATATGTTGACAAAATATGAAATGTTTAACGCCTTAACGTCCCATCCTCAAAATACACTTGATTTCCTGTTTAGTGATTTCCTGAGAATACAAGTTGTTTGAAAAAGTGTCAACACAAAGGTTGGTGAGTTCATAAGTTTTTGAGATAAAGAGTTTGGAAACCGTTCTTCGTAGTGTGTTGTGTGTCCCCAAGAAAAATCCAATATTTTCCTTTAAAAAGTTATGTGGTCCTAAATCCCATAACCAAGAATGAACAAGTATTTTCCATACTTAATGATAGTTTTAAATCGGCATAAAACCCTTTTTAATATGAAAGCGTACAAGTATATTTACACACTTAAAGTAATTTCTGTGAGCTTAATCGACATAACTCGCTAATTTAAATTTAGAACCCGTAAATCTTATGATTTGTTAATACCACATGTGAGCTATCATAACCATACTTGACATAGATGGCCTCGTAATACAACGTTTTTCAGGCGTCGCCGTTAAATGACACTTGTCACCCCAGACCTGCCGGTCTAGCTGTTGCAAGCAGCTCAGGTGTGGGTTTGTCAAACCCAATATAGATATATACACAATTATCACGTTCTCCCTACAAGAGACTCTGGTTACAATTTACAGGACTTTTTGACTTTGTTACTTTGATAGTAACCCGAAGCGAATGACTCACAAATTTATTCATTAACAGATTTACATGAACTAAACTGGAGACTTTTGATAACTAGGTTTGAAAAGTAAATGATACATAAACTATACCTATTATAGTTTATCCAAAACGTTTGTAATGTATAAGAACTCTTTTATGAAAACACATTGGTGTTATACATCCATAAACTATACTTATTATAGTTTAATATATACGTTCTAAACGAATGAATAATCTTATCATGAATGACTAAGTTTTAGTTTATGATGATAAACTAACAAGTAAACACATTTAATATTTAGAACTTATTGTTATACACTTTGCTCAACATAATACAAAGTGTTATGAAAGTTATAAGTTGATAACTAGTTTTTAACCTTTCTGCGCTGTTTTAGAAAAATCATAGAAAAATCATACGGAGTTGAAAATTGAATCCGTAAATTCTTAGAGTTACTAAAATGTGTCTAGTTTACTCATAATTTTTATCATGATTTTTGGAGGTCTTTAACGTGTGTTAAAATGTCCATAATCACAGACTGGTCCGGATTGGTGTTTGAAATGATAGGCAGTTTTGTAAAAATCACCATAAATCATAGAAAAATCGTGTGGAGTTGTGCAAGTAGTCATTTTAAAGCTAACAACTGGAAATACTTGAACCTAAAACAATTTTAAAAACTAAAATGTTTAAGTTGTCGAAAACAGTCCGTGAATGGAGTCTAACTTTTCTGATGAAAGTTGTTAGAAAAGTTTAGTTATGTTCTTGGTGTTTTAACTTGTATCCCCCCCCCCCTAAAAACTTGAGAAAACATGAAAATGTAGGGGTATGAACTCACCTTATGTGATTTCAGTAGATGATTGTTGGAAAATGGAAGTGTTCAACTCAAGAACACTTGAAGATGCCTTGAAGATTTTCGAGAACCTGACATCAAAGTGATGGAGTTTGTGTAAGCAATCAATGATTGGAGTAGGATGAAGTGTAATAATCACAAGAAGAATGAATTATACTTACCAAGAGTATAATAAAACTTGATGATCAGCCTTGGAGTCTCGAACTAGAGGAAAAGGTTTGAGAGAAAAGTTGTGTGTGATTTTTGGTGAAATGAGAGCAAGTAAGTGTAAATGAGGAGAGAGGTTGACTTATTCCAACTCTTAGAACGTGGGGAGGGGCTGATGATTGATGGAAAGGTACAAGGAAGTGACTAGGGATGGTGGGGAGGAGTGTGGGTTAGCCATGGAGTGGGTATGGTGGTTGCTTGTGTCATAATACAAAGTAAAGCCAACACTTAATCTTTGTACTTCACCTACTCCTTTCTTGGATAAGATTTGCACCAAAAACGTGGAAATTAATGAATTATGAGACTTTAATTGATAAAATAAAGTTTTGAGTGAAAATTCCGCATTAAAACCATTAAAAACGAAGTCGGAATCGAAAACTGGAAAGAAATGGGCTTCCCTGCGAGACCTTTCGGTCCAGGCCGAGGTTCGGTCCCTTCTGATCATGGGCCGAAGGCGAAATGGAGTGAAATGGAGCGAAAGTGGGTAAGAAGCGAAATGGACCAAAGGTGGCTTCGGTTCCTTGTGCGAGGTTCGGGCCCGAGAGCACCCTTCGGGTTCAGTTCAGCAGCCTTCGGGTTCGGTCCAAGAGGGTTCGGTCCCTAAGAGGACTTTCGGCCCTAAGAGGGGTTTTGGATCCTTAAGGCTGTTTTTCGCATAGACTTCCGTTTTCGTGTGGTTTTTGACTAAATTAAGGGTCGGGATGCCCCGAGTGATTTTAGAGAGATTTGGGAGAGATTTCACATATGGAGAGAGATTTGGGAGAGAGTCCACATTCTTGGAGAGATTTGACATACTTAGAGAGATTTCACATACGGAGAGAGATTTGGGAGAGATTCCACATTCTTGGAGAGATTTGGGAGAGATTTAACATACTTAGAGAGATTTCACATACGGAGAGAGAGATTTGGGAGAGATTCCACATTCTTGGAGAGATTGGAGAGAGATTTGACATACTTAGAGAGATTTCACATACGGAGAGAGATTTGGGAGAGATTCCACATTCTTGGAGAGATTTAGGAGAGATTTGACATACCTAGAGAGATATACAGTAATTACATAACGTAACCCTTAATATACAAGGTTTAATCAAGTCGACCGGTTTGACTCGTTGACTTTGTTTGACTTTGACTTGACCCGAAATTGACTATTGTCACATCATCCCCCCGTTAGAGGGAATTTCATCCCGAAATTTACGTTCTGACAGGGACTTTAAGAGTTTGGGAAAAGATGCGGGTATTTTTGTTTCATTTAATCTTCGCGTTCCCAGGTGAACTCAGGTCCTCGTTTTGCATTCCAATGAACCTTCACTATGGGAATACGACTTTGTTTTGTTCTTTTGATCTCCCGATCCATGATCTCGACTGGTTCCTCCACAAAGTGGAGATTTTCGTTAACTTTGATCTCGTCAAGAGGTATCACAAGTGTCTCGTCAGACAGACACTTCTTTAAGTTGGATACGTGGAAGGTAGGGTGTACGTTATTAAGTTCGTGTGGTAATCGGAGTTTGTACGCTACGGGACCAATCCTGGCAAGGATTTCAAACGGTCCGATGTACCTTGGGTTTAGTTTCCCATGTTTACCAAATCGTATCATTCCTTTCCAAGGGGAAACTTTCAGTAGTACTCGATTACTGACTTGGAATTCTAAGGGTTTGCGTCGCTTGTCCACGTAACTCTTTTGTCGATTACGAGACGCCTTCAGTATTTCTCGAATTTGAACAATCTTTTCTGTGGTCTCTCTTATAATTTCAGGGCCAGTAGCTAGTTGCGTGTCCCCTACTTCTGCCCAACACAGGGGTGATCGGCACTTGCGTCCATAAAGGGATTCGAATGGAGCGACTTTAATGCTAGTGTGATAGCTATTATTGTAGGAGAATTCAATCAGCGGTAAATGGGTATCCCATGCCTTACCAAATTCTATCACATAGGCTCTCAACATGTCTTCTAATGTCTGTATGGTTCGCTCACTCTGATCGTCGGTTTGTGGGTGGTAGGCCGTACTCATGTCAAGCCTAGTTCCTAGAGATTTTTGTAGAGACTGCCAAAATCGCGAGGTGAATCTACTATCTCGGTCAGAGATAATGGACATTGGTACACCATGCAATCGTACAATCTCCTTGATGTACGTCCTGGTTAACTTCTCCATTTTGTCGGTTTCCTTTATCGGCAGGAAGTGCGCAGACTTGGTCAATCTGTCTATGATTACCCATATGGTATCAAGTCCACCTGATGTCTTAGGCAGCTTGGTTATGAAGTCCATGGTTATCCGTTCCCACTTCCACTCAGGTATATCAGGCTGTTGTAGTAGTCCTGAGGGTTTCTAGTATTCCACCTTGACCTTGGCGCAAGTGAGACACCTGCCCACATAAGTTGCAATCTCGGCTTTCATGTTCGGCCACCAGTATAACTTTTTGAGGTCTAGATACATCTTGTCCGAACTTGGATGGATGGAATATCGAGTTTTGTGTGCTTCATTCATGACGATGTCTCGGAACCCACCAAACTTTGGCGTCTAGATCTGATTCATGAGATAACATGCTCCATCATCCTTGACTTCTAAGTTTTTATCCATCCCTCTTAATACCTCACCTGTCACATTTTCTGGTTTCAATGCTTCTAGTTGGGATTCCTTGATTTGTGTGGCCAAGTGGGAATGGATGGTCATGGTTAAAGATTTTACTCGGCGGCCTGAATATTCCTTCCTGCTTAGGGCATCAGCCACTACATTGGCCTTGCCCAGGTGGTAGCGAATTTCACACTCGTAATCGTTCAGCAGCTCAACTCATCTCCGTTGCTGCATGTTGAGCTCTTTTTGATTGAGGATATGCTGAAGACTTTTGTGATCGGTGAAGATAGTGCATTTTGTGTCGTAGAGGTAGTGCCTCCAGATCTTTAAGGCGAACACTACCGCTCCCAGTTCAGGTCATGGGTAGTATAATTGTCTTCGTGTATCTTAAGTTGCCTTGACGCGTAAGCAATGACCTTCCCTCTTTGCATGAGTACACATCCGAGACCTTGATTCGAAGCATCGCAGTACACAACGAAGTCTTCGGTTCCTTCTGGGAGAGACAAAACCGGCGCGCTGCATAGGGCTTGTTTTAACGTTTGGAAAGCAACTTCATGTTTATCTTCCCACTTGAACACCACGCCTTTCCGAGTCAAGGTGGTGAGTGGTTTGGCAATTTTGGAGAAGTTCTGTATGAACCTTCGGTAGTAGCCGGCAAGCCCTAGGAATTGTCGGATTTCTGTCGGCGTTGCATGTGCTGACTAGTTTTTGATTGCTTTGATTTTTTAGGGATCCACATGTATCCCTTTCTCGCTAATTATGTGGCCAAGGAATCCCACTTCTCGGAGCCAAAATTCACAGTTTGAAAACTTAGCATAAAGCTTCTCGGCTCTTAGAGTCTCCAGTATTAGTCGCAGGTGTTGACTGTGCTCTTCTTCGCTCCTTGAGTAGACCAAGATATCATCGATGAACACGATCACGAATTTATCTAGGAAGGGTCGACACACTCGGTTCATCAGATCCATGAATACCGCAGGCGCGTTTGTTAATCCGAATGGCATCACTACAAATTCGTAGTGTCCATAGCGCGTTCTGAATGTCGTCTTGGGAATATCTTCTTCTTGAACTCGTAATTGATGGTAACCCGACCTGAAGTCGATTTTTGAAAAGTAGTTTGCTCCCTGAAGTTCGTCGAAAAGGTTGTCGATTCGGGGTAGGGGATATCGATTCTTGATGGTAAGTTTGTTCAACTCCCTATAATTGATGCACATGCGAAAGGATCCATCCTTCTTTTTCACAAAAAGAACTGGTGCTCCCCAGGGTGAAAAGCTCGGCCTGATGAATCCCTTGCTTAATAGCTCGCTCAAGTGACTAGACAACTCTTGCATTTCTGCCGGTGCGAGGCGATATGGTGCTTTGGCTACGGGAGTAGCACCGGGAACCAAGTCGATTCGGAATTCGACTTGTCATGCGAGCGGTACACCTGGCAGATCTTCTGGGAATACGTAGGGGAAGTTGCACACTTCCGGAATGTCTTTGATGTCCTTTACCCCTTGATTCTTATCTACGACGTAGGCTAAGAAGGCATGGTGTTCCTTTCGGAGATACTTTCGGGCTTTGACACAAAAGATGATTTGTAGGTTCGCACTAGGTTTGTCGCCATAAACGACGAGAGTGTTGCCATTCAGCAGATTGAGGCGGATGGCCCTTTCGTAATACAAAATGTCAGCACGATTAGAAACCAACCAATCCATACCAATGATGACGTTGAAATTTTTTATTGTGACCGACATTAGATCGATTTTGAACGAATGGTTGTCTAGAGTGAGGGTACACCCTGAGTAAATATCATTAGTGCGCTCAACCTTTCCGTTTGCCATTTCTACAACGTATGAATCTTTTAATGACTGGGGATTTTGTTTAAGTATTTGTTTGAATTGGTGAATTCCGAAACTCCTTTCTGCCCCACTATCGAAAAGTACACATGCATAAGAGTTATTGAGGAGGAACGTACCAGTAACCACCGTGGGGTCCTTGACTGCTTCTCCATGCCCTAAAGTTAGGACTCTTCCTGTACCCCCAGCATTAGTGTTTCGTGCTTTTGGGCAGTTTCTTTTGAAGTGCCCTATCTCTCCACAGCCGTAACAGGTTTGACTTCCTCCGGTGTTGGCGGCCGGGGCGACTTGAGGGGCGGATTGGGCTGGTATTTTTACAGAATCGAGCAGTGTGCCCCTTCCTGTTGCAATTACTACAGTGCATTTCCTGACAAGCACCGGTGTGGTGGAAGTTTCACTTGTTGCACTTGGGAAGAGTTCCCGCGTATTGCTTCCGTGGGACTGGAGTGGGTGGAGTAGTAGCAGCATGAATGGTGATAGTTTGTTGTTTCTTGGCGGATTCTGGTGCCGGCTGTTTCTTTTTGTTACTCCAGAATTTTCTTTTATTGTTACCTCCTTTTGTTTGACCGGGGGTGGTGATCACGGTACTATGGTTGGTCCTATGGTCGATAAGTTGTTGCGCTAATTCCTTGTCACTCTCAAAGGTAGTGGGTTTCAAGGCCAATACACTATCATGAATCTGGGATGATAGCCCCCAAAGGTATCGCTCTACCTTTTTCTCCTCTGGAGTGACCATTGCGGGACAAAGGAGTGCTAGGTCATTGAATCGGGCGGTGTAAGCTTCGAGATCCGTCCCCGACATCTTGAGATTCCAGAGTTCCTCTTCCAGTTTTTGCACTTCGCCTCTTGGGCAATATTCCTTCAGCATCAAAGCTTTTAAATCCTCCCAGCTTATAGAGTTAGCTACTGCAGGAGTAAGCGACTTAACTCTACCGTTCCACCAAGTGAGAGCTCTTCTGATGAAAGTGAATGTCGCGTACTTGACTTTGCTCGCTTCGGGGCAAGCACAAAATTCAAAGACTGCTTCGGTTCTCTCGAACCATTGCATTAGTGCGATGACGCCCCCGCTTCCATTGAAAGAATCGGGTTTGCCATTTGTGAAGTCCTTGTAAGTGCATTCCTTTGTGCGCCCCGAACTGTCACCCTGATTAGAGGGTGTAGCACCAGATCCAGAACCACCATTGCCATTAGTGCCGATTTGTGACATAGTTGCCGCCACAGATGCTGTTACTGCAGCCTGGAACATTGTTGGATCAAATTGTGGTGGCGGCGGCGGGGGAGGTGGTGCTGCACTACTGGAAGGTCTTGGTCTTTTCCTTGGTGGCATAGTTCTGTCATAATGGAAAGCCGGTAGGGTTTCGATAGTAATAATGAGTCGAGTGTTAGTGGTTTCATCTCATTTGTATTATATCCTGAGTTTATTAATTTAGCAGGTAATTCATCGAAAAGTTTATGCAATTAAACTTATGAATTAAATAGTGTTGACCCAAGCAGAGTCATGTGCTTGGTTCATGCCAACATCCAAGGAAGTAAAATACATGCCAAATTCATTGAAAACTTGTTAGTACATATTGTTTTGGGAAAAGTTGACCTCATAAGGGTCTACATTACATCATAATAAAAGATAAAGTTTTGGCAGTACAAAAGCCCCTTTGACTAGTGTGATCACTTAGTCGCGGGGTCAACCTATTCGCAATAAAGAGTAGCACCAACGCATACTCAAAATCCTAGATTTATAACAAAACATGAGCAGTGCGAACACTACTCGCGGCGGGTGGCATCTGGTCCATGGTGGCCCTGAGATGAGGTCGAGGCTCCCTGAAGCTCCGCAATCAGGCATTCGGCCGTGATCACTCTCTCCTCGAGAGCTGCGTGCCTCTCCTGGTACTCCCTTACCTCCGCTCGAGCAGTGGTAAGGTCCTCAATGAGTTGATCCAATGGATAGAAGTCCATCTCCAAATCCCTGGTGCGAGCGTCGGTGGCTGTCGTAACAGCACTGAGATTCCGAACCTGATCTGCCATTTCCATACTCTCGTTCCCCAAATCCTTGATGTGTTGGACCATGATAGGGAGGGCTCTGTCAGCCGCTCCCCCGTGGTTGAGGTCATAGTAACCTCGTTGGTCACCATATGGTGACCGTTGGCGTTGTTGTCGGCTCCACCTCTCGATCATGGTTGCCCAATGGGGCTTAGGCCCGTTGTGGCCAAAGCGGTTCGTCGGCACCCTGGCGATGTAAGGAGGGTTAAAGACTTCCTCCTCTGGTTCTTCCTCACTTTTGTCCTCATCCATGTCTACCTCATCGTCTTCATCTTCTTCTTCTTCGTCCACCTCTTCTTCTTCTTCTTCTTCGGGTTCCTCTTCGGGATCCTCTTCAATCAGCTCTTCAGGCTCTTCTTCAATCCAGCCGGCATTTCCCTGATTGGGAAAGTATGGGTCTCCTGGTAAGTGGAATCCTGCCATGTCGTCTGCGCGAGAATAGGGGTGTAAGAAGCAGGTAATGGTTAATAATAATAACATTGTGCTATAGCAACATACAAATACTCCTATAGTATTTTAAATGTTTAGATTTGGTTCTTAGAGCATTCTTTGTAGGGTGAAGTTAGGTTATTAGATTTGTTGCCCCCTACGACTATCCCTCGGTATGAGTAAGTCACTTCTCGTACAAATATAGTTGATCAGGCTATATCCTTCCCAGAACTGATTACTCACACCAAGGCATACTCGTAGCGTTTAACTCATCTTCTTTTATTTTATGTTCTTCTAGTTATGACACTACGCGAGTATGTAATGCATGTAGGTATACTTTTAAACAAGAAACTATTTATTTTCTAAAAGTATAACCCGTTAAAATGTTTTAAAATCAGAGACTTTTAGTCCCAAATGTGTTTATAGTTTGTATATCCTATGTTGTTTGATATACTTAATTCACTATAAACCGTGCTCTGATACCAATCTGTCACACCCCCAAACCAAGGATGGTGGAAAAGTCTAGGGGTGGAGGACTTCATGTATAGTATCGTAACAACAATGGCAATAGTGATGAAAGTAAACACAACCAACATATATATAATTGAAAGAGTTACACCATTGTATGAATTACATGTTTCAAAATCAATTACAATATGTTGACAAATTATGAAATGTTTGACGCCTTAACGTCCCATCCTCAAAATGCACTTGATTTCCTGTTTAGTGATTTCCTGAGAATACAAGTTGTTTGAAAAAGTGTCAACACAAAGGTTGTTGAGTTCATAAGTTTTTGAGATAAAGAGTTTGGAAACAGTTCTTCGTAGTGTGTTGTGTGTCCCCAAGAAAAATCCAATATTTTCCTTTAAAAAGTTATGTGGTCCTAAATCCCAGAACCAAGAATGAACAAGTGTTTTCCATATTTAATGATATAGTTGTGGTTTTAAATCGGCATAAAACCCTTTTTGATATGAAAGCGTACAAGTATTTTTCCATACTTAAAGTAATTTCTGTGAGCTAAATCGACATAACTCGCTAATTTAAAGTTAGAACCCGTAAATCTTATGATTTGTTAATACCACATGTGAGCTATCATAACCATACTTGACACAGACGGCCTCGTAATACAACGTTCTTCAGGCGTCGCCGTTAAATGACACTTGTCACCCCAGACCTGCCGGTCTAGCTGTTGCAAGCAGCTCAGGTGTGGGTTTGTCAAACCCAATATAGATCTATATACAACTATCACGTTCTCCCTACAAGAGACTCTGGTTACAATTTACAGGACTTTTTGACTTTGTTACTTTGATAGTAACCCGAAGCGAATGACTCACAAATTTATTCATTAACAGATTTACATGAACTAAACTGAAGACTTTTGATAACTAGGTTTGAAAAGTAAATGATACATAAACTATACCTATTATAGTTTATCCAAAACGTTTGTAATGTATAAGAACTCTTTTATGAAAACACATTGGTGTTATACATCCATAAACTATACTTATTATAGTTTAATATATACGTTCTAAATGAATGAATAATCTTATCATGAATGACTAAGTTTTAGTTTATGATGATAAACTAACAAGTAAACACATTCAATATTTAGAACTTATTGTTATACACTTTGCTCAACATAATACAAAGTGTTATGAAAGTTATAAGCTGATAACTAGTTTTTAACCTTTCTGCGTTGTTTTAGAAAAATCATAGAAAAATCATACGGAGTTGAAAATTGAATCCGTAAATTCTTAGAGTTCCTAAAATGTGTCTAGTTTACTCATAACTTTTATCATGATTTTTGGAAGTCTTTAACGTGTGTTAAAATGTCCATAATCACAGACTGGTCCGGATTGGTGTTTGAAATGATAGGCAGTTTTGTAAAAATTACCATAAATCGTAGAAAAATCGTGTGGAGTTGTGCAAGTAGTCATTTTAAAGCTAAGAACTGGAAATACTTGCACCTAAAACAGTTTTAAAAACTAAAATGTTTAAGTTGTCCAAAACAGTCCGTGAATGGAGTCTAACTTTTCTGATGAAAGCTGTTAGAAAAGTTTAGTTATGTTCTTGGTGTTTTAACTTGTATTCCCCCACCCCCCCCCCCCCTTAAAAACTTGAGAAAACATGAAAATGTAGGGGTAGGAACTCACCTTATGTGATTTCAGTAGATGATTGTTGGAAAATGGAAGTGTTCAACTCAAGAACACTTGAAGATGCCTTGAAGATTTTCGAGAACCTGACATCAAAGTGATGGAGTTTGTGTAAGCAATCGATGATTGGAGTAGGATGAAGTGTAATAATCACAAGAAGAATGAATTATACTTACCAAGAGTATAATAAAACTTGATGATCAGCCTTGGAGTCTCAAACTAGAGGAAAAGGTTTGAGAGAAAAGTTGTGTGTGATTTTTGGTGAAATGAGAGCAAGTAAGTGTAAATGAGGAGAGAGGTTGACTTATTCCAACTCTTAGAACGTGGGGAAGGGCTGATGATTGATGGAAAGGTACAAGGAAGTGACTAGGGATGGTGGGGAGGAGTGTGGGTTAGCCATGGAGTGGGTATGGTGGTTGCTTGTGTCATAATACAAAGTAAAGCCAACACTCAATCTTTGTACTTCACCTACTCCTTTCTTGGATAAGATTTGCACCAAAAACGTGGAAATTAATGAATTATGAGACTTTAATTGATAAAATAAAGTTTTGGGTGAAAATCCCGCGTTAAAACGATTAAAAACGAAGCCAAAACGAAGTCGGAATCGAAAACCGGAAAGAAATGGGCTTCCCTGTGTGACCTCTCGGTCCAGGCCGAGGTTCGGTCCCTTCTGATCATGGGCCGAAGGCGAAATGGAGCGAAAGTGGATAAGAAGCGAAATGGACCGAAGGTGGCTTCGGTTCCTTGTGCGAGGTTCGAGCCCAAGAGCACCCTTCGGGTTCAGTTCAGCAGCCTTCGGGTTCGGTCCAAGAGGGTTCGGTCCTTAAGAGGACTTTCGGCCCTAAGAGGGGTTTCGGATCCTTAAGGTTGTTTTTCGCGTAGTCTTCCGTTTTCGTGCGGTTTTTGACTAAATTAAGGGCCGGGATTCCCCGAGTGATTTTAGAGAGATTTGGGAGAGATTTCACATACGGAGAGAGATTTGACATACTTAGAAAGATTTCACATACGGAGATAGATTTGGGAGAGATTCCACATTCTTGGAGAGATTTGAGAGAGATTTGACATACTTAGAGAGATTTCACATACGGAGAGAGATTTGGGAGAGATTCCACATTCTTGGAGAGATTGGGGAGAGATTTGACATACTTAGAGAGATTTCACATGCGGAGAGAAATTTGGGAGAGATTCCATATTCTTGGAGAGATTTAGTAGAGCTTTGACATACTTAGAGAGATTTCACATACGGAGAGAGATTTGGGAGAGATTCCACATTCTTGGAGAGATTTGGGAGAGTTTTGACATACCTAGAGAGATTTCACATACGGAGAGAGATTTGGGAGAGATTCCACATTCTTGGAGAGATTTGACATACCTAGAGAGATTTCACATACGGATAGAGATTTGGGAGAGATACCACATTCTTGGAGAGATTTGAGAGAGATTTGACATACCTAGAGAGATTTCACATACGGAGAGAGATTGAGTGAATACGATTGAGAGAGGTTTCGTTTGTGACATTTTTGAGTGCCCGGCTTCACAATGCAAGTTCCGTAAACCTCATTAAGCCATGTTTTAGGATCTTACACACTCCAGATGAGCATGCGACATTGTTTTATCGGTTTGGTTCATTGTTTTAGCACTAAGGCTAAGGAAAATTAAACACACGAATTTTCCAAGTGATATTTTCTCATTAAAATAGTGAGTTATACAGTAATTACATAACGTAACCCTTAATATACAAGGTTTAATCAAGTCGACCGGTTTGACTCGTTGACTTTGTTTGACTTTGACTTGACCTGAAATTGACTATTGTCACATCATCCCCTTGTTAGAGGGAATTTCATCCTGAAATTTACGTTCTGACAGGGACTTTAAGAGTTTGGGAAAAGATGCGGGTATTTTTGTTTCATTTAATCTTCGCGTTCCCAGGTGAACTCAGGTCCTCGTTTTGCATTCCAACGAACCTTCACTATGGGAATACGACTTTGTTTTATTCTTTTGATCTCCCGATCCATGATCTCGACTGGTTCCTCCACGAAGTGGAGATTTTCGTTAACTTTGATCTCGTCAAGAGGTATCACAAGTGTCTCGTCAGACAGACACTTCTTTAAGTTGGATACGTGGAAGGTAGGGTGTACGTTATTAAGTTCTTATGGTAATCGGAGTTTGTACGCTACGGGACCAATCCTGGCAAGGATTTCAAACGGTCCGATGTACCTTGGGTTTAGTAAGGAAATACATTTGTTTGGAAGTAAGGAAATACATGTTTTATATATATACATCAGTATAACAAAAGTATAGACGAGACTTCTATATGTACCATCTTCTCCAAAAGTAAGCGGGATATGTGTCTAACGTGAACCTGAGAATACAAGCAGTTTTAGAAATATCAGCATCAAGCTGGTGAGTTCATAAGCGGTTTGTTTCTGGTGAAAGAAAATGTTCCTTTAAGTTTACGAAAAGTTGTTTCTCAAGAAAATCCCATATTTTCTTATAAAAGAAGTTTGGTTATCCATATGTTAAATAGCCTGTTTATGAAAAGTTATGTTATCCCAGGAAAAACCCTTATTTTCTTAAAAGTTGGTGGTTGGTTATCGATCCAGAATAAACTGTACAAGTATCTACCATACTTGTATCGTTAAGTGAAGTTTCCCTGAAAGTTTGGTTATCCTTGATAAGTACGTTAGTTTTAACACGTATATAAAACTAATCAGTAGGCTGTGAACTAATACCTAAGGGTATTACTGATACCCTCTAGTAATCAAAACAGTTATTACTTTGAGGTTAGTTCACTAGGTTCATTATTACTTAAAAGTAAATCTCCATTATCTAAGTTGCGAGTTCTATAACCATACAATAAACTAGATATGGCACGTAACAGGGCCAGTATCGCTTTATGACTTTGTCACCCGTAGACCTGCCGGTCCCACTGTAGCTAGCATCAAGGTGCGGGATAGTCAGTCCCGTATAGATCTATACACACAAGTCACGTTCTCCTTCCGAGAGATTCTGGTTACAGGGTTAGTCCTACACTCGCGTATCTCTGTGGAGTGTTACCAAGGACGTGTCTCCAATCTTAAGAATAACGAATTTACAAGTAATAATATGGAAATTCTCGTTTTATGAATATAAAATATAACATTTTATGATAAGTTTCATAAGTTCCTTTGTTTTAGTCTTGAAAACTTAACTAGACAGTTAATTTCATAGTTGGTTGGTAAAACGGTCTTCTGTGTTAAAAGCATGATGAACATGTAAACATTTCATACGAAATAATATGTTTTGAGTAAAAATTCCCTTGTACTTTTGCTTGTATTCTCCCCCTGAAAACATGAAAAACACGGAAAAAGGTGTAGGGGTATGAACTCACCAGACGAGGATGTGCCGGTTAGGACGCTACGTTTCAATTTAGGACTTGAACACACGTGAGGGTCCTATGTAACATGAAGGGATACATAATTGTATCTAATTAGACATTAAATCACTAATTAAGTAAGTATATACACTCTAATGCATGGAAACATTTTATCTCAAGTGTTGGAAGTGATATGGGTTGCATCTAAGGAGTGTATGGCTTCGTTAAGGAGTTTACTCTTCAAGAGTAAACCCTTAGGGGTGTTTACAGCCCAAAGACCATATCCCCCATGAGTTTACGGCCATAAACTCATGGGTGGGGTGTTTTTTGATGTTTAATGGTCTTACACTTCACAAGGAAGGGTTCTAGGGTTGATTCAAGGGCTATGGAGTGATCGGGACTTGAAATGACCTTGAAAATGGAGTTTTCGGTTCTTGAAGGACACTTGGTGAGTTTACTGCCGTAAAAACATGAGTTTGCGGCCATAAACTCATGCTTGGACCATTCTTGCATGATTTGGCGCTTCAAATGAAGGGGTACAAGGTTCTAGACATTAATCCAAGTTATAGGAGGTGTTTAAGGGCAATTTAACACCATGAAAAAGGTTTTTATGGTCCATGAATGTTCATGGGCCATAAACTCATGTTTACTCCCTTAAAGAAATGTTTTTGGTGTTCTAAGCTCATTCATGCAAGTCCCTAAGTCATAGCTAAGCACTAGAAGGGTTTTGGAGGGGTTTTGGGGCTTCAAAACCCACTTATGGGTGTTTATGGTTTTGAGTGTGTTCCTCAACTGTAAATACATGATTTTGTGGCTTTTGGATGATTTAATCACGAATT
Organism: Lactuca serriola; assembly: GCF_051521515.1. Taxonomy (NCBI): domain Eukaryota; kingdom Viridiplantae; phylum Streptophyta; class Magnoliopsida; order Asterales; family Asteraceae; genus Lactuca; species Lactuca serriola. The sequence continues at coordinate 263,596,257 of NC_136412.1, read as the reverse complement.
TGCATGGATACTAAGCTAAACAACAAGCTAGGAAGGATTACTTACGATTTTGGAGCTTGAATGGGGTGTTTTTCGATCAAAACCCAAGTTGTAGAGAGAGAAATCTATGAGGGTGGGAAAAAGCTTCAAATGGTGACCACTCATCCCTTATATAGGGTTTGAGTTTGTGGCCAGGTGGGGATCCACCCAATACCGACGTTAAACGGAGTTTATAGTCGTACCCGATTAAATAGTCGTAACCCGACTTGGTCGTAAACTAAAAACTTTTCAAGGGATATCAAGGGTGTTTCATGTGTTTTTATTTCGTTTCAACGCTTATGAAGTCATAATAAAAGTCTCAGTTAATTTGTCTAACCCAAAATGTTAACGGAAAAATTTAATAAAAATAAATTTTATTAACGGAAATGGGTTACAGTGACGGAATAAATTTAGGGTTGCCACATATTTGTTGTTATGTGCTATTCGGAGTTGTTAGCCCACTGAGACTGCTTATAGTCTCCATGGTTGTTGCGTTTTGTTAGCTCACTCAGACTGTCAATAGTCTCCAAGGTTGCTGATAACCCACTAGGCATGTTGTTAGCCCATTAAGATTAATGATAATTCTCAGGATTGCTGATAACATATAGTTTTTTTATTTTATGTTGTGTTGTATGTGATATTTTTGGTAGCTCACTAAGTCTCATGCTTACATTTTTTGATTAAATGTGCTTCAGGTACATCTAATGATCGCGGGAAAGCGAAAGTTTGATTGTATACACTCACCTTCAGTTTTGTGTTTCCGTATATTTTAACACTCAAATATTTTTGGATGACTGTATTTGACACTTATTTTTTCCTTAAGTGATTTTTATGAACAATGTTTTATCTAAATTAAAAATGAAAATTTTGGTTTGAAAGTTTGGATGTTACAAAAACTTATAGATTTACTTCATAAATGACATTATGAAAAATATTCTAGAATACATCGTTTTCGATCATGAATGTGAACATCCATTAAATGATAAGTAAATCTAGATTTAATAATAACTTTCAACTGTTACATGTTCCTATAAGAATAGGTACAAAACATCAATTGTTTAAAACCATAACTTGTTATGTCCTCGGCACAAAATACCATTTGTCCATAATAGTGTCACAAGAAGTATAACATACTCATGTGAATGATGGAAAAATAAATAGTTCTATCATATAGATAACTGAAGTCACAGTCGTGTCAAACTTCCTCAATTTGGTGAGATAAGAAGAGCAGTTCCTCTTTTAGTGTATAGTTTCTTCACAAGAGAAACAACACTAATCATTTTGGTCATTTCTTAATTTCTAGGTTTATGTTGTATTTCTCTTAACTGAACTGTTGGTCTATTAGAGTACACAATCTATTAGATCTCCCTTTTGTTCAATGTTTGAACAGGTTTGAAGCACATTCTACTGTTCATAATGAATATATGCTTTACTTGATGAGACATGTACGTGTTTCATAATCATCCGAGACTTTCTGCAAGTCAAGGTTAATTATTCTAGTATGATGTGAGACACAAAAACACCGTCACAATAGTACTTCCATCAAAGTATCATGATTAGAACTAGAGACGAAATTATAACTTCAAAATAGTTAAAACAAGTTTAAGTTGTTTCGTAGTTATGATTAAAAAATTTAAGAGTATGTTAATAATTATTATATATAATAGAAATATCTAAAAGCCTAAAATTCTGATTATCTGTTCATATATGAGCTAGTAAATAATTGACATAAAAATGTTGATGATGACAAATATAACCCATTTTAAAATTTTGAAAGATATATAGATAATTTGTCAATATAAAATATAAAGTTGGATACATTAGAGATATATGACTGAAACAAATATATATATATATATATATATATATATATATATATATATATATATATATATATATATATATATATATATGAAAATGATGTTGTAGCCATATAATATTTTTGAAATTGGTCTAATCAGTCATTAATTTTCTTGGCCTTATAGAGGCATAAGATGGGTTTTGACCTGTTTATTTGGTTCCTCTAACCTACCATAACCAGTTTCAGGTACTATATGGCCTTATTTAACTAAAAATTATTAAATTAAATCCATACCACCTCATATTCATTAAATCTCCTTGAAAGCCAACAATACCATTCGTGACAAAATCTAACCAAAGAGATCGATTCATATAGGAGTAAGTTTCGATTTATCTTGATCCTTACATGAGATCAGTTATAAAAGAGGGGTCCTTGTATCTGTGATTGATTCTCTCTATGTTCTCTTATTAATCGAAATACATAGTGCTTTTAAGGGTTGAACCAAAGCTTGGAGCCGAGCTAACTCCATACATATTAATCATCTTCTCCACACTTGTTCACACACATGATGAACACACCCAACACAAGATGAACACATCCAACACAAAATGGGATTTTTGTCTTTGTTTCAGGAAACATAATCGTATGTGTAGGGTGTGCGACGAGGAGAAAAGATAAAGAAATGTAGAGGTTTAAGCACCCACACATACTAATCATTAGTGTGGGGCTGGCCTATGATTTGTTACTTCGTCAAAAAGTAAAAGGCTCAAATTTAGAAACAACCACACAAGAAAAAAAGAAAGAAACACATACCAAGATGGGATTTTGTTGCTGTTGCGGAGCATACAATCCAAGATACTACACGTATAATAGTCGTGGGTAAACCCTATGCATCTGGATGCTTGATTTCCTCCATAGAGAAGGCTACTACGAACATTGATTTCTAAAGACAGAAATATATTTCTTGATTTCTAGATTTAATGATGGGTTTTTGATTTCCAGCTTCTCTTTATTTGGTTTCGATTTTTTTTAAGATATTTGATTTCTAATGATAGTAATTATAGGGTTTTGGTTTCTTAATTTGTAGAGAGGGAAACAACGATGGTTAATGATGGGAATATATATTTGTTATTTTTTGATGGTTTTTAATACCGATGTTGCTGATAGAATTATGATTTTGGGTTAGATTTTGGAATTTCATGAAGTTTTTTTTTTTGTGAATTTTTATGCTAAGAAAAGTATACGTGTGTTTTCTGACAGAAAAGTATATATAGAATAAAGGATGTACGGTTTGCAATAATGATGTTAAAAAAGTATACATGTGACACTTCCATTGGTTGATTTAGGTTACAGGGACTAAAACGAGTCAATTTCCACCTTATTCCCCCATCAAGCTAAGAAAATAGTTTAGCAACTGATTAGACCAACTCTGGAAATATTATAGGGCTATGGTGTATTTTCCATATATATATATATATATATATATATATATATATATATATATATATATAGAGAGAGAGAGAGAGAGAGAGAGATTAGGTTCAAATGTGGATACACATCTATTGTGTGGACGTAAGAACCAATCCGAATTTAATAAAAAAGAAATTATTAATTAAATCAAAAAGGGTATATTAGTAATCTTATATAGTTAATTATGGTAAATAATTAAAATTTTTATTTGATAACCTCTATATCAGGGATGTAAGTTTATAAACCCTACAAAACCACCCACTTTATCACCATTCAACGACTTCATTCCTTCCCCACTTCCGGTCGTGCATCCATGCAGTCCCTTAACATCTCCGACCATGCCCTCCCTCATATCTCTTAGAACACCGCTTCTGTCTATCCATACCAGATCTATGATTTACCTTGTCGCCTCTACCTCTCTTAAACCAACCTTCAAAAATACCCTCTCAAGCTTAATTGATGTCAGGGACTCCGCCACTTTGTGTGCTGATTTTTTCTTTGGGTGGTCGGTGGCGGTAAACCATGAGTTTGGTATTTCCATATCATTTGTAATAGATCTGGTGGATTTGGATTAGCATCGAAATTGATATGTTAGTACCTTCCTCTCCTTCTCATATGATTTTAATTCTCTAACTGTCAAGAATCAAGACTTTGGGCCATATTCAAAGTTGAGCCTTCATTATCCATCGTTACAAGTCCAGACCACCATGAATTTTTGGTCTGTTAGCATGGATATAAATGTTGCTGAAGAACCCACTACATTGATTTTGAGCTACAATCCCAATTTCAGGTACTTTTTTGAATTGTGTCAAGATTCGTTTGTTATGAGATTTTTCTTATAGAGTCGATCAATGTTTTATCTGTTGCTTTGAATTTCCAAATCAATTATCTTTTTTTTTCATTTGAATTTGATATGAAAAGATATATTCTTGGAAGAAATGTGTATATACAGATATGATGTATGTTGTGTTTTAAATGAATAAGGAAAGAATCCTTACTTACCAGTTTGTGAATTTTTTTTGTTAGAAATCACCGATAAATAACGAGAGAAATCACCGATGAATTGGCTATTTGACTTGTATTTTAGTTGAGGTCCGGTAGGTAAGAATTTGTAGATTAATGAAGACTTTCATAATTGCAATGAAACTTATTTGATAGGCTACTTAGCTCTATTCAAAATTCTTGTACCTTGACAACTGGTTAACGTTTAACAATTTTTAGACATCACTATGCACAACAAAATAGGTGAATTTGAACTGGGTGAAGTTGCCAGGGATAGATCATTTGCTTGTCAGCTCATTGTTTTTCATCTCCAAGAATTTTGAAAACTCAAATCAGAATGTAATTCTTGTTTTTTTCTTATTCTAATAGATTATAATTGACATTTCTATTTGTTGTTCTTTCTTTATTTTGTAGCAATGGTCTCCTTTCTACTGCCGTTGACAACAACAAATTGACATTCTTCAAGAATGCATTATTTTAGCATGTATTCTTAAAGCAAAGATGGATGATTCTTCTTGTTGTGATATAACGAAAAAATGTGTATTATTGCAGATTTTTTTAATAACAAGGTGTATTCTGACAAAATGTAATTATAACCGAATGTTATTCTCACATAATTTTAGGGTTTATTTTACAATAAAAGCAACTTTCTTTCAGAATATAAGGGTTCATCATACAAAAACATGAGCATTCTTATAGAATATCAATTTTCACCTTACAAAAACAACATTCTTCTTTAAGAAGAAATGTGGCAGAATGTATTCTCAAATTTTATATCAGTTTTGTTAGAGAATGAATGAACTTTAGTTTTATTCTTTAAGAATGTATTTATTTCAAGAATGTCTATTATTGAAATTCTTTTACTAATGAACTCATTGTTGGATTATGTGTCTAAGCTCATAACTATTTTGGTATATACTTGACTCGATTGTGAGCATGGTCCTTTTGGGTAGCCTTCACCATAGCAACTGATAGGATGAATTAAGGAGAAAGAAAATTAATTATGATTTATTAATATATTATATGAATAATATATTAAAAGAGAAATCATATTGTTTAATTAATATTAGTCAAGAATTAATAAGAATTAATTTTGTGTCTAAAATGGATTAATTAAATAAAGGGGACTGATTGTGTAATTATAAGATAGTTGCATAAATGGGCTAACGGACTCCATAGAAGTCGGAGTGGATGAAATCTATGCAGAAACCCATAAGAATTCATCCAAGGCCTCTAAGGAGGGAGTCCATGGGCAGCTTAGGGCCTAAGCAGTCAGATTAGGGTTTCCTGGTTGAAAACCCTAATAGCCTACCTATATAAGGAACCCCTAAGGCACCAAAAACGTGGTGAAGTAATCCCTAAGGGTTCTTGGACGTTTTTTGTGCTCCTCCTCCTTCTCCTAAGTCATCTTGTTGCTCATGGTGTTAGTGATTCCATTAGAGGTGCAACATTTGAGGCACTAAGCTTTCAAAGGTCAAGATCAAAAAAGAATTAAGATTGTTGTTGCTACATAACAATCAAGGGAAGATCTAAACTCTATTCTCTTGTCAATTTCGATTATTGTATGCTAGAATTAGGGTTTATGAGTTTTGGATGATTATTGCATGTCCATTAGACAAACTAGATCCAAAGCTTTGGGTATGCATGTACACCATATGATTGATGTAGTGCTCATAACCCATCAGTGGTATCAGAGCCTAGGATGTTTGTTTGATGTATTTGATGCTTTACATGATTATTCAAAGCTGGAAATCAAAAAATCTTGGATCTGGAGCCTGGACTCGCCAAGTTCACTGGCAACTCGACAAGTCGGAGTGTTAAATGCCAGATTTTTCAGGATTTTGAGCTATTTTGGCTTAGGATAATTACCATAAACGTTTTTTATTGATAAAATCTGATTTTTATTAATCTGGAGTGATTATCATTGCCAAAATAGAAGTTAATTGTCAACTAATTAGATAATCAGTGCCTTATATAATAAACTTGAATTATTTGAATGATTTGATTGGATTATCTTGCCATAAAATTGAATTAGGTCAAATTTAGATAATTACCAATTATTTGATTAATTAAATTATTTGTAATTTGATCTAGATAGTTTTGAAAAGTTTCAAAACTTGCCCTCAAGTTTTGGAATTAAATTTTTTTGATTAAAAAGTTTAATTTTGAAATGTTTAAATTCTAAACCCTAATGTTTTGAAAAGTTTCAAAACTTGTCCTCAGGTTTTGGAATTTAACATATAATTAAAAGGTATTAATTTTGAAAATATTAAATTCTAAACCCTAGTATTTTGAAAAGTTCAAATTACAACCTCATGGTTTTATTAAATTAATTAAGTGTATAATTAAAGGAGAGTTAATAAATCCATACTGATATAGTTTATATTTAATTAAATTAAAAGGTATAATTTATTAAATTAGACCACTTAGTATTTTAAAAGTGTAACATACACCCTTATACTATATATAAAATTAAAAGTCTAATATTATATATGTATGAGTAAAGAGTCCGTTAGTAGGCCTCATTCATGAAGCTGGTATATAAGGGGTGTTTAAGGAAATTGCCTATAAAATGGCGATTGAATGGGTATCTACTCTTACCCACCGCATTCTTGACTAGTGGAGGTTCGTTAGCCGAATGGGTAGGATAGGACGCAACCTTCCATTATAAGTATAATGTAGTACAAAGTAACTAAACACTCTTATAAATTCTCGAATCTTAGTTACTTTAGGAAAAATGTGGAGTTGGTGCTATTCCATGAAATTACACTTTATACCCTTGCTAAGACATTAGGGGAGCGTGTGTGGTTAACTGACACACTGATTGGTCTCTAAGAAAAGGTGGCAAAGGGTGACTCGATATTTGTCAAAGATCGATGGAGCGTGTGTGGTTAACCGGCATGCTGATAAGGTGATCATAACATTATGGGCATCATGTATATTTATTTGCATGGTTATCCACAACTTGTTTGTGATCCTCAGCGTCCCATTCACAAACGAAGGGCACACTTGAGATTTAAACATGCCATTGAAAAGCTCAATGAATCTCATAAGACCTAGGAGTTTCAATTCATTTAAAACTTAATTTTCAATTTTTGTTTTTCATGGTGGAAATTGGTAAATCGTCATTTACCTACCTTCAAATATTCTGCAATTTGGATTATGGCATCCCTCTTCCATATTGTAGGATATTATGTTGGGTCCTAGCCTTAGTATCTCATTTGGGTGTTTTATTAAGGACTCGGTCAACTTACTTGAATTTTCTCCCGTTTTGTAAATGTCAAGGTCTGACAACTATGGTCTTCTTGAATCCGTTGGAAAAAGTTTTCCGCTTGAAGATGATGTTTCACGATTGGATTGTTGAAATGGAAATCGCTCTTCACTTCCTCCACCTCCTCCAATAATTATCCCTGAACCACGTGTTCGAAGACTTGAAAAGTTCAAGGTCACTCAAGCCCTATTAGCAATGAAACACGAAGATGGAAAGTCGGTATGCTCTCATGTCTTCGATATGAAGTTGCATATTGATATATTGGGGATGTTGGGTGTCAATGTCTCAAGGTAGTTGGCTGTTGACTTGGTTCTTCAGCCACTTCCCTAATCATATAGTGAGTTCATTAGAGAGTACTATGTGATAGACCATGACGTAACCCTCATTGATTTGACTTATTTGCTTTTTGTTGCCAAATCAGCGATGATTTGGCACACTGGTCAAGCAAATTTGTCTGGTAAATCAATGTCCCATCTTTCTATGGAAAATGGCAACATTAGAAGTCCAGAAAAGTTTTTTCTATGCAAGAGAAAGGCTAAGTCTGAGATAGTCCCGTATTCCAAAAGAATCCATATATTTCTACTGCCAAAAGAAGGGGCATTGGTTATGAAGCTACCCTAACTACCTGAAAGATCTAAGAGATGGGAGAATCAAGACATATGACTCTGCTTCAGGTAAAAATCCACTATCTAACTCTATTAAGTTTTCTATTTTAGATTCTAAATACATGATGTGATAAGATTACATTTGGTGTTTTGTAGGATCGAAGAAAAGAAAGGAAGCTTAAAGGAAGAAGTGAGCTGAGTCTGATCGCGGAGAAATGGATTTCGATCGCAAGATTGGATGATCGGATTTTTGGAGCTGCTACTTTTAGAGTTATGATAGATTGTTTAGGAATATGTAATATCATAGTTTTCATTTGAATCGCATTGTAAGGACAAGTTTTCCGCACTTTTTATAAATAAAATAAATTTTGGTTTTTGTCTTATTTATATTTCCTTACAATGGCATGTATGAAAATTGATGTTTATTTCTATTTTAGCAATGTTGAAATGGATGTCATTCTTAGTTATGTTATTTGTGGTAATATCGAGAATTTACCAAATAAGGAAAGATTCTTGTCGCCCGAGTTTCAATTGGACAGAAACTTGGAATCATGCCACTTGTATTGTATGATGAATGAGAACCTTCATATTTGGAAAATTAAGACTTATTCCTTGACAAAGATTCAAGTGAAGGACTAGGAGAACTGGTACACAATGTTGTGCACTAGTCAAGTCCACCACAAAGAACAATAAGATTATTCGTCATGATTTACTAAAATTCTAGTAAATGTGGTTATGCTTACAAGATTAAGTATAATTCTGAATTATTTAAAACTTCCAATGAATGACAGAACGAATAAGAAGAATCAAATAGGCAGAAAGATAAAAGTTTCTCCAATTTGAAAAGATAGGAGACTACTTTTGTATCATGTTTTATGATCGTCTTATTGATTATGAAACCACATCACAATTGATCCTCTAGGTAAACCTTAGTGCACTGGTATGGCTAAAAAGAGGAATCGGAAATTGTTGAAATGGTTAAAGTCAATAGGTGAGTTATACTTTGTTCCAAAATCAGGTCTTAGAGTTATACTCCAAGATTGTGACTTAAGTGACACATCTTAAGAAGTTCTAACACACTCATCAAATGTGAAGCAGAAAATTGTTTTTCTTACTCTTGCACGTTTGAAATTGGTAAATTGTGATGTCTTGGATAAGACAAAGACCAACTAATATCAATTGTGTGTAGTGTTTGTCCTAATAAGAATCCTCACTAACTTCTGAATATTTGTTTGTCATGAAATGTTTCTTGACAAGAGAATCTTATATGTCAGGAGGTCAGTGGGAGTCTAAATGATCTTGAAAAGGTTCAAGAACTAATCAAGAGTAAACCTATTAAACACTAGCACACGACTTGAGGTTTGTAACCTATCGTGTTGACACATTCTTGTTTCTGTGCTATTCCAGTAAAGTTACTTATGCACGTGAGTTCTATGAGTTCTCAATGAACTGCATAAAGGCAAGAATCTTGTTCAATGAAAGTACTTTGACTAGTATAGGTGAGCTGCTAAATAACTTGAAAGCAATGGTGGGACCCTTGATGGCAAGAAAGTAAGAATGAACAAGTTATATCCATAAGAGTTTGGATTTAACACAAACGTTATCTTATGATTATGGTTATTATAAATTCACATGGATAAGAGCACATACACCATAAAATCTAAGTGTCATAAGGTTTCTCTCCTTCATGAAATTGATTGTGAGGAAACGCTTTCACTAGGAAGATTTTAAGGAGTTAGCTATTTTGTAAGTTGCATTCTCAAATTTGAATATGATTACGACATCCCTCTTCATAGTTCGAATTGTGAGATTTGGTAATTAGTTTTAACATTTAAGACTTATTGCTATAAGTGTTGAAATTGTTGAGACACACATATAAGCTTTCTAAGGAAAGGTGTATAAGTTTGAGAAGCTTAGATAAAGGCTTATCGGAGCATATCGTATTAGAAATACGAACTTTGGAAGTCAACAAGTATTGCTTTCTCGAAGTCCAAATGTTTTTTGAATACGTTTCAAAGCTAGTGGGAGCATAAATGTTATGCTGGTATGGATATAATTATCATGTTAGTGGGAGCATGATTATTATTTTAAGTGTTGCATGTTAGCAATATTAATTATAGAAAACAAAGTTTCAATTTGCAAAGTTGCAGAGGTTAAATAGTTGTTTTGCTATAACTAAGGGAGAGAATATTATGCTTCGTTTCGAAATCTAAAAGCTTGGATCGAGAAATTTTAATCAAATTCAATCAAAAGACATATATGAACGTTATGTTGAAAAGATTCAACTTAAAAGGATTTATATATGGCAATATTATAGCAAGGAACTTGTAAAGTATCACGTTTTTCATTATGAATCGTGTCCCATACGCTTCGGGTATAGGATCGATTGCATATGTTGTAACATTCGACCGTTCTAAAATTTTCCAAATGCCTAGGGCATTAAGATGGAAGAGGGACTAGAACCGGTTTGACTAAAATAATTAAACAACTGTCAACGACAATATAAGATTCGCTAAGGATTGGTCGCTTGTGGGCAGTTGGAAGTATAGTAATGAATGAACCATAATGGCATTATTATGATTAGATATGATTCTATTAATAATGAGTTGTCGTATGGAAAATATGGAAATGTTTCCATATTGGGAGTTGGATATCGAGAATCTATGTCTAGATTAGAGACTTTTATGCAAGAAGGATGTTCAAAGGAATGTACTTTGAATGTGAGACTTCACATCTATGGAATTGTCTTGTAACAATCGCCAATAGAGAACTTTGTAATTTCATTGGCGAAGTCTTGGTGACTTTTGTGCAGTAAGATTACAAAAGGATCGTTGCATAAAATGTTCGAATCTAACATATTCTAGTAGTGGCGAGAATTTTGTATTCTTACACTAACAATAAGGATTAGGAGTTGTGAAATGAGTATCATTGGAAATGTGTTCAATTGATCTATTTCACAAAGTAAAGACCATAAGTAAACATAGTGTGCATGCTTGGTGCATGGGACAACTACTGTTATAATTCAAGTAATAAGTTGATTACCCGAAACATTATACAATGAATAACGTGTAATCAACATGGTGACTAAATAAAAGGAGTTTTTTATACTCAAAATTTTGGGGCAATATTGGATTCGATTATTCTTGTGTTTCACTTTGCATGTTTTGACTTCCTAAATAATAAGATTATTCGAACGTTCCACAGTCGCTCATACTTTGGGAGTAGATATGAAAGAAGATTGTCATGAATTGGCTTGTAGATAGTCTAAAGTGTATTAGACATAGCAAAAGTTTGTTGCAACGTTCATGAGTGCTTATGAATAAGATTTGAGCATTGGATTAAACCCACACTCACTTGGATCGCTTCATGGATTTTATCACAAGTGATTGGTGAGACGATAATATCTTATATTTTTGAAACCGAGACGTGTGAGTTGTATTCTGCAAGTTGGTTGCACATTGATAACATGTAAACACACCAGTAACTTGGTGTTATAAAACATATTATTTTGTGTGATTTGATGAGTAGGTACAAGCGAGCATTGAGTCAAAGTTTATCCGTTCCTTTTACCCAAACTAGGATAAAAGCGATATATGTGGGCCCCTCGATGATTTAGTGATGACACCCTAAGCGCTTGGCCAAGTCGGGACTAAGTTGATGTGTTCAATTGTAGTCTGTTGTCAATCATCATAAATTAGAAATCGGGAAACAACACATGAACAAATAGTATGATTAAAATTCATGTCTCAGTTCATATGATATCTTGAATGGAGGAATATATGATCCTTTATCTAAAGGACACGTTTCTGATAAGATCAGAGTTCGACATCGGTTTTTGAAAGCTACGATTGCTGATAAGGTTCCGAAGTCATACGCAATATAGTTATTAGACTTATACAAGTGGGCGACTGTTGGATTAGGTGTCTATGCCCATAACTATTTTGGTATGTACTTGACCCGATTGTGAGCATGGTCCTTTTGGGTAGCCTTCACCATAGCAACTGATAGGATGTATTAAGGAGAAAGAGAATTAATTATGATTTATTAATATATTAAAGAGAAATCATATTGTTTAATTAATATTAGTCAAGAATTAATAAGAATTAATTTTGTGGCTAAAAGAGATTAATTAAATAAAGGAGACTGATTGTGTAATTATAAGATACTTGCATAAATGGGCTAATGGACTCCATAGAAGTTGGAGTGGACGGAATCTATGGAGAAACCCATAAGAATTCGTCCAAGGCCTCTAAGGAGGGAGTCAATGGGCTGCTTAGGGCCTAAGCAGTCAAATTAGGGTTTCCTGTTTGAAAACCCTAATAGCCTACATATATAAGGAACCCCTAAGGCCCCAATAACATGGTGAAGTCATCCCTAAGGGTTCTTGGATGTTTTTGGTGCTCCTCCTCCTTCTCCTAAGTCATCTTGTTGCTCATGGTGTTTGTGATTCCATTAGAGGTGCAACATTTGAGGCACTAAGCTTTCAAAGGTCAAGATCAAAAAGGAATTAAGATTGTTGTTGCTACATAACAATCAAGGTAAGATCTAAACTCTATTCACTTGTCAATTTCGATTATTGTATGCTAGAATTAGGGTTTATGAGTTTTGGATGATTATTGTCAATTTCGATTATTGTATGCTAGAATTAGACAAACTAGATCCAAAGTTTTAGGGTTTACATGTACACCATAGGATTGATATAATGCTCATAACCCATCACTAATATGCTTAGTCTTTGTTTTAATTCATTCAAGAACGTGAATGGTGGTTTGCAAGAACGAATATTTCGTTGCCGTTTTTATCGATTTCCTATCTTTCCTGATTTGCTTAAAAAATAACTGAATCAAATTCTTAAAGAATATATGTTTTTAAAGAATAAATTAATAAAATCGAAACTGGTTAAAAATTATGTTAAAATTAAAATTAAATTAATTTTTAATAATCATATTTTTAAATTAAGAAAATTAATTATCCCCAAAAATCTAGGATTTTTTTTAAATCAAGTCTAATTGACTAAAATGTCCTTATAATGAGATTTATGCGATTATAGACTACATGTCATTCCATTTTAATAATATAGACCCTCAAATTAGAGTCATTCAATCTTTTCATCCATTAGTCTAAGATTGTCCCTACGACCACACAATAGATGTCATCTACACTATAACCTAGCTCTCTCTCTCTCTCCCTCTCTCTCTCTCTCTCTCTCTCTCTCTCTCTCTCTCTCTCTCTCTCTCTATATATATATATATATATATATATATATATATATATATATATATATATATATAAGGTGGATCAAGTGATGACTCAAAAATAAGTGAGGAGTACAAGAACAAATCTTCATTGCAGGAATGAAAAAAATAAAATATAGAGATTTGATTTTATTTATCATCAATATCTCGTGAGATGATATGACGTTTTTGTAATTATATGCGAGATTTTGACATTTTCCAGCAAATGTTAAATGTTTGAAGGTTAAATGAGTAAAAGGAAATAGGGAAAAAAAACATATGTCAATCCCCCCCCCCCCCCCCCACCCCCTCCTCATCTCTTTTCTCTCTCTCTCACATGTCATGTTCCATTTGGTGGGTTTTTTTCTATCAACTTCGTTTTTTGGCCATAACTTTTTTTTTAAAATCCAAAGTTCTTTAATTTTAATTCTTTACAAAATGAGCACAATCATGAAAATTTGAAAAAAAAAATATTTTTTATTTTTCTTATAAAAGAATCGAGAAAAAAATTCTCTAAAAATCATAAAAATTTAAGAGATATTTCTAATCAATATACTAGTGACTTTAAAAAAAGATTTTTCAAAAATAAGTTTTCGTAGTATTTATTTTTAATTTTAAGAAGTATTAATTTAAAAAAAAATAATGTTGAACATATTATGATCCAAAATGTGATGATTCAAAATATTTATAATTCAAAAAAAAAAATTGATTCAAATTGTTTACTATCCTTAATTAGTTATGATCTAAAAAGTTTAGACTCAATTACTTTATAATCCTTAACTATATCTTTTACGATTCAAAATTAAATTATTCAAAATATATAATGATTCATAATTTTTTTGAGCAAAAACTATATTTAATTGAATATATTATCGATCCAAAATCATATGATTTAAAAATGAGTATATTCAAAATACTACGATTCAAAATAATTTGATTCAAAATTTTATGATCAAAAAATAATATGATTAAAAAAAGTATGAACCGAAATATTATAATCCTTAACATTCTTCTTATTTAAAATTTTATTATTGTTAAATATTAAAAACTCAAAGCGGTATTTAGTTTAAAAAATCAAAAAAAATCAAAAACTAAAAACAAAAATAAAAATAAACACTAGTATCTTCAAGTATGTACTAAATATATTTAAAAAAAGGCGGAAAAAAAATAATCCACATAAAAACCAAAAAAAAAACAAAATTTTAAAACTTAAAAAAAATTTAAAAATTGAAAAATTAAAAATTAAAAACATTAAAACCAAGCATACATCTATATATTTTTTTTTTGAATTTTTTTATCAAAAAATAATAAAATAAAAAACGAAAAAAAACTAAAAAAAACCAAAATAAACTAAAATAATAATAAAACTCATTTAAATGACGTTCCATGGACGTTCACCGCATGTGATTAAATCATTGAGTCTGTATTAGTTACCCCAGGCGTGGATCGCATGCAAACGTAGTACGACCAAGTATCTGGGTTTGATGTTTGTGCTTTTGACGAAATGAGTGGTGGAGAATTGTCATCGCAGTACTCACCACATGCTTCAGTATTTAAATAAAATCGATAAAAGAAGAAAAATGTTTTAAAAAAATAATATTGTCGGTTCAGATCGAACTGAGTCGTAAAAGCAAAAAAATAATAATAAGTTCTTATAATTGTAACCAACGAGGTCTTATAGCTTGATATAATTTCATAATTGTATCATTACTAATACTATCTAAAACATTTTTTCAATATATGACACCAAACTATCACTTAAAAGTTGATCACCCATTTTGTTGCGTACATCAGTCTTTACCAACTTCATTGCTGAAAATGTGTGTTCCACACTCGGTGTTGCAACGGGTAAGATCAATGCAAGTTTCAAGAGAAGGTAACCCTTAGGATATATTATATTCTTTTTGCTCTTCGAACATCTTTTTGGAAAGTTCTCCAATGCTCTTCAATTGATTAAATCATTCATCTTCTCGCACATCCATAATGTAATTTTTAAGATCAACTTCAAGAACTTGAAGATCATATATTCTGTTCGAAACTCTTCCTAATAAAGTGTAGCCATTTCCATTAGTTTATCCACATAAAAAGCTTTAAAATACTCTCGCGGGCACAAACAAGTTATGCAAATAAGTAATTGTGTGTTAGCTTTATTAAAGTGATGGTTAAGCTCTTGCAGTTGCATATCAATCACCACCTTAAATACATCAACATGATAGTGGTGCAAGTTGTTAACCTGAAAAAAAAAATCATATACTAATGACAAAACACAATAAATAAATCAAGTTGGTAATATCAAACGTTACCAACCTGTGAACCTCTTCGACGACTGAATCCATCATAATATTCATCTTCCATATCCACACTTTTAACATCATGTTTATCACAAAACAAAGTAACATTTCCTAAAAGTGGTTCCCATCCTACATCTCTAATTTCTTGAATTGCTTTTTTAGAGTTACTTATTTGATTCATGGCATTTACGATATCTTGGTCTTTTCTTTGTAATGTTGTATTCAAATGATTTGTGACTCCCAATATATCAACCATCAAGTGTAGACAAAACACAAAATCAAAGGACATTAATAACCTTAAGATTCGAATTGCTTCATCTTTATGTTCAAGATCACTAGTATCTCTACCAAGGTCTTCAAGTACTTTACAAATGGAAGAACATATGTTCTTGATATTCAATAGAGATGAAAAATGAGAATCCCATCGAGTATCAGATGGTCATTCGATACCCACTTCTTGGTTCAAACCGGTAACACTCTCAAGCTCACCTAAAATTTACCATATAAAAGTTTAATTAGCATCACATAACTACAAAACATTTTAATAATAAATCTAGTATAATTATAAAGCAAACATTCAACCAATGCTTCCATAACTTTACTTGCTTGTTTTATTCTTAAATTATCTCGTCACGTGTAAGAAGATCCAATAATGTTTAATAGCTGAGAAACCGCATCAAAGAAATCATTAACCTTCGTGTGATTTTTTGCAACAAACACTAAGGCTAACTGTAATTGGTGAACAAAATAATGAATAAATTATGCAGATTTTGTTTCATGCATAATCAAAGTCTCCAATCCATTAAATTCACCACTTATGTTACTAACACCATCATAGCCTTGCCCTCTAATGTTAGTATTACTCAAATTCCACTTTGAGAGCATATCATAAATGGTTGCCTTTAGTGTCAAAGTTAAAGTGTCATTGGCATGTCTAAGGCTAACAAACATTTCTACAACTTCCCACTTTTTATTTATAAAACCTCAATACTGATGCCAATTGTTCTTTACAAGAAACATCACATGATTCTTCTACTAAAATTGCCAAAAAAAAAAAAAAAATCTTTTTCCAAGATCTTCCATAATGACATTTATAGTTGCATCAAAAAAATGTCTGCACGATATCTTTCTGGATATCACTACATTTTAATTGTGTATTTTTTGGAGCATTCATCTACCACATCACATCGATCGGCTAACCATTGTAAAAGTTCAAGAAAATTACATTTATTATCTGATTCATCTCTCGTCATGACTACGAAATGTCAATCCTTGACGCAATAATAATCTAATGCAATCAATTAAAGCATTCAAACGAATATGATATTCTTTTTCTTGCAAAGTGGTTTGTTTCTCAAAAGAAGTAGTTATGGATTGCCTTTGGTTCATCAAATTTTGACACTTTTGGACAACAATAATGTGTGGAGTTCCAACTTTATGATCATCTAGTCCTGATTTCCTATTCTAAGCTTTGAAACCAGATTTCACCAAATGATCTGATCCACCTTGGTTTGGTATATCGGACTTAAATAGATAACAACATAAACGAAATGCGGCACTCTCTTTTATACTATATTCTAAAAAATATTTATTATCAGCAAAACAAGATATATTGAATCTTCATTATTTACCTCCAAAAGCCCGTTTTGGAAACTTGTAGTTTTGAGGTTAGAAAAGTCTTTTTTTGCAAGTTTATTCTTCTAATTTCATCTCTTTGATTCGTATGATAATATTTTATACCTGGTTATTCTATGGGGTCAACATGTAGTGAACTTAAATCAACTCTCATATGATTATGTTGTTCGTTATCTTCTTCTACTGTTTTTTTATCACTCTTTTTAAAAAACTTGAATGAAGACATTCTTGATTTTAATTTCCGAAACAAACAACAATCAAATATTTAAACAAATGAACAAAAATCCAGAAATCAGTTCATATTGAAAATTAGAAACAATAAAAAAAGTCTATTTAGAAATTAGAATCATGGAATAAAGCAATCAAAAATAACAATAGAAAAAAATCCACAGTAAGTATTTGATATTTTTAACATAGTTGTAATCCGCAATTAGTTGTAATCCGCAATTAAGTAATTAACAATCCTAGAAGTGGAACAATTAATGAATTTTGATTTGTGAATTGTGAATCACCTATTAACCATGATAGCACAATGACATTAGAATTCCAAAACTAACAAAATTAAGATAGAGAATTACCATATATTTTACTTATTGTTTACAAAATTAATAAAATTGACTAATTGAGTAAAATATATGTGGTGGGCAAATGGTTATAATATGATCGTTGATTTGAATGAAGTAGAAGCTTCATGCGTTGCTGTGAAAACCGTTCATGAGGCACATTATTTTTTTTTAATTTAATTTGTTTTGGGCTATGCATATTCGATTATACCCTAAAAACATTGGGCTAGTAAAACATAAAACAAGGGCTCTAAAAATCTGATTTATTATTATATATATTTTTGCCAAAAATATTAAGATGGTTCACTCATATTTTTTAAGGTATGTCATACTAATTTATTAAATATAACTTGTAATATAAAACAAAAGGTGGATCAAGTAACCCACCAAATATGTATGTAAACTCGCCACTGAATTTGTACAAACCTGCAACCACATACAAATGATATCAATTAGTCAATGGTAACCCCCAACGCCAACGGCTTCGGTTTACCATATAATTCCATGTATGGTAATCCCCCAACGCCAACGGCTCCGATTTACCATATAATTCCATGTATGTCGGAAAATATCCATATCCATAGAGCACGAAACTAAGAGTACAAAGAAATTATCTATCATCCACACTCATGTTGTTGCAGTAGTAATAAAAGCATCTCTAAGGATCCTTTGGTTGCCTATGTCTCCCAGGTTTGCACCTCATATAAAATTCACTCCATCTTCCAATTAATTAGATATAAAGCCTCAAAACAATTCAGAAAACTGAACTGCAAATTGAACAACCACACATACTAAATGATTGTATTCTACTCAACAATTTAATCAAAAGTCATAATCTATGTGCCCATTTTAACAATGAATAGACTAAAACATTTATTTAGTCATGAATCTTGGTAAAGTAGTTTGGAACTCTATTATTTTTAATTGAACACAGATGGTCCAAAAATAATTAAATTTTCGCTGGTGTGTTGATAATGTACAAATTGTTATGGAAACAACCAAAAGATCTGTTGAAGATATTGAATGAACAAACCTATATCTCAACAAAGTCATTTGTTCAGGATCCCACAAACGCCTATATCACCACATACAAGCACAACACTAAGCTGAGGTTTAGTTGGAGCCCTATTCAAGTTGGATGATCACCACCTTTTGCTCCAACAACACCATCATTATATTCTAAGATTTGAAATATCTACACCAACAAATAAATATTTTCACAATTTCAGACTGGACATGGAAATGATCAAGAAAATATAATGTTGAATAATATGATGGATATTGACATGAACATGCAAATATAATGTTGAATAATCAAATAAAAATGCAGTATTTCCTATATAAATACTTACATACACATTTTGAGTTCATAGTCAGCATACGATTATGACTTACCATGCATTATAGTTGGTTAATGTTCACAGCAAAACCCAAGGATACAATAAAGATTCCATCTGGTTGTAACTGTGCTTTTAATTGCACATGGATCAATTTATTCATATTTATGGAGAAATATGGGATGGTTGGCCTATTTCCATTAGGATTTATGGCAAAAAAATAAATAAAAGTATGATTAGATGTGAAGAAAGCATATATTAATTATAATGATTCATACCTGAGAATGGATTCAAAACCATAATTCATATGATTCTGATAGGATGAACCATAGAAATTCCATAAAGGTGCTTCATAGATGGATCTGTAGTGATGAAAGTCCATGAAGGCGGCCACTCTCATCCATAGCCTCAATTTGACCAACGTTCCCATAATTCAAGATTTAAGGAAGCAAAAATAACAAATAAAGAATAATTTGAGCTTGTTTGAGCCCCAATTTTTCATTAGGAGAGAAGGCTTAGATGGAGAGAATGTGAAAAACATCAATGTTGTTGAATTCTAGAAACCCTATTTCAGAAGGTTCAATAATGCAACAATCCAATACAATCAAAATTCAAGAGTTGGTCATATCATTTTAGGATGAAAAGACCAATATTACAGTTACAAAATCATGCAACACATGGATAAAGAGAGGAATAGTGAGAGGGGAGGGTGGAGAAATAAGTGATACCTGAAAGACTTAAACTCGTATATTTACTGGAATCGTTTTTTGACACACCTATATAGAAGCAAGGTTATAAGCCACAATCTCATTTTTAGACCAATCGGTTGTAGAAGACGTTTTATGTTGGTGTGTGGGGGAAAAGGAAATAGTTGGTGGTTGCATCCACTTTTTGAAACCTTAGCAAATGAAGTAACAATGAGCAACAATAGAATTTAGAATAAAAGTGATTTAATGAGATCGATGTCGGAGAAAGGAGAAGTGGTAGTGGATATTTTAAGATCATAGTGCTTCTATGGTGGATGGTGATTCTCGAGGCCAACAAAATTAATAACCCTAAATATTACACACTAAAATAGTGTATAGTGGTAAAGGGATCGAATTCACGGAGATTGGTTCAATTTTATAACTCTATGAAAAATCTTTTTGTAAAAATACTTGTAAAATGACAATAAATTAAAAATGGGGGGTTTGGTCTTTTAAAATACTTGAAATAAACTAGAATTAAACAAAGATTTAAAAAGACAATTTCAACAAAAATAAGAGTTTGATGTAAAATCAATAAGGGAAGGATGGTTGACTTAAGGTTTCCTCACTGTGACCTTTTATGAACATATCATTAGAATCCAATGGTGCAATACTTGATTTAAATCCTCAATTTGGCTATCGTAATCCAAGAAACTTGAGATTACCTAGACTTTTCTTAGTTGTTAAAATGATTAGAGAAGCTCATAACAATTTCCTTAGTTAAAGTCAAAATTTCCATTAAGCATGTAATTAGTGAAAGTCAACTAGCATTATGAACCAAAAAGTTACCAAATCCAAGAGGAGTCAAATGCTTTCACTACCATGTTGGAGGAAATGTTTTTATGATTGTGTGAAGCAAAAACAACACAAAAATCATTTGTTGCTTGCTAATTTGAGGATCCTTTACTTAATCAAGAAATTAGTCAACTAATCACCACAAACACATTTAAACTCATGAATAAAAACATACAAGTAGTGATAAGATGTTAAAGCACAAAACATTCCCATAAAGATTTAAGAACACGTTCGAGGATTCTTCAACATTCAACCAAAGTTCAAAGGATTCAACAAAATTCAACCAAGATTTGTTTAGCCAAGCGTGGCTAAACTCAAGAAAACAAAGTCAGATTGAGCATTGTTCAAGCCCTGTTTCGTTGATGATTCCGGGACGTAATCATCCTAAGGGGGAGATAATTGTAACGCCCATAGATTAGGGTTTGTCAATTTAGAGACGATAAGCGTCAAAATGTGTAACGACCATAAAATTCCAACCAATTTTAAACTTTTCAAAAACAAACCGATTTCATAAAGTTATTACAAAAAGGTTTTCAATACAATTATTCAGAGTCTTCCCAGAATCACATCACAAAACATAATCATGAGGAGCGGTACGATCACGCCTTTACCTTGCCACGGTCTCCTGAAGAACCTGAAAAACATTAAACCACAACTGTAAGCCCGAAAGCTTAGTGAGATATCCCCAAAATACCAACCACATATGCCATACACGCATAACATGCCATATCATAATAGAACACAAAACATCCATGCACTTCGGGTCTACTGGGTGACTGGTCCGCCGCACCGGCCTTCAGTCCACCTGGTCCACCCTCTGAGTCTAACCACATACATCGAGTCTACAGTGTGATTGGTCCGCCCGCACCGGACCTTTAATCCACCTGGTCCACTCCCTGAGTCTACAGTATGACTAGTCCGCCCGCACTGGGCCTTCAGTCGGCCTGGTCCACTCTCCAAGCCTCGGCACGTCTGGTCCGCCCTCTTGGGGCCTACAGCCTATCCGGACCGCTCGCTAGGCCTTCGGGATAACCGGTCCGCCCTGGGTATGTTGGCCTACAACACAAAGCAGGACCCGCCTCAACCCAACCCCAATCCAACAACCATGAGCACATAAACATTCAAACATATAACAATTCGCATCCAATCAAACCGATCTAGCAGATCACATAGCATAACATCATCCTAACCAGGATACCGACCTAACCGGTCACTAGCATAGCATCATCCTATATACCAGGATTCCGACCTTAACCAGGTCTCTAACATATACCATCCTAACTACCATGATGCAACATAACAAAGCAATAACATAACAACGATACTCGGATCCCAATCCGATAAAGGGTCGGCCTTGGTGCCGTAGACCCTGTCAATATAGTGAGGATAACTCACCTCACAACTGCCAACTGAACAGATAAACCCAAGCTGCTCCGACCACTGATACGATCTCCAACACTGGCCAACACCAAAATATTGAACTCAAAACAAAAGCCAATAATTACCAAAATGCCCCTGGAAATCAACTAGTCAACCCTTGGTCAAAGTCAAAGTCAAAGTCAACCCCTGGCTGACTCTACTCGCCGAGTCAACCCGATGACTCGCCGAGTCCCCATGCACAGAACTTCCCCAATCCGCGACTCAACTCGCCGAGTCACCCCGAGACTCGCCGAGTCCAACAACTCTGAGTCCTTTCATACTCAACTTACCGAGTCAACCCTTGACTCACCGCTTCACAGCTCAACCAGAAGAAAGGTTAGGACCTCACGACCAGACTCGGCGAGTCCAAGAACAGACTTGCCGATTCCAAGGCTATCTGCAACCAACTCGTCGATTTGTTCTTCCAACTCGCCGAGTTCCTGCCCATATTCATCCAACTCGTCGAGTTGTTCTTCCAACTCGTCGAATTCCAGCCTATCTTCAAGCAACTCGCCGAGTACACCATTGTGACTCGTCGAGTACCCCTAGATCTGAAACCATACAGAGGCTTTCCAAGCCATGCAGAATCTCTAAACCATAGATCTACCCTTCTACAATCCATCCATCACGTAAAGTGGCAAACTTTACGTGAATCCAAAGAGATCTAGACATTTTACACTCTAGGGCTAGGGTTTAGGACAAAAAAACTCCACCAACAACTCTTGAGCATAGACTTTATGGCTTTCTGGATCATTAACAACCTAGATCTGAGGTAGCAACCTCAGATCTTACACCAAACTTGAGATGGACCTCATTTATGCCCCAAAATCCCCACAAAAGATAGATCTAGATGCACAAAAGCTCAAACAGAAGATTATTACCTCAAATGAAGGGTCCCACTGATGAATGAACCAATTCTCTGCAAAGCCCCTTGCTCCAATCTTCTTTCTCTTCAAATTCCTTCCAAGATTACCCCCTCCAAAGCTCTAATCTCTCACCAAGGAAATTTCACACGAATTTAGGGTTTCTGGAACTCAAAGGGAAGGTAAAGAGGTTGGGGAAGAAGTGTTATGTTCTTTATATAGGCTCAACCCTCGGAATTAGGGTTTTCTCCACTCAGCACCAACTCGCCGAGTCCACCCATGCTACTCGCCGAGTTGGTCACTTAACACGCAACCAGAGTCGCGACCCTACTCGCCGAGTCCACTCGTGGACTCGCCGAGTTGCCCTTTCACACTTACACTTTTAGCCCTTCAACTCTACTTCTGATATTCCGGGATGTTACAAAATGACTTTTTGATAGAATATTATTTGTAATGAATAATCTTAACTAAGTTGTAGTATAGGTTACAAGGATTTCGTACATATAAAGAACGCCGAAATCCGAGTTATAACGAAGAAGTTATAACTTGCCGAAGTTTCGCGACAGAATCGGTACGACACAGCATGACGTAAATCGTGAATTTACGTTAGAGTGATATTTAGCCTTAGCGATTTAAAAGAAAATCATAGAGTTCTTTAAACCGTGAGCGTGCATAAAAAGAACGTCCGAATCTGACTTCGTATGAAGAAGTTAGGATTTTTCAAAGTTCCAGCTTAGCAGTATGCAGCCCGAAACTCGAACTTGTGATCGAGTGATTTTTGGTCGAAGCAATCTAAACGAGAATCAAATATCTCGTTATTAGTAGTGCAATGATAAAAAACAGACGAAAACGGACGTCGGATGAAGAAGTTATAAATTTATAACGGAGTTTTCATGTCCCGACCTACTAAAAATAAATAATAAAAATAACTTCAAAATTAGCCGACGGAGTCTAAACGAAAGTTGTAGAGCATAGTCTCACCTACGTGGGGATATAAAGAACATCAGAAATGGAGTTCGTATGAGGAAGATACGAATTTTTGAAGATTATTAACTAATTAAAATATTTAATTTAAATATAAAATCCGATATTATCCTAAGGGGGGGAGTCATTAGACTTATCCGAGTTACGCCCAGCGTAACTGGAGAATTACACCCAACATAATCCCAGTTTCAGCCCCTATAAATACCTTGCGAGGGCAGCCGAGTTTCTTTGTTAATTTCTCTTCTCTTTCTCCCGTTTTGCATCGATTTTCGTGCAAGAGATACCCCGTAGCCCCGATATCATTTTCGAGCCCCGAAGCAAGTCCCGAAGCCCCGAAGATCCCGAGAAGTGAAATTTCCAAGCCGAAGCTCTGCCCGTGAGAAGCCCGGTTTTTGTGAAGATCTCCCGATTTCACCGAAGAATACTACTTCTACAAGCCGTAGTGTTGTCCGGTCATCTTCTGATCAAGTGAGTGTATAGTTACCTTCTTCTAACACATAAATATAAAGTATTAGCTATGAAATATGTGCTATGTGTTATATTTTATTTGTCTGTTTGAGATGGGCTTGGAATTGATGTTTTTATACGGGTGTTAAATGATTTAAACTGTTTTTGTATTTATATCTACAAAAATGTTGGGTAGAACATGCGTA
This sequence comes from Lactuca serriola, assembly GCF_051521515.1. Lineage (NCBI taxonomy): Eukaryota > Viridiplantae > Streptophyta > Magnoliopsida > Asterales > Asteraceae > Lactuca > Lactuca serriola. The sequence continues at coordinate 263,571,570 of NC_136412.1, read as the reverse complement.
GATGGAATAGTTGGTGACGATGCGACTTCGTGCCTATTGAGTAAGCCTTCGTGACGATGCGACTTCATGCCTATCGAGTAAGCTTTTGTGACGATGCGACTTTGTGCCTATTTGATAAACCTTGGTGACTATGGAGTTAGCGTCTGATAGTTATGGATTTAGTATCTAATAGATAAACTTTGGCAGCAATGGACTTCGTGCCAATTCCTTAGGTAAATCCTTAGGAATGAATGAATGAATGATAATTGGTTCTTAGGGTAAACCCTTAAGAAATAAAGGAGATATGAGGATGGGTATTTGGGTTGATTGTTTGATGATTGAATAATAAATGTATTATTGTGGGTTGAAAACCCTATATGCTCACCAGACTCCCAAGCCTGACCCACTCAGTTATCTTTGTATCACAGGTATCAATACGAAGGCATATTTCACTGAGGGATTAAAGGAGATGTAAATCATTAGTGTAAATAAATGTAAGTTCTGTTTATGCTTATGTGTCTGTATCGGAACATGACATCCCGAGATTTTGTTATATAATGAAAATACTTTTCTTTAGGAAATGCTTTGATAAATTTTATCATATTTTGTTTTGGGAACAAATTCCGCAACAGTTTTCTTTAAATGATTACTCTGATTTTAAAAAAAACAAAGCATAAATAAATCGGTCATTTATGGCCGTGAAATTAGGGATGTCACAGTTGGTATCAGAGCATTAGTTTAAGCGAACTAGGAATTTGTAGGATTTCTAGACTTAAACTTAGAATGCTAAGTGAAGATTGTGAGATGTGTCTGTTATATTTTAGACACGAGCACTAGTTTATTTTTGGAGAGTTGCCTAAAATTCTTTTATGTGTTATATGTTATATGTTGCCATATATGATATTATTTGTTCGGATCTACGGTCTGTTGCCGACCGGATTGGGAAACCTTATGTGTTTAGGATTCTAAGCGTATGTCTACGATATTAGAACTAGCATGTAAACGTTTCGGAATGATAAGGATGATATATGCATCTATCGTGAATGTGGATCTAAATTTACCTTATTCGGTGTATAGATCAAGAATGGAAAGAACTAGAAGCGGAGTTGGAAAGACAAATGAGAACAAGAATCAACCACCAATGATTGAGCAAATACCTGTTGTAGCTACAGCACCTGAGCCAATGACGATGGCTGGTGTACAAGCAATGACTCAGGCGATGTTGGATTGTCAAATGGAGGAGACCAGGCGGTTGATTCGACAGAATCGTGAAGAACTGTCAATTCAAGTGGAAGAGCCCGAAGTAAATGGAAGGCATTCGGAAGGAGGGAACTATAGTGGGACCGTTGGTCAAGCCAACCCACCAATAGTTCGTCGAAACAACCAGGATGGAGGAAATGACGGACGTGGATGCAAGTACAAGGATTTCATGGCATCCAAACCACCGTGTCTTTCTGGGAACCCGACACCGGTGCAAGTCATGGATTGGATCTCCGAGATGGAGACAATGTTTGAAAGTTGCGAGTGTAGCAACAGACAGAAGACCGCTCTTACAATTCCTCTGTTAAAATCTGGAGTATTGAGCTGGTGGAAGTTATTGGCCGGTTCGATGCCCAAGGGGGAAGCTAGAAAAATGTCTTGGGAAGAGTTCATGGTGCAACTGAAAATGCAATACTGCTCTGAGCAGGATCTTCTAGAAATCAACAATGAGCTCCAGAATCTGAAGAAGGGAAAATTAAGCATCACTGAATACGCTACAAGCTTTACGGAGAAAATGAAGCTTATTCCATACCTAATTCAAACTGAACTTTCCAAGGTCAACAAGTTTGCCAATGGATTACCAGCGGACTTTGGTCCGATAGTCAAGCAAGCAACCACTCTGAAAGTCGCCATCTGGGCAGCCAAAAATGTTGAGACCCAAATAAAATAAAAGGGTCTGGAGAGAGCTGAAGTTGGAGAGAAAAGGAAACATGAAGGATCTTCAATGATCAAAAAAGAAACCAAATTCTCGAAATCTGGAGGAAGAGATGAAGCTAAGTGGTGTGAGAAGTGTAAAAGAAACACATCGGGAAGTGTAGCGAGGAGACGACCTGCTACAAATGTGGGAAGACAGGGCATTTCGCCAACACATGTGCAACTAACAAGAAGGTGTGCTACGGATCTAACGAGGAAGGGCATATTTCTAGAGATTGCCCAAAGAAAAACGCACCGCCACAGCCAAGGGCATTCCACATGCTCCTCGACGAAGCAGAAAACGATGGGAGGATTAAAAGATGAAGACTTCATATCAATATAAAGTCTGTATCATGAAGTGTAGCCTACTAGTGGCATAGTATAGGGTGAACTTGAACCTTTGTGTAAATGTTTCAAGAAATAATATAAACCCTGGTTTTGTTATCTGATGTGTTGAATGATTATATGATTTATGTATGGTGACTTGGTTGACTGCGAGACAATACTTGGGACGAGTATGAGTAGGTATGGATGGTAGTAGAGATCTATACTACCGGAAGCACAGGACTCGCACTTGGATCAGGGAAAGTCACAAGGTTACCAAGAAGCTAGTAATTGATTCCGTTTTATTCAAGTATACCATTACCCTTGTTTCGGTAATGGCTAGTAGGATGATGGTTATTCCGACCCTAGTGGTCGTAATAAATTGAGTCCGACTACGATGAGAGGTCATCGGGACACGACCCATCGGTCTGTTACAATAGATAAAGGAATGTATTTATCCTAAGAAAAAGAAGGAGTCCACAATAAGGATTTATTTTGTAACTTGAAGATTACGATTGAAAGTCCAACATAGTATGAAGAACAGATGAAAGATTGAGCATCACGGTTATTAATTAGGATGGAAAGTTCACGTATTGAATCATTGTTCAAGCCCTATTTCCTTGATGATTCTGGGACGTAATCATCCTAAGGGGGAGATAATTGTAACGCCCGTAGATTAGAACTTGTCAATTTAGAGACGATAAGCGTCAAAAATAACTTTTTGATAGAAGATTATTTGTAATGAATAATCTTAACTAAGTTGTAATATAGGTTACAAGGATTTCGTACATATAAAGAACGCCGAAATCCGAGTTATAACGAAGAAGTTATAACCTGCCGAAGTTTCGCGAAAGAATCGGTACGACACAGCGTGACGTAAATCGTGAATTTACGTTAGAGTGATATTTAGCCTTAGCGATCTAAAAGAAAATCATAGAGTTCTTTAAACCGTGAGCGTGCATAAAAAGAACGTCTGAATCTGACTTCGTATGAAGAAGTTAGGATTTTTCAAAGTTCCAGCTTAGCAGTATGCAGCCCGAAACTCGAACTTGTGATCGAGTGATTTTTGGTCGAAGCAATCTAAACGAGAATCAAATATATCGTTATTAGTAGTGCAATGATAAAAAGACAGACGAAAACGGACGTCGGATGAAGAAGTTATAAATTTATAACGGAGTTTTCATGTCTCGACCTACTAAAAATAAATAATAAAAATAACTTCAAAATTAGCCGACGGAGTCTAAATGAAAGTTGTAGAGCATAGTCTCACCTACGTGGGGATATAAAGAACGTCAAAAATGGAGTTCGTATGAGGAAAATACGAATTTTTGAAGATTATTAACTAATTAAAATATTTAATTTAAATATAAAATCCGATATTATCCTAAGGGGGGGAGTCATCAGACTTATCCGAGTTACGCCCAGCGTAACTGGAGAATTACACCCAACATAATCCCAGTTTCAGCCCCTATAAATACCTTGCGAGGGCAGCCGAGTTTCTTTGTTAATTTCTCTTCTCTTTCTCCCGTTTTGCATCGATTTTCGTGTAAGAGATACCCCGAAGCCCCGATATCATTTTCGAGCCCCGAAGCAAGTCCCGAAGCCCCGAAGATCCCGAGAAGTGAAATTTCCAAGCCGAAGCTCTGCCCGTGAGAAGCCCGGTTTTTGTGAAGATCTCCCAGTTTCACCGAAGAATACTACTTCTACAAGTCGTAGTGTTGTCCGATCATCTTCTGATCAAGTGAGTGTATAGTTACTTTCTTCTAACACATAAATATAAAGTATTAGCTATGAAATACATGTTATGTGTTATATATTATTTGTCTATTTGAGATTGACTTGGAATTGATGTTTTTATACGGGTGTTAAATGATTTAAACTGTTTTTGTATTTATATCTACAAAAATGTTTGGTAGAACATGGGTAGATGGAATAGTTGGTGACGATGCGACTTCGTGCTATTGAGTAAGCCTTGGTGATGATGCGACTTCGTGCCTATTGAGTAAGCTTTGGTGAGGATGCGACTTTGTGCTTATTTGATAAACCTTGGTGACTATGGAGTTAGCGCCTGATAACTATGGATTTAGTATCTGATAGATAAACTTTGGCAGAAATGGACTTCGTGCCAATTCCTTAGGTAAATCCGTGGGAATGAATGAATGAAAGATAATTGGTTCTTAGGGTAAACCCTTAAGAAATAAAGGAGATATGGGGATGGGTATTTGGGTTGATTGTTTGATGATTGAATAATAAATCTATTATTTTGGGTTGAAAACCCTATATGCTCACCAGGCTCCCAAGCCTGACCCACTCAGTTATCTTTGTATCACAGGTATTAATACGAAGGCATATTTCACTGAGGTATTAAAGGAGATGTAAATCACTAGTGTAAATAAATGTAAGTTATGTTTATGCTTATGTGTCTGTATCGGAACATTACGTCCTGAGATTTTGTTATATAATGAAAATACTTTTCTTTAAGAAATGATTTGATAAAATTTTATCATATTTTGTTTTGGGAACAAATTCCGCAACAGTTTTTTTTAAACGATTACTCTGATTTTAAAAAAACAAAGCATAAACAAATCGGTCTTTTCTGGTCGTGAAATTGGGGATATCACACTAGATCGATAAGATTTGGTGGTGCTGTTACAACCGATGTGTCACTCATCATCTTCTTCACATCAGGTACATTATGATGAGGCTCGTATGAGTGTTTTTTTAACCTTTGTACAATTATTTTCATGTTTATTTATTGTGTTTTACATCTTACTCCAACTTTGCTACCTATTACGTGTTAAAGGCTTAGTAAAAATTAGAATCAATAATCATTTCATGATGCACACAATGTGTTTGATGATTTGCCTGAATGAAAATTTGAAACTGTAAATAGTGTTTTTTGTACATTAATTTGTGAATAAGTGTATAAACTTATGTATTAATATTTGAATAACCTCAATGCTACTGTGATTTTTTTGTATTTATGAATAGTTTGAGTTGTATAAGTATTGTGAATGGTTTTTTTATGCACACAAGGTGTTTGAAGATTTGTGAATGAAAATTATAAAATTTGAAATGTGTCTTTAAGTTGTGAACACTGTAAATGAGTGTCATAAACTGCTTTATTAAACTGTGAATTAAATTCTTGAAATGTGAGTTTTAATTTGAGAATATAGTAATGAATGTATAATGTTTGTGTATTAAACAACAAATTTATTATACTAAGTTGTGAATTTGTGTATTAAATTGTGAATTTACTGTATTAAGCTGTAAATTTTGTATATTAAACTGTGAATTAACTGTATTACGAGTTTTGAGTTGATAATATAGCTGTGAATTTATACTTTTATGTATTAAGTTATTAATTTATTGTAATAAGCTGTGATTTTATGTATTAAGCTATGATTTTTATGTTTTAAACTGGGAATTAACTGCATTATCTGTGAATTTTTAGTTTAAATTGTATTAACTATATTAAGTTGTGAATTTTTTGTATTAATTGTTGTTTTGTGTTTAAAAATGTGAATTAATTGCAATAAGTTGTGAATTTTCTGTTTAAACTATTAATTGACTGTATTAAGCTATGCATTTTTGATGAATTTTGTGTTAAAATATGAATGTTTTATGTAAGTATGTTTATATTGATTTTCTTATGAATATATTTATTTTTTGTGTTGTATAAATATGTAAATATGTATTAGTTTTTATTATTATTTCACATTAAACTCAAAATTAGTGAATTATAAGGTTTCTTAAACTGTGAATATAATATTTAAGCTATGAATCTATGATTTTATATATATGATTTTATATACAGATCTGATTTAGAAGGAATAATGGATACGACGGTGGCACAGCTGGTTGCTGGTGGCATGTGTTAGTTGGTGGTGTCAAAGTTTTCATTTGACTTATCTGAATATGTATATTCATATATATAAATATAAATTGTATTAATTTATGAATTTTATGTATTAAACTGAGAATGGACTGTATTAAAGTGTGTATTTTATATAAATTTTGTTTTAAAGTATGAATGAATATATTCAAGAAAATAATAGACTGTGAATTAGTGAAATAATATGTTTATTAACTGTGAATATGATATTTTGAAGAGAGAAAATTAAAATTGTCAAGGCATAATTTTATTTTATTTTTATTAGATTTTATATATTTGGCTGCAAAAATGAAATTGTATGTGTTAAAAAGTATTACCAAAGAAATAGGAGCCAAAATGTTTGTTCTATTAAGCTGTGAACACGGCCAGAAAAGTGCCTATAAATTTGTTGTTACTCCGGTGGTCGTCCGACGTTGGTCTGGCGGTGGTCCGACGGCGGTCCGACGACAAGTGGCAACTTTTGTAAACTAGGGAATAGAAAAGTTTGCTTAAAATAATATTAATGTTTGATTTGTCTAAAATACATTTAATGAAAATATTTTAAAAATGGTTCTTAAGCTTCTTAACCTCTTTGGTTTTCATTTAAACCATTATATATATATATATATATATATATATATATATATATATATATATATATATATATATATATAATAGGTGTGAGACCCGTGTATTACGCGGAATGATTTCAAAAAAATTTAAACATTAAAGTGTAAAAAAAATATTTTTTAATATACAACTTTAAAATAAGAAAATAAAGAAACGTATTTATTGCAATTTAATATTATATATATGATATTTAATAGTTTACATATATATAAGTATATGACTTTAATTTTAAAAATTAAAACAAACCAAAAATTGACAAGTGGATAATATTTATTTCAAAAATACTAAAAAATAACAAGTGTCAAAATTCATGAGAGAATGACATGTGGCAAAAAAAACTTTCATTTATTAAGGAGGATATATATATATATATATATATATATATATATATATATATATATATATATACTAGTTTATAACTCGTGGGAACCACGGTTAGAAAATTAATTAAACTTTCTAAGTAAAAACTCAAAAGTATTAATTAATAATTTTAAATAACTTATCATCTTATAAAATTATAATCGTTGATTCAAATAAATACTTAAAATATATATCATCTTATAATTTGTATAAATTTTATTTTATTATAATTGTTATAAATTTTATTTTATTTTTATTCTAATATTATTAATTTAATGTAATTAAAATGTGATTTAAATTTTGAAATTTGAAATTTGAAATGGAGAATTAATAGATTGATAAGTGTCATGATATTAAATTACAATGCCTAACATGGTGACATATGACAAAAGAACTACTCTTTTATTAGTATAGGGATTGTATAAATTTTATTTTATTATAATTGGTATAAATTTTATTTTATTTTTATTCTAATGTTATTAATTTAATGTAATTAAAATGTGATTTAAATTTTGAAATTTGAAATTTGAAATGGAGAATTAATAGATTGACAAGTGTCATGATATTAATTACAATGCATAACATGGTGACACATGGCAAAAGAACTACTCTTTTATTAGTATATATATATATATATATATATATATATATATATATATATATATATATATATAATGCAAAAAATAAATAAACACATAGAATAGTTTATTATTCATCAAGATAATTTAATTAGAATTTGTAAAAAAAAAAAAAAAAAAAAAAAAAAAAAAACCTTATTTTGTGATAAGTCAAAATGTTTAAATTAGAGAGATAATTGTATTAAGTTAAATACATTAATTAAATAGTTTGTCTAATTTAAATCAATCCTCTAAAAAACCAAGTGACTCTTGAAACGGTCTCTCTTGCCTTCTCATTTTCTTGTCAACTATAAACCCAATTATACTTACGACGACTGTAAACCCGATCGGGTTTATGTTATATACCCTAAATAGGGTTTTGAAGGCTTGAATATTTGTTTGTGTGGATCATTGTTTTCGGGTACAGTTGTGATATATGGATTCTATTTTGGATCATCATTGACATTTTTATCATTGTAAAAGGTAAAACCTACAGAATCTATTGTAGTTTTGTTTTCGTTGCTCGAGTAACATAAACCTAGATCCAATAACCATATCATGATATTTTTTTACGTTGCTTTTGTTGCTATAGTCGCTTTGTATTATTCCGAATAAGCATCATGATCCAACAATATAATTTATCTTCAAACAAAAGTTAATGTGTATCACCTTTGTATGAATACGAATAATATAAAAAGAAATCCTTAAAACGCAAAAAAATTATAACTTAAGAGTTTCATTGTAATATTATGGTAACCCAAAAAAAAAAGCAAAAAGAAAAAAGAAAAAAACTGGTATCATAGATAAAAGGTTAAAAGAGAACATTTTTTATAGATATCATGTTAATTAGTGAACAATTGAGCATAAAAACGAACTTAGTATAAAACCAAACATTTTTTTGTAAATACGGAGGATTTTATGACAATTCTCCTTCTTCTTCTTTTTATTTTTTTAAGGGATATATACAGTAAAGTCTCAATATTTTCATCGATTTGACAAGAAAGTCATAAATTTTTTTTTTTTTATAGTAAAGTCCAAATTACCAGCAGTTTTTAACACTTTTACCCTTTTTTCCCGGTTAGCCGGTAATTAGGATTTTTTTGCCAAAAAAAATAAAGTTTAGGATTTTCTTGTCAAATCGTCAATTAGGACTTTACTGTAAAAAAAATAAAGTTTAGGACTTTTTTGTCAAATCGTTGAAAATATTGGGACTTTAGTGTATATATAATTTTTTTGGTTAGAAATTTAATGGTATGATACTCTTTAAGCATAAGAGTTATTGAAACCTTCTCTAATCAGCTAGATCCTATTGAAATCCTTTACGTTTGCTTCTTGTTAAATCGTTTTTTAATCTCAACGAACCGACATTGAAAAAAATTGAGATAATCAAGAAAGAAAGAAAGAACCAGGGTTGTGTTGGCTTTTTGCAGTCTCAAAAATGGAGAAATTAGAAACCTAAAAAAATGAAATTGCCTTAGCTTTATACAAACACAAACAACACATGCCTAGTCAAAAGGGTGTGAATGTGGAGAAGGGAAAGAAGGGCAATTTCGTTTTTTTCGGTTTTTTATTTCTCCATTTTTGAGACTGCAAAAAGCCAACACAACCTTGGTTCTTTCTTTTTTTCTTGATTATCTCAATTTTTTTCAATGTCGGTTTGTTGAGATTAAAAAAATGATTTAACAAGAAGCAAACGTAAAGGATTTCAATAGGATCTAGCTGATTAGAGAATGTTTCAATAACTCTTATGCTTAAAGAGTATCATACCATTAAATTTCTAACAAAAAAAATTATATATTCACTAAAGTCCCAATATTTTGAACGATTTGACAAAAAAGTCATAAAGTTTATTTTTTTGACAGTAAAGTCCTAATTGACGATTTAACAAGAAAGTCCTAAACTTTAATTTATTGACAAAAAAGTCCTAATTACCGGCTAACCGGGGAAAAAGGATAAAAGTGTCAAAAACTGTCGGTAATTTGGACTTTACTGTCAAAAAAATAAAGTTTAGGACTTTCTTGTCAAATCGATGAAAATATTGGGACTTTACTGTATATATATCCCTTTTTTTAATATCCAAACATTTAACATTTTATGGAAATTATCAAAAAAAAATGTCGCAAATAATTATCAAAACGTCATGTCATCTCACGATATTTAGACGATAAATAAAATTAAATCTCGACATCTGTCTTTTTCAATTGTACATCCAAGATTTGTACTCGAAGTCATATCAAAATTTTTGTGCTCAATATATATATATATATATATATATATATATATATATATATATATATATATATATATATATATATATATATATATATATATATATATATATGGGAAAAGTGAATATACCCTTAAAGGTATATAAGCTTAGGTACCCAAACATATAATTCTACGTCGTTTTGTATCATATATATATAAATTATAATTGTCCAATGTTCTTATAATTCAACTTATGACTTGATTTACTTCTAAGATATTTATAAATTTCACATTTATCTCCCTCTTACATAATTATTATTTTCAACTATAATATATATAGCCTATTAGGTCTTTGGCAAAAAGATGTGATATAAAGGAAAATAATAGTGAAATTTCGAAAAATCTTAATTGTAAATCAAGTTAGGAATTGAAGTTAAAGAGCATTATAATGAATATATATCAAACAAAACGGCGTATTAAGATGAGTTTGGGTACCTAAGCTTATATACCCTTAAGGGTATATTCACTTTTCCATATATATATATATATATATATATATATATATATATATATATATATATATATATATATATATATATATATATATATATATATATATATATATCGTTCTAAACTAAGAACGATAATCAAATAGATAATCTTTTTTCATCAAACACTAATCCAATCAGACAAGTAAATGACATTCATATAATTCATTCCACAAAGAGCAACAGACTAGTGATTTTATTGGCTTTCATATGAGTTTTATGGGGTATAGGGACAACAAGATTTTCAAAGACATCGTCATGAATTGTAATTCTATTTTTTGGAAAATTAAAACCACATCCTTTTGGTGGATAAAAAGTAGAGTTAGAATGGGATAAATGAAACATCAGTCCCAATTGGTCTTGTATTTCTGTTAATGCTCACTCTTGTATTTCTGTTAATGCTAACTCTTGCTGTTTTAATAAATTTCTTATTGTGCAAAAAAAATTCCACAAAAAGAACAATTTTCATAAAATAAAAAATTCGTTGCAATATATATCAGGTATACATAACACATTTTATTTATACATATTTATCGAAGAAAGGAAAGGAAAAAGGCTCACATTGTTTATAAGTGGATTGTTAGGCTTGAAAAAAGTATATATGTTTCTTTTTTTTTTAATAATATATCCATATCGAATAGTTTAATAAAGAAGCTAAGATAAAATGTTTAGTTGAGATTCAGTTAATTAAACTCAATTAAGATAAGTTGTCATTTTAGAGTTCAATTGTCATTATGGGAAATTCGAACTTTTTAATCTTTAAATAAATTTCATAAACTAGGATTCATAATAAATGGTTTAAATACGTTTTATTAATATTTTTAGAGTTTAATGCATTGTAGGAAAAAATAATAGTGTAAAATAGAAAATAAAATCGCTATATGTCAATCTTTAGAGAGTCCAACGAATCGTGAGCTCTCTAATGATATAATAAAGGCCTAGATTTATTAACCTTTGTGAGTTAGGTTGGACCATGATCTCCCGCATTTACATTCACGTCATGAAAATCCATCGTTGGACTATAAGGCCCTTGATCATATAGAATACCTCTAAATATACGTCCTCCTATGTTTATGGATGTTTCATATGCATATTGATCCACAACTTCATTTTCTCTTGAAGTTGTTGCCACTCGTACACATGTAAATGTAGATTCACCACTAACCTCCATCGGAAAATGTCCTCCAATCCCTATGATAATAAAAGCACATATGATGATGATGAAACATACCACTTATGGCTTATTCAAACCATTAAGTACAACACCGAGGTAACGTACCAGATGACAATGAAAGATTTATTTGTTGTTGTTCAATAGAGGAAGTTGTTGTTGAGTTTCGTACAAGAATCTTTCTGGTAGAAACCGGAACCCAAGTGCTCTTGACATGGGTTTGACAATTAAATCCATTTCCTTTACAACAACTTCTACACCGATAGTACAAACAATCCTTCTTTGCTTTGTTACCACAATCGAGGCACCTCATCATCCGCAGCCACCTTACAATCCCCCTCTTTGTTGTTGTTGTCTTCAAAGATGAGTCTTTGTTAACTTTTTACTTCATATGCATATATACATGCATGTGCAAATGAGAGAGATTGTTTTGATATATAAATCATATATGTTGAGAGAAAGAGAGAAATTCGTGTACCACCTTTTTCATTACTTGATATGGAAAAATTGTTTTCTTAAGGTTTTCGAGTTAAATGCAATGATACATGTTTTAAAGGCTCATAAGTAAATTATCGTCGTTTTAGATTCGTAAACCCTTTTGTAAACAATTGCAAATCTTATTTTAAGGGAATGAGTATCAACTTTTGCTGTGTTAAACTTTTCCGCCGCACTCTTTTTGCAAAGGACTTTATTTTTAATTTTTAATTGTTAGTCCCCCCAAAAGCAGAATTTTGAGGGGCCTACCGTACGGATATTCTAATTTCATTCCAATAATTAATGTATATCATCTCATATCAAACTAGTTTATTTATTTTCTTCTACTAGATGTACAATTACAATAAGGTTCACATACCATATCTTAAAATGTGTACTATTAAATTTGTAAGTAAATACAGGATATGATTTATCAAAAATCATTTTTATCATAACTGCACGTATTTTCTTTGATTCTAGTCCCATAACATTTGTTTTAAATAAGCAATTTAGAGAGGATATGATCTAAAATAGGCATTGATTGAATATATGTTTTTAACATACAATTTAACTACCGAAAATTACTATCACTAATCGTCTATATGTGAATCAATGAATCGTGCAGTTATTATCATAAATTCTTTGAAGATGTTACCATTTATATATATATATATATATATATATATATATATATATATATATATATATATATATTTTATTTATTACTAATTGTAAAATTCATGTATTATACGGTTTGATTAAAAAAATTATACGGTTTAATTAAAAAACGTTAAATATCAAGATTTAAATAGTAAGTATTTTTTAAAGTCAACTTTTGAAATAAACACAAACAAAATAATGAATAAGTAAATAATTCAATCTATACTAATAAAACAAAAACCATTGATATATTTTAAATAATAATTATGTTGAATATTAAGATGTAAACATTAATCATTTTTTAAAGTGAATTTTCGAAATAAATACAAACAAAATAATAAATAAGTACATCACAGGTTGATTAAAAAAAGTTAAATATGAAGGTGTATACTTATTAAAAGTTAAAACAACAAAATTTACATAACTGAATCATAAAACCATCTTATGGGCATCTACAAGCTATGAATCTATGATTTTTCTTATAATAGTAACATACTATGAAAACTATGAACAAACCTATTTTAATCTAAAATCACAAAGGGTTAGAATGCATACCTTCAAGTACCATAGTAAACACTCAAGCTTTGATTCTCAAAAGTTCCTTGGAAAGAAAACACCAAAAGTATGATGTCTCTAATGGCTCACACCCAATATCCTTGGAACCCTAGGAACGGTTTAGAGGAAAGAGGAGGGGGGAAATTTAGATTCTTGTTTTGAAGGCTATGGACGAAAATGTGTTGCATAAGGGTCCTATTTATAGTCAGTGGAACCCCTAATTTGAATAATAAAATAATAATGTTTTAAACATATTCAAATCAGTTTCCTTATCAGCTAAAGAATGCTTCCAAAGCCCTTCTAGACCTCTCCTAAAACCATCCACCATAAGAGGGTTCTAGAGTGTCTTCCTTGTTCAAAAATTAAAATATTGCAATTCAGCCCTAGGATTTTTAATTAATTCCAATTAATTAAAATTTAATTTCTAATTAATTATCAACATACAGTTACAAGTATGGACCTTGAATAAACAACAAATTGTGCTTTCGAAAGCCACTGCCGAATTTTGATTCATATTAGACATTAACCCTAAGATAAGTAATCAATTATCCATTCCTTCAACAAGATACCATATGGAAATGAGACATGGATATTCATCAATCTCATAGCCCAAGATTTGGTTTCTCGATTTCCAATTTATGATGACTTTTTTAGACTACAAACTGAACACAACAGTTTAGTCCTGGCTGACCCAACACTATAATGTCAACATCAAATTACCGACAGCCCCAAAAATATTGTTTTTCCTTTGAAACAAAAGGAATGAATAAACTTTAACAACATAATTACAACCTTTATGTAACGTCCGTAAGCTAGGGCTAGATGATTAAAGTATAATAGTAATGATTATTATAAAATCCTCGAATATGATAATTATTCGCCGTACGCGTCACTAGGGGTGTAAACGAGCCGAGCCGAGCCCGAGCCTAACCAACCTCAAGCTCGGTTCGTTTAATTTTGAGGAAGCTCGAGCTCGATTCGAGCCTTAAAATGAAGCTCGAGCTCAGCTCGTGAACAATTTAGTGGGCTTGCGGAGCCTAATCGAGCATAAACGAGCCTCTACGTATATATGTATGTATGTATGTATGTATATATATATAAGCTCGTTTAGGCTCACGAGCCCATTAATTGAAGCTCGGCTCGAGCTCGTTTAATAAACGAGCATCATGTTTAGGCTCGAGCTTGGCTTAGTCTCGTTTAATTCGATCTCGAGTAGCTCACGAGTAGATCGGCTCACTTACAACCCTAGCGTCACTAGTAATAAATAGATGTTTTAATAAGAATATAATTTATGACAAATAGTATTGAAGGAAGTGTAGTAGACATGATGAGGATTTCGTGGGTATAAAGAACACCCAAATCTAACTTTGCATGAAGAAGTTAGGATCTTTCGAAGTTTCGCGTTCATCTCAATACGACAAAGTATGTCGTAAAATACGAATCAGAGATAGGTTGCTTATTAGCCTAAGAGATCTAAATAAAAATTGTAGTGACCGTAAAAGCGAGAGCGTGCATATAGAGAACGTCCAAATCTAACTTCGTATGAGGAAGTTATGATTTTTCAAAGTTTTAGCCCAACAGTAAGCGACATTGAAATCGAAATTCAAATCGGCCAAGTGTTAGCCAAAACAATGTAAACGAGGGTTGAAGATCTCATAAATATGATATCATCGATATAAAGACTGTCGTGAACGAAGCTCGTATGAAAGAGTTATGATTTTTATATGGAGTTTAACAGTCTAATCCCTTAAAAATATAAAATTAAAAATAAAGTGAGAATTAGCTGACAGAGTCTAAATGAAAATTATAGTACTCGTCGATAACTATGTGTGGATGTAAAGAACGTCGAAAACAGATCTTGTATGAGAAAGATACAGTTTTTATAAAAATTGAAAATCTATGTGACGCGTAAAAAGAGTGTGGCACACACCTTCTAGAAGGGCGACGCGTACCAGCATTTTTTTGACATGTTTCACAAAGTTCAAGGAGCGATGTAGTTGGAGCGCAAGACACGTAAAAAGTGTGCGGCGCGCCTGGTGAAAAATATGCTATAAATAGAAGCCTAACCCTCATTCACTTCTTCACACCTCCATAACTCTTCTCTAGAATTTCCAATCTTAAAATCCGAAATTTATCTTTATTTTAGAAGCTTTAGTGAAGCCCCGTGATATCAGAGAGCTCGATAACTAGAAGCTCTCTGGTTGGAGTTCTGCCAGTGTAATTTCCAACTTTTTGCCATAAAATCTCTGTAAGTTAAGTTGCACTTATCTTAACTGAAGTGTAACTTTTATTTAAAATCATAACCATTGTTATATATTTATAAATAATATTTAATAGTGATTACAAGTCGTAATACCGATGGATTTACTTAGGGATTTCATTCTTCCTTGCACCTTGGCTTGAAGTTCCGCCAACTCTTTTTCCTCCCCCTCTTCGGGACGATTTCTAACCCTCTTTAGGTTTGTGAAATTGACCTTTCTCGTAGTTATTTTTATTCCACTCTTTGGTGTCATTAGGTGTGATACCATTAGAGGGATTCTGGTTTGGGTCCTCTCATCCAAGCAACTTCATGGAGGATCAAGATCTCAAGCATGGAGATCAAGGGCCACATAAAATGTATATTTTTCTTCTTTATGTTTTGTTTTTTAGGGTAGATGTAATTAGCATGAAATCATAGATCCATAGGGTGCATGTACACTTAGGTATATCGTAGTTTTGATTTTTTCGCTACCTAGTTTAGAGTGTATTTGATGCGTAGAAAAACCCAACAATTTGTTGTGTATCGATTATAACATACCTATAGTGTTATTATTTTGTGACAATATTTTGTACTAAAATTGTTTTAATGTACTGGTCATTTCCACAATAAGAGATATTATGATTTTTAAATCGTAAAGAATTTTTTCGGTTCTGAAAATTTGGGGATGTCACACTTTACTTGTCATGCTATACATGGAACTATAATTTATAACATCAAGTTACAAATGTGTTTATGTAATACCTATGCACAACAGACACACAAACTATAACTTATGTATCTATGCTTGAAGAATATAAGATATTATCATCTTAGAATTACTCATGATTGAATCCATGAACTAATCTCTAAGTGTAGGTTTAACCAATACATAAAATCCCTATTTAAGCAATCATGAGCATAATAGCAGTCCCCATGTCATGTCTCGTCACTATAAACAATCTACTAATACTCCATGACAGTCTTCAATCATTACTTACTCTTTAAAAGTATGATTGATTGTGTTTTTTTGAATATGTTAATGCTTAGGATGTAAACATGCAAAACAAACCACAAGAGAAAATAATTAAAGAAGATAGTATACATACTCATAAATAAATCTCCATTATTTAATCACCAAAAACAATTACAATTTATTTTGTTATATTGTTTCAAACTACCAACTAACTACTAAAGCTAACATCATCTCTTCACCCTATACTCCTAGCATGTTCAGTGTGCTTATTCTTGCTTAATGCCATTGTAAAAGTATCGGGCCGATTATCCTCTATTGATACTCGATTCACAACAAGGTTCCCATCTTCAACTCTATGTTGGGCATAATGGTATTTTCTCAAAATATGCCTTGACCTCTCATGATATTTTGGCTCTTTAGTTAAATCAACTACACCTTCATTGTTGCAAAAAAAATTATATGGGTTCTTAGATTGATGTAACAACTCTAAGATCACTAATGAAATTCTTCAGCCATGTTGCTTCCTTTGTCGTCTCACTTGTTGCGATATACTCTGAATCACAAGTAGAATTTGCTATTGTTTTCTCCTTGGAACTCTTCCTAGTCACCGATCCACAATTCAATAGGAATACCCATCCAGATTGTGAGCAAAAGTTGTCTCTATCCGTTTGAAAACTAGAATCACTATAAACACTCACTTTTAGCTCATCTTTTCAATTGAGAACTAGGAACATTTCTTTGGTTCTCTGCAAATGCTTTAGAATATTCTTTACTGTTGTCTAATGGTCTCTGCCAGGATTATCCTAAAATCCACTTGTCGTACTCAAGGCATAAAACACATAAGGTTGATTATATTTCATACAATACATGATCGATCCTATATTCGAAGCATATGGGGCTCGACTCATATCATCCACTTCTTTATCACTGCTGGGACATTGATTCTTACTCAATTTAACTGTATGATGAATAGTCAAATCCCCTTTCTTGGAATTCCCATATTGAAACTTTTCAATATTTTATCCAAGTATGTACTCTAGCTAAGTTCAATTAGACATTTCTTTATATCCATTTAAATCCTTATCCCAAGAATCTATGTCGCCTCTCCTAGATCTTTCATAACAAAACATTTTCCAAGCCAATACTTTACTACTTGCAAAGTTGGAATATCGTTTCCTGTAAGGAGTATGTCATGAACATACAAACTAGAAAAGTTATCACACTCTCACTAGATTTGACATACACGCAAGACTCATCTGCACTTCTAGAGAATACAAACTCTTTGACCTTCTCATGGAGGCAAAGATTCCAACTACAAGAAGCTTTTTTTAGTTCATAGATGTACTTCTCAAGCACACACACCTTATTAGGAAATTTGGCATGTTCAAAACCTCGTACTTGACTCAGATAGACGTCCTCAGTAAGCTTCCCATATAGGAAATCCGTTTTAACATCCATTTTTCATACCTCATAATCATAAAAGGCAGTAGTAAGCATTATCCTAATCGATTTGATCTTACATACCGGTGAGAATGTCTTATCATAGTCAACCCTTGGATTTGAGTAAAGCCTTTTGCAACAAACCTAGATTTGAACATGTGTACATTCTGATCCATGTTGATCTTCATCTTGAATATCCATTTACTACCCATGATTAACCAAGTTCTACACTTGGTTATCATACATGAGATAAATCTCGATATCCATTACCTATTTTCTAATTATCATCCTTAGGGTTTGCCTTCGCTTCCTTGTAGCTAGCTGGTCCATCTAAATTTACTAGTATAAGAAATATACATATATGCATTTGAAAAAATATGCATATATACACCTAAAACGTTGACTTTTTTTTGTTAAAAAAATAAGGGTTTTTTTTAAAATATTCTAGTTTTTTTTTTTGAAAACAATGCAGTTTTTTTTTATAAAAAAAATACAGTTTTATTGAAAAAAACTAGTAGTTTTAAAAAAATTGTAGTTTTTTATTTTTTTGAAAAAATTGCAGTTTTTTTTTTAAATAAATGCAGTTTAAAAAAAAACAATTTTTTTTAAGAATTGCAGTTTTTTTTTAAATTACAGTTTTTTTTTAAATTACTTTTTTTCAATTATTTTTAAAAATTAATGTTTTCTAAAAAACAAAACTAAAAAATCTCCATCTAAAAAAAATCAAAAATTATATTTTTAAAAAATTCGAAATTTGATTTATTATGGTAATTTTGTTCAATAACACAAAAAAATAAACATTACATGAGATCGGTAAGATTACGATCATGTCATTAATGAGTTAATTTTGATCTAACGCTCCATCTTTATTTCTCAGGTCCGTGAAAAACCATGAGTACTCAACCGATCTCAGCCCTATATATATATATATATATATATATATATATATATATATATATATATATATATATATATATATATATATATATATATAAAGTTGGTTGCAAAATTTTGATCCCAATGACCTTGATAATAGTCCGAACACAGTCTAAAGCAAAAATTAAAGGGAACATATGGCTAAGTTTACCGTTTACTGAAAATGAAGGTAATTATTAACGCCTAAGTTGAGCTTAAAAACTAAACTAAAAATTTTAAGCATATTTTCTTCTGATTCTTTTGGCTGATCAAAGAGTTTATGTTCTTGTCCCAAGTTGAGCTTCCCAAAGATCACTACAAATATTTTAAGCATATTTTCTTCTGATTCTTTTGGTGCTGCCTTCTCCCTTGTAGGATGTAAGATAGGTCAATTGTTTGCTGCCTTGTGGATGAAGACTCTGCATATATAGCACCAAGTAACTTACTGAAGTTATATTCATCTGTTAAAAACAAAACTAAAAAAAATACATTGTAGAACCTTTTCAATTCGATAAGTAGTAATCATCATCAAGTGAAAGCTTGGATTGAAGATCATAATCCAAGGCATGCAGCTCGCATTTCACCCAATTCAAAATTCACCCTAATTTTATGGAGCAAAAATCTGATGCACGCCAAAGATAGTCAAAGAAGATCTTCTTCATTCATGTCAAGTTAGAAATGGGGCCTTATGATTTGGAGAAACTGTGAGTCATACATTGGTTTTGATAATGTTGACTCACTGTCATGTTGAAGCTCATATGTAAGATCGCAAATCTTATTTAGGGCCTTTGGTCCACCTCTTTTTTTGGGTTTTCCTGATAAACCATTGAGATGACATGAAATTGACACAGGTCAAGAAAAGAAAACTTTACCCTGTTATCATGCCAAGTAATTATATCTTATTTCTGGAGTATAAAACTACGAAATATCATTCTATTTTGTTAAAGTTTTTTTTTTTTTTTAACAAAGTTCTCATATCTAGTCTTTTTTATTCATAAAATAGAATTGATTATTACCTCACCATAGATATCAATGCAAACACAGGAAGCCGCTTTATGTTAACCACTATTTTTAAGATTAAAACCATCAAAGACCACACCTAGGGAATTTCTCTTCCCTGATATCCAAATTCATTAAATGAAATTACACTTTGTTAAATAAACGTCTTTAATAATAGTCTTTTCTCATTACCAAATATATCTCCAGGCAAAAAATGACATTAAAAGTTGAGAAAATTAAAGGTAATAGTCATGGACATAGAACTTGCTTTGATTTCAGATAAAATGCATTGGTCTAATTAAGAATTTAGTGAGTTCATAATTATGCTTTATTTGTGCACAAAGATTACTAAATGATTTTGCTAAATATACATATAACACATACATTGAAATGTTTATTGAAATGTTTAAATAAATTTGATGATTTTTTTTTATTTTTTTTTGTATGGCATTTTATCGAACACATATGTGCAACATTAGGATTGCCAATAATAAACTACAAAATAATGAAACAATCAATTGTGAACAATTATTACTTTATGCTAGTTGATTTGATTTTTCCATTTATTCTACTTAGATACACCTTGTAAGTCATTGTAAGTCATCGCACGGAAGGAGAATGTTGAATATATTTCAAAATTGGATAACAAATAAAACAAGCGAGTTTATTTGAAAATCGAGACACCTCGGTAGTTTTAGATACGGAGGCCAAAAAAATGGAACCCCATTTCCTATTTTCAGTGCGAATGATAGATTCTCTCGCAGGGGAAAATCATGGAAAACCATGGGAGACCACCGATTGAAATGAAGGAAGTCACAGAAGCACCGATTGAGATGGAGATGATCAACAGATACCTTGCGGTCAGAAGAGTAGGAGAATGGTAACAATAAACATACATAAGCTTGAAATCAAAAGTAAGTAAATTTTGACCTCTGTTGAATTAGCGAAGAACAATCGATCCATAAGACACATAGTTGAATAGGCGAATTATTTCACCGCAAAATCAATATTTTTTTTCAAATGGATGGTATGGCCTACGGTTAGAAGAGAAAAGAATCGACATGACTGTGCGGAAGATCAAGCAGGAGACTTGCGGATCGACGCTATGATACATTGTGCTGGTTAGAGAAGGTAGGCGACGTGGCGACATTAGAAGGGTGCGATTTTCTTGTAGGTGGCACGAGAAAAAAGGGTGTTTATATATAATAACTAGGCGAATGTCCGCGCGTTGCGCAGAAACACCTATATAGTTGAAGTCTTTACAAATATATAATTTTTTAAATATAACAATAACGTTGTTATTAAATTTAATATAATAATTTGTATATACTAAATTGATATAATATATTGATTATTTTGAATTATATGATAATATATACATTTATTATAACTTTCAATCTCAATCATTTGAATGACTTCCACCCGCGAGTTACACATGAATAAAATTAAATATAATATATGATTTGATGTTATTTATAGTTGTTTTTATTGTTAATTAATTTTTTAAAATTTATTTGCTTAATATTTTAATTTCTATCATTATAATTATTTAAAACATCAAACACTGTTTTTTCATTTTAAAGCTAACAATATAATCATTTATATAGAGTTGTTTTTAACTATTGTTATTGTAAGTTATTTTAAGCTACTTATTTAAAAACTTTTAACGATTATAAAAATATATTTAAGAAATATTTTAGTTAAATTGAAATTACAATTTAGTTTTTGCTTTTATCACTTTTAACTATTTATAAAATATTCTTCAGTTTTTTTAAATGGAACTGAAATTTATATTTTAGTTGACATTGTAATGCGCAGAAACACCTATATAGTTGAAGTCTTTACAAATATATATTTTTTTAAAATATAATACTAACGTTATTGTTAAATTTGATATAATAATTTGTATATTAATTTGATATAATATATTGACTATTTTGAATTATATGATAATATATAAATCTATTATAACGTCATAATTTCATTCGTTTGAATGACTTCTACTCGCGAGTTACACATCAATAAAATTAAATATTATATATGGTTTAATATTATTTATAGTTATTATTTTTAACTAATTTTTTAAAATATATTTGCTTAATGTTTTAATTTCTATCATTATAATTATTTAAAATATCAAGCATTATTTTTTGATTTTAAAGGTAACAATATAATCATTTATATAGAGTTATTTTTAACTATTGTTATTATAAGTTATTTTAAGCTACTTATTTGAAAAATTTTAACGATTATATAAATATATTTAGGAAATATTTTAGTTAAACTGATATTACAATTTAGTTTTTGCATTTATCACTATAATTTATCACTTTTAACTATTTACAAAATATTATTTGGTTTTTTTAGTGGAATTGAAATTTATATTTAAGTTGACACTGTAATGTTATATTTAAATTAACAATTTAAGTATTTTGTCCAAATTGTTCAAAAATTATAACTTTAAACTGATAATGGTTTGCATGCAACAACATTTTAAATCTAATAAATTAAGTATAATATGTTAAAATTTAAAGACATAACTTTATAAATAGAAGTAAAGATATTATTTTAAAATTGAAATTTAGTCTATTTATGATTACACTTTAGGTTTGATATTTATTTAACCTTATTAACCAACCTACAATCATTATTAGAAAGACACTACAATTTATCACTTTTAATTATTTATAAAATAATCTTTGGATTGTTTAAGTTAAATAAAATATATATTTAAGTTGAGCCCATAATGTTATATTTTAATTAATAATTTAAGTATTTTATACAAATTGTTCAAAAATTATACCTTTAAAATGATAATGGTTTACATTCAACAATATATTAAAACTAATAAATTAAGTATAATATGTTAAAAGTTAAAAAACATAATTTTATAAGTAGAATTAAAGATATTATTTTAATATTGAAATTTAATTTATATATGAATACACTTTAGATTTGATATTTATTTAATCTAATTACCAAATTATAATTATTATTATAAAGAAATTGAAAAGTCATGGGAGTTTCAAATTAATGTGGTGAAAGGAAAAAAGAATGAGGGTTTCAAATGCATGAGATTCAAAAAAAAATGCTAGCTTTATAAGTATGTATGATATATATATATATATATATATATATATATATATATATATATATATATATATATATATTCGTGTTCATGTATATATGTTGTAAAGACATATAAAAATATATTTATTTTAACAAACATAGTAATCCTACTATAAATTATGTGTTACAAATTTACTATATTTCGGGAGGTTTTCAAGGGACAATGCAATAACTATATATTCATTTTCTTTTTCTATTTTCCAACACATACATACATATATATATATATATATATATATATATATATATATATATATATATATATATATATATATATATATATATATATATAAATCAAGAATTTGACGTTCACAAGTTCAAACATTAAAAATACTCAGAAGCAAGTTGTAGATCAATTAGAATAAATTAAAATAGCACATCGCAATAAGTTTTTACAACAATCCGTATACTCAAAAGGAAAATAAAATATAATATTGAAAAAAAAAAATATATATATATATATATATATATATATATATATATATATATATATATATAGTTTTAGATGAATACAAACAAATAAAAAACTTCATAATGTGTTTTTATTTAAAGAAATACAAAATATCACCAAAGTTTAGACAAAATTACATAAATGATCCTTGTGGTTGACACAATTGACCAACTCTGGCCCTTATAACAAATTTTGTGCATAGATGGTCCTTGTGGTTCCAAAATCTGTCAAAGACAGTCATTTTGGCTAACGATGTTAACAGTTCAGGTAAATCTTTTGTGAAATGACACATTTGCCCTTCCTACAATAGAAACTATTTATGTACTTTGTTCGAGGCATAGGGACCATTTATGTAATGTCATATATTATTTATTATAATTTTTATTTAATTTATTTATATTACTACGATTTAGATTTTTTTAACATTTTTTTTTCGAATATATTATTTATTGTTTTTTTTATATATTTTTTGCTTACATTTTTTTAGATATTTTGTCCGTATAATTTTTTCTAATTTTTTGACATTTTTTCGAATACATTTATTTATATTTCTTTTGACTTTTTGTTTGAATAATTTATTCTAACTTTTTGACTTTTTATTCAAATATTTTGTAACATCCCGACTCCCAGATATGAAATTTTTAAGGATTTTGTACATCACATAAGACTTACTCGACGAGTTGGAGGCCCCAACTCATCGTGTAGAAACTTATAAGGTCACGTGGATTATTGAACCTACTCGACGAGTTGGAGGACCCCAACTCGACGAGTCAAGGCTGTGCATGAAAACCCTAATTTTTAGGGTTTGCATCCTATTTAAAGGACCTTAAGTCCCCTTATCGGCCTCCCTCACCACCTTATTGCTCAGAGAAACCCTAGCTTGAGTCTTATACCTTCTTATGTGTGTGAGAGAGGGCCTTGGAGAGTGATTTTGGTGTGGTTGTGAAGGAACTTGGAGCTTGAAGAGGTTGGAGTGAAGGGAGAAGCTGTAGATCCGACATTTACAATGTGTTAGCAACCATTTGGAGGTAAAATGTCTTTGCCTTGGATTTTCATTTCTTAGATCTTCTCCTATGGAAGTTTAGTGTCTTTTGGCCCATTTTGGATCAACTTTTGGAAGATGAGCATGATTCGAAGTTGTAACTTCATATCTGGACACCTCTAGACGCCTTAGGCCTAAAGACTCAAGCTTTATCACGCTTTGGCCATCTTCCATGTCCTAAACCCCTTATTAAGCTTCATACGAGTGATTTAACCCCTTTGATGCCATGTATGGACGTAAAGTTAACAACTTTACGTGGTATCTCAACCCTAGGGGATTAGATCTGTAGTTTGGGGGTTTGGATCCGACTGGAAAGGACCGAATATGAAAAGTCTGAAGGAACTCGACGAGTTGCATAGCCAACTCGATGATTTAGTTAGGGTGTTTCCCCGGTATGCTGAAAACTGAGGGACCTCAACGAGTTTCTAGATGCACTCGACGAGTTGGGTCAACATGGACTATTGACCTTGAATGTTGACTTTAACTTTGACTATGGTTGACCAAGTTTGACTTCTGAGGGTATTTTGGTAATTTGGAATCTTGATGGAATTGGTCATATAGTAGTTATAGGGGGTTGAGTTCATAGTTGTGATTCGGGAGGGTGATCTTTTCAGTTCAGTTCGACATTATGAGGTGAGTTTTCCTCGTTGTACTAAAGGGTCGAAGGCACCAAGGTCGGCCCTTTGGATCGTTATCGTGGTTATAGTATGCTTGTATGCAGTTATGATCTGTTAGATCGGTATCCTAGTAGATAGGATGTTGTTATGCTATTATGATCTGTTCGATCGGTATCCTTGTAGATAGGATGATGTTATGCTTAGTGGTCTATATGATTTGTGCTTGTCCGTTGATTGTTTATGTGTTATGAGTATGTCAACATATGTGTGTGTGTGGTTTGGTTGAGGCGGTCCTGCTTTGTGCAGAAGGTCAATAGACCCAGGGCGGCCAAGATAGACTGAAGGCCATGCGAGGCGGTCCAGTCAGGGTGAAGATCTGAGAGCGGTCCGGATAGGCTTTAGGCCCTGCGAGGCAGTACAGGCGTGCCAAAGGCTCGAGAACGGTCCAGATAGGTTGTAGGCCCTGTGAGACGGTTCAGTCAGGCTGATGGCTCAGTATGCGTGTTGTTATGTTATCTGTTGAGTGTTGGTACTTTAGGGAAACCCACTAAGCTTCGGGCTTACAGTTTTGGATTTTGTTTCAGTTACTTCGGATGATCGTGGGAAGGCGAAGGCTTGATCGTGCACTTCCTCACATTTTATGATTTTGATTTCTAGGATACTCTGATATGAAACTATTTGGAAAACATTTTGTAATAAGTAATGGTTTTTGGATGCTTGAGAAAGTTTTAAATTTTTATTAATTTTATGGATGTCTTAATATTTTTTAATGTTTTTTTCTACATTTTTTTTGTTTGTATTTATTAAAGATTTCATGGTTACTGTAATCGTAATTCCTAACATAATTCACTTATAATCATATTTTCCTTTTTTTTTTCTTTTAATATAGATAAAGTTTTATAAGTATTATGTAATAATTCAAACTAGTAGTTGAACCCATGCTACGCATGGGACAAAGGTACCGGATGACGACGTTTGTTTTGTTTTCGTATAGAGTTTTTTTTTTCAATTTTATTTTATTTTATTTTTGTTATCTATAAGTTTAAGATCAATTTTTTTTAGAGGATGTATTTTGTTTTAGTCCGAAGCGGTTTTGGTCCGAAAAACTTTTGTGCTGCCACTTTAATTCTTTTGAAGTTTCCTAACACTTTTGGTCCTAATGACTACATAACCCACACCCCCAAACCCATTTGTTTTATTTGTAACAGGGTTCAAAAATTTTAATATACTTTAAAACAATGAGTAAAATTGCAACGCTAACTCTTTTTGAAACCAAAACCACAAAATTCAATTTAATTGAAGGACCAACCTATCAAAAATAGATGAGATTCCCCAACCTATGCTTCCTATAAAATTAAATTCATGTTAATTTTTTTATGCTAATAAAAGGTTCTGTAAATTACATATTGCTTTTGTTGAAGCAAAAGCTTATTAGATGTTGGCTTCTCAACATCGCCAACTACCCGAAACTCAACTTGATTATCCGGTAAACATGAAATTGTAAAGGTATGTTAATATAAAAAAATTTGTTTCTTTAAAAAATCTCCAACAACGCTAAAATTGGTTTGAATGTTAAATGCAAGAAAGAGAATTTGTTATATTTATTTGTTTATCGTAGCAACTACTTTCAATTTTTATTAAAGGATTGTACTTCAAATAAATATGTCTAATTATGCCAATGTTATCTAAAAACAAAAGAATTTTCCCTGATACAATTTCGTAGATTTTTGAAGTAAAGTGAGCTAATAAGAAAAAGCTGGAAGTACAATGTTATAGATAATTTTTTTCAAAGAAAAATGACTTAACTTGTAAAAAATGGAAGTACGTTGCTATGGTTGGGTAGATTTTTCAAAACAGAATGTCCTTCATAATATAAAAATAACATTACAATGCTGCCATTGGGTAGCTTTTCCAAATCCCAATGACCCAATAATAAGGGGGAATAAAAACGGAAAGCATAATACGATAATCGGGTTTCCAAAGTCCAATGTGTTTATAATACAAAAAAAACAAAAAATAAAAAGTCTAGTGCTATAATTTTGGAGATTTTCCAAAGCAAAGTGCAACATTAATGGAAAAAAGTAAAAGTACAATGTTATAACTTGGTAGATTTTAAAAGCAATTATTCGTGTACTCAGGCTCAACACGATCCTACAAAATACCTCTTTCAAATTGTGGAGTTTACTCAGGCTCAACACGATCCTACAAAATACAAGTAAAATTAAATAAAATATAAGTAAACATGTACAAACAAAACTTACAATAGAACATAAAAGTAGAACTATTAGCCATACCTTTTACCTCAATACTATTGTTGTTTCAATTGGCAACTTTAACTTTTTTTTCTTTTTTAAACGTTTCCATAAAACATCAAAATTGAAATAATAAAAATATTCACACAACCTACACATTGCCAACAACAAAAAGTAATAAAGGGTACAAACGACATTTACACCTAAAAATCAACATAATTTGAAACTTTACATGCTCATGTGTGTAAGCCCTATCAAGTGTTGAGAAAATCATTGAAGATAGGTAATAGGATAGCAATAAGTTGCTAATCTGGAAAATAAATAGATAATAATGCCCAACAAAAAATTACGATCATGGATATGTGAATTACATTAGTTGTTTCATAATTGGTTTTGTTGTAATAGAAATGACTTTGTACGAGGGTATTGATGTAATTTACATTCAATTTTACATTCAGCCTAGTGTTATTATTTTAAGGTAGGTAGCTGAGGTTACAAAATACTAAGTTACCATCTTTTTAGCTTGTATGTAGTCTCATTTAACCCTACAAAAACATATGGGTACCAACTAATGAAGTTGAAATTAGCATCTTTTTGTCACCACCAACCTGCACATTGTCACCAACAATAATCAGGCCATTTATAACTCAAAACAAACAAAAATTTAACACATGTTTGTTTGTTGAAGCCTTCAATCTCATTCCTTCATTTACGGTTTCATCCACTCGTTTGAGTTTCGTTCCTACTTTTGTTCATATATTCAAACGAAATTTAAAAATTCCTTTATAAAATCATCTACAAAATAGGGATTCCAAATCCTAAATGTTTGCTAATCAAAAGCATAGATTACATACACTTAAAACACCATTTTTTTAACTTCATACAAAAACAAAAGGCATAAGTTGTCTTTCTCATGGTACGACTGAATACATAATAAAGCAAATTCAATGAAAAAAAAGATTTAAAATAGTTTAAAGACTCAATTTCAAATTTAATTTATTATTGTTAGAGGTAATATATTACCATTAAATGGAGATTGTTTTATGATAAACATATAAAAACAGGAAACGGATGTGATTTCTGGGAAAATCAACTCCAAACCATTATATAACTTCGAATTTTAAATCCATTATAAATAGATACATAAATTGGTTTAATAGTATAAAAACACAACTGAAGAGAGAAAACTAAGAATGTATGTAGAGATGAGAAATTTACTTGATTACATGATAGGATGAACACATAATTGAGTGAATCCAAATTATTTGACTAATAGAATTGATCTGCCAATACATATTGAATAAATCATGATGCATTCAAATTTTATTAGAAACTAAATAAACATGAGCGTCAATACTACCTTCTAATCCTTTGTATTTGTGAACAAATGAATCAAACATATGTGGATAAAATTAGGGTAAATTAATCGACATAAACCTGAAGGGGCTAAAAAATAGAGAGGAATTTCAAAATCAAACCGAAAGTCACATACGACGCAAGACAGATGAACGGAAAATGAGATACCAGAAAGTCTTCAGAAACTCTTCATCAATTGTGCTTCTCCGATGTGGTTGAATATGTGGGAAACAAAAAACCGAGGGTTACATAAAATAAAATAAAATAAAACCTTCATTTGTCAGCACTGCGCATCAGGAAATTGGAAGTCGACAAGAGTTTTCAATTGACGCATTGGAGATGGGATCGGCGGCGACGATGGTATGAGTGACGATAGATGATGGCGATGGTGAGAAGGTGTCTGGTTGCAACATCTTGGTAATGCGAAGAAAAGGAGTTCGAAGATTTTGGTGAAATATATGAAAACCGTTGACGGTGGGAATATACGACTGGGGAAGACGAATGTTGGAAATCTAGAAGGACGAAAGAGTCAATGGATACAAATTAATGTGGTTAAAATCTGAAACGTATAAAGTGTACTGTTCTTAGGCACGGTGAGTTTTAATATATGTATATAATATACAACTATATAACATATATAAGGTTGTATAATTATTATTTTTGTAAAGCTTTTTATAAACATTTTTAATAAAAAAATGTGAAAAAGTTTGTTAAACGTCAATAATATTAATATAAATTAGGTACACATAAGCTAACCTAAGACTGTCTCGTAGTCTTGACGAAAGTGCACATGTCATTTCACAGTGGACTTAACTTTAGTATTTTCGAGTTATTTAATTCTTTTAGACATTTTGTAACATACCAAAAATCACGATAAATTTTAACTTTTCCAAAACAATTTATTTCATAAATAAAGTGTTTACAAAACCACTGTTTCAAAAATATTATTTAAAACCAGAGTATCCCAAGATCCAATGTCATAAAACTGTAAGATGTGCACAATCACGCATTCGCTTTTCCACGATCCTCTGAAGTACCTAAAACAATAAACAGAAACTATAAGCCAAAGTTTAGTGAGTTCTCCCAAAGTACCAACACACACAACAAATAACATCATATACTAGGTCTACATCTAAGAGATTCGATTACCCCTGAGCCCACAGTATGAGTCTGACTTGCCTAATGGGC
Source organism: Lactuca serriola (assembly GCF_051521515.1). Lineage (NCBI taxonomy): Eukaryota > Viridiplantae > Streptophyta > Magnoliopsida > Asterales > Asteraceae > Lactuca > Lactuca serriola. The sequence continues at coordinate 263,541,616 of NC_136412.1, read as the reverse complement.
CCACAATTCATATATGGATTGCTCCCGATCCTATAGTATAAGTTTGGCTTGCCCTCCGACCCACAACTTATGCCTAACTTGCTCCTGGGTATGTTGGATACCACAATACTACCTCAACCCAACCATACTATGTCAACATATACATAACATATAACATATAATAACATATAACATATATCTAACAATAAATAAGCATGTAACCAGTTATTAGACAAACAGGACGAAACAGGAAGATTCACATACCACCACAACATACTATATCCTATATACCAGGATATCGATATACATATCACTATAACATATCAACATCCTCTAAACGAGGCTACACAATCTAGTAGGCCGACATTGGTGCCTTCGACCCACAAGTACAGCGAGGAAAACTCACCTCTCAGTCCAAATAAATAGCTAAATAAATCTCTACTCCAAATATCAGCTCTACCCATCACCTATTATTCAAATAATTGCCCAACTTAACTTAATATCAAAATACCAAAAATACCCTTTGGTTAAAATTGGTCAAATCATGGTCAAAGTCCCAAAAAGTCAAAAGTCAAACTAGGTCAACAGTGTTAAGTACGCCCAGCGTACTCAACTTGTATGCTAAGTGTACACAGTCTTGAACAGAAAAACGGGCTGGTAGACCATGAAAGCCCAACACTCCTGGGTAATGCCTATCGTTCGCGTCTAAGTCATTTCCTTTCCATTAAGAGCTTAATCCTTAAGCTCTTTTGTCCATAATCCATATCCAACCATTAAATAAACTCCTTAACCATAAAGTTTCCAACTTTATGGTATTATATGGCCATTAAGTGCTCAAACACAAAAACCCTAACTATGTAACCCATTAAGACCTTGTAATTGTTGCATGGAATGAAAATAATGATCCAACCCACATTTTATGTTTCTAAACACCACAAAACATCTAAAAAGACGACTTAAATGGATTGGAGTAACTTATACTCAAAATACCAAACTAATGGGACCAAAGGAACACAAACTTTCTGGCTAAACTAGATCTAAGCATAGCTTTATCAAGTTAAAAGCTTTTTACCTCCAAATAATACCAAATGGTGTTGCTATTCTGGATCCAAAGAGCCCCACTCCTCCAAGATGATCTTCTATTCTTCATATCTCCTTCAAAGTCACCAAAACACTCATAAAATGCTCAAGAAGACTCTAAAAGTGGATTTAGATTTACTTGAGGACGAAGGTGGGTTAGGGCTGATGAAAGAAGATATGTTTGGGACTTAAGGATGCTTAAATAGGTTTCATACCCAAAAAATTAGGGGTTGCACTCTGGCAATCTACGCTCAACGTTCCCAGGGAACACCCAACGTTCGTGCCCAACTCTCATAAATTACAAAAATGTCATTCGGGCCGATCTAACAATTAATTCACATCCAAGGTCTAAAATGAAATAAATTCTCATACTTAGGGTGCAAAATGAAAATACCTCAATGTCAAGATGTTACACATTTTTTCCGATTAGTGTATATGTTCCGATTAGTCTGTCTATATTAATCATATTCATATTTAACAAAGTTTTTTATATATTTAAAAAAATTTTATAAAAAGCTTTACAAAAATAATAATTATACAACCTTATATATGTTATATAGTTATATATTTGAATTAAAAAATAATTATATAACCTTAAGTTATATAATTATTATTATTATAGTGACCATGAAATCTTTAACAAATATAAACAAACAAAATATAAAAAAATCTTAAAAAATATATTTGAACAAAACGTCAAAAAAAATATAGAGAAGAAATTATTCAAGCAAAAAGTCAAAAGAAATATTAATAAATGTATTCGAATAAAACGTCAAAAAAATTAGAAAAAAAAATTATACGAACAAAGTATCAAAAAATGCAAGCGAAAAAATAAAATAAAAAACATCAAGAATATATTCGAACAAAACGTCAAAAGAAAATCTAAATCATAGATATATAAATAAATTAAATAATAAATAATAAACAAAGTTACATAAATGGTCACTGTGGTTGGAACAAATTACATAAATGGTCCTTTTGGCATGAAAGACAAATGAGTCATTTCACAAGGGACTTAACTGAAAAAGTTATTATCGTTAACCAAAATGACCGTCTTTGCAAGATTTTGAAACCATAAGGACCATCTACGTACAAAATTTATCATAAAGACCAAAGTTGGTCGATTGTGTCAATCACAAGGATCATTTATGTAATTTTGTCCAAAGTTTAATATGTAAAATTGTTCTTTTCCATTTGTTTGTATTCAGTTTAACTGGTTCAACTGAGGTTTTGTAAAAACCGGTTAATTCGTTTCGATTTAGAAATAGACATAAAACAATTGATAGTTGAACCGTTTCCTTCACCGGTTCCTGTTGAACCAATTCGACCGACCGGTTAAAATGACTTTTTAAAACATTGTGTGTGCTTACATGTGATTGTGTGTTTATGTTTATGTGTGACAAAAAAAAGTGCATTATTGTTTTTGTTTTTTACACACGCATTCCGTCTTCTCTCTTCCTCAAACACAACTAATTTTCACAAATTCTTTAAACTTTCGCCGCAACATGCAGACTTAAAACTCTCGTTATGAAATAATTACAAACTCTTATTTACCTAAACAATTGGACCGAATGTTACCACGTTGTGGGACATTCATGAAAGTGAAAATATGAATCTAAATATTTCAAAATGTTAACAGAAATGGCAAAACATTTAAACAAGTCATAACATACCGATGGAAATATATGCTATAATGGTCTACGTAACGATATCGGTGTCACCACATTATGAGGTATTCATAAAGTGAAATATTAATCTTAGTTTAATAAAAAAAAAAAAAAAAAACGTTTTCCAAAATGTTGATTAAAATGTTAAATTTTTTATTGGAAAATGATTAATATTCACATGCTAATAAGCGAATTATTTCTATAGATGTCACGCTCGAACAAAAATACCACCGAAAACGATATATCACTATACTTAATCCTTGAAAAATATAGAATACAAGAATCAACTATCACGAATGAAATAATCCATTTAAGAATCATTACCAAACAAATGGAGCAACCCTTGGTTGTTGACAAACCATTGTTGCAAGACCAGTCCATTGGGTTTTAATGCCATGGACGAAAAAATTTAACAATGCCCGCAATACTTGTATTAAATTTGTATTTAAAATAATTTTATAAAACAATAATGCAACCGGTGTTCTTTTTTTTTTTCCAAACAAATTCATATCCATATAATTAAAACATGCAAACATGAATGTGAAAAACTATTTTCCAAGTTCTAGATATGCTCATTGTTGCCTAACGTGTGGTATGAACTCTGAAACATGAAAAAAAAATTAGATACATTCAAATGTGAAAAACATACTATCCCTAATTTCATCATCTTAAATGTAAATATAATATTAAAGTTAGAAAACAAAAATGTCACTGCCTTCAACCATTTCTAATATAATCTCAAAATTGGGAACCACAAATTTTGTAGCAGCACCAAACCACTTTTAGAATTGTAGAAGCACCCGATTAAAGAAATCAACCTTCTAAGGGCATAATTGTCCAACCAAGTTATCAAGGGGGGAGGTGATGTATAGTTTGTTGGGGGAAATAACACCAAGTTCAGGTTCTGATATGTGCCTAAATCAAGTTTCAGAATTCGATTTGAACAAATATGAGACTTTTAGATTTTATCCGGTTTAAAAAAAATTCGGGGGGAGAAAGGAGGAGATTGGTTGCCGACAATGTTCGCCGACAAGAGTCGCCGGCGGTGAAAGACTGGTCTGGTGGTGATTGTGGAGGTGACGTTGGTGGATGGTGGTGTTATGGGTAATAAAATAATATGTTAAATAATTTTTTGAGTAGATTAATTATATAAGTTATTATATAATAAATAGAATTAATTAAAAAATCATTAAGGACAAAATAGTTTTTTTACCCAAACATGGACTAACTACGCAATAAAAGCATACCTTAAAGACTCTACGAGTTTAAAAAAATAAATTAAAAACCAAACGTATTATTTATACTAAACCATAGGGACCATTCATGTAATTTACTCGAAGTTATCCCTTTTTAATATGGTTTGAAACGGTTTTTGCTATAAAAACCCTCAATTTTACGCAAAATAGTGGGTTATGTCCCAAATCCGTTTTTTTGTGGTTTAAAAACCTAACTTACCGGAAAATTGGTTCCAATTTACCCTAGCCGGATTTTACATAGAATGGTCAGTCACCCGTTTGCTGAGTCGAAGCTGATGTGGGCTAGCCACGTCAGCAATGGTTTAATAAAGTGCCACATTAGCGATTGTTTAATAAAGTGAAAAAACTAAAGCAGTGACCGTGAAATGTAAGCCTGCAAGTTTCGATCCTAGGTCATTTCCACAAAGCCAACAACTCAACCACTAAACCAACAAGGCATGTTTGAATTTATCCTGAACGTATATAGTTAATATCTAAAATCCAGTTATTATTATTATTATTATATTTGGTAGATATAAAAACGTAATTAATTGTATAATATTATATTTAATATCTAACACTTTGTATTATTATTATTATTGTTATTATTATAAATTCGTATATTTGATAGATATAAAAATGTAACTAGTTGTATAATATTATTTTTAATATATAACATGTTTTGTTATTATTATCTACTATTATTATTATTATTTAACAAATTTATACATGCATTTTTAAATATATACCTACTAAAGACGTCTTTATACCTCGATTGTATATATAAATACATAAAAACGTCTTTATGTGTATAAAACATTATTTTTATATATAAATACGTTTTTAAAATGTATAATTACATTTTAAAAATATATAATTACATAAAATGATACATTTTTTATGATATAACATGATTTTAAAGATATAAATATATTTTATATGTATCGAAAAAAGTATATATATATATATATATATATATATATATATATGTGTGTGTGTGTGTGTGTGCGGGCGCGTGTGTGAGTGTTTATGTAAATACATAGATAAAAATTTTATATGTATAAATATATACGATTTTAAAGGTGTAAATAAGATTTTAAATAAATAAGTACCTTTATAATAATAATAATAATAATAATAATATTATTATTATTATTATTATTATTATTATTATTATATTATTAATAATATTATTAATAATATTATATTATTAATAATATTATATTATTAATAATATTATTAATAATATTAATAACCTGCATGTTAGATATTAAATAAAATGTTTCAGAAGAGTTTTCAAACATAACATTCCTAGTTTAGCGGAAAGTGGCTGCCTTTCAAGGTTAGAGTCCAGGGTTCGAAACCCTCCGCCTTCATTTTGTCTTTGTCATTTGTTTTTTCCGAAGCTGCATGGACGCTGCCTAGTCAGCGCCCTGTCAACCTTCCAAAAGCTTGGTTAACTGCTATAACCGGTTAGGTGGCAAAATTGAGCAAATTTTCCGGTATGTTAGAGTTTTATCGCACCAAATAATGCACTTAGGAATAAACGACTATTTTGTGTAAAAATGAATAATGCACTTAGGACATAACCGACTATTTTGTGTAAAAATGAGGACTTTTATGACAAAAACCCTACTATATATCACTTCAAAATGACGATATAATCTGAATACACATCTATGTGCAGGTTAGACTCAAGGGCAGAATCATCATAAATAGCAAAATTCAATGATGTAAAGAGACGACACATTTAAAAGCCAAACATACTAAAACGAGGAAAACATTACCGCACATATGGGGAAAATTCCAAAACCAAAAAAGTTACAACATATGAGAAAGAGAGACATCCCGAAGAGCTAAGCACCAAATCGAGAACCCGACAATTTCGTAGCAATAGGGGCACAATTATCCATCAATTCAACAGGCTAACAAATAAATTAAACTCATATCTTAAGGATAGTGAATGTGGTGTCATACTTCCCATGGTCCACGTAGATACCACGTCATTTTTGCCACACTTTAATCAAAACTTGTCATTTGCATGATGTGGGTTGCCACACTTGTCACGCTAAATATATATTTTTTAATTACTTGAGAAAATAAATATTGCAAACATATTATTTTTTTAATAAAAACTTAAACTCCATTAAAAAAAACATAGAACTTCAAAAAAAACATAGAAATTAAAAACATCCCAAGATCACTAGAAATTCAGAAACACCACACTATAAATTCAAACACACAACCCACTAGAAATTAGAAGACAAAGACTTCAAATTTGAATTCATCAGACGTTATTGGTCGTATTTGGCATATAACATTGTAAAATATGTGCAAGAGTTCTTCAACACGAGGATAATGCTTAAGGGATGCAACACATCATTTATAACGTTGATTCAAAAAGTACAAAACCCGTTATTTGTTAAAGATTTTTGACCAATATCGTTAATAGGGGTACAATATAAGATAACTGCAAAATTTTTGGCGTTGCGTTTAGCTAAAGTGGTGGGGGACGTAATTAGTCAGGAGTAGACTGCATTTATAAAAGGTCAACAAATACTCGACGAACCTCTTATATTAAGCGAGATTGTTGAATGGTATAAGAAAAAAAGAAAAAAATTGATGATTTTTAAAACTGACTTTGGAAAGGCATATGATTCGCTATGTTGAAAATATATGGATTAGGTTATGGAGTCTTTCAGATTCGGCCAGAAGTGGAGAGGGTGGATTCGTTCGTGTTTATGTCCGGTTCGAGCATCAGTTTTGGTAAACAGAAGTCCTACAACTGAGTTTTCCTTATACCGGGGTCTAAGACAGGGAGACTCATTATCACAGTTCCTTTTTATCTTAGCTATGGAAGGGCTTCATATAGCCGTGGAAGATGTCGTCAATTCTCAAATGGTATGTGGTATATTGTTGGTCAACACAAGTTCCATCTTTCTCATCTTTATGCAGATGATGTTGTTTTTGTAACATAGTGGGATTGTTCAGAAGTAGTTAACATATCTCGAGTTTTAAATGAAATTTACTTAGTGTCAGGGTTGAATTGAACATGCATAAATCAAATATTTATGGTGTGGGGGTCAATTGGTCAGATATTCAAGATGTTGCAAGTTCAGTGGGTGTAATCTAGGAAAACTCCCATTCACATATTTAGGTTTTCCCATCGGATCTAATGTAGGTAGGAAAAATAGTTGGTCTTCAGTTATTGATAAAATTACATCACGGTTGTCAAACTGGAAGGCTAGATTTTTGTCTGTTGGTGGTAGACTTACATTGATAAAGTCATTTCTTAGCAGTAGAAGTATATATTATATGTCGATTTATAAGGTACCGGAGGGGGTTTTGAATATATTGGAGAAATTGAGAAGTCATTTTTTTGGGTACTGATAGTGCAGGTTGGTAGATGGCTTGGACTAAGTGAGATCTTGCTCTCGCTAGTCTGGATAAGGGTGGACTCGGAATTGGTAGTCTGTCAGCTTTTAATTATGCTTTGCTACAAAAATGGCGTTGGATGTTTGTGCGAGAAACAAATACATATTGGGTTAGACTTATCAAGGCCATTTATGGAGACAAGGGGGGTGGTAATGTCAATATTGGCTGCTTTACAAATGGTGTTTGGGAAAAATTGTTGGCTCTATTCGAAAGCTTCATGAGAATGGCGTGATTCCTTTTACTACCTTGGAAAAACGTCTGGGCAGGGGTAACTCAATTTGTTTCTGGACGGATGTGTGGGTAGGAAACCAAACTTTTGCTTAGAGATTTAATCGATTGTTCAAACTTGAAACAAAACCAAATTGCTTGTTGAGTGATCGGTTTCAAGAAGGTATGTGGAGGTGGGTTTGGAGGAGGCAGGTTAGAGGTGGGAGAGAGGAGGAACAATTAAAAATTTTAATTGAGGTGCTTCAAGATGCAGCGATTTCGAATGTTCCAGATGCATACTCATGAGGTCTAGAACCCCTTAGTAATTTCACAGTGAATGTTACAAGGCGACATATTGATGAGGTATCTCTTGTTAGTGGGGATTTTAGTACAAGATGGTGTAAGATAGTTCCAAGAAAATAGATATCTACAAAGTCTATCTAGGAGAAGATTGGGAAGACATAACCAGACTCCAAGAGGCGAAGCAAAGTGACCCAGCCGATCAGAGAGCACAAATTGGGCCAAATACCTATGATATTAACATGATTGCTAAATTTATGCCCTATACCTCTGACCCACTCGCCCATATATTTACCCCTCTTTGATGCCCTAAACCCACATCATCTGTCACATAAGCTTTTCACTCTCACCGTCTTTCATCTTTCTAACACGAATGATATGAAACCCATCTTTCTTGTCCTTCAAAACTCATTCAATATTCGTCTTTTTATTTTTTAAATAAACTATTATTATTATTAACTAAACTAAAAACACCTCAAAACGTATTGTTCTTATAGAGATAAAGGCATAAAATAAAATAAATCATAACATTTTTAAGTTAAAAACGTTGTAAAAAAACACGAAAATTAGAAAAAAATGATATGATAATTAAACCTAAACGAAAATTAAAATGATAATTAGTAGCAAAATAGTGTCAGATTACTAGTTGTTTAGCCTTTATACGATTTATCTGGATCGCGTTTCTCGTACACATGGTGTTGTTGGAACTCACATTGTACTATAACAATAACTTGTACAGTACAAGATAATAGATTTATATCGACAACAAATTAACAATAGAATGTTCATCGTCAAATGAAGATGAACCGTATGAATTTTCTCCCATCATTGTTTTCCAAACGTTTGGAAACATTCTCTTGATAGGTTTTTAATGGAATAGAATTGTAGAGACAAGAAGAATAGAATCGAAGAAGGTTGTAACGGAATTAAAGAATATGTGGTTTTTTCATGAAGATGAAGGCGGTTATATATATATATATATATATATATATATATATATATATATATATATATATATATATATATATATATATATATATCATTATTATATGAAAAAACCATTTTTTTTCTTTGGCCGCCTAGATCATATTTACACACTTTTCTTAATGACACGTATCCTACATCTGGAACGATACCATATTGACATCAAAGTCGATTCAAACGATTCCTCTTGGCCTAATTTCTGATTTTTTTTACCATCACACATATTGGAAGACGTTGCTTCCAAATGTCTTTCTTAGCATACATGGACGATTTTCATGAACTCGAGGAACCGATGCACTTCACTTTTCTCTTATGCGCCCATCTATGTTTATTATGATTTGCAAAATCTCTACGACCTCAAGAGAAATTATGATGGCGGTTTAGAAACTCCCACGCCTTCGGGTATTCCCCAAACCACTACCACTCTTCTCTGATTCCTATTAACTTTGATCGACTTTATGTTTATCTTCATCCTCTCTATACAAATTCATTTTATCTTTTTTTTTTTTGTTTCAATAGATGAGGGTAGATATTAGATAGGTTATGTGGAGGTTTTAGGTTTATAAAAAAAAGGTAATTTCTTTCCCATTTTCTCTTCTACTCTGTTGGTGCGTTTATGATTTTAAAATTTCAGTAAATTACTCTTTTTTAGCCCTATTATTTATTTCTTTCGGTCATTATTTGTTTGATATCAATTAGGGTTTGTCAAGCTTGTTACCTTTGACTACAAGCATGAGAAATGACCTTAAAAATGAATTGCATATGAAAAGAAGGCAGGAAAATAAAGTATCATAAAAAATAAAATATAAAAACCAAATACTTGGATTTTCTTAGAGAGGAAAAATGGTTGATGTACTTGATGTTGGTACATAATATCATGTGCTTTTACCCATTGATTATCTCGAATTTGCCTTCTCAATTGAGGAGTTACTTTTTGTTGAATGGTCCTTAACACTATTTTGTTTGCTACAAGTGTTTAACTAGATTCACAAGTTGTTTTGAACTGTAACAATAAGCTAAGTGTATGGTTCCTGAAGAGTATAGAAAACTCGCTAGCCATATGATGTTGGATCTTGAAAGCAGTCGTTTAACTGTGCAAATTACACGTTATTTGCATGAAAAGATATGTATCATGTTTCTTATATTATTATTTGTTTTATTATGTTAGTTTCTTTTTAATTTTCTAGGATCTTAGGGCAAAACAATTTTGAAGAACCCTTAATAGCAAATTATAATTTTACCTTCTTATAAATCATAATACCAACGTTTTCTTCCTTTTTCTCCTTCGCCATTAGACTCTCAATTTGATTCTTCCAGATTTCTCAAAATACCACATGAAAAAAGTGTTTGAAAACCACAGCTCTGATTATGTAATTATGTTGAAAGAGGGTGGGTAAAACGAGACTATCTTTTTTTTTTTCTTATTCATACATTCTACTTAGAAAAATTTGGTGACCAGTTTCATTTTTTGTTTTGTTGATTCCATCAATGTCCTACTTCTTATAACTGGTTTATTGTTTAAATGCATATATTGTTTTAGTAGCATACAAGTTGTCTAAGTGTAACATCCCGAATTTCAGGTGCGTCTCTTAGGCCCTTCTCCTTTTCCGAGATTGTCAAGTAAGCCCTTAATGGTAATGTTTAGGCAAATGAGTACGCCGGGCGTACTAAAGAGTACGCTGCGCGTACTCATGCGCTTAAATTGGACGCAGACTCGCCTAGGTACGCTGGGTGTACCCAGGGTTACGCTGGGCGTAGCGGGCCCAGATGCAAACCCTAATTTGTGGCTTGTGCACTATAAAAGGAATGCTAAGGCCTTATCCTCAGCCACCATTTCAGAGAGTGAATCCCTAAGAGAGCATTTCCTTCGTCCTAAAGCTTGTGTGTGAGTGTTTTGAGCTGAAAGTGCCTTTGTGTGTTAGTGAATAAGAAGGGGGTGCTTGTGGAGGCTAAGGTTTGAGTTCAAGCTTGGATACGAGTTCTTCAGAGGGAGGAGCTTCACTTAAAGGTAAAAATCTCAGAACTTTCCTCTTTATATTGGTTTGGTGTTTTATGGTCCATTTCTAGGGTTTAAGTCCCAAAGGTGGAGACTTTATGAGCAAAAGGGCTCCATGGACCTAGATATGTCCCATTTCAGTGTTATGTGTGTTGTTGATCCATAAAAATCCCATCTTGGTCGTTATTATGAAGTCATGTTTGAGTTATGGGCTTTAAAGTGTTGGAAGTGGAATGATTTGGGTGTTGGTGACTCTCATAGCCATGCAAAGGCTTAAAGTCACCAACTTTATGGATTAAGAGGCTTATGTTGGATATAGTGTCTAAGTCCATAACTATATTTGGTATGTACTTGACCGGACCCGGCATGGTCCATTTGGGTTGCACTTCACCCGGACAATTTATGGATAATCTTTTGAGAATAGTATAAGTTATGATTTATTAATATATTATAAGTTCTAATATATTAATATAAGATCATATTATTTAATTAGTATTGATCTATAATTAATCTAGGATTAATTTAGAGATCAAAAGTATTACTAATTAAATATAGGTTCTTATATTTATATAGTGTGGGCTAATGCTTATTTGGAATGGGCTAGGCTTGCATGGAAAGTCCATGGATACTCCATGGAGCTTTAACCCATGGATTTCATGGAAATGAAGAGACATGGGTATTAGGGTTTACATGGATGTAACCCTAATCCACCACAATATATAAAGGAGGCCTTGGTTCTTGAAATCACACTAGTTGTGGGGAGTAAAGCAAGAGGGTCGATTTCAAGATAGTTGTGACTATTCTCTCAAAGTTCCAAGTTTGTGGTGATTTGTGATTTCTATTTGAGGCATCCACACTATTGGTGCAAGGCTCTAAAACTCCAAGCAATCAACTAAAACTACAAGGTAAGTAATTCTACTAGTTTTATTTGATTCAAATTCCCCATGCCATGCTAGATAGGATAAGAATCTTGGAAAATAATTATTTGCATGTATCTTAGACAAACATAGATCCAAGGTTTATTAGGGTTGCATGTACACTTAGGAAGTGTTAGAATGCTCAAAACCCATCAGCTTAGGGGTAGTCAAATATGGGAGTTGGACGTGTGTCTTAACCATTTAAGACCCCAAAAGCAAAGGAGCATGAAACTGGGATTTACACGGGGCGTAATCCCAGTACGCGCAGCGTAGGGGGTCGCGTTCCCAGATTCTGTGAGGTTGCCAGGTACGCCCAGCGTACAGGTTTGGTACGCGCAGCGTAACCTGGAGAGTTGACTTTTAGGGTTTGGTCAATGTTTAGGTCTTTGAGCCATGAGAGGGGTAAAATGGTCTTTTACCCTTCTGAGAGTGCTAAGAGAGGGATTAGTCTAACCTTAGGAGTTGTATTGATTAGAGTACTTATTCCATGTGATTAGGCGGAGGCTAGACTAGATTTTTACCGAGTTCGAGATTTACCGAGTTACCCGAGGTGAGTTTTTCACTACACTTTACCTAGAGTGGTAATTAGAGTTATATGACAGAGTATCTTGTATGCTATTTATGTGATTGTGATACACTGCATTATTTCTATGTGATTATTGTCGTGTATGTTCCAGAGGTTACAGAGTTAGAATCAGAAGGTTTACAGAGTTAGAACCAGAAGGTTCCCAGAGTTAGGACCAGAGGGTCCACATAGTTAGGACCGGAGGGTCCACAGAGTTATAGCCTCGAGTGGCTAATATGTGTTATATGTGGTATTTTGGGGAACTCACTAAGCCTTTGTGCTTACAGTGTTTTGTATTATGTGTTTCAGGTACCAGTGAGGATCGCAGGAATGCGCCGGCATGATCAGTACACATTATTGGAGTTTCATACATTTTGATATTGGGATGTGATTTTATGGATTTGTTGTGTGATACATTGAGAATTGAGAATCTTTATGAATGAAATTTTATTTTTAAAAAGTGAAAAATTGTTTTGAAATTTACGTTGTTATACCAAGAGAAGAAATGTTGAAAAGTTGCAGTCATTGCAACATAAACATAAATTTTCGGAAAGTGTCGCAGCCGAGCAGGGATCTCAGTTTCCGTAAGTATATCAGTTAGTAATTTCGATGGGTTGAACACGATGACTATCAAAGTTGTTAGGTAATACAAGTAGGATAATTCTTGATTTTCTTTTAAGAGTTAAGTTGGATTTTCTGGTTTGGTCAAAAACGGAGTTGCGTGTCATGTGTTTTCTTCCATCTCTAGTCATTAACCAACTATAACTAGGGGTGCTTGGATGTAAGTTTTCACCATCAATTTAAAAACTAGAAAAGAATAATTATTTGATTAAAATTGAGTTTTTTTACGGATAAAAAATGGGTAAACTATATTTGACGTTTTATTGATAGACAGTCTTCATCGGTTAATGATTTCTTGGCCCTATTTTATTTTTTTATTAATGATTTCGATCAATCGTGTGCTATCCAGATAGGGAATTTTTGTATTTTATGCATAATTTGATTTTGAGTTAAGTTGTGAGTTTTATAATCTTCTGCAATTTGTTGGATTACATGAAAAGAAGTTATTATAATTTCATTTGTTTGTTTAAACGGATCATTTGATTTGTTATCGTGAGATGTATCTTTTGATACTACAATTGACCGCTTTATGCTTCAGTGGTTGCTGGATTGATGCGTATTACCATGTGTTCTTATTGAAAATCCTTGAGTCTACAGGTAATTTTCGTTGTTATTCTTTTCATTGTTATTCTTTTCATTGTTATTCTTTTCGATTTGTTCCCTGTGTATTCATGAATCTGTGTGCTTGCGTGTTTTAGATTTTGGGATCTAATTCAGGGTTTGTTCATTTTATTTCTTTTGGTTTACTTCAAGATTGGTTTTTATGATATAAATGGAAGCATTGATATGATTATTATGTGATTTTTATAGTTCAATGAATCCATGGTTTTAATTTAGGGTATACGGAATAATATGCTTAATGTTTGCTATCTTGCACTATCACAAACTAATGGTCCGATACGATTGGTAAAAAAATCATGTTATGTTCAAAGTCAAAAAAAGAAAAATATCATAATGAAATTCAGTAAAGCTAACATAAATTTTCAATATTAACTCCATTGCCAGGTCATTTACTGATGTGTCATTCGGGTTATATAGAGAATCAATGAAATTAGTTAACCTGTCACAAAATAAAATTTCAAACTGAGCGGTAATAAATTATGTAAAACAAAAAGAGTTGGGATGCTAATAAGCAATATTGGACCGTATTTATCCAGCAAAATGAAATTTAGCTATTGTACAACAAGAATACTCACTAAATGATGTTTCACAACATTTTAATATTTAATACTAGAAACTAATTGCAGATGGTACACTATGCAATTCAATCGATAAAAATATTTGGGTTTATTTTTTAAAGTCACAGATCTTTCACAAGCACGTTTAACATGGACTCATTCGTCTTCTTCTATCCAAAAATCATCAAATGTAAAAAAACTTCTCCATATTCAAGCAAGATTTCATGAAAATAATACAAAAAGCGACAAAAAAACAATACATTGAAGCATATAAGGACAATGTTAAAAAGAGTATATTAATCATTTCTCTGATAGCTGCAGTGGCATAAACATAAGGATTGTCTATGGATTTACTCTTATACCCTTCGGTATCAAACAAGCTTACGGAGGCTGAAACTAACCGTGGAATAACTCCTTCACTTGAGAAAAGGTTAATAAAAGATACAAAGAAGTCCACGACTTTGTTCACAAAAGTTGGCACAACCTAAGACAATAGTTGAAGCAAGGAAGTATACGATGTAATTAATAAAGGAAAATGAATGTAAGATACTATAATAAACAAAAGAATGAAATTACATTGCTATTTCGTCGTAAAATATAACACACCCTGTGCTAAGATGGAAATTAGAAGCACGACAAGTTAGTTAGATTATTTGATTTATAAACATAGAGACATCATTATTTTGTAGATCCAGAAAGTGAAAATATTGGGATAATGCATTGGGATTAAACAGCCTTCCACCAGTCCTTTTCCAATAAGTAGATTGCCTTAAAAGCTTTAGTATATCAACCTGCAATCACAAGGATCATCCATTTATTGCACTTAACCCAAATACCCAATAATCACCTATTAAAGACTCAGGCGAAAAGAAAGTATAAAATCTCTTATATAAAAATAGATCAAAAAATTAATGCCTTTGAATCTAGATGCATAAAGCTATCAAAGTAAGACAAAAATTTACTTAATCTAGCATTATAATTTTGAACTCAATTTGTCACGTACACACTAATATTAACCAGACATATAATTAATTGTTGTGTATTTTTCCTGAAAGGAATTCACTACTTAACCAAAAACAACTACAACTTGAAGATAAAAGAACAACATCAACTCACATAAGTAGTTTATATAATAAAGTTAATTTTTTTAATCATATTTTTTGTTAATTGATCCTGATCAATTCTTTTTATTAAACCAGATCTTCAACTTTTTTTGCAAGTAATGCCTACCAACAAGCCCAAATGTGATATGTAGGGCAATGAGTTTACTGATAATTCTCACCCTTCTTTTTTCCCTGAATTACGGTGTCAATATGAGTTTTTTTTTTTTTTTTTTTTTTTTTTTTTTTTTTTTCCATTGATTAGGGCTAAAATACCTTTACTATTGCTCTAGTAACTTTTTTATGTCTTCAATTTATTTTGTAATCTGGGTAAAGGTTAAACCTAATGTTTGATGTTTTTAACACTTGAGTCGATACGATTTCATTCTTGTTATTCAATATTTATTAAGATTGTTTTCAGAAGTTGATATATTTTTTTATTAAACGACCGGTAAAAAAACTATTCAAATGAAGAGTATATTTATAAATGAAAGATGATTAGTAATCAACAACTTTTTGTCGCATACAACTTTTGTTTTAAAAGATTTGTACAATATATAAAAGTTAAACATGTTTTTACGAACCAACTCATTTTATAAATAACTGAACCACATTTATTTCCATGTGAAATTTGGCCTTAAAAAACTAAACCAAGTCGTATTATAATCAATGTTTTAAAAATCGGTTTGAACTGGTTGGTTGGACCGAGAACCGGATGAGGAAACGGTTCAATTATCATTGGTTTTACGTCGATTTTTGAACCGAATTGAACCGGTAGGTTGTTAAAAAAATCCGGCTGAACCGGTCAAAATAAACCGGTTAAACAGAATAAAAACACATGGAAAAGAACTATTTGCATAAGGGTTAATGTCATAAAAACCATCAAGTTTTCAGGGTTTTGTTGGTTCTGCCTAAAATTGAAATTTATGTCCGTTTTTACCAAAATATTTTCGAAAAAATGTTCGGTTTTACCTTTTTACCGGTGATAACAGGTTTTCCAGATTACCATTATATTAAATTCGCAAAAAAACCCTTAAGTTTACCATTTTTTTTTTTTTTTTTGCGTTTTTACCCTTAAGTTTATAATTTTTTTTACACTTTTACCATAAGTATATATATGTTTTTTTTTTCATAATATACATATTCATGCAGAAAAATCGTATTTATATATGAAAAAATATTTAATTAAATATTGTATTTATATTTGTGTGTGTATGTGTTTTTTTGCATGGTTATACCATTTAAAAAGATAAATATTATTTTTAGAATTATGAACATGTGTTTCATAGATATAGTTTTTAGAAGTATAAATGAATATTTTTACATTTTTATATATTAATATGTATCTACACTTCTAAAAATATATTTATATTTAAATATATATATATATATATATATATATATATATATATATATATATATCAAAATACATATTTACACTTCTAAAAATATATGTATATACTTATATAAACATATTTATGAAGGAACAAGTTTTTTTATTGATATGTATATTTTTAAATATACAAAAATACGTATTTGTAGTTCTAAAAACATATTAATTTGTTTTTTTACATCTTAAATGGTTTATCCAAAAAAAAAACCATACACACGTGTATATATATATATATATATAAAGAAATAACATTAAAAAAATGTAAATACAATATTTAATTAAAATTTTTTCGTATATAAATATGATTTTTTTGCTTGAATACGTATAATATGAAAAAAAATACATAAGGTAAAAGTGTAAAAAAAATTATAAACTTAAGGGTAAAAACATAAAAAACTGTAAAATTAAGGGTTTTTTGCGAAGTTAATATAATGGTAACCTGTTATCACCGGTAAAAGGGTATAACCGAACATTTTTTGGAAAATGTTAAGGTGAAAACAGACATAAAATTCAACTTTTGGCAAAACCGACAAAACCCTGAAAACTTGATGGTTTCTATGACATTAACCCTTTGCATAATAAACTTTTATGATTTCTTTTAAATCTATTTAGTTTTTTTCTAAATAAAAACATATGATAAATATTATAAAGTTTTTTAATATGTTTGTATCCATCTAAAACTATATTTTGTTTCGGTATTATATTTTATTTTATTTTTGACGTATATGGATTGATGTAAAACACTAAAACTTATGGTTATGTATTATTTTAATGTATTTGAATTGATCTACAACTTATTCTTATGTGTATTTTTAATGTTTGAATTTGTAAACGTCGAATTCGTGATTTATATATGTACTAGTTGTAAGTCTCATGTATTACATGAGTTAATTTAAAAAAAAATTAAATATAAATGTCAAAATATTTGAGAACTTTGAGTTTATAAGAAAATAAAAAAAAAATAATTAATTATTATAATTGAACTGTTTTTTATCTTTTAAATTTAAACAAATAATTTAAATAAATAAACAAAAGAAACTAATGAGCTTTAATTTAAGAAATTTTGAAATTAAAATGTAAGTTCACTAGTGAAAGTGATATCCATTAATTACTACATTTATTGCAATTATTACATTAAAATAATATGTTGAATTTAATAAAATAGAAAAATTGATAAAATGACATGTGGAAAAAAATTAAATTTAAAATAACCACAAAATAACATTTGGCAAATTGAACGAGAGCATCCATGTGGCAAAAAAATCTTCATTTATTAGAGTAGATGTATATATAAGAAAATAGAAAAAAAGATGAAAGTTATAGAAACCGGTTGACCCGATGGTTGAACTGGTTAAATCAGTTGAACCGAAAACCGTTCACCATACCGATTCAACCAAAAAAACCAGTTTTTAAAACATTGATTATAACTATATTTCCTACAATCTATGTCTACGTTCGACTTTAACGTGTCATTATCATTTCTTGCATTTGACATATGTATAGGGCTGTTAATCAGGTTAACCCAATCGGGTTTCGAGTTAAACGGGTCGGGTTAGTCGGGTTTTTCTAGAAAAAATATTCACCCGAAACCCGACCCTAATAAGGTACGGGTTAGTCGGGTTCGGGTTAATCGGGTTTCGGGTTAGTAGGGTCGGGTTAATCGAGTTAGTCGGGTTGAGGTTGAAATGTAAGATGAATTTATGTTGGGCCATTTTAATACATAATTCACATGTATAGGGACTTAAAATGTAAAGTTGGTATACGATATGAATTTTTGGAGTTTCTTTTACCATATTAGTAACGTAAACAGTTAATAAAATTCGTAAAAGTGTTACAACACAACCATACTGCATTAATAAGAGAGGAAAGTTATGTCATTTTATACATCTCTATACATAGTAATTTTACTACCCGGTTTGTTTAAATAAGAAATATGTATTACTTTTAAAATCTCATGACATCTTGAATTCATGTCATTCAACGCAGTAAAAAAAGTTTTGGTAATAAATTCATAATTGGGTTATTCAGGTTGACCCGAAACCTGAATTGTTTTGAAAAAATCAACCCTAAACCCGACACTAATAATAATTCGGGTTAACCCGAATAACCCGATTAAGATTTCTAACCCTATTAAACCCGACCCTAATTACCTTATTCGGGTTCAGGTTGGATCGGGTTAATCGGGTTTGGGTTTTTTTTACACCCCTACATATGTATATATGCTTTTTGGGTGTTACACAAGTTTATAGAGACAAAATTTTAGACTTATTTACAAATAAATAGGTTGATTTTATTATTTTTATTGTAAATAAATCTTAAATATTATGAAAAAAGGTGTACTTGCAAAAAAAAATTATAGTTATTTATAATTTCATACAGATTTCAACTTATTTACTTATAAACAAGTTGATTTTGATTATATTTTTTTTTATTAGGCCAATGGGTGAAAAATATATATGAAAATACAGTGGATTTATGTAACATTTTTTTTATCAATTTATGTAATAAAATAATATTTGACACTAATTATTCAACTCATGTTAATTAAAAAATGATAAGAATCATGAGAACAAATATTGATCATTAAATTGCAAAATGTAATGATTTAAATTTAATATGAAAAATATACAAATATCTAAAACGTGGGGTCATTTTCTACAAAAGATGTGCCTATTTTTTTTCTGTAGCATGTGTCGATAATTTTTGTTTTTCATTGTAAAAAAATCTAAAAAATCAAAGTTTTTAAAATTTACTGTATTTTTTACAAAAAAAATCATGAAAAATAAATGTTTATTTTTATGACAAATCAAAAAAATATCTCAAAATGTCATGAAAATTTAAGGGTTAATTTACTCATTATATTAGTGAGTTTGAAAAAAAAAACAATAAGAGTTAATATTTTATTTTAAAAAAAATATTTGTTTTAATAAAATATAAGTAATTTTTATGTCTTCAAATTCAGAGAAAAGTTAAACATTTATTTATATTCAAATTCAGACCATATTAATTATGTATCATTTTTAACAGATTAATTATATATATATATATATATATATATATATATATATATATATATATATATATATATATATATATATATATATATATAGGGGAGAGTTCAATTGAGAAAAAAAAAGGTTGAGAATGGGGGAATCATTCTCAGCCACTCATTTATTTTTGCTGCAAAAGCCTCCGTCGTACCAGCGGAAATGGGAAATGAATAGACATATGTTTTTCAACAAAACATATTTCCTTAAACTATGCTAATCATTACTTTAATATATACAAAAATATAGTTTTTTTCGCTTTTTTTTGTTAATTTTTAGAAGCCATCTTTATCAAAAAATGATTTTAAATATATCAAAATTCATGATTTTTTATTCTCTACAAATAGACATCCATATTGATATAGTTTTAAGATAAAATATTTTTTTTTAATATTTTCAGCTATCGTTATTCATAAGTGAATAAAAATGTATCAGGTTTTATTACAGTACATTCGTTATTCACTTATGAATAAAAAGTATGAGTTTTTTTACATGTTAAGTATCATTCATATATGAATATAGCATATAATAAACATAGTATATTCATATTTTAATATTGGACGATGTATTCACTTGTGAATATTAACATAGTATATTCACTTGTGAATATTATATGATATATTCACTTATGAATATTAAATGATATTTCATATGTGAATATTACATAGTATTACATGGTATATATATCACATGTGAATATTACATAGTATTTTCACTTGTGAATATTAGATGATATATTCACTTATGAATATGAATATTACAAAATATATTCACTTGTGAATATATTCACTTATGAATATTAGACAAATATATATAACTTTTATATGTTATTCACATATGAATAACATACATACTTGCATATTTGTTTTGTGTTTTTAATAATCATATATTGATTCAGGTGAGAAAAACATATTCATATGTGAATATAACATGGTAATTTAGTTTATGCATTTCATCAAACAGTTTGAGTGCATACAAGTTAACTATTTTATAAATGTTAAAAACATAAAGTTATCAATTCCAAATCATCATATACTTCCGGTTTCAACTTCAGATGCGACATCCTATGTCTGATCGATTTCTCATTTTGAATTTGATTTCTGAAAATCCGATTGGGAACCTGTGAGTACCGATTCTGAGTCCTTCAATGTTGACTGTGACTGCGAGTCCAGAACTCCAATTCCAATTTCATGAATAGCGAAAAAATTTCGATTCTAACTGATTTCGTTTGCGAATCTGGGAAATTCTAGTTCCAAATTCGTTATGAACTTTAACAAATGCTTGCAAGCTACGAACATCCGGAGTATTCAACAAAGAAATCGATGAAATTGATGAATTTGGGTTGAGAATCTGTCTTGAATGGCGAACCTCCCAGCCACGAATATCGATGATTGATTAACACTGGATGACATTGATGATGATTTAGTTGAAGAAATCTGGATGATTGTTGAAGGTTGGAGGAGAAATTTTGATGATGAACGAACTGTTATCGAATTCTCTATAGTTACGTATTTGAGATTGAAGGTTATTAACATATTTACAAGTTTGCCACTGTGTTTTTTATGCTTAGATTAAATGAGTGGCTGAGAATGATTCCCTTATTTTCAACATTTTTTATTGTATCAATTGAACCCACCTCTCTCTCTGTCTGTCTCTCTCTCTCTCTCTCTCTATATATATATATATATATATATATATATATATATATATATATATATATATATATATATATAAACACCATTGTGTGAAACCGTGAACAATAAAATTATAAAAAAATAAAAAACCCTAGAAATAAAAAATACACATGTATTCATAGTTAAGTACTTAAGTTCACACACTTTGGACTACTTTTACAACCCTTACGGGCCTATTCATCAACTCTGGAACCCCAACAAGAAGCCCAATTCACTTTCTTGGCGCCAAGCAACAGCTCTTTCCCGCCAAAAGTTCCAAGATACCCTTTTTTACTCTCCACTGGTTAACCTGCGTACCATAGTTGCATCTCAATCTCCCGCCCTCAACACTCCGGAAACTGAAAATGGCTTCCGATTCTTCTCCAGGTAATACCCCCGGCGATAATCTTCTATCTGTTTGCTTGATTTGATTTTTCGGTTTTCAATTTATCTTTTAGAAGTTTGGGGTTTTACATCGGATTTAGGTCTTAACTGAATTAACTCGATTACATTTCACAGGACCTACGTCAACTGATGATTTGATTTCAAGCCCAGGCAGGAACACACTTTCTCCTGCGAACAATACTCGCAACAGCCGTCGAAAGCGCGGCCGTCCATCTGCGGCAGTTGGGACGCCGCCAGTACCATCACATTCCCGCTATGTTAGCACACCTGAACCATCCCCAACACCCAATTCCACGGCTCCATCATCGCGTCGTGGTGGTAGAGGGAGATCCGGCTCCGTGCCCCTAACGTCTCCTTCGACCGACGATGTAGTCCCTTCATCCGAAGGTGGAGAAGAAGACGAAGCAAATGGAGCGCCTGCAATGTTTGTTTGGGGAACCAATATCAGCGTGCAAGACGTAAACGCTGCGATCTTGAGGTTTTTGAGGCATTTCCGCGAACACGAGTCGCACACTGATGGGAAATACATGAAAGCCATCAACCATGTCATCGAGATCGAAGGGGAGTCGTTGGAAGTCGATGCTAACGATGTAGATGCCTATGATAGCGACCTGTATACGAAGATGGTGAGGTATCCCTTAGAAGTTCTTGCCATATTCGATATTGTGCTGATGGATATGGTTAGTAGAATCAATCCATTATTCGAGAAGCACATACAAGCGCGGATTTTTAATTTGAAAACGTCGACTTCCATGAGAAATCTCAACCCAGCTGGTTCGTTTATTTGATAAAGCTTTTATCTTTGAATTGAAGCTGTATTAAATTCCAGCTGCTTATTTGATTTGTAACTTTTGTGCATCATCAGATATTGAGAAAATGGTGTCATTGAAAGGAATGGTTATCAGATGCAGTTCGATCATTCCCGAAATCAGGGAAGCAGTGTTCAGATGCATAGTGTGTGGGCACTTTTCTGAACCCATTGTTGTAGACAGAGGTAACTTTCTAACTCCCACATCTTACATTAGTACTGTAGTCTACAATATTGATGCTATTAACAAATGGATTGAGTGTAGCTTGTTTTCCAATATATAAATAATGTAATATGTGATTATGTCTATTCAACCTTTTTATTTGTATTAAATTTATCATTTGTTACCAGGGCAAATCAGTGAACCAACTATATGTATGAAGGAAGAGTGCAAAACAAAGAACTCAATGACATTAGTTCACAATAGATGCAGGTATATCCATTCAACATCTATAGTCTTTAATACATGTCTATCAACCACAACATTTCACAAATAAAAGCATATGTTTTTAGACTTGTATTTTATTAAACTTGTGTGATACCCTGAAACAGGTTTGCAGATAAACAAATTGTAAGACTCCAGGAGACACCTGATGAAATCCCTGAAGGGGGTACACCTCACACAGTGAGCTTGCTGATGCATGACAAATTGGTCGATGCTGGAAAACCTGGTGACAGAGTTGAGGTAACCTTCAATATGAACTTCAAAAAGTAGTCATTTTAGCTAAAGATTGATCTTGTATTCTTGTTTACTGTTATTTGTTGCTCTGAATGGTTGTTCTTGTTTAAAAGGTAACTGGGATATACAGAGCTATGAGTGTGAGAGTTGGCCCAACTCAAAGAACTGTCAAGTCTTTATTCAAGGTACTTTTCTTTTTGTCCAATTTCCATCATTCAACTAAAACTTATTCCAATTATTGATATAAGATAGCTAAAAAATTTTGTTTTTGTTTTCAGACTTATATCGATTGTCTTCATTTAAAGAAAACTGATAAGTCAAGAATGAATGCTGAAGATCCAATGGAAACTGAACAGAATACTCAAAATGGTGAAGAACCCCGTGTGGATAATGAAGAGCTTGTTGAGAAACTGAAAGAGCTTTCAAAACAGCCTGATATATATGACATGCTTACAAGATCTTTAGCTCCAAACATATGGGAGTTGGATGATGTGAAGAAAGGTCTTCTTTGTCAGGTAAAATAGTAAAATGTTTTTCCTTTTCATTTTTCAACATTGACATATACATAATATACCTAACTAAAATTTGTTTTTTTGTTTTTCAATCTGAATATAGCTTTTTGGTGGAAGTGCTTTGACACATGATACAGGAGCCACATTCAGGGGAGACATTAATATTCTTTTAGTAGGTGATCCTGGAACTAGTAAATCCCAGCTTTTACAATACATTCACAAATTAGCACCACGTGGGATTTACACAAGTGGAAGAGGAAGCTCAGCCGTTGGATTGACTGCTTATGTGTCCAAAGATCCTGAAACTGGTGAAACTGTATGTTGTTCAACTTTTTATTTTATTTTGCTAATAGAAAGTATAATATTTTTTACAACTAATCATATCAGGTTTTGGAGAGTGGGGCTTTGGTTCTTAGTGACAGAGGCATTTGCTGTATTGATGAGTTTGATAAAATGTCTGAAAATGCAAGGAGCATGTTACATGAGGTGAAGTATTAATATTCATTCTTTATATTTTTTATATTCTTTCAAAACCTTAAAAAGTTTGAATTTATATTAATTGTTTGTCTATATATATTTACTTGTAGGTGATGGAACAACAAACCGTGTCAATAGCAAAAGCAGGGATAATTGCGTCTTTAAACGCAAGGACTTCAGTTTTAGCATGTGCAAATCCAAGTGGCTCACGTTATAATCCTCGTTTATCTGTAATTGATAACATACATCTTCCCCCAACATTGCTCTCAAGGTTAAAAAAAAAAACGTTATATGAAATAAATTTGATTTCATAACTTTTTTTTTAAACCTTTTTCTTTGTGGATTTCAGGTTTGATTTGATTTATTTGCTTCTTGACAAAGCTGATGAGGTGACAGATAGGCGACTCGCCAAACATATTGTTGCATTGCATTTTGAAAATCCCGAGGTAACGTTTTTTAAATTTTATATTGTGTTGACAAATACGAAGACATAATCAAAGTATAAATAAAGATTTAACTTTTTAAATTTTTTTGGTTTGCAGAATTCAGAGCAGAATGTGATAGATATTCCAACCTTGACTGCTTATTTGAGTTATGCTAGAAAAAACATACACCCGGAATTGTCTGATGAAGCTGCTGAAGAGTTGACACGTGGCTATGTTGAAATGAGAAGAAGAGGGAATTTCCCAGGAAGTAGTAAAAAGGTTTAAATACTTTTCCTTTTCCTAAAGCTTATTGAATTTTTATAATGAGAAAATATAAATAAAATAAATATTTGGTTTTTGAAAATTAACAGGTGATAACAGCTACTCCTAGACAAATTGAAAGCCTGATACGTCTGAGTGAGGCTTTGGCTAGAATTAGATTTTCAGAATTGGTGGAGAAAAAAGATGTTGTGGAGGCTTTTCGGCTTCTTGAAGTTGCATTACAGCAATCTGCAACAGATCATGCTACTGGTATATATATACATTTATTTATATATATTTAAAAAAAATTATTTTTTAACTGTTTTTGTTAACAGGAACTATTGACATGGATCTGATAACAACTGGTGTGTCTGCAAGTGAAAGAATGAGAAGGGACAATTTGGTAGGGATGGCTCGCAATATCATCATGGAAAAAATGCAATTAGGAGGTCCATCTACTCGAATGCTAGAGGTAACATGATTTTTTTATTTTTTATTTATTTTTTAGTTTAAGATACTTATTTTATGTTATCTTGAGTTTCATAAAAAAATTGTGATTGCTTTTTACAGTTGCTGGAAGAGCTGAAGCAGCAAAGCAATAATGCTGAACTTCACCTTAATGATGTAAGTTTGGGCTTCCCTTTCTTTTAATACAAATAACAAAATCAAATCTATTATAATACATGAAAAATAAATATTAACGGGATTTTGTTTTGTTTTGTTTGTGTCAGCTACGAAATGCACTTGGTACTCTTGCAAGTGAGGGATTTGTGGTGATCCATGGTGACAGTGTTAAACGAGTATGAAAAAACTTGTTTTATAGGAAAGAAAGGCATGAGAAAGAGGGCTCAACTTTAAGCAATCGTATTTTTATTATTATTCATTTTGTTGTTAAACCCATGACACAGATTGTTGATGATTTGTGTAGTTTTTAGCTGTGTACTGAAGATAATTATGGTTTGACTTTGTTGCGGCTGTGGTAAACTATTTTATATCTAAAGATCAAATGCAACTTATCGATAACTCTTCCAAATATTTCTGGCTGCAATAGAAAGAGGAATGTTTCTTGAGTTAATGATAAGATAATGATCCTTTTGACTTCATAGATTTTGAATCAAAACAGAACAAACATGGGTTTCTTGAAAGTTGAAACTCTTTATAATATTATTTTGTCAGATAATGTCATGAAAAACTGGTTAACTCAACACTCATGGTAAAAAAACAATGACTTCAAATCTTTATTAACATGTTGGCTTTGATTACGATATTAAATATACCAACCTGTGAATTATTTATAATACATTCGATTGGTTTTTTTTTATAATAAGATTACATATCTTTTTGTCCAATACTCCTTGAAACCTCTCATAATAATGTCATGGGGTCATTGTATGTTGTTTTGTAGCTCCTATGTATGTTGTCTCCACTCTACATTAGAAATTTAGAATAATAAAGGGAATAATGACATTAGTACCAGTAGCAACTTCAAGGAAGCTTCCTAAATCAAGACTTTAGTAAGCCCCACCAATGGGTAGGAAAAAAGAGAAGGTCTTCCATTATATCCCAAATTCTTTCATTCTATTCTTCCATATCAAGTAATATGCCTTTACACTGTCTGATACTCGCAAAGGTGAAACTGATAGGGCTTTCAAAATGTCACACGTTTACTGCTACTCCAATTCTTGCCACCTTAATTTGGCCATTCTTTTTCAAACTACTACTGAGTTTGAGACCAATAAACAACATTCTTGAAGCCATGGCACAAGATTCTATCCTTTTTGTCTTTCAGTTGGGCCAAATTGTCGTGTCTCAGGCCTCCAGTAGACAAAGATGGCAACGAATCCTCCGTTTGGCTCAAGAAAGGATGGCTATGGCATTGGTCCAACAATCCTACGATGATAGCTTACATACCCTTTCCATGGTTGCACTTTAAAGGTATTTGCTTCATAGAAGGTTTTTTTTTTACCATTGTCCTCAACTCATTGATATTTCTACCAAACAAGCGTTTATATTCACATGCTACATATTGTATTGATGAAACAATTCTACAATGGTGCATATGTGTCAAGGCACATGGTCTAATACCGATATTTATGGGATGATGAGCATGCCTATGTTGCATATGTAGAATGAGAAAAAGAGTCTCATCATACTTTGGAATTTGTCGAATATGTTCATGATTTTGAATTTTGTTTGCAGTTTCTCTAGAATCTATATTTATATCTATAATTATACTATCTAATAAATAAAAACAAATAAAAGAATTTATATATATATATATATGAATAAGAGAACAATGCGAAAACAAAATAACAAGATGATGAGGATAATAGTTTATAATATTAAATTGGATTAACATCAATAAATAAATATTAAAAGTTGTTATTTTAGACTACCATTTATTTTTTACAGATGATATCAACTACTTTTTTTTCTCCCATCTCTTAACCTTCTATCTATTGTGTAATGACATGTTACACCTTCAATTAAAAATTTATGTTTTTAAATATCCAAAAGACTTAAACAAAATGTAGCTTAAATGTTTCTATACATCATTTTACTTATAAAATAAAAACTTTTTTCAACATTATATTTAAAATGTATACTATTTTACTACAATACTTTTAAGTCTCATTTATTAAAAAGTACAATATCATTCCACATTGACAATCATACTTCAATATAGTATATTGTATTGAGTTTTTAATTTTTTTTCTTATTTTATCAATTTACTTTCATTATCAGTCTAATAAATACATGGTTTTCTACAGGTCTCTAACCTAGTAATAGGTATAAAGGCAAATAAATAAATAAGATTAATAACAATTAATAAAAAAATAATTAAGAACCGAGTTTTGGGGGTTCTTGTAACTATTTTCGAAAGGAAGGACTGAATTTGGCAGCTTTGAAACTTGTTGGTGCAAACATATTTGTTGTGGGGGTAGAAACTGTCATTTTGGAAATCTAGGGAGTACTTTTTGAAAATTTCGGAATTCATCTCTTATCTGGACGACTGGACGAGATCAAGATCGGGAGGCATCCTGGAACGATTCCTTCTCCTATTTCGATCGATGGTGCACGTCTTTCATTCGACCATAGCCCTCCCTTCGTTCTCTCGATGTCATTCCACAACACAACTACCATAATTGTCGTCGCCTAGTGCCACCACCATTGAAATAGTCGTACGCTGCCGCTGTTGCCACAAGGTTGTCCTTGGATTTGGTTTTATATTGTTAAGCAATGTACTTTGGGTAGTGATGTTTCGAACAACATTTTTGGCTTCTTGGTGTGCTTTGGGTGTCAATTGAATGCAACGTACTTTGGATTTTTCATTTGTAACAACATACTTTGGGTATGCTTTTTCATCAGTTACCCATATATCATCATACTTTTGATTTTTCGTTTGTAACAACATACTTTGGGATATGGTTTGAAGTGTATGTGGTCATTTTGACTTCAATGGAATATTGCTACTGTTAAGAAATTATTTTCCAACATTAAGAGTCTATGGTTGATGACTTATTGGGTTAAGATGCCAAATTAATCCAATAAGTCAAAATTGGGAAATTATCAAAAAATACCTATTCTGTCCCTGTTCAATAAAAATTATAGAAAAATTATCAGAAGTTGGATTTAGGCTCTGTAAACTCTAAATGTTCAAATTTTGAGTCTAGTATGTCCTTATTTTTTCCCTGATGTTGGTCCTAACTAAGGTGACAATTGTCATTTTCACTAATTGGTCCAGAATTAGCTGTATTTATACCCCCATCTTGTAAAATCCATAATAAATTATAGAAAAATCGTATGGACTTGTGTAAGTAGTCCCTGAAAAGGTATTGGCCTGACATTTATGAATATAGATTCATAATCTTGTATAGAGGTGTTTAAGAGGGGAAAAAGGTATTGAACAGGCTGTTGCTTTGGGTTAAAATGTGAAAATCTAACCTAGTAGTTTATTTGTATGTTTAGGGTAATTCATAGCCATTTTTAATCTTGATATCTATTCTTAGGAGTGTTGAAGGGTGGTGACTTGGTGTGAGTGGGTTTTGAGCTGCAGTTAGAGGTTTATTATGCTACTCGAGGTGAGTTTCTCACTACACTGTGTGATGTTGTGCATTCTTTGCTTTAGCTCGTATGTGCTATAGGATTTTTATGCGGGTAGCACTAGTCTGGGTTAGTGTTTAGTGGGAGTATGATATTTTCTTACGTACCGAGGAATACATATAAGAGGGCTCGGTGTATCTGAGGGGGGATCGGGGGTAGGCAATGTGTCATAAGGGTTCGACAAACTGATCAAAAGGGATCATGCGTATCCAATGTGTCCCAATAGGTTTGGGTTTGATGGATCGAGCTTACCCAATGTATCCGAAGGACTAGACGTACTGAGAAAGGGGGATCGTGCATAGCCAATGTGTCCTAGTAGGTGTATAATGTTTCTGATTTGTTCTTTGGCATACCTATGTGGTTGGGTGGCTGATATTGTTGATATATGTGTATTAGGGGTAGAGCTTGTATGATATGATACTGTGTATCTGTGAAATTCACTAAGATTTGTGCTTACCTATTTTCCCTTAAAAATATTGTTTCAAGATCAAAATGTATTCAGGATGGCAGTGCATGATAGTACACACTGGCTCGAGACAGATCGTTGGAGTTTTTGATGTTACATTGGTTATGTTTCCTTGTAATTGGGATTTATAACTATTAATGGTTTTTGAAACTAAATGATCTTGGGGTGTGACTTTGAAATTAAATTGGATAAAAGATACGATTTGATTTATTATGTTGTTTTAAAAAGTTCAAATTTATTGTGAAATTGGGATGCTACAGTTTCCTCGAATTCCTTCTAGAAAAAGAAAATCTTGATTGGTTACTTCAACAATTCCTTATGGAGTGAAATATATAGTAAAAGAGAAATGAAATAAAATTTGTAGAAGTCAGGACTTAAATGGGGGAAAACATTGTTTATATGACTTTAGCTATTAAGACCTTATTTCTATAATAATAAGTAAAAAAAGGAACACCCATATATAGTTTACCAGATTAGTCCTCTCCCCACCTTCCTTTTCCCCTCCGATTTGCGGTTGTAGGTGTATGTGGGTGTAAAGAGTGTTTTGGATCACTTTTTCGTTTTTATACAAAATTGTTTATTCGCTTATAGTGGTGGTAAAATGATTTTTTTTTAAAAGTGTATGTATGAACTTTTATAGTAAAAAAACTAGTAATTCAATAAGTTAAAGAGTTTCTGGCTTAAAATCTCGTTTTTGAAGTTATTTCGGTTAAAAAACAAAAAACAGTTTTATAAAAACCAATAAAATGATTTTTTTTAAAAGTGTATGTATGAACTTTTATAGTAAAAAAACTAGTAACTCAATAAGTTAAAGAGTTTTTGGCTTAAAATCTCCCTTTTGAAGTTATTTCGGTTAAAAAGCAAAATTGGTTTTTATAAAATTGTTTTTTTGAAACCAATACTATTCTGAAAGTGCTTTTGAGTTTTACCATTTTTTTGGCTTATTGACTTTTGAGTTTTACCATTTTTTTTGTCTTATTAGCTTTTCAGAAAGCCAATAAGTCATAAGTTGTTTTGTAAAGTAACCCCAAACACCTCCTAAATTACAACTCATCTTAGACAACCCATATGTAATTTGCTTAGTTAAGAGTTGATGAATCATGAACGGCTAAATATTATTTATGTATTTTTTTTTCATGTTTCAATCGTCTGCATACAAAATTAATGTTGGGATAAAGTCATTAAACCATTAAAAATGACAAGTTTTTATATTAATATCCCAAATAAAAATGCTTTTAATTCTCTTGTTTGTTTGGTATTAAAAGTTAAAGAGAGATAAGGAAAAGAACGAATTTCATTTCCATCCATTTTTTTAAAATAATACTAAAGAAAATTAAAAAAAAAACAAAATTAGATGAGTCATAGGACCCACCTTTATATATGGTAAAGGCGACCGTTGACAAAACTTTATATCTCTCCCTCTCTCTCTCTCTCTCTCTCTCTTGTTGTCAAGATCCACACATCAGGTCTGCTTTTATTTTGATTTACGTTTGTTGAGTTCTCACCGAGGTAGAGTTTCATAGATCTATCTGTTGATTCTTTCCAACGTCGTCATTTCTAAGCTTTCATGTACCAGTGACAGAAAGTAAACGAAAGACGAACAGTTTAAAGGAGACGAAAGTCAGAAAGATTTATCAGAAAGGGAATGGGGAAAAGGGTGGGACCCATTTGTATTGTAATATTAATTTTATTTAGAGATTTAAAAATAATAAAACTAAAACTAAAAAAATTAATAAATCATTTAACTTTATGCATCTGACATCTATTAAAAAACGCAACAAAATTATACCATAGGAATAACCAGGGTGCAAAATAAAAGTTAGAGAACAATTTTGACATGGACAATTTCGATAATTTACTCTTTATTTTATAATTCCAAATCAACTACTTGTATTTTATAACTTAATTGTCAGCCACTTCTTTCCTTTTCACTTGCAGATATGTGTCATCTACCCTAATAAATAAGAATGATTTTGCCACATGTCCTTCTCTCATTCAATTTGCCACATGTCATTTTGTCAAATTTAAAGATATATTTATTTTCCACTTGTCATTTATTTCATTTTCCATATCTAATATATTATTAAATTAGTTTCCATAAATTAAACCTACCATAATGATATTAATTTTAAATTTTAAATTTTAAATTTTAAATTTCAATTTCAATTTCAAATAAATTTACAGTTTAAACCTTTGTTTTTAACATTTTGTTATAATTAACCTGTTTAGTATAAACTAAACAATAATTTTAATTTATTTATTTTTTGCATGTTTTTTTCTCATATTTTTTATTTATTTCAAATTTCGAATTCAAATAAATTTCTCATTTAATCGTTTCTATTTAACATTTTGTTTTAATCAACCCGTATAATATACGGGTTTCACAACTAGTTAACTTAACATATGATTTCATTATAGGCATATATACCATCCATAATATTTGTCACAATAAGCAACAACTTTATTAATAATCTTAACAACACTTATAGAGATTAAACTTTAAACTATGCGATTCTTAATGTGAGGAGAAGGGAGGGGAGAGTTTTCATCGCTTTGACGGATCCCATCCTTTCCTATAATATTGCATTGATGATAACAACGACACATTACTGGATTTTTGCATTCTCCAAAGGAATGATGTCCATAGAGCTTAAGGCATACATGAATACATGCATACTTTTCACATATAGGTAAAAAATGAGTGGTAGTGCAAAATTCTTGGGCCATGAGCAACTCCATGCCTGCAAATTTCGAATACATGTATGGTTTTGTATTCATTAATAAATCTAGTGATGTAATATATCAAACTTTCATTTTTAGCAATAAATTTAAAAAAGAAAGGAAAATTTTCTTTTAATTTTAGAAAGTAATATTAATGGATTTTATGTTAGTAACTTATAGATGTTTTTGTTAAAATATAGAAAAACCATCGATCTATAGGAAATTACAAAACTTTTAACTGGAAAAAAGAGGATTGAAAATTACAAGTCACAAAACTTTTAACCGAAAAGAAAAGGATTGGAAATTACCTGTAATAACAAGAAGCACAAGAAATATGTTGAATATCATTGAAATTTTCATGTCGATGTTGTCGGCTATATAATATAACGCTTACTTATTATATAGAAAAAAATATCAAAGTTTGTACACCATTAATTACAATATATAACATTTATTGATGAATTAAATAATAGAAACCACCAATCAAACTCAAATACGGTAAGTGCATAATGTATGTACATTTTATTTTAAAATTTTCCAGTATATATATATATATATATATATATATATATATATATATATATATATATATATATATATATATATATATATATATATATATATATATATATATATATATATAAAAGAGATATGTTTACTTACACACATGCATTTGAAACCTCTATGACTTTTCAATTTATTTCTAATAATTATTATAAATTGGTTAATAATATTAAATTAATGCAAAGAACTAAATTCTAATAATAAATTAACTAAACTACAATGTTAAAATATCGTATTTTACTTCTACTAATAAAATTATGACTTTAACTTTGTAACATATTATAGTTAACTTATTAGTTTAGATATTTTGTCATATGTGAGTAATTGTCATTTTAAAGACACATTTTTTGTAAGTTTATGATTTTTTGCAAAATAGTTAAATTATTAATTTCAATTTAATGTTAACGGTTAACTTAAATAAAAATCTCAGTTAAACTTGAAAAAAAAATCGAGAGACTATTTTATAAAGGGTTTAGGTCATTTTAGTCACTTAATTTTGGGTTTTGTTCTCATTTGGTCACTTAACTCTTTTTAAGTTTTAAAAAGTCATCAAAATTTTGGCTTTGTGCTCATTTAATTACTTAACTTTTGGTTTGGTCACTTAACTTTTGAATTTGTACACATTTAGTCACCTAACTTTTAAAATTGTGTTCATTTAGTATTTTGATGGGTTA
Organism: Lactuca serriola; assembly: GCF_051521515.1. Taxonomy (NCBI): domain Eukaryota; kingdom Viridiplantae; phylum Streptophyta; class Magnoliopsida; order Asterales; family Asteraceae; genus Lactuca; species Lactuca serriola. Next base: position 263,508,143 of record NC_136412.1, on the reverse strand, counting down.
GAGGAAAACATGCATACGTGTATCTAACAGGGGTTTCCCCTCTTGTAGGCTTGGGGAGTGGACTTTTCACTATGGGGCAAATTGCTTTAAAAGCTGCATTAAGCAAAGTGGAAAAACATGAGAAAACGTGCATGGAAAATCAACACACGTTTATAACCTTTGCATTTGATACTTTCGGTTTCCTTGCACCAGAAGCTGTGGAGCTACTCAATAAAGTCCAACGGGTCATGCATAGTAATGTTATGACTCCAAGATCTATAGATGTTGTTTTTAAAAGAATTAGTTTTGTCATTCAAAAAGGGGTTGCAGCACAACTTGTTGCTCGTTTACCCGCAACGTCTATGTAAATCTTTCTTATGAATTTGGTAATCAAATTAACGTTTAAAAAAAATTTAGTGACTAAATGAGTACAATTTTAAAAGTTAGGTGACTAAATGAGCACAAATCCAAAAGTTAAGTGACCAAACCAAAAGTTAAGTGACTAAATGAGCACAAAGCCAAAAGTTTGATGACCTTTTAAAACTTAAAAGAATTAAGTGACCAAATGAGCATAAAACCAAAAGTTAAATGACCAAAAATGACCTAAATCATTTTATAGTTAAAAGTTATAAAGTATAGTGTTAAACATAAATTGCAATCTCAAATTAACAAAAAAAAACATGAAACTATTTTTTATAATCATTAAAAATTTTCAAATAAGTAGCTTAAAAATAACTTACAATAAGAATAGCTAAAAATAATATTATATAAAAAATTATAATATTACCTTTAAAAACAAAAATAAAGTTTGTTGTTTTAAATAATTACAATCAAAGAAACTAAAAATATTCATCAAATAAATTTTAAATAAGTTAAATTTCTGAAACAAAATTAAATTAATTAAGAGTTTCCAGATATATTATTTTAAATAACTTAAAACAACAATAGTTAAAAATAACATTATACACAAACATTATAATGTTACCTTTAAAAACAAATACAATTTTTGATGTTTTCAATAATTACAATGATAAAAATTAAAATCTTAAGCAAAAAATCTTTTTAAAATTAATTAATTATAACAATAATTATAAATATCATTAAACCATATATTATATTTAATTTTATTCATGAGTAACCAACATGTAGAGACTATTGAGACAATTAGGATTATAGAATTTTAAAAGATGTATACATTGTCATATAATTCAAAACAAACAATGTTTATACCAACTTATTATAAGATTTATTATATAAGAGCTAAAAACAGTATCAATGATATATTTAAAAACATACATTTGTAAAGATTTCAAATATATTGTTGTATTCTATGCAACGTACGAGTATTTGTCTAGTTTATATATATACTTATAAAAGAGACATTTTTTCTTCAACCACATTAGTAATGACCGTCACTTGAGGTAATAATTATTTAATATTTCTTTAATTAATTGTTTGGCTAAGTATTAAATAGATGGATTAATTGAGTGGACCATTAGTGAGTGGGCCGAATAGTCGGGCTGCCCAGAAGACGTAGGCTAGGCGTAGCCTTGGCGTACACGAGGCGTAGAGGAGCATTGGATGCGGGGGATGCATGCATGTACACGCAACGTACCAAGGAGTACGCGCAACGTACATGAGAATATTCCAAACCTTAATTTTTAGGGTTTAATCCATATAAATACAACATTATGACTTAAACCTTAGCCTCCTTACCAGCCTCTCAACCTCAGAAAACCCTAGAAACCCTTTCATACTTCATCCTTGTGTGTTTTTGGCCTTTTGAAGCTTACTTTGGTGATTTGGAGCTTGGAAGAAGAAGAGAGAAGTTGGAGAAGAAGAACTTGAGTATCTTGAGCTCAAGGATCTGAGATTACCTCACCTTTTGGCACTCATTAGAGGTATAAAGCTTTCAACTTTCCTCATGTATGCTTAAATCTAGTGTAGTGATGTTTTGGGATCTTTTTAGTCCCAAGAATGGATCTTTATGACTCAAACTCATTTCTAGGTCTAGGGTTGCCACCCTTAGTGACATATGATCCCATAAGCAGTAAAGTTTCGATCTTTAAGGCCCATTTGTGATCATGCATGAGATCTAGCCATTTCCATGGATGTTAGTTGCTATATTCCAAGTTTAGGTTCATTTGGTGGGTTGCAAGCCACCAAGTAGTCGACTTTATGAGTTAAGACATGCTAAGGGACTCAGATCAGTATTTTGGACTTAATGTCTTAAGGGATTAAGCAGTTTGAAGAATATGGCTTAACAACGTAGTACGCTGGGCGTATACGTCAGTACGCGCAACGTACAAACAATGCAAGCTGTACGCGTCTTTTGGGCCTCGGATTGGGCCAAATCTTTGGACTTAGCAGCCATTGGGCCTTAATGGGCCATCGGAAGTCAGATAATGGACCAAGGAGATGTTTGGGCCTAAGGGAAGGCCCATTTGAGAAGTTGGGCCCAATTTATAAAAGTGGGCCATGTTAGATGCCATTTTTTGCATCTTATATGGTAGTTTTTATTATCATTTTAGCATCATGTTTTATACATTTGTATGTCATTTGTTTAAATAATGTTCAGCTCATGTCTTTCATTAGAATTCTCGTACTGCTCATGTTTTTATGTCAATTTCAGATAGTTCGAGTGGAGCAGTGCTTTGGGAGCAGTTAGATGTGCGTTTGGAGCTTAAAATGGAGCTTGGAACTTATGGAGTATGTTGAGGAATGATTGGAAGACGCTTTGGTCAAGAAACATTTGATCAAATTGATCACACAAGGATAGAATCTACAATCTAAAGTTTAAGGATGTTGCTGGCAGCTTTGAACCCATGTCAGTATTTTGACCATATCTTGAGAACCGTAACTTCGATTGACGCGATTCAAAATGATCTGGAAAGTAGACGAAATTTTGTACGTCTTAGGCACAACATGCGATCGCATGTTACCTTTATGTGATCGCATGGGGCCTTTATGTGATCACAGGTTAGGTCGCAACATGGATTAATTCGAGGTTTTTTAGAGCCAAAAATCCATCCGGAAGTGAAAAATGAAAACCTGTGATCGCAGGTTGTGTACATGCGATCGCATGTTGGCCAAAAAGTGCCAAAATAGCATCCTACTTCATTAAAAAGGGACAAGACGCGTTTTCTTCTAAACCTGCGATCGCAGGTTGTGCCTATGTGATCACATGCACATCGTTTTTGCTGTTGGATGTATAAATGGACCCTGATAGCATCCCTGTAACCTAAGTTGGCGATTCCAGAGGTTCCATACGACGCAAATACGATTTTGGATGCGTTTCTTCTCCGATTTCAAAGATTTCTGAAGATCTGAAGACTGTGGATCACCTCCTTCAAGTATATTAGTACGATTAGCTGTTTGATGTCTCTTTTCATTTGTTTTTATCAGATTTTAGCCATGTATGGCTAAAACCTTAGTCTTCAGTTCTGCAAAGATGAGTACTTTTCATGTGATTGATCATTAGATCTGGTTATTGATTTGTGCTTCTATCTAGATTCTTAATTTTTGTTATTTTGAATGTTTGATTTTGATTCTTGTTAGTCTGATCACCTAGCTAGGGTTTTATCATTCCAATTAATCAGTTATAGAATACGTAATTGTTCTTATCAACTGGTAATAAGTAACAAGTAATAAATCGGTTCCGTGTTTGAGATTTGACTTTATTATAAACTGTAAAAATCATATCTTTACACTTTCGAGTTTGTGAGAAGTATTGGATATTGCTGAGAATTTTACATAGATCTTAATGCAACTTTTATGCTCTTAATTAAGAGTTTGTTTAATTAGACAGTAAAAAGTTATGGTTAATTGAAGAGCTTGTTTTGATTAACTAGTTTAGGTAAAATAGAAATTACTAGAGCTTGTTAGTTTTTCTCAGTACCAGCTTGGATAGAAGTAGAACGCATCTCAAATAATCAGATCTAGGTTAGTTGCATTATTAAGAAAGTCGCAACAAAGCTGAAACCGTTTTTTATATTGATTTTCGTTTAGTTTAATATCACTGCAATTTTAGTTTTTAGTTTAATTCAAATCCCCCTTTTATATTTTCTGTTTCTTGACTAGATTGTGCCTGATGCAAAAATGCATTGACCATTAGGCTGTGTCCCTGAGGATTCGACTCTGTTTTCCTAAGCTCTATTTTTAGTGCAACCGGCAGTGATAAATTTATTTGTTTAATACGTGCGCGGCAACGTGTTAACAAATTGGCGCCGTTGCCAGGGACACCGTACTACTAATTGTTTCGTGCCAAAATCTTTTAGTACAATTAATCTAGTCTTCAGGCTTGGTCGAGCCAACGACCTTAAAAACGGGCGGCTTTCCGAGAGGCAACCTGATGAGTAGTTTTTAGTTTTTATGCTTTCAATAAAGAGATGATCGCAGTTCCAAGTAAACTTGGGGAAATCAGAGGATCTTCAAAGTCGCTGAAATTCAAATTTTTCGCCACATTGTAGTCAAAATCAGATTTCTACCAATTTATCAGGTACATTTATTCCTAGCTGCACCTTTTTGCCCTTATATTCTTTATTGAGTTGTTCATTCCTCTCTAAGCATTGGACAATGCATCATTTTAAGTTTGGAAAGGGATTAGTGTAAAATTTTGCATTTTTGTTTAAAATTTTAATTTTTCAGTATTTTTTAGTTAAAATTTTTAAAATTTTCTTTTTGCATTTTATTTTCTGCATTGCATTTGCATATAAAAAATTCAAAAAAACTCCAACAAATATTTTATTTTTCTTCATTCATAAATAAGAGAACAAAAAACCCAAAAATATTTTTATTTCTAGTTATTTTTTATTTTCTGGATATAAAAAAATCAAATTAAAAATCTTTAAAATTTTTACGTGAGATGAGAATATCTTTTTTACATTTGATAGCTCTGCTAAGATGAAGTGTGATAGTTATCGAAAATAACAGTATCATAACAATAAATTTTAAGAATTATATTTTCAAGTTTTAAATGTTTTCAGTATGAACCAACATATGAGTCAGATAATTTTTACAATGAAAGTGTGGGATGGAAAAACGAAAAGTATTTTGAAAATAATTTCCTTAAATGCCTTAAAAAGAACCTAGATTGGATAACCCTTAATATTCCAAATAATTTCCTTGAATGCCTTAAAAAGAACCTAGATTTGATAACCCTTATTATTCCTTGAAGTACTGAACCCTATAGTTTCTGTGCCTTTTGAAGTTAGGAGGGAACTCTTGTTATACCCACAATTTATTATCATTTTTGAAGTATTGAAGATATAGTGAGCCTCGAAGTAAAATTCGCGCCCAATCAATATATATATATATATATATATATATATATATATATATATATATATATATATATATATATATATGTTAGAAATGGTATATTAAACAACTTGAAGAAATCTACAATTCAAAGTCAAATCCTAGTCAAGTTCAAGTCGAAATCAAAAAGCAAACAAGTTAAATCTGAAGAGTTGATCAAGACAAAGAAGATGTGTTGTATAATGAGATTAATCCCTCGATAGTGGAATCATAGGGGTAAGCTTGGATTTTTTGTCCATAATGGAGTTTACCGCGTTTACTGGACGAGTTCGAAAAAAAGGAGGGGTTAGTCAAGCTAAGTTTTTATCAACGAATTTTCGTGAAATTATTTTTAAAAATACAATGTTTTCACAAATTTAATTCGGCGTAAAAATTATTTGCTCAAGCTTGGTTTAACTTATTAAATATAATTATGAATCATTAATATAAAGTATTGAGACTATTGTCTAGGTAGTGATTTCATTGGGGCTTCCTTGTTGTGAAATCTGATCATGTGAACAAAAAAAAGAATGAAGTACTTCAGTTTAAGTTTTTATTTTCTTTTATTTTATTCTAAATTTCTTTTTAGGTTATCCACATTTTTCCATCTGTTTATAATGTTTTATCTTCTTTTTACTTGAGGGCAAGTAAGGTTTAAGCTTGGGGAGATTTGTTAGATGCTATTTTTTTGCATCTTATAGGGTAGTTTTTATAATCATTTTAGCATCATATTTTATACATTTGTATGTCATTTGTTTAAATAATGTTCAGCTCATGTCTTTCATTAGAATTCTTGTACTGCTCATGTTTTTATGTCAATTTCAGATTGTTCGAGTGGAGCAGTGCTTTGGGAGCAGTTAGATGTGCGCTTAGAGCTTAAAATGGAGCTTGGAACTTATGGAGTATGTTGAGGAATGATTGGATGATGCTTTGGTCAAGAAACATTCGATCGAATTGATCACACGAAGATAGAATCTACAATATAAAGTTAAAGGATGTTGCTGGCAGCTTTGACCCCCTGTCAGTATTTTGTCCATATCTCGAGAACCGTAACTTCGATTGACGCGATTCAAAATGATATGGAAAGTAGACGAAATTTTGGACGTCTTAGGCACAACATGCGATCGCATGTTGCCTTTATGTGATCGCATGGGGCCTTTATGTGATCACAGGTTAGGTCGCAACATGGATTAATTCGAGGTTTTTTAGTGCCAAAAATTCATTCGGAAGTGAAAAATGAAAACCTGTGATCGCAGGTTGTGTACATGAGATCGCAGGTTTGCCAAAAAGTGTCAAAATAGCATCCTACTTCATTAAAAAGGGACAAGACGCGTTTTCTTCTAAACCTGCGATCGCAGGTTGTGCCTATGCGATCACATGCACATCGTTTTTGCTGTTGGACGTATAAATGGACCCTGATAGCATCCCTGTAACCTAAGTTGGCGATTCCAGAGGTTCCATACGATGCAAATACGATTTTGGATGCGTTTCTTCTCCGATTTCAAAGATTTCTGAAGATCTGAAGACTGTGGATCACCTCCTTCAAGTAGATTAGTACGATTAGCTGTTTGATGTCTCTTTTCATTTGTTTTTATCAGATTTTAGCCATGTATGGCTAAAACCTTAGTCTTCAGTTCTGCAAAGATGAGTACTTTTCATGTGATTGATCATTAGATCTAGTTATTGATTTGTGCTTCTATCTAGATTCTTAATTTTTGTTATTTTGAATGTTTGATTTTGATTCTTGTTAGTCTGATCACCTAGCTAGGGTTTTATCATTCCAATTAATCAGTTATAGAATACGTAATTGTTCTTATCAACTGGTAATAAGTAACAAGTAATAAATCGGTTCCGTGTTTGGGATTTGACTTTATTATAAACTGTAAAAATCATATCTTTACACTTTCGAGCTTGTGAGAAGTATTGGATATTGCTGAGAATTTTACATAGATCTTAATGCAACTTTTATGATCTTAATTAAGAGTTTGTTTAATTAGACAGTAAAAAGTTAGGGTTAATTGAAGAGCTTGTTTTGATTAACTAGTTTAGGTAAAATAGAAATTACTAGAGCTTGTTAGTTTTTCTCAGTACCAGCTTGGATAGAACGTATCTCAAATAATCAGATCTAGGTTAGTTGCATTATTAGGAAAGTCGCAACAAAGCTGAAACCGTTTTTTATATTGATTTTCGTTTAGTTTAATATCACTGCAATTTTAGTTTTTAGTTTAATTCAAATCCCCCTTTTATATTTTCTGTTTCTTGACTAGATTGTGCCTGATGCAAAAATGCATTGCCCATTAGGCTGTGTCCCTGAGGATTCGACTTTGTTTCCCTATGCTATATTTTTAGTGCAACCAGCAGTGATAAATTTATTTGTTTAATACGTGCGTGACAAAGTGTTAACAGGCTATTAGTGGAATTTTATTATAAAAAAGATAATAATAAGATTATAATACTTTAATGTTTTTTATTATGCTACTAAACGGTACATTGACATTTAATGATCTAAAATGTATTTTAGAATAGAAAATTTCAAATAAACCATATCCAAAAATAAAAGTTAATTGCATATGGAGGCTCTACATTCAAATATATTTATTTAGACAAAATTGTAAACTTGGTTTCTATGGGTTGTCAAAAATTGGGACTTTGATCCAAAATTTTTTGGAGTTCCATCATGGGTCCAAAATGTTTCATTTTTTGTGATTTTGGTCCTATTTGTTTTGAACTTTTTTAAAAAGACAATTATGACCTTACCTTTTTATATTTTATATTTTATTTTTCATTTCTATATTTATAAGAAAATAAAAAAATAAAAATCCTACCCACATTACATATGAACCCAAACCTACAAACACAAATTTTTTTCAGCACCGGACCTCCGACTCCGATGAAGGCCACCACCACCACTCACCGGAACTTAAGAACACCACCACCATCACCACCACCTGATGAACCCAAACACAATTTTTCCATATCTCAACCTCAAGAACTATTATATTAAACCTACAATATTTCTCTTTTTCTTATTCTTATACATACATACAAAGATGAACAAGTTGAAGATTTGAACCAACAGATTCAACACTAACACAAACACCCAATCCATATGAAGATTTTTTTACATATTTCATGAAGATTTAACACAAAACCTAGAAATCGAGTCAAAGAAATATCATATAATACACAAATCCTAGATTTTCGACATTTAATCTTGTGTTTATCTAAGAAATAACACATAAAATTGAGAAATCAAGGAAAGAAATGTCAGAAATATACAATGGTGAACAACAAATTTTGATTTTTCTTAAACAAATAAAGATCATACCTATCACACAAACCTAGACGTAACAACCTGTTCCAAATCGTTTCTCATTTGGAAGCGGGTGATATAAATTAGATGATCCGGGTGTTCGGTTTGCGTTTTGGAGCCAAGGGGTACTTCGGTAAAGTTCTAACTCGAGTTTTATGGAAATTGGATTCTTGTTCGGGAAATATTATGGCAGATATGAGTTAGTCAAAGCGTAGAACTTCTTGTTACTTTTTCAGGGATATAAGGATTGTCGGAATCGGATTTGTAACAAAGAAGTTATGGCCTTCATAGTTTCTTAGGGTTTTAGAGGGAACCCTAGTACGTGGGGTGTACCTAGGGAGGGCGTACTGCTGCGGAGGTTAGTATGCATGGCATAAAGTAGTGTAGGCTTAGCATACTGTGAATGGTGGGAGTGCGAGGCCTCGTACGCTGGGCGTACGAGGGTGAGTATGAAAACCCTAATTCTCCGTAATTTACCCTATATAAGCTTTATGTTAACCTATTTTGATCATTTCTAAGCCAACCTCTATACCCTAGAAACCCTAATTCATCCCTTAGCACATGTTTGGTGATCTTGAGCTCTTGTGAGGTTTTGTGGATCTAGAAGAAGAAGAAGCTTAAAGACTTGTTATATGGATGAAGGCTTTGAGATCTAACATTAGCATCACTTTTTGGTGGCTTGGGAGGTAAGTCAAACGTTGTCACTTCATTTCATGGATCTACTTCTTAGATCATTTTTTGTCATTTTGGTCCTTTGGTTGGAGATTGGGAGTTAAGGTCGTTTTGGGAGCTTGTCTTTGAAGTCTGGATATTTTATGGGTTCCTTGGTCATAAAGGTGCAAACTTTATGGTGGTTTTGGTCCCATGAATGTATTAAGTCATGTATTAAGCTCCTTTAAGCTCTAGAGTCTCATTTAGCCATGCATGCACATAAAGCTAGCAACTTTATGTGATTAACCACCTTGGGGAAGTCATATATGAGTTGGCAACTTTATGTGAAAAAGGTCTTAAGGGATTAAGTGCTAATTTGGAAGTTGGCCATGGTTGGTAAGTATGCTAGGCGTACAAGTATGTACGCTGCACGTACAAGACTTTCATGCTATATGTTGAGCGTACAGGCTGAGTATGCCTCGCGTACTCAGCATACTTGGGCTTCTTTGTAACACCCATAGATCAGGGCTAGTCAATTTAGAGACGATAGGCGTCAAAAATGAATTTTTGATTAAAGATTATTTAGAATGAATAATCTTAACTAAGTTATAGTATATGTTACAAGGTTTTCGTGCATATAAAGAACGCCGAAATCCGAGTTATAACGAAGAAGTTATGACCTGTCGAAGTTTCGCGACAGAACCGGCACGGCACAGCGCGACGTAAAAAGTGAATTTACGTTAGAGTGATATTTAGCCTTAGCAATCTAAATGAAAGTCGTAGAATATATTAAACAATGAGCTTGCATAAAAAGAACGCCCAAATCTGACTTCGTATGAGGAAGTTATGATTTTTCGAAGTTTCGACTTAGCGGTATGCAGCCCGAATGCTCGATTTGAGACCGAGCGGTTTTTAGCCAAAAAAATCTAAATGAGAATTGAAGATCTCATTAATTGTAGTAAAACGATAAAAAGATAGGCGAAAACGGACGTCGGATGAAGAAGTTATGATTTTATAACGGAGTTTTCCTGTCCCGGCTTACTAAAAATAAATAATAAAAATAAATTCAAAATTAGCCGACGGAGTCTAAACGAAAGTTGTAGAGCGTAGTCTCACCTACGCGGGGATATAAAAAACATCGAAAACGGAGTTCGTATGGGGAAGATATGAATTTTTGAAGTTTATTAAATATTTTCGATATTTAATTTAAATATATATTGGCCGATATTATCCATGGGGGGAGTCAGCGACCTTATCGTCGTTACGCCCAGCGTAATCTCAAGTTACGCCCAGCGTAATTCGACCTTCCAGCCCCTATAAAAGGGTGTCGAGGGCAGCCGAGTAGTTTGCTCATTTCTTCCCTTTTTCTCGTGTTTTTGCATCGTTTTTCGTGCAAGAATTATCCCGAAGCCCCAGTATCATTCCTAAGCCCCGAAGCAAGTCCCGAGGCCCCGAAGATCCCGAGAAGTGAAATTCCCGAGCCGAAGCTCTGCCCGTGAGGAGTCCGGTTTTTGTGAAGATCTTCCAGATCTGCTGAAGATTACTACTTCTACAAGTCGTAGTGCTGTCCGATCATCTTCTAATCAAGTAGGTGTGTAGTTACTTTCTTCTAACACATAAATATTAAGTATTTGCTATGAAATACGTGCTACGTGTATAATATTTTGTTGTTTATTTGAGACGATTATGGAACGGGTTAATTATATAACTTTTAATGAGTTAAACTATATACGTATTTTGCATCTAAAGATATGTTGGGTAGAACATGAGTAGATGAGGTTGTTGGTAGGTGATAAAAGGTGGGTTGGACCATGATATAAAATGATAAAGAGATAAACTTGTTTTAGATCCGAGAGTATGGATCAGAGCAGGAGGTTAGTTTTAGATCCAAGGGTATGGATCAGATCAAGGAGTTAGTTTTAGATCTGGGAATATGGATTAGGTAATGAGGCAAATTTAAGATCCGGGAGTACGGATTATGTATTTTTGAATTACGTGTTCATACGATAAGGTATCATGCGTATAGTCCCTTTTAGGAATGTGATTTTTATACGTGTATTGATTAAAGTATGAAATATACATATGTATGTAAAGTATTTGTTATCGTCCGAAATACGGGTTAGATATATTTGATAATATACAACGTGCGAATCAGTTATGGTTCAATATGTGTTAAGATGTGAATATATGATATTATTACTTAGAACTCTGTGTTAAGTATACACTAGTTAGCATTGCCTAAACGGAGTTAATATCGAAAATTGATTATAAGCATTGTAGGCTTGCCTAGTGATGGGTTAAGTCTCAAATAGGGATGTTTAGTTCAAGTAAGTTTGGACATTGGGTAGTCTTTTATTAAGAGTACGTGCGTTGCGAGATTGACGATCAGTGGAGTACGTCCTATGTACAAAAGTACATTTTATGTACGAAGTCTTTTTCAAAGCTCTGTGTCTTGGGTGCTGCTTGTGCCAGGGTACCATTATGTTCTCGGGTACGATTCTTTCGCATACCAGAGTACAGTATAATGTGCCAGAAGTACTATCATGTACAACGTCTTTTTGGCAATTTTGTGTGTCGGTTACGGGAGCGTACGAGAGTACTCTAGTAGTATTTCCCCATACTTTTATTTTGAGAGAGCTTTGGAGTAAGTGTTTCTTTTATGAAGTGATCGACCGAGCTTCATATGTCAGCGTTTTCTTTCACGAAGTAATTAAGGGAACTTCGTAGACTGCCTAATAAAGCGTGTCGGTTATAGACCACTGATAGGTATGTCTGGTGTTATATTGCTGGATAGGGTGAGTCTGGGGATGAAATACCTCATGTATTCAGGCTACTGCTAGGCAAAGTTCGATGCTGGGATAGGTAAAGTCTGGGGGTATAATACCTCATGATAGTCAGACCACGCCTAGGCATTGTTATCTAGATAACTACCCCTGACTTAAAATGTCTTGTGGTTCTTTCTTTTACGAACGAAGGTTCGTGGTGAAACTCATTCTATTCCCCTCATTTGATGTCTTTATTGATCCTCGTTTGCTGCTAGGGAATTTCCGAAGCAGCTTCGTCAATTGTTGTTCATATCCATTTCCTTAGGCTAGACCTCGTAAGATCATTGTATAGGGTCAGTATGTGGGGATCGACGGGATGAGATAGATTGTTTTAGAAATATGATTTATATGTGTTAATAATATTAGTGGTTTTGTAGGATCGAGATATACATTATAATCACGTGGTTTGAACTAAGAGCTTTCGTACTCTGTGTTCCTTAGGTGATTGAGTTCACCAGGGATATTTGAACTAGGTGTTCATTAGGTATTATTGAACGGAGTGTGTTCAATGGGTTTTCTTGAACTAGGTGTTTATTAATTATTTTAAACTGCGTGTTCACCGAAGGTAATCTAAGAACCATGGCAACACTAGACTTTGTGCCAATTCGTTAGGGCAATTCTTAGGAATGAATGGGAGAAGGGTATTCGGTTCTTAGGGTAAATCTTTACTAAATAAATGGAGATAATGGGGGTGGGTAATTGGATTAATTTTTTGATAATTAAATATAATAATTATATTATTGTGGGTTGAAAACGTTATATGCTCACCAGGCTCCCAAGCCTGACCCACTCAGTTTTCTTTGCATTACTGGTAATGGCACAAGAGTATAAGTTGGTGGACTTGACGAGAGATTTTGGATTATAGGCCAGTAGTTATGATAATTGTTGTAAGGTCTATTTTGTTCTGTTTATGCTTTTGGTCTGTATTAAACATGACATCCCGAGATTTTGTTATATAATGAAAATACATTTCTTTAAGGAAATGCTTTGATAATTTTTATCATATTTTGTTTTGGGAACAAATTCCGCAACTGTTTTCTTTAAAAGATTACTCTGATTTTATAAAACAAAGCATAAACAAATCGGTCTTTTCTGGCCGTGAAAATGGGGATGTCATAGTTGGTATCAGAGCATTAGTTTAAGCGAACTAGGAATTTGTAGGAAATTTCTAGACTTAAACTTAGAATGCTAAGTAATGATTGTGAGGAGTGTGTCTAAAATATGTTAGGTAGTACACCTAAATTGACACAAGCATTAGTTTATTTTAGGAATGATGCCTAAAATGCTTTTATGTGCTAATTGTTTTGTGTGATAGCTAAATTGATGCTATTATTTGTTCGGGTCTATGGTCTGTTGCCGACCGGATCTGGAAACCTTATGTGTTTAGGATTCTAAGCGTACGACTACAATATTAGAAATAGCATGTAAACGTTTCGGAGGGATAAGGAGATTTATACGTTTATCGTAATTAAAGCTTCATTATCTTAAAATTCTCGCTTGGTACACCGAATGTCTGCTTGGATGTACAAGGGGTCATGGTGAAGACTCGTAGAGAAATTGAGTATATGGAGGAAATGAAGAAGGCTTATGATAGTGAATGACACCTATCAGAAGATATCGTAAGAGTGGTATCTTGCCTTTAGAGTATGTCTTATGAAATAAAAGTACGTTTAGAGGAGTACGGTACGTCTAAAGTACACCTTCGATTGGCAGGATGATGGAACGATTGGTGAAATTCTTGAAGTTGTCTCATCGTTTGATATTCTCATCACCAATCGAGTTGAAGTAGAGTTGATGATTGAAGATTGAGCAATGAAGAAGTCCTAGTAGAGTCTAGGGAAATTGTTTATGATTACTTGGACACATTCATATGTGTTAAATTGTTTTGTGATTTTCTTGTATGGAGACTTGGTCGACTACGGGACAATACTTGGGACGAGTATGAGTAGGTGTGAAACGTAGTAGATGCATATACTACCGGAAGCACAGGACTCGCACTTGGATCAGGGAAAGTCACAAGGTTACCAAAAAGCTAGTGATTGATTCCATTTTATTCTGGTATGTCATTACCATTGTTTCGGTAATGACTAGTAAGATGGTTCTTGTTCCGACCCTAGTGGTCATATTTAAATTTGAGTTCAACTACGAGGAGTATGTTACGTGGTCTAGAGGACCAAGTTAGATGTAACATCTGACTTAAGTAAGAAGGTTGAAGTTAATGCGATTGATAGTGTCGCGCTCGTTGTTAAAAGAAGTTTGCAGGTAGAAATGCTACACGCTAAAATGTGATTATATCACATTAGAATATGAAGGAAGTTATATTCCATTATGGAATTTAACTTTATTAAAGACCGAGTCTAAGCGTCGCATCGTGCAATGAGAGGTCAATAGAGCACGACTCATCGGTTTGTTACAATAGATAAAGGAAAGTATTTATCTTGAGAAGAAGAAGGAGTCCACAATAAGGACTTATTTGGTAACTTGAAGGTTACCATTAAAAGTACAACATAGTACGATAAGCAGATGCAAGATTTGGCATCTTCTACGGTCAAGAAAGCCATAGAGTTAAATACTCGTTCGAGGAAACATAGAAGTTACGGTTATTACCTAGGATGAATAAATAACGTGTGGAATCATTATGCAAGTCCTATTTCGTTGATGATTACGGGACATAATCATCCTAAGGGGGAGATAATTGTAACGCCCGTAGATCAGGGCTAGTCAATTTAGAGACGATAGGCATCAAAAATGAATTTTTGATTAAAGATTATTTAGAATGAATAATCTTAAGTAAGTTATAGTATATGTTACAAGGCTTTCGTGCATATAAAGAACGCCGAAATCCGAGTTATAACGAAGAAGTTATGACCTGTCGAAGTTTCGCGACAGAACCGGCACGACACAGAGCGACGTAAAAAGTGAATTTACATTAGAGTGATATTTAGCCTTAGCAATCTAAATGAAAGTCGTAGAATACATTAAACCATGAGCGTGCATAAAAAGAACGCCCAAATCTGACTTCGTATGAGGAAGTTATGATTTTTCAAAGTTTCGACTTAGCGGGATGCAACCTGAATGCTCGATTTGAGACCGAGCGGTTTTTAGCCGAAACAATCTAAATGAGAATTGAAGATCTCATTAATTGTAGCAAAACGATAAAAAGATAGGCGAAAATGGACGTCGGATGAAGAAGTTATGATTTTATAACGGAGTTTTCCTGTCCCGGCCTACTAAAAATAAATAATAAAAATAAATTCAAAATTAGACGACAGAGTCTAAACGAAAGTTGTAGAGCGTAGTCTCACCTACGCGGGGATATAAAGAACGTCGAAAACGGAGTTCGTATGAGGAAGTTATTAATTTTTGAAGTTTATTAAATATTTTCGATATTTAATTTAAATATATATTGGCCGATATTATCCATGGGGGGAGTCAGCGTGTAACGCCCGCAAATCTGGGCTAGTCAAATTAGAGGCAATAGGGGTCGAAAACGACTTTTCGACAAAAGATTATTTAGAATAAATAATCTTAATCAAGTTGTAGAGTATGTTACAAGGTTTTCGTACATATAAAGAACGCCGAAAACCGAGTTATAACGAAGAAGTTATGACCCGTTGAAGTTTTGCCACGGAACCGGCACGATACCGGGAAACGTAAATAGTGAATTTATGATAGAGCGAGATTTAGCCTTAGCGATCTAAACGAAAGTCGTAGAATATGTTAAACTAAGAACATCAATAAAAAGAACGCCCAAATCTGACTTCGTATGAGGAAGTTATGATTTTTCTAAGATTTAGCATAGCAGTGCACAGCCCGAAATCTGAATTTTAGATCGGTCGATTTTTAGCCGACGGGATCTAAATGAAAGTTGTAGTACTCGTAAATACCAACACGTGGATATAAAGAACGTCGATAATAGAGCTCGTATGCAAAAGTTATGGATGAAGCTTAGTCCCTACTTTTCGAGCGCGGCGAATTCGATACAGTTTTGTAAATACGAGATAGAATGAGAATTAGCCAACGAGGTCTAAATGAGAGTTGAAGATCTCATTAATAGGAACTCAACGGTAAAAAGACAGACAAAAATGGAACTCGTATGCGAAAGTTATGGACGAAGCTTAGTCCCTACTTTTCGAGCGCGGCGAATTCGATACAGTTTCGTAAATACGAGATAGAATGAGAATTAGCCAACGAGGTCTAAATGAGAGTTGAAGATCTCATTAATAGGAACTCAACGGTAAAAAGACAGACAAAAATGGAGCTCGTATGCGAAAGTTATGGACGAAGCTTAGTCCCTACTTTTCGAGCGCGGCGAATTCGATACAGTTTTGTAAATCCGAGATAGAATGAGAATTAGCCAACGAGGTCTAAATGAAAGTTGAAGATCTCATTAATAGGAACTCAACGGTAAAAAGACAGACAAAAACGGAGCTCGTATGCAAAAGTTACGGACGAAGCTTAGAGACTACTTTACTATAAAACTCCTATAAATACAAGGGTGAACTCCTCATATTTTCTTCACACCATAAGCCTCTCTTTCTCTCTCTAACTTCTCTCTAGCCTCCCTAAACCCCTCCCAAGTCTATGGAACCTCCCTAGCACGAGAAGAAATCCCCGGAGCGCCCGACGGCTCCGAGAAGAAAAGCTTTCGGCTTGGAAACGCTGCTCCAGCGAAGCCCGGTTTTTAATAAAAACTCGCTGTAAGTGAGCTACGCCTATACTATATTTAATATAGATTTTATTTAATTATAGTAACATTATTAGGACCTTAAAATAATTATTTGGGCTATTATTATGAGTTATATTGAGTGTTATTTAACGCTTATATAATAGTAATAATAGCTAGACTATTAATTAGTCGTGGTTAACGTTAAAAACTAAACCCTAGTGGTATTGATACTAGGTTTTGTCGAGGAAAATTGTTTTGAGATAACGAAGTGCTGTCTGAGTTCGGAATCACCACCTAATCAGGTGAGTGCATAGTTACTTTCATCTTACACATAGATATGAAGTATTTTATTATAAATTTACGTGCTATGTGTGCATATTGTCTAAATACTTGCTGTCTATGCTGGTGAAAGATTTTTATACATGTTTTAAATGATGTAAACTGTATAAAGTATTTTATATCTACAAGATATGTTGGGTAAAACATGGGTAGATGAATGATGATGGATAAAAGCTGAAATAGAGGAACATTAGTAGTACGGACCTAGTGCCCTATAGGTATACATTGGCAGCAGTGGACCTAGTACCCTATAGATGAGCACTGGCAGCTGCGCCACAACCCGTAGATGATTTAGATCTACGGTAAACGTCCTAGCAGCTGCGCTCCAAGGATAGTATCGGCAGCTGCGCCTAATAAGGAGCCTTATGACCATGACAGTAGTGTTTAAAGGTCAATACCGACAGAAGCGCCTCATAGAAAATGTCCTAATTCTGGCAGCTGAGCCTAAGTGACAATATTAGCAGCTGCGCTTGACCAATGTGTCATTGGCAACAATGGACTTCATGTTGTTTCCTTAGGATGATCCTTAGGAATGAATGAATGAGAAATAGCTGATTCTTAGGGTAGATCCTTAAGAAT
The DNA here is from genome assembly GCF_051521515.1 of Lactuca serriola. Lineage (NCBI taxonomy): Eukaryota > Viridiplantae > Streptophyta > Magnoliopsida > Asterales > Asteraceae > Lactuca > Lactuca serriola. The sequence continues at coordinate 263,490,490 of NC_136412.1, read as the reverse complement.
AAAGAAGATAATGGGGATGGGTAATTGGGTTGATTATTTGATTGTTTAAACATAATAATTATATTATTGTGGGTTGAAAACCCTATGTACTCACCAGGTTTCCCAACCTGACCCACTCAGTTTATTTATATCACAGGTGTTGATATGAAGTGACATTACACTGAGAGATTTAAAGAGATGTAGATCACTAGTGTAAATAATTGTAAGTTCTGTTTATGCTTATGTTTCTGTATTGACGATGACATCCCAAACGTTTTAAAATGAAATAAATACGTTTCTTCGAAAATGTTTTAATAACGTATTTACCATGTTTTTCTGGGAACAAATTCCGCAACATTTTTATAAAATGAAGTACTCTGATTTTTATAAAGCATAAACAACATCGGTCTTTTTTGGCCGTGAAAATGGGGATGTCACAGTTGGTATCAGAGCATTAGTTTAAGCGAACTAGGAATATGGATTTATTTCTAGACTTAAACTTAGAATGCTAAGCGATGATTGTGAGGTGTGAGCACTAGCTTATTTTAGGAATTATGCCTAAAATGCTTTTATGTGCTAAATGCTTTATGCCTTATATGCTATTATTTATTCGGATCTATGGTCTGTTGCCGACCGGATCTGGAAACCTTATATGTTTAGGATTCTAAACGTACGACTACGATATTAGAACTAGCATGTAAACGTTTCGGAGTGATAAGGATGATTTAAACGTCAATCCTAAGTAAAGGTCTAGATTCACCTTATTCGTGTATAGATCAAGATGGCAAGGACCCGTAGCGGAAACGTGAATGCAAATGAGAATAGGAACCAACCCCTAGTGGTTCAGCAAATACCTGTTGTAGAAGAAGTTGCACCTGAGCCAGTCACGATGGCTAGAGTTCAAGCCATGATTCGGGCTATGCGAACTGAATAAAGGGAAGAAATGAGGAGGATGTCGAATAGGGACGAACCTACTATGCCCAATGAGCAACCCGAGCTGATTCCCGAGCAATCGGAGGAAGGGAACTACAGTCGCCAAGTGAGTCAAGTGGGGACTCAAGATGGCCTGGAGAGGAGAAACGACAAGGATGGGCGAATGTACAAGAATTTCTTGGGTGCGAAACCACCAAGTCTCTCAGGAAGCCCAAAGCCTGTTGAGATTATGGATTGGATCTCCGAGATGGAAATGGTGTTTGAGAGCTGCGACTGTAGCGAGAAACAGAAGAATGTCTTCGCCGTAAGACAACTGAAAACTGGAGTCTTGAGCTGGTGGAAGCTATTGGCAGATACGATGCCACGAGGAGAAGCCTTAAGGATGTCATGGGAAGAGTTCTTGGAACAGTTGAAAATGCAATACTGCTCGGAGATAGATCTGATAGACCTAAACAACGAGTTTCAGAACCTGAAGAAAGGGAAGATGAGTGTTGATGAGTATGCCACCGCATTCACCAAGAGGATGAAGCTATTCCCCTACTTGGTGCCTTCTAAACTCTCCAAGATTGATAGGTTTGCTAACGGACTGCCCACTGACTTTGGCCCAATGGTCAAAATGGCAACTACCTTGAAAACAGCTGTTAGGGCAGCTAAGAACGTAGAGGCCCAGGTAAGAGAAAATGGTCTAGAAAAAGATAAGTCAGGAGAGAAGCGGAAGTTTGAAGGATCTTCAAGGTCCAAAAAGGAAAGCAAGACTACCCAAAGAGAGAGAGGGCTACAAAGCCATATGTGCCGCCAAAGAAAAAGGCGAGAACATTTCAAATGATTCTTGACGAAGCAGATGACAATGCGAAGATTCAGGAGTTAACGCTTGACATCCAAGGATCGAGTTATGGAGTAATCGTGTAGATAGTACCTCGCGATGTAGCCTGTTAGGGGCATAGTTTAGGGTGAACTTGAACACCTATGTAAACATTTTAAGGAATAATATAAAACCTTCGTTTTGATATTTTATGTGTTAAACTGTTATGTGATTTTCTTGTATGGTGACTTGGAAAACTGCGAGACAATACTTGGGACGGGTATGAGTAGGTGTGGATGGTAGTAGAGGCCTATACTACCGAAAGCACAGGACTCACACTTGGATCGGGGAAAGTCACAAGGTTACCAAGAAGCTAGTAATTGATTTCGTTTTATTCAAGTGTGTTGTTACCATCGTTTCGGTAATGACTAAGAAGATTGTTGATATTCCGACCCTAGTGGTCATATCGAATCGAGTCCGACTACGATGAGTATGTTGTGTGGTTCAGAGAACCAAGTTTGATGTAGCGTCTGACTTAAACCAAACGGTTGAAATCAAAGCGATCAATAGAAGTATCGCACTCGTTGTTAAAGAAGTTGGTGGCTAGAAATGCCTAATGTTAAAGTGTGATTATATCACATTAGAACATGAAGGAAGGCATAGTCTGTTTTAGAATTTAACTCTAAGAGAACTAAGTCTAAGTGTTGCAACATACGATGATAAGTCATTAGAATATGACACATCGATCTATAGTAGTAATAAAAGAACTTATCTCAAGTCCGTATCCAGCAAGGATCGAGATTGTGACTTGAAGGTCATAATTTGGAGTCTAACCTGAGGTAGAGAGCAGGTGCACGATCGAGTACTCTTACAGTCAATGAGTTTAAGAGATAGAATTGAAGGAATGTAGAAGTTATAATTATTACCTAGGATGAAGAGATGACGTATGGAGTCATTATACGACCCTGTTTCATTGATGATTCCGGGACGTAATCATCCTAAGGGGGAGATAATTGTAACGCCCGCAAATCTGGGCTAGTCAAATTAGAGGCAATAGGGGTCGAAAACGACTTTTCGACAAAAGATTATTTAGAATAAATAATCTTAATCAAGTTGTAGAGTATGTTACAAGGTTTTCGTACATATAAAGAACGCCGAAAACCGAGTTATAACGAAGAAGTTATGACCCGTTGAAGTTTTGCCACGGAACCGGCACGATACCGGGAAACGTAAATAGTGAATTTATGATAGAGCGAGATTTAGCCTTAGCGATCTAAACGAAAGTCGTAGAATATGTTAAACTAAGAACATCAATAAAAAGAACGCCCAAATCTGACTTCGTATGAGGAAGTTATGATTTTTCTAAGATTTAGCATAGCAGTGCACAGCCCGAAATCTGAATTTTAGATCGGTCGATTTTTAGCCGACGGGATCTAAATGAAAGTTGTAGTACTCGTAAATACCAACACGTGGATATAAAGAACGTCGATAATAGAGCTCGTATGCAAAAGTTATGGATGAAGCTTAGTCCCTACTTTTCGAGCGCGGCGAATTCGATACAGTTTTGTAAATACGAGATAGAATGAGAATTAGCCAACGAGGTCTAAATGAGAGTTGAAGATCTCATTAATAGGAACTCAACGGTAAAAAGACAGACAAAAATGGAACTCGTATGCGAAAGTTATGGACGAAGCTTAGTCCCTACTTTTCGAGCGCGGCGAATTCGATACAGTTTCGTAAATACGAGATAGAATGAGAATTAGCCAACGAGGTCTAAATGAGAGTTGAAGATCTCATTAATAGGAACTCAACGGTAAAAAGACAGACAAAAATGGAGCTCGTATGCGAAAGTTATGGACGAAGCTTAGTCCCTACTTTTCGAGCGCGGCGAATTCGATACAGTTTTGTAAATCCGAGATAGAATGAGAATTAGCCAACGAGGTCTAAATGAAAGTTGAAGATCTCATTAATAGGAACTCAACGGTAAAAAGACAGACAAAAACGGAGCTCGTATGCAAAAGTTACGGACGAAGCTTAGAGACTACTTTACTATAAAACTCCTATAAATACAAGGGTGAACTCCTCATATTTTCTTCACACCATAAGCCTCTCTTTCTCTCTCTAACTTCTCTCTAGCCTCCCTAAACCCCTCCCAAGTCTATGGAACCTCCCTAGCACGAGAAGAAATCCCCGGAGCGCCCGACGGCTCCGAGAAGAAAAGCTTTCGGCTTGGAAACGCTGCTCCAGCGAAGCCCGGTTTTTAATAAAAACTCGCTGTAAGTGAGCTACGCCTATACTATATTTAATATAGATTTTATTTAATTATAGTAACATTATTAGGACCTTAAAATAATTATTTGGGCTATTATTATGAGTTATATTGAGTGTTATTTAACGCTTATATAATAGTAATAATAGCTAGACTATTAATTAGTCGTGGTTAACGTTAAAAACTAAACCCTAGTGGTATTGATACTAGGTTTTGTCGAGGAAAATTGTTTTGAGATAACGAAGTGCTGTCTGAGTTCGGAATCACCACCTAATCAGGTGAGTGCATAGTTACTTTCATCTTACACATAGATATGAAGTATTTTATTATAAATTTACGTGCTATGTGTGCATATTGTCTAAATACTTGCTGTCTATGCTGGTGAAAGATTTTTATACATGTTTTAAATGATGTAAACTGTATAAAGTATTTTATATCTACAAGATATGTTGGGTAAAACATGGGTAGATGAATGATGATGGATAAAAGCTGAAATAGAGGAACATTAGTAGTACGGACCTAGTGCCCTATAGGTATACATTGGCAGCAGTGGACCTAGTACCCTATAGATGAGCACTGGCAGCTGCGCCACAACCCGTAGATGATTTAGATCTACGGTAAACGTCCTAGCAGCTGCGCTCCAAGGATAGTATCGGCAGCTGCGCCTAATAAGGAGCCTTATGACCATGACAGTAGTGTTTAAAGGTCAATACCGGCAGAAGCGCCTCATAGAAAATGTCCTAATTCTGGCAGCTGAGCCTAAGTGACAATATTAGCAGTTGCGCTTGACCAATGTGTCATTGGCAACAATGGACTTCATGTTGTTTCCTTAGGATGATCCTTAGGAATGAATGAATGAGAAATAGCTGATTCTTAGGGTAGATCCTTAAGAATAAAGAAGATAATGGGGATGGGTAATTGGGTTGATTATTTGATTGTTTAAACATAATAATTATATTATTGTGGGTTGAAAACCCTATGTACTCACCAGCTTTCCCAACCTGACCCACTCAGTTTATTTATATCACAGGTGTTGATATGAAGTGACATTACACTGAGAGATTTAAAGAGATGTAGATCACTAGTGTAAATAATTGTAAGTTCTGTTTATGCTTATGTTTCTGTATTGACGATGACATCCCAAACGTTTTAAAATGAAATAAATACGTTTCTTCGAAAATGTTTTAATAACGTATTGACGATCATTCTCGAGCCCCGAAGCAAGTCCCGAGGCCCCGAAGATCCCGAGAAGTGAAATTCCCGAGCCAAAGCTCTGCCCGCGAGGAGTCCGGTTTTTGTGAAGATCTTCCAGATCTGCTGAATATTACTACTTCTACAAGTCGGAGTGCTCTTCGATCATCTTCTAATCAAGTAGGTGTGTAGTTACTTTCTTCTAACACATAAATATTAAGTATTTGCTATGAAATACGTGCTACGTGTATAATATTTTGTTGTTTATTTGAGATGATTGTGGAACGGGTTAATTATATAACTTTTAATGAGTTAAACTATATACGTATTTTGCATCTAAAGATATGTTGGGTAGAACATGAGTAGATGAGGTTGTTGGTAGGTGATAAAAGGTGGGTTGGACCATGAGATAAAATGATAAAGAGATAAACTTGTTTTAGATCCGAGAGTATGGATCAGAGCAGGAGGTTAGTTTTAGATCCACGGGTATGGATCAGATCAAGAGGTTAGTTTTAGATCTGGGAATATGGATTAGGTAATGAGGCAAATTTAAGATTCGGGAGTACGGATTATGTATTTTTGAATTACGTGTTCATACGATAAGGTATAATGCGTATAGTCCCTTTTAGGAATGTGATTTTTATACGTGTATTGATTAAAGTATGAAATATACATATGTATGTAAAGTATTTGTTATCGTCCGAAATACGGGTTAGATATATTTGATAATATACAACGTGCGAATCAGTTATGGTTCAATATGTGTTAAGATGTGAATATATGATATTGTTACTTAAAACTCTGTGTTAAGTATACACTAGTTAGCATTGCCTAAACGGAGTTAATATCGAAAATTGATTATAAGCATTGTAGGCTTGCCTAGTGATGGGTTAAGTCTTAAATAGGGATGTTTAGTTCAATTAAGTTTGGACATTGGGTAGTCTCTTATTAAGAGTACGTGCGTTGTGAGATTGATGATCGGTGGAGTACGTCCTACGTACAAAAGTACATTTTATGTACGAAGTCTTTTTCAAAGCTCTGTGTCTTGGGTGCTGCTTGTGCCAGGGTACCATTATGTTCTCGGATACGATTCTTTCGCATACCAGAGTACTATAATGTACCAGAAGTACTATCATGTACAAAGTCTTTTTGGCAATTTTATGTGTCGGTTACGGGAGCGTACGGGAGTACTCTAGTAGTATTTCCCCATACTTTTATTTTGAGAGAGCTTTGGAGTCAACGTTTCTTTTATGAAGTGATCGACCGAGCTTCATATGTCAGCGTTTTCTTTCACGAAGTAATTAAGGGAACTTCGTAGACTGCCTAATAAAGCGTGTCAGTTATAGACCACTGATAGGTATGTCTGGTGTTATATTGCTGGATAGGGTGAGTCTGGGGGTGAAATACCTCATGTATTCAGGCCACTGCTAGGCAAAGTTCGATGTTGGGATAGGTAAAGTCTGGGGGTATAATACCTCATGATAGTCAGACCACGCCTAGGCATTGTTATCTAGATAACTACCCCTGACTTAAAATGTCTTGTGGTTCTTTCTTTTACGAACGAAGGTTCGTGGTGAAACTCATTCTATTCCCCTCATTTGATGTCTTTATTGATCCTCGTTTGCTGCTAGGGAATTTCCGAAGCAGCTTCGTCAGTTGTTGTTCATATCGATTTCCTTAGGCTAGACCTCGTAAGATCATTGTATAGGGTCAGTATGTGGGGATCGACGGGATGGGATAGATTGTTTTAGAAATATGATTTATATGTGTTAATAATATTAGTGGTTTTGTAGGATCGAGATATACATTATAATCACGTGGTTTGAACTAAGAGCTTTCGTACTCTGTGTTCCTTAGGTGATTGAGTTCACCAGGGATATTTGAACTAGGTGTTCATTAGGTATTATTGAACGGAGTGTGTTCAATGGGTTTTCTTGAACTAGGTGTTTATTAATTATTTTAAACTGCGTGTTCACCGAAGGTAATCTAAGAACCATGGCAGCACTAGACTTTGTGCCAATTCCTTAGGGCAATTCTTAGGAATGAATGGGAGAAGGGTATTCGGTTCTTAGGGTAAATCTTTACTAAATAAATGGAGATAATGGGGGTGGGTAATTGGATTAATTGTTTGATAATTAAATATAATAATTATATTATTGTGGGTTGAAAACACTATATGCTCACCAGGCTCCCAAGCCTGACCCACTCAGTTTTCTTTGCATTACAGGTAATGGCACAAGAGTATAAGTTGGTGGACTTGACGAGATATTTTGGATTATAGGCCAGTAGTTATGAATAATTGTTGTAAGGTCTATTTTGTTCTGTTTATGCTTTTGGTCTGTATTGAACATGACATCCCGAGATTTTGTTATATAATGAAAATACATTTCTTTAAGGAAATGCTTTGATAATTTTTATCATATTTTGTTTTGGGAACAAATTCCGCAACTGTTTTCTTTAAAAGATTACTCTGATTTTATAAAACAGAGCATAAACAAATCGGTCTTTTCTGGCCGTGAAAATGGGGATGTCATAGTTGGTATCAGAGCATTAGTTTAAGCGAACTAGGAATTTGTAGGAAATTTCTAGACTTAAACTTAGAATGCTAAGTAATGATTGTGAGGAGTGTGTCTAAAATATGTTAGGTAGTACACCTAAATTGACACAAGCACTAGTTTATTTTAGGAATGATGCCTAAAATGCTTTTATGTGCTAATTGTTTTGTGTGATAGCTAAATTGATGCTATTATTTGTTCGGGTCTATGGTCTGTTGCCGAGCGGATCTGGAAACCTTATGTGTTTAGGATTCTAAGCGTACGACTACAATATTAGAAATAGCATGTAAACGTTTCGGAGGGATAAGGAGATTTATACGTTTATCGTAATTAAAGCTTTCTTATCTTAAAATTCTCGCTTGGTACACCGAATGTCTGCTTGGATGTACAAGGGGTCATGGTGAAGACTCGTAGAGAAATTGAGTATATGGAGGAAATGAAGAAGGCTTATGATAGCGAATGACACCTATCAGAAGATATCGTAAGAGTGGTATCTTGCCTTTAGAGTATGTCTTATGAAATAAAAGTACGTTTAGAGGAGTACGGTACGTCTAATGTACACCTTCGATTGGCAGGATGATGGAACGATTGGTGAAATTCTTGAAGTTGTTTCATCGTCTAATATTCACATCACCACTCGAGTTGAAGTAGAGTTGATGATTGAAGATTGAGCAATGAAGAAGTCCTAGTAGAGTCTAGGGAAATTGTTTATGATTACTTGGACACATTCGTATGTGTTAAATTGTTTTGTGATTTTCTTGTATGGTGACTTGCTCGACTACGGGACAATACTCGGGACGAGTATGAGTAGGTGTGAAAGGTAGTAGATGCATATACTACCGGAAGCACAGGACTCGCACTTGGATCACGGAAAGTCAGAAGGTTACCAAAAAGCTAGTGATTGATTCCATTTTATTCTGGTATGTCATTACCATTGTTTCGGTAATGACTAGTAAGATGGTTCTTGTTCCGACCCTAGTGGTCATATTTAAATTTGAGTTCAACTACAAGGAGTATGTCACGTGGTCTAGAGGACCAAGTTAGATGTAACATCTAACTTAAGTAAGAAGGTTGAAGTTAATGCGATTGATAGTTTCGCGCTCGTTGTTAAAAGAAGTTTGCAGGTAGAAATGCTACATGCTGAAATGTGATTATATCACATTAGAATATGAAGGAAGTTATATTCCATTATGGAATTTAACTTTATTAAAGACCGAGTCTAAGCGTCGCATCGTGCGATGAGAGGTCAATAGAGCACGACTCATCGGTTTGTTACAATAGATAAAGGAAAGTATTTATCCTGAGAAGAAGAAGGAGTCCACAATAAGGACATATTTGGTAACTTGAAGGTTACGATTGAAAGTACAACATAGTACGATAAGCAGATGCAAGATTTGGCATCTTCTACGGTCAAGAAAGCCATAGAGTTAAATACTCTTTTGAGGAAACATAGAAGTTACGGTTATTACCTAGGATGAATAAATAACGTGTGGAATCATTATGCAAGTCCTATTTCGTTGATGATTACGGGATGTAATCATCCTAAGGGGGAGATAATTGTAACGCCCGTAGATCAGGGCTAGTCAATTTAGAGACGATAGGCATCAAAAATGAATTTTTGATTAAAGATTATTTAGAATGAATAATCTTAGCTAAGTTATAGTATATGTTACAAGGTTTTCGTGCATATAAAGAACACCGAAATCCGAGTTATAACGAAGAAGTTATGACCTGTCGAAGTTTCACGACAGAACCGGCACGACACAGCGCGACGTAAAAAGTGAATTTACATTAGAGTGATATTTAGCCTTATCAATCTAAATGAAAGTCGTAGAATACATTAAACCATGAGTGTGCATAAAAAGAACACCCAAATCTGACTTCGTATGAGGAAGTTATGATTTTTCGAAGTTTCGACTTAGCGGTATGCAAACCGAATGCTCGATTTGAGACCGAGCGGTTTTTAGCCGAAACAATCTAAATGAGAATTGAAGATCTCATTAATTGTAGTAAAACGATAAAAATATAGGCGAAAATGGACATCGGATGAAGAAGTTATGATTTTATAACGGAATTTTCCTGTCCCGGCCTACTAAAAATGAATAATAAAAATAATTTCAAAATTAGCCGACGGAGTCTTAACAAAAGTTGTAGAGCATAGTCTCACCTACGCGGGGATATAAAGAACGTCGGAAACGGAGTTCGTATGAGGAAGATATGAATTTTTAAAGTTTATTAAATATTTTCGATATTTAATTTAAATATATATTGGCCGATATTATCCATGGGGGGAGTCAGCGACCTTTTCGTCGTTACGCCCAGCGTAATTCGACCTTCCAGCCCCTATAAAAGGGTGTCGAGGGCAGCCGAGTAGTTTGCTCATTTCTTCCTTTTTCTCGCGTTTTTGTATCGTTTTTCGTGCAAGAATTATCCTGAAGCCCCGGTATCATTCCCGAGCCCCAAAGCAAGTCCCGAGGCCCCGAAGATCCCGAGAAGTGAAATTCCCGAGCCGAAGCTTTGCCCGCGAGGAGTCCAGTTTTTGTGAAGATCTTCCAGATCTGCTGAAGATTACTACTTCTACAAGCCGTAGTGCTGTCCGATCATCTTCTAATCAAGTAGGTGTGTGGTTACTTTCTTCTAACACATAAATATTAAGTATTTGCTATGAAATACGTGCTACGTGTATAATATTTTGTTGTTTATTTGAGATGATTGTGGAACGGGTGAATTATATAACTTTTAATGAGTTAAACTATATACGTATTTTGCATCTAAAGATATGTTGGGTAGAACATGAGTAGATGAGGTTGTTGGTAGGTGATAAAAGGTGGGTTGGACCATGAGATAAAATGATAAAGAGATAAACTTGTTTTAGATCCGAGAGTATGGATCAGAGCAGGAGGTTAGTTTTAGATCCAAGGGTATGGATCAGATCAAGAGGTTAGTTTTAGATCTGGGAATATGGATTAGGTAATGAGGCAAATTTAAGATCCGGGAGTACGGATTATGTATTTTTGAATTACGTGTTCATACGATAAGGTATCATGCGTATAGTCCCTTTTAGGAATGTGATTTTTATACGTGTATTGATTAAAGTATGAAATATACATATGTATGTAAAGTATTTGTTATCGTCCGAAATACGGGTTAGATATATTTGATAATATACAACGTGCGAATTAGTTATGGTTCAATATGTGTTAAGATGTGAATATATGATATTGTTACTTAAAACTCTGTGTTAAGTATACACTAGTTAGCATTGCCTAAACGGAGTTAATATCGAAAATTGATTATAAGCATTGTAGGCTTGCCTAGTGATGGGTTAAGTCTTAAATAGGGATGTTTAGTTCAATTAAGTTTGGACATTGGGTAGTCTCTTATTAAGAGTACGTGCGTTGCGAGATTGACGATCAGTGGAGTACGTCATATGTACAAAAGTACATTTTATGTACGAAGTCTTTTTTCAAAGCTCTGTGTCTTGGGTGCTGCTTGTGCCAGGGTACCATTATGTTCTCGGGTACGATTCTTTCGCATACCAGAGTACAGTATAATGTGCCAGAAGTACTATCATGTACAACGTCTTTTTGGCAATTTTGTGTGTCGGTTACGGGAGCGTACGGGAGTACTCTAGTAGTATTTCCCCATACTTTTATTTTGAGAGAGCTTTGGAGTCAGTGTTTCTTTTATGAAGTGATCGACCGAGCTTCATATGTCAGCGTTTTCTTTCACGAAGTAATTAAGGGAACTTCGTAGACTGCCTAACAAAGCGTGTCGGTTATAGACCACTGATAGGTATGTCTGGTGTTATATTGCTGGATAGGGTGAGTCTGGGGATGAAATACCTCATGTATTCAGGCTACTGCTAGGCAAAGTTCGATGCTGGGATAGGTAAAGTCTGGGGGTATAATACCTCATGATAGTCAGACCACGCCTAGGCATTGTTATCTAGATAACTACCCCTGACTTAAAATGTCTTGTGGTTCTTTCTTTTACGAACGAAGGTTCGCGGTGAAACTCATTCTATTCCCCTCATTTGATGTCTTTATTGATCCTCGTTTGCTGCTAGGGAATTTCCGAAGCAGCTTCGTCAGTTGTTGTTCATATCGATTTCCTTAGGCTAGACCTCGTAAGATCATTGTATAGGGTCAGTATGTGGGGATCGACGGGATGGGATAGATTGTTTTAGAAATATGATTTATATGTGTTAATAATATTAGTGGTTTTGTAGGATCGAGATATACATTATAATCACGTGGTTTGAACTAAGAGCTTTCGTACTCTGTGTTCCTTAGGTGATTGAGTTCACCAGTGATATTTGAACTAGGTGTTCATTAGGTATTATTGAACGGAGTGTGTTCAATGGGTGTTCTTGAACTAGGTGTTTATTAATTATTTTAAACTGCGTGTTCACCAAAGGTAATCTAAGAACCATTGGCAGCACTACACTTTGTGCCAATTCCTTAGGGCAATTCTTAGGAATGAATGGGAGAAGGGTATTCGGTTCTTAGGGTAAATCTTTACTAAATAAATGGAGATAATGGGGTGGGTAATTGGATTAATTTTTTGTTCTGTTTATGATTTTGGTATGTATTGAACATGACATCTCGAGATTTTGTTATATAATGAAAATACATTTCTTTAAGGAAATGCTTTGATAATTTTTATCATATTTTGTTTTGGGAACAAATTCCGCAACTGTTTTCTTTAAAAGATTACTTTGATTTTATAAAACAAAGCATAAACAAATCGGTCTTTTCTGGCCGTGAAAATGGGGATGTCATATTCTTCGTTTTGGGCTTCGTTGTCTTGGGCTATGTTGGGCCATCAGGATTTTGTGGTTGGGATTTTGTGACTTGTTAGACCTTCTTGGGTAAAGGCCCATGAAAGGAGTTGCGCCCAATTTGAAAAATTGGGCCATATTTGGGCCTTAGATGCTTAGTTTGGATTTTAGGTCTTGGTTGATTATCTGGCTTTTGGGACTTTCAGATTGGGAGTTTGGGCCTTAGTTTTGGACCAAGCTAGGTTAGGGGTAAAATGGTATTTTTACCCCGAGTATGGATCGTCTGTGTAGTTCAGTAGTGCGGTGTGAGTTTTCCTCACTGTACTTATGGATTGAAGCACCAAGGCTGACCCTTTGGATTGTTATCCTGATTAACGTATGATTGAGTACTATAAAGATCTGCTAGATCCGTATCCTGGTAGATAGGATGATGCTATGCTTAGTGGTCTGTAAGATCCGTCTGATTGTCTGTTGACTGGTTATATGTTTAGTTGTGTATATGTTTTTGTTATATGGGTGGGTTGAGACTGTACTGCTTTCTGTCGTCAGTCAACAAACCCGATATTCAGTCAACAAACCCGATAATGTTTATATAGATACGTTGTTATGATTTACTGGTCTTATATGTGTTTTGGATATGTATATGTTGACATGTTGTGTGTGGTTGGGTTGAGGAGGACCTGCTATATGCTGTAGGCCAACAGACCCAAGGCGTCCAGGATAGACTGAAGGCCAGTAGGGCTTACCAGTCAGACCGAAGGCCCGGAGAACGTTCCAGGTTGAAGGCCCGGTAAGGAGTACCAGCCATGTTGAAGGTTATGTGAGCGTACCAGATAGACTGTAGGCCGGTGGGGCATTCCAGTCAGACTGAAGGCTCTGTGGGCGTACCAGATAGACTGTAGGCCGGTGGGGTGTTCCAGTCATGCTGAAGGCCCTGTTTGCATGCTGTTTGTTGGTATATGACATCTGTCTGTGTGTTGGTACTTTGGGGGAACTCACTAAGTTTTGTGCTTACAGTTTTGGTTTATGGTTTCAGGTACTTCAGAGAATCGTGACAAGGCGAAAGCGTGACCGTACACATTCTGCTTTTATGACATTGATCTTAGTAGGCACTGATTTTTAAATAATGTTTTGGAAGCATTAATTTTGTAAACATTTTTATTATTAAATAGGGTCGTTTGAAAAGTTTAAAATTTTTTGAAATTTTCGGATGTTACAACGAGGGTTAGGGCTGCATCTGGGAAATACGTCAACAAATAGGAGGACTTCGATTGCCAGATGTCAGTCACCGGAGCTACAATAAACCACAAGGTCGCCACCATCTTTAGATCTGGAAAGTCAAAGCTTGAGTTTTTCAAATCCACAAATGTTATCTTCGTCACAACAATCCCTAAACTATGTTGATAACGAAGTTAGGGTTTTTCAAACCCTCAACAACGTTGAGACGGTATCCAACGGCTTGGGAAGGATAAAGGCAGTAAATCCGACAAATGATGCTTCGAAAAGACGAAAACCCTTACAACAAACCTAACGTTTTCGTCTCTCTCCTTCTTCAGTTAGTGACAATCCTCATTTTGTGTCTCCCCCTTTCCGGCGAGGCGTCAATTTTGTCGAAGCCGGACATCTGCTTTCAAGTTGAACCTAAGGTAGGTAAGGGGAGTCGTGGGGGATAAACACTCAAAGAATTTTCGTATAGTTTTTCTTTTAATTATTGTAATATTAAACAAATAGAAAAAGAAAATACTAGGGGTATATCCGTCATTTTAAATATTTTAAATTATTTTGGACCAAAACCGCAACAAAATGTTTATTTTGGACTAGTGGTACAACTTCAAAATATCTTGGACCAAAGTCTCAATTTTTGCAAACCACAGAGACCAAATTCGCATTTTTTGTCATTTATTTATAATTTTTTTCGATTTTCTATGTAAAATGGTACTTCCATATCTTTGATCATAAGTTTAGGGGGTTTATCGTAAAATTGTTTTGTGCCCAAACGTGTTGATCAACGATGTTCGGTAACTAGAATTCAAATGCCAGAGCCCAGACCACAACCAAATCAATGACAATGCTCAATGCTGTGATGTGATCACATTGTGGCAGCAACACAATTAGCGAGCGCGAAACAGACACTGATCGATCGAGAAATCTGACGAGAGAAGCAAATAAAGAAGGCGGAATCAAGCGCCACAGATGGCGGAGGACGGAGGAGGTGGATGGTTTCCGCCGATGGATCTATTCGTTCAGAGCCCATGCATTTGGTACAACTCATCATTCCTATTGAGTCCGTTCACTCGACAATCTCTTACCTCGGAGATATCGGCCTCATTCAATTCAAAGATGTCTGTATCCATCTCTCTCCTCTCCCTCTGATAATGAATTGTTCTAGATAGTTATCATAATCACAATGTATATTATTATCGTAGCGTATTTTGGTGCATTAGGTTGAAAATTATAGTAATTCCGAAGGTGATTTACTGAAATTAAGCTTTTGCTTGTTCGAGGACTTTTGAGTGAATGACCTGAAAGTTGCCATTAAGTAAATTGAGCACCACGGAGGTTTTCTTCCAACCGGATGTTTATGGTTGTTAGACATTCAGACATATTCAAAATTTCTTGCTAATCAGGAGCTCATATGAAAATCTGGTTACGATATAACTTCTATTTAAGTTCTGTAATTAGTTATTGTATTCTTTCCTCTTCAAATTCTAATTGATATTAAGTTGTTAGCGTTTATGTGCTAGTAATTAGCTTTCCAATCATACAAAATTGAGTATAATTAGTTATCCATAAAAGGCTATTAAGGTTATGTAAACTGTTCAGAACTAAGAAGTTTAAATTAGGAGCTGTGCTATTCATACTTTTGCTAACAAAACATTTTAGTGTGTTCTTATAAGTTCCTGATAGGTTAAGTGGAAAATTTTGCTCATGTGAACAGATCCTTTACATGTATATATATATATATATCTTCTATAGTTTGTTCTATCCTTTAATTTTTAACTTTATTGGTATCTACAGCTGAATGCAGACAAAAGTCCTTTCCAGAGAACATATGCAAGCCAGGTGAAACTTGCTTCTGCTTCTAATCTTTAAAACTGATATTGATTTTGCTCTGGAAGTTCATTTTTGCATTCTAATCTTTAAAACTGATATTGATTGAAAAAGAGAGTGTAAGTAACGTATTGATTATTGCTTTATTTATTTTGCTTCTGATTTGAAGATCAAAAGATGTGGAGAAATGGCACGAAAGCTGCGGTTCTTCAAAGATCAAATGTCAAAGGCGGGTACCACATGGTCATTAAAACCTAATATATTAGCTGATATTCATCTGGATGATGTAGAGGTAATTAAATATGTCATTTTATGTGCATTCATATATCTTTTATCCTTTAAAATAAATCAACCCTTATGATTGACATCTTTTTAGTTGAGACTTGGAGAACTTGAAGCAGAGCTGATTGAAATAAACACAAATAATGAAAAGTTGCAGCGTAGTTATAATGAGCTTACAGAATATAAGCTAGTTCTAATAAAGGTATATACTTATTTTAATTCTATTTTTTCATGGCTTCAAATTAACAAGAACTTCAATCTGTTCTTCAGGCTGGAGAATTTTTCAAAGCTGCACAAAACATTGCTACAGCTAAGCAAAGAGAGTTTTCATCAAATAAACTGCCTGCTGAATCTTTGACAATTCCTCTATTGAAGGATGATGTAAATATATTATTATTTTTACTAACATTATTATTTTTTATGATGACCTACCTACCTTTTGATGTATATTTGTAGGAATCAGAAAATGAACTAAGCAAACAAGTGAAATTAGGGTTTCTGACTGGGCTTGTGCCTAAAGAAAAGGCTATGGCTTTTGAGAGGATTTTATTTCGTGCTACAAGGGGTAATGTGTTTTTAAGACAGGCTCCTCTTGAAGAACCTGTGGTTGATCCTACTTCAGGACAGAAGGTTCAGAAAAATGTTTTTGCTGTTTTCTTTTCTGGAGAAAGAGTGAAGAGCAAAGTTGTTAAAATAAGTGATGCTTTTGGAGCAAATCGTTACCCTTTTGCAGAAGATCTTGCAAAACAATCACAGATATTAAAAGAGGTAGAAATTGTATAGTTAGTTGTTCTTATGTTTACTTATTACCATAAGCATTATATCTAGACATTATTTTTCTCATATAAACTGTTTTTCACAGGTATCTGGAAGAATATCTGAGCTAAAGATGACAATACATGCTGGACTTTTGCACCAAGGCACTTTGTTACAAAAAATAGGAGAACAACACGAACATTGGAATCAAGTGGTATTATTATTATTATTAACTCAATTGTTAAGCATGCTTAAAAGCATAGTAACAGTCACTAAAATTTGTTTCTTTTGAAATGACAAGGTAAGGAAGGAGAAAGCTATTTATCACATTTTAAACATGCTGAGTATTGATGTGACAAAAAAGTGTCTTGTGGCTGAAGGGTGGAGCCCTGTATATGCAACCAAACGGGTATGTTCTGACTTACATTCCACATTTTCTTGGATTTTTATTACTTTTATTGATTTCTCTAATATTTTTGTTAAACCTTATGGAAATATAATTTTGCAGATTCGGCATGCACTTCGGAAGGCAGCAATTGACTCAAGCTCACAAGTTGGCTCCATATTCCGTGTTTTGCACACAAAAAAGTTACCTCCAACTTTTTTCCGAACAAATAAATTTACAGAGTCCTTTCAGGCGATTGTTGATGCATATGGGTACAAATTCACAATATTAATATCATCACACCTTTTTTGTTTATAATTTCCATCTCTAAAAATAAAAAATAAATGTCCTGTTGTTTAAAAAAACAACAGGGTGGCTAGGTACCAAGAAGCAAACCCTGGAGTATACACTGTTGTCACATTCCCATTTCTGTTTGCTGTAATGTTTGGTGATTGGGGTCATGGTATATGCCTCCTTCTAGCAACTTTATATTTAATATCAAAGGAGAAGAAATTTTATGGTCAGGTAGCTAATTAGCTATAGTAAGATTAATTAATTCATTTGTTTGTTTGTTTATGTATGTATGTATTTTTACAATAATAAAAATTTTAAATGTTACAGAAGCTTGGAGACATTGTGGAGATGACATTTGGTGGGCGATATGTCATATTGTTGATGTCACTTTTCTCCATCTACACAGGATTGATATACAACGAGTTTTTCTCAGTTCCTTTTGAGTTATTTGGTCCTTCAGCCTATGCCTGTCGGGATGATTCTTGCAGGTGCCTTTCTGTATTTATTTTATTATTTCAAAAAAATAAAATAAAATTTAGTCTGGTTTGATGCAGAGATGCTACAACTATAGGGTTGATAAAGGTGCGTGATACTTACCCATTTGGTGTGGATCCTGTATGGCATGGGACTCGTAGTGAGTTGCCATTTCTCAACTCGTTGAAGATGAAAATGTCGATTCTTATTGGGGTAGCACAAATGAACCTTGGGATTATCTTGAGTTTTGTCAATGCCTTGTATTTCAGAAATAGCTTGAATATATGGTAAGTTTAATTTAATTTCTTACATAACATCTTGCAAATAGAATATTGATTTATAAAGCTCATGCAATTTCCAGGTTCCAATTTGTTCCACAGATGATTTTTTTGAATGGTCTGTTTGGATACCTTTCCCTTCTTATAATCGCAAAATGGTACACTGGTTCAAAAGCTGATTTATACCATATAATGATATACATGTTCCTAAGCCCCACTGATGATCTTGGTGAAAACCAGCTTTTTAATAACCAGAAGACAATTCAGGTTGTAATTTTTAATTTTTAATTCTTGTCTTTGTGAATAATGTTTTCTTTATTTTTTATACAAATCATTTTGATTAATTATCACCAGATTGGGCTGCTACTACTTTCACTAATTGCAGTCCCATGGATGCTGTTTCCTAAGCCTTTCATTTTGAAATCACAACATAACCTGGTATGTAATATGTATGCCAAGTGTACTACGAATCTAAGCTAATAAAAACTACAAAGCATACATTGGATCTTTTTTGATTTTTTTTTATTGTGTTGTAGAGGCACGGAGATATAGATGAGTATGAACTGCTGGAAGATATAGACGACTCTTTGCATGGAGAGGCTAATGTTGATTCGGAGGGTGATCATGAATTCGAGTTCAGTGAAGTATTTGTTCATCAACTCATCCATACAATAGAATTTGTTCTTGGGGCTGTATCAAATACAGCTTCATACCTTCGTTTATGGGCACTCAGGTATCAACTAATTAAAGCCCCCTGTTTACTTTTTTACCCAATTAAATGGAATTATTGCAACCATTCTCTTCTTTCTTAGTTTGGCACATTCGGAGTTGTCAGCTGTATTCTACGAGAAGGTTCTTCTACTTGCATGGGGGTAATTAATTAATTAAGTTGATTCTGTTTATAAGTCAAACTAGGTGTGAGCCCATGTATTACATGGGTGTATTTAGAACAATTAAATATGTATAAACATTTGAAAATTTTGAATTTATAAGAAAAATAAAAAACATATTGAATTACTAAAATTAAAGTGTTTTTCTCTTTTAAATTTAAACAAATCATTTAGATAAAATAATCAAATCAAATTAATGAGATTTTATTTTAAAATTTTGAAATTACAAGGAAAGCCAATTAATGAAATTAATATGCATTTATTATTAAATTTAAATATCATATAGAATTTAATAAAATAGGAAAACCACAAAATTACATATGAAATAAAAATTAATTCAAAATAACCACAAAATGACATGTGGCAAAATGAATGAAGTGGCAAAAAAACCCTTCATTTATTAGAGAAAGATTAAAGGTCGGTTGTCATATATAATTATCGTTGTTACAAATTATAATTGTTTTTAAATTCGATTTATTTTCAGGTATAACAACGTTGTCATCCTCATCATAGGCATCGCTGTATTCATTTTTGCAACAGCAGGAGTGTTGCTAGTAATGGAAACCCTAAGTGCTTTCCTACACGCATTAAGACTTCACTGGGTGGAATTCCAAAACAAGTTTTACGGAGGAAACGGACATCAATTTCGTCCCTTCTCCTTTCAATTACTCGGTAACGAGGATGAATCAACTTAAATCAATCATATCACTCTTTTCAATTTCGAAATGTAATAATTCGTATATACATGTTGACTGTTTAAAAATAATAGTAAAATATTGATTCATACCAGAATATTCAAACTAGTGACGATGGATTGCAGCAACAGTGGAGACCATGGAATCGACACCACAAACATTGTGACCCTTGCAGATCTTGTAATACCCGTTTTCACCCCAATTCTCTCCCCATGAGTTCTTGATAATCCAGTATGGCTTCTCCTTCAATCTTATGGGAGCATAACCAGAAGCACCATAACCAACTAATAACACACCATGGTCTAATCTCTTTGAGCATACAAACGGGCATGACACTCCCCCAATATACGTTTGCATATAAACCGCATTGATAGCAACTGCAAGAGGACCATGTTTGACCAGATTAGCAGCGATCTGGTTTTCGTCAAGTGAGACCACGCTGAAGTTGCTCACGGATGCCACGACTTTGGTTTTGTCGAATTTGCAGGTTCCATGGTCTTTGGCTGTGTAAGGGTAGTCCTTCTCTCTCATGAGTCCACCGGCTTTTAGAGTGTACTCGAATGCGCTGTTCATCAGACCTCCATTGCAGCCTGCGTCGCATGATCCTTTTTCTTCTGGATCACACTGCATGTACATAGAATTAACGAGATTAAATTTTTACGATAAATTTAAAACCAATAAATGGAGAATTGAATGAAAACGAATTCAATATCAATCAAACCTCATGATCACAATCAACGAGTTGCTGCTCGCTGAGGCTCTCTAGCTTTCCAGTCGCAAGGAAATTTGCTCCTTCTAAAGCTCCGGTTGTACTAAACGACCAGCATGATCCACATGAACCCTAATTACCATCATCATTCGAAAAACGACGTCAAATCCAACTTCGATATCAGATCATGTAAATGTATTTAAATTTTCGAGTTAGATAATTAGATGGATTTACGGAAAAAAATTAAGCACCTGATTCTTCACACCAGTAACGGCACCATGATCTCGCCAATCGAAATCGTCTGGAAGATTATCGGTCGGAAGGATCGGAGCTTCGCTGGCATCGGCGGGGAACTTGAGACGAGACCTTAATCCGAGGTGTTTACTGAACTCCTCTGGCGTCATGTCAGAGAACTGAGTAACTCCGTGGACAGCCGAAGGATCAAGCTTCTGGTGGCGCTCAGCACGGCGCAGGTTAGACTTAAAAACTGATAACCTGTAATCGTGCTCCTCCTGGGATGCGTAGGATTTCATAAACTTGCGCTTGAAGGCACCGAAGTGGTCTTCCTCGGCATTTAACTGGTGATCTTCATCCTCCACCACCTGACGGATGAATATATCGCCTCCGGATTCATCGGCAGCAAAAGAGGTGGCAGCGACGCCGGCGATCAAAAGAGAAAAAGCGAGGAGGAGTGAGAATTGACGATCCATGAGAGAAGGAATATAAATGTTAAATGTAGATACAATGTGGTATTTGTATATATAGGCGGGATGTATAGCATTAGCAACAATGTAGGAAGCCTTCGCTATCGTCGTGATGAGAACGGCGGTTGCTTGGAAGCGAACGGGGAAGTGGTCCCAGTGAGAACATGCCACGTGGCAGAGTTTGATTGGTAGTAGTTGCGCGAATTGCTTCTCGTTCTATATATTTCTGTTATGATTTGAATCTTATCTAGAACTAGAACAAAATAGTAAATTACACCAATGGTTTAAGGTATAGGTTAATTTGCATGTTTGGTCTTTAATTTATTTTCTTAATTCGTAAGGTCTCTATTGTTTGTTTTTATTACGCGCTTGGTCCATGTCTTACCTAAAAATACTATTTTTCCCTTGATTTGTTTAATTTATTTAATTAAACACACATCCAACCCTACCCTTCTCACCTTACCTACTCCATAATTTTTCCCTATTTAAATAATAGTTTTTCATTGTAAAATAAGGACCAAGTGCGTAACAAAAACAAACAGTAGGGATCAAGTGCGTAACAAAACTAAATAGTAGGGATCTTCCGAGTTAAAAAAATAAGTTAAGGACCAAGCGTGAAAATTACCCCCAACCATAGGGACCATTCGTGTAATTAACTCAAAACAAAAACCATAGACCTAAACCAAAAAAATGTAAATTTGTAACTTAGTTTTTCTTTTAAACCGTTTTATGAACCATTAAAAGAAAGAATTGATGGCGTGACATGAAAAGAATATCCTTAAATACAAACATTTTCAATTAAAGAGTGTCGCACGTAATGGCCGATTGGCCATGACTATGATGACTTCTATATATCATACAATGTAAAGATTAACAAAAAAAGTATGTTATATTTTCTAATTACATAAAAACAATAGTTTAAAAATAGTCGATCAAAATGTACTTTTAATCCGTATGTCTTCTTAGATTGTTCTGTTAAAAAACTTTAAAACTAAAGACATTGAAATAAATAAATAAATAAATAAATAAATAAAAAAAAAAAAAAAAAAAAAAAAAAAAAAAAAAAACTAACAGTCGATTCTTTTACACTATTCTATTTTTTTAATGATATTTAAAATGAGAACCTCTTCATTTGTTTGATATAAACCAAAGTCATATTGAGTACAGTTTAATGCATTTTGAAGCGTAGAAGTCTTTATTAGGTTGCTTTAGGGGAACAATTTAGTTGATACATTCACTACGCTTAACTCTCAAACCAAAACCACAAGATTGCAATTGCACTCAAATTTAAAAGGGATATATATTAACTTCTAAAACATCTAAATCCGACTAGAATTTTTTTCCCAATGCTACTGAACTTGTTCTTTTGTTTTCATTGCTACTGAACTTGAACAGATGATTAATACATGTTTAGGTAAAGCGTTCAAACTCGTATTTGTAGATATGTTAGATGGTTAAAATTCGTAGTTAGTGAAATTAGGGAACTTAAATTTTTTAAATATACACTACAAAGGACGATACTTTTCAAAATGCTAAAATATGTATTAACTTTGGGAAGAAGAAGATGAAATGATCATATCGCGTTGATGAAAATAAATATAGACTTTATACAGAGCTAAAGGTACGCTACTAAAGCTATCATGCAGCATTCTCCAACTAACTTTAACATTCTCTAAGATTTTTTCACACTCCCTCGTTTGACGTATTGTTATATTGTCGTTACATCATCTTTTACCATAAAAATATGGTTTCTTATCGTACCCAACGAGTGATGTCACATTTGATTTTTTTCCAATAAATAAAAACTTTAATTTTAATTAAAAACATAATATTTCATTGATTAAAAATAGAAAACCATTTCATTGCATTACTTGAAAAAAAAAACATAACATCACATTAAAAAAAAAATCTTAAAAACTTAGGAAAAAAAACTAAAAATCTTAAACCTACAAACTTAAAATAAAAAGAAAAACACACCAAACGGCATAACGTATTTTGAGGTTAGCTTTCATTGTGATAGCATTTCTAGCTCCTCTCTGGAGGTTCGACGTGTCCATCGTTAGTATTTTCAAGTGACGTTCCTTTTGTTTCTGAAGCTCTCTTTCGGAAGCAATTTGCAAAATTTGTCCATTCTATTTTTGATACCTTTCATATCGTCCCCGATTTCTTTCAAATCATCTGAATCTGACACTTAGCTTTTGCCTTTGTTTATTGTTTTGTCCCTTCCCATTGGTCATGAAGGTGGTAGAATTTGAAAAGATTCATCATCATTTGAGATTGAAACCAACACGAGCATCAGATGTAGAGTGCTCGAATTCGGATGTTCTAGACCATTTTGAACCACTATCGATATGCTCGTCGGATGTTTTGTTGAATTGCCATTTTTTGTTATCTTTGACGAGATTCTAAACTTCAAAAAACTTGAAAGACTTCTTTTTTTCCTTTTGGTATACTTTTAGAGCTTTCTGCAAAATCACATCATCATTTTCTCCGCTTTTCCACTAACATTTCTTGTTGTTATACAAATCGCTAAACAACACGACTTCCTTGTTCATCTTCCCCCATTTCGAGTAAACTTAGTGTTTTGAACGATACTCTCCTACATTCATTCTTTTGTGGAACCTATGTCTAACTCGCATCCAAAAACGGTAATGTTTCTGGTCTTTGCCTATCTTTGCATCTTCTGAAATATTGATCCATGATTTTGCCAATTCTAAACACTCTTCGGATTCCCATCCTTTAGCCGACGTCTTCTCTTTTCTTTTTCTTAGTGCTCGAGTGGGTTGAGTTTCTTGAACAAATTTTGGTTCAGAATCAGAAATAGGTGTATGTGGTTGTGATTGTGTTTGTTGAACAAACTTAGATTGAGACAAAAAATCAAACAAATTAAAATCCAGATCGGGTTGTGGTGTTGTTTGTGTTTGTGGTTGTGTTGGCCGTTATGGTTGTGAGAATTGTTGTGGAAAATATGGTAGCATACAACTATAGTGATAAGACGGAGGCGAATAAAGCGGTTGATCATATGAAGGTATTGGGGTTGTGGTGTTTCTAGTGGGTGTTTTTGGTTGTTTGGGATATTAGAAGAAGACATTTTGAAATTTTGTGAAGAAAAGATGGTAAAAGATGAAGAGATTTAAGTGAGATGTAACATCCCAAAAATTATAAGAAAAAAATTTTCAGTTTTAATTCAACTAGAAACACCAATTATCCTTTTTTTTTCAATTATTCAAAAGTATTTCAGAATAAAAACAGTTATCAGAGTGTAATCCAAAATCATCTAGTTGCGGAAACATGGATGGATGCATTGCGATCAAGCCGACCTCTTCCCTTTCGAATCGGAAGTACCTGAAACCATAACCATAAAACTGTAAGCATAAAGCTTAGTGAGTTCCCCAAAATACCACAAACCATACATACCATTGGCCCTAGCCCTCACATTGGGCCCAACCCATCATTCAATGGGGCCAACCTGACATATCATGAAAGAGTCACAGAGACAGCTAGCATCCTACATAACATACTTTAGGCCTAGCCCTTTCTGGTCCATAGGTCCAACCCAACATACAAATGGGCCTAACCTGTCATACGATGGGCCTAGCCCAACATATCATGTAAGAGTCACAAAGACAACTGGCATAATAGATCCTAGTGAGCCGGTATTGGTGCCTTCAACCCATGAGTACAGTGAGGAGACTCACCTCACAGTCAGACGAAATAACTGATACCACAGGCTGCTCCAAATACCAAATCTACCGATCACCTTTACAATAAATAATCACCAAAACTCAGACAACAACTCAACATACCCAAAATACCCTTAGGTCAACTTAGTCAAAATATTGGTCAAGTCGAAAGTCAAAAGTCAAAACTCAAAATGTCAAAAGTCATCCGAGTTGACTCAGCTGAGTACACCTAACGTACTCAGCTTGTACACTTGGCATACTCAAGATCCAAAATCGAGCCTCACATCGTGTACGCACGGCGTACGCCAATGTACAACCAGCGTACGCTGGCTAACATCACTTCTTTTTAAGAGCTTATTCCATTAAGTCTTTTCGACCAAAGGAAAATATAGTCCCGAAATAACATCTTAAGTCATAAAGTTTCGAACTTTATGACTTTTTCATGGCAAGGAAGTGCTCAATACCAAAAACCCTAACTTCTTAACTCATTAAGACATCCTAGAACATGCATGAAGGAAAACTAAGGACCAAGATTACATTTTTATGGTTCTTAATAACTTCATAATGGATAAAGTTTCCAACTTTGTCCATTAGAATGGTCCAAAAAACCAAGATCTAGTCTTTAAGTCTCAAAGGGACTAAAAGAGCATCTTTTTTCAACTTAATCCATTAAGTCTAAGTCTCAAACCTTTAGATCTAAATCAATATGATGTTTAGATGGATAAAGCTTCCAACTTTATCCATAATAAGGTCACAAACTTTCAAGATCTAAACTTTATGCACTAAAGTGACCAAAAGCTCTTAACACCCAAGACTAGCTAGATCTAACAGATGCATCATCAAGATTCAAACTTTATACCTATAGAAGAAAGATCAAGGTGAACAAAGTCTGCATTTACAAGATCAAGTGCAACCAACACTTCTCCAATGAGCTCATTCTGCTCCAAGATGCACCAAGAACACTCCAAATCACTTAAAAACACATTCTTTTTGCTCATAAGGCTCAAACTAGGGTTAGGGTTTCAAGGGAGGGTGTTGGAGAGATGGAGACTAGGAATGGAATGAGTTTGGGGAAGTTAAGGAGCATAAATAGTGGTCAAACCATAAAAATAGGGTTTTGGCACTGATCCTGTATGCCTAACGTGCGCAGCTTAACCCAAAACCGTCCTAACTTCAAACGGTCATAACTTCTTCGTTTCAAATTCAATTTCGACGATCTTTATATTCACAAAAAGGCATTGAGGAGCTCTACAACCCTATCTAATTACTTTTAATTTAAAACACGCCAAACTAAAATCCTTAATTCATAAAAGAAGTCTGAAACACCACTTTTCCTATTATACCCTTGGGCTGCAAAACACAAACCAAACTCTTGGATCACATAATCTACATTACCCACATCCAAATGGATCTAAATCTCTCCTTCCCCAAGGCTCGAAACCTTATGATAATTGATATTCGGGTCCCGACCCCGAACTATGGAATGACTCGAAACATGATGTTACAACTCTCCCCCACTTAAATTAGATTTCGTCCTCAAAATCACTCCTTACTACCTTCTAGGAAATCAGACGATATGTCTAATTACTCTCGAACCCTGATTCGACAAAAAGTTGACTCATACTCAAAGCGACCTTCCAATGTTACTAAAACACGCATACACACAAGCTGAACACGGAAAACACACCCCATCAGAAATCTTATGGCGACAGGCGGTGGTTTGTGATGACATCTGTTAGGTGTGTCAAACCCAACAAATATAGGGGTACAAATGACTCCAAAAACACTACTACTTTGCACTAAAAATGTAATACAAGGTAAGTAGGTTCGATCCATAGAGACACGGGACAAGTGCTTATACCCTTTTTGGGCAGGGTACTATGGTCACCAACAGTAAAAAGGGGGTTTTAGAATGCAATGATTAAAACAAACAATTAAAAACACAAACAATCAACTAAATAAGTGAATTAAATTCAGAATTTGTAAGGACTCCAACTCTATGTATGACAACTTAGCAATGCAATTCCAAGATGACATGATATTTGCCCAATTCTATCTAAGTTGGTACTTGAAAGTGTTAACAAGCTCCAACACATTCCATTCACCACATTAATTAACCAAAACAAGCTCTTTGATTAAACCTAACCTTACTAACCTAATCTAAACAAGCTCTTAGAATTAGATTGAAAGATTGCATTAAACTTTATATGAATGTTCCCAACAACACCCAATACTCATCACAAGCTTGGGAGCGTAAATGTGTGTGAATAAGATTTACACTAATTTCACTAAATGGAAATCAGTTTAATGCTTGTTACTTAGTCCAATTCACAAAACAATTACAGATTTTGTAATTAGATAACTTGAATGATCTAACCCTGATTCAAATGGCCAATAAGAATCACAATTAGAATCAAACATTCAATTGAAACAAAATCAAATTCACTAGATAGAAAATTGAAAGCAAGCATCAAGTCATATGATTGAAATCACAACTAGAAGTCAAGACATAAAGTTGGAGAATCTAGGGTTGTAGCCACTCACGACTAGAACAATATCACAAATCTAGAAAATGAAATTAAAGTTCTTACAAAATGAAATCAAATGTTCCCAAGTGTTTTTAAGCAACAATTTCCTTCAAAATGCTCCCCAAAATCGCCTCTAGAACTCACAAAATCGACCCCCCTTTTTCTGGAACCGGTTGCTCCTTTTTAGAAAGAAGAAAAACTATTTTAAATCTGTGACCACGTTTACACAGCCGTGTAAATGCAAAAAGTACACTGCGAAAATTGGCCAGACTTTCAAAGTACAATGCTCGAGAGACTTCGTTTACACGGCCCGTGTAAACATTTACACGGCCGTGTAAACCTCTAAAAAGCCAACATCTTCATTTCTTTAATATCTTCCTCCTCGATGCTCCACAAGTCCCGAAAATTCATCCAAATCTCTTATTCATCACCTCAACTAAGATCCTACCTTCAAAAGTCCCTGAAATATCACAAAAGTGTGTGAATGAAATTGCATTATGAAAAATCCCGAAAAATATGCAAAATGCATGAGTTTAAACCTAAATGCAATGCACTTTTATGAAGTAAAACTACAAAATAGGTGCATGAAATGCACCTAACAATAGCCACCACCTCGCGGTGGTGTTGAGTTTTCTTGAGTTTTATTCAAGCAACACACGTCCACACGAACACCTACTCGTTGTGAGCTCAACACCGAAGTGCACCCTAATCTCAGCCACTCTCATGGTGGCGCAAGGTAGTCGGGGAATAACGCTAGACGCAACAGCTGCCCAGAATGCCGATTACGGTGACCGTGCAACAGCAGAAGAAGACGGAGAAGAGCGATGCAGTTCGATCGATCGTTGGGAGCAGCAGCGACATAAAAGAAGTAGAAAAAGATGTCTGCTCATGGTTCTCGTTGGCAGCTGGGCAGCGACGGTGCTGGATGGCGGCTCCTGACGACGGCGTGGACGTCGGCTGAGGATTGGCGGTCGTTCAGAGCTTCTTCTGGTCAGAAAACGAGAGGGAATCAGGTGGCGGCTAGCAATGTTTTAGGGTTAAGGTTTGCTCAATGATACACCTTCAAACATGAATGGAAGGCACACGTTTAAGTCCCGTGACTCCATTCAAAATAGTAAACGAATTTGGTAGCTCCGGTCCCTTCCATTCACAATCTTTTCAATTTATATCCAAAATTTGCCATTTAGCCCCTGCTCCCATAAATCCTTTCATAATATGTCCAACAATTACCAATCATACCCTAACTTCTAAAATCCTTTTCAAATTAAATCCATAATTTACCAAACAACCTTCAGCCTTCAAAATCCTTTACAAACTAATCCAGAAATTATATTTTAACCCCCAAACTCTCAATTATGACTTTTTAACCCCCAAAACCAATGCATTGCTAAATTATTCCGCATTTAGGGCTACTATTCATTTATTAATCTTATTTATTTATTTATTTGATAAACGGAATGTTACATATAGATCATAGATTTGAAGTTAAGTACATTCATTAAGCATAATATCATGCTCGTCACTAGACAAGGAACACCAAATTTGGATTTCTCCATCTAGGGTTTAGAAGTCCCATCAAAAAATTCCAATCATCTAAACCAAATGTGAAATTCCATGAAGACCTTAAGGATGATGATTAAACTTCATGATAACATAAAAAAACTTCATGACTCATCATAATCTATGGATTTAAGATCTATAACTCCTTGGGTAAGAAAAAACCCCAAATTATGACAAAAAATTAGTTAAATCCAAATGAGAGTATGAATTGCAATTATAACAATGGATAATGATTTAAAAAAATTACATGAACATGAAACACCAAGAATTGTCCAATAAGATGACAAATTTTGGATTCCACCATTGACGGTTAAGAAAACCCACCAAATCACACCCAAACTTCCAAATCTCACAACTATTAGCTAGTTGGAGCTTAAAGATAGTTTTAGGAGGTAAAATGCAAAATAAAAATAATGAAAAAATCATAACTGAAATGAAAAACTCAGAATTGTAAAATCACATAAATCCATACATGAATTTAAAAGAAAAATGAAAGGAGAAACTACCTCTAAATGTTAGGTTGTAAGAGAAATTGACCAATGCTTCAAACATGGACTTCAAGCATCATTACACCATGGATTAAGAAGTGAAATTTTTTCAATGGAGGGAGGATTTGGCTAATTTACTTGAGGAAGAAGAATGAGGGAGAAAGAAGCTTCAAATAGACCCATCTATGCCCACTTATACAACTTTAGTCACTCTTTACCAAAGTTCCTTCAAAAAAGATCCCAAACTAACCACTGAACTTCCAATAACTCACATATGGTCGCTCTTCATCATAAGCTTTACAAACTGGGTCAAGATACCTAATTGGTAAACTCTCAAGTCAAGCCTGAGTTTGACTTGTTTGATGCAAATGACCCTTTTAACCAAAATACATCGTTAGACATTAAAATTCAATTATTTTAAAAAATACCAATTAATGATAAGATTATCATCATCATCATCATCATCATCATCATTTCCTCACATTTCATTATTTAATTTATTTCACTTTGATTTATTTTATTTTAAATTAAAGAAAAAAATTAAATTTACTAAAAAAACCCACAACTTTTAGCCTAAAAAACAAGATGTTGCAGATAGAACGACGAAAATATTACGGCTCTTATTTACATGGCCGGATTATAGCATGAGCAAACAAGACATGTGCACATGGCCCACTTTTTATAGGGGCCCATTATATATATATATATATATATATATATATATATATATATATATATATATATATATATATATATATATATATATACACGACCTAACAAGAAATGGACAAGGCTGGAGACTCATCAGTCGCTTTAATTTGGATGCTCCAACACATCCTCATATGAAATATTCAAAAACCCTAGTTCAGATCACAAAAGTAGTTGATTAGTTTTTTCTGGCCTAAAAACCCTACAAATATATATCTTTGAATTAAATTTGGGTTGTTCAGCTAACAGCAATAAGGATGAGCATTTGGACGGGGGAACTGATAGTTTATTTTATTTACTTCTTTTTATAGTTTATTTTAGAATTTTTAGATGTTTTTATTATTAATGCATTGTATATTCTTTATTTTCTTTATTATGGATCGTATTGGGTGATTTTTATTTTGCATAAGGTATTTTGCAGGTTTTCGGTGTTCGTTGTGGTTGTGGGTTGGTTGGAGATGGGCTTAGTGGGGTCTCGAGGCATTGTTGGGCTTGGTGGATCCATAAAATAAGATTTGGGCCTTAAGAGTGAAAGACTTGGATATTTTGGGCTTGTGAAGATGGGCCATAAACTTTTATTTTGGGTCTGGAGTATCCATTTTTGTAGCTAAATGATGATTGGGTGGTTTAAATCACATGGATATGGAGGGGACCAAAGGAATCTTTGGTAGTGGAAGGGTGGAGTGGAGGAATGATGAGCCAATATCATTACAACAACACTTGCACAGGTAAAATTTCCGTCGCGTGGGTACCCGCGCAACTGCCCAGTTTGGGCATTTTGGTCATTTGGCACACCATAACCTTGGGGGATCCTATCTAGCAGCCATCACTTCGATTTTGCACCATTAGAGACTAGGAGGAGGCGATTTTGAAGCTCAAGACTCATTTCTTTTCATCTTTCCAAGTTGTTGGTAGTTTCTTTATTCAATTAGATTTTTGTGATTGTTGCTCTATTGCCATGAGTGGCTAAACTCTCTATTTTGGTAGCCTTGGCTAAAACCTTTGAATGTTTGTGGGTTTTTGAAGAATTTATGCTTATTTATCATTTGTCTTATGTCTATGATTCTAGTTCATATATGCTTGTTTAATGCTTTTATCATGAGCTTGGTACTTTAATAAGCAATTGTTAGTTTATTTATTTGGTTTGGCATTGAACCATTGAATTTTACTTAGAACAAGGGCTTTATGATGATAAAAATCATCTCTAGATTATGAATCATAACTCCTTTATGGATGTGTAAGCATTAACATCCTCTAGGAATTGAGGATTTCTTCGTTCTTAAGGCTAATCAACTTCTTGGGCTCAATTGCTTCAATTGGATCTTTGATTTTGATTAAGAAGGTGTGTTGTGGGCTTCCCCAACCTCCATACTACCCATGAGATATCTTGGCATATCATGCTTCATGATTGCTATAACCAATTTGGGATGAATGATAAGCTTCATATTAAATCCTAATGATAAACACACAGATGTTCATTGTGTTGAATAGCCTTGGTTTACCAATTCTCTCTAATATTTGAGCATCTCACTTTCTTGTTTAATTGCAAGTTTTTATTTATTCAAGTCTTTTAGTTTTCAAGCAATTATAACACCCCCTTTTAGTTTAATTGTAGTTAGTTAGTTTATTTACAATAGTTCTTTTAGATTGCATTGGTGATTGAATACAACCATTTTCCCGATGATCGATACCCTTTTTACCATTATATTACGTTTTATTTGCAAAAAAAGGGTGTAATTTGCTTGGTGGACTTGACATCCCACCAAGTTTTGGCGCCGTTGCCGGGGAAATTGGTTATGGTTATTTGATTGTTTATGCCTAGGTCTACAAGAACCGGTGAACTACTCTACAATCTGGAAATTGAAAAAGAAGCAAAAAGGTTGAAAAAGTTAGCCAAACAAGCAAAGCAACAACAACTCGTTCAAGCTTCTTCCTCTTCTCCACTAATCAACATAGAAGACTAAGTTCATACTTGAAGTGATACCGACACCGAGCCGCGTTCTCCAATTGTTGGTCAATCCCTTGAAGACATTCCGTTTAAAAACTACATAGCCATGAATCACACTCCACCTCACAATCCCAACCCAAACCCAAACAATCAAGATGCCAATACCCCACCCCAACAACCAAAACAACAACAACAACAACAAGAACCTCTCATTGATATGCCACCTTGGAATCAAGCTCCTCCTCAAAACCAACCCAATTATCAACCACCACAACCACAAAACCAACAATTCCACCAAAACAACCAACCTCAAACCAATGCTTTTCAAGTTCAACAATAAGTACATTACCCAAATCAACCTAATTACCAACACCCTCCAATGTACCAAAACCCAATGTACCCACAACAACAACCTCCTTACAACCAATACCCTAACTACCAACCTTATCCACCACCAATCTACAATCACCAACAATACCCATACCTACCTTACCAACAACATCCCAATTACATGCAATAATATCCCAATACCAATCACCCCAATCCACCCAATCCCCCTCAACAGTTGACACTTAGACAAATGATGGAGACGTATGTTACTCACACACCTCTTGGTATTGTTTATTCCGCAAACCGCCGATGGATTGAATTAAAGTAAAGTTTCATACATCAACTAACCAAATTCCATGGTTTGGATAGAGAAGACCCTCAAAATCATTTGAAATCATTTGAACCGGTTGTAACCGGTACCAGAATCGGATAGAACCGATCGGGCCTGGACCGGGACGATATTCTTGTGGATTTTTGGAACCGAGAACTGGTAGAAACCGGAACCGATGGAACCGGAAAAAGCCGGTAGAACTGGCAAAAACCGAAACCGTATGTTTCTATTTCTTGTGGACCGGTTCCAACATTGAAGACCCAACAAGAACCGGTGGGAACCGGGAGAACCGGCAGTCCGATTCGGTTCTTCATTTCGGCCGACTTCGGTTCCCGGGCCGGGTCTAGCCGAGTCGGTTCCTTTGCTCATCCCTAAACAGCAACAATAATCGTAGGATCTGCTGCAAATCTCTTTGTCTTTTAGATCTCCAACTCAAAAATCGATTGGTTTCAGCTTACCACCTTCACCACCAACCTTGAATTTAATTCTACCACCTTAGCTTGCTTAATTGGAGATAGATTGTTTGTTTTTGCAGAAATCAAAACAAATGAGAGCGAGAAATGGGCATTTTGTAGTTGTTTACTGTTTGTTTTTGGAAGGAGGTGAGATGATTCCTTTAAAGAAATCCCATTTTCGAGGCTTTTGTGGAGTTTGGTTGACTCAGTTTATGGCATCTTCTTTCAGCTTACTTCGAAAAGTGGAGTAGTAGTAGTTAGAAGAAAACTTTTCATAACTAGTCCTTCCATTTAATCCATATAGCATTATCAGTCTTTGTTATGTTAGTCTGATTGTTTGAATTGAATACTGTGGATTTTTGAAATATAGTTGTCAATTTTAATTGCTTTATATAAGAATGACTTAATTTGGGAATTAGGATACTAATTTATAGATAAGATAAATAGCTTTAGACAATATAGATAAACAAAATTAGGTATAAGCGAGTAGAAGTTGTTTAAAAATTAAAATGTATTTACATATTTTGAATCTTATACTTAATTTTATAGAACACGTAAAGTGTGTTCAGTTTAGGTCTTATATAGATTTCTTATGCAATAAGTAAAGGACCGACCCTACTTATTTAAGTTATTTATTTATTTCTTTACACACTTGGTCTTTGTATTTTTTTTTTAAATTGTGAACTAACACAAAATACAAAATTAAGGATAACTTAGTCATTTGATTTAGATTTAATGTCTCATTTCTAACAGAGTTAGAGAAAATGACCAACTATACATAATTTTGAAATGATAAGGACCAAACATGTAATATTTTTAATAGTTATCTTAAGATGATATTTTTTGTAAACCATATCATTAATATTTTTTTTCTTTTACAGATTACAAATAATACTTTATAGTGTATTGTTTAAATCATAAAAATATCTAGGAGTATTCGTTTGGATGAATCGGTTTGATCCGATCCAATCAAGTGAATTCAAATTGATTTCGGTTTCAAAACATGAATCCGAATAGTCCAAACTAAATTTAAATCCAATCCGATTACAATTTGATTGGATCGGTTTTTATAATTCGGTTTTCAAAAATCGAAACATTTTAAAATGACAAATAATTATAATATTACTAAACTTACACAAGATGCAAAAACAAATTACTTAGTTGTGATTTAAAATTTATAAACAACTAATAAGAATATATATTATAGTTAAATATTTTATATATAGAAAACTTTTGAGTGAAAATGCATATTAATGCTTTTTTATCGGGTGAAACGTTCCTATTTAAAAAAATAAATTACAAAACTAATAAAAAACGATATATATATATATATATATATATATATATATATATATATATATATATATATATAATAAATGTTTATTCGTTTTTTTTTTTTTTTGACTATTTGGTTTTTATTTTATGAACCAAAACAATCTAAAATCCAAAATAATAATTCGGTTTTGTTGAAACCAATCCAAAAATCCAAATATTCGAACCAAATAGTTTAATCCAAATTTTCCAATTAGATAATTCGGTTTTATTCGAATAATAAACGATCCTAAAAATATCCAACTTTTTAACCCGTCTTAACCTACATATATGTATTCGTTACATACTTTTTTCTTTATCAAAATATAGTTTAAAAATATTTTAAAAGCTATATCTATATCGTGATGTATAACCTGCCAATTTAATGATCGCTTCAAAAGCAAATATCACAAAGTTTGTTTTTAAAAATAAAGAAATCTAATATAAAATCATTATATTTTTACTTCATATTTAATTAAGTTGTTATATAACTTTTTTTATTTTTGATTATATGTCGAGGTAAATGTGTTCATTTTCATCTTTGTTTCCGGTTAATAGTTCTTTACACTTTCAAAATTTATATTTTTGACCCAGGTTTTAAATTTTATTACAAATTTGATAGAAAATTTACATTTTTTGTCTATATTTCAAAATTTTGTTACAAATTTATCCTAAATTGAGTTTTATTTTTTATATATTTTTTTCAAAATTTTGTTCCGAATATTTTCTTTTTGCTTTATAAAATCATATTTATACAAAAAAAAAACATATATTTTCATATGAAAAACCTTCTTTTTTCTATATAAAAACCTATTTTTACAAAGAAGGTTTTCTATGAGAAAATATGTTTTTTCGTTTTTGTATAAATATGATTTTATAAAACACATATTCGGAAAAGAATTTGAAAAAAATATTTAAAAAAATTGAATTTATAATGATTTTGTAATAAAATTTTGAAATTCAGACCAAAAGTATAAATTTTAGACCAAATTAATAATAAAATTCAAAATCTTGTGAAGCCTTTTTTTAACCAAAAATGTTTTTTTAAAGGTTTTTATATAGAAAAAGAAGGTTTTCTATGAGAAAATATGTTTTTTCGTTTTTGTATAAATATGATTTTATAAAACACATATTCGAAAAAGAATTTGTAAAAAATATTTAAAAAAAATTGAATTTATAATGATTTTGTAATAAATTTTTGAAATTCAGACCAAAAGTATAAATTTTAGACCAAATTAATAATAAAATTCAAAATCTTGTGAAGCCTTTTTTTAACCAAAGATGTTTTTTTAAAGGTTTTTATATAGAAAAAGAAGGTTTTCTATGAGAAAATATGTTTTTTCGTTTTTGTATAAATATGATTTTATAAAACACATATTCGGAAAAGAATTTGTAAAAAATATTTTAAAAAAATTGAATTTATAATGATTTTGTAATAAATTTTTGAAATTCAGACCAAAAGTATAAATTTTAGACCAAATTAATAATAAAATTCAAAATCTTGATCAAAAGTTTAAATTTTAAAAATGGATTCACCTGTTAAGCCTTAAAAATGATGAAAAATGAATACAATTACCGGTTTTCGGGACGTAATAAAAAAACATTGATATAAATATTTAATTGAATATGAAGAATTTATAGTAGATTTCATATGATGACTATAAACAAAAAATTCTAACTTTTTTAAAAGATGCCATTAACGGTTCGTTCTCAATATGAGAAAGGGTTTTATCAAAAATTGACAAAATAAAAATCTTAATGTCGGATTTTGTTATCATTCATGTTCAAAAAGTCATATCTATTATTGATGATGATCTTAAATAAAACCAGATTCACATTCATATGATGTAGTTTCACACACACATAAAATTATTATTTGAGGTTAATCAAAGATTTAATCAACTTAATTAATCAAACATACATATGGAAAACGAGCCTTTCCGTTCTGAGTTAAAAGTTAAAAGGACTCAATTATTTTTGTGTGGTTTATATTTATCTATAACTTTTTTTTTTTTTTTTGTCATTGCTATTACTAAATGAATGATTAACACAATAAATGAAACTATAAAAATTATACTATTAAGATAATGATATAATTTAATATTGTATTGTAAAAGCCGTAAATAAATACATTTTTAACTTCTTACCAAAAAAATATAAAAAAGATCAATTTATTTCCATATAAGTTACATCTCTAATCAAACAAACATGTTGGTCTAAATTGCTTAAAAATAATATATAGTTAAATCGACGGATAACATACAAAGACAAAAGTCTTTATGAAACCGAACGAACATATACTCTTATTTTTATTCGATTAAATATCGGCCTCCCGAATATTATACCAAAAGTCCAAAAGTGTTGACTCTCACTCTCATCTGCTTATAAAATCCTCTCTTCCCTCCCCCCAAAACACGATCCACCCCTGTGTTTTCACTCACAAATGGGGGTTTACGCTTATTTCTTGGTTCTCCTGCTAACGATCTACCATGGAGCATTCTCCAATGGCGGAATCACAAGCTCTTTCGTTAGGAAAGAAGCTAAATCCATCGACATGCCTTTCCATAGCGATGTCTTCTCTCATCCTCCCGGTTACAATGCCCCTCAACAGGTAATCTTTTTTGTGATTTTTTCGATTCGAAACAGTTTATCGAAATGGGTTAATGTAGAATCCATTAATGAATCCTGTCGAATAGTGAAAACAGATGTGTTAGAACGACTGTAACTTGTGCATTAAATGTTGTACGTTGATTGGGTATGTGATAGGTGCACATAACACAAGGAGACCATGTGGGAAGAGATGTTATAGTGTCTTGGGTGACTCAAGATGAGCCTGGTT
The DNA here is from genome assembly GCF_051521515.1 of Lactuca serriola. Classification (NCBI taxonomy): domain Eukaryota; kingdom Viridiplantae; phylum Streptophyta; class Magnoliopsida; order Asterales; family Asteraceae; genus Lactuca; species Lactuca serriola. Next base: position 263,453,279 of record NC_136412.1, on the reverse strand, counting down.
CGAGCACAGTGGTTTATTGGTCCCAAAACAATAAAAAATTCAAGTCAACAGGCAGAATCACTACTTACAAATACTATAATTACACTTCTGGATTCATTCATCACTGCAAAATCAAGAACTTAGAGGTGGGATTAAGATTAGGATTTCAATTATTTCATATTCAATCTTTAAATTCCAAACTTCATTGTTTAATTTGATAAAACAAATCGACGCAGTTTAACACCAAGTACTATTACGAGGTCGGAAGCGGTGGCACCACACGGCGGTTCTGGTTCACGACTCCTCCGCCGGTCGGGCCTGATGTTCCCTACACTTTCGGGATCATGGGTAAGCTTTCGGTTTGAATTCTCGATAACCAGTTCACAACTTCACCCTAATTGACAAATTTTTTTGCAGGGGATCTTGGTCAAACGTATGATTCGAATCTTACCCTTACGCATTATGAAATGAATCCGGTGAAAGGGCAAGCGGTGTTGTTTGTTGGTGATCTATCGTACGCCGATCATTACGAGTTCCATGATAATTCACGATGGGATAGTTGGGGAAGATTCGCTGAACGTAGTACAGCGTTTCAACCATGGATTTGGACTGCTGGAAATCATGAGCTCGATTATGAACCAAGTATCGTAAGTCCCCCCTTCAAACAAATTTGTCATTTTATTAAGTCCAAAATGGATAATGCATTTTAATTTTTTTCCTTATATTCTTTTACCAATAATAGCTAACTTTTTATATATATTTTGAAACTTGTAAAATTTATTTCAAGCAATATGTTATGATGCAGGGTGAAACGAAGCCGTTTAAGCCGTTTCTTCACCGTTACCGAGTCCCTTTTAAGGAATCGGGAAGTACGGAGCCACTTTGGTATTCAATTAAGCGAGCTTCGGCGTATATTATTGTATTGTCTTCTTATTCGGCTTATGGTAATGAATTAGTTATTGTGGTTTTTTATATGATTTTGAAAATAAGTTAATAGAAAAGTTTATAAAAAAAATTTATATAATGTGGCACGTGTAGGTATGTATACACCTCAATACCAATGGCTCCTTGAGGAGTTCCCAAAGGTGAATAGAAAGGAAACCCCATGGTTAATTGTTCTCATGCATTCTCCATGGTACAATAGTAATAGTTACCATTATATGGAAGGCGAGACCATGAGAGTCATGTTCGAGCCATGGTTCGTGCAATACAAAGTCGATCTTGTGTTCGCCGGTCATGTTCATGCTTATGAACGCTCAGTAAGTTACAAGACTCATACTGTGTTTGGTGTGTATTAGACTGAGACTGAGACTGATGTCTGACAAAATCTGTAATTTTGTGTCCCATCCAAAAAGGTAAAATGTAGGACAGGGACTTGCTTTCTCGAGTGCAAAAGTCGTTAACGCCCTCTTCTCATGATTAGGGAAAATGGTCCTAGAAAGTTTGTCCTAAAATATCAAAAAGGTTGCTACCACATTACATTTATATATGAATCTAAAATTTTAGGAATTATTATGTAGGAACGTATATCGAATATTGCATATAATATTGTGAATGGCGAATGCACCCCGGCGCATGACCAATCTGCCCCTGTGTATATAACCATTGGAGACGGCGGAAACATTGAAGGGTTAGCAAACAAGTGAGAATAAAGTTTGGATACTTTTTATATTAAATAAAAAGTTGATTATTTTAAAATATAATTTGAATAACAATTTTTTTTTTTTTTTTAATGAACGTGTAGTATGACAGAGCCACAACCAAAATATTCAGCATTTAGAGAAGCGAGCTTTGGTCACGCAACATTAGAGATCAAGAATCGAACGCATGCTTATTACAGCTGGCACCGTAATTCAGATGGATATGCTGTTAGAGCCGACACAGTCATGTTTTACAATAGATTTTGGCACCCTGTGGATGATTCTACAACCAAAAACTATCAATAAGATTAGAGGCAAAATTAAACGGGAATCTACGAATGTGATGTTAAACGTCATTTGAAGTGACAAATGGAGAATTGTTAGTTTTGTTGCCCAAATTTTCTTTTCGTATTGTCCTATCTTAGTTTGAATAAAAGATGATATGATGATTTAAACAAGTGTATCTAGATTTTAAAGTGATGAATAGAGATAAAATGATTGATAGGAATAGGATAGGGAATTAGGGATAAAAGGCAAAGGCACACTGCACCACTAGAGGCCGGGAGAGGGTGGTGGTTGTGGTCCAGTCCACACTCCACACAAGCGCACACGATTCTAGTCCATTGTGGGTGCTGCACCCCTGCCCTTTCGCTTCTTTCTCAGTAAAGGTATCAATGCCTTTTTTTTCCATGACTCTATATCCTAAAGATTTTCACGACCCTGATTTTGTTCTATTATATTTAAAAAAATACATAATGTCCTGAATTTAAAATTGTTATGTTTGAAAGGTCAATTAAAAGTGGATAAAATTTACACAAATAACCTAATTTTTTAATGACTTGGTCAAAAATCAGCGTTATACAAAAATAGCCAACGATGCAGAATCATCATCTCTCCTGTAATTTCATGTTATCTACATAAAAAAAATTACATTGTCCATTTTCGAAGACACAAAATTAAAAATGACATTTGTGGTTTCCTTTCAAGTCGTTTGTGAATGTACAAATTTATTGAAGAACACATTGTGTGCATTAAAGACTTGCACCATCACAAACGGCTATGCCATTTGTGGTTTTGTTCTATATTTTTCCGATCTCTAGGCGAAAATAATACACATTACTTTTAAATTTCAGTGTATATAATAAAAAATTAACTATATATAAGATTACTTAGAACATAATTTTGTGGGATTCTTTAGCCATTAGATAGAGAATTCTCATATCCATCAGTTGAAAAATGATCTAGAAATTTTTTTAGGGTTTAAATATATTGAGCTAATAGGCCGGGAAGCTGTAGGCTGCAGCCCGTTTGACAAAATCGAATACGAGTTACTATGTCAAACGATGAAATTTTAGACAAGTTGACGAAACCACAGGCGCCTTAGCCATATATGTGGTTTTGTTAGACTATTTTTGGTTAAATAGTAATAATTTTTTGCTATTTTTGGCTAAGTTACTAAAAAATTAAGTTATTTTTGTGAATTTATCTTAAAGTAAGTCCAACGTCGAACTAGAGTCGAGTGGTGATCAGTTGTAACTGTCATTTGAACACAAAAAGCTAATTATACCTTCTTTTGTTGACTTCTTTCTTGTTTTTTATTACGTGACGTCTAGTTTAAAGGAAAGTGGAGAAATGGAATCTCAACTTTTGTTTGACCAAGTTCTAGATATTTAAAGGTTGTGTTCGGATGGAGGTGAACGTGAATTCTATTGCAATGATCAATTTCTATGATATTTCAAATCTCTTATATTATATATTAAATTACTTATTTATTTATTATATTTTTTATATTTATGTAAAACTATTACTTTAAAATATATATAATTTTTATAACTTTAAATTAAACTTTTGCTTGTAATAAATTCGTATAATACACGGTTCTCCAATCTAGGGAGTTATTAACCATACAAATGGTTGTATCTAATATTGTATTGATCTTGTCCGGATGATACAAGATCTTTTCATAATATTCTAATACTAGCAGGGCCGGTCCTGACGGTGGGCAACCCGGGCGACCGTCCAGGGCCCACGACTCTAAGGGGCCCAAAATTTCTCAAATATATAATATTTATACATACATAAAAAATAAATTTTGTGTATATGTCTTCTAAGGGCCCAATTACAAAATTAACATAACTTTAGCCCAATGAAATAACCTCTTTTTGTCTAGACTTTGGAACTCTTTTTGAAGTAACGTTAAACAAACACTACCGTTTAGGGCGTCTTACAAGAATCTTTATCAAGCGGGAACCAATTAATCTAATTGACACCTCGTGAATCCTAATTATTGCCTCGTGAATCAACATCAGAATAATGATTCATAATCAGTTATGTCGTGTGACTTCTTCCCTTCTCGTAGTCTCTTACCAGCCTTCAGATTATAATCACTTATGTCGATTGAATGCAAAATTGCAAAGCACCCGACGAATGAGATAAAAACCATAAGGTTAGCTATAGATTTTTTTGTTTGTTTTTTTCCTCTGATTCTTTTGTTTCTCATTCTGATTTGATTTCTTATTCATGCTCCTTATAGTTTTTATTTATTTATTTTTTGATTTTTTTTGTGTATCTGTGTCTCAGATTGCTAGATTGCTGGAGACTAGACTATCAATTCTTTATAGATTCTACCTACTTTTCATATTTTTTACTTAACAAGATAATTTCTTTGTAGATATCTGATTCAGAACTCAAAATTTTAAACTCAATCCTAATTTTTCTGATTTTTAGTGTTGTTTCTAATTTTATTTTGTATTCACATTCCCGATTCCTGGTCCTGGTATCTAATCAAATATTGAAAGCTTATACTTTTTTTTTCTCAGATTTCTTGAGACTTAACTTTATATCTTCTATCTACTCTTTAGATTTTTTTTACTTAAGAAGGTAATATATTTATTGATATATGATTCAGAATTCAAAACTTTAAATCCAGTTTTAAATTCAGATGTTTGATTGTTTGTATTTGATTTTATTTTGTAGCTGCACCTTGATTTACATTAAATATGATATTAGGCTTCTACAACTTTAAGATATAAATCATATATCAAAAATCAGATGTAATCTTTTCCCATAAGTAGATAGTGTTTACCTATTGACAACCTACAATGTTTTCCAAAAAACAATTATTTAGAAGCCAAAAAACGAAGAAACGAAATATTTATGATGCCTTCAATCAAACTTATAAAGGATATATACATAATTTTTTTAAACCATCGAGTTCATCTAGTTTGAATGAAAATGATACTAGTTTGAATGCAGAAAAACTAATTTGAATTAAAATGATAGTAATTTCTCTTTTAGGTAATGTTGTGGTCATATTTATGTTTCTAATATTAATAGTGATTTTGTGGACTTTGTAACGACATGTTTATTTTTAAATTAAATTAAATTTTATTTATTATTCTGAGGGCCATTTTTTCTTTTTTTGCCCTGGGCCCACAATACATTTGGACCGGCCCTGAATACTAGTTGTGAGACCCGTATAATATACGGGTTGATTAAAACAAAATGTTAAGTACGAACGATTAAATAGAAATTTTATTTGAATTTGAAATTGAAATAAGTGAAAACTATGAGAAAAAAACATGCAAAGAATAAATTAATTAAAATTATGTGTCTAGTGTGTACTAAACGGATTAATTATAACAAAATATTAAACATAAAGGTTTAAACTGTAAATTTATTTGGAATTGAATTTGAAATTTAAAATTTAAAATTTAAAATTTGATAGTCATTATATTATGGTAGGTTTAATTTATGGAAAGTAAATTAATGATATATTGAAAATGAAAATTAAAGTAATGACAAGTGGAAAATAAATATATATCAGATTATGACAAAATGACATGTGGCTAATCTTATGAAAGAAGGACATGTGGCAAAGTCATTTTCATTTATTATAGTAGACTAGTTGTGAGACCCGTATATTATACGAGTTGATTAAAACAAAATGTTAAGTACGAATGATTAAATAGAAATTTTGTTTGAATTTGAAATTGAAATAAGTGAAAATTATGAGAAAAAAACATGCAAAAAATAAATAAATTAAAATTATGTGTTTAGTGTGTATTAAACGGGTTAATGATAAGAAAACGTTAAACTTAAAGGTTTAAATTGTAATTTATTTGAAATTGAATTTGAAATTTAAAATTTAAAATTTAAAATTAATAGTCATTATGGTAGGTTTAATTTATGGAAACTAAATTAATTATATATTGAAAATGAAAATTAAAGTAATGACAAGTGGAAAATAAATATATTTCAAATTATGACAAAATGACATGTGGCTAATTCTATAAGAGAAGGACATGTGGCAAAGTCATTTTCATTTATTAGGGTAGATTTCCAACTACCACATTTTCCATATATATTAAAAAAAATTGCTAACAAATATTATAAGCTCTATTGGTTATCGAAAAGTTTGCATCTCGTTCTACATAGTAATGCCGCCAAAGCTCTAAAACATATATAGCACTGTTGCAAGCTATAAATCACGTCTCAAATAACTTTCTTCGTGGGCTTTTAATTGTCAAGAAGTGTAGGTGATAACCTTATTATGTTTGCGCGAACACATCCCAAACCTTGTTGAATGTGTCGCTAAAAATAGCAAAATCTTCATTCCCTCGAGTAAGGTAAGAATGGGACATATTCTTTAACACTTCGAAAGCTTTTTCTTGGTTCCCGGTTCAGTTATAAGTCACAACTCACACCTTTATGGGCCAAATCAATCACTAACAAAACGATTTAGAAAAATCTTTTATGAATCTTCGATGCTAGTCCTATTGAGATTCAAGATTAAAGATAATTATCATTTTGTTATATTTATCTTATTCATAGTAGTTATCTTGTATTTGCGTATGTTTAGGATTCTTGTTATGATCCTATTTAAATATTTCTTTGTAACCGGCTCAATCAATTAATTGGAATAAGAAATTAAATCGTTTTCTACCATTGGTGATGCATCAATGCCGCCACCGAGCAAGACCACCATAGACGTGTCGTCTCCATATTATCTCACTTCCTCCGATCATCCTGGATTGAACTGCGTTGGAGAAAATCTACTCCACGATGGAAATTACAGTGATTGGAAGAATGTGATGATCAATGCCCTCTTTGCCAAGAATAATATGGGGTTTGTCGATAACTCTTCCCATGCCAGAAGAGGGATCAGCTGACTTGATGAACTGGAAGCGATGCAATGCCATGGTGAGAGGATGGCTCCTTAGCGCAATGGAGAAGGAACTCAAACGTAGTGTTAAGTATGTTGTCACAACTCTTGACATATTGCTCGACCTTCAAGAAAGATTTGAAAGGGAGAATGTTCCAAGAGCATATGAACTAAGAAGAACGATCACAACCATCAGACAAGACAACATGACAATTTCATCGTACTACATGAAATTAAGATTCGTTTGGGATGAAGTGCAGTCAATTAATCCCTTACCATCATGTACCTGCCAAGGCTGTTCTTGCAATATCACAAAGGATAATCTTGAAGGCACGAGAAAAGGAGCGTTTGTATGACTTCTTGATGGGCCTCAATGAAGAATACGTATCCTTGAGAACTCAAATCCTAAGTACCGATCCATTACTCATATTAAACAGTGCATATCATATGCTCAATCAATATGAGCATCAAAGGAAGATTGGTGGATCTTGAGGATCAGTGGGCGAAGCAGCAGCCTTCTTCACCAACAATAAGAGTTCCTCTTCTAAAGTCGGTGCGAAAGGAACATAAGTGGAAGAAACGATGACAAATGGTGTTCACATTGCCAAAAGACAGGACATACGATTGAAGGATGTTTTGAGTTGGTTGGATATCCTGCTTGGTGGTCAAATAAACCAAACACATCCAAAGCTTAGCCAAATAAACCTCAACAACAACAAACTTGTGCAACAAATGTTAATGGAGAAACTTCACAGCAAGCTCCATCTCTCACAAAAGAAGATTATGAGAAGCTAATACAATTGTTGAAATCAAATGAGAAAAGAAACAGTCAAGCAGCGAACATGACTGGTAAGGTTGAAAGTTTACATAATTGGATTATTGACTCCGGAGCCAATGATCATATAACTTACCTTGCAGAATTATCAAAATCCATGATGAAAATTAATTCCTATGTTACTATACCCAATGGGAAACCAATGGGAAACTAGTAACAATTAGAGGAATTGGCGACATACAAATATCAAAAAATATTATATTGAAAAATGTGCTAAATGTGCCAGATTTTAATTGTAACTTACTTTCACTTAGCAAAATAACCCATGATTTGGGTTGCTCATTAACCTTTTTACATGACTTGTGTTACATACAAGACTTACGTTCGAAGAATGTGAGTGGGATGGGTAAGGAGCGTGATGGAATTTACTACTTGGAACTGGTCGAAAAGAAGAAAGCAGCAATGATGGTTCTAAAGAAATATGATGTTTGGCATAGAAGACTTGGGCACACTTCAGAGGGAGTTCTTCGTAAGATACAACAATTAGGAAACATAGGTACTTGCAGTTAGTTTTGTGATTCTTGTATTCGGGCAAAACAAAGTAAACTCCCTTTTCCAATAATGTAATTCCCGTGTTTCTAGGCTAAGTATTAATATTATGATGTAATAGTTAGGGTCAACAATTGTAACCTATTTTGAAGTAATGAAGAGGAATTACTTGAGTATTATGTGATTTATGTGCAATATACGTGCTTATAACGATATAATAAAATAATAATAATAATAATATATGTAAAAAAAATAAGAATAATAGATAGACACGATATATATGAAGAAAGTTGAAGTAGTCGTAACAAGTATTTCAGAGATATAAGGAACGCTGCAATCCGACCTATAACAAAGAAGTTATGACCCGTCGAAGTTTGCGACAAAACCGGCACGACACCGAGAATCGTAAAAAGTGAATTTTTGATAAGCTACTTTTTAGCCTTGGTAACTTAAATAAAAGTTGTAGTATACGTTAATGAAACATCCCAAAAATACGGTCTAAAATTTTCATTTTTAATTATTAATAAAACCATAGTTATCAAACCATTCCATCAAAACACGAGTAAAAACATTTCAAAACATTATTATCACAGTTTTCAAATCAAAACATCATGGTAACATCCCAGGCTAAACAACATGGTGTGTGCAATGCAGTCATGTTGAACCCTTCTCTTTGTAACTGGAAGTATCTGAAACCAAAACTGAAAATTGTATGTACGAAGCTTAGTGAGTCTCCCCAAGCTACCACATATCATACACATAATCACATAATCACATAAGCTGGGCCCCCGCCTGGCATCGAACAAAGTCCGGCATCAGGCCCGACCTGGAATCGAGCCCCGCTCGGTATACAGATCTGTTTGTACCAGGCCCCGCCTGTCTCCGGGCCCCGCCCGCTATACACATACAATCAATAACATATAATCATGCTAGTACATAAAAATCATACACCACACTATATATTCTAGTCTTAAGGCCTCACATATCATGGGCCCCGCCCCTACTATGCTAATGGTGAGATATGGAACCTCGTCCACTCTCAGCTAGTAATGAGATACAGGACCCCACCAACACTCACCTCCCTATCAGGCATATACAAGTATCAAAAAGACAACAAGTATAACTAAACATGCATTCCTTCATCGGGTACCACCCGACCTCGAACCGTAGCTCGGAAACATACATGTAAGCATTCCTCCGGCCCTGCCCGGCATCAGACTGAAATCCGGAAGCATACAAACATTCCTCGGGCTTTCCCCGACATAGTAATGAATTTCGGAAACATACTAACATACATAAACGAGCCATCATTGGTGCCTTCGACTTGTCCCTACAATAGAAAACTCACCTCACAAAGCTGAATGATGAACCTCCCGGATAATCCTCTGGCTGCTAGCTGGCAGATCCCTGAATTGCTGATCTCTTAACTCCCTAAGCTATCATCACCAAAACAACACTTAGTCAAAACCAATAATCCTTATTAGGGTAAAATGACCATTTCACCCCTGATCTAATTTGGTCCATGTCTAAGGACCAAAACCATACATAAAAGGCCCAACACTAGGTAGACTTCCCAAGCCTACTAATGGCCCAATTTTCGAATTTGGGCCAAACTCTTCATGTAGCCATTCCATACTTCATAATCCTCTCGGGTCAACCTTGGTCAAGGTCAAGTCAAAGTCAAAGTCAAAGTCAACACTCCGAGTTGACTCAACTCGTCGAGTCATCCCCCTGACTCGTCGAGTTCCCTTGCTACTCATAGTCGTGATAAAGCAAGTCAACTCGTCGAGTCCCTCCTCAGACTCGTCGAGTTCTACGCTTTACATAATCGGGACAAATCGACTCAACTTGTCGAGTCCTTCTATGGACTCGTCGAGTTCTTCAATCTGTTGCTTCATCTTAATGGATTAAGCCCCTATTCTTCATATTTGAGCTTCATACTTCACATATATACTAAGAATGTCCTTTTAAGGGTAAAGTTTCCAACTTTACCTGTTAATACACTTACTTAATGGGTTTCGCTCAAACCCTAAATATTTAGGACCTAGATCTTGGTCCACAAGCCATAAATACTCCAAGCTAAAGCATACGAACCGAGATCTAGACCCTAAACACTACATGAACACGTAAAGCTTCCACCTTTCTCTCCATGCATGGCCTTTTGGAGCTTAAAAGGCCAAAATGACATCTTATAGCTTGCATGGGGCTTCAATGGCCATAATGTTTACACCTTTATGCAATGAAATACTTCCATAGTTCCAGATCTAATGGTATACTCACTTGGGATGTCCATTTCCAAAAGGTCAAGCTTCTTTGACCAAAAACCCAATAAAATGATGATAAGAAGATCTAAGAAGTTACTAATCAAGTTTGGGACTTGCTTACTAGAAAATGATGAGAATGCAATGATGTCTATGGATCTACTAGCTTCTTCTTGAATCCCCAAGCTTATTCTTCCTTCACAAGCTCCAAACACACAAGATTCACTCAACAATATCTCACAAGCTCACATAAAGCATTAGGGTTTCGTGATTTAGGGTTTGGGACTTGGAGGCTGGAAATGAGGCCATCATGTGGGGATTAGGATGCTTAAATAGGGTGCAAAATCTTGGATCTAAGGTTTACCAAACCCCATCCATCTCTTCGAATTGATCCCCTCCAACTTGTCAAGTTGGTCTTCCAAAAACACGCGTGACAACATTCCTACTCGTCGAGTTCTCGCCATTGAACTCGACGAGTTTCCTTCTTATTTGGAGATTTTCTTTCCTCAATTGGCCTTCTGGTTTTCAAGTGTTATACTTAAACCAAGAATGTACATAAAAAGAACGTCCAAATCTAACTTCGTTTGAGGAAGTTATGATTTTTCTAAGATTTAGCATAGTTGTGCACAGCCTGGAAATCGAATTTTAGGTCGTTCAATTTCTAGCCGACACAACCTAAATGAGGATTTAAGATGTCATTAATAGGAACTAAACGATATAAAGACAGACGAAAACGGACATCAGATGACAAAGTTGAGTTTTTAATGGACTTTAACTGTCTAAGTCTGTTAAAATATAACTTTAAAATTCAAGTCAAAATTAGCCGACTGAGTCTAAACGAAAGTTGTAGATCTCCCTGATTCCTACGTATGGATATAAAGAACGTCAAAAATGGAGCTCGTATGCGAAAGTTACGGATTTTAGAAAACAGTTAGTTTTTTAAGTAATCTATGAGTGACACGTGACACAATCCTGACCGTTGCTTCTTCCCCACACCTTGCCACCAGATGGTGACATTTGGCACCTCAACACGACGTGTTGGGACTCAAAACACGCCGTGTTGCACCATTTCTCAGCCTATAAATAGGGGCGCAAATCTCTCATTTCTTCACACCATTCTTGTCCCATTCTCTCCCAATACCACCAAACCCCCTCTCCCATTCCCTAGCACTTCCAAAGTGTTTGAGGCGAGTCTCGGAGCGCCAGAAGGCTCCGAGAAGAAGAGCTTACAACACGTAAGTTCTGCCCCCATAGAGCCTAGTTCCTAGCTAAATCGCATTGTATGTGAGTTATGCTTACCCTAATTTAAGTATAGTTTATGTTTAGGTTCATTATCGTTATTATGAACCTATAAAAAGTATATGTGCTACGTATTATAAAATATAAAGTGTTATTATAATACCTTTTAATTGCTCGCAGTACGGGGAATCTGGTTTGAAGGGCCGCATATGGTTGTTGGATTTCAGAACAGCTTTAATGCCAAAATGGTCCTACCCTCCGATGTTTCATGTCTGGCCCCTGTCTGTACATAGTAGTTGAAAAGTATTGTTTAACACTTATATAATACAAGAAAAACAATATTACCTAGACTAATAATTAGTTGCAACAAATATTATACTAAGATCTAGTGATAATGATACTAGGTTTCGTCAAAGGAAAATAAAATTGTTAGAAGCGAAGCACTGTCCGAGTTCGGAGTCATCACTTTAACAAGTGAGTGCATAGTTGCTTTCATCTTACACATAGATATGCAGTATTTAATATAAATTACATGCTATGTGTGCATATTATATGTGTTCTTGATATCTATGTTGGATGAACAAAATATACATGTTTTATTCGATTTAAACTGTATATATGTATTTTATACCTATAATTATGATGGGTAAAGAAGGGTAGATGATATAGATGATGAAATAAATGATGAGAGGCCTCGATGTTTAAGTTGATCTAGTCATCTAGTGGAGTATAGATGACGACCACCGACTATTCTAGACAGTCTAATGGAACGCTGGCAGGCTCGCAACTTGTAGGTGTTTATTTGAACTACGTGTTAACCAAGTGTACTCTATCCCCTCATGGTTTCCTTATTTGACATATATTTTTGAGGAATCCCCTAAGCAGTGTCGTCATCCTGATGAAAATCCTTAGGCTAGGTACCTTGAATTAGATGCTTTAGGGACAGAAAGTGAGGTTAACGGGAATGGGTAATCAGGTTGATTGATTTGATGAAATTAATAAACTTAATTATTGTGGGTTGAAAGCCCTATGTGCTCACCAGGCTCCCAAGCCTGACCAATTCAGTTTCTTTTATTATAGGTAGTGGCACAAGAGCATAGACGTGATGATCTGATGATAGATTATGGATTATAGGCCAGTAGAAATAAATAGAATGTTGTAAGGCCTATGTTGTTTTGTGTTTATGCTTTTGATCTATATTGACAATGACATACCAAGGTTTTAATTTAATGAAAATACATTTCTTCAGAAATGCTTTGATAAATTCTTTATCATATTTTTGGGAACAAATTCCGCAACATTTTCTTCAAAAAGGTACTCTGATTTTTAAATAAAGCATAAACAAATCGTTTTTTTCTGGCTATGAAATTGGGGATGTCACAGTTGGTATCAGAGCATTAGTGTAAGCAAGCTAGGAATTTTTAGGATTTCTAGACTTAAGCTGTAACAGCCGGAAACCAGAATGCCAATTAAGGAAATAAAACCTCCACTCAAGAAAGCAACTCGTAAGGTTGAATGGCGAAAACTCAACAAGTAGGAATTCTGTCACGCGTATTTTTGGAGGATCAACTCGACGAGTTGGGCGAGGTTTGGAAAACCCTAGATCCGGGATTTTTTTCACCCAATTTAAACACTTTATGACTTAGGGTTTGACCTCATTTCCAGCCTCCATCGTCCAAACCCTAGATCTCGAAAACCTTAATGCTTGTGAGCCACTTTTGAGAGAAATTTTGTGTGTTGAAGCTTGTGGAAGAAGGAGAGGCTTAAGGACTCATGGAGGAGATTATAGATCCAACAACTTCATTCCATCCTCATCATTTTCTGGTAAGCAAGTCTCAAAGTTGCTTAATAACCTATTAGATATATTCTTCTTCATTTTTATTGGGTTTTTTTTTGTCCAAGTAGCATGTTCCTTGAGAAATGGACATCCTAAGTTAGTACTGTTGGGTTTTGAGCACTATAACACTTCTATGGTGCACATGCAAACCTAAATGCTTCAGATCTATGTTTTCTCTAATTATACATGCATTTTGTTTTTCCAAAGCATTCTCCCTATCTAGCATACAATTGAAGCTATATAATATAAAACTTTAGTTTGGATGCTTACCTATTGAGTAGGGTAGAATTCTTGACCTTTGAAAGCTTTAGCACCTCAAGTGTGATGCCTTTATTGGTTCACAAATACCAAAATGCAAAAGGAGGCTTGATAGAATAAGTTGGTTATCTCCAAGATATAGTTTAGTTGATTTTGGCTCCAGAGGAGTTCTATTTATAGTGTTGCACATGCTAGGGTTACACTTTGCAAACCCTAATAACCCATGACTTTCAACATTCTCATGCTCCATGGGTTTAGCCGTCATGGACTAGTTTAGCCCACCTACATAATCATGGATCATTGGCCCATACTATAAGAATGATTGATTTACATAATCAGTCCCCCCTATATTTAATTAGTCTCTTTTGATCATAAAATTAATTCCAAATTAATTCTTGATCAATACTAATTAAATAATATGATTTCATATTAATATATTATACTTATAATATATTAATAAACCATAAACAACCTTATTCTCAAAATCCATCCTATCAAGTTGCACTGGTGAAGGCAACCCAAAAAGGACCATGCTACAATCGGGTCAAGTACATCCCAGTTATAGTTATGGGCTTAGACACCTAATCCAACAGTCCCTCACTTGGATAAGTCTAGTAACTATAACTGCCAATATGACTTCGGGATCTGACTTAGCAATCGTAATCTTTCAAAAGCCGCAGTCAACTCTAACCCAGTCAGTGACACATCCTTTAGATAAGGGATCATATAATCCTCTGTTCACAGAAGATCTCCATAGGCTCCTTTATGGAAGGAATAACTCCAAGGTCTCCGATGAAGTTTTTCAACCATATCGCATCCTTTGCTGCTTCACTTGCTGATATGTACTCTGATTCACACGTTTAATCAGCTACAGTCTCCTGCTTGGAACTTTTCCATGTCACTGTTCCTCCATTCAGGGTAAACACCCAACTCGAATGAGAGTGGAAATTATCTCTGTCAGTTTGAAAGCTAGTGTCACTATACCTTATCACTCTCAAGTCATCACTCCCACCAAGGGTAAGGACCCAATCTTTACTCCTCAGTAGGTACTTAAGAATGTTCTTAACTGTAGTCCGATGAGCTTTACCAGGGTTCCCTTGATATCTATTGACCTTGCTCAAAGCAAAGGACACATCAGGACGAGTACAAGTCATAGCATACATGATCGAACCAACTGCAGAAGCATATGGTATATGACTCATTTATGCTATCTCAGCCTTTGTACTTGGACTCTGAGTCTTACTCGGTTTGGTATTGCTTAGGATAGGTAGGTTACCTTTCTTGGAGTTCTCTATGCTGAAACGTTTCAACACCTTGTCCAAGTAGGTACTTTGACTAAGTCCTATTAGTTTTATACTCCTGTTTCTCAATATCCTTATCCCTAGGATATAGGCAGCTTCTCCGAGGTCCTTCATAGCGAAACACTTCCCAAGCCAGGACTTAACCTCCTGCAAGGTTGGGATGTCATTTCCTATGAGTAGTATGTCATCTACATACAATACTAGAAAGCTCACTATACTCCTACTAGCTTTGACATATACACAAGACTCATCCTCGCTTCTCGAAAATCCAAACTCTTTAACTTTCTCATCGAAACAAAGATTTCATCTGCGAGATGCTTGTTTCAGTCCATAAATGGATTTCTCAAGCTTACACACTTTATTAGGGTATTTTGCATTGACAAAACCCTCTGGATGACTCATGTAAACATCTTCAACCAATTTTCCATTAAGTAAAGCGGTTTTGACATCCATTTGCCATATTTCATAGTCGTGAAATGCAACGATGGACAACATAACCCTTATAGATTTATTCTTCGCTACTAGTGAGAAGGTCTCATCATAGTCAACTCCCGGAGTTTGAGTAAAGCCCTTCGTAACCAATCGCGCCTTATATGTGTGTACATTCCCATCCATGTCAGTCTTCTTCTTGAAGATCCATTTGCACACGAATGTCTTTCGACCCGGTACATTGTCAACCAAGTTCCAAACTTGATTCTCATACATTGACTGAATCTCGTTGTCCATAGCCTCTTTCCATTTAGCAGACTTGAGGCCTGCCATGGCTTCCTTGTAGTTGTTAGGTTCATCTAGATTTACCAGTGTGCTATCACTGATAAATGTATCACCTTCTACAGTAATATGGGAACCATAAAACTCAGGTGGAACTCTAACTCTACTGGAACGCCACAGAGGTACGGACTCGTCAATTGGCTCAGCTAGGGTTTCCTCCTCGGGTTGAGTACTAGTGTTTGATGTTCCTTCACTGCTTGAATCTTGAAGCTCTTCAAGGTCAATTTGCCTCCCACTGTCCCCTTGGTATATGAGTTCTCTCTCACGAAAGACTCATCTCCTCGCGACAAAGACAACATTGTCACTCGGTCTGTAGAAGAGATATCCAAAGGAATTTTGCGGGTAGCCGATGAAAATACATCGCTCACTCTGAGGTTCAAGCTTGTCATGAGTCTCGCGTCTCATGAAAGCCTCGCAACCCCAAACCTTGATGTGGTCTAATTTGGGAACCTTCCTAGTCCACATCTCATGAGGTGTTTTGGAAACCTTTTCGGTAGGGACTAGATTAAGGATATGGGCGGTAGTCTCTAAGGCATACCCCCATAATGAGATAGGTAACGAAGCTCGACTCATCATGGAACGAACCATGTCTAGCAAGGTTCTATTGTGCCTTTCAGCCACACCATTAAGCGGTTGTGTCCTAGGTGGCATCAATTGTGAAACAATTCCACATTCCTTAAGATAGTGAAGGAACTCGATACTAAGATACTCTCATCCTCGATTGGATCGCATGCAGCATGTTTATCTTCCTGCCCAATTGATTCTCCACTTCTTGCTTAAACTCTTTGAACTTTTCAAAGGTTTCTGACTTATGCTTGATTAAGTAGACATAGCCATATCTACTGTAATCATCAGTAAAAGTCACATAGAAGCGATTAGCATCCATTGTGGCGGTTCTGAATGGTCCACACACATCAGTGTGTATGAGATCCAACTCACCTTCACCCATTTCACAAGTACCAGTGAAGGGTGACTTGGTCATCTTTCCAAGTAAACAAGATTCGCAAGTATCATCCGACTTTAAGTCGAATGACTCCAAAACTCCATCCTTTTGGAGTTAGGCTATGCGCTTCTTGTTGACATGTGCAAGACGACAGTTCCACAAACATGCTTTATCCAAATCATTGGAAGAATCAATGTGTAACACATTATTTCCTAGGTGATCTACATCATTCACAGTTTCATACACACCATTGCAAGGTAATGCTTCAAAATAAAATACACCATTGTAATAAGCATTAATAGTACCAACTTCATTATTAAACGAAAAGGTAAAACCTTGTTTGTACAAACTATGAAAGGAAATAATATTTCTCGCCATATCGGAAAAGTAACAACAATTATTCAAATCTAAATTTAAACCATTACTAAGCAATAAAGAATAAACTCCAATCTTTGTTACATGCGACATTTTCCTATTTCCCATGATTAAGTTTATCTTCCCTTGCTCCGTATCCCTACATCTTTTTAGTCCCTGCAAATCAGAACAAATGTGAAATCCACTACCTGTATCAAGGACCATGGAGGCAATGATCTTATACCTCTCCTGCCGAGCACTTTGATGGTATCTTTCCATCAAATCATGATACATGTCATAGGGATAGTAGTCCTCATAGGACTTCTGTAGCTTTGCAGACAAGGTTGCAATCACAAGACACAACACCTTTGTCACATCCCTCTCATGAGTAGTGTGTTCAACGGTTTTTTCAGGAGTAGCAATGGTTACATCAATCTCCTTAAGCTCTTTATCTAGGACATATTCTTTGTCCTCATAGCGAATAGCCATTCTGATGTTTCGAATCAAATCATTGAAGTTCGAGCCATCGAAAATAACCCTCCCACATAGGTTCATGAGGGAGAAAGAGCCTGAAGGAATTGGTATGGAAGCATTGTTTGGGATAGACATCTAAAAAGAAGAAGAACAAAGTTTAGATTAGATGATAATCCTTAATATTACACCCAATATGAAATATTAAGGCTACGACCCAACACAATATTCTACAATTGCAAAAAGGGATGACGTAATTCAATTGTAAAATATTTGAAGGTAGGTAAATGACGATTTACCAATTTCCACCATGAAAAACGAAATAGATTATTTAGTTTTAATTGGTTTGAAATTCCTAGATCTTTGAGATCCACTAAACTTTTCAATGGCATGTTTAAATCTCGGTGTGCCCTTGAAGTTTTTGACTAGGATGCCGAGGATCACAAACATGGTGTGAGTAACCATGCAAATTAGCTTGGTACACCCAATGTTACAGATCACCTAATCAATGTACTGGTTAACAACACATGCTCCATTGATCTATGATAAACACCAAGTTACCCTTTGCCACACATTGTCAGTTCCGGATTACTGTGTCGGTTAACCACACACGCTCCACTAATGACTTAACAAAGGTGTCAAGTGCAATTTCATGGATTAGTACCATTTTCACATTTTTCCTAAAGTAAATAAGATTGAGAATTTAATAAAAGTTTAGTTACTTTATATTTATCATTATACTTTTAATTAGGGGTGAGCATAATAACCGAAAAACTGAACCAAAACCAAATTAACCGATATAACCGAACCATTTTAAAAACCGTTGGTTCAGTTTTTAATATTTGTTAACTGATAACTAACGGTTCGGTTATGGTTTATAAGTTAACTGAACCATTATTAACCGAACCGCTAAAGTTATATTTTAATATATAAAAATTATAAATTATATATAAAATAATATAGTCAAACTTAATTAAGATCCATTAAAAATTTTGAAAATATAACCCATTGATCCCCATTTCAAGAGACAAACAAGCAATCAAACCATCAAATGTTGATCACGTAGACACACACAATCTTCTAATCATGCATTTGGTTAGATTATTGATTAATGTTGTAATTCCTAATCAGCTAATTCTACAATTTGTAAACATTATTCATACATAGTTTAATCTTCACACTCATAATCGTAATCGAAGGATTCTCACACCGTTAATCCTAATCAAAGATTGTTTTGACTTGACTTTATAATCAAGACTTCTATGTAAGTTAACTTTGGTTCTTCTTGACTCGGTGATATATTAAGAATGTATTTTTTTGAATTTTTTTGGCTTTTTTTATTTACTGTTTTTGACTTAATCACACTGAATGTATATGAGTGATTGACTTTTTTTTTATCCAATAACACATAATATGAATGTTTGGCTCTTTTATTTTATAGTTTTTAATTTAATCGTATTGAACATGTATGAATGTTTGACTTTATTTTAATATTAATATCAATTATCCAGTGTTGCAGAAATCGGTCTAATCGGCCGATTAATCGCTAATCGGACCTCCACCGATGAGATTTATTGCTAATCGGTCACTATAATCGGGTTTGGTCAATACAGGTCAAAGTCGGACTTAATCGGACCTTATCGGGCCTAATCGGACCTACTCGGGTTTGGTCAACGCAGGTCAAAATCGGGCCTAATCGGACCTAATCGGCCCTAATCGCCGATTAATCGCTTTTTTGTAGGATTAATATTAGATTTATAATTTTTTGAATAATTTTCTTAATAATTAATGGTCCCCGATTAATCTTCCGATGAATCCCCGCCTAGCCGATTAATCCCTAATCGCTAGTCCACCGATTAGCGATTTCTGCAACCATGCAATTATCAATATATGAAATTATTAATGTCAATTTTTTTAACGTTTTATATTTTTATTGAATGTTTTTGATTTTGAATGTGACTATGTGTTATTTCACTCTAAGTATTAAAGGTACACATTTTATTCTATTTCCATATGCCAGGTTACAAACATTGGCGTTGAGGACTTTTTGGTATTCTATTTTCATTTTTTATGCCAATATACTTTCGTCATTTATATTATTTTGAACATTATGGTTAACCAATATTAACCATTAACCAAAACCACTAACCGATATAAACCATTAAACAGAACCAATATTAACTATACATAATGGCTACCAAAATGCATTAACCAATCATAATGGTTATGGTTCGAGTTTAACCAATAACCGAACCAAACTACCCCATACTAGGGATGAAAATGGATCCAACCCCGGATCGTTGGACCCGGACTCAGAAAAACAAGAACCCAGAATTGACGGATTATGACCCGATAACCGGACCGGTATACGGGAACCTGTTATGATTCGGTTCCGGGTATCGAACCGGGTAAAGTGGGTATGGAACCGGTTGGAACTAGAATTTGAACATTGGAACTGGAATAAGAAAACTTCCAAAAATACCCCTGCTCTTATTTGCAATTTCTGCAACGTTACATTATTACTTCTTAAAAATTGTTCAGAATCTTAATTGAGTATTGAATATGTATAAACTTGTAATTGCTACATCAAGAAGAGTGAACGTAAATTTAATATACATGTAATTGTTCAAAATCAGATTGCTTATCAACTTTAAATTTAATATACATGTAATTACTACATCAAGAAGAGTGAACGTAAAGGATTTGTTGACAAACTTCATAACACATGAAATCATAACACTGTGATTCCCGCATGTTAACATAAATCTTGAAACCCACTAAAAACACAAACTTCATAACACGTGAAATCAAAATTCTTGACAACTTACTTGTGTATCTTCATTGTTATCTACCCAATTGTCCACCATTGCTCTTTAATTGAGTGTAGGAGATTGATTTAAAGTTCACTTGGGAATAAATGGAAGAAAAATTAAATCGAGTCATTGAATGGAAGTTCAATTGAGATTGATTTGAAGCACAAGACAAGAATGAATGGAAGAAAAATTGAATGGATTTGTTGATTGTCTTCGTCGATCACAGAGAAGGCTAAAAAATGATTTGTTGATGTTTTGATGATTGTCGTCGTCGCGCAAGTACAACGCGGAAAAGAAAAGCAAGACTAGTCGTATTCCGGTTCTTGATTCTATACCGGTTCCTTGGATATTAAACCTAAACCGGTTCTTTGGCCCACTAAACTCGGACCTGGTCCATTAAACCCGGTTCCGGGTTTTTAAACAAAACCAGTTCAAAAACCCGGGTTAACCGGACCCGTTGGACTCATACCCGAAATACCCGAAACCCGGATAAGAGTAATTTTGAAACCCAATGCTCGGACCGTTTAAGCATTTTCCGATTATACCGGTTTCGGTTTTGATTCTGGTCCGATTCCGATTCCGGTCCAGTTTTCCGGTTTTATAACTCATCCCTACCCCATACACACCCCTACTTTTAATGAGGGAGAATTAGTGTCCTGTCCTACCCGTTCGACTAATGACCCTCCACCAGTCAAGGAAGCGGTGGGTAAGAGTGGACACCCATTAAACCACCATTTTATAGGCAGTAACCTTATACCCCTCTTATAAACCGGCTTCGTGAATGAGGCCTACTAATGGTAAGACTGACTTGTTCTTTTATATATATATATATATATATATATATATATATATATATATATATATATTAAACTTATAATATTATAAAGTATAAGGGTTGAATTTTAACTTTTAAAACTCTAATGTTTGGAATTAAAGTTTCATTTAATGAGACTTTGCAAATTCTAAAACTTGAGGGAAAGTTTTGAAACTTGTCAAAACTCTTCACATTCATAACCTATGAGTTTAATTTGATTTTAATGAAGAGACCTTTCATTTTCCATAACTTGAGTACAAGTTATGGAGGTCGTTAAACATCAATTAGATCATTTTTTCTAACAACTTAATTATCACATAAATCATGATCTAACTAAACTCATAATCAAGACAATTTCAAATCAACAACTTTAAAAGCAACTTTGTTTATCATATAAAACAACAATTATTTTAAAAAACTTTGACAATTATCTTGTGGTTTGAGGAGTACAAGCACTACCATATCATAAAAAAAAACATTTGCAATGATCCAAAATAGTTTGTGGTAGTGTTCCTAATCCAAACCAAACCAAGAAACTCGAAATTCTGCAAACAAGTCCTTCAGCTCGTCGAGTGCATGAACTGACTCACCGAGTTGCTCTGTTTACTGAGTGGACTCATCGAGTCTGTTCATGTACTCGGCGAGTTCACCAGTCAGAGGCAAAATTTTCAACTTTTTCAGCTTTGAAAAACTAGTAAACATCAAATATAATAGAAAACAATCATAGGCTCTGATACCCCTATTGGGTTTTGAGCACTATAACACTCATATGGTGCACATGCAACCCTAAATGCTTTGGATCTATGTTTTCTCTAATTATACATGCATTTTTTTCCAAATCATTCTCCCTATCTATCATACAATTGAAGCTATATAATATAAAACTTTAGTTTGGATGCTTACATCTTGAGTAGGGTAGAGTTCTTGACCTTTGAAAGCTTTAGCACCTCAAGTGTGATGACTCTATTGGTTCACAAACACCAATATGCAAAAGGAGGCTTGAGAGAATAAGTTGGTTATCTCCAGGATATGGTGTAGCCGATTTTGGCTCTAGAGGGGTTCTATTTATAGTGTTGTTGTAACTAGGCCTATCAAATCGGGCCGTCGTGTCATGTTTTTGTCTGACACGACACGACACGACAATGTTTTTTGTAACACGGACACTATACGACACGACACGACACGATGTCGTGTTTTTTTTCACTAACACGAAAACGAACCAATTAAAAATGACAACATGACATGACACGACAAAGATTATATTACATAAATATTATTTTATTTAATTCATATTTAATCATATATAACACGATAAAAACAACAAACACGACAAACACATGCTCAATCGTGTCAACTTCGTGTGGATTTCTAAACACGAACACGACACGACACGACGTCGTGTTTTTTATACTTGACACGAACACGACATGAAAACGAATTCAAATTTTGATTTCGTCCCGATTTCGTTTCGTGTCGTGTATTTTTGTCGTGTCGTGTCAAAAATTGACACCCCTAGCTATAACATCCCATTTTTCTAGTAGCTTCAGATTCATCCCTCGGATTTTAATTAGGTCATTCTGGCCCTTGATTTAGAATGAAGTGACAAAAGGAGGCCCTAGTGGCAAAATAGTAACTTTAGAGACTTAAGTAGTACGTCGGGCGTACATGTGGTACGCTAAGCGTACAATGGTGCGCCCTAGTACGTTGGGCGTACGCATGTGTACGTTGGGCGTACGCGTGCCAGGATGGAACCCTAACATTTAGGGTTTGTGGAGTATTTAAGCACCTTATGGTCTATACCCTCTCATCTCTTTTAGCCTACACACCTCCATCAGCCGTCTTGAGAGAACCCTAGCCTCCTAGTGACCATTCTTAAACTTATAAGTGTGTTTTTGGTGCCTTCAAGAAGGAGCTTGTGCATCAAGGAGCCAAGGAGGGAAGATTGGCTTGTGAATCTTGGTTCATCATCTGTTTTGGAAGCTCCAGAAGGTAAAAAGCTTGGAACTTTATGCTTGCATGAGATAGATCTAGTCATTCTAGCTTTATGGAAGCATTCTTGTCCTAAAAATCTCAAAATGATGCATGTTATGTTTTGGACGAAATGGGTTGTCCTTTCAGACCCTTGTTGAGGTCTTAAGTGGTAAAAATGAGGTCCCAATGGCTTAAGATGTCCCATGCATGTAGTAGAAAGGTCTTAATGGATTTAGACCTGGGATTAAGAGCTTTCTGGATGTCCCAAGTGATAAAGTTTGAGACTTTATGGTTCCCAGACACTTTTGGTTGATGGATCTGAAATATGGGCTTAAGTGCTTAAGTCATTAAGCACTTAGGAGAGTTTTGGTTCAGTCGCGATTACGCCCCTCGTAAATCCAGTACGCCCAACATATTGGGTCAACCACCCTGATGGTAGTCAACATCGGGAAAGTACGCCCAGCGTACCAGAGGAGTACACCCCACGTACTTCCTCTGTTGGGCTTGTATCACTTGGGCTTCGGGTTTTGGGCTGTGTTTGGACTAGATGGTCTTGGGCTTTGCTGGACTCTTTGAATAATTGGATTTGGGCAAAGTTTTGATAATGGATCTTGGATTGAGGCCCAATTAGGGAGTTGGGCCCAATTTTGTAAATTGGGCCAATAATGGGCTCTGCATAAGGACTTGGTATTGGGCTTTGGCCCAATAAAGAGAATGGACTTAATGAGTTGTGTGAACCCTTAGTCAATATTATTATGTTGTGTAATCACTTGGTTTTATTATATGGATAGTTCGGGATCATTGGTGAGGCGGCGATTCGGGAGTTCGACTCTTCAGTTCGGATCTGACATTGCGAGGTGAGTTATGCTCACTATACTCAAGGGTCTAAAGCACCAAGGTCGGCTCTTTTCGGATTGTTATCCTGATATGTTATATGCTGCTATGATCTGTTAGATCGGTATCCTGGTAGATAGGATGATATATGTTGTTATGATCTATTAGCTCGGTATCCTGGTAGATAGGATGGCTATATGCTGGTATGATCTGGTTTATCGGTAACCTGGTAAGTAGGATGGTTATATGTTGGTATGATATGTTAGCTCGGTATACTGGTAGATAGGATGGTTATATGTTGGTATGATCTGTTAGATCAGTATCCTGGTAGATAGGATGGTCATATGCTAGTATGATCTGTTAGATCGGTATCCGGGTAGATAAGATGGTTATCTGTTAGTATGATCTGTTAGATCGATATCCTGGTAGATCGGATGTGGCTATGCTTAGTGACCTATAGTTCGGTCTAACTGTCTGTATGCTGGTAGGATATTACCTGTTATATATGCACATGATTGATTGGTAGTTGAGGGTATTCCATCACGAGGATGATAGGACCCTAGTATGTTGTCTTTATAGACTGATATATGATTATCTAATATAGGTGCACATGTTTGATTGGTTATGTTGGCATTCCAACCCGATGGTTGAGGTCCTCGGGTATTCTAACCCGATGGTTGATTGGACCCATAGTATGTTGGCATTCCAACCCGATGGTTGAGGGCCCGGGGTATTCCATCCTAATGGATGATTGGACCCATTGATGGGTTTTAGTCATAAGACATCCTATGTGCTCATACAAACCCTAAAGCTCGGATCTAGGTTTCTCTATTGTACATACTTTGAATCCAAGACTTAGAACCCTAATACTAGCATATGGAAATCAGAACTCACATGTAAATAGGTTTAAGAACATACCTTGATTGTTATATAGCAATAACAATCCAATTCCTCCTTGAATTGACCTTGGAAAGCAGAGAGTCACAAGTGTCACTCCTCTAATGGCTTACAAACACCATAAGCAAGTGGAGAAGGTATAAGGAGAGAGGAGGTAGGTTAGAATTCGTATTTAGGACCTCTTGGGAAGGGATACACGAATTCATGACCTTGGGGTTGTTTATATAGGTGTAGAGATAGGGTTTCAGTCATTATCCTTATCTAGTTGATTATCCATTAAGCAACCAATAAGATAATCCTTGAATCCTTATCATACTCGAATTCTAAGGCTTTCCAACCTTAAATTCGTCCACCATACTTATAAGATAATTCTTACCTTATTTTGTAACTATCACATAATTACAAATCAGCCCCTCTAGTTTAATTAATTACATTTGATCACAAAACTAATTCTTAATTAATTATTGACCAATATTAATTAAACAAATATGATTTCTCCTTTAATATATTATTCTTATAACATATTAATAAATCATAATAACCTCTCTCTCTTTATTCATTTCTCCAATCAAGTTGCTTTGGTGAAGGCAACCCAAAAGGACCATGCACCATCGGGTCAAGTACATACCAAAATAGTTATGGACTTAGACACTAATCCAACAGTCTCCCACTTGGATAAGTCTAATAATTATTCTGCGTATGACTTCGGATCCCGATCTGCAATTGTAGCTTTCCAAAGCCGCTGTCAACTCTAATCATATCAAATACGCGTGTCCTTAGATAAGGGATCATATATTCCTCCATTCTAGATATCATATGAGATATGATTTCAAATCATTCTCTTTGTACTATATCTCGATTTCCGATTTATGACGACAGACTAATTGAACAAATCAAATTAGCCCTAGCCCGGCCGAGCATTTACGTTTGTCATCACTAAACCATCGAGGGGCCCAAAGATATCGCTTTTATCCTACTTTGAATAAAAGGAATGGATAAACTTTGATACAATGCTCGCTTTCACTCACTTACCGAATCACACACAACAATATGTTTTATAACACCAAGTTACTAGTGCGTTTACATATTATCAATGTGCAACCGATTCGCAAGATACAACTCACACATCTCGGTTTCAAGAATATAAGATGTTATCGTCCCACCAATCACTCGTGATACAATTCATGGAGTGATCCAAGTGAGTGTGGGTTTAATCTAATGCTCAAATCATATTCGTAAGCACTCATGAACGTTGCAGCAAACATTTGCTTATGTCTAATACTCTTCTAGACATTCCACACACCAATTCACGACAGTCTTCATTCATATCTACTTCCAACATATGAACGACTGTGGCCCGTTTGAATAATTCGATTATTCTTAATAAACTCAATTATTCTGGAAGTCAAAACATGCAAAGTGAAACACAAGAATAATACTAATCCCATATGGCCTCAAACCTTTGAGTATAAATAAAACACCTTTTATTTATCACCATATTGATTACTCATTATTTGTAGTTTCGGGTAATCAACTTCTTACTTGAATTGTAACACTTGTCTCATGCTCCTAGCATGCACACAATGTTTACCTATGGTTCTTACTTTGTGAAATAGATCACATTGAACACATTTCCAATCCTTCTCATTTCACAACTCCAAATCCTTTTCATAAGTGAAAGAATATCAAATTCTTGCTACTTATAGAATATGCTAGATTCTAACATTTTATGCAATGATCCTTTCGTAATGTCACTGCACTAAAGTCACAAAGACTATTGCCAATGATATTACAAAGTCTTCTATCGGAGATTGTTACAAGACAATTCCATAGACATGATGTCTCTCACTTAAAGTACTTTCTTTGAACATCCTTTTGCATAGAAGTTTCTAATCTAATCATAGATTTCTCAATATTCAATTCCCAATATGGACACACTTCCATATGTTCCATATGACAACTCATTCTTAATAGAATCTTATCTATTCGTAATGATGTCGATACGGTCCATCCAATATGGAAACATTTCCATATTTTCCAATACTATACTTCCAACTTTCACAAGCGACCAATCCTCGTCGAACTTTGGATTTTCCTTTGATAGTTGTTTAATTGTTTTTAGTCAAAACCAATTCTAGTCCCTTTTCCCTCTAAATGCGCTCGACATTTGGAAAATTTTAGAATGGTCAAACATTAAAGCATTTGCAATCGATCCTATACCCGAAGCGTATGGGACACGACGCATAATGTTTTATTTACTATGTTCTCAAAATTCGAATTGTGAAGAGGGATGCCGTAATCATAATCAAAATTTTAAGAACACACTTTGTACCTTTGACTAAATTTTATTAACATTTCTCAACCTAAGCCTTTAGATTTGAAATGAAGCATAATATTCTCTCCCTTAATTATAGCAAAACAACTCTTCAACTATTGCGACTTTGCAAAGTATGACTCTTGTTTTCTATAATTAATATTGCTAATCCTGCAATACTTTCCTTAATAATCATACAATCATAACTTTTATGCTCCCACTATCTTGATGATTATTATAAAACATAACACTTATGCTCCCACTAGCTTCGACATGTATTCATAAACATCTTAACTTTCAGAAAAACAATGCTTATTG
Source organism: Lactuca serriola (assembly GCF_051521515.1). Classification (NCBI taxonomy): domain Eukaryota; kingdom Viridiplantae; phylum Streptophyta; class Magnoliopsida; order Asterales; family Asteraceae; genus Lactuca; species Lactuca serriola. The sequence continues at coordinate 263,425,776 of NC_136412.1, read as the reverse complement.
AATTTCTTAAGTACATGTTTCTAATACTTAGTGCTTTGATAATCTTTTATCAAGGATTCTTTATACACCTTTGCCTTCGATAGTTCATATGTGTGTCTAAGCAATTAAGACTAATTGCCAAACCTCACAATTCAAATTATGGAAAGGGATGCCGTAACCATAATTGAATTCGAGAATGCAATTTTACAATCACTATCTTCTTAAAATCTGTCTTAGTGAAAGCATTTCCTCACAATCATTTTCATGAAGGAGGAAATCTTATGACACTTAGATTTAAACAGTGTATTTGTTCCTATCCATGTGAATTTGTCAAAACCAAAGTTTACGACAAATTCAAACTCTTATGGATCGAACTTTCTTGATCTTGATTTCTTGCCTTATGGTAGCACAGCTGCCCACCACGTCTTCCAAGTAGTTAAGCAGCTCACCTTTTCCTATCAATGTACCTTTCATTGATTAAGGTGCTTTGCCTTTTATGCGTTCAAAATGAGAACTCATAGAACTCACATGCATAATTAACTCGATTGGATTGGCACGGAAACAAAATAATGTCAACACGATAGGTTGTAAACCTCAACTCGTGTGCTAGTGATGATCGATTAGGTTTATTTGATTTGTTCTTGAAACCTTTCAAGACTATTAAGACTACCACTGACTCCTTGACATATACGATTCTCTTGTCAAAACATTTCTTGACAAACAAATATTCAAGAGTTAGTGTAGCTTTTATCAAAACACTTCATAAATTGGTCCAAGTTGGTCTTTGTCTTATTCAAGACATCACAATCTTACCACATTTAATGAAAGTTACAAACCTTCTTAATACTTATCACTCATTGTCACAATCTTAACTTTAAGATTTATCATTGTAACGAAGTATGATTGACTTCTTGATTTAACCATTTCTTCAATTCTTGATTCCTCTTCTTAGACATACAATTGTACTAAGACTCACTTAGAGGATCAATTGAGATATGGTTCTTAATCACTAAGACATATCATAAATCATAAAAGGTACTCTCCCTTCTTCTTAGAATGGAGAAACCTTTATCTCTCTGCCTACCTGATTCTTGTTATTCGTACTGCTATTGATCTAAACTCTTTAATCAATTCAAAATTACACTTAATCTTGTAAGTATAATCATATTTACTAAACCTTTAGTAAATCACAACGAACATCATTGTTACTCTTATGGTTGACTTGATCAACACACTACTTTGTGTACTTGATCTCCTAGTCCTTCACTTGACACTTTGTCAACGAATTGGTCTAATTTCCAAATATGAATTTCTCATTCATCGTGCAACCAAGTTGCGTGATTCCAAATTTCTGTCCAATTGAAACTTTGGGCGATGAGAAACTCTCCCTATTTGGTAAATCCGCGATTTTTCCATAAACACCATAAATAAGAATCATATCCATTTGTTGTAGAAATATTCAAACACCAATTTTCATAACGATTTTATTGCAAGGAGATAAACAAATAAATAAATAAGTCAAACGAAAATTTATTTTTATTTATAAAAGCAGCGGAAAAATATGTCCTTACAATGCAAAATCCATTGAAAACTATGTATTACAAAAGAAAATTTTCTAACAACTCTATCATAACTATCTAAAATCTAATCTTCAAGTCCATGCGATCAAGATCCATTCCTTATGATTAGATTCATCTTGCTCTTTCACCAAGCTTCCTTTCTTTTCACTGATCCTGTAAAACATTCAAATGCAATCTTATTACATTATGTATTAAGAATTAATGAATAGGAACTTAATGGAGTTAGATAGTGGATTTTACCTTAATCGCAGCCATACTCTTTGACTCTCCCATCTTCTGGACTCTTCAGGCTCATTGGGCAGACTTGTATCCAACGCCCTTTCTTTTGGCAGCAAACGCATGTCGGTTCTCCTAGAATATCCTCGGAAGCATGGTCGGTTGACTTTCCCAACAAATACGCTCCATTGCTTCGCCAAATCATTTCTGATTCAGCAGCAATGAGCATGTAAGTTAGGTCAATGAGGTTGTCGTCATGATTCATCATATAATACTTTCTTTTGAACTCATTATATGATTCAGGAAGTGACTGCAAAACCCAATTCACAGCCAACTCATTTGGGAATGACACACCCAACATTATCAACCTATCAATGTGTGATTTCATTCCTAGAACGTGGGCACACACGGGTTTACCATCTTCATGTTTCATTTCCAATAGGGCTTTAGTGATATTGAACCTTTCAATTCTTCGATCTTGTGGGTTGGGGAGAACAATAGGAGGAGGAGGAGGAGGAAGTGAAGCATGATTTCTCGTTCCTCGATTAAATCGTGGAATACCATCTTCATGTGGAATGCTTGTTCCACGGGATTTGGGAAGACCATAGTTGTCGAACTTTGACATCTACAAAACGGGAGAAAACGAATTCAAGTTAGTTGATTGATTGAGTCCTTAGTAAATCACCCAAATGAGATACTAAGGCTAGGACCCAACACAATATTCTACAACTCGGGAGAGGGATGCCGTAACCCAAATGCAGAACATTTGAAGGTAAGTGAATGACGATTCACTAATTTCCACCATGAAAAACGAAAAGAAATTTAAGTTTTAAATCTATGAAAACTCCTAGATCCTTTGAGATTCATTGAACTTTCAATGGCATGTTTAAATCTCGATATGCCCCTCTTGTTTGTGACTGGGATGCCGAGGATCACAAAGTGGGTGTGAATAACCATGCAAACTACATGGTGCCCTCACATGTTACAGTCACCTATTCGATGTGCCGGTAAACCACACACGCTCCACCAAACTGTGACAAACATTGAGTCACCCTTTGCTACCTTTGCTTAGACCCATTTAGTGTGCCGGTTAACCACACACGCTCCACTAACGTCTTCGCAAGGGCACAAAGTGTAATTTCATGGAATTGCATCAATTCACTTTTGCCTAAGTAACTAAGATTGGGAATTTTGAAAACATTTAGTTACTTTTATAATTCATTATACTTATAATGGAAGGTTTTGTCCTATCCTACCCGTTCGGCTAACGACCCTCCACTAGTCAAGAGTGCGGTGGGTAAGAGTGGATACCCATTCAATCGCCATTTTATAGGCAATTTCCTTAAACACCCCTTATAGACCAGCTTCGTGAATGAGGCCTACTAACGGTAAGACTGACATTTACTCATACATATATATAATGTTAGACTTTTAATGTTATATATATAGTATAGGGTGTATTTTACACTTTTAAAATATTAGGTGGTTCAATTTAACAATTATACTTTTAATTTACTTAAATTGTAAACCTAAACTTTTATGGATTTATTAAACCTCTTTAATTAAACACCTTAATTAGTTAATAAAACCATAAGGGTGTGATTTGAACTTTTTCAAAACTATACTTGAGTTTTAGAATTTAACATTCCTAATTAAACTTTTAATCAACTTTTAAATTCCAAAACTTGAGGGCAAGTTTTGAAACATTTCAACACATTAGGGATTAGAATTTAAATATGCATCAAAATTAAACTATTTAATCAAAATTTAAATTCCAAAACTTGAGGGCAAGTTTTGAAACCTTTTTCAAAACATTAGGGTTTCAACTATTTAAATTTCAAAACAACAAAACTTTTGGGGTTCAAATTTAAACTATAAAACCTAAAGGGCCAAATATGAAACTTTTCACAACAACAAGGATCAAATAACAAATAATTCAAATTAACATTTAATCAAATAATTATCCATATTTGATGATTTCTTGCAAAACAATTTATCAATTTACTTAAAATAATTAATCAATTATCTTATAAGGAAACAATTATCTTATTAATTGATAAATATCTTCAATTAGATTAAAATTATAGTCAAATATATCATATAATCGGATTAATATTAATCTAAGATGATAAGGTAATTATCCCAATGCAAAAACAGCAAGAAATCCCGAGATAAGCACTGTCTGACGCACCGACTCGCCGAGTCACTCTCTGGAACTCGCCGAGTAGGGCTGACTCGCCGAGTCCAAGAGTGACTCGCCGAGTCAGGTCGAACAGTGAGGCCAAAACACGATTTTCAGTTACATCAAGCATCAATACAATAGAAACCAATCATGGCTCTGATACCACTGATGGGTTTTGGTCATAAGACATCCTATGTGCTCATACAAACCCTAAAGCTCGGATCTAGGTTTCTCTATTGTACATACTTTGAATCCAAGACTTAGAACCCTAATACTAGCATATGGAAATCAGAACTCACATGTAAATAGGTTTAAGAACATACCTTGATTGTTATATAGCAATAACAATCCAATTCCTCCTTGAATTGACCTTGGAAAGCAGAGAGTCACAAGTGTCACTCCTCTAATGGCTTACAAACACCATAAGCAAGTGGAGAAGGTATAAGGAGAGAGGAGGTAGGTTAGAATTCGTATTTAGGACCTCTTGGGAAGGGATACACGAATTCATGACCTTGGGGTTGTTTATATAGGTGTAGAGATAGGGTTTCAGTCATTATCCTTATCTAGTTGATTATCCATTAAGCAACCAATAAGATAATCCTTGAATCCTTATCATACTCGAATTCTAAGGCTTTCCAACCTTAAATTCGTCCACCATACTTATAAGATAATTCTTACCTTATTTTGTAACTATCACATAATTACAAATCAGCCCCTCTAGTTTAATTAATTACATTTGATCACAAAACTAATTCTTAATTAATTATTGACCAATATTAATTAAACAAATATGATTTCTCCTTTAATATATTATTCTTATAACATATTAATAAATCATAATAACCTCTCTCTCTTTATTCATTTCTCCAATCAAGTTGCTTTGGTGAAGGCAACCCAAAAGGACCATGCACCATCGGGTCAAGTACATACCAAAATAGTTATGGACTTAGACACTAATCCAACACCCATAATATCTGTTATATATGTTTTGTGTGTGGGAATTCCAACCCGATGGTTGTGGGCCAAGAGTATTCCATCCCAAGGATGATTGGACTCGTAGTATGTGGGCATTCCAACGCGATGGTTGAGGCCCTGGGGTATTCCATCCCGATGGATGATTGGACTCACAGTATGTTGTTTGTTATTGTATGTGTATCGTTGTGTGTATGGGTATTTTGGGGGTAACTCACTAAGCTTTTGGGCTTATAGTTTCAGTTTATTGTTTCAGGTTCAACGGATGGCCGTGGGAAGGCGAAGGCATGACTGTACACTTCCTCGATTGATGAATATGATTTATGGGAACTCTGGTGTTTAAACTATTTTGAAAAACAAATTGTAATAACTTTGGACTCACTCTGACGCGAAAACCTCCATAGGAGTTACCCATCCCTGGATTGCTCTCGCCCGAGCACGCTTAACTGCAAAGTTTTTATGGGATCTACTGTTTAGAAAGCGGGCATGTTAGCTGCACCTAATCCCACATTGGATGGGAAGGAGAACTAAGCATTCCTTAAAGGAGGTTTGGATACCTTCCCTAACACAATGTGTTTTAAAGCCGTGAGGGAAGCAGATCCGATAAGAACTCTACAGTTAAGCATTCTCAGGCGGGAGTAGTACCAGGATGGGTGAACCCCTGGGAAGTTTTCGTGTGTTGAGCCCAAAGCGGATTGTAATATGTGCCAGAGGGGATGTTACAAATGGTATCAGAGCCAGGGTACGGGTCGATGTGTTCGACGGGGACGTCGAACCCTATAATGGGGGTTAAAGGAGGGTTGCACCTGTTCCCACATCGGCTTGGAAGGAGAACTAAACACTCCTTATAAGGGGTGTGGATACCTTCTTTGTCACAACGTGTTTTAAGGTCGTGAGGGCAGAAGATCCCATAAGAACTCTATAGTTAAGCGTGCCCGGGTAAGAGCAATCCAGGGATGGGTAACCCCCTGGGAAGTTTTCGTGTAAAGAGCCCAAAGCGGACAATATTTTGATACGTGCTAGAGGGGTATGTTACACCATTTCCTATTAGTGCTAATATCGAAACCCTATCCATATTGAGTGCATTTTTGATCTTACGCCGCGCGTACGCAATCTGTGGGCTTATGAGACTTTTGGGCTCGAGTTTTGTTGGGCTTTTGACTTGTTTATGTTTGGGCCTCATGCCCACCTATTGTAGCGGGAAATTTTGGGGCTTTAGGCCACTTTGGGTGCTCTTGGGCCATATTTGGATTTAAGGGCCTTGTAGTTGGGCTTGGAATGCTTTTTTTTTGGAGTAGTTGGATTTGGGCCTTGGTAGGGTAGGTCCAATGAAGCAAGGTTTAAGCAACCCTTTCTACTTTTAAGATAAGAGTTAGGGTTTGGACCTTCGGGTTAGAATATTAGCCTAATTTCTAATTAAACTTCTATACTTGTGCCTTAATTAGGGAGAGGATTTTGCGAGTCAGCCGCTGAGTGTGATTTGATATTTTCAGTCTAAGGTGAGTTTCCTTCACTGTATATGTGGGTCGAAGGGACCGATGCTGACTCACTAGTTTATGTTGTAGTATGATGGTTGACTTTGTGACAACTGTCAGTTATGCTTGTGTTTGCTTAATAACACTGTGATTCTTTGTTATGATATTATATGGTAGTGGTAGGGGTGAAATAGACCTGGTATCCGGTTGAAATAGACTGAAGGGGTTTGCAAGCACCCATGTATGCTTGACTGTATCCGGTTGAAATAGACCGAAGGGGATTGCAAGCACCCAGATATGCTTGATTGTATCCGTTTGAAATAGACCGAAGGGGATTGTAAGCACCCGGATATGCTTGGATGTATGTTTGTATGGTGTGGGGTATTGTGGGGGAACGCACTAAACTTTGTGCTTATAGTTTTCAGTTTATGTTTCATGTACTTCCAGTTCAAAGGGGAAGGGTCCGACTTGATCGCACCGCATCACTGTAGCACCCGAGTCGCCATGTATGACTTATTGTTTCATTCTATGTTTATTTCAAATAAAATGTGATTGAGGATTGTGAGTACGCTGGGCGTACACTAGGTACGCACGACATACTCATTGCATGCGCATCATCGGGGGATCCCCGACGTACGTTGGGTGTAGCCATGTGTATGCTGGGAGTAATCGAGCCAGGGTAAAACCCTAATTTTTATGGTTTACACCTTATTTAAAGATCTTAAGTCCCTCATGTCCTCTACCCTCTCAATCTCAACTTCCCTTTTAGTGCAAATCTCGAACCATAGACTCCTTGTGTGCATTTTGAGCTTCCATTGAGTGTTTGTGGTGTTCTTTGGTGGTTTTGAAGGAGAATGAAGTTTGGGAGGAAGCAAAGGAGAAAAAGGAGCTTGTAGATCCAGATCTTGTGCACCGAACCTAGTATGAAGGTATAAAGTTTGAACCTCGATCATTACAAGCTTAGATCTAGGTTTTAGGGTAGAATATGGCATCTTTTGGTCCCATAGTTTGGTTTCTTGGAGTATGAGCAACTCCAATCCATTTGAGCTTTCCTTTTGGACTCTTGGGAGTGTTTTGAGTCATAAAAATCAGATCTTGGTGGTTAATATTCAACCATGCAAGTGTTAGTAACCATCCAAGTGTGCTAATGGATTTAATTCATGGTTTGAGCCCCATCCATGCATGCAAGAGCATAAAGTTTGCAACTTTATGGCTTAAGATGTTATTTTGAGGTTGGATCTAAGTTTTGGATGTAATGGCTAAAGGGATTCAGACTTGGAAATGAGTATGAGCTGACTAGCCAAGTACGCTTCGCGTACTGGGTCAGTGCCCCGATTTGGATTGGTCATCAGCATACGTTGGGCGTACGAGCCATGTACGCCGCGTGTAAGCAGTCTGTGGATTTAGACAATTTTGTGCTCGATTTGTATTGGACCTTTTGGATTTGTTTGAGTTTGGCCTCGGGCCCACCTGATGGTAGCAGGTCATTTTTGGGCTGAAGGCCATGTTGGGGGTTCTTGGGCCATATTGGGCCTTAGAGGCCTTGTAGTTGGGCTTAGATGCCTTTTTGGGATTTTTATGGATTTGGGCCTTAAGGGGGAGGGAGGCCCATTGAGGCAAGAATAAAGCATCCCTTTTTACCTTAAGTCAAGAACTAGGGTTTGGACCTTTGAGTTGGAGTGTGGCCTAAATTCTAATTAGAGTTTTATGCTTGTGCGTTAAAAACAGGTTTTCGCGAGTCATCCGCCGAGTGCGATTTGATATCTTTATTCTGAGGTAAGTCTTCCTTCGTAGTATCTGTGGGTCGAAGGCACCAATGTCGGCCCACTAGTTTATGATGTAGTGTGATGATTGTCTTTGTGACAACTGTCAGTTATGCCTGCATTTGCTTGATGACTCCATGATTTCTGTTATGATATTATGCGGTAGTAGTAGGGGTGAAATAGACTCAGTATCCAATTGAAATAGACCGAAGAGGATTGCAAGCACCCATATATGCTTGATAGTATCCGGTTGAAATACACCGAAGGGGTAGGTAAGCACCCATATATCCTTGATAGTATCCGGTTGAAATAGATTGAATGGGCAGGCAAGCACCCATATATGCTTAGTAGTATGTTTGTTTAGTATGTGGTATTTTGGGGGAAATCACTAATCTTTGTACTTACAGTTTTTAGTTTATGTTTCTGGTAGTTCCAGTTCAAAGGGAAAGGGCCCGACCTAATTGCACCGCATCACCCTATGTTTTCTGCCATTTAGTGATTTTGGGAATTTGTACTCTGATAACATATTACTATGATACTCTTTTCCTATTTTGATATTAGTGTCGTGTGATTCGAATGAAACTAAAAAAAAAATTATCTGTATTTTTGGGATGTTACAATCACCCTATGATTTCTGCATTTTGAGATTTGGGAATTTGTACTCTGATAGCATTTTTTTGGAAAGAGTACTCTGATAACATGTTACTATGATACAGTTTTGACTGATTTGATATAAGTATCGTATGTTTTGAATGAATTAAAAAAAAATTATATGTATTTTTGGGATGTTACACCATTAGTACAACAAGTCATCTCAAATGCCACCATCTTGTTCACGGCTTTTGGAGTGAGCATCTGGATACTGTAACCATGCTTCTACAGAAGTTCATCCTGGAAATCCGTAAGAGGAAGACGAGCCCGGTGTCAAAGGTTTTTTCCTGCTAAACACCAACTTTCCCGCGCAGGGGGGGGTGGGAGGAGGAGGAGGAGGAACAAGATCATTGCGTCAGAAACTGGGAACTCCACCCCATCAATCGATGAAAAGTCGTAGGATTCTTTAAGAGTTTTGAACTCATATGCAGTGGGAACGATGTCGGAATGATTAGCCATGAAGACAATAGAAGTTGCAGAGAGAAGAGACCGGGAGGGCTTAGAAAATGCATGGGAAATAAAAGGAAAGAGGAGAAGTTTTATAGTAAAGAGAAGAGGCGGGATATTCAAAATCCCTGACACGACTGACGTAATTGACACACGAAGTAGACGGTCACATTGCCATAAAAACTGAAACGTCCAGCATACCCCAAAGCGACATGTGTATAAGCAGTTAAGTCCAGAACATCATAGGTAGCCTACTGCAAACGCTACGACTACTGGACTGGGGGACTTGATAATGTGTCCCCTGACATGAGCCACGACTGACGACAGATACACCGTAAGGCGGGCCACCAGGCCGGGATCTTCCCAGTCGGCCGCCCCAGCAAAGCCTCGCGCCCGCAGGCGTCTACTCAGTAGAATGTCCGTACATCGAGTCCATAATACTCTTCGCTCCACAACAAGCCCAACGGCTTTAGGAAACAAGGAGTAAGCTCAAAACATTACCACCTGAACAAATCGTTAGCTCCGACAGAAAGAGAAGCATGATTAGTCAATCAGTGCGCCCGATCCTGTCAAGTCTGACGCCTTTGTTGTGTATGGACTAGCAGGAGGCCTCAGTATAAAAGGTCTCCTCCACTCCCCAGGAAGGCAAGTTATCTCTCTCAGACTCTTACTCTCATTCTCATATAAGATACTAACGTGACCGTCAGAGTGTTTTCCCGGGATTGCCTCCTAGAGAACGGTTGACGACCTTGTTTCATGTTGTGATCTTACATACTACATATCAGAGCAGAAAGTATTCTCCACCAAGTGTCTTAGATCGAGGTCGCATCAGAAATCATACAAACCATGAGTCTGATTAAAAGGAAATCATATAGAGATGATTGATGATTGTTCCCGGAGGTGGTCATCGTGGACAGTGAAGGGTGAAGGTCTTAAATGGAGGTGGTCGTCGATGGCTAAGGACATTAAGGTGTGGGATAGTTGGACCTGCCTAATTTTTAAACAATTTTAATGGGGTAATAATAAATAAATCAAAAATTAAATAAATAAGGACAATATAGTCATTTCATTTCGGTACGGATGGAGCGTATAACTTTTAAACTAATAGGGAACCATCCAAGTTAATTTTTGAAAATAAAGACTAAACATGTTTTTTGATACCTAGGGATGAGCAAAAACCGAACTGAAAATCGAAAAACCGAAAAAAACCAAAATAACTGAAACTGAAAAACCGAAACCAAAGCAATAACCGACGGTTTAAGTTTGAATTTTACAAAAACCGAAAAATAATGGTGTGGTTCGGTTTTGACGTACAAACCCGCCCATAAAAACTAAACCGACCCACATATATATTATTTATTATGTTTTAAACTTTTAGTTTTAGACTTTAGACTTTTTCCATTTAGTATTTTATTTTTATTTTCAACAAAATATTAATGGTGTTAAACTTTGATTTTTTTAACACTTTTATGTTTTTAGAATACTAGAATTCATAGTATTTATTTTAGTATATTTAAAGTAGATACAATACTATTTATCGCAATACTTTCACTGTGTTTGAACCAAAAACTAGAAAAAAAAACGGACCACATAAACCCAGGGTTTAAAACCAAAAACCCATAAACCCAACCCGGAAAACCGAAAAACCATGCAAACACCGAACCTATATGGCTTTAAAAACCGAAAAACCGACTTTTTATGGTTTGGTTTGATTTTAGCCAAAAACCGACCCAAACCGACTCATGTTCATCCCTATTGATACCTACATGAAGAATGATTCATGTAATTTACTCTTATACTATATGTTATCACATTCTTTCAATAACATTTTAGCTTATTTTTTAATCACATTTTAAATTTAAATATATATTATTTAACTAATTAATACTATAGTTTACTAAAAATGCAATTAAACATTTCCACCGAAAAGTGTTAATTAAAGAAAATATGTTTAAGTGGATTAAAATAACATTAAAAACATAGCAATCATATAATACTTTAATCATCTTCTTTTTGATCAAACACCACCACTGAATATGGCGGATGCTAAAAACCCACAGATCAGTACAAAGATTTCATAAAACATTTCATATAGAAAGGATGTTAAATTGAACACCATATCCCTTCTCCCTATATATTTATTTATCTGTTATTGCTTATATCTTGACATATAAGTTTATATTCAGTAGATTTCTGATGGTTCCAACCTTTCGACTACATAGAACTTTATATTCCCCAACATCAGCTTCTGTATAGTACAAATATGTAGAAGACACACATAGCAAAAGGTAAAGATAGCAAGGAATATATCTGAAAATACAACTTTTTTTTATTTAGAGTTTTATACAGACAAACACATCCAAGTGTTTTCTGTCATGAAAGCCAAATTAGTTCAACAACATATTGGTAATTTATTAGCTCAAAGTTCTTCTACTCGTCAAGTCCCAATCTCTTCCTCGCCTGTTGAACAAAGCCAAGGACCTTTACCGACTCAGGAAGAACATTAGACACGCTCTCCTTCTGAATGCATCTTTTAACCCAACCAATCAATTTTGGGCACTCTTGTTCTATGTTCAATTTCCCATAGATTTCATAGGAATGAAACCATGTATAAAATGGGATCAAAGACACATCAAGGTACCCAAAACTCTCACCTCCGAAGTAAGGCTTCTCTCCAAGCTCTCCTTCAATCAGTTTAAGGGAATCGATGAACTCTTTCTTGGATGCCTCATGTTCTTCCCCTTCTGCTTTGAACAGCAAATTTCTCCCATTTAGGTATACCTGCATTTTCATAAACCAGGGTTTGACTTCTGGAAGTAATAAATAAAAGATTTAAGAATCACTACAAATCGCCACATAATCCTAAAACTTTTGTGCAACTACGATGAAATAGGTAGATCTGGCTTGAAACTATTCGAAACACAGTTTCAACTGATTTGAGACAACCAAAATCAAAATATTTCCAATTAATTTGGAGGGTAAATCAACAAGAATCCAAATCTGAACCATAAACCATTATCAAACCCCCGTAAATAGGATCGTAAAAATAAATCATACGAAAATCAAGAAAAGTCAAAGGTTACCTTTTTATCAATAAAGTCAGTCCAAAACCTCGCGCACGCTTTGGCATAAGTATCAGAAGGAAACAATGGAGCTTTATCGTTCCAGACTTCATCGATATATTCAACGATGATGCGAGACTCGCAGATCGGTTTGCCGTTGTGGATGAGAACTGGAATTTTCTTGTGAATCGGGTTCATCTCCAAGAGAAGCTGACTCTTGTTCTTCAAATCTTCTTCTCTGTATTCATATGAAACACCCTTTTCAGCAAGTGCTATCCTGGCCCTCATCCCAAACATGCTCGCCCAGAAATCAAGTAGAATCACCTCTTCTTCTTTCGCCATTGTTGGGTACTTGGTGATGTTCCCTACTCACTATATGTTTGTGTGGATGGAAGTGTGCAGATACATTAAGACTATTCCCGATTATAAATAGAACAAACTAGTCAACAGTGTCGTAAAAATTGAGTAATCAAACAATTTTTTTTGTTTTTTTAATTAAATATAATCAATTTTTTTTCTCTTTCGGAAAACTAACAATTTGGTCCAGAATGGTTCATTTAAAACCCAAAAACCGGCTTACTGTAGCCCAACGGTATATATATGGGTCATCCACACAAAAAATCTGGAATACGTGTTTCGTGATTTGCAGATCCAAAGTATGATCTATACACATTTCAGACCAAATTTTTAGTATGAATTCGTCAAACCAAGTGTTGTAAGTCGAACCAATAGACCTGCAAGGAAACCGATAAATGATATTGAAAATTATATATCGATTAGTTGCGAATAATAGATCAAATTATTATTAATATGATTACCAAGTTTCGTCTAGAAACCAGATTAATCATTCTCGATTAGATCTGATTATAAGAAAGATAGAAGGAGAGTGTCCTGTTATTGGACGAAATTAAAAGCAATACAATAATGTAAAACCGACATGTTGACGGCTGATCTTGAATTTTCAATAACTGCACGGATTAGAATCATGTCCTTAAAGGTTTTTAATTCGCTTATATTGGTTGTAAGCAACATAGTAAAACCCCAGGATTTAATGCAGATCTATCAATTTTCCAACAACACTAGAAAATGATAAACGCAAAGTGAATACTCGGAAACTGGAAGAAAAAATCGCAGAGAGAGGAGGAGAGCTTAAATTTTCGTGAGTGTCTAATACGGTACCTAGGGACCTGTATTTATAAGTATCGAAACCCTAGAATGCATGAAACGGGCCCTCATAGGCCGATCCCTAGAAACCCTAGGGCGACAGCTTGCTTGTTTTTTGGGCCTTCCAGAATATTCCGACTTGTCCTCCATAAAGTCAATGACGACCAACCATTTGACCGGATCGGTCAAACCGTCTTGACCCGAGCTCGTCAAAAATAAAATCTCCTCAGCTCCCAGCGACCAATGCTTCATCCGGAGTGCAAACTGCACCTAAATCGCACCGTTTCGCACACTTACAACGTCTGCTAGTGCTAGGCTAGGCTAGGCGTGCACGTGGGCTTGGCCCATTCCTTTGATCCACTAAAGCCTTTGATGACCTGTCAAGGGAATAAACTTATAAACCCAAAAAGGTTTCTTCCTCCCACCATTGTGGGATACAAAGGAAATAAGCAACTTGCAATTCCTATATATATATATATATATATATATATATATATATATATATATATATATATATAAAGTTCCAACAATCACCCACCAAGTTGGAAAGTTTCCTTTCACTCATACAAATGATGTCACTTAGGTCTCACAAAGATTAAACCCTAGTTTAATAAGAACAAACAAGAAGAGACCAATTCGATGGTATCCTTATAGATTTAAACCACGAACCTTAATGACCTCTCCGATTTACCCCTACACATCACAATTCGTCTTTGCGTTCTTCCTGAGCGCTAATATGGACATGCACTATAAACCCTTTTCATGAACCTTTAGAAGATAAACCACTAATCGTCACTTAAGGCGGCGCCACCTCTAGATCTATAGGCAAAGTTTTACAATATCTTCGTTGCTTAGATGTCTCCAAAACTTTGTTAGGAGTTGTAACTCAACCTTATTCTCGGCAATGACGTACTATCCTACCTCACATGGATCTATCATTAATGATAGTACCTTCTATCGTTAGTGACTTTGTTGTTACCCTTTAAACTTGAGAATTAGGAGCATTGATACCAAGTTGGGTTTTCATCACTAAGCAATTCTATTATGGTTTTAGACCCATGACTCTTGTGGTAGATGTAACCAAATCTCTCGTCAGAGGTTTGGTAAACGGATTTGCCAAGTTCCTACTTATCTTGACATAGACAACCTTGATGGTAACATTTTCAATTAGTTGTCTCACAAAATTGTGTCTCAGACCTACATGTATCGACTTCCCATTATATACCGCATTATATACTTTAGACAGTGTGGCCTCACTGTCACAGTACATGGGTATTGAAGGGATTGGAATATCCCACAAACGGATATCCATAAGTAGATCTCGAATCCACTCTGCCTATTTTCCCATCGATGCTAAGGCAATTAGCTTCACTTCCATCGTTGAATGAGCTATCCATGTCTGTTTCTTGCTCGCCTAAGAAATTGCACCACCAGCTAGAGTATAAATCTAATCACTTGTTGATTTTGAATCACTGATGTGATCTATCCAGCTAGCATCAGAATAACCTTCAAGTATTCTGTTAGATGGCGAATACGTCAACTCAAAAGTACTTGTCCTTTTAAGGTATCCTAGTACTCTACCCACTGCCTTCTAGTGCTATGTCCGTGGATTAACAGTATACTCACTCAGTTTGCTTACATGGAATACGATGTCAGGTCGAGTGCAGTGAGTAACATACATCATGCTTCCAACTACACTAGCATATTCTAGTTGAGCCACTGCTCGACCAGAATTTACATTTAGTTTCACAATTGAATCACATTTAGTTTCACATTTAGTTGAGCCACTCGGGCCGCGGGCTGGCCGCGGTCACTGTTTGCTCCAAAAGTTTCCAAGTTGCTTCGAACATTCACGCGGGCAGGGCGCGGGTCGCGGGTTGGCCGTGTCTAGTTGCTGAGAAAACCTCTGAACCTTCTGATCTTTCACGCGGGCAAGGCTCGGGCCGCGGGCTAGCCGCTGGTGCTGAACTATAATGGATCAGTGAGCTACGCGGGCCGCGCAAACCTTAAGCCTACAAGCCACGCGGGCCACGGGGCATGCCTGCACATCAAAAATGAGATTTTTCCAAAAAAAACTTGATTTTTAAGCCAAAACAATCCCCGTAAGGCCCAGTTTCAAAATTTTGACAAAATTTGGAGTAAAACGGGGAACAAATGGTGAAACCTTTCAAAAAAAATTTATTTGAATCCCAAAAAAAACGCTTTGCAAATTGATTTATTTGAATTTGAAAAAGGGTGAAAGCACATTGCTTTCCAAAAATGCCCTTCTTTAACGTCTTTGGCGAGACGTCTTCCTGGATTGTTTCAACACATCAGGACATCCAAATGGATGAATTCAAGAGCATTAGCACTGAAACCTTCATAGAATGGCTTCAAGCGGTGCCCATTGGCTTTGAAAATTTGTCCCTTCTTTTCGCTTTGAATTTCTACCACCCCATGGTTAAAGGTCTTTATCACAACAAAAGGTCCAATCCATCTTGACCTTAGCTTTCCTGGAAATAACTTCAATCGTGAATGGTATAGTAAGACCCTATGCCCCGGTTTAAAATGCTTCCGGGTGATGGATTTGTCGTGGAAGAGCTTCGTTTTCTCCTTATAAATCCTTGCGTTTTCATAGGAGTCATTTCTCAATTCTTCTAGCTCTTGGAGTTGAAGTTTCCTATGCCTTCCCGCCTCGTCAATGTTGAAGTTGCATTGCTTGACCGCCCAAAATGCGCGGTGCTCTAATTCGACGGGAAGATGACATGTTTTCCAAAAACCAATCTGAACGGTGACATTCCTATCGGGGTCTTATAAGCGGTCCGATAGGCCCATAAGGCATCGTCAAGTCTCAAACTCCAATCCTTCCTTGTCGGATTCACTGTTTTCTCTAGAATAGACTTCACTTCACGATTCGAGACCTCCGCTTGACCATTCGTTTGAGGGTAGTAGGCGGTAGAGACACGATGGGTCACGTTGTACTTCTTCAATAAAGCCTCCATCATTTTGTTGCAAAAGTGCGTCCCTCTATCACTAATCAAAGCCCCAGGCACACTAAATCTCACAAACACATTAGATTTTAAAAACTCGATAACCGTTTTGGCATCATCCGATCTTGTGGCTTTGACCTCAACCCACTTAGAAACATAGTCAACCGTGAGCAAGATGTAAACGTTGCCAAACGAAACAGGAAATGGGCCCATGAAATCCATCCCCCATACATCAAAATTTTCACAAACAAGGATTGGAATTTGGGGCATTTGGCTCTTTTGCGAAATGTTTCCCGTCATTTGACACCGTTCATAACTTTTGCAAAACAAGTAACAGTCGTGTGACATGGTTGGCCAAAATAGTCCACATTCAAGAACCTTTCTCAAGGTTCGGCTAGGTCTGAAGTGTCCCCCACAAGCAAATTCATGACAGAATTGCAAAATAGATTGATGCTCTAGTTGGGGTACACATCGCCTAATGATTTGATCGGGACAATGTTTCCACAAATAAGGCTCATCCCACACATAGTGTTTTGCATCACTTTTGAGCTTGTCTTTTTGAGCATGTGTGAATGTGTCAGGATACCTTTTTATGACCAAAAAGTTAACCATATCGGCATACCAAGGAATAGATCGAGTAAGGGAAAAGAGATGCTCATCTAGAAACTCGTCCCGCAACGGGAGAGGAGTTTCATTTGAAGTGATCCGGCTTAGATGATCGGCAACGAGGTTCCCGCATCCGCTCTTGTCCCGGATTTGCAAGTCAACTTCTTGTAACAGTAGGATCCACAGGATAAGTCTTGGCTTTGCATCTTTCTTCGTGATCAGGTACTTAAGTGTTGCGTGATCCGAATACACTATGACCTTAGTACCAAGTAGGTATTGTCTAAATTTCTCCAAGGCGAACACTATGGCCAATAGCTCATTCTCCGTGGTAGAGTAGTTTCTTTGAGCATTGTCTAGTGTACTTGATGCATAATAGATCACATGGTAGGCCCTCCTATTCTTTTGACCCAAAATGACGTCTATCGCATAGTTGCTTGCGTCACACATGATTTCAAAGGGGAGATCCCAATTTGGTGCTTGCATGATGGGAGCGGATGTAAGCAACTCTTTGATCTTGTCAAAAGCTTCTTTGCACGACTCATTGAACTCGAAATCAACCTCCTTTTGCAAGAGTTGGCACATTGGTCTTGTTATCTTTGAAAAATCCTTGATGAACCTTCAGTAGAAACCTGCATGGCCTAGAAAAGAACGAACTTCCCGAACACAAGTCGGGTAAGGTAAGCTTTGAATAACATCTATCTTTGCCTTATCTACCTCAATTCCTTTTTTAGACACAATGTGACCTAAAATAAGACCTTGACTCACCATGAAATGACATTTCTCAAAATTCAAAACCAAGTTTGTTTCAATGCATCTTTTTAAATTTTTGTGAGATTGGTCAAACATTCTTGAAAAGAGTTGTCATATACCGTGAAATCATCCATAAAAACCTCAATTATGTTTTCAACGTATTCCGAAAAGATACTAACCATACAACGTTGGAAAGTGGTCGGGGCATTACATAATCCGAATGGCATTCTACGGTATGCGAAAGTGCCAAATGGACATGTAAAAGTTGTCTTTTCTTGGTCTTCCGATGCCACCGGGATTGGGTGAAAACCGGAATACCCGTCTAGAGAACAATAATGGGATTTCCTTGCCAACCTTTCTAACATTTGGTCGATGAAAGGCAATGGAAAATGATCTTTTCGTGTGCTTGCATTGAGTTTGCGGTAGTCAATACATACTCTCTGTGACATCCCCAAAATCACGGCCAGAAAAGACCGGTTTGTTTATGCTTTGTTTAAAAATCAGAGTTACATTTTAAATGAAAGTGTTGCGGAATTTGTCCCAAAACAAATATATGATAAAGATTTATCAAAAGCATTTCCATAGAAATGTATTTCATTAAAAGACTTGGGATGTCATGTTCGTACAGATCAAAAGCATAAACAGTACAATATAAGCCTTACTACATTATTTCATATCTACAGGCCTATATCCGTAATCCCTCGTCCAAAACATCACACCTATGCTCATGCGCCACTACCTGTAATACATAAAACTGAGTGGGTCAGGCTTGGGAGCCTGGTGAGCACATAAGGTTTTCAACCCACAATAAATAAGTTTATTAATTTCATCAATCAACAATAACCCAATTACCCGTTCCCGTTATCCTCACTTTACGTCCCTAAACACCTATCATAAGGGACCTAGCCTAAGGATCATCATCGGGACGGACACTACTGCTAAGGGGATTCCTCAGCAATAAATGTCCTAAAGGCAACCATGTGGGGGATGGAGTACACCGGTGAACACGTCGTTCACAAACACCTACAGGTTGCGAGCCTGCTAGTGTTCCACTGGACTGTCTAGAAGAGTTCGTGGTCGTCATCCATACTCCGCTAGATGACAAAAACAACAACATCAACATCGAGGCCTCTCATCATTTTATCACACATCACCTATTACATCTACCCATGTTTTACCCCAACATTTTCGTAGATATAAAATACATATACAGTTTAAATCATTGAAAACATGTATAACAACGTTCATCCAGCATAGATAGCAAGTAATCAGATAATATGCACACATAGCACGTAATTTATAAAATACTTCATATCTATGTGTAAGCTGAAAGTAACTATGCACTCACCTGAAAGGTGGTGACTCAGCACTCGTACAGCGCTTCGATACTCTCAAAACGATATTCCTTCGATAAAACCTAGTACCAACACCACTAGGGTTTAGTCTAACGATAACCGCGATTAATTAATAGTCTAGCTATTATTATTATTATATAAGCGTTAAACGATACTTTTATAACCCATAATAATAGCCCAAGTACTTATTATAAGGTCCTAATAACATTATTATATTAAAACGTAAGCTAAACTAAAGATAGGTTAGGCGTAGCTCACTTACAGCGAGTTTTCTCGAAAACCGGGCTTCGCTGGAGCAGCGTTCCCGAGCCGAAAGGCTCTTTTCTCGGGACTCCGGGAGCCTCGGGGCTTCCTTCGGGTGCTAGGGGGTTTACCTAGGCTTTAGGGGGCTTAAGGAGGCTTAGAGAGGGAGTGTAGAGAGAGAAAGAAGTGGGGAAAGGTGTGAGAAATGAGAGAACCCGGCACTTCTATTTATAGGGTGAAATCCTGACGGACTCGCCGAGTCGGTTCACTGACTCGCCGAGTCAGTGCCACGTGTCATCATCTGATGGCTTTCCTTGGGGAGAAAGCCTTGGCCCATATTCAGCCACGTCACCCCTTTTGCAGCAGCACTCTGCCAACTTCTAAACCCCGTAACTTTCGCATACGAGCTCCGTTTTCGACGTTTTTTTTTCCACGCGTAGGTAAAAACAAGATCTACAAATTTCATTTAGACTCCGTCGGCTAATTCTCGACCGATCTCAAATTTAACAGTAAGAGGCGTTTAGACTGTTAAATGACCGCGAAGAATTCATAACTCCTTCATACGAACTCCGTTTTTGTCCATCTTTTTACCGTTGAGTTCCTATTAATGAGATCTTCAACTCTCATTTAGGTCGCGTAAGCCAAAAACCGCTCGAACAAAAATTCGAGTTTCGGGCCGTGCACTGCTAAGCCGAATCTTAGAAAAATCATAACTTCCTCATACGAAGTCAGATTTGGGCGTTCTTTTTATCGACGTTCTTAGTTTAACATATTCTACAACTTTCGTTTAGATTGATAAGGCTAAATGTCACTCTATCGTAAATTCACTATTTACGCTTCCCGGTGTCGTGTCGGTTTTGCCGTAAAACTTCGACGGGCCATAACTTCTTCGTTATAACTCGGATTTCGGCGTTCTTTATATGTACAGAAACCTTGAGACATATTCTACAACTTTATGTAGAGACATCGGGCTTATATCATACTTTAATTTTGACGCTTATTTTTATTCTTTATTAATTATACACTTATAATTAAATAATAAACACATAAACACACATAATTCACATAATACTCAAATATTTCATCTTTATTTCTTCAAAAAGAGTTACAAGAGTTGACCTAGACTATTACATTGACAAAAATGCTTAGCCCTGAAACCCGGGCGTTACACTCTCCACCCATTTTGCACACGGGTGGGGTCCATCATACCTTTGTTGTTTTCGACCACCGTGATTCTCGTCTTCTTTGGAACGACTTGCCCCGGGCTCACCCACTTGCTATCCGAGATTAGAAAGATCATCCCCGCATCTAGGAGCTTCAAAATCTCTTTCTTGACCACTTCCATCATTGGCGAATTCAACCTTCTTTGCACGTCCCTACTTGGCTTGCATTCATCCTCCATTAAGATCTTGTGCATACAAGTGGAGGGACTCAATCCTTTAATATCCGCAATCGTCCAACCCTTGGCTTCTTTATGCTCCTTCAACACCTTGATGAGTTGTTCTTCTTCAAATTCGGTTAAGTGAGTTGAAATGATAACCGAAAGTGTTTCATTCTTTCCCAAGTAGGCGTACTTCAAGTGTTGAGGTAAGACCTTTAATTCCAATTCGGGTGGTTGAACAAGGGATGGAGGCAATTTTGTATGATTTGGGGGCAATTCAATTTGCTTGACATCTAATCTTGTGGATTTCTTCATCTCCATTTTATTTACCAACTTCTCAACTTCCGGATCCAAAGAATAAAGCTTTAATTGCACGGCTAGCTTCCCACAATCGAATCCTTTGCTTAAGATCATCTCCAACATATCACTGTTAGATAACTCAAACAATTCTTGAGTAATTGGCTCAACAACATCAATAAAGTCTAAAGATGAAACATCACTAGGATATCTCATGGCATCATAAATATTAAAACTTATTATTTCGCCATCAAACTCTATTGTCAAACTTCCCGCATACACATCGATCTTCATCCTAGCCGTCTTCAAAAACGGTCTCCCAAGCAAGATTAGAGCTGATTTGGAGGATACTTGCTCATCTAGATCAATCACATAGAAATCCGCCGGGAAGACCAATTGGTTCACTTGCACTAGGACATCTTCCAAAACACCTCTAGGAAAGACACTTAATTTATCTACAAGAGAGATTATGACACCGGTTTAACTTAAGGGTCCGACATTCAATGATTCATACACCGAATAGGGCATGACATTGATAGATGCACCAAGATCAAGCATAGCACTACCAAAAGTGACATCTCCAATCTTGCAAGGAACCATGAACATTCTTGGATCCTTGCATTTGGGTGGAAGTTTCCTTTGTAAAACCGCGGATGCGTTTTCATTCATCATAATTTTCTCATTTCCCTTCAACTTCCTCTTGTTGATACAAAGTTCTTTCAAGAACTTTGCATATCTCGGGATTTGCTTGATTGCATCAAGTAGAGGGATGTTTACTTCCACCTTTCGGAAGGTGTCCAAAATCTCTTTCTCCTCCATATTCTTCTTCGAAGTTGCAAGTCGGGAGGGGAACGATGGTTGAGTGACTATTGGTGTTACTAGAGGGGTAGTCTTCTTTAGGGCTCCGACTTGTGCATCGTTCTTGACTATATGTACTGCAATGGGAATGATCTTTATTTCTTCCTCTTCTTCCCTTGGCTTCTTCTTTGAACTGCTTTCTCCGGCTTGTTTGCCACTTCTCAAGGTCACCACATTGACATTTGGGTTCTTTTCGGTTTGAGAGGGGAGTTTACCACGGGATTCCAACTT
Organism: Lactuca serriola; assembly: GCF_051521515.1. Taxonomy (NCBI): domain Eukaryota; kingdom Viridiplantae; phylum Streptophyta; class Magnoliopsida; order Asterales; family Asteraceae; genus Lactuca; species Lactuca serriola. The sequence continues at coordinate 263,403,595 of NC_136412.1, read as the reverse complement.
GCTGATAGATGTAACTATATCTTCCATTTGTGCTTCAAGGTTGGAGATACTAGTCCTTGTCTCTTTTTGGAATTATTGGGTACTAGTGGCTAGGGATTTGGCAATGTCTTCAAGAGACATTCTGGAGCTACTTGCTTGAGATTGAGGAGGTTGTTAATGATGATGTGGAGGGTGCGGTTTGGGCTGATAGTGTGGTTGTTGATGTTGGTAATGAGGTTGCGGTGGTGGATAGGATGGTCTAACCAATGCATTTTGAGGCAATGGTCTTGGGTTGTAGTTCATGTTGGGATTTGGCTTCCAACTTGAATTATATGCATTTTGGTAGCTGGATGGTTTGTTGTGGTAGTTTTGGAACTCTCCCGTGGCATTCACATGCTCTGCATCTTCTTGAAGAATGGGACACATATTCGTAGGATGTCCCATTGTTGCACATATTCCACAAGCCATCACTTGTGGAGTTTGTCCCATGGCTAGCTTTTGGACAACGGAGGTTAGATCTTTTATTTGAGACTCAAGATTTGATGTTCCCACTTCATTGACTTTGTGTTGTGTGTCTCTCTTCATGTCTTCGCGCAGGCCAAAATGTTGAGAATTCGCGGCTATGGTGTTAAAAAGTTGTCTTGTTTGTTGTGGAGTTTTACTAAAGACATCACCACCACTTGAGGCATCAACTAGTCTTCTCTCCATTGGCAACAATCCTTCATAGAAGTGTTGAATGAGGAGTTGTTCCGGAATTTGGTGTTGTGGGCAACTATAGCACAAGTTGTTGAACCTCTCCCAATAATCATGAAAAGTCTCATTTTGACCTTGACGGATTCCACAAATCTCATTTCTAAAACTTGAGACTCTTGAGGCGGGATAGAACTTATCAAGGAAAGCTCTTGCCATGTCGGTCCATGAGTTGATCGACCCCGGTGGAAAATAGAATAACCAATATTTTGCTCTATCGGCCAATGAAAAGGGGGACGCCCTTAGCTTGATTTGGTCATCGGTTGACCCTTGTGGCTTCATGCTAGTGCAAATAATGTGGAACATCTTCAAATGCTTATGAGGGTCTTCATTCTCCAATCCATGAAAAGTTGGTAGGTGATGGAATAAACTTGACTTCAACTCCGAGCCTCCTTCCAAAACCGGGTAATTGATACCGGTTGGAGTTTTTGTAACATCGGTCTCCATCATTTGCCTCAAAGTTCTTTCGGGAACTTCTCCTCCGTCCGCCATTGCAATTGGTTCAATAATGGGTGGATTTTGTTGTAGGGGTGGTATTTCGGGAATTTCTTGGTGAGGGTCGGGACTAGAATCGGGTTCTATATCACTTAATGAAGCGGTTTCAACCTCCGGGTCCTCGTGGGGGTTAGAAGTTTGACCACGTTCAACTCGTTTTTCCTTCGCCAAACGTCTTGCTTCTTTTTCGATTTCTGGGTTGTAAATCAAGTCACCTGTACGCTGAGATCTGGGCATAGAGAAACAAATTGATTAAAAATAAACCAGTCCCCGGCAACGGCGCCAAAAATTTAGTGGTTGTCGAGGCCAACAAAAATAATAACCCTAAATATTACACACTAAAATAGTGTATAGTGGTAAAGGGGTCAAATCCACGGAGATTGGTTCAATTTATAACTCTATGAAAAATCTCTTTGTAAGAATACTTGTAAATAACAATAAAAATAAAATGGGGGGTTTTGGTGTTTCGAAATACTTGAAACAAACTAGAATTAACTATGAATTAAATAGACAATTTCAACAAAAATAAGGGTTCGATATAAAACCAATAAGGGAGAGATGGTTGACTTAAAGTTTCCTCACTTTGACTTTTGATGAACATATCATTAGAATCCAATAGTGCAATACTTTGATTTAAATCCTTAATTTGGCTATAGTAATCCAAGGAGCTTGAGATTACCTAGACTTTTCTTAATTGTTGAAATGGCTAGAGAAGCTCATAACAATTTCCTTAGTCAAAGTCACTAATTCCAAATAGCATGTAATTAGTGAAAGTCAACTAGCATTAAGAATCAAAAAGTCACCAAATCCAAGAGGAGTCAATTGCTTTCACTACCATGCTGGAGAAAATGTTTTTATGATTGTGTGAAGCAAAAACAACACAAAAATCATTTGTTGCTTGCTAATTTGAGGATCCTTTACTTAATCAAGAAATTAGCCAACTAATCACCACAAACACATTTAAACTCATGAATAAAAACATACTAGTAGTGATAATATGATAAAACACAAAACATTTCCATAAAGATTTAAGAACAAGTTCATGGATTCTTCAACATCCAACAAAAGCTCAAAGGATTCAACAAAAAGTCAACCAAGATTAGTTTAGCCAAGCATGACTAAACTCAAAGAAACAAAGTTAGTTAAGATTGTACCAAACATTTGACAAGAATCAAGAGATGAAAAGAAGATATTCTTCAAGTGTTCTTGGCCTCCAAAAGTGCTCCAAACTCCAGAGAGAAAGTATCAAAATCGGACCTCCAAGATAAGGCTGAAGAGGCACACTAACCTTCCCAATATAGAGCTCTAAGTAAAATCCCGAAATTGCCCTTGTCAGGAATCCATGCGGGCCGCGGGGAATCTTACGCGAGCCGCGTGACTTCGACGGAATTTTTGGGCTTCTTCAAGTCTTGGGCCCCCACAGCTAATCCATTGGCCCAGTTCGAATCCAATCAGCTCCTAGCCTATTTTTCTTCAATATTTCTTCAATTAAAGCCCAATTTGTCTTTCCAAATCACACAAAACTTCCGCAAACTCCTAAACATCGATCTTGTACACTCAAGAATTCTCTCGCGCCGTTTCAAATTTAAATTTCAACACTTCTTCGCCTTCAAGCAATCGACAAGCCTACTCCCTGGATCACCTCCAAAGCTATCAAGCACAACATCCCCTATGCTCCTCAAGTCCAATCGCCTTCCAAAAGATCCCGCACACTCCCGCTCCTCTAGTTTCCTTAAAATCTGCAATAATGCTCAAGAAACTAGAAATTACCCGAAATGGTCATAAAAATAACAAAAAGGAAAATATTCATGGAAATTAATTGAAATGAGAATGGAATGTGCTAAAAAAACTATAAAAAGAAATAAATAAAATGAAGCTATCAGTCACTAGACTTGCCAAGTAGCCCTTATTTCAGAATATATATATATATATATATATATATATATATATATATATATATATATATATATATATATATATATATATATAGGAACACTTCTCATTCGAACCCTAACGAATGGGGGAACCCTTGGGGGTTAATTTGCGACTGGAGGTGCAGCTAGAAGCCCTGGAACTCGTGGAACAACCCTAGCTTTCAATTTTGAGAAGATAAAAGGCAATTTAGGTTTACTCTTTACTTAATCTTTTGTTTGAACTATGTGTAAACTATTAGATTTCGTTTTTGATAAACTTTCTGCTGTAATCATGAGCTAAAACTCATATCTTCTATTTAGGGTAGATGAATTTATGACTATGTGATGATTTTTGTGGTTGGATTAATTGAAATTGGTGAATTTGTTTTGTTAAGCTTGTTAAAGCTCCTCATGTGTTAACAACAACTATTTTCTGTTAATTAATTAAGTAATTAAGCTGCATGAACATCTCTTAACTGCTTATCTCATGTGATTTATGTGAACACATTGTTATGTGCCTAGGAATAATGAATGTGAAACTAGGGTTAACTAGAAAATAGGTAAATTAATGTGTAAGCCTTGTGTGACGAACCATCAACAAGAGGTTAATTGAATTAGTAATTTGATTAGCTAATTACAAGTCTTACTTAACCCGAATCAATAGTCTAGGAAACTCATTAGTTTAACCAATTGGCCAATGTTTGAATTAATTTGTTTTCTAAGGATTAGTAATAGCGAACGTGAACCTAATCACACTAATCGGTAGCCAATAACGAATAATCCATTGCACTTACCATAAAATCAACCATAGGAGTAAATGAGTCGAACCTAAACAGAAATTTTCTCCATTATTGAATTTAGTGATTGTTTATTTGCTTTAGCTGTTAGTTGCTTAGTTTGAGTTTTATTTCATTGTTAAGTTTCTAGTCTTGCAAAACTAGAGAAACCCCCCTTTCTATTACTTGTTTTATTTAGATAATATTAGCATTTATTTTAATTGTTTACCGTTCCCTGTGTTCGATACCCTACTTGCTTGAACTATATTACTAATCGATAGGTACACTGCCTTTCGTGTGTTTATTTTGTGTCTAAGTTAGTAGGATTAAAACTAGTTCATTTCACAAACATCAGGTCTCCTCCCCTTGGGTAGATCAGCTAACTCCCAAGTTCCATTATCCATAATTGAGTCCATTTCATCCTTGATGGATTCCTTCCACAAAGGAGCATGTCAAGACGTCATGGCTTTAGTAAAGGTCTTAGGATGATCATCCAAGTTAAGGGCAAAGATGACCTCTCTTGTCACTTTCTTTTGCGTTCCTTCGACCAGTAAGAATAGAAATCATCCCATAACAATTGTTCGCCTTCCCAACATATCTTCATCACTATACCCACTTACACTACCCTCATCACTAAGGCACAAGTGATACATCCCATAACAATTGTTCACCTTCCCAACATATCTTCTGCCCTTAGTGATCACAATTTTGCCATTCTCAAGCACCATCTTGAACCCACCCTTGTCAAACTTGTCTGCAAAAACCAACTTCTTCGAGATAGTAGAACATGAAGAACATCTCGAAGGGTAACCCATTCACCACACGTGAATTTCAGACGAACATCACCTCTCCCTTGAACTTCAGCTCTGTGACCATCAGCACAGACAACTACCGTTCCTGGTGGCATTGGACGGTAAGTGCGGAAGCCCTCTCGTTGCCCACAAACATGCACAGTGGCTCTAGTGTCTACAAACCATCCTCGAGCACAAATTGCTTGGGTAAGTGAAGAGATCATGTAAATCTCTCCAATGTTCACACTTGCCACCATGCAAGTTGTAACGCCTGTGTTTCAAGGCTAAGCATTGATGCGATGATGTAATAGTCTAGGTCAACCATTGTAACCCATTTTAAAGTAATAAAGATGAATTAATTGAATATTATGTGAATTGTGTGTTTTTGTATGCTTATTACTTGTTTATAATAATATAATACATAAAAGATAAAAATAAGCGTAAAAAATAAAATGTTAGATAAGCCCGATATTGATAAAGAAAGTTGTAGTGGACGTGAAAAGGATTCCGTGCATATAAAGAGCGTCGAAATCCGAGTTATAACGAAGAAGTTATGGTCTGTCGAAGTTTCACGACAGAACCAGCACGACATTGCGTGACGTAAATAACGAATTTACGATAGATGATTTTTTAGCCCTAGCAATCTAAACGAAAGTCGTAGTATTTGTTAAACCGAGAGTGTGCATAAAAAGAACGCCCAAATCTGACTTCGTATGAGGAAGTTATGATTTTTCCTAGTTTTGGATCGGCAGTGCACAGCCTGAAGTTCAAATAGTAGATTGGTAGATTGTTGGCCGACACAACCCAAACGAGAATCGAGGATCTCATTAATGGTAGTGCAACGATAAAAATACAGACGAAAACGGACGTCGGATGAAGAAGCTATGAATTTTTAACGGACCAATCCTGTCCCGACCTATTAAAAATATAACTTTAAAAATAAAGTCAAAATTAGCCGACGGATTCTAAACGAAAGTTGTAGAGTATGGTCCCACCTACGTGTGGATATAAAGAACGTCGAAAACGGAGCTCATATGCGAAAGTTATGAATTTTAGAATTCGGGAAGGAAAATTGTGAAATTTGCGAGGGGGTGATGATGTGGCTCAATCCGGGTCGTCGCTTGCTGATCACGGACTCACTTCGGATGGAGACACATGGCCTCGCATACGCTCCGCTTAGAAGGTACGCCCCACGTTCGGAATCGCTTGGTCTCGGAAGCTCCACGTCGCCCCAACAGCCTTGTGACACACGTTGTACGAAGCGAAGGGAACGCCCCGCGTAGGGCCTCAGTACGCCCAACGTATGTCCGAAGTTCGACCTATAAAAGGGGAGCGAAGGCAGCCGACTTCTTCATTCATTTCTCCCATCTTTCTCTCACTAGTTTCTCTCTCTCTCTCTACTATCCCTAACTCCCCCCTAAAGCCTAGGAAAACCCCCTAGCCCTTGAAGGAAGCCCCGGAGATCCCGAAGGCTCCAAGAAAAAGAGTTTTTCGGCTTGAAACTCTGCCCGTGCAGAGCCCGGTTTTCAAGCAAACTTCCCAGTTTCGTCAAAGAAGATTATTTTAAGAAGCGAAGTAATGTCCGAATCACTCCGTATCAGGTGATTGTATAGTCACTTTCATCTTACACATAGATATGAAGTATTTTATATAAATTATGTGCTATGTGTATAAATATGTTATCTGTTTACCTGAGATGTTTGCTGGATGAAAGATCTATACTTCTTTCTTTCAGATCTGAAACTTTTTCCTTCAGATCTACACTTTCTCATCTCAGATCTAAACTTTTTCTTCAGATCTAAATTGTATACCTTGAAATCTATGTTGGATGAAAGATCTGAACTTCTTTCCTTCACATCTAAACTTTTTCTTCATATCTAGACCGTATATGTATTTTATGCTTTGAAAGTTATGCTGGATGAAAGATGTAAGCTTTGTTTTACAGATCTGGACCATGTATGTATTTTATATCTACAAATATGTTACGTAGAACATGGGTAGATAAAATAGTTGGTGTGTGGTGAAATAAAATGATGAGAGGCCTCAATGTTGACGTTGATCCAGTCATCTAGCGGAGTCTGTAGGTGTGTATGAACGAAGTGTTCACCGGTGTACTCCATCCCCCCCCCCCCCCCAATGATTGCCTAACGGACATATATGGATGAGGAATCCCCTTAGCAGTAGTGTCTATCCCGATGAAATTCTTTAGGATAGGTCCCTTATGATAGATGCTTTAGGAACGTAAGGTGAGGATAACAGGAACGGGTAATCGGGTTTGATGATTGTTGAAAATAATAAACTTATTTATTGTGGGTTGAAAACCCTATATGCTCACTAGGCTCCCCAGCCTGACCCACTCAGTTTATTCTAATACACGTAGTGACAAAAGCATAGTTGGATGACCTGACGAGAGATTATGATTTTGAGGCCAGATTATGCTTTGTGGCCTAAGATGTTTATTTCTTTTTGGTTTATGCTTATGGTCTGTATCGATGATTGACATCCCGAGTTTTTATAATGTAATAAAAATACATTTCTTTAAGAAATGCTTTGATAAATTTATATCCTATTTTGTTTTGAGAACAAATTCCGCAATACTTTTCTTAAGAAGTTACTCTGATTTTTATTAAAAAACATAAATGAAATCGGTCTTTTCTGGCCATAAAATGGGGATGTCACTATTGGTATCAGAGCATTAGTTTAAGCGAACTAGGAATTTGTAGGATTTCTAAACTTAAACTTAAAATGCTAAGCGATGATCATGAGATGAGTGTCATCCATATTTTAGACACGAGCACTAGTTTATTTTAGGAAAGATGCCTAAAATGCTTTTATGTGCTAAATTTTTTATGCTTTCCTTATGTGCTATTATTTGTTCGGATCTATGTTTTGTTGCCGATGTGATCCGGAAACCTTATGTGTTTAGGATTATAAGCGTTTGAATACGATATTAGAACTAGCGTGTAATGTTTTGGAGTGATAAGGGGAATTTAAATGTTTATCATGAATAAAGATCTAAATTCACCTAATTTGGTGTATAGATAGAAATGGCAAGAAACCAAAGTGGAGCTGGAAACGCAAATGGAAACAGGAATCAATGACCTCAACCCTAAGGGATTGAACAGGTGCCGATAGTAGAAGTTGCACCTAAGCCAATCACAATGGTTGGAGTTCAAGCCATGATCCGGGCTATGATGGTTGAACAGAGGGAAGAAATGAGACAACCGTTGCAGAATAACAGAAATGAACCTTCAATGTCTGTTGAACAACCAAAACTGAATGACAGAGAGTCTGAAGAAGGGAATAACAGTCGCACTGTCAGTCAAATGGAACCCCCAGTGGTGAAAAGGAATGGCCCGGAGAGGGAAATCGACCGAGATGGACGTATGTATAAGAACTTCTTGGGTGCCAAACCACCAAGTCTTTTTGGAAACCCAAAGCCTGTGGAGATGATGGACTGGATCTCCGAAATGGAGATGGTATTTGAAAGCTGCAACTGTAGTGATAAGCAGAAAACCGTCTTTGCGGTTCGACAACTAAAGACCGGAGTCTTGAGCTGGTGGAAATTGTTGGCGGATACGATGCCATGAGTAGAAACCTTGAAGATGTCTTCAGAAGCATTCTTGGAGCAGTTGAAGATGCAGTACTGCTCCGAGATAGATCTGATCGATCTAAACAATGAGTTCCAACACTTGAAGAAAGGGAAAATGAGCATTGATGACTATGTTACTGCGTTTACCGAGAAGATGAAGTTATTTCCATACCTGGTGCCGACTGAGCTCGCTAAGATAGAAAAATTTGCTAACGGATTACCGTCAGACTTTGGCCCAACAATTAAAATGGCAAGCACGTTGAAGGCAGCTGTTAGAGCAGCCAAGAATGTTGAGACCCAGTTAAAGGAAAGGGGTCTAGAAAGAACTGAGGTGGGTGAGAAGAGGAAGTTCGAGGGATCTTCGAGATCCAACAAGAAAAGTAAATCCTCGAAGTCTGGTTCGAGAGGAGGAGGAGGCGAAACAAAATGGTGTGAAAAGTGCAAAAAGAAACATCATGGGAAATGTGACAGGGTGGTCACTTGTTTTAAATGTGGGAAGCATGGACACTATGCCAACGAGTATACGTTCAACAAGAAAGTTTGTTATGGTTACTCATAAATTCCTCACTCACAATTCAAGCATTAAGTCCTATGTGTACAAGGCTTAAAACTTCTAGAATAAACCTTAGCAAGGCTAAAAAGTAATAGAAACTAGTCTGACTTTTGATTGAAGTGAATGACTTTACAAGATAGAAATTTCGGGTTGTCACAGCTATCCATTTGTTGGTTTCCATTTTGTTACTAATTTTTCAAAAAGGAATTTTATATATTACATGTCACTTCTATAGTTAATATGTGTATGTGTCGATGGCCTGTGGATTATGTTTTATGTGTTTATTTATTATGCAAATGGAAGATTAAAGTCTTTGTTGGCGTATGAATGGAGAATGGAAATGAATTTGGGTTTGCACGGAAAGAAGATGAAAAGAGGTTGGGTGGGTTGGAGAGGATAGGTTGGTATCGATGGGGCCCTTTATTTACTTTTATTTTTGCACTAATTCATATAACTAATGATAAAAAAATTAAACAAATGGTAGTTTAGTTACTTCACATTGGTCATGGCCAAAACCACAACAAGCTCAAACTTAAATACATAATCGTAAATGACTTTTTTTTTTTTTTTTTTTTTTTTTTTTTTTTTGGAATTGAAACCAGTGCTTTTTAAAAACGATATGGACAATTTCGATAACTTACTCGAAAATAAGTTAACTTAAAACATTTAAATTACAATAGTAAAGTTTTAATAAAGAAAAGGCGTGTAAAGTTTTTCCTCAAATAAAATCAACATGAACTTCAATAATGATACACTACACCCTGGACCAAATTATAAATTTTACAAGATAAATATCTTAATAGTGATAAATGAGCACATCTCTAATTTAATTCACTAAACGATGACAAATACTCGAATCAAGTAATGTTTCTACTTAAAGCATATAGTTTTTTAAAATTAGATACGGTGAAAATGAAAATGAAAGAGTCTATTTATAAGAAAAAAATTATGTATAGTATGATTCAGGTTAAGCAAATTGAATTATATATTTATATGTCATTGAATTGTGTTTTAGATAAGAAACGATTATATATGGTTGAATTGTGTGTGTATCGTTACATATCATTATTGTATATTCAAGTGTTATATTTATAGTCCTTTTATTTACACCTTATTTTTTTATTTTCATCCTTTTTATTTTTAAAACATTATTTATATATCGTTTATAATCCGATTTTGGACAAAACTAGATTCTTGTGCGCTCTGGTTTGAAGTTATATGATATTTGATAGTTTTTTTAATCAACGTTTAAAAAAAGACCATATATATAACATCAGTATTTTAAAGGATATAATATAAACAAAATTGCAAAAATGGTCTCTGCGGTATTTATTTTTTCTGAGGTTTAGTCAAAACCTCGATTTTTTGGCGTCGTGGTTCTTTTGGGCTAATTTCGTTGCGGATTGGTCCCTCGGTAAACTGAAATGACTGTAATATCATTGGATATTTATTTTCTATTTTTCTTTCGTTTTTTAAATCTAATACTTAATTTCTTTATTTTAATAATTAAAAAATAAAAGGGACCCACCTTCTCTCTCTCTCTCTCTCTCTCTCTCTCTCTCTCTCTCTCTCTCACACACACACACACACACACACACACACACACACACACACAAATCATCACTCAAGAAACAATACAACAAAATGGTTGTAGTTCTTCAACCTGATATGAACAAAACCATGGGAGCAGATGAAGCTTTTAAATGTGTTTCAGAATCATGGAATGGTCTTTCTGATAACACAAAAAGAAAATTATACGATCTCCGAGGAAGAAGAACTAGAATGTGTTGGTGGCTTCGATTAATGTCAAAAATAAGAAATCAAACGCCTGTTGATCCAACCCCACCCGCACCTCGTACAGTTGAATCAATATCATCGATCTCAACGACTTCAGGTGTGATTATCTTCTAAATAGTCATCTGCCCAATTCTATCACCCGATTTCACTTCAAAATTAATATCAGAATGGTTAAATGAGACCAGATCTCGAAGCTACAAACAGATGAGTTGTAATATGTAAGAAAACAACCCTAGTATAGTATATAAAAATCAATCAAAGAAGGAATGAATGTACTTTTCGAAACCAAAGGACCTCAAGAAACACTTTTTGAGTCAAACTAGGTCATAACAACAACAATTGACTACTGAATTCACTTGAAACATAGATTCAGCTAGCTCTTAAAGTATCTAAATCAGATTAAAAAAGAAAAATACCTCAGTTTACCAGAACTTCCCCGATGGTTTTGGTGAAGTCAATATCTCCTGATATTCAACAACCAAAAATGGGAAATGGTTGCAACCAATCCAAAGTTGTGTGGTGCAAAAAAAACATCTCTGGTTACTTGTACCAGTGAAATCTTTACTATCATGTTGAGCCAATAAATGAATCGAACTCTTATCAAACCCGATACACTTTAGGCAAAAGCTAGAGGAGAGGCGAAACGTGGCTGTGAGAAGAACATATACTAAATTTGGGGCACCAACAGGTAGATCGTATATTAGCAGATCCCAAAAATGTGTTGGGTCATCTATTTCGCCTCCTACTTCCGACACCATTCTTTATATTTAAACATGTACACATCTAAAGAAATTTGTCAGAGTAGAGGTCTTTGGTTGTTATAGATGAGCGGAGGTGGTTTTGGTTATAGATTAGAGAAGATGATGTTGGATATAGATTAGAGGAGGTGAACACGAGATGACTGATGAGAGAGAGAGAGACATTTTTTATTTTTTAATTATTAAAATAAATAAAATAAGTTTTAGATTTAAAAAAAAATGAAAGCATAATACAAAATAAATATCCCAAGGGTATTACAGTAATTTCAGTTTACTGAGGTACCAAATCTACAACGAAATTAGCCCAAAAAAAGGGCGAAGCCAAAAAAAATGGAGGTTTTAACTAAACCTCGAAAAAAATACATACCATAAGGACCATTTTTACAGTTTTGTCTAAAATATAATAATTTAACAATAAAAATGATTAAAACTGAAAATTTGACTTAAAATTTTTTCTTTCTCGTCAAAGTTGTCGACTTGGATGCAATTTGTGGTAAAAGCAATAATTATATTTTGGTGTACCAATTCTTGCTATGAGGTACTAGATATTGCTAATTAATACGTGCCAAATGCAAGTGATGTCATCTGATGCATTAGGTTTTATATTCATTTGGAGCATGATGTTGAGAGTTCAATTCCTTTAAACTACCTCTTGTGGTGCTACATGTGGGAATTTTTTTCCTAGAAATCCCAATGTCCTGTAAAGAAGCTCGAACGCGAGGTGCTTGTTGAAATATTGCGAGTAGACTTCCACTTAATTGAAATATTATGAGTAGACTTCCACTTAATTCGTTTGCGGTTTTCAAAAAAAAAAGTAAAAAAATACCTACCTATTAACATGGCAAATTCTGACTAAGGAGTACTAGATAGTAGATACACCAATAAGTCTTTCCATTTTATAATCAATATTCAATAACTAGTTGTGAGACTCATGTATTACATGGGCTAATTTAAAAAAAAAAGTTAAATATAAATGTCAAAATATTTGAGAATTTTGAATTTATAAGAAAATAAGAAAAATAATGATTTATTATAATGGAAATGTTTTTTATCTTATAAATTTAAACAAAATCTATATATCTTATAAAACAAATATTTTCCCTTCAACCTCATGCATTTGAAATTTTCAAGACTAAATAAAGAAAAAAACTAATTAGCTTTAATTTTGGAAATTTTTTAAATTTATAAGAAAATAAGAAAAATAATGAATTATTATAATGAAAATATTTTTTATCTTTTAAATTTAAATAAATAAAAGAAACTAATGAACTTTAATTTTAAAAATTTTAAAATTAAAATGCAAGTTTATTAATGAAATTGATATCAATTCATTACTATATTTATTGCATTATTACATTAAAATATTATTTGAAATTTAATAAAATGATATGTAAGAATTTGAATATAACAAATAGCAAAAAAAAATCATTATTTATTAGGGATGATACAATTTTATTAATAAAAGACAAACACATCTAAGTATTTTTTTTGTTTATTTATTTTTTGTTAAGAAAGCGAAATAAGCAATAACACAAACAACAAATCGGCTTTGATACCTCAAAGTTCTACTCACCGACTCCAAAAATGTTCCTTACCTGTTGAACGAAGGCAACTATCTTTAGCGACTCAGGAAGAACATTAGACACGCTCTCCTTGTTCTGAAAGCACCTTTTAGCCCAACCAATCAATTTTGGGCAGTCTTGTTCTACGTTCAATTCCCCAAACGTTTCATAGGCTTGAAGCCATGCATAAAATGGGATCAAAGACGCATCAACGTAGCCGAAACTCTCACCTCCAAAATAAGGTTTGTCTCCAAGCTCTCCTTCAATCAGTTTAAGGGTATCTATGAACTCTTTCCTAGCTGTCTCATGTTCTTCCCCTTTTGCTTTGTACACCAAAATCCTCCCATTGTGGTATACCTGAATTAAGTTAGACAAACGATTCGATAATCTAAAGACCAATATTTCCATCGTATATAGAGGGATTACAAAGTATTCCTCCTCTTTGGATAATTTATAACACAATCAAGACAAGAAAACACCCAGAACGTAGTTCATGACTAGTTAATGAACGTCTTGTGATTTTTTTACCTTCAATGTTACAAGTCACCACAGCTTCTTAAAACTCCTATCCTATGCAATACTACCTATGATGATGTATATAGGTAGATATGGCTTGAAACTAGTCAAAAACTTTCAACTGATTTGAGACAACCAAGAAATATGGAAATATTTGCCATTAGTATATCAAAACAAAGTCAAGGAAAAGTCAAAGAGTTAATTACCTTCTCAATAAAGTCGACCAAAAACCTCGCCCGAGCTCTGCCGTAAGTATCAGAAGGAAGCAATGGAGCTTTATCTTTCCAGACTTCATCAATATACTCAAAGATGATGTTTGACTCGCAGATCGGTTTGCTGTTGTGAATTAGGACCGGAATTTTCTTGTGAATCGGGTTCATCTCCAACAGAAGCTGACTCTTGTTTGTCAAATCTTCTTCTCTGTATTCGTATGAAACGCCCTTTTCAGCAAGTGCTATCCTGACCTTCATCCCATACATGCTTGCCCAGAAATCTAGGAGAATAACTTCTTCTTGTTTCGCCATCTCTGGCTACCTGGGTTTTTGGTGATATTCAGTTAATCAGTTCTTGACTTCTTGGTGATATTCAGTTGATCAGTTCTTCACTAATCACTGTGTGTTTGTGGGAATGGAAATGGAAATGGGGGCGAAGTTTCCAAGTTTCTTTAAAGGTGATTGTAGTCTATTTCTAGCTGGCTACCTCCATGTGGTCTTCTAGAACGCATCTACAGTCCATTGATCTGTCACATAGAATTTTATATTTTATTCAACTTTACTTCTAACTATCCATACTTCATTGAACCCTTATTAACCCAACACAGTTTAATAATGAAATTTTATATTTTCATCTTTATATTTATAAACATAATAGTTAAAGAAATATAATACTTAAAAATATATTAATTAAAAATTACGAAACCTAAAACATTTAATACCTAAAAATACATTAATTAAAAAAACGAAGCCTAAAAATATATTAATAAAAAAAATGACATCTACAAATTATATTTTATCTTGATCTCTTAATAACGGTTCATCCAAATTTGTCGTCCCTCCTCCAACATGCTACTCGAATATTTGGAAACGTTTTTAACAAGACAGTCGAAATTAATTTGTAATAGTTCGATTAATATAATATTTTATCGAAATTAGTTTGTATTAGATTTGTAGTGAGTATATTTCTTTTTAAGCGAGTTTTTATTTTTAAATACTTCATTTTTATTATTTATTTGAAAAAAATAAAACACATAAAAATTGATTTATTAAATAATATAATACCTAAAAATATGGTTAATCTTATTTGTGGTTTAATTAAAAAAATATAAAAATATAAGGGAATGTGATTACATATATATTTTGTTTGAAATTTAATTAAAAAAGAAAAGATTAATTTTATTTAACCACTCAATGATCATACAACTCTTTAATTCAACCATCCTCCATGTCATCATACACACTATATTCAACATCTATTCAATCATAATCATCATCTATCCAACTTCTATTGAACCCTTGTTGTAGATGTCCTAAGAGAAATTTGATTTGAATGGTTGTATTTTTTAATTTATTAAAAGAGAATAGAAAAAACTAACCTAGGTACTTGATTTGCTACAAAATATCTCAAACTTTGTTAATGCCTCAAATGAGCCACGTATGGTTAGAGTTTTTACCACAATAGAATGATGGGGAAATATTTATTATTTTAATGTTCTTTTAAAAATATTTATTATTTTAATTTGAAAACTAATATTATTGTTTCTTTCTTAAATATGTTTCTTTCGATTACCCTGGAACGAGACGGCAAATAGAAAATAATAAAGACACGAAATCGCAAACTGGGGCTCCACTCATTGTCGCTTCTCCATCCATCGTCGACCACCTGTGGCCTCCTCCACCTGTCATCGGTGACTTGTGACCTCCTCCACCACCCATCGCTCCATTCAGGTATGCAAAGCTTTTATTGATTTTGATCTTCCTGCTCGTTTATGAATAATTGTTGCTTCTCTATTCTGATTCTTCAGTTTTCTATTTAATTTTGCTTCTTTATTTTGCTTTTCTCGATTCTGCTTCTCGTTAGACAAATTGTTGATCAATTTTTGTTTTTATTATTTTTTTAGATGGATTTTATCACAACTTGCTTTTTTTTTTTTATCTTTTTGTAGATGGATTGATTACAAACATGTTATTATGTTTCTTTTTTCTTGTTATGACAGATTGGTGTAATCATTTTTTGATCAGTTTTTGTTTGTTTTGTAAATGAATTTTATTGTAGAAATGATTGACAATGAGGATTTTTCTATAATCTCTCAAGCTGTTGTTGCGACTAATGTGATTAATATAGATAATGAAGTTGACTTAAATGAAATATTGGAAGATGGAATTGTAGATGAAGATGAAAAGGAAGCATCTTTTGACATTTAATGAATTACTTCCAAATTTAGAACTATTATGAAATAAAAAATGTTGTGCTCGTTCAACAAGACTAAAAAATAGTATGGATATTAAAGAATGAAGAAATGTTAATCTTCGTGGAATTTATAGGCAACTGGGTCATAACTGAAAATAATGTCCGTCTATGCCAAGATAATTAAAAAGAAAATATTTTTATGGTATTGTTGTGGTTATTCACTTTATTTTTTTTATTATTTTTTTCTTTTTTACAGTTAAGGATTTGTTATCGGTTCAAGTTCAAGCTAATTGTGATGTTTTTCTTTTTTGTAACAAACAATGTTTGAGTTTTTTTTTCTAACAAATAACGTTGAGTTTTTTTATCTTAAAAACATTGTATGTGTAATGGTGGAGTTTGTGCACCTTAAAATGTATTGTATGTTTAATTTATGATGGCTAAAACTTGATGGTCAAAGGTTTGTATAAAAAAAACGGATATTTAAAATAAAAAAAGATAAAAAAACTATTATTTAAAAAACAATAAAAAAGGTATAAAAAAACTGAAATAAAAGTTGTTATTTAAAAAATAAGTAAATAAACAATAAAAATGTGGAATAAAAGAGAAAGTGAGAAAAATAGGATATTAAAAAAATAAAGAAAAAAAGTAAAGAAAAATGAAACAAAAAAAATATCATTTTGATAAATATTTTTAAAAATACACTAAAATTATAAATATTTTTTCAATCATCTTCTTATTGTCAAAAACTCCATATCATTCCATAGCTCACACTCAAACACTCTTTGATTATCTTTCTTTATCACACTATTAAATCCCCCCCCCCCTCCCTTCTATATTTTCGTGTTTGTGTTCGCTTTTAGAAACGAAGATGATCGATAGAACCAGAACCATTAAAATGGACCCAATTAACAAACCTAACTCGAATCCAACACAACAAATGTTCAATTTGTTCTCAACCCATTTATTTAGCAAGCTAAGTTGGATGGAAAATGTCAATCCATTTAATAAGGGAAATTAAGTAATCTAACTATTTTTTAATGTGTATTTGAAAAAAATAACAATTTTTTTAGCAAAAATAATTATTTAGTCTACAATAGGCATTCCAAACCAGGTAAAAACACTTTTTTTACCAATTCCGGAACGACATTCCGGATTTCGGACCAATATTCCGGATTTCGGATTGAAATTTTAGATTTCACATTTTAGAAAAAAAAATAAATAAAAAATAATAATAAATAAACTCCGAAATTTCAAGATCAAGTCTGAAATCCAAAGAACAATTCTGGAATTTTGAAAAAAAAACATTTTTTACTTAAAATTAACAAAAAGTTTAACAAACGTGGTAATGTGAATTATATCCGGTATTAGTATATAAAATTAATAAAATTAGACATCTGATTGAAAAACGATGATATCGAACATTTCGAAATATAGTATTCGAAATCCCAAAAAAACAATAAAAAGATTTTTATGAAAATAAAAAAATTAAATAAATAAAAACTTCATAATATGATGAACAGTACTCAGGAATTAGGTATTCCGAAAAAAACTGTTATTTTTCAAAAACTGTAAAAAATTGTTATTTTCTTTAAAAAAATCGTTTATAACAGTTAAATTACTTAATTTCTCTTTATTTAAATAAACATATTGATTTAGATTGATATTATCAACCCATTTAAACCAATTCAACAAATTTCTAGTTCAAGTTATCAATTTATCCCCGTTAAAAATATGTAATCCCCACCTCACCAACAATTACTTTGTCCATCAACAACAATTATTTTATCCGCTTAGGGAGGAAGGAGTCGTGGGGTTTTGAAGTTTGTGTATCCATGGTACTACCAACATGTAGTTCCAAGTAATATCGATTCCAGCGGTTGGAACAATTTAATTGATCGACGAGCTTTGTTGTATTCAATATGCATGTGCCTTTATTTATCTTTTTCTTTATCTTTTTTTTTAATATAATGTTGTATAACTTTATGAAAATGAATACTCCACAATTCATTTAATTCATATAATTTCATTTGTAGTATGGTTTTTTTTAAATAATTTTAATTTATAATATTATTTAAGATATTTTTTTAAATTAGCAAAAAATTATTTTTAAATAAAAAAATGTTATGATTTATTTTATTTTAAAATTTGTAATTTAGAAAAGGGATAATGACTTAAAAGGATAATATATTTTTTGATTTTTACACATTTGGTCACTGAATTTTTCTTTTCGTCCACATTTACCCCTTAAATTTGTTAAACCGTATGCATTCAGTCCTTATGACCGGCTACTCCAGGTTACCCGGTAAAAATGACTTAATAGGGTAATATATTTCTCACTTTGTACACATTTAGTCGTTAATATTTTTGTACACATATAGTCTTTTTTTTTTTTTGCAAAATAAGTTATTTTTTTGTACTCATATAGTACTTATGAATAATTTTTTAGTTTTTTCTCACGAAATCTTATGTGGGACATTCATTAATGAGGTGTATGGGGCTTTTGATGCTTATATCCATATCGCGATCTCGACTATTTGGTTGCTTAGGTCATATATTCTGAACGTCGTAACTTCTTCATATGATATCAAATTTTAACGATCGTTATATCCATGCGTTAGTATTTTAGTTTACTACAACTTTCATTTAGATTACTCAAATTAAAAAATAATATATTTTTACTTATGATTTTTATATCCATACGCGATGGCGGATTTAGTATGGTCCCGGTGTTGCACCGACAACACCTGTTTTTTCTGTTCGCAGTGGAATTTTTTTTTTATTTTATTTACGTTTATACCTATTTTCCATGTATCGGAAACACCTATTTCATCTCGGCAACACGTACTATGTATTACTGCGTCTTCCCATGTCCATACGTTTTTTATAAATGCATGTATGTATGTTTTTTAAAAAATCGTTAGTAAAAATATATTACATCTTAACGGGAGTAATCTTAATGAAAGTTGTAGTAGACTCAAAAAATGAACACGTGGATAAAGATCCTTAAAATATGATATAGTATGAAGAAGTTACAATATTCAAAATACAAGACCTAAGCCAAACCACAAGACGTACGCAACCAAGCAGTCGAGATCGAATTGGACATAAGCATCAACAACCCCAAGCACCTCATCAATGATTGTCTCACGTAAGATGTCGTGAAAAAAAGACATTAAAAAATCATTAATAAGTACTGAACGAGTACAAAAAAGAACTTATTATGAAACAAAAAAAAATGTTAAGGACTAAATATGTACAAAAATATTAAGGACTAAATGTGTACAAAATGAAAAATATATTACCCTATCAAGTCATTTTTCCCGGCTAACTTGGAGTAACATGTCATAAGGACTAAATGTGTACAGTTTAACAAGTTTAAGGGGTAAATGTGAACGAAAAAAAAAAACACTCAGTGACTAAATGTGTACAAATTAAATAATATGTTACCCTTTTAAGTCATTATCCCTTTAGAAAATATCAAAATACTTAACTCATGTCTAAGGATTTAACTTTCAATAGTTTTAAGGTAAATAGTTTGGAGTTTGAAAGTTTCTTTACGAGTCAATTGTTTAATGTCATTGTAATTGTTTCGTTAGAATTTAATTGTTCACTGTTTGACGTGAGCTCCTGCTTTTGCTTACAATATTATTATTACTTTTCTCTTTTTTTGGTATTTTCATATCCGGAAGATGATAACCTTGTAAATATTTTAAAATGAACTCAGTATTAATCAAATCTTGAAATGAAAGCCAAAACAATAATGAACTGTGAATTGAAAAACGTTAAAAAGCATTCAAGAAGACATGGAACCAAAATTGAGAGGATCTATAAAGGATGATGAAGTTATTCTCTTCTAACCCATTGAACTTACTGTCATATCATGTATATCAGTTTTTGTTTTTTTTTCTTCATTTTACCAACCCACAACGCATGTAAATCATATTTTTTTTAACCCACTTAATTAAAAAAAAAAAATACAAAACAACTAAGATATAAGTCTTAAAATACATGATAATAGAGAGAGAGAGGTTAGTAAAACCAATTAAACAACCCGTTGAAGAGGAAGTGATACCGGTGATAACTTTATTGTTAATTAAGATTTTACCTTGATTGTTTTGTATTTTTTTTAATTGAATGGGTTGAAAAAAATAAAGTTTCAGTGTGTTGTGGGTTGAGAAAGATAAACAAAAATAAAAAAGAAAAACTGATGTGACGATGGGTTGAGTGAGTTGGGAGAAAATGACTCCCTCCTCTCTAGGAAACATATGGTCGTCTTCTATAAACTTGACATATTTTTTACTTACCAAAGAATTTAAAGGATGTTTGGGATTTCATTTTGAAACTCAAAATGTATTTTATGCAAAAGTACATATTGACTTATGGTTGTAGGAAAATAAGTTTTTAAAAAATAATTGGATTAGCTTTTATAGTCGAAAAAGTTAATAAGTCAATATGTTATTTTTTTTTAATATTTGTCTTAAATTATACATCTTTTAAAAAGTATTTTAGCTTTTATAATCTAAAAAATCACAAGAAGTTTTAAAAAATTAGAAATTCTAACTTAATGAAATCTCCTTTTAAAATGGTTGACGAAAAGTTATTTTAAAATCATTTTCACATTGACAAACACTTTTTTTTGACTTTCTGATTTTTTTAAAAGTCCATAAGTCAATAAGTGGTCTTTAAATAATCTTAAACACCCTCTTAGGCAATTTACAAATCTTCTCTTATGATTATCTTCTGGCCAAAGATATCCTAATTCTCATGAGCAAACCTATAATAACATGGAAATTAAGGGTTATAACCACATTCAACTTTAAGAAAACGGGAGGATCGAACTAGGGTTTCAGGTTAAAGGATGTGATGTGGGTTTTGAGGGGTTGAAGAAAATGATTGTGTTGAAAGTTATATATATTTCTAGGGCTTAAAACGTGACGTGGCTATTTTTATTTCTTATTTTGTGACTTGGAATCCATGTAAGGTAAGATCGAAACCAATCATCCCTGGTAAAATGTAGCAATGCTATAACAAAACCAAAAATTAAATTTTGTAATTAGAAGCTTAATAACTATATATATATATATATATATATATATATATATATATATATATATATATATATATATATATATGGTTAGGTTATTTTGTTTTCACTATGTATTGTGTGCATGTATGATTGATTCTGAACCAATCATTTTAGTTATTTTAAAAAAGTAATTAATGCATTTTACATGTTGAAGATATAATGGATATTAATTACATCTTCAGCATTTAATATGCATTAATTACTTTCTTAAAATAACTAAAATGATTGGTCCATAATCAATTATACATGCACACAATAGATAGTGAAAACATTTGAACCTAACTCTCTCTCTCGCTATATATATATATATATATATATATATATATATATATATATATATATATATATATATATATATATATATATATATATATATATATATATATATATATATATATCCATTGTTTGTCTTATGATATTTACCTATTTAGAAACAGAAGGTCATTATTCCACTTTAGTTTTTAATTTATCCTTTAAATAAAGATGGTTTGACTTTTATACTCCTAATTTAATTAAAGAGGAAGAATGATGATGGGGTATAAAACTCAATACACGCTTATTTTAAGTGGATAAATTAAAAACACAAATAAAAATATCACATTCCTTAAAAAAATGTTTTTTTTAACATTGCAATAAAATAAACCTATTATAAATATAATTTACAAGGACGTTCATTGGTTGAGAGTTATTTGACCATAACCTTGGTTGGATTTATGAGGGTATTTGGATAGGGAAAAAATAACTGCTTATTAGCTTATTGCTTATTCTTACCACAATAAGCTAATTTAAGTGTTTGTATAGGATGCTTAAAAAATCAGTTTATTGTGGTAGGAATAAGCAAAATAAGCTGATTTTAATAAGCAATGGGAGAAATGCTTATTGCTTATTGCTTATTTTTAATGATTTCGGAAATTACCTAATTACCCTTCAAAAAAGGATACATAAAACCCATAAAACCTTCAAGATCGATCGTTTGCTTCACCAATATTGTTGTTGTCGATCGATATTCCACCTTCTCCCTTGGCCATCGTCCCTGGAAGCCATCGACAATCAGGTATGCTGCTTTGTTTTTTTTTTTTTTTTCTCTTCTGCTATCGTTCCCTGCAACATGTTTGCGTTTTTTTTAATCGGTGATACAAACACAGACAAGGAACCATTGATTGTTCTTTCTTACTTCATTCTTGATTGATCTTTTTATTTGTTGCATACCTGTGATATTGTGTTTTTTTTTTCTCTTACCTGTTAAGAAACTGCCACTAACCTGTGATGGTTGATCATAACATGCCTCTATGATTATTCTTGCTTTTCTTCATCAATTATTGTTGCTGTTATTTGCTATTATTGATGGTAGTGATTCTTATTTGTATTCAAAAATTCCGCTGCCTATATTGATTCAAAATTAGGTTGAAATTTAAGAAGTTTCTTCATTCCTTATCATGATTTAATATAGGTAATGGACACTGTCAATGTTCATGATATGGATATTGATACACCCAAAGTGAAAGTTACAAATAGGTTTAATTGGGATCCTCATGCATTCAAGATATTTCTTGAGGAATGTATAACCGAGCTAAAAAACAGGAATAGACCGGGTACTTATTTCAAACAGCCCACGTGCCAAAATATATGTAACAGGCTTTTGGAACGAATAGGTAAAGAATTGGATAGAAATCAAATGAAAAACAAATGGGACATTATGCGGAAAGAGTTCAAATATTACGACCGTTTAACAAGACTAGAAACGAGAATTTCAATTGATCTCATGAGAAATACAATCTCAGCATCAAAGGAATGGTGGGATGAGAAAATAAAGGAAATAATTAAAAATTTTATCTAACAATATATTATTTGTATTGTGTTTTTCGTGACATTCTCAATTTGTACATATAGGAAGATAAAGAGTTTGCTAAGTGTAAGGATAAGAATTTGGATGTATATCATACATATTATGAAGCTTTATTTCGGGATACTGTAGTTGTTGGAGACAAGGCTAAGGTACCTTGCGAATTTAGCAACAGTACCACTCCGAAGGATGTACAGTATGTGGATATTACGGATGGAAAAGAGGATACTGACGAAGTCCGCTTATTTGATGATGTTGATCCTTTTATCACAATTGATAGTTCTAGTATGAATATGAGGGGAAAGAAATTAACTCCCAGGCTTGACAAGAAAAGAAAGTTTGAAGGAAAAAATGAAGGAAAAAGTATGGCAAACTCGTCATATGAAGAGAAACTCGACATTGTTTTTGATGTTCTGTTAACAAGGAGCACTCAACCCTCAAGACAAACCACACGGTCACCCACAACAGAAGAATGCATGGCAAATGTCTCTACTTTCCCGGGTTTTGAAGAAGGCTCAATAAGATATTTAAAGCCGTTAGAGGTCTTTTTAAAAAAGCCATCTCGTCAAAATTTTATGGTTCCAAAGAGTAATGAAACAAAGATGGAGTTTCTCAAGAGGCTTATAGAGAAAGAGAAGTAGTTGAAGTTGAAGACGTACTCTACTTTTATGTCATATGTTAGACTTATCCTTTTATGTCATGTGTTAGACATACTCTAATTTTTTGGTCAATTTTGCCCTTGCCACATGATTATGTTTTGTTTCCTTTTCAACTATTATGTTAAATTTAAACGGTTGTTTTGTGTTTGTTTTATGCAATGTCGTTTCATGTTTGTTTTGTGGTCAATTTTGCCCTTGCCCCTTGATTTTGCTCTTGTTTTCTTTTCAATGATGTTGCCATGATTTTATCTAATATGTGGTAAATTTCAATCTTACCCTTGTTTCCTTTTCGTTATTAACAGGTTATATTCATGGCCATTGACAGTGAAAGTGACAACTCATATGACAGTGATGACTTATGTGATGAAATTGAAAAAAATGAAGAGATTCAAACACTTTTTTTATGTGGGCTTGCTGTCAAAGGGTTACTATTGACTCAGAAATCGAAAAACGTGCGTAGACGTCATCGTTCATCTTCGCGCACAAGAGGCATGCTTATCAATGAAATACTTAACGATCATGAGAGCCGATGTTATGAACTTTTCAAATTAGAAGTCTCGGTTTTCAACATGTTATGTAGGGATCTTGTTGTACATTATGGGTTAAATAAATCACGTCGTGTATCTATTAAAGAGTCCCTTGGTATTTTCTTGTTGTACTTAGCGCATGGATGTGGAAATCGGTTAGTTCAAGAGTTCTTTAATCATTCTGGAGAAACAATCCATAGACATTTTCATAAAGTCTTGGATGTTGTGGTTAACCTAAGTAAGGACATCATCAAACCAAATGCTAACTACAACGAAACTATACCAGAACATATTTTAAATAATCCTCGGTATTATCCATACTTTAAGGTAGTTACTCATTTGCAAAGTTATGTTATTTGGTGAATTTCTGTAATTGTAAAAATAATTGGTAACTTATTATATTTTTTGAAATTGTAGGATTGTATTGGTGTCATCGATGGAACACACGTGAAGGCATCTGTTCCGCAACATGACCAAATCAAATTCATTGGGCAAAATAATTGCGTTACTCAAAATATTATGGCAGCATGTGATTTCAACATGTGCTTTACCTTTGCGTGGGATGGATGGGAGGGGATTGCACATGATACGAGAATTTTCAATGAAGCGCGAAGGAGACATGAAGTTAAGTTTCCACTTCCAGCCGATGGTTAGTATCATTACTTATTAATAGAAGTTTTATATTTTCAAACGGTATAAATGAATAACAATCATATGCTTTATTTGTACCTCTATAGGTAAGTATTACCTTGTAGACGTCGGATATCCTAATACAAAAGGTTATCTTGCTCCCTATAAAGGTTCAAACATCCGTTATCATATTCCTGATTTTCGACGTGGACAGACTTCTGCCTCGCGGGAACCAAAAGGCTTCAAAGAAAAATTTAACTATTATCATTCATCACTTCGCAATATAATTGAACGAACTTTTGGACTCTGGAAGGCTCGATGGGTGTTACTAAGAGATATGCATGTAAATTTCGACTTCAAGACCCAAGTTAAAATTGTGTTAGCTTTAATGGCGATTCACAATTACATTAAAATGAGCGGTAGTGGTGATGCAACATTTCAAATAGCGCAAGAAGAGTCTTATATTCCGTGCAATGATGAAGGACCCAATGATGGTATTGAGCCACATAACGAAGTATCAAGTAGACAACGTAGAACTGAGGATATGTATATGAGTGCAGTACGCGATATGATTGCAGGACATATTTTCTCAAGGTCAAACACTCGTGCACGTAATGGCGTATGATTTGTTTTGAAACTCTTTAGTATTTTCATTTTATGGTTTAATGTAGTAGCATTGTGGTCTAATATATGTTGTTATTATTATTTAAAAAAAATGTTTTGTTTTAATAAGAAAAATATGTAGTAGCATGATAATTGTTTTTTTTAGTTCTTATGAATAAGAAAACTATTATTATTATTTTTTTAAAAAAATGTTTTGTTTTAATAAGAAAAATATATGAACATATAAGAGGAAGCCATTTTTGGTTATTTTACTCATATAAAATGTTTTGTTTGCCAAACATTTAAAAATGTTTATTGTTTATTGTTTATTCTCACCACAATAAGGTAATCCAAACACTTTTTAAAAAACTCTTTATTCCCACTACAATAAACAATAAACTAATAACCTAAAAATATATTTATCCAAACACCCACAAAGTACATCTTGAAAGCGTACGTCACCGCTACATTAGATCCACATGCTCGTGATTGTTGCAATCTTAGTTGTTGTTTTCCATCTTTTTTCTAATTTTTCAAAAATGAATTTTATCTATTACACGTGAATTATGTTAATATGTGTCGACGAAGAATAGCGTGGATTTATGTTTTTATTGATGAATGATGGGGAATGGTTGTGGATTTGTGTTTCCAACGAACAAATTTAATTTAAATATGTGAGGGTTTCGAGAGGGTCATGTAGAAATTTTACTTTTTCCAATTAATTTAAATAACTAATAAAAAATTAATTTATATAACTAATAAAAGAAATCATATAAATGATATTTTATTCATTTGGCTAAGGATCAAAACCACAACAAAGTCCAAACTTAAGGACAAAATTGTGAGAATAATTCTTTTGAACTTTGAATTACTCTAAAATGTATTAACAACCACAACAAATGACAACAGTTAAGGTTTTTTTTTTTTTTTTTTTTTTTTTTTAAAGGCATATTTAAAATTTGTGTGGAAGTTAAGGCGTAAAATTGATTATCTTTATTCTTCACAACATTTACCTTTTAATGTTTCTATGCATCAATGGCGACTCCAAGTAATATAAGTGCAAGGGGTGCAACCCATAAACATTTTTGTGCAAACTAGGCCTATTTGGTAGCCTTTTAAAGGCAAACTTTTAATTTTTCAAATTAAAAGTGTTTTGTAGCATAAGGATAAAAGTCTATTAATTTTGTAAAAACTTCTTAAACTTTCAAACTTAGACTTGTATCTAGGGTAACAATGGATGACACGACAAAAATACAAGACACGAAACAAAATTTGGATGAAACTTAAATTCGAATTTGTGTTCCTGTCAAGTAAAAAAAACACAATATCTTGTCGTGTCGTGTTCGTGTTCAAAATTCAAAACGAAGTTGACACGATTTAACATTTATTTGTCGTGTTTTTCGTGTTTGTTGTGTTATGCATGATTAAATATTAATTAAATAAACTAATTGTTATATTATAATATATTTGTTGTGGCGCGTCGTGTTTGTTGCTATTTAACTCGTTCGTTTTCGTGTTAGTTAAAAAACCACAACATCGTATCGTGTCGTGTTCGTATTATATAAAACATTGTCGTGTCATGTCAGACAAAAACACGACATGATGGCCCGATTTGCCACCCCTAAGGCTGGGGGAGTGGTGTCACGAGAACCACACTCCCTTTTCTGACACGTAGGAGTCACATAGGTGCCACACCATTTATACCACACAAAGTATGGTTATTTACCACACCTAGGGTGTGGGAACCATGTTAGAGAAAGAAAGAGGTGAGAGAAAGGAGAAGATAGTGAAAGACACATAACAAGAAAGAGAGAGAGAGAGAGAGAGAGAGAGAGAGAGAGAGAGAAGTGCAACAGATTTTGGGAGAGGTGCAGTCAAACCACACCCAAGACCGCATAGGGGGGGGGGGGGGAGGCAGTGTTCCCATGCCTATGTAGCAGGGAGTGCGGCCAAACCGTAGTCCACTCCCTTGACCCTAATTGTATAAAAAATAATGTTTCCTTCCCTCTTTTACCCTCGTAAGCTAATACGCGCGCCTCCAAAACAACACACCCACCTTCAGATCATCTCCTCCCACCTCTGACCATCTAAAGCATCGATCTCCTCCTCCCACTTCCTCACGTCGTCGACCTCCCTAAAATCGACTCCCACAACGACTTTCGACGCTGATCTCAAACAACATTGCTCCTTCTCCTCCCTCCCATCCCTTATCCCACCTCTCCAATCTACAATCGTTTGCTCCCTCTGGAATTGACATCACCACCAAAAGTTGTGTCGCCTCAGCTAGCACCGCAAGTGATGACGACCTCTTGTTGCAGGTAAGTTTTTTTCTTCCTAAAAATAGATTCTCTATAAATAGATCGATTGTTCTTTTTTCCCCTTGAAAACCGATTCTTAGAAATACATCGATTTTTTTTTGCCCTAGATATCGATTATTTGGTTTTGATTTTCTTTGCATTTCATGTCAGATCTGGATCGTCATATGATACATGTATTTGTTTCTAGATTTATGTCTCAAATTGTTTATATTAAGATAGAAGATGATAAATTTTGATAAAACCTTTTATTACTAGTATCAAGTTTCTAGAAAATATGAATAGTATTTTAAATCTTAAGATAGAAGATGATAAACGGTTGTTATTTTAGGGATTTTTTTTCAAACTTTGAGCTAGGGATAATGATTCATATTATATGGAGTTTGATACATAAGTGATGGCACATCATTATCTAGCAATTATGCATGAACTTTGTGTGAATTGGAAGTAGTTTATATAAATTATAAAAATCGGAGATTTTAACATATTATCGATTCTAGCAACATACTTTGAAAAGTTGGTGATGGATTTGGTATGTAATATATATATATATATATATATATATATATATATATATATATATGTATATATAAAATTAGGTTCAAATGTTTTCAATAAGTATTGTGTGCCTCTAACAACCAATCAAAATTAAGAAAAATAAAATTCAATAATAAAAGGGTGTAATAGTAATTTTGTCACACTTAATTATGGTAAATATTTAAAACATTTAATATCCTTTAAATTAGGGTGATTTGTTTGTTAACCCTACAAAAACGACGGGCATTCATCACCATCAACATTGTCGTATTCTTTGTTTCTCCTCACCAAGTCCGACAACCATTGCCGCCCAATACCATCGTCGATCACCAACGTCATCATCTTCATATGTTGTCAAGAAGAGGTAAACTAATCTAACTTGCGATTCTGGAAGAGATGAGGGGCGGAGATGCAATCTGCACTAACGATGATGCGATTCTTGTGTGTGTAATCGAACCAACGGTGATGCGATTCTGCGGGTCTCGATCTTTCTCGTTCCCATGAAAGGTTTTGCGATTTTTTCCCTGCAGTATTTGATTTCCTATTCTTGTACATCTTGATTGCTTGCAATTCTTCCTCTGAATGTTACTGATTTACGTTTCTTCACATGGATCTTCCATTTGATTTATTCACTGATTTTCGATACTTTTATTTCCGATTATCCTTCCTGTTGATTTCTGATTTCACTAGTATGCCCATTGTGCTCTCATTCTTCTTTAATTTTAAATATTCATCATTCAAGTTGATTTTGTAATTTAGAATCCAACTTAAATAATGATAGATTGTTCTTGATTTTCTATTTGTTCTTTGATAGTTGATTGTTCTAAATTTGTCTTTGATGAAAAGGATTAAGCTGACATTCTGTCAGAATTTGCATGAAAAGGGTTAAGCTGGAGTTTTTTTTTCATATCAGAATGCAAACACATGTTCATTCTATTAGAATATAAATATTACATAAGCCATGTGTTCCTAATAATTCCAACAAAATACATTTATACATGTTTTAGAATGTTTATGCATAAAGAAGAAAAAACTATGATTTAAGTGCATTCTATAATGTATTCTGTAAAAATTTATTTATATAAATGCATTCTGTTAGAATTTATCATAATTTATTGTTTTATTCTATTTAATGCACTAAAAATTTTAATATCTGAAAGTTGATTATGTTTTCTTTGTGGATTTAGGTTTTGAAGAAGTTGTCGTTAATGTGGAAAATGAAGGAAACATGGAGAACAATAGTGCATTCTAACAGAATGTATTCCGTCAGAATTTATAAATTGTTTCTTAACAATAATATTCTTTCGGAATGGAATAGTGTTTTTATTATATTTTGATGTTTTTTTTTTCTTTTTTAACCATTTTTAGTTTTAATCTTTAAGAGTAAATGTAATCCTTAAACCATTGTTTGTCATAATTTTTTTAGAATGAATGTAATAATTGTTTATAGTCTTATTCTTTACAGATGAATGTAAATAGTGATTCTAAAATAATAAAATTTGTATTCCTTGGAAAATGTTATTCTTGATAATATGTTGTATAATTCTTTAAGCATGTTTAATATAAAAAGTATCTTGAATGAAACCATATTCTGCAAGAATAAAACCGCAAATATATTTACTAGTTTATTGTTGACTTTTTGTCATTCTGGCAGAATAAAATCGGTTATTATTAAAAATAATATTAAAATTTTAATTATAATTAATTTAAAAAATTCAGATTTTTAAAAATAATGGAATTAATGATCCCTTAAAATCTGAAAATTTCCTTTTTTAAAATAGGTTAATTGACCAAATTACCCTTCTGCTAAAAATTTTGTGATTGTATGATACATGCTACCCTATTGTAATATCATAGACCATCAGATCATGACTGTTGATTCTTTTCATCCGGTGGTCTAGATCTGTGCATTCTGGCACACAATATATATATATATATATATATATATATATATATATATATATATATATATATATATATATATATATATATATATCTGTGTTTGTGTGTGTGTTTAAAGTGATTTTTGGAAAAACTTGAATTTCAACCCAAGCCTACTTATGTAAAGATCATCCATCCAATTTACGTTAATGATTACATAACTCTCCACTGAGTTTATTTGTTTCCTTGTTGAATTCGGATTTATAGGTTGAAATGTTTGAAAGAAAAATTTGAGGAGATATCGTGTTTATCTAATAATGAAGAATGAGTACAAATTGATCATCAACAGTTCGATTGCAAGTTCGTTGTCATCTATTTCTCAACATTCAATGTCAAATATGTTATTTTTTAACATTGAAATCCTTAGGATATAAAAAAAATGATGTTATATTTGTAAATGTATCTCAAAAAAATCATTATAAATTATTGAGGATAAATTTTGATTTATGCTATTTTTGATTTTGTATGGTGTTTATATTTTTTTAAAACTTATTCAACAAAAAATAATATAAAAAGGTAAAATAATCATTTTTATAGTTTCGCAGAGGTCCAACCAAATAGTATATTTAAAATTCAAACCCTTTTACAAAATTAAAAACTTTTACGAATTCGGATTCTGCCAAAAACCAAACTCCAAATTCCAAACATGGCAATATTCTGTTTACAAATACATCAATCAGTCCTTCCAATTCAAAATCGAAAATACAACTTTATTTATAAAAGTCAAACACAACATTGATCGAGTACATCCAAAGTAAAACAACAAATCGGCTTTGATACCTCAAACTTCTACGCATCAAGTCCAAGCCTCTTCCTCATCTGCTGAACGAAGGCAAGGACCTTTAGCGACTCAGGAAGAACACTAGACACGCTCCCCTTGTTCTGAAAGCACCTTTTAGCCCAACCAATCAATATTGGGCAGTCTTGTTCAACGTTCAATTCCCCATATGTTTCATACGCATGAAGCCATGCATAAAATGGGATCAAAGACGCATCAACGTAGCCGAAACTCTCACCTCCAAAATAAGTTTTGTCTCCAAGCTCTCCTTCAATCAGTTTAAGGGAATCCATGAACTCTTTCCTGGATGCCTCATGTTCTTCCGCTTTTGCTGTGTACAACAATATCCTCCCATTGTGGTATACCTGCGTGCATTTCCATACACAAAGTCAGACAAAAGGTTCGTATATATGGTGGAATTAGAAAGTATTCCACAATTACAATCCAAAAGTTTCTTTTTTTTTTTCGCTTGCTTTTTCACAAATAGTTTCAAATGAATTGAGACAACCAAAATGGAAATTTTTGCAAGAATCAAGAAAAATCAAACGTCAACTTAAACTGCGCGAAGTAAATATATCAAAAGAAAATGAAGAAAAGATGAGAGTTACCTTCTTGTCAATAAAATCGACCCAAAACCTCGCACGAGCTTTGCCGTAGGTATCAGAAGGAAACAATGGAACTGTATCTTTCCACTCTTCGTCAATATACTCAACGATGATGCTGGACTCGCAGATCGGTTTGCCATTGTGAATGAGGACCGGAATTTTCTTGTGAATTGGGTTCATCTCCTCGAGAAGCTGACTCTTGTTCCTCAAATTCTCTTCTCTGTACTCATATGAAACACCTTTTTCAGCAAGGGCTATCCTGACCCTCATTCCATACATGCTTGCCCAGAAATCCAGTAGAATCACTTCTTCTTGTTTCACCATTGTTGGGTTCTTGGGTTTTGGTGATATTCAGTTATTCACTAATTGGTTTGTGTTTGTGTGGATGGAAGTGCGTAGATATATAATGTTGGATACATGGATTCAGCCGTTCATCAGGTCATTCAAATATATAGTATTAATTGTTATTATATTATAAGTGAAAGATGCTTTGAGTTTGATTTGTGACTTGTGAGGCGCAAGAGATAATGACATCAGGGATGATTTCATCAAAAGTCACTGCTTCAATATTCTAGCTGTACTTATTTACGATTTTGGAAAAAAAAATTGTATTGTTATTCACTAACTTTACTCAGTAAATTTACTAAATAAAATTGAATTGTATCATCGTCCGATCATATTTTTTAAATTGTAGCAAGATAACCATAAATGACGCTACATAATATTTACAAACCCACGATAAAATAGATAGGTTTCTTTTTGCCAAATAACACCCTATAATAAACATAGGAACATGGAAAGATAAATAACAAGTCTCTTATGAATGAGGTAAAATAAAATAGATACGTTTCTTTTAAATGAGGCATTTGATATAAATTTATCCATATATCATTTTTGTAAATTTATCTGCTTCACCTCCGGTTAACCATGTCTCCACCGTGGACCACTCTTATACCACCTATCCTCTCCACCACTAACCACCGAGAACACCGGTCACAAAGTCCTGCCTTTGCCAAGAGCAATCTACACACCACCATCACCTACATATTTCTGATATACCACTTTAAACAACCTGATGCCACCAAACGTGAATCAGAAGAAGAAAAGAAAGTGGTTTATTTGTGTTGTTTGTAGGGGGAGGGGGGACACAAACAATATAGAGTACAAATGTTTTATTGATGTAGTTCCCACTATTTATTGATGCGGTTTATTAGAACGAAAACTTAGGAAGGAACTGAAAATTTGGAATGAAAATTTATAAATTAGAGGATAGAATAAATAAATTGTGAGGTTCTCACATGCTTTATTGATGTGATTTCCATTTGAGTTTAATAGAGCGGTTTAGAAGTAATACATCAAATTATGCCTTTTTAATGTTTTTTATTGTGGGTATAGGAAAACCGTACCAACAAATGTTTTAAATGGTAACGTTCCTTAGTTTATTAATGCGAAGTGTTTTAATGGTGCTTTTAGGAAAAACCACACCAAAAAAAATCTCATCACACTATTAAATATGTTTTGTGCTACTGTCTTTCCCGGCTTGTTCTTGGCTCCCGTAAATCTTGATCTTTGAGGGTCATCCGGACATGACAAGGTTTTAACAAAAACCGAAAGGTTAGGAAATAATATATTTGAGAGAGAGCATGCTCATCCAAAATAATTACACATGAAACGTTGGTCGGCCTTTTCACGTTCTATTTGGATATATCTTCTTCGTTTACGTCGATCACTTTTCGCTTTCTGGCTGGTAATTGTTTGTTCTAGCATATTTTGTACGACAATAGCTACTTTTTTTTTACTTGTAATACGTTCCTGAGTACGAGGGAGATGATGATGACAACATTTTTTATAAAATGACCGGAGGTTTTGAGAGACGTATTGAGATTTGTATGTATTAAAATTTGGAGGTTTGTATGTGTATTTGTAATCGGTTGATAGATGTAAAAAATGATTTTTGTTAACCGTTATATTTTTATAAAAAATGATCCATTTAAAAATAAAGTTTGGTAGAAACATTAAAATAATCAAAAAGCCCTCACTATCCTCGTTTTCTCTCTCCTCTGTCTTCTCGTTAGATTGGCTAGAGGGAAGACGGTAAAAACAAGAAAACTCGACATCAAATTAAAGAGATTTTCACAAGAAAGAGAAGTAAAAGACACCGATACATGATCGAAAGTTTAACAACATATATACAATTGGAAGTTCTACTCATCGACTCCACGTATCTTCCTCATCTGTTGAACTAATCCAAGCATCTTTAGCGACTCAGGAAGAACATTAGACACACTTTCCTTGTTCTGAATGCAAGTTTTAGCCCACGCAGTCAACTTTGGACACTCGCCTTCAATGTTCAATTCCCCATATGTTTCATAGGCTCGAAACCGTGTATAAAACGGAATCAAACACACATCAACGTAGCCAAAGCTCTCACCTCCGAAGTAAGGCTTGTCTCCAAGCTCTCCTTCAATCAGTTTAAGGGAATCTATGAGATCTTTTCTTGCTGCCTCATGTTCTTCACCTTTTGCTGTGTACAACAAAGTCCTCCCAGGTTGGAATACCTGCATTTACATACACAAAGTTAGACAAAAGATCCGTTAATCAAATAAAGACCATTTTCTTCGTAAATGGAGGGAATACATAGCTACATACCCCTGAACTGTAAATTAACTCCGACGTATAGAATATTAATAATAAATAAATCAAAAGAAAATCAAGAAGAGTCAAGAGTCACCTTTTTGTCAATAAAGTCAGCCCAAAACCTGGCACGAGCTTTGCCGTAAGTATCAGAAGGAAACAATGGAGATTTGTCTTTCCAGATTTCATCGATATATTCAACAATGATGCTAGACTCACAGATTGGTTTGCCCTTGTGTAAGAGAACCGGGATTTTCTTGTGAACCGGGTTCATCTCCAAGAGAAGCTGGCTCTTGTTCCTCAAATCTTCTTCTCTGTGTTCGTATGAAACACCCTTTTCAGCAAGTGCTATCCTGACCCTCATCCCATACATGCTTGCCCAGAAATCCAGTAGAATCACTTCTTCTTGTTTCTCCATTGTTGAGTTATTGAGTTCTTGGTGATATTCAGTTATTCAGTTATAAATATGTGTTTGTGTGCAGGGGGGAGTTTTCCAAGTTTCCTTATAGATTATTGTATTCTAACCGGATCTTATTATAAGCCAAATTCGATTTGAGCTTGACTGGTTGTATTTTTTTTATTTAGACTAGATTAAAGTATAAGATTGGTCAATTGGTATGTCATTTTATTTGGACTAAATTCTTAAAATATATTTTTTCTCTTTGGTTTTTGTATAAAACGTCTAAATAACTAATTGTAATTTGCCCTTGATATAATTTTTTGTTAGTTATGTAGAAAACATAACATTTTGGAATTTTTGGTTTAAGCTTAAACTTTTTTTTTTTTTTTCAAAAAAGCACTCCTAGTTTCTCAAAAAATTCCAAAATTCACATGTCAAATGCCGTTTTCTTTAAAGAAAAATTCCAAAATGCTTTATTTGCTAAGTGACGTTTGTTAAACATTTTAAAATCATGAATTCACTAACTTAAAGCTTTCTTATCTTATCTAACATGAATGATATATAAATCAAAATGGAGATGACACTAATGACAAGAAGAATAATACCTGATCCAAAAAGCAAGAGTTCGAGATAGGGAAAGACAGTAAGAGTAAAAATTAAGAAAGCTTGAACCAGAAAACATGAGTACGAAAAATGCCATTCTTGCTATAAGTCGCAAGTTTTCTAGCATGTGTATTTCTTTATTTGAGTTACAAAGACCCATTTAGATTTGCCAAATCTAAATCATATTGCGTTTATTAAACAGCTAGATAAGTTTTCTTAGTTTGATGATAAGGATGAAAAGAGTTTTTACTGGTTCCACCTTTTTTGGTGAAACAAAAAGTTTTAATTTTAGCTCATTAACATCAACCTCAATCCATATACATAATAACAAACAGAGTAAAACTTGTTTAGGGCCTAATACCATATGCACAGCATAAGCAAATCCCGATATAATCACATTTTCAGTTATTCAAAAGCAGGCAAACCACTTCACCTCTTTCTTTATTCTCCATCAAAGATAGTTAAGAGATTTATACATGTCTAGATTTATATTATGAGGTAAACTAGATACATCATCAGAACACAGCTTTTGAAACGTATACCACATAAAAATAAGTGGGAATTAAAACCCTAAATTACATAAACTCTTTTTCAGAAACATATACATACAGATTATTGTATCACACCACATTTACCATCTCGTATCAACCCATAACCTCACTGTTGTTTTATATATTCAATCACCTCCTTCTGCGCTTTGTTCCCACCTGAAAAATTAATCATATAAACATTTAACATATATATAAGAAAACTTCAACAACATAATGCCCAAAACCTAACATGAAAGGATTAACATTGAAACTAAGATTTCAATGGAAGAAAACTGATAAAACATTAATGCCATATTTTCCAAGAATATTACCTTCACATCAGTATGTCTAGAGGTAGCATGGGAATTTTGGAGCAGCTTTTGTTCTTCAGATGAACAATTCTGACAAAAGAAATGCTCAATCTGTTTAGCATCCTCTGGCGTCATGTCTATACAAGCAGGATGAAACCTGAACCAAAAACAGTAGAAATTTATTGTTTTTATTTTGCTAAGGATTTATTATCGAATTCGTAGGCCAACAAGAACATGATTACGCATGGAAAAATGGTAACTTTTAAGCCAAATGATCACCCAATTACTGAATTGAACTTAATTACAAATCCCCAGAAAGATATGACAGAATAAACCTACCAATCGGTGCAGCCATCGCATTGAACCATCAAGTCATCGGGATTGTAAGGCATCTCACACTTACAGTATCTGCCATGTTAACAAGAACCACTTAACATTCAGATGAATGTATTGAATTGATCAATAGTGACAAGAAAAAGGGTAAAAATCAAGCTTTTCACGAACTTTAATTAAGAAATGTGAGGAGAATTGCAGCAAAAAAGGTTACGGTTATACATACACGGCGACTCTATCGGGATTGAAAGCTCCGGTGGAAGAATTATACTCGAAACGACAAAAGTAATCGTCGTTACCAACTGAGTCAAGCTTTGTATAGCTCTTGAAAGTGTGAACAGTACACTTGCCTTCGATTGTATCGGCGCTCTGAACATCATGGTGATCGGAGAGGAAAAGCTCTTTAGTGCCGTGAAACTGTCTCCGGCCACCGATCGATTCCTCCGGTCGGTAATACCACTGTATGTGAATTTTCACGTTGCTTCCTTTGGCGTCCGATTCGAGCTTCTCCACTTTTGCTACATACGACAGCTTCGATGAATCGGAAGGGCGCATCAACACACAATCGCCGGCTGATTATGATAGGAAAAAAAAAACAGATCGTTAGAAGAAATCGATAAAGAGATGGAAGATGAGATTGAGAAGGAATAGGTGAAGGTACGTTTGATGGATTTATTGGAGCCTTTGATGGTGTAAGAATCTAGGGTTTTTCTGGTGGTGCGGGTTTTTGCCATTGACGGAGAACGACAGAGTTAGACAGACATAAAAACTTAAGAACAGGAACTCAAAATCCGTAGATGACTATTTTCTATAAAAACTAAACAGAATTATAAATCACCGTCAAAACCTTAAAAGTTCGTCGGTGAAAACCAAATTTGGGAAAAATACGACGAGTGAAACCGAAAACCGGTTTACGTTGGTTCGTTGGTAACTTATCAATTCAGTTTCGATTTGCAACTAGGTTGATCGTAAATCATGTTTTTTAAACCAGATTCAAATAGAGATTTCCTTTTTTTTAATTTGAAAAATACACATATATGTAATGACATAATTTGAATATAAGACTGTAAAAGAAAAACTGAATTTCTATTTGTTTTGTTTACATTTAATATAGTATTTATTATTTATAGAAAAATATCGTCAGTCAATCCGACCCATTTAAACGTGTTTGGAAATTTGTTATAGTTGATTTTTCAGGTCATGGATTTAATCATGAACTAGTGGGGTGTGTTTATTTTTTTCAACACAATGCTAAAAACTAAATTTGAATCAATGAAACAATAAATAATAGGATTCATTTTTTTATATACTTACTTTTTTCATTATGCACTTCGATCATTGATCACTCACCACCGAAACATTTCGCCGGAATAAACCCATGGCAGCAGCTAATCGATGGTAAAACAAAAGGAAGGAAGGCAACTAACGGTGTCAATCACAGGGGATATCTGTTGATTGCTTTGTTGATTTCTTTCTACGGATTTTGTCATATTTGGGCTAATTTTTTGTTTCACTAAACTCTTTTTTGTCTTGGCACTTGGCCACTTGGGTTTAATAAGTTTTGACCATTTATGGAGCTAGTTTGTAATTATATTTACAACTTAGAAAATAACTTTTTCTTAGGGTAGCATACATTTTTCCGGAATATCATCGCAACATAAAACAAAATTTTCCAAAAAAAAATTACACTATTGAATATATATATATATATATATATATATATATATATATATATATATATATATATATATGTGTGTGTGTGTGTGTGTGTGAGGGCATTCTGAGCTCTACAGTGGATTTGCCTATGGTGTTTATACTACAGAATAGAATGACTAATGAATGAAAATGATAACGCAATTCATTTGAAGGGATACAATGAAATTGATCATTATATTTTATTGTCTAAGTTTGGTTAATCGAAAAAAAATAAAATAAATCATTCAATTATGTTGTTTTTTTATTAATAAATATAAATTTAAATAGTATAAAATGCTCAGCTCCATTTCGTAAGGCAACCAAACAAGATTTTTTTTTTTCATTTTGTCATAACATTTCATTTCGTTAACTCTTGAGTTAGTGCATACCAAATGTTGCCTTATTGACGGTATCAAAAGACATTTATACTTTTAAAGGTACATGTTATTGTAACATACAAAAATTACCAAATAATTTTTTTTTAAGTCAACTAAAACCATCAATCATTCAATTCAAACCATCAAAAGTATGACAATGTGGAAAAATAGTCATCAGAATACAGTCCCAAAATCATAAAATGCTTTACACTGGTGGATGCGATGCAATCATGTCGGACCCTTCCTTTTGAACCAAAAGTACCTAAAAAACATTTAAACATGAACCGTAAGCACAAAGTTTAGTAAGTTCCCCAAAATACCACATACCATACATACATATTAGCCTAAAGCTGTAACACGTCTATTTCACCCATGAGTCCCTTCCAACTCTATTAGTCCCTTCCGATCTCAAAGTCCCTTCGACTCCCTCAGTATCTTTCAACTGGTATAAGTCTATTTCACCCCTACATCTAAGCATGCAATCATACTAGCAAGAGTCACAAAGACAACAAGCACATACAGGAATATCAATAAGTGTCACAAAGACAACTATTATCCTACAACATAATCCAGTGGGACGGCATTGGAGCCTTCGACCCACAAGTACAATGAGGAGACTCGCCCCAATTTGATGATAAACAAATCACACACTCGAACTGCTGCTACCACAGCTTCTCACACTGAACATATCTAAAATCAACCTTCATTAATAATTAGGGTAAACCCATAATCAATGGTCCAAATCATATTCTATCTTACTAAGGGTAAAAGACCATTTTACCTTTCTCATACTTGACCCAACTACTAATGGCCCAAAACCCAAAATGACCCAAGGCCCAAAAATGGCCCAAATAGGCTTCAGGGAGTACACCATACGTACTCCATAATTACGCCCAATGTACTGGGTAATCACAGAAAAGGATTTTGGGCCAACCCGTTACGCCATGCGTACCTAAAGGGTACACCAGCGTACTCCACTATTACCCAAATATCACATTTAAGTTCTTAATGCTTAAACACCATATGCCCAAATTATAGATCTTAATCTTGGGAAGGTCTTAACTGGTAAACTCAACAACTTTAAGCTTTTGTATAGCTTAATAGAGCCCAAAACCAAACCCTGGGTTCATAAACTCATAAAATGACCAACAATTCATGCATGGGTGGACTATAACCCCAAAGATTCGATTTTTATGACTTAATAACCTCATAAATGGATAAAAATGATGCTCAAGTCTTCTGGAGTAGCTCATACTCACAAGATCCAAAACCATGGGATCAAAACATGCCAAAATATAACCCAAATCTAGATCTAAACTAAGGAGACATAAAGTTTAGAGCTTTATACCTCTAGGTGATGCTAGATGAAAAACAAAGTCTGGATCCACAAGCTCCAAACTCCCCAACACCTCTCCAATGGATTCTTTCTTCTTCAATATGCACCAAAACACACAGCTCAAGAACCTTACATTGTGGCTAGGGTTTCGAAATGACAGAAAGGGGAATGGAGGTTGGTGATAAAGGATGCCTCAAGGGTTATAAGGCCTTTAAATAGGGCTTAACCCTAGAAAGTAGGGTTTGAGTTCAGCGGAATTATGCCCTACATACTACATGAAATGCTCACGTCCTATTTCCTTAACTATGCCCTGCGTAGCTACAATCTACGCCCTGCGTAATGGACCAAAATGCAACAATTTAATAATTTAAGCCATAAATGAAAATATCTGGAACACGGGTGTTACAATATTGTAAATTGAAGATTGAAAACAAATCAAAATGTATTATATTTAAGGTTATCAAAATAAGTTAAGAAAATATTCTCTAAATATTCTGTAACTATGTTACTATATAAAGAGCCAAACATGCCATAGGTAATGATGAAACATGAACTTTTTATGCATAACATGCATGACATTCTCTTATTATTATCAAGGTAGCCTTGAAGGGTTTGATTCATTGAATTTTTTAGGACAATTTTTTATATATGACATTTGTATGTGACATATCACTTTAGTCTATAAAATACCAAAAGTCATGTTGTACATTTTTCAAAAAATTTTGATAACAAACTAGTTTTTAACATTACAAACAAGCTTATTCATTTAACTTGTAAACTAGTTGAATGGATCAAAGTATCAATAATGGTTTGCAACAAGAAATCAAGATCCCAAACTTGCTTAATTCGGTATATTAATATTTTCCATTAACCGAAAATAGGGTTTGAGTTATGGTAACAAATTGTTTCTGGCAACAGTTAGGGGAGACCCACATCAAAAACGATGTTGGTGACTAATATAAGTATCAAACAGGAGGTGATATTATGGTAGTGTCTCACATTATCTTTCAGTTTGTCTCTACCTAAGTGTGTATATAGAAGTATAGAACCTCAATTTAATTATAAATCTCATCTCAAGATCAATAATAAATCTCTCTTTTGCCTGTAGACACGATTATTCCTAAGCATTTGAACCATGAAAACTTTTTCTTTATTTTTTCTTTGCATATTTTTATTGTGTGATTGTTGTTCGAATACCTAACAACTTATATCAGAGCATATTATAAGAGTCTTGATATTATGGGTATTTAGGAATGTTAGATTCAAGACATCGCTTGACTTGAATTAGACTTTGAAAAATACATTTCAAACGTAAAGAGAATGTTAATATGTGTGGGATAATTAGACAGCCAAGGATATCATGTTGATTTTGGTTGTCACCAATGGATGGTGACAAAGAGAAGTTAGTAACTTATTGCGGTAAAAACTGAGGAACCTTATACAATATACATGGACCATGGTTGAGGTTGAGGTTGTACTAGGTGGAGCAAACATTGCTATTGAAGATATGGTTGTGTCTACTCTATGACACTTGGACATATGAATGAAAAATATATAAAGATCCTAGATATAGGGCTGACAATTCTCGACACGACACGCGACACGACCCGCGACACGACACGAAATAAATGGGTTTGGGTTGAGTTTTTCAACCCGCCAACCCGCTAACCCGTCAACCCGCCAACCTGTTTATTAAACGGGTCATATATGGGTTTCTCAAAAAATAAACGGGTTGACCCGCCAACCTGTTTATAATCTTAATAAAAAAATT
This sequence comes from Lactuca serriola, assembly GCF_051521515.1. Taxonomy (NCBI): domain Eukaryota; kingdom Viridiplantae; phylum Streptophyta; class Magnoliopsida; order Asterales; family Asteraceae; genus Lactuca; species Lactuca serriola. The sequence continues at coordinate 263,362,193 of NC_136412.1, read as the reverse complement.
ATTTTATTTTTAAATGTATTTATGTATCAAGTATGAATATTTAATAATTATTATATAATATATATCATTGATTCATAGACCATTTGATTGTTTTGACATTTTGACTCGTGGTGAATGGTCTAAGGTCGTAAGTCGTAACCTATAAGACTAAGTCTGTAACATGTTTCTATGAATGTTTATAATTTTCATTTGGATGTTTAAGACTTAAATGTCTAAAATTCGGACCCACAAACCCAAATCTGACCCACAAAACAGCCAACCTGTGAACCCGTATAAATAAATGGGTTGGCGGGTCATATATGGGTTTATGTTCCAAACCCGCCAACCCATGACCTGTATATTTAAATGGGTCGTGTTTGGGTTGGCATATTTTGACCCGCCAACCCGCGACACGCCAACTCGAACACGACACGATTGCCAGGCCTACCTAGATACAGAAGATAAATTTTCATATTTGAAGAATGTGATATGGATTTCTATGAGCTATGTATCATTGGTACTCATAGAAAAATTACCTTTATAAATATGGGGATGTCACCTAAGGTTGGAAAGTTGGATTTGGCTCATGTACAAATTGTACAACCCTACACCAGTTTCCTCAATAGGAGGATCATTATACCATGTTGCTTTTATAGACAATTCCATGAGAAAGGTGTGCATTTATTTTCTTGAAGATAAATATGAGATCTTCAATACCTAGCTTTATATATAGAAAATCAATGTAACTGTAAACCTCATCCCGACGAGATCAATAATAAATCTCTCTATTTTGCGTATGAACGCAACACTACCTCTAATCTTGTGAACAATGTAAATCTTGTCGATCTTCTTTTTTTTCCTTGTATCTTTTAATTGTACGGTTGTCATTCGAATAACAAAAAAAATCAAAATTAATTATTTGGCTGAAATCGCCGCAAGACCTTCCATCACAATATCTAGCAGGACACAACTAAATATATCACGATTTTATCGAGTTATTTGAGCATAAATTTAATAGAGGATCCTTTAGTTAAGTATATAGGAAACGAGTTTGAAATATATGATAAAAAGTCAAACAAACATCACTTCGGAACCTTGCATAGTTGCACATATGTTAATGTTCTTTGTCAAACTCAAATCAAATTTACTTGATCAAACACATTTATTTTTTGTTGAATCTTGTGTCATGAAAACATATCCAAATTTAAACTAAACCTAACTTAATCGGATCTAGTTTCAGCTTGTTTTGTTTCTACCAACTGGTTGTTAGCGATTGCACTACTTAAACAGTTACCACCAACATCATTAAAACCAACTAACTCCTCTCTTCTAGAGCGAGAAACATATACTTTAAGAGAGAGAAACATATAAATATATTATAGAAGAATATGGAAAAGATAGAATTTCTTTAACAACATTGAAAAAAAAGTGACTATTTTTTTGGCTTTTTCATAAATGGGGTTTTGCATAACTATTGGTAGCTTCTTATTGAAATCACACTATAATTTCTGTTTAACTTTTTATTTAATTCATACGTACTTTCGTACAATTTTACCTTGTTTTGTTTTATTGCAGTAGAAAAGAAAGAAGGGAAATCTTTTTACAGAAGATCAAGTACTTGTTGCTTTTATATTCATGTCCTTTTTCCCCAACAGTTAATGTTTCACTTCATCAACTGTTTGTGTGAATCCATATTAAATGTTTCTTCATTGCAAATGAAAAAGATAGAAGAAAAACATGTCAACTTACATACCAAGCTTCAACAATGAAAGAATCAATCAACCTTCTTCTCCGGAATCACCGATTCCTATTGAAAATCTCATAATGTGCATTCCAAACGTTGGTGGAGTCCATGATTCTGGCGTTTCACAGCAACGATTTTGTGAATCAAGTATTGGTTTGTTAAGAGATAGTACGAGTCATGAAATTATGGATCAAATGGTTTCGAGCATTCCGCCCTATGGAATCAGATTCCATTCCGATCATGATCATTGCGTTAATACTATAGTTGATTTTCCTTTGGCATATGAAAATAGCCAAGATTCCAAGAGTTATCTACATGGAATTGGGAATGTGATTTCTGATTCCAAGTATCTAAAAGCAACTCAAAACCTACTTGATGATGTTGTTAATGTCAAGAAAGCTATGAAACAACACTGTAAACATGATTCCATGAACAATTCCAAAGACGCCTTCGGGATATTGAAAAACAGATGTGAATCCAGCCCAGTCTCAGCTTCTGAAAAACAAGATTTACAGAACAATATGACTAAGCTATCGTCTATGCTGAATGAGGTAAGTTTTTGTCTTATTCTTTATAAGATGGCTTGCACATGTTTGAATCCATTGACTTGGTTGGTACTTTTGAAAATTTTCATAGAATTTGGCAAGAATTGGGATTCCAAAGTCCAAACTTTAACTACTTGTTCTTATAGGTTGATAGAAGATACAAACAATACTATCATCAAATGCAGATTGTTGTATCATCATTTGAGGCACTTGCTGGATGTGGGGCTTCAAGCCCCTACACCACGCTCATTCTCCAAACCATATCATGCCAATTCCGGTTCATAAAAGATGCAATTAAAAGCCAGATAGAAATCATATCAACAAGGCTTTGCAAGAGGGAATTGAATGAGGAGGGAATTGGGATTCCGAGGTTGAGATTTGTGGATCAGAAGGTGAGGAAACAGCATAGACATATCTGGAGACCACAAAGAGGGCTTCCTGAAAGCTGTGTGTCAATCCTACGTGCATGGCTGTTTGAGCATTTTCTTCATCCGTAATCACACTCAACTTATTATTTTTTTGTCAAATTGTTTGTTTTTGTTACTCATTGATTCCAAACATAGAAAACAAAGATTTGATTTAAACATGATTTCTTGATTTGTACTAGATATCCAAAGGATTCAGAAAAGAATATGCTAGCCAGACAAACAGGCTTGACTAAAACTCAGGTAAGCTTTTCATGCTTTTATTGAAATAATCATCACTCATCACACAATCACACTTTGTTACTTGAAATGGATCAGGTCACGAATTGGTTCATAAACGCTCGAGTTCGCCTATGGAAGCCAATGGTGGAAGAAATGTACAAACAAGAATCCATAGATTCGTCATCACCCAAAGTTGCATGACTTTTTTAAATTTTTAACGCGAGTAGGTTTTACTCAAACAGTTTTTCATGTAAATTCTTAAAATCAAATCTAGTTTTTACTTCTTATCATCAAACCAAATAAAAATGAACACATGTAAAGAAGAGTTGCATATAATTCATTTTCATGCATTTGCAAAAAAAAAAATCAGCCAGCACCTACTGTCAAAATGTCAAACAACCATTTCACAGCTACCCTTTGCCAAAATCTAAACAAAAAGTTTTGCACATTCTTGGTTCCTACCTTTCTAGTTACATGTTTTGACTATTATCCACATCCCCATCCAAATCCAAATCCATTTGTGATCATCTACACAGAGAGCGAACACAATAATCAATAACTTATATAAACACAAAAATCAATGCTTTGATAATTAATTAAACCACTAACCTTTTATAGATAGCTGTCACGTCCTCCTTCAACCACGAAGTTTCCAAAAACGGATCCCCACAATCTTCAACACTCGTTGTTTCCATCTCAAAGTCATGATGCCCACAATACTCGTTCCATTCAAACCACATTTTAGCAATCGATTCCTTTTTGAAACAGGTTTCATGATCATCAGCTTCAGGTGAATCCGCTGCAATCAATCGGTAAGTGTACACTTTCCTTATTTGCCCCGGTCTAAACGCACGCCCAATCGCTTGTCGCGTAACAGACGGATTCAGATGAATGTCTAAAATAATTATCCTAGACGCCCCCACAAGTGATATCCCCTCCCCACACGCTTTAATTGATCCGAAAAACACTCTGGAATCCGGGGAGTTGTTGAATTGATCCATCGCTATCTCACGTTCGTCGTTGTCATGGTCTCCTGTGATCATGAAAACCTCTTTTCCCAGACTCCAACCTTTCGTCTTCACTGTTAATCGAAGTAGAAACTTTAAAGGTAACAGATATTGACCGAATACAAGAAGCTTTTCGCCTTCGGATTCACATAAACGGAGTAAGTTGAGATAGAATTTAGCTTTTACTCCTTCTCTTTCGTCCAATTTCTCCAAAATCTCATCGATTTTACTAATGTCGTCGTCGTTTTTGTCCTTGGTGGTCTTCAATACAGATTTGAGCGCAGGGTGGACGTAAATCGCGCTTCCGTCTGAACTTATTTTGAATTTCTTTTTCAACTTTTTCAACTCTGTCACATGGCGTTGTTGTTTGGGGCTGAGGTTAAGAAAAACAGAAAAGTCAACGAGTCCAGGCAATTCGTCTAAGGAATCGCCTTTGTAATAGTGTAAAACTTTGTTCGTCATATCACGTAAATCTTCAATCACAGTCACCTTCCTCTTAAAATCCTCGTCTTTTAACAAAGTATGTTCAACCACCTCGTAGAATTCGTTATCTGTACTCTTTTTCAAAAGGTTTCTCCGGCTTTCAATGGGCACCCTGCTCAGAATACGTCGTTTTATAGCTTTGGAATTTTCCATTCGTAGAAACTTGGGACGTACGAGGTTAAGGATGTTGAAAACCTCTCTGACATGGTTCTGATACAAGGTTCCGGAAAGAACCACCTTCCTAGGGGTTTGGATTTTTTCAAGAGAAGTGAGAATGTTAGTGTCTTGGTTTCTAGGGGTGTGACCTTCGTCTAATATGAGAAGCGAAGGGTATGTTAGTAAAATCTCTTGACAGCTAACTGTAATTGAGCTTGTGTCATCATCGCATACTATCGAGGAAAACTGTTGGTATCCAAGAAATAGAATACTTCTCTGATTAGCCCATTGTTTTAACACTTCAAATTGCTGTACCCTACCCTCAGCTTTTACAGAGTACAAGTCAAACAACGGGAGGTCCTCCACTTGCCATCTAGTAAATTCTCTTTTCCATGTTCCCAAAATACCCCTTGGGAGAATCACAAGTGGTCGAGCATCAGGATACTTAGCCATAAAGCTTTGAATAAAGCTGATAAGCATGAATGTTTTCCCTGATCCTGGAGCATGTGCAAGAATGCATCCTCCAGGGTTGTCACACACCAAGTTGCTTAAAAGAAAATTGAAACCCTCAATTTGATGCGGTTTCATTTGCTTTTTGTGTCTTGGATGAGCTATTACTTCACACACTGAGAAATCATTTCCGGGTAGCTTAACTCCATCAAGAACAGGATTAGCTCGATCTCCTCTTTTTGTTTGGCTTTCATAGTGATAAGTTCGTGTACTCTTTATGGTCTGAATAGAAATTAGAAAGTAAGTTGTCATGTTGCTCATGATACATAGAAACAAGAAGAAAACAGAACAAATAAAAGGGTGAAGTGTAAACAAGGAAAGTAAGTTACTTTAGGACGCTGGAATTCGATTATGGATTCGATACTTCTGTCGATTATTCCACACACACGACATACAGAACCAATATCTTCTTTCAAAATAAATGTATGATCACAGTCTTTTCCCTCTTCATTTGCATTTTCATGAGATGCTGGGATTCTATCCTGAAAAATATAAACACAGGAAGGAAATGTAACTAAAGATGACAAGAAACAAACAACACATGAATAATTGATTATTATTATTATTACCTTTGAAGACTCTAATCCGATTGTCATTTCTTTCCATATATCGCCTAGTCCATCAAAATCAGCTTCAGGTTGTTCGTCTGAATCGTCATCTTCAACACCAACATACTTACCCTTATCATGCTTCTTTCCTCCACTGTCCACGTCATCATGCTTCTTGTCATTGTCCACATCATCATGTTTTTTTTCACTATCCATGTCATCATCTTTAAAGCTTTTTTCTTTTTCGACACTAGGCACCACAACAGTTAATGTATCTCTATCTCCCCCTTCCTTTGTGGCTTGGTCAAGAGCATCATCTCCACCCTACAGAGTAATGAAACAAAAATAATGTAAGAGAGAAACATGTAGTTTAAACGATTCAAATCAGAACAGACATCTTTTCAACAAACTGTGTATTATAAACACAAATGGGCCTCTACTTAACAAATTGTAATGATGATTTAGAATGAATCATATGACAGGAAAAACTTACCAAAAGTTGTTCCATTGGCTGCTCAGTAGGCTCATTGAGTAGTGTATCATTATATGCTTTTGAAGGAATCTTGAGTTCTATATCCTCGTGTGGTTTTGAAAGAATCATGAGTTTGGTATCCTCTAATGGTTTTGAAGGAATCTTGAGAACCGCATCTTGGAATGATTTTGAAGGGATTTGAGATGTGGGTTCATCGTCATCATCCGAGTCAATGATAACAACCAATTGTTGTGCTTGTGCATTTGTATCATGCTTTGTGTTTTCAATTGCAATGGAAATATCCTTCCCAGGCTTCAGATCCAGTGAATCAACTCCAAGTAAAGGAAACTTTCTAAAAGTAGGCATGAACATCTGCTTCTTTCGTGAAAAAAGATCTTCTATATCTTTTGTAACAGAACCATACTTAGGACTATCAAATCCTAGCACAAAATCTCTGATGGCAAACGGATCTGTGTGATCAAAGTTCTTACGCTTGCTTTTAGTTTTATCAGACATGTATACATGTTTATATCTAGGACTCGGTGATATAATTTCTCCATTGCTGTCCATAGTCTGTCGCCCTTTGACTGTTTCAGAAACAAATATGCAAAACCCGTAAATGTATGGTTGCATTCATTATATAATCGACACAAACTATTTATTTGCTACTTCCAAAAGTTACCAAAACAGGGGTGGCTGTGGTGAAGAGACTAGATATGGCTAAATTCAAAGCTCAAGATGTGTTGATAATAAAGATCTTCATTGCATTGTTATTGTCCATAGATGTAAATAAGTAAAAAGTCGGTTATAGTAAGTAAACCACTGCTTATGTTTCTCATAGTACATCAATGATTTGCTTAGTATAGCTGATCTTTTGTTTACTCGGATACATGGGCAACAACAATGCAACCGGAATCTTTATTTGGAACACATCTTGTGCTTTAAATTCAGGTATATGTGTTTTCTGGAAGAGATTGTGTAATAATAAATAATTAGTATATTCAGTTGCAATAGATTAGGCTGCAGAACATGACATTTGAACTTGTTTGAAATTTAATAACCAGAGCATAAGTTTTTTTTTACAAAAGCTGGATATTTAAAAAACTAATAGGATAGAAGAACATTGAGATTCTTCTGGCATGGCCTGAAGACGAGAGCAAAAATCTCACATATTAGGTCAAAAGACGAAACGAATATGTAACTTTATTTTAATCTTTGATAATCCGATTGTTTAGTGGTCTGAAACTGATTAACAAACCCTTAATATTTTCAGAATCTTATGCAAACATTTACAGAACTTCAACTAGCAGTAATCAGTTTCAAAACGAACATACAAAAATTGCGAAGGTTCATAACGCGAAAAATGTAATAAAAAGCAAACATATACATGGATACAGGCATTCAGCGTACCAGAAGGCGTACAGACTCCCCGATGATGCGTTTCTGTCCCGTCATCTACCTCCATTGACAATATTGCAGCTGTAAAAACAGAAAGGAAGGGAGATTTCACTTTTGTTTGCTTTTTCGAGCTTAGGATTTCAAATAAACTCATGCATTTGCAGAAATATAGCGAAATAAGACGTAACGAGAGCTCAAAAACTAATAGAAAATCTGATTATGTACATTACAACCAACACTTACACATTGTTGATTCAACGGAAGTCGTGAAAGGGGCGATTGTATCGGAGGGAGACGAAGGAGAAAGAGAAAGTTGCAGTGAAGTTTTTTTCGACGGTTTTTTCAGATGATGGGCATGTTTCGCGTGCTACTCTGCTAGACCGTACGTTACTGGCACAGGACTGCAGCGGCGGCTAGGATGTGTACACGTGGAGAGACGGTGGTGGCATCGACGGTGAGAGATTCGAGGCAAAACGTCAATCGAATGTTCTGCGGAGCATGGAATCAAGTGAGGAATTTCTATTGGAAAAGGGGCCTTGATACGCCGCTGCTATGACAGTCTATGGAAAAGGACACGATTTTGTTATTAATTAATATAAAAGTTTTATGTCGAACCAGATTTTATATTTTGAAGCAAAGAAATGTTGTCATATTTTGAAGTTAAATTACTCAAAAAAAAAAATATGTATTTGACCTGAATAACGTTTATATCGAACTAGAGTTGCATATAATATTTATCTTAATAAATAAAAATATTTTTGACATATGTCTCTTCTTTGAAACTTTTGCCACATATAATACAGTAAGATTTTTGAATTATTTAAATTTTACATATCATATCATTATCTGATATTAATTTTACTAATTAATACATCTATTATATATTTAAATTATTCATTGTAATAAATGTGTAATTAGTACTATAATTATTAAAACATTTATTATTTCATATATATATATATATATATATATATATATATATATATATATATATATATATATATAAATTTTACATGTTATTATGTGGTATTTTTTTATTAATAAAAAATTAATTAATTTTACTAATTAATACATCTATTATATTTTTTCTTTTTTAAACCAGCCAATAAAATTATATTAATGAAACAAAAAGAAACAAAGGGAACATGAGAAATAAAGACAGCCACAAGTCAATGACAAAACAAAAAATCCAAAAACAAAATCAAATACATCTACTATATATGCAAAGTATTTATTGTAGTATCTGTATAAATCAACACAATAATTATTGAAGCATTTATTATTTAACATAACAATATTTTTCTCCATAAAATGAATATAATAATAAATAGGTTGTGTTTTTCGAACATTACAAACATTTATTATATACTCCGTATTTTTTATTACATGAATAAAAATAATGAAATGTTATAAATAATATTGTTAAATTGAGATATAATAATTTTAGTGGTAGGGTCAAAGATTAAATTTTTTGTAGCTAATTCCCTTTTAATCTTATTAAAATTTGAGATGATATAGACATGAGTAAAAACGTATCGTTGGCCAATTATTATATATGGGTCTATCTATAATATCTATTTTTAAAATATGTCATAGTTTTTTTTATTAATATAGATTGAATTATTTACTTATTCATTATATCGTTTGTATTTATGTAAAAGTATTTATTTTAAAAAAATATTTAATGTTTACACACTGTTATTAAACTTTTATTTTTAATAAACTCGTGTAGTACACGGGTCTCACACCTAGTAGTTATTATATTTTAAATATAAGACAAATATATATTATTTAAAATAACTAAATATTTGTTATCAACCATAGAATAATAATTTCTTACGTTACTTTTTTTATTTGGAAAGAAAACTTCCCTAACGAGGGTTTTCGTACCAGCTTTCGCACACCGACTAATCCCCCGTTGCAAATATGAGGCTATGTTTCATTCCTTGCAGTCACTGCAAGCGAACCTCTATAGCCATAAGGGTTGAGTAGTGTCAGAACTTGAACATTGGTCAATATGTTATCCACCATATCTTCCATATTTCTTACCAAGTCACTAAAACCCAAGTGGTTAAGTTGTAATTGCATATTTTGATTATTTTAAAATTTACTCTAATAAATAAAGATTTTTTTTTGTCAAATGTCACTCTCTCATTAACTTGGACACATGTTTTTATGGTATTTTTGAATAAATGTTTTTCCATGTGTCATTTTCTCATATTTTATCTTTTCTTAATTAACTTATAACATTTACACCTCATTTAATAATTAAATTGTCTTAATTAAAAATAGTCAATAAATTACAATATTACTACTCATATATTGTATTTAATATGTTTCATTTTAAATTCAAATGTTAAATTTTAAATTTCAAGTTTAAATAAATTTTTGTTTAAACATTCATATTTATTTTTTTGTTTTATCCAACTCGTATATCATACGGGTCTCATAACTAATATATAATAAAATAAAATGTATTAAACAAAATAATCTTAATAATCATTAACAATAAGTTGTGTGTAGAAATTTTAAGTATAATTTCTAATTTATCCATATATTTCATTATTATTATGGTTAATTTATTTATATATAAATTTATTAAAGATAAAAAGAAAAAAAGCATATAGCTACTTTTATTTATCACTTTCTACAAAATAGCCAATAAAAAAAACTAAGAAAAATTCATTTTTAGCCATGAAATCGCAGGTGAACTTACCTCACTTACGATTTCACAAACACATTCGCGATTTCACTACCTACCTGTGATTTTGAGTTGTGTATAAAGAAAATTCATTTTAGTCATTTTAACAAGACACAAAGTCACAAGCAACATATGAGTAATCTCTCTTCAGCCATCGGAAGACTTGTCTAAGCCTTTTAAACTAAAAAAATGTGGCAAAACAATATTTTAAGGTTTATATATATATATATATATATATATATATATATATATATATATATATATATATATATATTGGGCTACTAAGCAACAAAATCACAGACAGACCACAAAATTGCAACTCAGCCACTAAAATCGCATGCAGGCCGGTCGAGACTTCTATAAAAAAGAACAACCACAATCTGATAACAAATTTGAGTCTAAATCGATGCTTGCATGCTTTGCAACCGTTTTTGAGAAGAGACATGACACAACTGATGCTACGATAAGAAATCAACAGGGTGTCATTAAGAACATTGAGATTCAACTTGGGCTATTAACAACACTTGTTAACGAGTGGTTACCACCCAAGAATCCCGATCCAGAACCACAACCTCATGTTATGGCGATATTTATTAAAGAATAGGGTGTGAATCTATGAATCTCGATGATCTTATTGATATGAGGAGCCCTCAATATATACAGCAGGAATAGGAGAGATTACAGGGATATACAAAGAGATATTCTAGGAAATTGCTAATCACAATCAATTTACAATAAATACAAATATATATGGAGATATGTTATGTTCTACTAATAGTCCCCCGTAGTCGAAACTATAGCTGGTCGGATGGAGAGACTGGATCGAAAGCGAGTGAAAAGTTGACGAGGTAATCCCTTTGTGAAGATATCAGCATATTGGTAATCTGCCGGAACATGGAGAACTCGAAGAGAACCCATGCGAACTTTTTCTCGGACAAAGTGAATATCAATTTCAACATGTTTTGTGCGTTGGTGTTGCACGGGGTTTTGTGTGAGATAAACGGCTGAGAGATTGTCACAATAAATGATTGTGACTTGGCGTACTGGAAGGTGTAACTAAAGAAGCAAGTTTCGTAGCCAAGTTGTTTCAGCTACAGTGTTTGCGACCCATTTGTATTCTGCCTCAGCACTAGAACGAGAGATTGTGGGCTGACGTTTAAATGATCAAGAGACCAGGTTATCACCGAGGAAGACACAGTAGCTAGAAGTGGAGCGTCGGGAATCCGGGCACCCTCCCCAATCTGCATCAGAATATGCAGTAAGTTTGGCAGATTTAGAAGGAGTGATGTATAGACCGTGGTTGTTGATTCCTTTGAGATACCGCAGAATGCATTTGAGAAAATTGAAGTATGGTTCACGTGGATTATGCATGAAGAGACACACTTGTTGGACAGCATATGCGATATCTGGTCGTGTGAAAGTGAGATATTGGAGAGCACCAGCTAAGCTGCGATAGAGAGAGGGGTCGGACATTGGTTGGCCAACAGTGAGGCTAAGCTTGGAGCCCGTGTCGGCAGGAGTGGTACTTGGTTTGCAGTTTTGCATGTTGGCACGTGTTAAGATGTCGTTGATGTATTGAGCTTGAGAGAGAAAGAGACCACCATTTTGATGTTGAACTTGGATGCCGAGGAAGTGATGAAGTTGGCCGAGGTCAGTCATAGCGAATTCTTTAGACAATAGGCCAATGAAACGCCGAAGAAGGGATTCACTTGAGGCAGTGAGGACGATGTCATCTACATACAATAAAAGATATGCCATTTGGTGTCCATGCTTGTAGACAAAAAGGGAGATGTCACTGGTGGTGCTTTTAAATCCACATGTTTGGATGAATGTTGCAAATCTTTGGTACCAAGCTCGTGGGGCCTGTTTAAGACCGTATAATGATTTCCGTAAACGGCAAACCTGTGTTGGGTTTTTGGTATCGACAAACCCGAGTGGCTGGAACATATAGATAGTTTCATTTAAGTTCCCATGTAGGAATGCATTCTTTACATCTAGTTGGTGAATAGGCCAAGATCGTGACACAACAAGGCTAAGAAATGTTCGTATCGTGGTGGGTTTTACCACAGGACTAAAGGTCTCATCACAGTCGACGCCTACTTGTTGGCTTTTCCTATTTATGACTAGGCGTGCTTTGTATCTTTCAAGAGTCCCATCGGCATGAAACTTGTGCCGAAATAGCCACATACAACGTATAACATGAGCATCGTTTGGTTGAGGCACTAGATCCCATGTGTGATTGTCTATTAAAGCCTTGTATTCGTTGGTCATAGCTGAGTGCCAGTTAGGATCAGATATTGCCATTTTATAGGATTTGGGTAGGGGAGAAATGGCTGGGTCAGTGGAAGTGGTGTGAAGGTTGAATGGGGTTTTAGGTTTTGTGATTCCGGCTTTGGAGCGTGTTGTCATGGTGTGGGTGGAGGTAGGAGGAGGGGGGTTTGATGGGGGATGTCGTGGCCGTCTGGAATATGTGATGGGGAAGGATGTGGCGTTTGTTGTGGATGGAGATATGGGATTTACTGGGGTTGTTTCAGGCGAATGATTTTCGTGTGGTTGAGTGGTTGTTGGAGCTTCAGTGTCGGGGCTGGGGTTGGGGTCGTGTGAAGGTGAAGAGGTAGGTTGAGTAGGGGATTGAGGAGTTTGATATATAATGGGTGAGGGATCGGTGTCTAGGAAGGAATAATTAGGTTGCGGGTTTGGTGTAGAGAAAAGGAATGATGTTTCATCAAATGTGACGTGACGAGAAAGGAGGATCTTGCTAGTGGATAAGTCAAGGCATCGATAACCCCGATAGTTAGCCGGGTATCCGAGGAACACACAGGCGGTGGATTTAGGGAAGAGTTTATGTGGGCGGGTGGCAGTGAGGTTGGGGTAGCATGCACAGCCGAAGACCCGTAGGTGGTCATATGTAGGGTGTTTTTGGTAGAGTGCGGAAGTTGGAGTGTGGAAGTTGAGTAGTTTGGTGGGTAAGATGTTGTGAAGGTAGGTAGCTGTATGATGGGCGTCAACCCAAAATGTAGGTGGGAGGGAAGCATGGGTAAGAAGAGTGAGCATGAGTTCGTTGATACGACGAATCATGCGTTCAGCTTTCCCATTTTGTTGGGAGGTGTGTGGGCAAGAGAAGCGGATATGAAGGCCGGTGGTTGAGGCGAATTGGTGGAAGTGGTGGTTGTCAAATTCACCTCCTTTGTCACACTGGAAAGTTTTTATATGTTTGTGGAATTGTGTTTGGATGAATTTGTGAAAGTGTTTGAATTTGTCATAGGTTTCAGATTTAAATTTTAAAGGAAAGACCCATGTATAGTGTGTGTGGTCATCAATAATTAGAAGATAATATTTATGGCCACTTTTGCTTGGTAAGGGAGAGGTCCATAAGTCGGCATGGATGAGATCAAATGGTTGGCGTGTGGTTGATGTGGAGTCAGTGAATGAGAGTCTTTTGTGTTTGGCTAGTTGACATGAGTTACATACAAATGAATGATCAAGTTTATTGCAAGAAATAATTTTATTAGAACTAAGGAAGTCCATTACATGATGGCCCGGATGTCCGAGTCTATTATGCCAAAACAAGGAATTAGAGGAAACAAAAAAAGATAAATTTGTTGGAGCGTTGATACCATGTGAATCTATGAATCTTGATGATCTTATTGATATGAGGAGCCTTCAATATATACAGCAGGAATAGGAGAGATTATAGGGATATACAAAGAGATATTCTAGGAAATTGCTAATCATAATCAATTTACAATAAATACAAATATATATGGAGATATGTTATCTTCTACTAATATAGGGTAGTTCTGAGCCATTAATGATTTATGATACTGATACCAAATAGCCCGATCCACATATGGAAAAAGAGAAACCTGAAACAGAAAAAGAAAAATCTTCTGCCAAGTACCCACGACGTGGCGACCACTCGGGCATGTCGTGGCGCATGAAGAATGAAAATCCTTCTTTTTTAAAACCATACCAGCTTCCTCTGCCATATTCATCTCGAGCCCTCGAGAATTCTTTGGAGTTGGACCAGAAGAAATTCATGGAACAAGTGTTTTACATCTCGATTAACACTCTATTCCTCCAATCCATGGATAAGCTTCCTAAATTTGTCAAGTATGTGATGACGAAGCGAAAATAATTGGAGAAAGCATCTACCATCGTGCTACATGAGTTGTGTTCTGCTGCAATCATTGATGGGTTGCCAATTAAAATGACAGATTTGGGCCGGTTAACTTTGGCAACTTTATTTTAATAAATGCTTTAGCCAATTCGGGGGATAATATCAATTTAATGTGATATTATTTTTACGAGAAACTCGCTTTATCAAAGCCAAAACACAAGGATGACACTTCGAATGGCTGATCGCTCAATCACTCATCCATATTGCTATTAGCGGTAAGAAATTAAAGTATGTTGTCATTATGGGTTGAGAAATCAAATTATAATCTAATTATAACAGTAAAAATTGCTTTGAATTCCGCCCATCGGAGAACCAGTCAAGTGATTATCGTTGGAACCCCTGAAAATTAAAAAATCAAAATATAAAAGGTACAATGCTTCTATGTAAAGAAATATTATACTTAGTCAGCATATAACCGGAAAACACCGAAATCTAACACAAAAATAAAATGAAGACTATTAATTTTAAAAATTAACCCACTTTGTCACTGATCACAACTATGTATTTACAGATTCTAAACATGATAAAAATTTTTGCAATGTACTTGTAAAAACATATGATGTTGTAAGGAAAAATGAAAGTAGGATGGTATAATAAACAAATAAGCCCAAAGTACATTCCTTTTAGTGCATTTGGTTTTTGTTAAATGTATTTTGGTTTTTGGTAAAAGAGTCCAAAACGAATTGCAAAAAACAAAAACCAAGAGCTTTAAATTCAAAGTATGTTACTAATTAATGCATTTACTATCCAAATATGAAAATATAACAAACAGTAATATACTTTACCTTGTAAAAATATGTCGAAATGAGTCAGATTTTGGAAGTACAAATATAATTGATTATGATTATAGTATCTCAACATTAACTTATAAAAATATGGAAACCTTTATTATGAATATACATTTACTTTATTTTAAAGAGAATGGCAAAATAGTAATTTTGGTAAACCTGTTTTTGATGTTAGCTTCTCGGCGTCCAAGCCCTGATGTATCAACTGTAAGAGCTATAGTTTTAAAGCCAGCCTTTTTCAGCTCTTCTTGCAAAAAGAAAAAAAAAAATCTAAATAGGAAATTACAATCTTACCATATCATAAGTTAATTCAACACCTCTATCATTCTCCCATGTTACTGTCTGTATAGCTAAAGCTTCCACAATTCCTGTTTTGTAAACATGCATGAATAATTTGTAAGTAAATGAAAACTGGGATTTTCTTTTATAATAGTTGCTTAAAAAATTTTCTTTTAGAAAAATAAAAAGCTTACGTGGAAGTTTATTAACCAAGGCAAATTGATTGAAATTTTATCCTATAAGCAATTCATATATCTTCAACTCTCAGGTGATGAATCTCTTTGTTTGTAAATAAGTCCTGCAAGAACCTCCACCTAAATTTGTGTACAATAGTAATACAACTAAATAGAGGTGCATAAATTGTGATTTTAATCTAAAGAAAGAAAAAAAAAAAAAAAAACTCTTTAAAAACCTAACTTAAACCAAAAATCAAACAAATTCAATTTTTGATTTGTTCGAATACAAAGTAGATTATGAATTTGATTATGGTTTTTGATATGAGATTGGAAAAATTGAACGATGTACAACACATATTATATTATCTACATAAAGTATAAGTAATTATAGCATATACCTAAACGAACTAAAGAACGCTTCATTAAATAAACTATTGGTTCATAAAGAGCCTCAGCTTGAATACTGGTCACACTCCTCATTTCATGATCTTTTTTAGCCATCTTCTTCTCTTACCAATCATACCCTTCTACCAAATTACCAAATTGCCCCTTCCCATTGGAATTTCATTGGAATGAACTTGGCCTGAGACCTTGCTTCTTCATCACAACACAATTGATATGTAATCTAATTTTGAATTCTGCCCAATAAAAAATCAAATTCGTAAAAGTTCTAGAATCAAATCTAAGGATCACATGATCTACAGATATGAAAAATGGAAATAAATGATATGTCGTGTGGATATGCGATTACATCAATGAGATCGTTTAACATGAAAGAGATTCACAACCTTGGAAAGTTTAAACCGAACTTTGTTGTTTATAGAGTTGCATACCGAACTAACACATGATTTATGTGCCAATGGTGATCGTAGATTACATAAACGGTGTGTATGATATAATAGCAAACTAAGTATTCTGATTTTACTCTTTCATAAGATGGCTTATGTAGGAAGGCTTCCCGTCTTCACAAAATTGTTAATTTTCCTATAAAAAACAACAAAAAAGCAACACTTAAAGAATTATAATCCGTAAATTTGTTTCCAATCTAGCAAATGAGAACTAAAACGTAGTAAATCAAATTCAACATCTGCAATTAATCCTTAAATTTGTTTCCAATCTAGCAAATGAGAACTAAAGCATAGTAAATCAAAGGCAACATTTGTAACTGTGACCTTTCATAATCCTAAAACCAATACACTCCAATACAGATAGAACAAAAACAGAGTACAAATCATGAGGATTAGCAGATCAGGGAAGAAGACACACAAAATTGAGGAAAAAAAAAGTAAACATGAAAGAGATTCGATTCGATAGAAACATCAAGTAAAGCAGTAGATGTGTTGAATGAAGCTACAAAAAATGGAATCTTATAGCATAACAATCTTAAAGTTCAGTCTAATAACCCAAACACAAAATGAAAAAAATCTAAATCAGACCCAAATCGAAGTGGAGGTCAGTTCAAATCCGAAATCAAATAATGCTTACCTGTAAATCGCAAATTGACGATGATGTAGAGCTTAAACCGACATGGAGATTGGGTGAACGTCGATAAACACAACAGAAGCAAGCAATAACGGGAAGAGTCATCCATCTCATCTAACATCTTTAAACAACATCTCCTAAGTGTTGTGAGTGACCGACAAAAGATATCTTCTCAAGATTTGGATAATGTTTTAAAACAGATACCGCCTGCAAAACCACAACCTATTACTTCAGATTATTTTTAATCTGATTTTATGCAAACCCCAACCCAAAAGGAAAAGAAAAAATTGAACCAAACAACAAAAATACTTTGGTAAACAAAATTGATACCAGAATCATTCGTCTCCAATCGACGGAAACCGGAGTAGAGATGGGATTAGAAGCAAATCAGAGTTATTTTTAACCGTATATATAAATTACCCGTCGAGCCGAGATAAAGAGTGATTATTAGGGCTATCAAATCCGATAAGAACAGTAGAAAAAGAATTGCAGTGAAACCCATCGAAAAGTGGAAAATATGGAATATATAAGAAAACACAAAATAGAAACAGCGGTTGACTGTGGATTCCATCCGACTTTGACCTTTTTGCCTCGTTCTCCCTCCTATGAAGGATTTTAAACGTTGGATGGCAGTGATGGTGAAACCTCAATGGTTGGGTTCAGTGTCCAAGGATGTTGTTGATTTTGGAGGGCTCGCATGTGACAGACTGATTCCGTCTGGAAAACATCGAGAGATGTAGAATGCATGAATCGTCGGCGGTGGCGACCCCGAATCTATGAAGCTTGAGACGAAGAAGAAAAGTGGGAAGAATCGTCGTGTATTAAGCGGTGGAGGGATCTGGAACAAAAAGAAAAGATGCACTGACTGATTGGAGGAAGGATCAAAGGAATTTAGGGAAACTGTAGATTAAAACTGATTGAGGCGGTTAAAGATGAGTACATTTGATTGGAAGCGACTAGAGGTGCACATGGAAAAAAAAGGCCAGCAATACAAAAGTGATTGGGTGGGAAAACGGTGAAGAGAATAGACGCGAAACACGTAGCAACCAAAAATCGATCAAGTGGTAGGAACTCCCACACCCCGCTCCCATGTTATAGCAAAGAAAATAAGAGAAAAGAAAAGAAAGTAAGGAGAGAAAAGAAAGAAAAAAGAAATTGTCATTTATGCTCCCGAGTTGGAGAGAAATGGAATGAAAGTTAAACATTTTGTTCTTTCTTTTCAAATCCTCTCAAATCGGAAGGAAAGGTAGGAGGGAAAGTTTTCCTTCCATTTCCTTCCACTTCCTTCCTTTAATGAAACTCGGGAGCACCATTCTCTCTTGCTTTCCTCTCATTTCCTTTCTTTTTTCTCTTTAAGTTGAACTCGGGAGCGGGGTGCCAGAAAACAAAGACGAAAAAGAAAGCCAAAAGTAGACATACGACCATAAAAGAAGAACCATTTGTGCCAAAAGAACAGCATGTTCACTATTCGTAAGAGGTGTCCAACTTTAATATATATATATATATATATATATATATATATATATATATATATATATATATATATACTAGTCGTTTGCCAGCGCAAAGCGGCGGCGGCGAATAATTTTCAAGCAATGATTAATTAATTTCGGTGAATAGTTGTCTTACAGCTATAAGATCAAACCATAAAACTCATAAAACCAATCGATTCCCAACCATACATACAAGTTTACAGATTTAAATGTGCTTTATTTATTGTTTTCTTATAAGTAAAATGTTTGCATGCACACTATTCAAACAATTTTTATTTTTATTTTTCCCAAAGTAATTTTTTTTAATGTATAGCAATTTGTAAAAGATAGTTTTGTCTTTCGTTAGATATGGCCAAACTAATTTGAATTCTTTTAGATTTTTAAAATTACATTATTTAAAACAAGCAAATATTCTGATAGTATTTTTTGAGAAGTGTAGCACCTGGTTCCTGGTACGTAAATCTTATTTGTGTATTTTCCATTTTTAGCCTTGGACTCGACGAGTCATAGGTCCGACTCGTTGAGTAGAGACGGGACCCCGAGACACGTTTAAGTTGGTGACTCGGCGAGTCCATATTCCGGACTCGGCGAGTCACCGCTGTTGGATGAAACCCTAAGTTTCAGGGGTTTGCACCCTATTTAAACAACATATCCGCCCCAAGCCAGCCCCCATTCACCCCCAGAGCTTCCAACCCTCGTTCTAAGCTATTCATAGAGAGTTTGAAGCAATTGTTGTGTGTTCTTGAAGGTTTTGAGGCAGAAGGGAAGTAGATCTAGAGGAAGGGAAGGAATCCAAGCATCTTTGTGCTCTCTCAGTAGTTCCTTTGAGGTATAACCCGTTTTCCCCCTGTTTCTATGCTTATTGCTTCATTTAAGTCATTCTTGGGCCAATCTCCAAGCTTGTATGTGCAAATTATTTCGTAATAAGCTGATTGGCCCTTAGATCTAGGCATGATTGAGCTCCAGGAGCTCAGATCTGTTGCCTTTATGGACTCTCATTGCATGAAGACCCTAGATATACCCTTTTGGGTGCATTTTGAACCCTAAAACCCTTATTGGTGAATATCTACACGTAAAGTTGGAAACTTTACGTGTGATTCATGCTTTAGGAACCCAGATCTGTGAATGGCATGGACTGGAATCGAGCAAATCTGTGTAGTTAGTGGTTGCATGGCAACGACTCGGCGAGTCGTTCATCTGACTCGGTAAGTCGGTTCGCGAGTCTCCGAGTTGGTCCCCTTTTCGTAGTGTCGAGTGAGCAGTGAGTCACGGGGTGTGACTCAGTGAGTCGGAAGCTGAACTCATCTATGGAGGAACTCGGCGAGTCAATGCCCTGACTCGGCGAGTTCAAGGCAATCTCCTTAGATCAAGAACAGACTCGACGAGTTGTTCATACAGACTCGGATGATGATGAACTCGACGAGTTGTTCATATAACTCAGCGAGTAGGATGAAGGACTTGAATATCAGTTTAGAAGGAAAACTCGTCGAGTCATCGCCTAACTCGACGAGTAGAAACGGGATTCAGGACAATCGTTTGGGTAGGGACTCGGCGAGTTGGAAAGCCAACTCGGCGAGTCGGGTCAACTGAAAGTTGAATCTGACTTTGACTTAGGGCATGATCAGGGGTAAAATGGTCATTTTACCCAAAGGACAGTTAGCAGTGTTTGATTGAGTATGTTGTGGGAATTGCAGCCAGAGGATTTCCGGAGCAGCAGCAGCAGCAGTAGACAGTCAGTTCCCGATCAGATCAGCAGCTACTTCGAGGTGAGTTACCTTCCAGTAGCGGTGGGTCTACGGCCACAATGTCGGCCCACCAGTAGGAGTTGTATGTAGATGATTGTCTCCGTGATATTCATCTAGGGATTACTACTACCTGTGTTATGTTTATGTGCTAGTATGATATGATGCTATGTGCTAGTGACAGTAGGGGGAGATAGTCCCCGAGGTATCCGGTCGGTAGGGCCGAAGGGGTAGTCATACCCAGCCATGTTAGATAGATTCTGATATTGTGATACATGCTATGTGGTAGTAGTGGAGGGGAGGAATAGTTCCCCAGTATCCGGTCGAGAGGACCGAAGGGGAGGCCAGCACCTAGATATGTTAGGCAATATCCGGTCGAGAGGACCGAAGGGGAGGCCAGCACCCAGATATGCTAGGCAATATCCGGTCGAGAGGACCGAAGGGGAGGCCAACACCCAGATATGCTAGGCAATATCCGGTCGAGAGGGCCGAAGGGGTAGGTCGGGCACCCAGATATGCCTGACAATATATGTATGTTATGAGATTATATGGTATGTGGTACAGTGGGGGAACTCACTAAGATTCGTGCTTACGGTTTTCAGTTTTGGTTTCAGGTACCTCCTCAGCTAGGGGAAAGGAGCCGGCGCGGTAGCAGCATGTCACACACACACTCTCTTGTTTCCGCAGTTACGAGTTTATTCTGGGATTGATACTCTGATATTTGATTGATCGAATGTTGTGGTTTTCAATGTGAAATGGTTTAATCAAACAATGTTTTAACTATTAATGCTTTCATGTAATGTTTTATAACGAAATTTTTGGATGTGAAAATTAGGTCGTTACAAGTTGGTATCAGAGTCCTGGTTTGAGGGATTCAGACACACCTTCGGGGGTGTCTGAACTCAAATCGAGGGATTAAAAGATTTTCTAAAAGAAAATGTTTTCTAAAAATTGAGAAAAGAGTTTCGAGAAAGAACGAAGTGTGTGATGTGCGTGACCGGCCGAGCTCAAGTAAGTATTCCCCAAAGTACCCATACGAGTTTATGTTATGTTTATCAGCATTTGTAGAACAGCATGCTATAATAGGACTAAGGATCTAGGATTGATGCCTTATGTGCCTGCTTTATGTGTTTCAGTTGTATGAGAATTGCATGCTAGTTATTGAGTAGACAGCAAGTAGGATAGCCTGATTAGGTTATGCCTGATAGTATGAGCTTAGCACTTTATGCTAGTACAGTTCCTGTAAGCAGATAGAGTTGATTGAGATTGTTACCCTTGTCTGAATGTTGCTTGCTTCGTGCTATGTGGGACTCTGAATAATGGGAGTTAGCCAATAGGCGAATACGTCACGTCACATGTGATCAGGGTTGAATAATCTTAGAGTGCCGGATTTGATCCTACTGCGCAACTCTTGTTTGAGTCCAACCGTTGTAGGGACGAGTCGGGTACTCGAAGGATTATCTGAGCCTCGTCACATGTGATGGTAATCAGGTAATGGCTAATTGGCATTACAAGGAGGCCTGCAGCAGCTGAGGACTGGATAGAGTAGAATCAGAGATTTCCCTAGGGCAAGCCTAGGATGAGTATAGCAGTGATCAGCAGTAGTGAAAGGGATATGGTGGAGTCGAGGCATTCCTTGAAGAAGGTACGGATAAATGTGGAAGGTAGTATGGGCCCGTACTACTGAAAGCAGAGGATCCGTACCCGAACCAAGGAAGGCCAAGATAAGACCAGGGAACTTGTAAGTAGCAGTGATCCCCTAGGAAGTATCAGTATCACTAATGGTTGTATTATGTATTGCAGAATGGTGGTACTTCGATCGAGGCCGGTAGATGGCAGTTCAGGAGAGGGGTCAGGTTCCGAGCCGGTAGATGAGGGACTACGCTAGTTCATCGCGTCAGAGATCACCAGAGGCATCCTTGAGTCGACCCCCATCATCTTTGGGTCGATCAAGGAAGGGATCATCGAGTTGATGGAGGATCGTCTTCGGGCATTCAGGAGTGATATGGCATCTAGCCAGTCGGGATCTCGCACACTGTCCTTCAAGGACTTCAGGGGCAGTGGTGCGCCGGATTTCCATGGGGTGAAAGACCCCATTGCTGCCAGGCGATGGATTGCAGACATTGAGTCTGCACAGTTGACTAGCTTCTGCCCCGAGGGGTCGAAGGTGAGGTATGCAGTATGCAGCAGGGTGTTTACGGGACCGAGCCCGAGATTGGTGGGAGTCAGTGGGTGACTCGTTGGGAGCCTCAGCTATTGAGGCTATGACCTGGTCGAACTTTGTGACCAGGTTCAGGGCAGAGTTTGCGTCGACTGTCGAGCTTCAGCAGTTGGCCAGGGAGTTTCTGGACATGAGGCAGACGACGGAGACTGTGGCGGAGATCACCGCCAAGTTCCGGGAGAGGGCTTTGTTGGTGCCCCAGTATGCTGGTGACGAGGATACGAGGAGGACCCGTTATCACGACATGCTCCAGGCTGATATCCGGGAGCACGTTAGTTTTTCAGCTTGCCCCACCTTGGACTCCATGATTGCCAGGGCGAGGGAGAGGGAGATAGATCTGGAGCACATCTGGAAACGGAAGGCAGAAGAGGGTCAGTCAGGAGGGGCTTCGGGGAAGAAGCCCAAGGGATCAAATGCGGGGCCAAAAGGCCACCAAGGACGGGGACACTGCCGGAAATGCGGCAAGACGCACGAGGGGGCGTGCAGGTTGGGATCATCAGGCTGCTACAAGTGCCGCAAGTCTGGGCACTTTAGCAGGGATTGCACTGCTCCGACAGCAGTTATTCAAACGTCTGAGTTGTTGTGTTTCCACTGCAACCAGAGGGGCCACAAGAAGGCTAATTGCCCCCAGTTAACAGTTTCAGCGTCAGTGAAGGCGCCAGCTCCAGCGACCATGCGGATCACGGATGGCCGGCAGGGCAAGGCAGAGGCTCCGGTGGTGAGAAGCCGAGCGTTTCAGTTAACTGCCGAGGAGGCACGTGCCGCACCCGATGTGGTGACGGGTATGATTCTTTCCCTCTATTTTTTTATGATGTTATGATATTGATATGTGCTCCGTATGTATATGTATGCATTAGGATCGTTCCATGTGAACGACATCCCAATTCAGGTGTTGTTCGACTCGGGTGCATCCCGATCATTTGTTTCCCTTGCGCTTAGCAAGAAGTTTCATGAGACTTCGGGCGAGTTAGATTGCCCTTTAACGGTAGAGATTGCTGATGATCGATCGGTGCGAGCATCGATGGTATTTCAAGATTGCGTATTGCGTTTGTTTGAGGAGCGCTACCTGGTAGACTTGGTTCCCATTCCGTTGCGCGGGAACAAGGTGATTATAGGCATGGATTGGTTGAGCCCTAATGGGGCGATGATAGATTGCGCGCAGCAGCTAGTGCGGGTCAGGACCCCAAGCGGGGGAGAGTTAGTGATTCATGGTGAGAGGCCGCAGTGTGGACCCACAGTATGTTCAGCAGCAAGGGCGAGACGCTACCTTCAGCAGGGATGCGTAGGATATGTCGCGTACGTGATGGATACCCGGGAGGCGGGTAAGGCGACAGTGAGCAAGGTTCCGGTGGTGCGAGAATTCGCAGATGTTTTTCCAGAGGAGCTTCCTGGGATACCTCCGGAGCGACAGGTTGAGTTTAGGATTTACCTCGTTCCTGGTGCGGCTCCGATAGCCAAGGCACCGTATCGGTTGGCTCCTCCTGAGATGCAGGAGTTGTCTACACAGCTGCAGGAGCTGTTAGACAAGGGATTCATTCGACCGAGTAGTTCACCCTGGGGAGCCCCGAAGAAGGACGGGTCGCATCGGATGTGTATAGATTACCGGGAGCTGAACAAGGTAACGGTGAAGAACCGTTACCCGCTCCCGAGGATTGATAACCTTTTTGACCAGCTTCAGGGAGCATCTTGGTTCTCCAAGATTGATTTGCGTTCGGGTTATCATCAAATGAGGGTCAGGGAGGAGGATACGCAGAAGACCACGTTTCGGACGCGCTATGGCCACTATGAGTTTGTGGTGATGCCGTTTGGGCTCACCAATGCTCCTGCCGTGTTCATGGACCTCATGAACCGCGCATGCAGACCGATGCTGGATCGGTCTGTGATAGTCTTTATCGATGACATCTTGGTTTATTCCAAGACTCAGGAGGAGCATGAGGAGCATCTGAGAGAGGTGTTGGAGACCCTGAGGAGGGAGAGCTTGTATGCCAAGTTCTCCAAGTGTGAGTTTTGGTTGCGCGAGGTGCAATTTCTCGGACACCTTGTCAACCAGAACGGGATTCTGGTCGATCCGGCCAAGGTCGAGGCCGTGATGAGATGGGAGGTTACGAAGTCTCCATCAAAGATTCGGAGTTTCCTGGGATTAGCATGCTACTATCGGAGATTTATTCAGGATTTCTCCAAGATAGTCGTACCCCTGACGCGGCTGACGAAGAAAGTCGTGGTCTTTCGATGGGGACCCGAGCAACAGGCTGCATTTGAGACACTGAGACAGAGACTGTGCGAGGCGCCGATCTTAGCCCTGCCAGAGGGCGTAGAGGATTTTGTGGTATACTGCGACGCGTCTATTTCAGGGATGGGCGCGGTACTGATGCAGAGGGGGCATGTCATTGCCTACGCTTCGAGGCAGCTCAAGCTTCACGAGGAGAACTACCCGACGCATGATTTGGAGTTGGGGGCGGTGGTTTTTGCCCTCAATATTTGGTGGCATTACCTCTACGGGGTTCGATATACCATCTACACGGACCACAAGAGTTTGAGGTACCTCATGGATCAGCCGAATCTGAATATGAGGCACCGTCGGTGGTTGGACGTGGTAAATGATTATGATTGCGAGATCCTCTACCACCCGGGGAAGGCCAATGTGGTGGCCGATGCGCTTAGCCGCAAGGCGGCGCCGATCAGGGACGTTTGCATGAGGATGACCGTGGTGACTCCTTTGTTGGAGCGAATTCGGGAGGCTCAACAGGAGGCTATCAAGGAGGAGCATCGAAAGAGCGAGCGTGTGGTGGGTCAGGTTTCCTCCTTTGATTATGATAGCCGAGGACTATTGACACTACACTGTAGGGTGTGGGTGCCGTATCACGGAGGCGTGCGCCATATTTTGATGGAGGAGGCGCACAAGTCCCGGTTCTCTATTCATCCCGGGGCGACGAAGATGTATAGGGATCTTCGTCTAAATTATTGGTGGCCCTGCATGAAGCGGGATGTGGCATGGTACGTTGAGCGGTGCTTGACCTGCAGGAAGGTCAAGGCCGAACATCAGAGACCGCATGGCAAGATGCAGCCGTTGGATATTCCACTGTGGAAATGGGAAGATATCACGATGGATTTTATCACGAAGCTTCCCAGGACCGCGCGTGGAGTGGATTTGATTTGGGTCATCATGGATCGATTGACCAAGAGTGCTCACTTTATCCCGATTCAGGAGAGCATATCGGCCAAGAAATTGGCCGACATCTATATCAGGGAGATCGTGGCGCGGCACGGGGTGCCAATATTGGTTATCTCGGACAGGGATGTGCGTTTTACTTTCAAATTTTGGAAGAGATTTCATGACGAGTTGGGCACTCGTTTGCATTTTAGCACCGCCTTTCACCCGCAGATGGATGGTCAGAGCGAGCGGACCATCCAGACCTTGAAGGATATGTTGCGGGCGTGTGTGTTAGACTTCGGTGGTAGCTGGGATACCTATCTTCCCTTGGTCGAGTTCTCCTACAACAACAGCTACCACGCGAGTATTGACCGTCCCCCATTCGAGATGTTGTACGGTCGGAGGTGCAGGACCTCGATATGCTGGGGTGAAGTTGGTCAGAGAGTCATGGGGAGCACCGAGGTGGTGCTCAAGACGACCGAGAGGATCCAGCAGGTTCGGAGCAGGCTTCAGACTGCTCAGAGTCGACAGAAGAGTTACGCCGACAAGCGTCGATCCAACTTGGAGTTCCAAGTCGGGGATATGGTTCCCCTGAAGGTGTCGCCTTGGAAAGGCGTCATTCGATTGGAAAGGTTCTCCCCAGTATCCGGTCGAGAGGACCGAAGGGGAGGCCAGCACCCAGATATGCTAGGCAATATCCGGTCGAGAGGAACGAAGGGGAGGCCAACACCCAGATATGCTAGGCAATATCCGGTCGAGAGGGCCGAAGGGGTAGGTCGGGCACCCAGATATGCCTGACAATATATGTATGTTATGAGATTATATGGTATGTGGTACAGTGGGGGAACTCACTAAGATTCGTGCTTACGGTTTTCAGTTTTGGTTTCAGGTACCTCCTTAGCTAGGGGAAAGGAGCCGGCGCGGTAGCAGCATGTCACACACACACACTCTCTTGTTTCCGCAGTTACGAGTTTATTCTGGGATTGATACTCTGATATTTGATTGATCGAATGTTGTGGTTTTCAATTTGGTTTTCAATGTGAAATGGTTTAATCAAACAATGTTTTAACTATTAATGCTTTCATGTAATGTTTTATAACGAAATTTTTGGACGTGAAAATTGGGTCGTTACAAGAAGCCTCCATTACTCTTATATGAATATACTAATATGAATATGAAAAAGGATAATATGCAAGAAGTAGCAACATACTTGGATAGAAAACATTACAACTACATCATAATACATTCAGTTCTTTGTAAAAGAAAAACTCTAAGTATTTCATGAAAATGAACATTGAAAACAATAAATTATTTATTGTTTAATTAACCTCAAGACCCACCAGAAAACATTTAAATTAACACCAAAAACTATCTTAATTAGCCTTACAACCAACACCAATAATGACATGTACTCAACTTTCTTCTCGTATGCGCCAACCTGAAACCCAAGTTTAAAAAATAAGTGGCTAGCGAGGGTTATAGTGAAGAGTGAAGTTGATGTTGCAATTAATAGACACTTTGATCTTTCATTAAATTATTTATAGATGTTAGCCAATGTACTTTACTTTTGCCACTCGTATAGTTAATTTAGTAGAACCACAAATTATCAAATAATGGAAAAATAAGATTCCAGAAAGAAGCACTAAATCATACGAACATTAAGAATAATACAATAAAATTGAAAAAAATCATCATAAAAGCATGGAAGTTGTTAATTCAGAATTCAACAAAAGAAACTTGAAAGCAACATACATGTATCAACTATAAAATATCATCACAGAAGCATGAAAACTTTGTCACTCTATAAAAGGGAAAAATATGATAAATGAGGGGGTAAATATGGAAGATGATATCATTTTCCAACAACTGAAACTAAATATTACTACCATAACCCCAATTGTCAAGATATCGTTTTCACAATTGCAAAGATCAAACCACATGGACGATCCGAATGCAAAAAAAAAGGTTAGCGACCAAACATGCAATTTTGACCAAACCACAGGGACGATTTTAATAATTTACTCATTTTTTTATCATGGCAAAAATGGAAACCTACGCCCAATACATGACAAAATTTTGAAACAATGTAGCAAATTCTAAGTAGCAACTATGTGGATCATGACAAACTTGACACCACTCCCTCTGCCTAATAGAAGAAGAAATATTTGACATGAAAACCTTGCATGTATCTTTGGTCAAATATTTTTTCTAAAAACTGTTTATGGTGATGATAATACATGCAACCGCAGATAACATCCACATCTAAAGGATGTTCAATACATATTTTCAAATTCCACATGAAAAATTTTATTCGAAAAAAGAAAAAAAATTACAAAAAAACAATTAACTAAATTATAACAAAAGTAGATTAATTTCTAAAATGCAGTTTAATATGCTAAAGTATTTTGGATTTTTCTTTATTTTTAGTTTCGTTGCACTATAAGAAAAAGTACAATAATATGATGCTATAAAATTTAAATGAATCCAAAAAAGTAAGGGTATAATAAACAAAAGAAAAATGCATTGTAATTCCCATTTGGTCCTAATTACAAAAAAACCTAAATAGGAATTAATATATTTATGCTATAAAATTTACATGAATCCAAAAAATTTAAGGCTATAATAAACAAAAGAAAAGTGCAGTGCGATTCTCACTTGTTTCTAATTACAAAACACCTAAATAAGAACATTGTTACTAAATGGAAATGAACATACATCATAAATCCATATATATATATATATATATATATATATATATATATATATATATATATATATATATATATATATACACACGAATGTGTTGTCTTTGTTTCAAACTTCATCTACACTGTCCCACCTTGATCCATTGCTAAATTGAGTTGATTTTTAAGAACACAATGTGTTGATAAGAACAAATTTAGCAAAGGAAAATAGATAATTTATTAACATCAAATTTCTATTCAATAACAATCAAAAGAGATTTACATTTAACAAATATTTTATTGGACCTTGCAATATGGTGATAAGTCAGCTAGTGTTTCATACTCCGTTATAGCAACTTGTCAACACTTCATTAACCTTCTTGTGTAGTATTTACAAATATGGAGAGATAAATAGAGATCCAATTATAAAATACTTATTTTTAATAACTTTTGTTGAGGCTCCTTTGAGAATTAAAATTGAATTCATCTTCTTATGAAGGACTATTGGGTAAACATCATATGGAAAAAATTAAAAACAATAATTTCTTGTGTTTTTCTTTTATTTAAACAGGATTTACCAATTAAAAATGCACACATAAGAAAAAAACATGTGAATAGTTGACGCCTTAGATGGTGGTCGGCAAATTCTTTTGTCAACAACATGTATTGAAAGGCTTTACATATGAAATAATACCTCCGAGATGTACAAACTTACATGAGAGCCTATAACCAATGAAGCATCATTAATCATCCTCTTTAACAATTTATTGAAAAAAATGGATGAAGCTATAACATTGCAAAGAAACTCTAGGATCCTAAAATAATAGAAATGAACTTTAACCAATCAGTTTGGTTTCCATCTCCTTTTCAAACTCTTTTCAAATGAAATAATAGAAATGAACTTTAACAAAAATATATGTAATTTTTTATAAACTTGAGAATTGGAGTAAACATGTATACCTTCATCCTCACTTAAAGTTTCAGTTTGAGGATTTCGCTCAACAAATAGAATGCAAAAGACACCTGCAAGTCCCTTTTCTATGAACCATAATGATTTCCTGTAAAAAAATTAACAAAAAGTAAGTACTATAATAATTCAATATGTTTTACATATATCAATTTTAGATCTCAAAGAAGATGTCAAAATGGAATGCATTTCCAACCACTTCTAATGTATCGAGCTATTTATCCACCAAAAGAGCCCTTGCAGCTACAAACTATCATCAACATTAAGCTCTCAACCCATTGCATGAGTGAGCTTTTCACCATCACCTGGGCATTTTATCAAACACTTGTTGAGCACCATCAATATAATATATCAATCTCATAATCACTAACTTATTTAATGCATAATATATCATTTAAAAAATTCAATTGTACTATTTAATTAAATATGTAAACCAGATTAAACTGTAAATTTTAGATAAATTAATCCATACCCAACATACCCATTAACCAAATCGACACATGAATAATTTAGGTAACTAATTTTTTTGTTTGCTTTAAGTTCAAAATTAGGATAATTCGTATCCACTTTGAGTACTCATTCCATCGAATAAAAATAAAATATCAAACCTGGTAAATCAAAGAAAGCGAGGTTCATTTTTGGTGATTAGGTCTTTGTGGAGAAATTCATCAGGTCCAAGTAAGAAAAATGTATAACTTGCAATTTCTTCAACAATGAAAAGAGAAGAATCAAAGAAAGAGAGAGAGAGAAGAGACAACTTACCTAGATTTAACCAAAGCAAGCAATAAAGAGAACCATATAGTTTAGAGAGTAAGAGGCCCTATACAGATCCAGTTCTTTGTCTTCTTCATCATCTCGATGAACTGGCTGCTTGTTGAAAACTTATAATTAGTAGAGTAAAAGAAAGTTATGGGATATGAGATTGAGAAATACTGAGCCTCTAAAGCCTTAGAAAAAAATCAAACAACATCATTAGAAAATATGAACCTTTTAGTGCACAAATTATAAACAAAAAAGAGTTTTGACTAACCTTTGTTCACTACTTGGAGACACGATTGGTGATGATACATCTAGGGCTCTGTTGAAGAATCAACGCCGATAAAGTATCAATTATATTGGGGGACTTTACGTTCAAAAAAACCCTAAAAATACGATGAGAGAAAGTCTAATGAGAATAGATTTGGGATTAAGTGGTGGCAGCATTCAAATGCAGTGAAGTGTGGTTAATGTTGTGGAGAATGAGGGAATTCAAGGGCGGTGAGGCACAATATATAGGGAAGCAAGCGAGATTCTTAGAGATAAGTGCTGAGATTTGGCTAACTGGAATTCAAAATTTAAAGTGATAAACGAATAGGAGAAATAGGCGAAATAATGGGGAGGGGACTGAATTATGCTGAAGATTTCCATTAGGGTTTGTTTTTTGGTGGAAGAAAGAAAAACGGTGGTGGTGTGCACGACGTAACTGAGGGATCCGATGGTCATGAGTAGTGAGTGGTCTTAAGGTTTTTTTTAGGAGAAGAATAACGGATATAGGAGAAGTGGGCACGAACTAAAAAGATTTTTTACGGGATCTTAGCTTTTTCACAACTCATCGGTTGGACTAAGCAACTGGGTCAAACCCGATGCATTAGTTAATTGTACTTCGTTTTTCATGTTTTGTACTACTTAAAAAATATTATTATTTTATTGATGGCTACTTGTACCAATAGCTTAATAATTTGAATGTCTTAAAAAAATATTATTATTTTATTCAATCTATTTATAGAAATAGTTAAATTTCTTTTATAAGGTAGTATATATATATATATATATATATATATATATATATATATATATATATAAGAATGATATATTTTTCTTTTTAATTTAGGAAAGAGTATTTTAATGAGTTATTTTTTTTTCAAATAAATAGTATTACAATCCATTTATGTCAATTTTAGTAAAGTATTTCTATTTTTATAATAGAGAGCATATTTGCATTTTTTTAAATACATACACAATGTTGAAAGTACTTTTTAAAGTACAATGATGAAATAGGAAGGTTATGAAAGTACATTATCATTTAGTTAAATGGAAAATGTTAAAAAAAATCCAAATTACCCACAAAAATTCTTGTTTAGAAATCGTCACTATTTAAGAAAAATATATATTTCATCAATCGTCATTGATTAAGGCAAAATGCAAACTACACAAATGATCTGAATGAGATGAGTGGAAGCTTTGAAACTGATTATTCTTTGCTCATCGAGGAAAACCATTGATCATGTCTCATTAAAAGTAAGCAATAACAATTTGTCATGAATAAGGCTCACAACATAACCAAATTTTGGAGATAAGTCATTGATTGTTAACATTACCAAAGTTTTCTTCGTAACCATGAAATATATGTCGTCCAATAAATACGTGATCGTCTTGATTCTTGTGTAGTATTGGAAGAGTCACCAATATGTGCTTTGTTATATGGTCCTTAAGGCGGTCAATCACACCATAATCGATGTATTGGGCGTAGAAAAAGTTTCTTCGAGCATCGTAATTAAGTCGCTCGCGATCAAGGATCAAAGGAACTGATGAGAGAATATTGGTTATGGCATATGATTTCTTTGATGAAATAGTGGATGTTGAAACTGAGATAGTCATAAGCTACAGAGAAGGAATGATGGTTAACGACTACAAGGAGAATTAGGGTTACAAGATTAGAAAAGATAGGAGAAGGAAAGAGAGTTTTAGGAGGCTTTTAAACGTTCAAAAGCGATCGGAAAATCAGTAAATAGAGAAGTTGATAAGCTATTAGTAAAGATTATGCTTATTAGGAGCTTGAGGAAATGTGAATTAGGGATGTTATTCGGGTCGGAACCGAACCGACCCGACCCGAACCCGAATAAACCGAAAACCGAATAAGGGTAATTATATGAATTGAAAACCGAACCAAATAAGCAATACGGGTTCGGTTCGGTTCGGGTATTATTCAATTCGGTTCGGTTCGGGCCCGAATAACCCAAATAACATGTACAAGATGATTAAGGAGCCGAATAACCCGAATAACCCAAATAACATTTACAATGTGATTATAAATATTGTATTTTGTATGACTTTTGTAGCTTATGATAAACACAAATAACACGGATTAACTATTCTTGATATATAAAATGTAAAATCCAACCACCACATTCTTAAGATATAGTTATTAAGCAACATATTAAACACTAAACATTAAACATTTAAAACACCCAAAAATCTATCTATAAGTATATAAGTTAAACATTAAACATTACGTGGGTATTTTCGGTAACGATCGATAGAACACAAGACCGAATAAGCAATCGTGCAAGTGGAAAAAAATGTGACTTTTCATATTCGGTTCGGTCCTTTTGGACCGAATAAGCCCTTATTCGGGTAACTCGGACCGAATAACCTGAAAACCGAATAAGCCTTATATAGATACCCGAAAACTGAATCGAATTGCTTATTCGGGTCTAATTCGGTTCGGTTCGGGTTTTCGGGCCAAATTCTCATCCCTAATGTGAATCACATGAACATAATCAAAATCAAGTACAACCTTGTTATGAACAAAATAAATGTTGAATCTCTATATATTTACTGTGCTGGTGCGTCAATCAAAGATAAAGTAAAATGTTTGATATATATTGCGATTTACCATTGTTCTAACTTTTAGTTTTGGTGGGATGTAAGTGGAAATTTTCAACTAGTAGTCTAGTAGGATAACTCGTATGCCATGAGTGAGGCCCAAATATAGTTGAATATAAATTCTTGAAAAATAGGCCCAAATAACTATGGGCCCAATCAAACTAAATTTAGGATTTGAGATATTGAGTATATAGAGCCATTAGAGGCCACGGATTTGGGGGATGCCCAAAATTGGTTCTTTTCTTGATCAACAAGTCGGAAATTATCTTCACCGATTATCTTTTTGAATCGACTAGATCAATCGGTACTAGCACATAGATCCACCAGCTGCGATTTTCCGATGACGAGTGAGGGCGAAGATGCCGTTCGTCGCCGTGGTGCCGTTACCGAGTACCGGAAAAAGATGCTTCAACACAAAGAGCTCGATTCTCGAGTTCGAGGAGGTCAGATCCTCTAAGTTCATTTTTATAAAAGACCAAATGTTTCTGTTACTATGGTTATGACTTATCTGGCTCACTAGGAATGATGTAGTTTTACTTGTTCGTTGGTATACTTAATCTGCGTAAGTGTGCTTATATAATTTACATATACAGACCTAATCGTGTGCTTTCTTGATTTTGAAATTAGTTGTTTCTATGCTGATTTTTGGAAGTTTATTAATGTGGCGTGACAAGCTATTAAAATGCAAGAGTTCACTACGCCACTGATTCTATAAATTATGAAAATTTGACATTAGTGTTGCAGAAAATTGGCGAGTTTCTTGAATGTAAGCATCTAGTTATCTAGTTGTGTAGCTATGTAGGATCTAGGTAGTCCATATAACTTTAATTCTTTTGCTAATCTTTTATTAAGGATTAACCCTAGTTGTAGCATAAAATATCTGTCTTAATGCTTTATCTTGGGTATGTTCTTGATCAAGCTCTATTCTCGGACCTTATCCAGGAGGAGTTGAATGGAGAAATAATAGGTTTTGTAGGTTGTTCATATTTTTATGTGGGTTGAGCCAGTTTTTTCTCTAGTTTTTGCAGAGAAGAACTTCTAGTTAACTCCAGAAACATGGACTTTTTAAGTATATATATGTGACAATTGGTACTTGGATTAGGCCATTTTGGTGTTTTAACCACATTACTTGCTGATTGGTTGTCTATGTAGAATGGTATCTATGACATTTGTGGTTAAGCTTATTTATGGGAATCATTGCTAGGTACCCTGTAGCTATTTGATATTAACTTTTGCACTTTACTTTTGTGAGTGGTGTGTGGTTATAGACTTATAGTTCCTTTCTATTAACCATTTGTCATTAGTTTATATCTCACAAGAGACAAGATTTCTTGGATACTTTATAATGTCATATAATTGATTTGTTTTAACTTCTAAGTGAGCTTGAAATGCCATCTTAACAACAACAAGAAGAAAACTTGATATTTGCAGTGAGAGAGACTCTTCGCAGCACAAAGAAAGACTATGCTAAAACAGAAGATGATTTGAAATCTCTTCAGAGTGTTGGACAGATTATAGGCGAAGTTCTCAGGCCTCTGGACAACGAACGATGTATTTCTCTTTCATTTTCATAATTTCATTACAACATTTTTAATTTCTCCTTAAACTTATAAAGTTTCATGATTCATGTTACAGTGATTGTTAAAGCAAGTAGTGGTCCAAGGTATGTAGTTGGGTGCCGAAGTAAAGTGGACAAAGAAAAACTGACAGCTGGCACTCGAGTGGTTCTTGATATGACAACTCTCACCATTATGCGAGCACTCCCCCGTGAAGTTAGTATATTCTAAACAACTTTCTTTTTTTTCAAAAAAAAAAGTCAACCTTTTTTTTTCACATGTTTTGACTAAACATATTTGTTCCTGTAGGTTGATCCAGTTGTTTATAACATGCTTCATGAAGATCCTGGGAATGTTAGTTACTCTGCTGTTGGAGGGCTATCAGATCAGATTCGTGAACTTAGGGAATCTATAGAATTGCCTCTCATGAATCCTGAGCTTTTTGTTAGGGTTGGCATCAAACCTCCCAAGGTACATATTATATTATTAATCACTCTAATTTTCTTGTGTATATAAATTTAACAAAGTCTAGATTCCATATATTTTCTGGGATTTTACAAATGTATTGGTTCTGCTTAGGGTGTTCTTCTGTATGGACCTCCTGGAACTGGGAAGACTTTACTAGCTAGAGCAATTGCTAGCAACATAGATGCTAATTTCTTGAAGGTATTTCTTTTTTTGATTATTTAATTTTATATTTCTTGAAAATGTATTGTTTTTAAGATTTGGGGAATGGAATTTTGAATAGGTTGTATCGAGTGCGATTATTGATAAGTACATTGGAGAGAGTGCAAGATTGATTAGGGAGATGTTCAGCTATGCACGTGATCACCAAGTACTAAAGCTTTTTTGACTTTTACTTTATTATTTGATTTTGTAATTAGTTATTTTTCTGATTATTTATTTTGTTTTATTTGTAGCCGTGCATTATATTTATGGATGAAATTGATGCGATTGGTGGGCGTCGTTTTAGTGAGGGAACAAGTGCTGATCGGGAGATTCAGAGAACACTGATGGAGTTGCTGAATCAGCTGGATGGATTCGATCAGCTCGGAAAGGTTTGTAACAAAAAAAAAAAAATAAGAAAATATTTTCTTTTGAATTCCAATTTGTTATTTAATTTGTTAGTGATTTTTTTAGGTGAAAATGATTATGGCGACAAACAGACCGGATGTTCTTGATCCAGCTCTTCTTCGACCGGGTCGATTGGACAGAAAAATCGAGATTCCACTTCCAAATGAGCAGTCAAGAATGGAAATCCTTAAAATTCATGCTGCTGGAATTGCTAAACATGGTGAAATCGATTATGAGGCTGTTGTCAAACTTGCTGAGGTTGTTTTTCACTCTTGTTATTATTATTATTTTTATCTCTGTTTTTTTTTTTTTTGAGAAAAGAAAAATTGATTAATGATATATTTTGATTTTGTGTAGGGGTTTAACGGGGCGGATCTTCGTAATGTGTGCACTGAAGCCGGGATGTCTGCAATTCGTGCGGAACGTGATTATGTTATCCATGAAGATTTCATGAAGGTAAAATATAATTAATTAATAATTAATAATCTTTTTTGTTTATTTTATTATTGATATTATAATATTATTGTTTGTTTTTGGAAAATCTATTATTAGGCTGTACGTAAACTGAATGAGGCTAAGAAGCTTGAATCAAGTGCTCATTACAATGCTGATTTTGGGAAAGAGTGAGTAACTCGTCAAATGGACACAATTGTATAAGGATTAAGGAAAGGAGAGCAGACTAAGTTTTACTACTTGTCTTGTGTTATGTAAAAGATTCAATTCTCAATTCTCTCAATTCTCTCGTCAGCTCATATGTCATGTCATGCATTCATCCATCATGTTTATGTTTATGTTTATGTTATGCCTTTTGCTCTTTTTCAATTTTCATAGTTTATCTTTCTTGTGCATTTCTTTTTAGATGTTTTTTTTATATATGCATCCAAGACTTTACATAATTAAACTTCAATTCTAGAAAAAATTGAGATGAAATTGAAATTCGAATTTGTGTCATGTTCGTGTCAAAAGCACGACACACAATGTCGTGTTCGTGTTCAAAATCTGAAATGAAATTAACACAATTTAACATTTTTTTTGTCGTGTTATATATGAATAAATAATAATTAAATACATTAATTCTTATTTCATGTTATCTTTGTCGTGTCGTGTTTATTGTTTTTAATTTGTTCGTTTTCGTGTTAGTTAAAAAAACCTGAGATCATGTCATGTTCGTGTTATATAAAACATTGTCGTGTTGTGTCAAACAAAAACACGACACGATGACCCGATTTGCCACCTCTATGTATAACGCATACGAGAGCATTTTAGTCATTTTACCACTTTTACCCGCCCTTACTTTCTTTAACCCTAGAGAAGTGTTTCAACATTGATCTCTAATGTTTGGCAAGTCGGTCCAAAAGAAAATAAGTTCATACAACATATGTTTTTAAAGTTTACAACTTTTTCACATATCCTTGAGTTCATCTTGTTCTTTATCCTTTCATCAACAACATGGATATCATTGTAAAAGGCCAAAAGCTTCTACACATATTCCCCCTCGACTCACTTAGGTAGTGTTGTGCATAGCATAACTTAGGCCCCGTTTGATGGGTGCTGACCGAGAGAGTGTTGACTGAGAAAGGTCTGTCTCAGTAAGAAATTCTGACTGAGTAAGAACTCATGCTGTTTGATTGAAAATCTGACTGAATGTGCTGACTGGTGCAAAATGACAATTTTACGCCAATGCTCTACACGTTTCTCTGCAATATGAAGATGATGATGATGATGATGATGATGATGATGATGATGATGATGATAATAATAACAACAACAACAATTATAATAATAATAATAATAATAATAGACATTGATAATAATAATAATAATAATAATAATAATAATAATAATAATAATAATAATAATGTATAAAAAACTTCCAGCAT
This sequence comes from Lactuca serriola, assembly GCF_051521515.1. Lineage (NCBI taxonomy): Eukaryota > Viridiplantae > Streptophyta > Magnoliopsida > Asterales > Asteraceae > Lactuca > Lactuca serriola. The sequence goes on along the minus strand of NC_136412.1, from coordinate 263,324,685 downwards.
AATAGACATTAAATATATTATTTTAGAAACAAAACATAAAAACCCATTTAGCTTGGTGGTAAACACCATACCTTCTACAAGGGAGACCTAAGTTCTAATCCTGTAACCTTCATTAACTATGAATTTTTATCCAAGCCAAGGGTACCATTGGAAACCCTCACTTTCTTTCTGGGTCATCCATCCCCCAACTTCTTTCTCGGTCAGACCTTGCTTTCCGAGTCAGACGTCAAGATTTTGTCTATCAAACACCTTTCGTTTGACCGAGTCAGCCAAAAATGTCTGACCTGACTCGGTCAGATGCATATCAAAGAGGGCCTTATTTTTAAGAAAAAAGGAAAGTCACAAATATGCTCTAACAAATTTATCATAATCATACACTGAACTTATGTCTTCCTATATTGACATGATGCCTTTCCTTCTTTGAAGATCCTTCAACAAATCGTGCTTGATTGTACGAATGAGTTGGTACTTACCACAAAGCTCAAAGTTTTTCATCGATAAACTTGCGATGTGTGAATACTTTTGAGGGTTGAGTAATATTTGGTCCATTTTTTGTGAGGTTAAGTATGTTGTGAATGTCCTTACTACTGTATAGAAAGACAACTTTAATGCCCCGTCATTGCCATGATACAGAAGAGACGTTTTGTTGGCTACATGCCCCACATCGGCTTCTATTGTCGCAAAAGTATAAACATGTTTTTTTATACATTCCCTCCATCTTTGCCTCACAACCCCAGATAAACTTGGTAAAAGATATTGTATATCATTATTCAGATGCGTATACATGATATGTATATATAGTAGACGCATTTACACTTTAGACCATATATTATTATTATCGTCTAATATTCCCCCGCAAGCTAAGGCCGGGGAGCGAGCCGTAACTTGGACCGTAACTGTAGAAAACGGTGTGAAGACAATGGCTTTGTGAAGATGTCAGCAATCTGGTCATTTGTGTTGATGAACTGAACTGAAAGGTTTCCTTGAGCTACTTTCTCACGAACAAAGTGGAAGTCGACTTCAACATGTTTGGTGCGTGCATTAAATACTGGATTGGCTGAAAGATAAGTAGGACCTAAGTTATCACACCATAATGTAGGAACTGTTTTGAGAGGGACACAAAGTTCTCCCAGAAGAGCTTGAAGCCAAGTAAGTTCAGCCACCATATCTGCTAGAGCCTTGTACTCAGATTCTGTTGATGACCGAGAGACAGTGCGTTGCTTGCGAGCAGACCAGGAAACAAGGTTAGAACCAAGATATATCACATAGCCCTCGGTGGATCGACGGTCATCTGGACAGCTAGCCCAGTCCGCATCAGAGTAGGCTGTGATGAATGGACCAGTAGTATCAGTGTAAGCATGTAGCTTTAGATCAGAATGACGTTGTAGTTTCAAACCATAAGACACTGTTCCTTGTAAATAGCATAGTATACGCTTGACAACAAACCAATGATTTTCGGTGGGCGAATGCATAAACTGACAGACTTTGTTGACCGCAAACATGATGTCAGGCCTTGAGAGAGTGACATATTGGAGAGCACCAACAACCTGTCGGTACCGAACAGGATTATCAAAAGCTTTACTGTCACCAATAACTAGATTAGCATTCGTAGTCGTGGGTGAAGGTACTGGTTTGGAGAAAGAGAGGCCAGCTCTTTGAAGCAGATCAAGTATGCACTTTCGTTGGGATAGAAGGCTGGAATCCGTTTGATAGTGTATCTCGACACCTAGAAAATAGGACAAAACACCCAAATCTTGTATAGCAAATGATTTACTTAGGTTGTGCACCACCTGATCAATGGTTTGAGAATTGTTACCTGTGAGCACAATATCATCAACATAAACTAACATGTACATTAGTATTCCTTGAGAGGAATAAACAAATAAGGATGGGTCGGTGCGAGAACCCCGAAAACCAAGAGCAAGAAGAGCAGTGGAGAGCCTATGAAACCAGGCTCTTGGAGCTTGTTTGAGACCATATAGTGACTTGTGGAGAAGGCAAACATGATTTGGTCTAGTGGGGTCAACAAAACCCGGTGGCTGCTGTAAATACACAATTTCTTTTAAATCCCCATGTAAAAAGGCGTTTTGCACATCAAGTTGTCGTAACGACCATTTTTGTGAAAGGGATAAGGAGAGAACAACACGAATGGTTATGGCTTTAACAACTAGGCTAAATGTCTCCTGATAATCAACAGCTGGTTGTTGCTTGAAGCCCTTGGCAATAAGTCGAACTTTGTACCGTTTTATCACACCAGTTTGATCTTTCTTCAATTTGTACACCCGTTTACAATCAACAATATTAATATTCGGTTTCCGGGGTACCAATGACCAGGTACCGTTGCGCATTAAAGCAGAGTATTCTTCGGACATCGCTGAGCGCCACCGTGGCAATGAATTAGCAATGGTAAAGTTAGGAGGTTCGGTTCGAGAATAATCTGGAGTGGTGTGAAAAGAGGAATGTTGGTAAGGATTTGTTTGTTTTGGGTTGGGACGAAGATTAGGGGGTCGTGAATGCGGAAGTAGAGATTGGATGGCAGGATCTTGAGGTAAGGGAACCGATTTATTTTGTGAATCGGTCTCAAAGGTATGATCATCACCCATAGAATTTGGAATGGTGGTGGTGGGTTCGGGTGGTGTTTTTAGTCGGTTGACGTGGGAAGGTGCCACGTTTGTAGGTATGAAGTAATGGAGGTCGATTAGTGGTAGGGGATGTAAAAGTGGTGAAGTGAGGAGTAGTGGGTAATTGAGGTGGCTCGGGTGGTGTTATTGGATTAGGATAGGAGGAGATATACGGATCAGAGGATGGTGGTTGGTCATTTGATGGAGAGTGGTGAGATAAGGATGTGGAAAAAGGAAAAAATGTTTCATTAAAGCGGACATTATGAGCAATGTAAATGCGGTATGAGGAGAGATTAAGACATCGATAGCCATGATGGGTGGGGCTGTAGCCCAAAAAGACACACAAAGTGGATCGGAAATCCATTTTATGTTTGTTGTAGGGACGGAGATGGGGGTAGCATTGACAACCAAAAACCCGTAGGAACGAGAAGTCGGGTTTATGATGAAAGATGTATTCAAAAGGTGAAATATTTTTGGTAGTTCGTGAGGGCATTCGATTTATAAGGTATATGGCTGTTTCAAAAGCGAAATGCCAGAACCGTTGTGGCACATGAATTGGGCAAGTAAGGTCAAACCAGTTTCAACGACATGTCGATGTCGTCGTTCAACAAATCCGTTTTGTTCACTTGTGTGAGGACATGATAATCGATGAGTGATGCCAAGAGGAGCAAAAAATTGAGAGAGATTCCGAAACTCTCCACCCAATTTGTTTGAACGGATTTTAGTTTAGTTTGAAATTGGCGTTCAACCATGTCTAGGAAACGTTTAAAGGTAGGAAACACATCAGATTTCAGTTTCAAAGGAAATAACCACATAAAACTAGAGTAGTGATCAACACAACGAAGAAAATAATTATGACCATCACTAGAAACGGTAGGTGTTGGTCCCCATACATCACAAAATACAAGATCTAAAATATGAGAACTCTTGTAAGAAGACTGTGATAAATGTAATTTATATGATTTTCCAAATAAGCACGAGTCACAAACAAAAGAAGAACATTTGTTTGAAAAAGGTAAATTGTATCTAGATAACATAGATTGTAAAAGTTGAATATGTGGGCGTCCTAGTCATTGATGCCAAATATGGGACGAAGCACGAACAACAGAAAACACAACTTTTGGAAGAGATTGGAGATGAGGTAGACAAACGGAGTAAAGACCACCATTACTTGGACCCGTGAGGAGGGTATTATGAGTAGCTGAGTCCTTGATAGCAAAAAAAGAAGAGTGAAACTCAAAATAAACATGATTATCAAGGCAAAATTTTTGGACGGAAAGAAGGTTGCGTTTAATATCAGGGACATGAAGAATATGATTTAGAGCAAATGATTTAGTTGGTGAGTAAAGTTTGGAAGAGCCAATATGAAGAATGGGTAAACCCTTACCATTGCCAACGTGGAGATTATCTTCGCCATAGTAAGGCTCAGTTCTGTCGAGGCCATGTAGATCATGTGTGACATGGTGACTGAATCCTGTGTCAGTTAGCCAGGAGGTGGATGCTTGTGAGCGGTGATCTGCATAGTTAGCCGATGGTGGTGGTCTTCGAAAAGTAGTGGGGTCACAGTTTGGACATTGAGAAGGAACATGTCCTATTCCATACCTGTTACATGTACTATAAACAATGTTTTTATTAGAAGCCCAAGCAAACTGACCACGGTTACCTCCACCCTGGTTCATGTTGTTGAAATCTCCTTGGGTATGGTTGTTTCCATCCACGTCGATTGAATTGCCCTCGAACACGATTGTTTCCAGTCTGTTTATGTAAAAGGCTTGAGGAGATGAAGTCTTTGTTGGCTGAAGTTGTAGACCAAGTTGTGATAACAAATGTTGTAGGTTTTGCAACTGATTTGTGACGGCTGTTGAGGAGGGTGCAGTAGTGGTGTTTTGGCTTGTAGTAGTAGTCATGAAAGCTTGGATATGTGAGATTTTAGGCATCGATTTACATATCATGTAGTCGTGATATGAGAGAAGACCATTTATTCGGAGAAGGCTGTGGGAATTTGGCAAGCAAGGATGGTTGATTTTAAACCATTGTATTCTTCCCTAAGACCAGAGATCACAAGCATAACTAGGTCTTTTTCTTTCATAGGCTCACCAATATTAGCTAAGGCATTGACATATCCTTGAGATCTGTTTAGGTAGGCAGAGGAGGTCTCACCACCTTTCATCTCTAGTTTGAGAAGTTGGGTTTTGAGGGTATACTCCCTGGAAGAAGTATGTGGTGCATAGGCTTGTTCAAGGGACATCCAAAGTTCATGGGAGGTAGTACCCTGTACATGCTGGAAGGAAGATTCAGAAATTGTAGATAGTAAAAGCATACATACATATGCATCGTTAGCTATCCAGATTGCATAGCTAGGGTTTGCAACAGTAGAAGAAGTTTCTTTCTCAGAAGTTGTAGTTGCTTGTGGACATAGAATGGTGCCATCAACATACCCGGGCAGATTATTTGTGGTCAAGAAAGGTTGGATCATGGTTTTCCAGTAACCATAGTTGGTTGGTGATAATGTAAAACCAAATTTGTGAGAGTTATGTGCAGTCTTTTCTGTTGTAGAGAAAGCTTTGAGTGGTTCCATGGAGAAAGAAGCGATTGGCCGAAGCAGGGGCCAAAAAAAACTGTTCACGAATGCACTGTTCATGCGGTTACTGTTTCGAATGTACTGTTCATGCGCCCACTGTTCATGTCATCTTCTGTCTCCTGATCAGCGAGGTCTTAAAAAAAAGTCTTTGTTTGACTTCTAGGCTGCGGCAGAATTAGGGTTGTATTTGGGAGCTCTGATACCAAGATAAACTTGGTAAAAGATATTGTATATCATAATTCAGATGTATATACATGATATGTATATATAGTAGACACATTTACACTTTAGACCCTATATTATTATAATTATCATCTAATAACCCCTCTGTCTTTCTCCCATAATTTGTAACCCTCCCCTCCCCCCATTGGTTTCTACGAAACGAAAATGGTAACAATTGGTTGAGATAATGGCTTATGAAGCTGATAAATAAAGACGAAGGAAAGAAACGACTTATAAAATGTTGCATAAAATCAGGGATTTTTTATGATTTCAGGAAATAAATAAAAACAAAAGTACCAACATACCCTTAATCGGATTTTAAAACTTACAAATTAGTCCCATGAGTTTTGGAATTTACATAAACAACCCATCTGATAATAGCCTTTGATCGTAATATTTTAAGGGTTTAGATCTATTCTCGTGTTCTTAACCATCGGTTTAACATATATATATATATATATATATATATATATATATATATATATATATATATATATATATATATATATATATATATATGGCTAAGTTATAGTATAGATGTTATACGGGTTTGGTTCCAGTGATGATTCTTTTTTCGGTGATGACACCTTAAAAAAATTTAAAAAAAAATACAAATCATAAAATCGAGCATATACTATATTGGAGAGAAAAAAAATTCAATTTTTTTGGATCATTAATGGATCATAAAATGATCCATGATTCAATTTTAATGGATCATAAAAAAAATTCATTTTGTTTCTCTCAAATATAGTACTATGCTCGATTTTATGATTTGTATTTTTAAATTTTTTTTTCAATTTTTAAGGTGTCGTAACCAAAAAAAGAGTCTTACATGATCATGTTTCTGTTATGTATTATGTGTATAGAAAGTTGATTGTGGATCAATCATTTTAGTTATTTTAAGAAAATGTGATTAATAAATATTATTAAATTAAAAATAGTAGAAAAACACCATTTAATTTCATTGTGATGGTATTTTAGTCCATTAAGATAAATTCAAAAAATGAAAAATTACAGATTTTAGGAGATAGTTAATTCTCTTGATTTATAAAATCTATTTTTTTTTTTAATTAATTCAATTTCAATTCTAACGTAATTTGTAAGCATTACCGATTTTATTATGTCAGAATATTATTTTGTTAGAATGATGTTTTTTTTTTTCATAATATTATTTTGTTAGAATATTATTGAAGAATAACAAAACCTCTAGTTGAACAATATAACAATATTTTTATATATTCATAGACATCCAAAAACTTAAATACAAATTCGTACATAATAATATCTTATACATTTTAATATTCTTATAAATATTCTAACAAAATATCATAAAAAACAAATACAACTGTTAAAAGTTAACATTCTTAAATATATAATTCTTGAACAAATACATTTTCTTCAATGAACCAAATAATTGACTCGATTCCAACTATTCTTATAAAAATGTGATGTTTATCGTAAAAATGTAATTCTTGGTAGAATATATACATGTTCTTGAACTCGATTCCAAGTTTTTCTCTTATATGTGATTGCATGTTCTTCTCTTATATGTGATTGCATGTTCTGTAAATTTTCTTTCATAGTGATTATGTAAATATTCTACAAGAATGGTTCTATAAATATTCAACCAGAATGGTTTTAAATATTAAAGAATTAGTATTATCAAAAATATACAAAATGAACAATACATGTAAGATATCAATACACAAAAAGACCATGTTAACACAAAAAAGCCCCTAAGAAAAAAAACAATTATAATGTATAAACCAAAAGAAATTTCATTAGGGGGTGTTTGGATAGGAAAAAAGGGGTGCTTATTGCTTATTCTCACAATAAGCTAACTTTGAGTGTTTGGATAAAATCTAGTTTATTAAGCTAAATAAGCTAATTTTAATAAGCATCTCTCCCCATGTTTATTGCTTATTCCCATCACAAATAAGCTAATAAGCAATAAGCTAATAAGTTAATCTAAACACCCCTAAACTAAACTTTAGAGGTAGGTAAATGATAAAAGAAAACTAAAAAAAAATATCAATGTCTAGAAAAAAGATACAAATTATGGGTAAAAGATAAATGAAAACCAAAAACAATATCTATGTATAGAGAAAATATACAAATTATGTTTGGTGATTAACTTTCTTATAACATCATCAATAGTTAACATATTTAAAGCAAAAGGGGTATGGAAATTCTTTCATGATATCATCATCAACTTTAATATCCTTGAACCAGATAAAAAAATTCTAATAAAAAAACCCTTATAAAAGTTTATAATTAAAAAAACTTACACATCCACTGCAATGAAATAAACATATTCATCATATACATTCAATTTTCGTTTAACATTTAGGTCCACACATAGAAAAGAATATTAGTAAAAAAACCCAACTTTAAATATATTGTAATTTGTAACATAAAGATGTTCATTGATTTTGAAAAAAAAAATTGTTAGAAAATGGGATAACAATAGCTTTGGAAATTCTGAGAATTGTGATTTCACTATCAAATCAAAATATTGGGTGATACCCCCTAATTTTTGATTGGATAAGACTCAGAAGAGAAAAGAACAGAGAATTAGATATGAATTTCGTGAGTACCAAAAAAAACTGACCAAAATTGGTTAAATATCTCATTTGTCTGAAAATTATTAAAACTGTCATAAAACAGTTTGACAACAGTCAAAAAACTGTCATAAATCTGAGTTTTCTATAAGGGTTAATACCAAGCCAAAAATGGGTCAAATATTCTAAATTTGGATTTCTGATGCATTTTTCAATACAGCTCGATCCTAGCCAGGGGCTCCGCCCCTTGGACCCCGCTCCCAGGGGCGTTGCCCCGGACCCCCGTTCGTTCAGGGGCTTCGCCCTTAAATGACAGTCTACTTTTAATCTTGAATAAATTTAAACAAATGTACACTCCACACCTTCCTTACTTGTTTAATATTTATCAAGATACTTTTTGTCACACAAAATAATCTCATTACACTTAAATCACATTAGTGAAACAAATCACCAACAAAAATCAAACTAACTTAACAGTAGGCTTCCCATTAAATTATCTTTTCTGTAAATTACTTGGATGATTAAAAATCCCATGAACCTTGAGTTACTTCCCAACCTCTTCTTCTCGTCTTCAGCAAGACACAAATCAAAAGTTTTGGTGGTGACTACAAATAAATGATGGTTGTTTGTTCGACGACATTAAGGTTTTTATGATAATGTAATTGATGAACAATCGACAGTGAGAGGCTGTGATTGACACTCCTTAGACACCCTATAAACACTTTTATTAAAAGTCAACCTATAATAAACTATTTACAATTTTTTTTTTCAAAAAACAATGCAAATTTAACCAATAAAAAACCTTAAAAATCAAATAGGATGTCTAAATGGAAAATTGGGGTGTCTTTTTAGCCAACCCCTGCTAAAAACGTTAGCTAGATGCCATAGGCTACCATAATAATAATTTTTTTTGTAAATAAAATAAAATAACTAATATAAAAGCTAATTTACCAAATTACCCTTATATATTTAATTAATTATAAAAATTTACTAATTAAAATGATTGGTGCATATTAATCCCTACATCCATATAATATTTGTCCTTCTCCATATGAACCTAACTCTATATATAATACCACATAGTGCTTCAGTACTCAAGCTCTAAAAACCAAGGCTAATAATGTTAGACGGTGATTTGGCGATACCGTCAAATCTCAAGTTTTTACAAGTCATGAAAATCCATATCGTTTGTAAGACGTAACTTAAGACGATAATTTTTTGTATAATTAATGATTTTGTATATAATTTCTACTATTATTTATTTTTATATACATATAGACTTAAAACGGCATTTTCTTAAAGCACAGCGTCGAGTACAAACCTTGAAGCCATGACGAATTTTTTAAAGCCTTACTCAAAACTTAAACATTTATTTTTAATATTTTACTATGGCTTCTTCAACTCCCACCTCCCTCAACAAGAACAAGCCAAATCCCATCTTTACCTGGATTTGCCTCTTTTTCTTAGGCACAATCTGATAAAGGAAGTATAAGGACTTATAAGGAACTTGGATTTTAAAGATAAAAGTTCTTGTATTTGTTCAGATCTATAATTAACAAAAGGGCAAAGCAGTTGGATGTTTAATTTGAAGGGTGCATTTACCGGTGCATGGTGAAATCAGTGATATGGTTATGATTTACCTTGCTAAAGAAAATGTTAATGATAATGACTTGGTCAAGTCTATTGAAAGTGTTTATCAAAGATTGGAAGATAGCGGAAGCACCAAGATCTCTATATAGCTATGCATTAGCCTTAGTTGTTTTACTCTTAAAATTACTGTGTTTTTGTTAGGTCTTGTACGTGAGCAGCTAACTAATACTACACATAGTAATTAAACAACGATTTTTAGCTTTCTTCATGATTTGGCAGTAACTCATGCTTCCCCTTCTATATATATATTTTTTAAAAGAAATTGCAAAATAAAATCAAAATGTCAATCTTATTAACCGCATTTATAAATCTTCTCTTCCACTTCACACGATTATGACATCCTCTTTCCCTCATAACACATCGCTTCAATTTCTTAATCCGAAATGGCCAAGACGAGCAAAAAGTTCCTAAAAAAACAAATATTATTTGATATTCCAAAACTGTTCGTTGCGTCTCACACATATTTTAAAATTTATAAAATAGTTTTTTGCTATCCGAAATCCAGAATGGTTTGGATAGGATTCTTATTTATAATTTGATATAAGAGTCTAGAATGGACTACAAATCCAAATGATTTGGTTATATATATATATATATATATATATATATATATATATATATATATATATATATATATATATATATATATATATATATACACTAAGTTATAATCCGTGGACACTACAGATGGGAAAAATTAAAAATAATTTTATTTATAATAATATTTAATAATTGAAGAATCATAATAAAATTTTTAATAAGTAATAAATATAGATGTTTTATCAGTTATGTGATAGTGAAATGATGATTCGTTAAAATTACGAAAGCATAATGGTTTGAATATCCGATCGGCAATCTACATTTATAAATATGTTAGAAAAATATTATTTTTGTAGAATTGAATTAAAATTGAAACAAAACAAAAACAAAAATTGATATAAACAATACAATTATACAAAGTTTTTATAAATTTCTAAAAACTTCTTTATACACAACATTTGATGTTTTATTTGATAGTCTACCATCCTTATCTAAATTAATAATTTTAATCCCTCTCTACTCTGGATAAAGCAACGTACAATTGGTCATGTGAGGAAACAAGATCTTTGAGAAGCAAACCAACATTTGATAAAGATTGTCCTTGGCTCTTATTAATTGTCATTGCAAAACATACTGCCAATAAAAATTGTTTTCTTTGGAATTTGAACAGGATTTTGTTTTCAGTAGGATTTAAAGACATTTTTGGAATAAAAGTTCAGTTTCCAATATTACTTCCAGATATAATAACTGTTTCAATAACACGTTTGCCCAAAGATTTGATCTGTAGTCTAGTGCCATTGCATAAGTAATTTTCTGATCAATGTTTCTCAACAACATAATTGAAACACCGACTTTTGAAAAAAAGACAAATCTTATATATTCTTAAGCTACAAATACATCTTAAAACATCCACAATACAAATGTCTTAAAACACTCACAATACATGATTCAAATGTTTTAAAACATCCACATATATAATTCAATGAAATGACATGTTTAATTAAAATAAATTATGGATGGGATGTCATTTAAACTACCGTTCCATTTTAAAACATCTACAATATTACATAGTATACATAGTTTTCATGTTTAATTGTCATTCAATAGCATCCTATTATGACATCTCATGTTGATATTAGCATCCTATTATGACATCTCATGTTGATATTCAAATTTAATAGATTAAACTTTATTGTTATAAGATATGTCATAGTTTTCATGTTTAATTGCCATTCAATAGCATTGACATCTCATGTTGATATTCAAATTTAATAGATTAAACTTTATTGCTATAAGATATGTTTACATTCAATTGATATTATGAAATTCAAGGACAACTGAAAAACAAAACGATTCAAATTTAATAGATTAAACTTTATAACACTCTTATAAGATTTTGACATTCAATTGATAGTTCAATGACAATTGAAAAAACAAAACAATACGCTACTTCAATGATTGATATGTTTAATTAGGGGTGAACATTTGGACCGGTGGACCGGACCGGACCGGTGAACCGGACCGGACCGGACCGTTTTTTTGGACACCCGGGCCGGTTCTCGGTTCTAAGATTTCTTTCCGGTCCGGTCCGGTTTTTTTCCCGGTCCGGTCCGGTTTTTACCGGGTTTAGAACCGGTTGGATATGATTAAGATTTTTGTGACGTTTTTTAAACGCACATAACTCATTCGTTTTAAGTCGGATTGACCTGCGGTTTTTTCCAAACATTTAGTTTACAGTTTGTAGATGAATTTAGACTATAATTTTGTTTATTTTGGTATTATATTCACCGTGTTACAATCCTTCAAAGTAGAGCTATCAAAGCTGAAAAAATTCAGCTTTTCAGCAACATTTTGTAAGCTCTGACGTTTTTTAAACACCCATAACTCATTCGTTTTAAGTCGGACTGACCTCTGATTTTTTCCAACATTTAGTTTACAGTTTGTAGATGAGTTTAGACTATAATTTTGTTTATTTTGGTATTATATTCACTGAGCTACAATCCTTTAAAGTAGAGCTATCAAAGTTGAAAAAATTCAGCTTTTTAGCAAGATTTTATAATCTGTGACGTTTTTTAAACACCCATAACTCATTCGTTTTAAGTCGGATTGACCTACGGTTTTTTCCAACATTTAGTTTACAATTTGTAGATGAATTTAGACTATAATTTTGTTTATTTTGGTATTATGTTCATTGAGTTACAATCCTTCAAAGTAGAGCTATCAAAGCTGAAATATTTTAGCTTTTTAGTATTATTTTATACTATAATTCCGAGTCCGCGTTTAGCACTTGTGGTAGAGTTGTAAGTGAGTATCAAACTAGTTTATCAACATTGATAGTTGAAGCTTTGTTATGCACCCATGATTGGGTAATAAAGTTTACAAATCCGATAGTTGACAACGTTGGTGACATCTTGAACGATGATGATATAGCTTTGGATAAAAAATTACAATATTTATTCTTTTTTTATACAATTATTACTTTTTATTAAATACTAACAACATTTTCATTTGTGTTTATTTAGAGATTGCACAAGCTTTAAATATATTACATATTGATTTTAAAGTTTAAACTATGATTTTTGTTGTTACGGTAATACTTTTGTATGTTTGTCTTAAAATTGTTTAACTTTTGTTGGTGAACTTGATTTATATGTTGATTTATATGTTAGTTGCTTTTATTTGGAAAATTAATTTTTGCAAATTGCAAGTTATAATATTATACATCAATGTAGATTAGTTAGGCATGAAACGGAAACATATTAATTTTGCAAGTTATAATATTATACATCAATGTAGATTACTTATTATACTCTATGCAATTAAAGTTGTACCGGTCCAAACGGGTCCAAAAACCGGAAAACCCGGACCTGGACCCGGACACGGACACGACTCATCCGGTCCGGTCCATGGTCCACAAAATTCTCCATAACCGGTCCGGTCCGGTTCGGTCCGGGCCGGTCCAAATGCTCACCCCTATGTTTAATTGACTATTGGATCTCATTTTGAGATTTAAATTCATTCAAATTTAATGGATTAAAATTTATTATTATGTTGACATTCAATTCAATTGATAGAGTTTAATGACAACGCAATAAACTTTTTGAAGAATTCAATCCATTACAGGAATTTGTTGATAAAGTTGTATAGAGAGGAAAATGAAAATATGTGAGTCCATTAAACCCTAATAATTTCAATGAATTTAATAGATTTGAGAGAAAAGACACAACTTATACCGCTAAGCTATAAAAAAACAAATAACAGCATAACATACACGTTCCTGTACAAATAGGAAGGCATTTAATACTAATACACCTCGTACAGAATTCTTTTAATTATTACAACAAATAGTATCGAAAATCTAAAATCCAGCTACACACTGTAGATACACACCCACATAAACACATGTAATAGAAAACGGATGATAATTTGATAAAAATTACTCGAGTAGAGTAGAGATCAGTGAGTGCCGGGAAGTTTCTCTTTGATCTTATCGATAGGACCTTTCTTCTCGTCATGATGCTCCACCCTTATACCCGCCGGACCTTCGCCGGCGCTGCTTACTTTGGTGTTGGCGCTGTGTGCGGTTGCCTGCTTCTCCTCTTTCTTGTGGCGTCCAGGAAGTTTCTCTTTAATTTTCTGCATCAAACCTTTCTTCTTCCTCCTCCCTCCTTCTCCGTCATCTTCCGACTGCCAACCAATGTTTTTAAAACAAGCAGCTTATAAAAATCGAACCTCAAAATTAAATTAGTTTGAATGCTTGATCTTACCGAAGGGGAGCTAGAGCTGGGTGATTCATGTTCCAGCTGTTTCTCATCGCCACCTGCAGCACCATGAGCCTGGGTATGGCTCACCGGTGCTCCACCGCCGGTTACAGCACCCTTAGCAGCTCCGGCTGCCGCACCCACAGTTGCTGCACCGGCACCAGCGACTGCACCGGCGCCATGTTTTAGGTAATCGATCGGTGTCGGAGCGAAGTGGGTTCCGCCATGCGTCTCGGAGCCCATGGTGGTGTCGGTTGTCTGGTCATGCATCGTCTTGTGACGAAGCTCTGATCCAATGGTGGTGTGATTGTAACCCTGATCAGTGGTGGCGAAGCCGGGTGTGATCTTGTCTTGAAGCTCTGATCCAATGGTGGTGTGAGTGTGACCCTGAGTAGTGGCGACGCCGGTGAGTTTGACGGGAACACCATGCTCGTCGGTGAGTTGAACAGGACGGCCGAACTCGTCGGTAAGCTGAATAGGGCGGCCGAGTTCGTCATGTATTTCTTGCATTTTTGATTGAAGATGATTGAAATAATTTGAAAATACGCTATACGTAATTAGTTTAATTTAGAGAGTCGAAGCAATGGAGATAGAGTACATGTAGTTGCGGGTTTTATGGGGCCGATGTGTGTCGTCTTATCCACAAACAGACAAAAAGAAAAAAATTAACTCCACCGTTTTGTGCATGCATGTGAAGTAATCTTTGAGGCAACACGTATCATAGTATTTGTCGAATAATTGAAACTTGTGTGCCACGTATACATGTTATTGCCATGACTCACTTCAGTTCTATTTCAATCCGAGGGTTGACAGATTGATGAACCTTTTAACATGTCAAAGTGAGTATGAGTCATCAATATTGTTTTGGATACGGATGAGATTGGAACTTGAAATGTTACTGTAATGGGTGTGTCTGGGTTTGTAATTTTTTGAAATAGTTGTGCTGTTTATGCCCTGTTTTTGCCTTGTTAGTCCCGTGGCTTTAATAAAATTCCCTGCCGGTTAAAAAAAAATTATAAAATAAAAAATTAAACATGTATACATCAAATCAATGAAATTATCTTACCAAATAACCTAACTAAAATGTCAACAAACTAATTTATTGGTTGATTGATTGTGTTCAGTTCAAATTAAGATGCCATACGATATGTTTGACTAACCCGTAAATTCCATGGGTGACTTCGAATTCGAGGCACGATGAATCAAATGATCCTTGAGTTGACGTCTATAGTTTATCGTCAAATGCGTGGGCTGCATGAATGGATCATTTCTATTAATTGGTCGTCAAACCTCAATCGCATTATTGTGTCGGTCTACTCCTCAAGTATTAATTGTTTTACTATTATTCCAATAAGCAAAGCAAGAATTTCCTAAAATTTTATCCTTCCACTATATTATTGATTTTCTTGACATTTATCATTATCTTATTTTATCCTTCTACATTTTATATTATCCTATATATTAATATTTGGTAGAAAGATATTGAACCTCCCTTTCAATAACTTATATATATTTTATGCCATTAAACTCCCTCTACTTCTATTTATTGATTCTTTACTATTTATAATTGCCATATAAATAAAAAGATAAGTATTAATATTTAGTATATATAGTGTACCTAATACCTGCAACTTTGGGCTACACAATGAAATATAATAAGTAATCGTTATTATAATTTAAAACTTCGAATAGGGAAATCATTAGTCATGCACGTTGTAGACTATATATTATGAGTCTTTTTTGTAGACTTATCAATAAACGATAAATTAATGTTTTTAATAGAAGATTATTTAGGATAAATACTCTTGACGAAGTTGTAAAAGTCGCGATGGTGATTCCGTAGATATATGGAACGCTCGAATCCGACTTCGTATGAAGGAGTTATGCTTCTTCGAAGTCTCGCGAATAGGAATTTGTCGATATAAAGATAGTCGAGAACGAAAGTTGTATGAGAAAGTTATGATTTTTATATGGACTTTAACAGTCAAAGTCTGTTAAAATACAACTTTAAAAATAAAGTGAGTATTATCCAAAAACGAAAGTTGTAGTACTCATCGATAGCTACATGTGGATATAAAGAACGTCAAAAATAGAGCTAGTATAAGAAATATATGATTTTTCAAAGTTTTAAAAATCCGAACTCATGTGTGCGCACACAGAGCAAGAGCGCGTCACGCCTGTGTTCTAGAAGGGGGTGACGTGGACCGACAAACTTGCCACATACGACAAGAAACTGGGGGAACGACGTAGCACCAACGTGCAATGCGCCTTCAGAAAGGTGTGTGACACGCCTCCTGATGATTATATAAGCATGCCCAAATTTCCATCATGTTCACACATTTTCACTCTCATTTCTCTCTGGAGACATTTTCTTGTTTTAGTCCAGTTTTTTTGGGTTTCTTGAGATATTTTAGTGGAACTCTAATGAGTCTAGGAGCCGGACGAAAATGAGCTTTTGGTTCGGAGTTCTGCCCGTGTAATTTTTCGGGTTTAGCTAAAATTCTTGTAAGTTAAGCTACACTTACTATACTTTTAGTGTAACTTATATTTATATTCATAGTCGTTATTATTGTAACATCTCAATTTCCATGTATTTTACATTTTGACCCTTGGTATGAGTATTGTTTGCAAATTTGGTCCTACATAGCATTTTTGTAAATTTTGGGAACTCCTTGCGTTTGCTGGGCGTACGTGGCCTGGACCAAAACCCTAATATATAGGGTTTGTGCACTATTTATACATCCTTAACTCTCAAGACGATACACTTTAAGTAAAATAAACAAAGAACATGTAAATTAACTTAAACAAACAAAGAACATAAAAAGTAAAGAACACGAGATATTCACAAAGCTGTTTTTCACCAAGAAAGAGTTTTGTTTTCACCAAGAAAATGGGTTGTCACAAAGACGGTCACCAAGACTTACATTAGGGTTTCACCCTAATGTTATATACATACTAATCTATACTAGTATATCCCGTAATTGAAGAGATTGTATCTAATCTATATTAATGACCGATCATTATCACAAAGATGCACATTTTCTTAGAGCATTAGCTATGGGTCACGTTATAACACCCAATTCAAATGTCACCTCAATTATAACACCCCCATAACACCAAGAGGGAATGATGTTCCCCATGTTATAACATGTTAAGAGGTAGAGAGAGCAAAAAAGAAAATGATTTGATTGGTTGATAAAGGCAACAGTCAATTAAACTTCCTGTTTCATCTCATCTCCGTCACAACGAGATATGCCATAACACCCCCTTAACGAGAAAAGGGGGGGGGGAGGGGGGAGGGGATGGTGTTCACTGTGTTATGAGGTGCCATCTCAGCCATAACCGTACTTCTCGTTGCTGACACCGTATGCTCTTAGACACACATGGGCGACAAGAGGAGAAGGTTTCCGACATTAACAAGAGTCATCTTTAAGACGACGATTGGAGAATGGAGTGTCGCTGTTAGGGCGTTTAGTTTTAACATTTTAGCTTTGTTTTCTCTGTTATTGTGGGCTTTATAAAAGTTTAGATATAGTAGAATTTGTGGGCTTTTTGAATAAGAGGAGTTTAAACGACGATTAGGATTTGTAAAGTTTTGATTTTAGATGAAGATTACTAATTTTTTATAACGGTTTTCTTTCGAAAGCTAGAAGTATCATCTTATATTTCTTTTTAAAAGAATATATATTTTTATATAAATAATGTTTTAGTAGTAGATCTATCATGTTCTTATTCAAAAAAGCTGGGGGCCATGCCCCTTAGTAGCTCCACCACAGGGTGTACAATATGGTTGGTGGTGTGAGCACCATGACTCATACGTGATGTCGATTTGAATAAAGAACCACGACGTTAACATCGTCCCTTTTATGGGTGATGTTGAGGTGGTGCGGTGTTATGTGCCTCCCTTCACATCCGACTATGTGACCTTCTCTCTTCTTTTTTCTTCGATTTATCTTCTTTCAACATTTACCTACACGTTGACTATGCTCGTGAACACCAACCCTCTCATATAGTACTAACTAAAGTAGTGGCATATATGACTGATGGATCATGAATGGTGCGATGACCCTACCCATCAACATCGACCTAACAAATACATGTGCGCGCAAATACTTACATCCATACATAATATATGCATGCATGCAAGATGTTTTTTCTGTTTCTTTTTTTATTTTTCTGAGCTATTTTTGTCATAAAAGAAAACCAAAAATGTTAAAATTTATCATATATGCTCTAAGAGATGATATACATATCAATATACAATTATAAAACTTAATAACATTCTTTAATATTTTTTTTTCTTCCCTAACATCATTTATCATAATTTTTAACTATAAATTCCTTATTTCAGTTTTTCTTTGACATTTCAACAAAGTTGTGTTTTTATATCATTCCGGTGGTTATATGATAAGGAGGAGAAGTTAGAAGTTCGTGACAAGTTCGAATCTCGCCTAAAAAACTAATTCAAAACTAATGAACAAGTTTGACAGTCATCGTAGTTCCAAACTTTCAAGTAGTGATGAGCATATGGACCGGGGAACCGGCCGGAACCGGAACCCGATGGAACCGGTCGGGCCGGGACCGGTACTATAATCTCGTCAAATTTTGGAACTGGGACCCGGTAAAACCGGTCCTTGGAACCGGCCCAAAACCGGGAACCGGACCGAATAACTCACTCAAATTTTAAAAGTTGCATAACTCATTCAATTTAACTTTTTTTAACGTGAATCTTTTTCCTACATGTAGATTATTATTTGTAGTTAAATTTAGACTACAAAAACTCTTGAGTTGGTTAAAAATTGAATGAGTTACAAGCCCTACACGGAAGGGTATCAAATCAGAATTTTTTTTATGTTTCAGCAATTAAATGTAATTTGACTTTGTTGTTCAAATGTACATAACTCATTCAATTTAACTTGTTTTGACCTGACGCTTTTTCCTACATGTAGATTAGGATTTGTAGTTAACTTTAGACTATAAAAACGCTTGATTTGGTTAAAAATTGAATGATTTACAAGCCCTGCAAGAAAGAGTGTAAAATCAGAATTTTTTTATGTTTCAGCAATTAAATGTAATCTGACTTTGTTGTTCAAATATGCATAAGTCATTCAATTTAACTTGTTTTGAACTGAATCTTTTTCCTACATGTAGATTATGATTTTTTAGTTAAGTTTAGACTATAAAAACGCTTGATTTGGTTAAAAAAAATGAATAAGTTACAAGTCCCGCAAGAAAGGGTGTCAAATTAGAATTTTTTCATGCTATAGCAATTAAACGTAATCTGACTTTGTTGTTCAAATGTACATAAATTACTCAATTTAAGTTTTTTTGACCTGAATCTTTTTCCTACATGTAGTTTAGATTTTGTAATTAAGTTTAGACTATAAAAACGCTTGATTTGGTTAAAAATTAAATGAGTTACAAGCCCCGCAAGAAAGCGTGTCAAATCAAACCGGTTCCAAAATAGAAAACCCGGCAAAACCAGACCCGAAACCGGTAGAACCGCCGGGCCGGTTCGGTTCTTGATTTTGGCCAAAGCCGGATCCCGGTTCGGGTTTGGGTCCGGGTCGAGCCGGTTCCAGCCGGTTCGGTCCATTTGCTCATGCCTACTTTCAAGTTTCAAAATATTTAATAATGTAGTCTCAAACATGTTTCTTTTTATTTTTTTATTTTTTTTATTTTTTTTATTTTTTTTTAAATAAAAAATTAAGGAAAAACATGTTCAAAATCAAAACTCAAAAAATAAGTTCAAAACTAATCAAATTTGCAAAAATTGTTATATCTATTTATCAAATGTGATAAATATTCAACAACGGTTATGAATGTAGAAACATTCTTTGTCAAATTGTTTTTTCACTTGCTAATCGCTACTTTTCTAAAGTCATTTATTCACATAGTTAATATAGTTATATTTGATAGAGTAATGTAATTAATATCATTAACAAATTGATTTTAAGATATGCAGGTTAAAATAACTAGAAAGTTATTTTTCCGGTTTATTCAATTCGTTACGATCTTTTGGAGTTTGGACCTCTCCTAAGAAATCAAATTTACCAAATAAAAGCTTTAAATTAACAGAAACAAAATAGCTAAGACGTCTATTCTTTCACCTTATTTTCAGCTATATATATTCAAGCATAGAGATCATATCAATACTATTTTTCGTTTAATGTTTAATTAAATAAGCCTCCTTGTCAGTTTTCATAATAAATACTTGATGGCAAAAAACAGATTTGGATTAGAAAGTAGATATTTTTATTTATTTTAAGACAGGAAAATTGTTTAATTTATTTTAGAATGGCCAACGCTAAAGCAAAAATTAAATCCCAAAGTCAACAAAATGAAAGGTGCGCAAGGAGGAAGGAAGTTGACATTTGACAAGTTAAGTTTCACCAAATTCAAATTACCTTTACTTTTTTCTTTTCCAATTATATAATGCAAGAAAAACACAAGAAACAAACTTTAAACTTACACCACTTGAAAAAGAAAAAGAATCTGTTCTACC
This sequence comes from Lactuca serriola, assembly GCF_051521515.1. Classification (NCBI taxonomy): domain Eukaryota; kingdom Viridiplantae; phylum Streptophyta; class Magnoliopsida; order Asterales; family Asteraceae; genus Lactuca; species Lactuca serriola. Next base: position 263,304,244 of record NC_136412.1, on the reverse strand, counting down.
AGTTTCACTGAATTCCTTTGTTTATACTACCATTTCCCCAATGAGCTATATATACCAAATTTCATGACGAACATGGTTTATGGTATTACTATTACCAATACCATGACCATCTATGTGTAGTTCAAAACCCGCTTTACAATAAGTTATCTTCAAGGAGCTAATCCTACTACTCGTGTACTCATACCTATCATTTTTAAAACAAAATCACCCACTTAAAATAAAACACCACATGTTAATATATCATGATATTAAACCTGCATTGATTATGTGTCTTTCACACAAAAACATGAGATCTAGTAGAGGAATCAAAAGTTGGGACAAAAAATGGAATTTTTGTTTTCAACTGTCAAAATTAGTCCTTGTTTGATTTCACAATATAATATGTTGGTAATGATATTGTACCTTTTAGAGGGAAAAAGGTGAGGTGAGGTGAGGTCACTCCTTATTTGATTTAGTCCAGAAAAACCCTTTTCTCCGGGAAAAATCATTATCCGACATTGACATGGATCGACTCCCTTTGGAACCACCGAAAGAGAAGTGTCTCTTTAAAAAAGGTGTTTTTGGTTTCCCCATAGAATTCTTCATGCTAGAGCTTGAACTCATCTTATTATTATTATTATTATTATTATTATTATGGCTTCTACTCTTGCTACCACTATTATCAAACATAATAATATCATCATCATCACCATCAACCACCCGGCTTCTAGTTCTTGATTTCTTCCTACTAATCTTAGCCTTCAATTCCATCTCCGCTTTTATTGCTTTTTCCGACATTTTAAAAGTCTGTTTCTCACCAAAAGTACAAACAGGACATGCAGGATCATACTTGTTCATCTCATCCGTCATATTTTCCAAACACTCCGCATGATAAACATGCCCGCATATCAAAATAGCCACAACCGCCAGCTCGTTATTGGCTATAATCTTCTGTGTTCCCCATGACGACTTTTCTGTTAAGAGCTTGGAACACGCGCCACATGTCTGCATATCAATGGACGAAACACCCCCACTTGATCGGCTCATTTTAAAGTTGAGAGACTCGCTATCAAAAGAGTCGTTGGAAGCGGGTACGGGTACGGGTATGGATATGGACCACCCGTCTGAAGATCCACGGTTTAATTCGTTGCTCCACCCGGACCCGGGGCCTTCTTCTGAGATTGAGAGATTTGAGGACTTTGTAGATGGGATCCGGCTGTGTGACACCTGGCAACCCGGGGAACATGTGGGATGTCTTGATGGGGATGATGATAACTTGGTTGGGTTTTTAGAGAGAGACAGGTCTTCTGAAAGGACAAGTGGAAAAACATGAGATATGCTGCTCATTTGGCAAATACAGTATATAATAAAGCATCAAGATACTAAGTAAATGTAACAAGATTAAGGTAGTGTTTGCCAAGTCATTTTATTTACTGAGATAAAATTGACCTGATTGAGGAACTGGATATCCTTCAGAAGGTGATGACTTTTGCCACGTCAGATTTCTAAAACTTTCCAAAGGACTACTACCCTCTTCTGATGCATAAGCAGTTCCAACTGTTGTTTGAGATTTATTGTCCAGCCTGTCATTTGTGGCAACAGTAACACTATCAGAATACCAAGTCATGGAAGCTTCTTCACCTGCTACACGCCTCCTATTCTCCCACCTAACACCCCATGATGGAGAATACCGGATATTTCTTGGGATCACATCACTAATTGATCCATTTGTTATAGCTCTTCTGTCTCTAGCAGCAACACAACAAGCAGACCCCATTTTCAATCGATCACTTTCAAAATGTGTAACAGTTACTTTGGCCAATCAGTATGCCATCTTCTGTAATCTGAATATTCATGAGAAAGATGATTTTGTTAAGAAAAACTATTGAAATGATGGAAGATTGAAGCTGGATATGGCTAAAGATGATGACTTTTTTTTTTTTTTTTGGGGGGGGGGGGGGGGGGGGGTAGAAGGAGAGATTGAGTAAAATTAAGCATCAAACTATGGTAAAACTGTAAACGTTAGAGGGTTAAGTATTAAGAAAAGATAAGAAAGTGATGGGATGCATTTAATGATGTTTGGGACTGGGGAGACTTGCTTTTACTGAAATACAGAGGGACTGATTGAACAATAATTCAGACATTAATAGCTCTTTGTTTGGATAAGTAAATCATTAAGAAATTATGGAAAGCATATGATATTCTGCTTAAATATTGAAGTCCTGGTACTATTTCAGTCAATAATACAAGCTCAATTAAGCATATGTCAGCCTGGACCCATGTAAAGACAAAAATAGCAGAAGATACAAGTTTAGATTTTCACATATGACTGTAGCAGTAGTACTCTACTACTTTATGATGTGAGCCTATCAAATTAAAACACCAAATGAGGATAAATGAACGAACACTGCCAAATAAGTATTTGCTAATTACAAATACGGTATATTTGTAAATGAAAAGGTCATGTTTCTGATTCAAGTATGGTTCAGAAATGCAAGATACAGCTTGAAACACCATGCAATTTGGAGCTAAATATAGTTAATTTCCAATTCAATAATGATTTAGCAAAACTCACTTTCTACTGCAACAATTTTACCAGAGTTCTATGACTTCTATACCTAGAAAACTCTACAATCAATGAAACGCCAGATAATCGATAAAAATTTGATTAATAGAAACAATCAAAAATTATTCCCTAGAAAAAAATATATATCGAGTATATAGCGTCTGCTAATTTGCAGGGTAAAGGAGCTTAAAGTTGGTACATCAGTCACAGTAACCCTAGAAATAAAGCGAATCAAACACTAAATAGCAAGTAGAGATCCGAAATAACTGCCGATGAACAAATAGTACAGTCGATTTGTCAAATGACAAAATTAAAATTATAAAAAAAAAAACCTAATTATTTCGACATCAAATTAACGAAAACCCCAAGCAATCCTCGTAGACATGTACAGATAATGCATCATTTACATCCATATGTATGTACGCACCTACACATATCAAAATTGCAACCAGCGGAAACTGATGTCACAGAACATACCTATTCACCGGTTGCCGGAGACACCAGAGAGAAAGAAGTGTCTGCTCCAGGTGAGAAAAAGGTTATATAGTGAGAGAGAGAGAGAGAGAGAGAGAGAGAATCCGATTCTTCTTCTACGGAGGAATTGGACGAGCGATGGCCGTCAAATATGGTTTTCAGTAAAGTCGTTAACGATCTGCCGTTTGATTAGGATTTATTTACATTATTACTCCTTAAACTCTTTTCATTTGACTCTACAAGTACAAATACTTCGTAAGAAATTCATTTTCGCCCTTGTAGTATACTTTACCAGTATTTTAGACTATTACTATAAAAGATCTAGATGATTATTTGTCAGTATATATAGTTAATGTGCACCAATATTGTTTTTAGACCAGATTTTAGGGTACTTATTACATTGATGTTTTAGACATGTATCATTAATGCTTACAACATGAAGTTTTTATGATGTGTATTTATATGTTTTTTTTTCTTTAAATATCTAATAAACTTAATGGGAATCATTGTGTCTAACTATCTTTGTCTAAATTATTGAAATTTTAGTGGAAATATAGGTCATTAATTTGAATTATATACTTAGTTGTTCCCCCCATTGAATTACAATGGGTGCACCAAATTTTATGTACTGTAAAAACAATTGTAATGGTAGTATATTCTCATAAATTTATTATTAATAGTGGTGCATATAAAACTTAAAAAAAAAAAAATCAGAGTCTACATTGCATTAGCCATTATATGGTTTTTAGAAAAATAGTGACATGTAATTCCTTGATAAATTTTAGTAGCAATGTCTCAATGTGTTTTGTAACAACTTATTTTTTTTACATAACTCGTCTAATTTTTATGGAATTTAATTAGTTCCAACTAAAACATTTATGTAGTAATTGTCGATATCCATTGTGCCTACCTTAATTGTTTAAAAAAAAAAGAAAAAAAAACATGTTGTGGTCATATGAAAATTCCCTTTATTGGTAAGGAAAAACTAAGCATTAATACAAGAATGTAATTTGTATATACATGCCACATAATATAGTACTATTGAGTATTGATCCTACCAAACAACATATTCCCACCTAAACTCAACCAAGTTTAATGGATAATGTTTTATAAATGGTTTTTTATCGGAGGATAGTTTGTATCTATACATTTAATCTCATATCATTTCAACTCATTGCGAATTATGAAAAATACCAAATCCATACCATTAAAGTGATGGGCAACTAGAAGTGGCTAAAAAATTGAGGGACTTCTTTGTCATTTTCTATTTCATGATGGACTATAAATGAGGATTTCTTACACATGTGTGAAAGAAAGCATGGACAAAAATATAAGAAAAAAAAATAGTCAATTTTGTAATACTCCATAATTCTAATGTCAAATACTCCATAGTTCTAATGTCATCATGAATAAGGTTGAAATTTGTGGGTTCGGGCCACGTATCGCAATGGATGTTGTATTTTATGCATTGGTGGGTTTTATGTCGACACGAGGGGAAATGTATACGTGCCATATATTTTGGAAACGGATGTCGGTTGTGCTTTTGAGTTGCCAAGTTTAAATGAGGAAATGTGATGTCAAAGGCATCCGAAGACTTCTAAGGTACGCGGAGTGCACAGTACACATTCTACTTCGGAAAATTACAAAATAGCCCTCAACTACTTTTGAGAGGGAAATCAACAAGATTTTAATTATGTCGCGTTTATCATATCAATATATGTGATAAAACGGGGAAAAGAACTTTTTGTTTGTTTTTTCTTTTTATTTTTATTATTTCATAAATAAATAACAATTATTTTAACTGTCTCGCGTGGGGAAAAGAACTTTTTATTTCATAAATAACTTTTTTAGAGAGACTAACTTATATTTTTATCTAATCCTATTCTTAAATTTATATATTTTATCCACATAGGAATCTTCAAGCTTTTGGAGATGGGCATATTTTCAACACTTTTAATCATATTATCCCACAAGATGGAGCTTAACCTCTTTCGCAAACATGAAAGTTGTACACTGACCGCTAACTAAGTGGTTATGGGTTAAATCCTTAAAACAGTAAAAAAAGTTATTTACTCTTCCAAGAAAACATGATTAATGTTTTTTTAATTTGTATTGAAAAAAAACTCATTTTTCTATCACGACTATTACAGCCTACAAATTCCCATCGAACAAGTAATGCGCCCTTGTTTTCGTTAAAAAAAAACCATTTGGTTTTGGTTTCTATGATTAGTTCAGGAAGACTTTAATATTCTTTAGACAATATTATAGAAATGGTTCATGTGTTTATATGAAAGTTGCAATCCCATATTAAATTATAGAACTCAAATTTTGCGGTTTGGTTTTCAACACAAAACAATGTTTTTCAAATCAAATAAACCAAAATCAAATAATTTTCAGTCCAAAAAAAAACTAAATTAAAGAAATCGAAACCGAATGGTTTTTCAACAAAAAAGTCGATTTTTTCATCAACATATATTGGTACATATATAAAATAAAAGATTATAAATAATGATATACTAAAAAAATTCGATAAAAAAATCCCTAAAAATAGAAAAAAAATGAATTCTATGTCCTAAACGTGACATGAACCTTCAACCTCAATGAGTGATGACAACACTTAATATCGTCGGACTTCAAAATATAAAAGATATACTTCATATTAAAAAAGGTTAGAAATTTTCAATAACGTACATAATGATCAGGTTAAGACTTATAACGGACCTAACAAAACCGAAACCAGTTTTTCCATAACTGGTTCAACTAGAACTAAACCACCGGCTCGATATAGGTTTTATAAATAATTGAAACTAATCTTTTACTCGGTTTTTCTAAAAAATACCGAACCGAAGTGTTTTTTAACCGAAAAAATAGTAAAGTTTCACTTACAAAAAACACTAAAGAAACCGAATCGATTATAACCGAAACCGGTCTAAAAAAATGGGTTTTGAAAAAACCGAAGCCGCTTTAAAACCTATACATTGCACCTCTGATTACATTAATTAGTTATTTGTGGGTCTTGTTGATTTAGGATCTCATATGGCTATGAAGTATGGTCACAAGATGTTCACTAGAAAAGTGATGTCACTTATGTGTTACATCACCTCCACTACATGTTCATTAACCCTTGAAAATGGTTATCATTCCACCTTGTTTATATTTTTATTTTATTTTTTTTATATTTAGATTAAATAAAAAACATAATTAATAAAAATAAATAAATATTTCACATTACATAAAAACACATTATGTAACATCCCAAAATTTAAAACAAAAAATTTCATTTTTAGTTTAATAATTCATAAAACCAGTGATATAAAAACATCCCATGTCAAAAGTGTCAATAATCAAAACATGTTTTCATAAAACAATATCAGAGTGTAATCCCAAAGATCTCATGTGCGAAAAACATAGTGTGATGCGCTGCGATCGAGCCGACTCATTTCCTTTGAAAACGAGGTACCAGAAACCAAAACTGAAAACCGTAAGCACGAAGTTTAGTGAGTTCCCCCATCATACCACATACCATACATAACACATACTGTATAACATATCCAGATACTAGCTACCCCTCCGGTCTCTTTTAACCGATAACTTGCCTAGCATATTAAGGTGCTGGCCTACCCCTTCGGCCCTGTCGACCGGTAACTTGCCTAACATACCAGGGTGCTGGCTTACCCCTTCGGCCCTGTCGACCACTACCTCGCCTAGCATATCAGGGTGTTGGTCTACCCCTTCGGTCCTTTCGACCGGTATTGAGGACTATTTTACCCCTACTCTACCACATAACATCCTAGTGCATAAACATAAAAGTTGTATACTGCCTAGCTTATCTGGGTGCTGGCTTACCCCTTTGGTCCTTTCAACCGGTACTGGGGTCTATTCTACCCCTCCTATCACATTTCACATTACATCATAGTATACCAGCATATAATCATAACAGACAACAACATACCATATAATTATCACAAAGACAATCATCTCTACTACAACTCTTACTAGTGTGTCGCCCTTGGTGCCTTAGACCCACTTCTACAGGAAGGTAACTCACCTCGCACTGCTGAAGTCCCGTAGACAAAACTCTAGTTGCTGGATGATAGGTTCTCGAACTGTCAATCATCAAAATAACACCCAATCAATAATTGGGTTCCAATACATATCCATAAGTCCATGCTTGGGGTAAAAGACTACTTTACCCCCATCTTAGCTTGATTCAAACTCAAGGCCCAATCCAAAGGCCCAAAAGTCCAACTATGAATCGGAGCCCAACATATAGCCCAATTTTCCAAATTGGGCCCAAACCTTTACATGGTCTTACCCTAAGGCACAACCATTTATTCCAGTCCAAACATTTAGCATTCTAATGGCCTAATATCTCATAATCATAAAGGCCCAATTATGGCCCACTTATGACCTAATTTTCCAAATTGGGCCCAAACCCTCACATGGGCCTTACCTAAAGCCCATCCTTATATTCTTAGAGGGTGTTTGGGATTACTTTTGAGCATCAAAAGTCCTTCTTGTAAAATGACTTTTTGCAAAAGAAGGTATTTAAGATGTGTTTGGATTGGCAAAAAGACTTTTGGTTTAACTTTTATAGGTAAAACAACAAAAGGTCAGGTTTTTGTGACTTTTAGAAACTCCTTATTTTCTTCTTTGCCAAAAGTCATTTCCAGAAGATCTTTTGAATTATCCAAACACCTTTTGACTTTTTTTTTAAACTTTTTGGAAAAGTTAAAAGCCAAAAGTTATTTTAAAAGCAACCGCAAACACCCTCTTAGTCCATATGATTGTTCTTGGATGGCCCATCAATAGCCCAATCACCAAAGCTCAATAGAAATGCCCAACTTAAGGCCCAAGTAAGGTTAGGGTTTTCACATAAAATGACGATTAGGGTTAAATGTTTCCTACATAAACCATTAAGGACTAAATCCATTAAATCCATCAATCTATTGAGTGTATCTTGTAGTGTGGTCAGCTTAATACATAATCCCAATTTGGTCATCTAAAAAATGCGGGCCCCGACACTCCAAAACCCATATATCCAAAATTAGGGTTTTCTAAACCCTAATTAGGGTTTCCAACCCAATCACACCCCAATTAGGCCTAAAAGGTAAGTCTTTAGGTCAATTAGGGTTTCATTAGGTCAACTAGGGTTAAACAAGTCGGGCACCACCCACTACCACCTCGGGTAGTGGTGGTCAATGGCGGCTCGCGGCGGCGGCCACCACCTCACGGTGATGGTTATGGTTCTAGTCTAATTATGTCCAAGGATTCCAAAAAGCGGTCTAAACACAAACAAAAGCTCACTGTCACCCAACACGGCGGCTGGTGGTGGTTATGAGTTTTCTTGATTATACTAGTCACTAATTACAATTTACAATGCCAAAATCCCAAATAGCACACACACACACACTAAGATAAACACACACAACCACCCTTGTGGTGGCCGTCGGTGGTACATGGTGGTAGCCACCACCTCACGGTGGTGGTGGTGGTTGTTCTTGGTTTTTCGGCCAAACAAAACCACACACAAACACACCAGAAACAGAAACACACCCACCCACGCTTTTGTTCACAAAGCACCCAACCACCCTCTTGGTAGCGGTGGTGACGATGACACGAGTGTTGGGTTTTGAGCATTCTAACACTCCTATGGTGTACATGCAACCCTATAAACCTTGGATCTATGTTTTCTCTATTATACATGCAAATAAGAACTTTCCAAGGCTTTAATCCTAGCTAGCATATTATGAAGCTCCTATACTACAAAGTACTAGTTGGATGACATACCTTTTGATGTAGCTTGATGTCTTCAAGCTTTAAGAGCTTAGCCCCAATAGTGTGGAAGCCTCAAGTGGAATCACAAATCACCAAAACACCTTGGAAGACTTTGAGAATATGGATACTTTGGTTCTCTCTAGTGAAATCGGCTAGCCCTTCTTAGTATACCCACACTAGTGCCAATTTCACCAACCAAGGACATCTTTATATAGTATGGAGACTAAGGTTAAACCCATGACCTTTCATTTCATATGATCCATGGGTTAAACACTCCATGGACTATCCATGAAAGCTTAGCCCAACCTAAATGAACTTGGCCCATTCCATATATATAAGAGTCCATATTTAATTAGTTCATTTTGATCACTTAATTAATTCTAAATTAAGTCTTGATCAATACTAATTAAATAATATGATTCCATATTAATATATTAGAACTTATAATATATTAATATAAATCATAAATATACTATTCTCAAAAGACTATCCATATAAATTGTGTCGGTGAAGTGCAACCCAAATGGACCATGCCGAGTCGGGTCAAGTACATACTAAATATAGTTATGGACTTAGACATTAATCCAACAGTCTCCCACTTGGATAAGTCTAAAACTATTATTGAGTATGACTTCAAAACCTAACTGGCAATCGTAGCTCTTAAAGCCGCTGTCGAACTTTGACCTTGTAAATGACTTGTCCATTAGATAAGGGATTATATATTCCTCCATTCTAGATATCATATGGACTGAGACATTGGATTATAATCCTTCTCTCTGTCCATTTGTTGTTTCCTGATTTCCGATTCATGACGAATGACTGATTGAACAAATCAAATCAGTCATGGCTTGGCCAAGCACTCACATGTGTCATCATTAAATCATTGAGGGGCCCACATATATTGCTTTTATCCCGAAGGTAAAATGAATGGATAAACTTCGACTCATATGGCTTGTTCTGCTACTTGTTGAATCATACACAAAGGCACGTTTTATAACATCGAGTTACCAATGCGTTTTCGTGCAATCAATGTACTATCAACTCATAGTAACAACTCATATCTCTAGGTTTGAATAAAATAAGATATTATCGTCTCATGATCACTCGTGATAAAATCCATGAAGAGATTCAAATGAGCGCGGGTTGAATCCAATACTCAGAACTTATGAGCACTCATGAGTGTTGTAGCACAACTTTGTCCACCAACTTGGACCTCTACAAGCCAACCAATGACAGTCTTGATTCATATCTACTTCCAACATATGACCGACTGTGGATGGTTTGAATAACTTAGTCATTCCGGAAGAATAACCTAGTTATTATGGAAGTCAAAACATGCAAAGTGAAACACAGGAATAAATGAATCTAATATGGTATCAAAACCTATGAATATAAATAAAACACTTTCTATTTATCACCATACTGATTACTCATTATTCATTGTTTTGGTTTTATCAACTTTATATTTGAATTAAAACACTAGGTGTCCCATGCTCCAAGCATGTACACTATGTTTTTCTAAACAATAGTTTTGCCATACACCAAGTATGCACTCTATGTTTGTCTATGATCCTTATTTTTGTGAAATAGACCAATTGACCAAACTTTCAATGATTCTAATTTCACACTCCCAAATCGAAATTTGTTAGATTTTTAAACTTAAATGCACTACCCTCTTGCAATGAATGTGTACAAAGACTTGTCAACAACCATTACAGGGTATTTCAATGAAGATCAACTTCACGGAAATTAAGTTTCTTTAACCTTACACAGATTGCTTCCACCTATGAAGACAACTCTATATTCCCATTTAAACTAACACTTCTGAACAAGAGTTGCCTCTTTTCAGACTATGTCAATATGGTCCTTCCAATATTAATAGTATACTTCCAACTGTCCTTGAGTAACCAATATTTGGTAAACCTTAGATTGTCCTCGACAATTGCTTAATCACTTTAGTCATATCCAATTCTAGACATTGTTCCCCTTAATACCCCAAGGCATTTGGAAAATTTTAGAAAGGATAAATATTATAGCACATGTAATCGGCCTTGTACCCAAAGTAAAATGGGACACAATTCATGATGTTTCACATAAAGACATGGTTCTAGACCAGTCTTTTGCCACAATATTTTTTATTTGCCATGTTCTCAAGATTTGACTATGAAGAGGGATGTCGTAATCATAATCGAATTTTGAGAACGCAATATATAGAATTTTCTTAAGTTGAACCAATCCAACATGAAATTCATATATATATATATATATATATATATATATATATATATATATATATATATATATATATATTCTTGACTAAAGGTGATTAAAATCTCAATATAAGCTCTTTAGAATGGTTATAAACTCAATCTAAGCTTTTTAGAATGAAATGAAGTATAATTTCCTGTAACGATCGAAAAATACAACAAATTTTAAATTTTTCAAAAACATCTCAATTCTAATAATTCTTTACAAAAAGGTTTTCAATACAAAACATTTATCGTATTCCCAGAATCATAACACTACAAAATCATGAGGAGCGGTACGATCACGCCTTCGCCTTGCCACGATCTCCTGAAGAACCTGAAAAACATGAAACCACAACTGTAAGCCCGAAAGCTTAGTGAGATACCCCCAAAATACCAACCACAAATACCATACACGCATAACATGCCATAACATATCCGATCATAGATCAGTCATGCTCTCCGGGTCTACTGTGTGACTGGTCCGCCGCACCGGCCAACAGTCCACCTGGTCCACCCTCTGAGTCTATCCGCATACATCGAGTCTACAGTGTGATTGGTCCGCCCGTTCCCGGGCCTTCAATCCACCTGGTCCACTCTCTGAGTCTACAGTATGACTGGTCCGCCCGCATCGGGCCTTCAGTCTGTCTGGTCCACTCTCCGAGCCTTCGGCACGTCTGGTCCGCCCCTACCGGGACCTACAGCCTATCCGGACCGCTCGCTGGGCCTACGGGACAACCGGTCCGCCCTGGGTATCTTGGCCTACTGCACACAGCAGGACCCGCCTCAACCCAACTCCAGTCCAAACATCCATGTGCACATATACATACAATCATCTAATAATTCACAGATAACAAGCAGATCAACAGATCACATAACATGCCACTATCCTAACCAGGATACCGACCTAACAGGTCACTAACATATCATCTCCCTATCTCTTTGGATACCGATCTCAATCAGGTCTCTGGCATATACCATCCTAACTCACAGGATGCAACATGATAAAGCAGCAACATAAAAACAACTACCCGGATCTCAATCCGATAAGGGCCGGCCTTGGTGCCTTGGACCCCTTTGATATAGTGAGGATAACTCACCTCGAAGCTGCCGACTGAACAGATAATCCAAGCTACTCCGATCACTGATACGATCTCCACCACTGGTCAACCACCAATGCTGAACTCAAAACAACAAACAATAATTACCAAAATGCCCCTGGACACCATTGGTCAACCCTTGGACAAAGACAAGGTCAAAGTCAACTCCTGACTGACCCCACTCGCCGAGTCAACCCTATGACTCGCCGAGTTCCCATACTCAGACTTCACTCCATCCGCGACCTAACTCGCCGAGTCACCCCGAGACTCGCCGAGTCCAACAACTCAGAGTCCACTCGCACACAACTCACCGAGTCATCCCTTGACTCACCGATTCTCGACTCGACCAGAGAATATCGGAACTCTTCGACAAGACTCGCCGAGTCCAAAAACAGACTCGCCGAGTCTAAGGCTATCATCAACCTACTCGCCGAGTTGTTCATACAACTCGTCGAGTTCCAGGCTATCTTCATCCGACTCGCCGAGTTGTTCTTCCAACTCGTCGAGTCCCAGCTCATCTTCAAGCAACTCGTCGAGTTCACCCATGTGACTCGCCGAGTATCACCGATCTGAATCCATTCAGAAGCATTCCAGGCCATGCAAATGACCCAAAACATAGATCTAGCCTTATATAACCCATCCATCACGTAAAGTGGCAAACTTTACGTGAATCCCAAGAGATCTAGGCTTCATTCACTTATAAATAGGGTTTGGGACTTGCAAGCTTCACCAAACACTCCAACACAGGGACTTTCATGCTCTCTGATTCTCCTCCCTTCTAGATCTGAGGTAGCAACCTCAGATCTAACCTCTAGACTTCCATTTACATCCTTAGGCAAGATCCCACAAACCCCAAATTGAAGGAACAACATACAATCAGGCCAAGAACAAGATATTACCTCCAATGGACGCCCCCAACTGAAATGAAGTTGATTCCAAGCAAAGCCCCTTGCCCCAAGCCTTCAATTCCCACAAAATTCCTTCAATAACTTCTTCAATGCTCCAATCCACTCAAAAATGGAGCTCCTCTGCGATTTAGGGTTTCTGGTACTCAAGAGGGGAGATAAAGAGGCTGGGGAAGGAACATAATGTTCCTTATATAGGGCTCAACCCCGAGAATTAGGGTTTTCTCCACCCAGCGCCTACTCGCCGAGTCCATCTCATCGACTCGCCGAGTCGGCTACTTAACACGCGACCAAGTCGCGACTCTACTCGCCGAGTCCAGCCATGGACTCGCCGAGTCACTCTTTCCCAAATAACACCTTTAGCCCTTCAACTCTACTCTTGCTATTTCGGGATGTTAAAATTCTCCCCCACTTATATTAGGCTTCGCCCTCGAAGCCTATAGCAGTTCAACTCCAAGATACTCCCGCAACGCGCCACTTGGCCTCGACCAGACCAGGTCCCACAAGGCATACCCAAACGAAACTCGAACACACTTTCCTTCCCTCACGGTGTCCTGACCACCGTATCAAATAGGGCACCGGATTCACCCTCTAATAACTTCACTTAACCCCTGAGCATTACCCATAATGTAACACTGCTCCAAATCACAATCATCACTCGACTCATAATTGCTAGAAAACCATGAACCATTGGATCCCCGATCCGAATCCCACTCTATCCATTCCGACGATGGAAAACCCATTCTCTATCTCAGAGCACTCCCACGAGTCCTCCTCTTACAAACACATACACATGCTGAACTAGCTCCAGTATCCTCAGGTTTGGAAAATCTGACACACTGATGACACCCTCAAACATCCCTCAGGATGGACCACTAATACATAAGCAATACCCTGAACAGAATCATACCGAGAGTCCAGGACTCTCCCCCCCTGCATCCTTTCCAAACCTCAGGGCTCTACACCTACGGAATTCCCTCCGCAACCTCAGCAGACATCCCAAACCGGATGAGCTCCTACTTCACTGCCGTGAACACGATGCTCAAAACCATACTCGAAATACTCTAATCATAACTCTGCTCTGCAACTTTCACTTTCGTGAACTTGCACTCCCTTTCGGAGTTACACACCTTTCTCTCTTCCTTTTCTAAGGAATCCACTTAGCCACATTGCCACCCCCAACAAGTGCCACGGTGCTCGCCCAACGCGACACCACCCCTTTGCGTAACCGCTATTCACATACCCAGGCTTCTCATTGCAGGGGCTCTCAAGCCCATGCATTCTCTCAACACAACAAAGTCACTATCCGGGGCCAGACCTTCCAATGTAATCACACTGCAACATACACATACAGCAATCTCACACTGATCCAACAATACCTGCAGAGTCTTCAGCATGACTGGACCGCCTCATCAGGCCTTCAGTCCATCTGAACCACTCTCTCAGAACCTTCAGCCAATCTGGACCGCTCTCAGAGCCCTCAATTTGGCTGGGCCGTTCTCCGAGCCTTCGGTCTGACTGGTACGCCTTCCGGCCTTCAGTCTATCCGGTCCGCTCACTATCAACCAACATTCCATGCTATCCCCCTCGGAATTCCTCCCATGCATACCGTTCTAGCCCTCTAGGGGTTCCGAACTCTAACTCCATCGACATACTCGATCCCGGCCTGCATCAGGCCTCCATAACCCACGCCCTAGGTCTGTATCCCGCCCCACATGCCCGACACTCGCTCTTATCAGCCTATACTCTAGGCTGACAGAACACTGCTGAAACCCAATAGCTAAGCTCCCTCAAATACTCATCGATCTCCCGGAGAATTCTCCAATTCTCCCCCACTATAGCACTGACTAATAACCGCCAGTCGCCATCAACAACCTTCCAAAACAACCCTGCACAAAGAGACTACTTACACTCGGGCCGCTTCCACAAGCATAAACAACCTTAGCAAAACACATCTCCTCACTGATCAATCCGCTCAAGAAGAATCCGGTCTCCAATTATCCCTTCCACGAACGAAGATGCTACCTGAAGTATAACCCAACGCCGCACCTCCACTAACCACCCTTACGAATGATAACCAGCGAAAGCACCAAAACACTAACCATAATCATATCGAACCCTCAAGAAACAACAGATACCAAGACGAAAACCCGGAACACAATCCATAACCCAAACCACAACCCGCAAAACAAAGAATATCACAAGGAAAACCAAACAATTACCGGCTCATGAACATTACACCACAATAATCACAAGATAACAAGACATCAAGAAAGAAACATACCCGCAGCTGTCTCTGGCACTGCTCTGACCTCCTCTGCAACAAGCTGAAAAACACGACCCTGGGCCCTTGGGGGCTCCGCTCCACCCTGACCTCCACCTGTGATCCTCAAAGTGGCCGGTGCCGGAGCCTGCACCGATCCAGCAGCAACCTGCGGACAGTTGGCCCTCAAATGTCCAACCTGATGACAATGATAGCAGATCCTCAAATCCCGAACTGGCGTTGACTGTCGACAATCCCTCGCATAGTGCCCATCCCTTCCGCACTTGCGGCATGCACCCCCTGTCCTACAAATCCCGGTGTGACCCTTCCCACACTTCCCACAAGTGTGGCTGCTCAAATCCCCCACTCTAACGTCAACGGTCTTGGACCGTTTCGGCGCCGGCTGCGACTGCACCGGAGCCTGCCTCAACTCACGCATCTGCAAATCAATCTTTAACTCACGCCGCCTAGCGGCCTCCGGCAACTCCAACAATGTCTCGCACCTCTGTGCAGACACAAACTGTCTGATGTCTCTCTTGAGCATGCTCATATATCGGGACATCTGGGCCTGCTCCGAAGCGAACTGTGGGCAAAACATCGCCCTCTCAGTGAACATCCTGGTGATCTCAGTCACCGACTCCGAGTCCTGCTTCAGCTCAAGGAACTCCTGAGCCAATCTCTCCCTCTCAACCTGTGGAACATAACGAGTACTGAACATTTCTCTGAACTGATCCCATGAAACCGCAACCCTCTGCGCCTCCGAAAATGACCCCGTGGTCAATCTCCACCAATCCTTCGCCCCGAGCCTTAACAGGTTCAGAGCACACCTCACCCTATGATCAGCAGGGCATGAACACGTGAAGAAACATCCCTCCACGTCTGACAACCACCTCATAGCAACAATCGGGTCCTGAACTCCGTCGAATGTGGGAGGCTTCGTCCTATCGAAGTCCCGATACTGAAAATCCCGACTAGCTCCTCCCCCTGCCGCTGCTACAGCTGTTGTAGCCGCCACGGCAGCCGTCTCAGTGAGAGCCGCATAACGCTCATCAAAATACTAGACCATGGCGGTCTTAATCGACCCAAACAGCTCTGGCAACTCAGCCCGGAACAACTCCGCAATCTCCTCACGCAGGATCTCACGAATCCTCGCGTCCAACTCGCTCGTGCTCATCTGACCAACAACCTCGGGCGGCACCGATTCGCCCGGAACCCTCTCTCGAGCTCCCGATCCTGACCCGGATCCACTCTCATCATGCCCCGGAATCTCCATACTGAAAAGAAACACCACATAAAATCTCAGACTCTTCCCACACCCTGGGATCCAACTCTCTCTCAACCCACCCTAGAGATCATGGTTTCCCTGATACGCGTATGGGTCCTGTGCTTTCAGTAGTACGGGCCCATACTACCTTCCACACCTACCCACATTTGTATGAAGTACTACCACAATACCCTAGAGAACAAGCATAACAATAATCAACCCTCACCACTAGAGAAACACTGAGAATCTCCCATAAGAGACCCTAGGCTACAGGCATCACAAATCAGGCAACATATCATGAAATCCTGAAGATCCCTAGCCTAACACTAGCATGTTGTTCTATCAAAGCTCAAAAACAAATAACATGCATGGTATTTTGGGGTTACTTACTGGCTCCGGCTGATCGTACCTCCGCGTCCTCCTTTACTCATTTTTGAAAACCGTTTTTAATTACTCTTTCTAAAACTCTCCTCGATTTGAGACTGGAGTCACACGAGTGTTTCTCCAATTCACTCAAACCAAGGCTCTGATACCAACTTGTAACGACCGAAAAATACAACAAATTTTAAATTTTTCAAAAACATCTCAATTCTAATAATTCTTTACAAAAAGGTTTTCAATACAAAACATTTATCGTATTCCCAGAATCATAACACTACAAAATCATGAGGAGCGGTACGATCACGCCTTCGCCTTGCCACGATCTCCTGAAGAACCTGAAAAACATGAAACCACAACTGTAAGCCCGAAAGCTTAGTGAGATACCCCCAAAATACCAACCATAAATACCATACACGCATAACATGCCATAACATATCCGATCATAGATCAGTCATGCTCTCCGGGTCTACTGTGTGACTGGTCCGCCGCATCGGCCAACAGTCCACCTGGTCCACCCTCTGAGTCTATCCGCATACATCGAGTCTACAGTGTGATTGGTCCGCCCGTTCCCGGGCCTTCAATCCACCTGGTCCACTCTCTGAGTCTACAGTATGACTGGTCCGCCCGTATCGGGCCTTCAGTCTGTCTGGTCCACTCTCCGAGCCTTCGGCACGTCTGGTCCGCCCCTACCGGGACCTACAGCCTATCCGGACAGCTCGCTGGGCCTACGGGACAACCGGTCTGCCCTGGGTATCTTGGCCTACTGCACACAGCAGGACCCGCCTCAACCCAACTCCAGTCCAAACATCCATGTGCACATATATATACAATCATCTAATAATTCACAGATAACAAGCAGATCAACAGATCACATAACATGCCACTATCCTAAGCAGGATACCGACCTAACAGGTCACTAACATATCATCTCCCTATCTCTTTGGATACCGATCTCAATCAGGTCTCTGGCATATACCATCCTAACTCACAGGATGCAACATGATAAAGCAGCAACATAAAAACAACTACCCGGATCTCAATCCGATAAGGGCCGGCCTTGGTGCCTTGGACCCCTTTGATATAGTGAGGATAACTCACCTCGAAGCTGCCGACTGAACAGATAATCCAAGCTACTCCGATCACTGATACGATCTCCACCACTGGTCAACCACCAATGCTGAACTCAAAACAACAAACAATAATTACCAAAATGCCCCTGGACACCATTGGTCAACCCTTGGACAAAGACAAGGTCAAAGTCAACTCCTGACTGACCCCACTCGCCGAGTCAACCCTATGACTCGCCGAGTTCCCATACTCAGACTTCACTCCATCCGCGACCTAACTCGCCGAGTCACCCCGAGACTCGCCGAGTCCAACAACTCAGAGTCCACTCGCACACAACTCACCGAGTCATCCCTTGACTCACCGATTCTCGACTCGACCAGAGAATATCGGAACTCTTCGACAAGACTCGCCGAGTCCAAAAACAGACTCGCCGAGTCTAAGGCTATCATCAACCTACTCGCCGAGTTGTTCATACAACTCGTCGAGTTCCAGGCTATCTTCATCCGACTCGCCGAGTTGTTCTTCCAACTCGTCGAGTCCCAGCTCATCTTCAAGCAACTCGTCGAGTTCACCCATGTGACTCGCCGAGTATCACCGATCTGAATCCATTCAGAAGCAT
Source organism: Lactuca serriola (assembly GCF_051521515.1). Taxonomy (NCBI): domain Eukaryota; kingdom Viridiplantae; phylum Streptophyta; class Magnoliopsida; order Asterales; family Asteraceae; genus Lactuca; species Lactuca serriola. The sequence continues at coordinate 263,285,601 of NC_136412.1, read as the reverse complement.
TCCAGGCCATGCAAATGACCCAAAACATAGATCTAGCCTTATATAACCCATCCATCACGTAAAGTGGCAAACTTTACGTGAATCCCAAGAGATCTAGGCTTCATTCACTTATAACTAGGGTTTGGGACTTGCAAGCTTCACCAAACACTCCAACACAGGGACTTTCATGCTCTCTGATTCTCCTCCCTTCCAGATCTGAGGTAGCAACCTCAGATCTAACCTCTAGACTTCCATTTACATCCTTAGGCAAGATCCCACAAACCCCAAATTGAAGGAACAACATACAATCAGGCCAAGAACAAGATATTACCTCCAATGGACGCCCCCAACTGAAATGAAGTTGATTCCAAGCAAAGCCCCTTGCCCCAAGCCTTCAATTCCCACAAAATTCCTTCAATAACTTCTTCAATGCTCCAATCCACTCAAAAATGGAGCTCCTCTGCGATTTAGGGTTTCTGGTACTCAAGAGGGGAGATAAAGAGGCTGGGGAAGGAACATAATGTTCCTTATATAGGGCTCAACCCCGAGAATTAGGGTTTTCTCCACCCAGCGCCTACTCGCCGAGTCCATCTCATCGACTCGCCGAGTCGGCTACTTAACACGCGACCAAGTCGCGACTCTACTCGCCGAGTCCAGCCATGGACTCGCCGAGTCACTCTTTCCCAAATAACACCTTTAGCCCTTCAACTCTACTCTTGCTATTTCGGGATGTTACATTTCCTCTCCCTTAATTATAGTAAAACAACTTTTTCCCAATTGAGACCTTTTGTTTTCTATAATTAACATTGCTAACTTGCAACCTTTATCATAATTATCATGCTCCCACTAACATGATGATTATTAGCATAACACTTATGCTCCTACTAGCTTTGACATGTACTCAGAAATCAACTGAACTTCTAGGAAAAACAATACTTTATTGACTTTCTTACCAAAGTTTAGATTTCTGATACTGGATTGCTTTGATAAGGCTTTATCAAAATTATACACCTCTCTTAGATAGCTCACATGTGTGTCTAAACAATTATGAAGAGGGATGCCGTAATCATAATGTTTAGACCTTTTGTCATTCCCACAATTGCTATCTACTCAAAATCTACTTAGTGAAAGAGTTTCCTTACCATCATTTTCATTAATCGAAGAGAAACCTTATGACACTTAGATTTTATGGTGTAAGTGTTCATATCCATGTGAATTTGTCAAAACCATAATCACAAGAATAGGTTAGTGACAAATCCTAACTCATATGGATTGAACTTGTGCAATCTTAAATTCTTGCCACCTGGCATCTCAAGGGCCTGCCATTGCTTCCAAGTAGCTATGCAAACAATTGAGAACACGTAGAAATCAAATGTATAGCCAACTTAACTGGAATGGGCACAGAAATGTCAACACGATAGGTTATAAACCTCTAGTTGTGTGCTAGTGATGAAATACAAGTTTTTTTTTCTTGATTACTTCTTGAAACCCTTTCAGGATCTTTTAGACTCCCACTGTCTCCTTGACCTATAAGACTTTCTTGCCAAATATTCAAGAGATAGTGTGGATTCTAATCAAGACAAACACTTAACACAATTGGCCTTAGTTGGTCTTTGTTTTATCCAGAACATCACAACTTACCAATTTCAAATGTACAAGAGTAGAAAACTTTTACTCTTACATTTGACAAGTGTTTTAAACCTTCTTTAAGACATGTCACTCAACTTATAGTCTTGGAGTATGACTCTAATACTTGTTTTGGAACGAAGTATGAATCATCTTCTTGATTTAACCATTTCAACAATTCATGCACTTAAAGGATGAATTGTGATAAGGTCTCAAAATCATTAAGATGATCTTAAAACATGATACTAAAGTACTCTCCCATCTTTTCAGATTTGAGAAACTTTTATCCTTCTGCCTAATTTGATTCTTCTTATTCGTTCTGCCATACATTGAAAATCTTCCAATGTTTCAGAATTATACTTAAGCTTGTAAGTATAATCATATTTACTAAACCTTAGCAAATCATGACGAATAGTCTTATCCATCTTTTGTGGTGGGCTTTGACAAGTGCACAAGAAAGTATACTTGATCCCTTAGTCCTTCTCTTGAGTCACATATACATGTGACCACGGAACTAGTCTTAATTTTCCAAAGTTGAAAATTCTCATACATCACACTCAACACCTTGTATGATTCCAAGTTTCGGTCCAATTGAAACTTGGGTGATGAAAATATTTCCTTATTTGGTAAATTTAGACACTACCACAAATGAAAGAATCAAATTCATATTTCCAATATTGCTATAAACATACAAACATCAAGTTTTCATGAATGTCATTGTAAGGAGATAAAAATAAAGTAAAACAAACTTTTATTTATTTTAAAATGCGGAAAACTTTTCCTTACAATGCAACTTGAAATGAAAACTATGTTGTTACATGTTTCCTAGCAATCTATCATAACTCCTAAGAAGTAGCTCAAGAATCTGATCTTCAATCAAGCGATAGAAATCCATCTTCGCAGTCAGATTCAACATACTCTATCTTTAAGTTTCCTTTATTTTTCCTTTGATTCTTAAAACATCAACATGTGACCCAGTCACATCATGTAATAAGAATCTCCAAGTAGGAACTTAATAGAGTTAGACAATGGACTTTACCTGAAATAAAGTCAAACTTATTGACTTTACCATCCTTAGGTAAGTTTGGCAGCTTAGGTAAGTTTGGCAGCTTCGTAACCAAAGCCCCTTTCTTTGGCAATAGAAACATATGGACCCTTAGGTAATAATACATGGGACTATCTCAGACTTAGCCTTTCTATTTACCATTTGGTCAACCAAGTTGACTATGGCCAATCCCTCTCTATTGGAAAGAGAATCCTTTTCTGGATTTCTTGTGTCACTATTGTCCCTGTCCATAAAGTTTTGGGAAGTTGATCTCCTAATCAAATTTGCTTTACTAGTACACCAAATCATTTCTGATTTAGCAGCACCAAGCAAATAGATAAGATCATTAAGGGTCTTGTCATAGTCTATTTCACAGGAGTCCCAAAGGAATTCACTATGTGACTTAGAAAGTGATTGAACATCCACTTCCTCTAGACTTTGACACCTAACTCTCCCAGCTTGTCAATACGTGACTTCATCTCCAAGATGTGATCACACATAGACCTTGCTTGCCAATAGGGATAGAGTGACCTTAAACTTGTGGGTTAGGGAGAATAATTGGAGGAGGTGGAGGAAGTGAAGGTCCAAGAGATTTGGGAAGATCATAGATGTTTGAACCAGACATCTTTTTGGGAGATATTCAAGATAGTTGATTTAAAGTCCTTAATATAACACCCAATATGAAATATTAAGGCTAGGACCCAACACAATATTTTATAACTTGGAAGAGGGATGCCGTGATCCAAGTTATAGAATATTTGAAGGTATGTGAATGACGATTCACCAATTTCCACCATGAAAACAAAATAATTTAATTAGGTTTTACTTGGATTTGAAACTCCTAGATCTTTTGAGATTCATTGAACTGTTCAATGGCATGTTTCAATCTCGAGTGTACCCTTCAGTTTTTGTGACTGGGATGCCGAGGATCACAAAACAAGGTGTGAAGTACCCATGCAAATTACTTGGTACCCTTAAGTGTTTACCCCTCAATCGATGTGCCGGTTAACCACACACGCTCCATCGATACTATGATAAACATTAAGTTACCCTTTGCCTACCTTGTTAAATACGAGTTAGTGTGTCGGTTAACCACACACGCTCCACTAACAGACTTAAACAAAGTTCAAAGTGTAATTTCATGGATTAGCACCTTATTCACATTTTTCTAAGTAACTAAGATTGGGTATTTATAAAATGTTTAGTTACTTAGTATTTATCATTAATACTTTTAATGAAGGGATAATTTATAGTCTTTGTCCTACCCGTTCGGCTAACGACCCTCCACCAGTCAAGGAAGCGGTGGGTGAGAGTGGACACCCATTAAACTGCCATTTTATAGGTAGTAACCTTCTATCCCCCTTATAGACCGGCTTCGTGAATGAGGCCTACTAACGGTAAGACTGACTTGCTCTTATATATATATATATATATATATATATATATATATATATATATATATATATATATATATTATTAACTTATAATATTAAAAAGTATAAGGGTTGAATTTTAACTTTTAAAATTCTAAAGGCTAAACTTGGAATTAAAGTACTCATAAGAGAAAACTTTTCAAATTCCAAAACTTGAGGGCAAGTTTTGTAACTTTCAAAACTTTTATATTCCATAACTTATGTGTTTAAAGTAGTTTTAATTAAAAAACTCTTCAAGTTCCATAACTTGAGGACAAGTTATGGAAGACTTTAAACTAATTAAGAAAGCGACTCTTCATAATTCATAACTTATGGAAGCTTTATGAGATTAACTAAGGTTACACATATTTTATTTAATGAAGAGACTCTTGAACCTCCACAACTTGAGGACAAGTTATGGAGTCATAAAACCATTTAATGAGAACAAGACTCTTCATTTTGTAACCTATGACAATTTTTATGAGTTTTTTAAGGAACTTAAATGTGACTTTTCATGTAACTTGAGGACAAGTTACACAAACACATTTTAGAATCAACTTTTAGATTAAAATGTATTGAAAACAACTATTCAATTAACTTTTCTATTAATCTAAGCAACTCATATGAACAAAGATAATACAAATCAAACTTTTTCATGTAATTAGTCTAAACTTTAAACTAATACAAAACATGAATCTATTGACAATTATCTTTGAAATTGGATTAGCATCATTACCACATCAAAAAAAAGTTTATAAGTCCAAAAACATCTTAGGGTAATGTTCCTAGTCTAATTCCAGCCAAAACAATCGAATATATGCTGTCTGGGGGTCTAACTCGTCGAGTGCACGAACCAACTCGGCGAGTTGGATGCATTTTGTCTTAGACTCGGCGAGTCCCTTTATGGACTCGGTGAGTCTGTTGAGCAGACAACATAAAAACTCGATTTTTTAAGCAGTTTTGCAAGTGTAACAAGAAAACAAGCCTATGCTCTGATACCATTGTTGAGTTTTGAGCATTCTAACACTCCTATGGTGTACATGCAACCCTATAAACCTTGGATCTATGTTTTCTCTATTATACATGCAAATAAGAACTTTCCAAGGCTTTAATCCTAACTAGCATATTATGAAGCTCCTATACTACAAAGTACTAGTTGGATGACATACCTTTTGTTGTAGCTTGATGTCTTCAAGCTTTAAGAGCTTAGCCCCAATAGTGTGGAAGCCTCAAGTGGAATCACAAATCACCAAAACACCTTGGAAGACTTTGAGAATATGGATACTTTGGTTCTCTCTAGTGAAATCGGCTAGCCCTTCTTAGTGTACCCACACTAGTAGTGCCAATTTCACCAACCAAGGACATCTTTATATATTATGGAGACTAGGGTTAAACCCATAACCTTTCATTTCATATGATCCATGGGTTAAACACTCCATGGACTATCCATGAAAGCTTAGCCCAACCTAAATGAACTTGACTCATTCCATATATATAAGAGTCCATATTTAATTAGTTCATTTTGATCACTTAATTAATTCTAAATTAAGTCTTGATCAATACTAATTAAATAATATGATTCCATATTAATATATTAGAACTTATAATATATTAATATAAATCATAAATATACTATTCTCAAAAAACTATCCATATAAATTGTGTCGGTGAAGTGCAACCTAAATGGACCATGCCGGGTTGGGTCAAGTACATACCAAATATAGTTATGAACTTAGACATTAGTCCAACAACGAGATGGCGACAACAACAACAGCACCACCGACGACTGATGGACGATGGCAGCTACGTCTTCCATGGAGGCAGCGCCGCGGCAGGAGAAAGGGCGAACGACTCAACCACGCACCACAGTGGTCTCCACGGTTGTCGACCTTTGATTCCCACGACTGAAACAGGATAGGTGGCGACATTTTTGTCTTCGTCGGTAGTGAGACGACAACGACGATTTCTCGATGGTCTTATGGCTCCAACAACGGCGACAATGGCCTGAGCGACGCGAGCGAGGGACAGAGAAGGGTCAGCGGTCGTTCGGAGCTTCAACAGATCGTAGAGCGAGAAACAGTCTGACGGAGGTAGCGGAAGGGTTCACGTGTGGCGCTTCTCTCTTGACTGTTCACAGCCTCCGACGATGGTGGTGGAAACGTCTTCAACAATGGTGGCGAATGAAAGGTCATACCCAACGGTTGCTCCTTAGGGTTAGGGTTTAGACGGGGGATGACGGGTTATATACCACGAGCCCCATAAACTTATTGCCATAATGATGCAAATGGTCCCTCCCTTTAGAAATATTTTCAAAACTAACCCATAATTTATCCTTTTAGCCCTCAGCATTAAAATCCATTACAATTAAGGTACAATACTTACCAAACAACCCTCCATTTTCGAAATTCTTTGCAAAGCCAGTCCATAAATTACCCTTTTAACCTTGGCTCCCGTAATTCCTCTCATATTAAGTCCAATAGTTACTATTCAACCCCTATGCCTTCAAAATATCTTCAATTTAAGTCCCAATAATTTACCAAGTAGTCCCTGCCTTCATTAATATTTACAAAACCAATCCGGAACTTACACTTTTAACCCCCAACTTCTAAATTATGCTAGTTAGCTCCTCGAAACCAACTCCTTGCTATATAATTACGGACTTTAGGGCTACAAATCATTCATTAATTTGTTTATTTATTTATTTAATAAACAAGGTGTTACACATTACATAACTTAAATTACTAAAAAAACATAAAAACATAAAATTTCAAACCTAAATTACTAAAAAAACCATAAAACCATAGAAATTTAAACATAAATGACTTAAAAACCATAGAAAATTAAACATAAAAATTAAAAACGTTAAAATCTAATTTCAATACTTGTTAGGAACTTGTTTTTGGATTTTCAGAAACGCTGTTAGATTTTCTAAGTCGATATCCGGTTGCGACTTTGTGTTTAAAAGTTAAAGATCGGTAAGTGTTAGTTTCCGACGACGAGCTTCCCCCGTTGCTTCATTTTTTTTTTGTAAAAAACTTAGAGTTTTGTCAATTTTTTCCTTAAGTGCCTCTTCACTACTCACTTTTCTGCTTGAAGACGCTGCCTTTTTCCCTTTGTCCCTTCCCGGTGGTCGACGAAGTTGGACTTCTGACAGACCCTCCCTCTCAGTGCTCGTCGAATTCTTCATTGAGGTCGACACCAAAACCCAAATCAGACTCGAAAGTTCTTGGCCTTTTGTTGGAGCTGGTGGTTGATTCCGAATGCGAAGTCTCCGGTTTAAGGACCCATTTTGGACCCTTACGACAAATTTCTCACGCCTTTTGGTGGCTGAATGTTTTACCGTCGTTGGTAACCTTGTATTCTTAGCAAACTGTTGATAAGATATTGAAATCATTGCTACCACTTTTATGCATACTTTCAGATTTTCAAATATGTCTCTAAACTTGGTGCAAGCTGCTCGATGCCATTTTCCATTGACCGCGTCGTACGTTCGATCCGTTTGCCTTCCTAGAAGCGAGTAAAAGTGATCTAAAACACGTAGCCAAAAATTGTTTCCCTTTTGTGTGTTTCCCGTCCTCGAGTCACACGATATAAAAATCCAAGTTTTAGATAAAGCTTCCTCCTCATCTTCGTTCCAAGTCGTTTCTCTTTTGTTTTGTAGCTTTTCCTTTTGGTTGCCTTCTTCTAGATGGTTGTGTTTCTTGGACCCGTTCATCGTCATTGTCGAGGTTTATAGGTTGGGATTGAGATAATGGTACTTGAGATGATTGTGTTTGGAATTGTTGATGTTGAAATTGTTGAAAAGTTTGGAATTGAGGTTGATTGAATTGTTGTGGTCTTTGTTGTTGGAAGTAGTTTGATTGATATGAAATGTTAGTAAATAGAGGTTGTTGTTGGATTGGGGATGTTAACATTTGTATGTAGTTAAGATGTTGATATTGATCATTTGAAGTGTTTTGAGTGGTTGGAGTATTTTGATTTGAATCCATACTTTCAGAAAAAGATAAGATAATATAGAGAGATTTGAGTGGTTTTGAGGCATGAAATGATTATAAAAGTGTTGATATTTATAATGTAAGTGTTTGTTTTAAATATGAGAAGTAATTTTTTATATACATAAAATGCATTCAACAGTGGTATTTTTGACTGTTTGAGATAAATGGATTTCACTGGTTGTGACAATTGACAACCCGTGATAGTAGTCATTCTGCATCACATTTACGCTACTGTAGGCAGTGTTCACTCGTGAACATCCCTTCCACGTAGGCCATTACGCGTAAAAAGTTATTCCATACCATATGACCTAAGGGAGTTAATTTTACGCCTAATGTCTTAAATTATAGGCCTGGTGCTTCTCGGATATCCCAACTCGAATTTAATGATGTTTCTATCTACTTTACCTTAATTACCATGTAACCTTTTCATCACACAAAAAGAATTTCATCTTATATGTATAATGGCATTTCTAATTTGCTTTATTATGTCAAAAAATGTAAACCATGTATTTTTTAATTTTGTTCGTGTATCTAACTTTAAATTCATCATATGCAATTTCTTTTTATAAAATGACCAAAACTTAGCTTTGACCATATCCGACTCCGTGATTTAATCATTCTCCACACAGATATCTTTATAGGTTTTTGTCTTCTTTTTTCTTCAAAATTCCATGGTTTTCCCTATTTTTGACCCAACACTTAGTAGCTTCTCTTTCCTCCACAATGTTATGAGAACCGAGACCCTGATCAATTAACCTATCAATTTTGGTCATTCTGAGTTCAACCTTCTTATTCTCGGCTTTGGCAAAAGATAAAGAAAATGATTGCCAAGATTTTAATCCCGCCTTAAGATACTTCAATATATCGTTGAAATAAATGATAGGATTCACATTAGAAGAATTATGAAACGCCACCCAATAATCTCTAACAAATTTGTCAAACCAGTCATGACTCCTCCTTACCATATTTTAGAAAACAAAAGATTGATTTTATATGATTTTCTCTCAAACGAAATTGTTTTTTTTAATAAATTTTACCATTCTGCATGAGAAAAAAATATCATAATGAGTACAATACAAATTATGATTTCTCATTAACATTATGTACTTTTTTTTTTTTACTGATTCCACAATACGAATACTAAGTTCATAGTACGACTTCTACGGACTCATTCTTAATTTATTTTTTACGCAGACTGGTTCTTGAGAGAGAGTTAATAGAAAAGCTTCTGCGGACATGAAATTAGAAACGAAAAAACTAGCACTTTAAATTTTAAATAAATATCGAGTTTGTAGAAACCCTTCTACGTACTCTATGATATTTTGGAAATGATCGGTTATTTTTTATCACTAGAGTTTGAAATTGATATTTTTTGGAAATTTTTAAAGAAATAGGAGGACAAACACACTTTGAGAGTGTAGCACAATGGAGAGTTGTATACTGTGTTCAGACTATTTTTTAATATGCAATTTGACATAATAGAATATTATCCAAAATTAAATATGAATATAAGAAGATAGTGTTGGGGATAAGATCTCAACAAAACAACGCTTCATGAAAGTGGATTGGTTGAATTCCGCACGTCGGAGGCGTTTAAGTTCTGTATGTTAATCAATCAACCTGCTAACACTCTTCAAAAATACCAAAAATGCCATCGTTTTTCTTTCAGTTTCTTATTCATCAAAACGATAGTCACACAACTTTTAAAGCGTAACGTGTTTTGTAAATTACAAAATTGTACAATAAACATTTTAAAAATTTTCAGTGTTTTGTATGATACAATTTTAAAAACTTGATGATAATAATTTTTAAAGTTTGATTGATTGTATGATGTCGACTTCTTAATCATATGATTTTTTTATGACGCCTAGCTTCTAAAACGTATATCTCATGCCAACAATTTTTTTATAAGGAATCATGACATAATGAATTTTAATAACACATATTTATTTCTTGACAAAGTTACTTTTAAATGCTTTATAGTAACAACTTTAAAGCAATTAAAGAAAAAAAATATGCAAAGTATGGCTATGAATCATAACATTATTCCTTAGTTAATGGTTAGATCAAAACCAATTTAATAAAGTTATATGGTAGATAAGATTAGTTGATTTGATGCGAATCCGATCATTAATAGACCAAAATTGCATTATTATTGTCTAATTGCTATTAATTTATATTCCTATGTAGAAACATATGTTTTTAATATACCAATTAGGTAACCTTTCTTAATCTCAACATAAACTTAAATGTGCTGGTGTTAATGATAAGTAAACAAAATACAGATAAATATATAACTTGATATGATATGAACATATAAATGCTATTGCTAAACATGAATGATAAGAAAATATAGAGCACTACAATTTTTGTAAACAATATTAATGGGCTACTTATCAAATATATATCGTATATACTAACAAGTGTTAAAAATCGAGGAAATTGTAATGTAAGATATTTTGGAGCCCATGATGTCTCTCTCTAGCCTTCACAACTCTTTTTTGTCCGGGGCTCCAACTTATATAGATATTTATAGGATTTTGTGTGTAAATACGCTAACAATAACTAAATTATTATGTATTTATTCATAGAGTAATTTACTGATCATATATTTCGTATTTGATTTATCATCTCAAACAACGCCCAATTACATTGAGAAGGAAGATCCAAGACAAACAGGCAGCATCCTAGCATTTCATGGATTGTAAAACTAATTCAATTAAGGTTCATATAAGTATTGCTTATAATGAATAAGAAATAATCTGTTGTGTGTTTCATTCAATGTAAAATTATAAATTTATATAGAGGAATACAAATGAATTGAGAGATAAACTCTCCTAACTATACGGTAGAGTATACTGACTATTTGACTACCTGACTATATACAAATTTTATACACATGTTAATACCCTCCTGCAAGCTAAAGGGCGGGACGGACTTGCAGCTTGGAACGAAGAAAAAGAACACGACTTTTTCCCAATGGTTTTGTAAAGATGTCTGCCAACTGATCAATTGATGAAACATAGCATATGTTGAGTTGTCCTGATTCAACTTGTTCACGTATAAAATGGAAGTCAAGTGCGATGTGTTTAGAGCGGGTACTAATCACGGGGTTTTTGCTCATGAAGATGGCTCCGACATTGTCACACATAATTAATGGAGGATGGCTAATTTGGACCTGTAAATCAGAAAGTAGCTGCTTTATCCATAATAATTCTGCTGTAGTGGATGCCAATGACCTGTACTCAGCTTCCGTGCTAGAACGTGCAACAACTTTTTGCTTCTGGGAGGTCCAACTTATAAGATTTGAACCATGAAAAACAGCAAACCCGTATTGAGAGCGACTATCATCACGATCTGAATTCCATCCTGCATCTGAGTAGGCATGAAGTGACTTTGTTGTTGTGGGCTTGAAGTGTAAATAGTGAGTGATCGTCCCGTTAAGATATCTTAGAATTCGTTTCACCGCCTGCCAATGATGATTTTTTGGGGAATGCATGAACTGACACACACGGTTCATAGAGTAAGAAATATCCGGGCGTGTAATTGTAGCATATTGTAATGATCCAACAACTTGACGATATAGTGTTGGGTCAGGAAAGGGATCACCATCATGTTGAAGCTGACCTTGGGGATCAGAAGGAGTGGTAATAGGGGTAGCCATGGACATATTGCTGCGTTTTAGAATATCTTTGATATATGCTTGCTGTGACAAGGTAAGACTGGTGGGACTTCTAGTAATCTGTTATCCAAGGAAAAAAATGCAAATCACCAAGATCCTTGAGGGAAAACACATGATCCAAATCAGTAATAAAGTGTTGAAGATGAGTGTCATTTGTGCCTGTTATAATCAGATCATCGACATATACAAGGATATATATTGTAGATGAATGTGAAACTCGAACAAATAAAGATGGGTCAGATTGACAAGCATGGAAGTTATTTGTGACTAGATACTGTTTGAGTTTGGTAAACCAAATCCATGGTGCTTGTTTAAGCCCATAAAGAGCTTTGTGGAGTCTACAAACATGATTGGGTTTGGTTGGGTCCTCAAAGCCTTTTGGTTGTTTCATATAAACCACTTATGATAAGTCACCATTTAGAAAAGCGTTGTTGATGTCAAGTTGTCTGATACGCCACCCCTTAGAAAGAGCATTGGAGAGGACCAGTCTGATTGTCGTGGGCTTTATAATTGGGCTAAAGGTTTCAAAGAAATCAACACCAGCTTCTTGGCTAAACCCTTGAGCTACAAGCCGAGCCTTGTGACGGTTAACAGAGCCATCTGAATTGCGTTTTACCCTGAAAATCCACTTACATCCAACAATATTAGTGTTAGTGGGACAAGGAACTAATGACCATGTCTTATTCTTCATGAGAGCATCATATTCTGCTTTCATCGCAATTTGCCAACATTTGTGCTTAAGAGCTTGGGTGAAGGTATGAGGTTTAATATTTGGGTCCATGTGAGTAGTAACTGTTAGGGCTTTAGGTTTGAAGGAATTAGTGCGAGCTCGAGTTACCATGGAATGCTGATTTTGCTCAACAGGTCGAAAGTGAGTGAGTATTGGGTTTGTTTATTTTGCACGAGAACTAACCATGGATTGTTGATATCGAGAATTTAGAGGTTGAGAGTTGATGGTGGATGGAGAAGAGTGATGATCAGATTGAGGGCTGACCGGGGTGAAGGCTGGAGTGGAAGGTGACACATCTGGTGTAGGTGAGGTAGGAACAGTGTGAGAGATTTGCTGTTGTGGAGAAGATCTAAGAGAATCTGCACAGTCAAGAAGTGTAGATGAGGTGACATTAAGATGAGCAGGAACAGATACAGGTTGGGGAAATATATAAGGAAAGATATCTTCATCAAAAACCACATGTCTGGATATATAAATACGGGAAGTGGATTGGTGGAAGCACAAATATCCTTTGTGGGAAGCACTGTAACCAATGAAAATACACGGAAGAGATCGAAAATCAATCTTGTGGTGATTATAAGGTCTTAAGAAAGGATAACACAAACAACCAAAACTTTTGATAAAATCATAGTCTGGGATTTTGTTATAAAGCTTTTCATAAGGTGACTTATAATTGAGAATAGGTGTGATGGTTCGATTGTGTAAATAAGTTGTGGTTTTGAAAGCATGTTCCCAAAACAATTTTGGTAGAGATGATTGGGCTAAAAGAGTAAGTCCTTTTTTGATGATGATACAGTTTCTGCGTTCAACAGCCCCATTTTGTTCCTGTGTGTAAGGACAAGAAACACGATGTATAATACCATGGTGTTGAAGAAATGTGGAGATATTTCTATACTCACCACCCCAATCAGTTGAAGGCTTTTAATATCACAAAAAAAATGATTTTTAATCATGGTTTGAAATTGTAAGAAGGTGGAAAACACTTGAGATTTTTGTGATAAGAAGTAAATCCATACAAACTTAGTGCAATCATTAATAAAAAGAACAAAATATCGAGATCCATTTAATGAAAACACAGGGGAAGGACCCCAAACATCTGAGTACACCAGTTCAAAAGGTTTAGAAGAAGTGATATGGGAAGTTGGTAAATGAAATCTATGACTTTTACCCATTTGACATGAGTCACAGACATTTGGGAATTTATTGGATGAAGTAGGAAGATGAAACTTTGAAACTAATCTTCTTAACACCGGTTCATGTGGATGTGCAAGTCTCTTGTGCCATCCATGAAGAGAGGTTCGAACACCAGTGAAAACGACTTTATTGCGAGTGTGATGTAGTCGATAGAGCCCCTCATTGACGTCCCCTCGGAGGATTGTTTTTCCCTGAAAGTTCTTAACATTACAATGATTACGCCAAAATTCAACATAAACAGGATTGTCTTCTATTAATTTGGAAATGCTAAGGAGATTTTTCGTTAAGTTAGGAACAACAAGCACAGTTGGCAATTTTAGATGAGAAAGAGAAGATGAGCCAACATGAGAAATAGACAAGTTATTACCATTGCCCACTTGAAGTTTGTCGTCCCCTGTGTACTCTTCTGCATGATGAAGTTTGTGGACATCAGGAGAAACATGATCTGTCGCCCCTGTGTCAAAGTAACAGGCCGGATCTATCACATGTGAAGGACTGTTGTACTGGACCACATTAGCCTGTCTTGGCTGGTTTCGGGGATTTGGACGACGAGATGGGAAATCCGTTTGATTTTCCCTTTGCTAACAGTCGATAGCCTCATGACCAGGTTTATTACAGAGTTGACAAACCGGTCGACGACGTCTAGAGTCAGTATTGCGAAAAGAGCCAGAGCTTTGACCCTGAGAAAAGGAAGAATATCGATTGTTGATGGTGTGAGAACGATGTACTGTAAGAGCATTGGATGGGGATTGAACTGCAGTGGGTTGAACTATAGTGGGTTGAACTGTCATTTATCGAAGATGTTTCTGTTCAATGCAAGCTTCTTCCTGAAGAAGAAGACCTGCAAGATCATCGATGGAAAATACTTCTGTCTTCATCATGAAGGATGTAATAAAGGCAGCATATGAGGAATCAAGGCCATTGAGGAGATGCATAATTAGATCTTCAGTGGGAACAGGGTTGTCGTTTTGAGCAAGAGTGTCCGCAATTGAACGTTTTCGTTCAATATGTTCAATCATGGACATGGACCCTTTTAAAAGGGATTGGAGTTGGGCTTTTAGTTGCATGCGATTTGCCCTAGTTTGGGCCTGATATGTTTTCTCAATGGCCAGCCAGGCCATATGTGAAGAGGTGCATCTGGTGACAATAGCTAGGGCTTGCTCTGATAAAGTGGATTGAAGCCAAAGTAAAACAAACCGATCGCGTTTCTTCCATAGAACAAAGTCCGGATTTTGTTGAGTAGAAGCCGGAGTAGCGGGAACAGCAGGAGAATCGGCGGTGGCAGGAGTTCCATTGGTGGCTGGAACAACAATGGTGGTGGGAGGTGGAATGGGATTGAGAACAAAATCTTCTAGGTCAAAAGCTTCAAGAGCTGCAATGATGGTAGTGCGCCATAGACAATGGTTGTCTCTGTTAAGTTTGACAGTAATTGATGGCATCTGAAAGTTGAGAGCGGAGGTGGTGGTGGTTGCCAAGTTGAGAAGGTGAGGAACGGATGTTGCCATTAGAAATAATTTAGTGTATGAGGTAAAGCTCTGATACCATATAATGAATAAGAAATAATATGTTGTGTGTTTCATTCAATGTAAAAGTATAAATTTATACAGATGAATACAACTGAATTGAGAGATAAACTCTCCTAACTATATGGTAGAGTATACTGACTATTTGACTACCTGACTATATACAAATTTTATACACATGTTAATATTGCTCATGTCTATTTTTTCAGAAATCCTGTAGATGTGTCGATATAGGTAGGTCTTGGGCTGGGTCATACTCTAGTTTACTAGTTACTTGAATCTTTGGGTGTTAAAAACTTTTGTGGGACCAATTTCCCAGATTGTGGTATTTTCTTAAAATTTCGGATAGGTTTAACCTAAGTTTAGTCTTCAAGAAGGGTCCTAGTCTTGAATAACTTTATAAAACCCATAACTTGGATCTAATAACTTTATAAAACACACACACACACACACACACACATATATATATATATATATATACACACACACACACACACACACACATATTATAGCCCCACCTAAGCTTAATTATTAAACCTATAAAATATGTTGTTTTAACTTAGTAATTATACTCGATTTGGTTTTCACTTGGTAAATATATCATCCTCGATAACATCTTTTTCCTCCATCATCGTTTTACGATCCCTATTTTCTTTTCTCCATTATTGTTTATTACTTCACCCTAGTGAACATTACTTTTTCCACTGTTAGGAAGATCTAAGATAATTAATATTCTTGCTTTCTTATCATAACTATTGCGTAGATCGTGAATCTACATCTTCAATTGTTAATCGTGAATCCCAAACCGCAATATTTATATAGTAAAACAACGTATTTTCATTGGTGCCTTTGACCCACGAGTACAGTGAGGAGACTCACCTTAATATGCTGATAATCAAAAACTACTCGGGTCGCTGAACCGGATAAACTCACATCAACTAACAATAAATACAACATTAATTAATAATTAACCCACTAACCCAAAATCCAAGGCCTAATCCATAATCCAACTTTCTAAAGGGAAAAAGACCATTTTACCCTTCCCATAACTGGTCGAACCTCTCATGGACCAACTTCCAAAATTCCTAAATTGAACACCTTAGGAGTACGCCTTGCATACCAGAAGTGTACGCCCCACGTACTCACCCTCATAACACAATGTACAAGATGTTATGCACGGAACCAACATTACATTGAGCGTACTCCTACGTACGCCAACCATACTCATTAGAGGCCCCAATAATTCGAAATAAGCTCTTAATGGTTGAGTCAAAAGCATCCAAACACCTATCTGACCCTAAATGATGTCTTAACATGTAAACTTTACTCCTTTGCATGATTTAATGGGACTAAATCCTTGTTTTTATCCATATTAAGAACACCAACTCATGCATACATCAACAAGAACCCACAAGACAACATTTTTATGACTTAACAACTTAACTAGGACCAAATATGGGGCTCAAAGGTCCTAGGGTAGCTTCTACTCACAAGGACAACCTTGGGACCAAAACATGGAAAAACCCACCCAAAACTAGATCTATACCATAAAACCATAAAGTTTGAAGCTTTATACCTCTAGAAGGTAGATGAAGATGTACAAAGCCTGGATCCATAAGCTTCAAGCAATCCCACACTTCCTCAAGAATTTCCTTTTTCTTCAAAGAGAACCAAAATGCATGAAAACACACCAAAAGCTCAAGAACCACACCAATAGAGGCTAGGGTTTCGTTTCTAGGATTTAATGAGATGGAGTTTGAAGATAAGAGGGTTTGAACACAAGTTAAGGATCTTAAATAGGGTCCAAGACCTTAAATTAGGGTTTGGGTCTGACTGGATTAAGCCTTGTGTACTTCTGGTACGCCCAACGTACTCCATGAGGCTTCCACGACCACCCTACCTAATATGCCCAACGTACTAGACTTAGCCTTTAAGCCTCCAACTTCTGAAAGCCATAACTTCCTCGTTCTAAGTCCATTTTCGATGATCCTTATATCCCCGAAAAGGTAATGAGAAGCTCTACACTTATATCAACTCTCCCTTGCCTTTAAACCCCTGAGAAGCTCTAACTTACCGATATACCCTTGGGCTCCAAAACACAATCGAACTCCCGGGTCATCCATTCTACATTTTCCACACCCAAAGAGGTTAATTCTCTCTACCTAAAGTCCCTAGGCCTTATGATAATCAATCTTCGGGTCAGGGCCCCAAATTAGGAAAAGATTTGAATAGGGTGTTACAGTTGGAGGACAATAATCGAAAAGTTTCATGCACGCTTATTGAGTTGGAAATCCAAAACTTTGTCGTTTGGAGGTAGACTTACATTAATCAAATTGATGCTCAACAATCTCTAAACTTACTACTTCTCACTTTTCAAAGCACCAAGTGACATCCTAGATGAACTGGAAAAAAAAAGACGGAGGTTTATGTGGGGTGGAAATGATAAAAAGTCCAAATTGCATTGGATCTCATGGTAAAAAATAATTGCACACAAAAAAGATGGTGGACTAGGAGTTGGATCTCTGAAGGCATAAAATCTAGCTCTACTCACCAAATGATGGTGTAGACTCAAAGAGAAACATGGTGGTTTATGAGGAGATTGCATTTATAGTATTCACGATCTATGCAGGAAATCAGTCACATACATTGCTAAAACCTCGATAAGTGGTATTTGGAGCAATATATAAAAAGCAATTAAAAGCCTCCCTGAATGTGACATACATTATCAGGATCTTTCTACCTTAAGCCCTGAATTGAACACCAATTTCTTATTCAGGAAGGACAGGTGGTATGACCCTCTAACACTACAAGAAAGATACCCCCGATTATATGAGTTAGAAAAATTGAAGTTCTGTATTGTATCTAAAAGGGTATCAATGTTCGGTTTCGATTGGCACTGGAAAACACAAAGTATGCAAGTCGAAATCCTGTATGATCTTGAAAATTTACATTCCTTACTACAGGGCATTACCATCAATCATTCACAATATGGTTTGGGCTTCAATTTTAGTCCTGATGGCAAGTATTCCGTCAAAACAATGCGTAAAAAGCTCGAATTAAGGCTTACTTCCTACAATGGATTGGATATCACCTAGTCAAAGGCAATCCCGTCAAAAATAAAATGTTTTATATGGAAAGTCTGCTTGGGTAGAATTCCGGTGTAGACTAATCTAACAAAGAGGGGTATCTTGGTACAATCAACCCTATGCCCCTTATGTAATACTTCCCAGGAGACATTTGACCACATGTTAGTGGGATGCTCAATTGCGGTGGAGGTTAAGGATTGGATCTTAAAATGGTGCGGAATACATGATATGAAAGTCAATAATGTGAGTGGCTTTTTCAATTTTGTGGCTAATTGGGGTAACTATTTGAGGGAAAAGGGAGAGGGTCACTGTGGTGTTATATGACCATTTATAGTTCATTTGGAAGGCAAGGAACAATAAGATATTCAAGGGTTTAAACACCAATTCTGAAAAAATAACTGATGAGGTCATCACTCACACATATACTTTGTTCAAATATCAAACCTCAAAGGTGGGTTGTAGATGGATTGACTAATATATCTCTCCATTTTGTTAAAATATGTTTTGTCTTTGATCTTTTTGTTGTTTGTACTGTGCCCACGTTTTAATTACTTGCTAATCATGTGACTTAGTAATGATATTTGTTGTTTCCAAAAAAAAAAAAAAAAAAAAAAACCATTGGACCTTTAAATCAGTCAATATATAATGTGTGGTTTAAACATTCTTACTTCTCTTAACCATTAAGAGATTGAAACCAATGGTCAATACAATTTACCAAACAACCGATGACATGCTGCCAAAACCCCACCCTATTTGGACATTCTTCTTTGAAACATCCTATTCCAATGATTTCTTATTATTTTTAAGTAATTTATGTTCAATATGAATACAAAAGATATATTATAACACAACAATCTTACCCCTTTTAGTTCAGTGATGTAGAACATTATATACACTAAAAGATATGGATGAATCTGAACCAACATTTAACTTATTTTCTTTCTTGGTAAATTTTCATATTACCCTTTTAATCCACTAAAAGATTAAATATAATTTGAAAGGATTATTTATGATTTATGAAGAAACTTCTTGAAATTATGAACTCTAACCTTATGCTTTCATATTTGGTGTGTGCGTTTATTTCACAAGCAATGATCGTATTCTACCATAATGACTAATTAAGTTTCATCAATCTTGAATATACAATAACTAATCGATACAATGTTAAAACAATCAACATAAAAATCAATCAAAATGTATGCTTAAACGATAACCCTATATATACTTTCCATCATAAAACATTAATTTGTGACCCACGATATAAATATCTTCCAATAAAAATCAAAATGAAAACCCACACATACACATGCATGATGCATACCATAAACTAAACAAAAATTAATACAATATTACAATATAATATCCTCTTGCCTTACAACCCTCGTTTTATATAAAATTAGTTTTTGAACATGAGATATTATTCTATTTGTTACGAGTTTCTTTTATCCATCCTATAACCACATACTTGTTTTTTATTTTTTAAATCCAAATTAAAAGGATTGAATTTACTAAGTAAAGACCAAGTCCAAAGCTTTAACTGTCCATTCCAAGTTCACACATAAACGAGTCAAAACTTCAAAAAAAAAAAAAAAAAAAAAGATTCCCATTACATATTATATATATTTACACTTGTGTTCGAACTCAAAGGCCAACCCAAGCCCTTTCTCACCCATAAAACACCATTCGGTTGTATGTATATCCATATTCCATGATATATTATCTGCATCAAAAAAACATGACATTTCCATTTAAAAAGATTAATGATAACATGAAATAGAAATTAATTAGTAAAGTATGTTACCATTGTTGGTTTTTCCTGAATTCAGTCAGCACAGGGTATATGTTCTCAAATGCAGTGTAAGTCTCATCCCTAACCTGAAAATGAACAATAATATAATAATATAAGGATTAAGGATTCAGTAAGAGCAATTAAATATAAAAAATTAAATATGAAAAAAAGAAAAAGAAAAAATGACCTTAGCTCCAGTAAGAACAATTTTCCCAGAAACAAAGATAAGCAGAACAATTTTCGGTTGTTTCATTCGATAAATCAATCCCGGGAACAGTTCTGGTTCATACTATATTAACAATCACATGTTACTAGACGAACATATGAAATAGTGGCTAAATTTGTCTTTTTTCTCAAATGTAAAATATATTTATCAATCTTACACTTGAAAAGGCACCATGAGAGTATGCGAGGCCTTCAAGTCTAATGGGAAATTTAACATCACATGACCCAACAATGTTCTGAATCTTGAAATCCTATATCAAAAAAATGAAAAACACACAAGAACATAATAAAATATAAATGAAACATTAACTAAAAGCAAAGACTTATAAGATGATGATGATGATGAATACCTTAAATTTGGCTGGAAACCCGAGTTTCTGAATTATTCGAGCATACTAAAGCACCAACAAAATTAAGAGAAGTGTTTCATTTCATGATTTATGGCATAAAACTTATATTGATATTATACTCTCTTAAAATACCTTGCGTGCAGCTAGTTTTGACTGCTGTTCACTCTTGGCTCCTGTACAAACCTGAAGCAGCAACACATTAATTAATTCTAGCTAAAAAAAAAAGATAAACCATTTAGATTTAGGGAAAAAAAAGTCAAAAACATGTTACCATCTTCCCAGAAGCAAAGATTAGAGCTGTTGTTTTTGGTTCTCTTATCCTCATGATAACAGCAGCAAAACGCTGAATAACAATAGAAAAAAAAAATTATATCACCTTTGTAAAATCTCTTTTGTACCCTTTAAAGTTCCATAACTTTTCCTAAATATTATTTGATCCATATATACATTGCAAAATGGGCAAAATACGACAAGTATTATAATCAAAGAACTAAAGATGCTAAGCTCAATGCAAGATTTCTATTCAAGTATAATGACGGATTTGCATTCTTTAAGTGGCTAACATAATAAGGCCACTATGTAGTGTAGTATGTGGTATGTGCATACATATTACATAATGATAATAATACCTTTGGATTATATTCTGCATTTCGAGCTTGAAGTGCAATTGCCTTCAGGTCTAGCTTGCAATCCAGATTGACAGTTGACACGATGTTCCTATATGTACAGAATACAGATGCTAAAACTTTCAGTTCAAAGATTATATATATATTTTTTGTATTTCTAGTCTTTATTTTCAACATCGAATCCCATTTCCTCTTTTAGTTAACACTTTCATATTTTCAACTAATAATTGCATTTGCATACATAGTTACATACCCAACAGATTCACAAACCAAAAACTACATACAAACAATCATATGAAACCTGAAATTCTAAAATTGAACAATTTCTATGGGCATTGATTAGATGATCAGAAATGATTCATCATGTAGAGATCTTACAACAGTTTTACTTGAATAAATACATTCAATCATCCTCTATAACAAGAATAAGAATCTGAATCGAAATAAGACGTACTGAAGAGTAGGAACAATTCCAGATGGATGCTTAGTAAGGTCAACTGGTTGGCTACCCTCCAACATTTGATCTGCCATGAATTCCTTTTCTTATGCCAAATCGTCCCACACCTCTTCAATCAAAAACAAAATCAAACTCAAAATCTTGACATACCCATGAATAAAGAACTAACCAAACAATCATTTGACTTCGTTTTACAATAATTATTTCATGAAATTGGTCGGCGAATTAGGTTATAAGAATCTGGGAACAAGATGACGAGCTTCAAGATCAACTGAAAACCATTTATAGGTCTAGAAAACTTGAATTTCATAGGAATGGAAAGAACCTAAGAAATGATATGCGAGATCTCACTCACTTGGGGTTTCTTGAAATTCTCAACGGATAGCGAGAATAGGAGCGAAATTGGTGAGATTTGAGCAAAAAGGTTGTAGAATTAGCGGTGAAATTTTGAAAAGGGGATGTTTTATAGGAAGAGATGATGATTTATAGGTTTTTGTAGAGAGTGATACTCTTGTATGAGAAGAGAGGAGGCGTGTTGTTGATTGTGGGAGTAGATCTGGAGGGGTGGAGAGCCGGGTGAGAGGAGTAATGGGCTGATTAAATTTAGGTATTTATTGTGTGCCGATAATACCCTTCTTGATATCTGATGTCGACCGTGTGTCATGGGTATATTTGTAACTTGGCAGGTTGTATAGAAGGAAACATTCCCGTGACAGGCTTGTGATGTAATGATCGGTCAACTACGACTGGGCCGAAGTTATGGATCCAATCACTTTGAGCTCCATTAACATTGAGCCTAGTTGGGCCGAAAGAAAACTTCCTAGCAACCAACTAATCAAGAGTATTCCATAGGTAATAATCGTGAGAATTGTATAAATGTTGTAAAATTTGAAGATATGAATTTATTAATTTGTAGAAGCTTAGAATATGTAAGTAGGGGTGAACATTTGGACCGAATCAGACTAGACCAGATCGGTTATAGAGAATATTGTGGACCATGGACCAGACCTGATGAATCGTGTCCGTGTTCGTGTCTGTGTTCGGGTCCAAGTCCAAGTTTTCTGGTTCTTGGATCCGTTTGGACCGGTACAACTTTAATTGCATAGAGTACAAGTCATTAAAATAAGTTTTTTAGTTTGATACAATACAACTTGTAAAAAATATTACGTTTCCGTTTCATGTATAACTAATCTACCTTGATGTTATAATATAATAACTTGCAAAATTATTTTTCCAAATAAAATCAACTAACATATAAATCAAGTTCCCCAAGATTCCTTATCTATCAAAGATACATAAAATTCAAAATTATAGTGTAAAATAATAGTTAAAAAGTTGAAATATTTCAGCTTTGATACCTCAACTTTGAAGGATTATAACTCAATATAATACCAAAATCAACAAAATTATAGTCTAAATTTATCTACAAATTGTAAACTAAATGTTGGAAAAAACCGTAGGTCAATCCGACTCAAAGCGAATGAGTTATGGTTGTTTAAAAAATTTCACAAATTAAAAAATTTTAACAATCTTGTTGAAAAGCTGAAAATTTTCAACTTTGATAGCTCAACTTTGAATGACTGTAACTCATTGAATATTATACCAAAATCAACAAAATTATAGTCTAAATTCATCTACAAACTTTAAATTAAACATTGAAAAGAACCGTGTGTCAATCCGACTTAAAACGAATGAGTTATGGTTGTTTAAAAATTTTCACATATTACAAAATTTTAAAATTGTTGCTGAAAAGCTGAAAATTTTCAGCTTTGATAGCTCAACTTTAAAGACTCTAACTCATTGAATATAATACAAAAACCAACAAAATTATAGTATAAATTTATCTACAAACTGTAAATTAAACGTTGAAAAAAACCATGTGTCAATCCGATTTAAAACGAATGAGTTATGATTGTTTAAAAAATTTCACAGATTACAAATTTTTTTTAAATCGGGTCCAAACCCGGTAAAAACCAGACCGGACCGGGAAAAAAACCGGATCGGTTTTGATTGATTACTACAACCGAGAACCAGCCCGAGGGTCCAAAAAAGCGGTCCGATCCATCTGTCCAAATGTTCACCTGTATATGCAAGTACCACAAAACATAATAAGATTTTTGTGAAGGTGTGAAGAAAAAACGGTTGTATTTGGAGAAAATGTTTTCTGTTAAATCGTGTGTCAATTGGGATTTAAAAAAAATAAATCGTTAATAACTATGTTTATTAAAATAATAATATATATATATATATATATATATATATATATATATATATATATATATATATATATATATATATTATCATTGATAAGGGTTTTTTTTTGTGTATAAATTTTGCTTATAATTATTAGGAAGAAAGCTAAAGGGACGAGAGACTTCAGAATTAAACATCTTGTATTTGAGTTTTTATGTGGTGTTTTGTAGCTTTCGTAACCCTTCAATTTTCACTGATAAAAAGTTAAAAAAAATGAAAACATTTTTTATTCACATTCGTTTGGTAATAGGAATGATAAACATGCTATTAACTGGATTGATCGGCTACAAAATCCGGTTAATGCTATCCCTTTGTAATTGTTTTTTCTTAATAGTTTCAGTTTAATAAAACTTCAGAAGTTCAAAAAAATACGGCTGTAGGAGATTTTCTTGAACTTTTATAAAAGATCTTTAGGGTTCCTTTCAGGAGACGATGTGAGTGGATATGTTTTTTTGAAATTTTGGTTTTTAACATATCCTACGTCGGATGGAAGTTGGAAAAGTCAGGAAGTGACAAGGGTTATAAAAGTGAATATGATAAAAACCTTTCTCCAATTGTTATTTAGCGCTCTACCCATTATAAAGAAACAAAATGGACAAATAAAATAAATCCTTAATCTTTGAAATTTTAAAACTTTAAAATACAATTAACGAGTACTTTACGACTATTGATTCTAAAACATCACTAGTTATATACGGCTTGGGAGTTGAATTTAACTTAAATCTTCTCCAATTTGACTAGAATGGCTTCTGTGAAATTACAGTGAATTTAACTTAAATCTTTTTCAGGTACCCACCAATTTTTAATAATTGTGATTTTGCACCAAATATTGCTTTTGAGAGACAGACTAAACGAAAATGCAATTAGCTCGCTACAAAATTGTGCATCCATCGATAACAAAATCCTTCAATCTAGACGTGATTATTCGATAGCGTTATCAAGATTCAAGAAGACACCAAAAGTCAACTGTGAATTTCTGTTTTATCTTTAGCTGAACAACGATTATATCTTGAGCAACGTAGACATGGACCTTGAAGTTGATAGTCGATGCAAATTTTGCGATGAATCAATGATCGATAGAAACATGAAGAGCAATTGTAGAATTTGTGATCGACTGATTTCCGACCAAATAATATATTAATTATCCACATGCATCGCGATTGGCATACCAAAATTGTCCTGATTTATCTTTCTCTGCACGTGTTTGATAAAATGCCTGAGAGAGAAGTGGTTTCATGGACGTCAGAAACATAACGTGATCATGGATGATGAGAGTCCCCTCAAGTGTTTTAGCTTCTTCGAGAAGATTGTAATGGAGGAATTTGAAGTAATTTAATAATCTGTTGTTAGAGCTGATGCTGTTCAGCAGTTCAGATAGAGTGAATTGAATCATTCTTGATGAAATGGATGATGGAGATGTTTAAGACGATGGCAGGTTTGTTTTTCTTTTGTTTCTTTCATTAAATGAGATGATTACACACACACAAACACACTCAAAGTACCCCAAAGCTTCATTGAAGTAATATATGTTTACATCAAGAAATCAAGATTTAGATTTTTCACATTGCGTTTTGCATTTCTTCCATCTACAATCTTTTAAAGACATAACATGTGATTTACTTGCTTTATGATCAGTTTCTTTTTGGTGAGTGGAATAGGTTGTTAAGTGGTTATAGTAGAGACTAGAGATTAGAGATGATAGTATCCCGTATAAAAAGAGCAACAATAACGGGTCACCTATTCACATTCACATTGCCCAAAAGTTGCTTACAATCTTTCTTTTCATCAACTTTGTTTCTTTTACTTTTACTTTTCTTATAACCTGTCAATTTTCACTTTCATGGTGGCCAATTCTCATTTGCAATGACATATATAAACTCTATAGCAGTTGAATTTGCCTTCGATCTTTTGAGTCACTGTTGGTATTATTTGGGACAAATTTTCGCATTTCACTGAGAAACTGACATGCATGTTAGATATTCTAGTTGCAATAAAGCAAATCAACCGTTTTAATTAATTAGCAACCATTAGGTTTTTTTTTTCAAACCATGCACACTTTTTTAACACCGAGAAGAATATACTTAGGTTATTCGATTACACAAGGTCGTTATTATTACCTTACTGAAAACTTTTATTTGACGCTGATATATTAAAACCATTTATATTTTATAATGTTGCTGACATAAAGAAAAAGAAACGTCATAAGGTACACATCCCTTTCCATCCAGTATTTTTGGAACAGGTAATTGTGATCACATGTACGTCACAGATAAAATATATTAAAAAAAAGTGTCCACTTACAAAAGTGGGATGTATACGTCTATCAAACATGACGAATGACTATACCTGATCTTTTATTTTCTTTCGTTATTTCTATCTTATTACTAGAATTAGATGACCAATACATCAGGGGTAAGTTTTAGAGAGACCCCCTCTATAGTTTCTGTCTTTATTTCATATCCTCTAGTAATTAGGCATTCGGTAGGATGGAAAAGACTATTTTACCTCTCAACCCACTCGCACACGCACACACAAACTTGTGTTCTATAATTTTTTTGAAACTTAAGTTGTGTCCTAGTTACTTTGTATGGAAATAAGTTTGATGAATCCCATAAAATGAAGAATGAAGAACACAAAACATATATACGAAAGTATATAAAGAAAACTAATAGATATATAAACTGATTCTATGTTTTTAAGTAGATTTAATCATACAAAAACCAAAGTTTGAGAACAATTCGGAATGTTTACACACACGATAACCATTCTAAAATAATATTCATGACTGATTCATCATCAATCAAATAAGTCGTGAATACATGGTATCCATGAGGACCATGACTAATTAATCAAAGAGCTAAAGGAATTCAACCTTGATTAAGAGAAAAGAAACAAGCACATGATGTAAAGTTTCTCAAAGAGCATAAAAGTCAAGGAGATGGACTTACCACCACCACCATCAACCACCATATGGTGGTGGTTGAGGGGCAGAGAATCTCAACTGGTGGGGTAGTAGCAGTGGTGGTTGTGCTTGAGTTGATGAAGAGACATCGATCAGACATGTAGAGAAGAAAGAAACACCAACCACCACCATGGTTTATACTTTATAGGTTTAAGTTTGTGAGCACCATGATCACTCACACAAACATGCTCATCATTAAAGGAGCACCTACTTGCAATAAAATAAAAAATGGAGGGTGGAAATTGAAATTCGAATAGATCTGAGGGGAGGTCACTGTACTTTTCCAAAACATAAAAGGACCTTGTAATTCCAATCACATAGAAAAAGACAAGTCTTTGTCTTTCTCTTCTAGTTTTTCTTAAAGAAATGATTGATTAAATTGATACTTTTATTTAATTAGAACTCTCAACATCCACCGTTAATTTTCAACTAATAAGACAATTCCCTTGTTCCGTGATTAATTTCTTTGTTTAATTTTTTATTCAAATAAACATGAGTCTCGGAGTTCATACATACTGTTAATTCCACCAATAACCTTCAAAACAACAAAAATCATGATAAAAAGTTATTAATCTTGATCTTATAAAGGAAATAAAGCTATGGATCGTGTGCATACTTTGTGCATAATGTATGAAGATAAATTTAATTAGTTGAAGATTACTTTAAGAATTATACCAGTAATCACCCACTAAACCCAAACCAAGAAAAAGGACACTTTTTTCAGAACTCATGTGAACCATTCAAATTATCATGTCTGGCCACATGCTCCACAATCACATAAAGTACACTCTTAATTAATTTCCCTTCTTTTATAATTTCAATCAAAGATCTTGAAAGTGAAATAGCAAACCATGACATGAGATTTCATCATCTGTGTCCCCTCTTATTATACTTCTAGATCTTAAATTAATTCCTCAGTATTCTCGAAAAACCGTTTTTCACTGTTGTATCCTGAAAAACAGACGATCTGATAGCAGTGACGTGAGGCAAATTAATTTGTTTTGAGGAGCTTGTATCAAACACAGTCTCGGTGGTTTCATTGCTTCAATTTTGTTCGTTCATTTTCATATTTAATATGACTATTTCCTACAGAATTCACATGTATATAATGCCACCAACTTTTCTTTTATATATATATATATATATATATATATATATATATATATATATATATATATATATATATATATATATATATATATATATATATTCTATAATGAACTACACCCTCTTTTTGCGTTTGTTTTATATACTAATTGCTTTCCATGCATATAGTGATTAGTTAAAACATAACATTTGTTAATGAGTATCTTGATTTGTACATATATTATAAAAAGGTGAAGGACATTTAATTAGTTGATTAAGTTTCAATTTCTTATATTCTATGTGTATATATCATCCATATGGTATTAAAAGAAATAAATATATAATCTTGATATAAGAAGAAACGATCATGGCATCCATAAATGGAAAATGAAAAAAGAAGACAAATATTTTAAACGAATAGAACCTTATAAAACCACCCACCATTAATCCATACCACTCAACATGCAGAATCAAAGGATCGATCTGGAAAGTTTTATCTTGTTGGGTGAGAATTATATATTGTCTTCCATTCAAAAAGAATATATCTCAAAGAACAATATATTCTTCGATCAATATTCCTCAAGTTTATTTAAATAAGCCAAAAGATTTGATGTTTGGATATATTACAAGTAAAGTGTTTCTAGGGAAGATGCAACGAAGTTTCATAAAGTTCATAAAAATGAACCCTTTTGGTATCATCATCAATGGTGTTGTTGGTGGTATGAGGTGGACTTTCCATAAGTGTTCATATCACATTGATCGGTGATTCGCTAAAAGTATGAGCTTTCTTATACCATTCATAGCAGTAGCTAGCGTTGCACTGTCTTCAGATCAGTTTTTGCAATTACATCCACATCGTTACATTACCGACACTCTTTCAAAAATGGTATCCACAGACACATCAACAATAACTTTATACTAATTTTTTAACAAAAATTTTGATTATTTATAATTAATAATTATTCAATAAGATATTAATTATATAAAAAGATAATTCTTTTTTAATGAATAATGGAACCATGGCTCATTTGCAAGTCTTTCATTTATGTATTGAAAGACTAGTGATTAAGTGGCCTTTCAAAACTCATTTGCGTGGAATTAGAAAGACCAATCTGGAAGGTCTTAAAGGCTTTTTTTTTTATATCATAAATATTGTACAAAAAGATTAAAACACTGCTAAGTGCTAATCAACACGCTTAAGTAATTAAAGTCCATATTTCACCACTCAAATCCAAAACATGCATTGAATCTACCATTGCCCTTTTTTTAGATTTGAACTTTCAATGATCAAGCCAACCTATAACTTTTGCATACGTTTCCCATTTTGGCCTTCTCTGAGAAGCTATTTAGTTACCACTCCTGTTATGTTATCGGAGTGTATGTTGAGGGCACTTTGGTAATTTCAGTGGGGTTGGCTGCTTATTGTTGGTCGTGATGTGTGATTATTGACTAAGGTAAACAATATCATCCTTAAATAAGTTTATATATTGGAAAGTAATTCCCATGGGCTTCATACTGCATCATAATTTCTTTGCTTAGATTGTGACTTGAACATGACAGCTCTTTGTCCTTTTGTCATGTTTGTTCTTTTATCAAAGAAAAGAAAAGCAAATGCATAAGAGAGAAAGAAAAATAAAAAAGAAGAATTAGGTTATGATTGCAAAAGTTCACCAATTAATTAATCTTTTTGAATTGTTTTGCGTTGTTTGTTTCTTGACTTGAGTAAAATGAAGAAAAGTTGAATGGAATCTAAAGAAATCAATTACTTGTATTTCTTGAATGGAGATCAAGTTGCAGCCCCATTTGCTAAATGTCCTTTTGTCACTTTCTTCACATGAAAGTGTGTAGCCAGTACCAAATTTCCTTTTTCATCTGTTTATAAATTTCTTTTAATATACTTTAATTAAAACTCTTTTAACAAACAGTTCGTGTTGTAATAGAAAATAGACTTCTAATTATTGTATCAAACAATCTGAATTTGACTAAGTTAGACCTAATAAAAAACATATCAAACAACCTCTTATATATAGTTATACCAGTTGAATGTATGCATGTTACATAGGAATATAATTATGTTGTTAAAAATATTGACAAATCTATGTTCTTAAAAATAGCTAAGTTAGCTTTTTATTATATGATAAAAGAGACGTTTATCAAAGGGTTTGAAATTGAAGACATATACTATAATACTTATAATTTTGGTTGCTTTTATCCGTAGGTTACAAGCAAATAGAAGTTTTGTATAACTTTTTATTTAATATTATTTTTAAGTATTATTAAAGTTAATTAATTTAAATGCTACCCATTTAATTAGTTTACAATTTCTTCAATTATATTTATTTTTTAAATACCAACTACCGTTTTTAAGATAACATAATTTACTATAATTTTAGCAACAACATTTTTTACATTAAAACAAAAGTATATTTCAATTTCATACGCTTGAATTAAACAATATAATTTGGGTTTCGAACAGCCTGCGACCCACTTCATCTTTCACGAATAAA
Organism: Lactuca serriola; assembly: GCF_051521515.1. NCBI lineage: Eukaryota > Viridiplantae > Streptophyta > Magnoliopsida > Asterales > Asteraceae > Lactuca > Lactuca serriola. The sequence continues at coordinate 263,255,074 of NC_136412.1, read as the reverse complement.
CTTTTAATTAAATCATCCCAACTACGTTTATTTGACGTTTTACCAGTCAAAACATCATCTTTTGAACCAATACATGTGCCATACTGAGATAGTAAAACCACATGATGAGACAAATACAAATTTTAAATACAAAAAATCAATTTCATTTCCAATTGAGACAAGCCAAAACTCTAAAACCAAATTCAAAATTTTTATCAGGATATCTTCCAAATGTAGATCTATGTATTTTAATTCAAGTATTCATTATTTCTATAAAAATTCATAAGTTGGAAAATGTAGTTTTTATCTTAAATCATTGGTTTTGTTATGTCTAATTTCCACTTTACACTTCACAAATTGGAATTTTCGGAAGACTTGTAATTGTTCTATCAAGAAACATGAAATTTAAATGTGTCCGCATGAACAATGATACAAAAAAATAAATGTGAATCATATAATTGCATGACCTTCTCCATGATTTGTAGCCAAAGTTTGTTGAATTTCGATATTTTATTTTGTAGTAGTCTTCATGATTTGATCTTACCCATCAATTATCAAATAATTTTTTTTCAATAAAATCCAAAATAATTTTATGTAAAGTATAGATAAATATAAACATACCAAATTTCATAATATGATGATTTAAATTCAATCCATAGCGAAAAAGACTTACTTCTAATTCTCTTATAGCTTCCCTTTCTATCCAAAGTATCATTGCAAGAAAGAATTATATATATGCTCAAATTTTTTTCAATAAGAATTTTATATTAGAAGAAACAACTTAGTGATCACCATACGAGTGAGAAGACAAACGAGCAACAAACTGTGTCGTTAAATCTTTTTTGTATCGTAAAACCAATTCTTTTGAAGATTACATTCATAGATCTAGAGGATATAACATTACTATGCATGATCTGTTGTACTCTATTAAGAAGCTCCTCTGCATTTGGCGCGAAGAAACCAAACGTATCAAATGCAAATGATATAAACACATGCTGATTTTCCATGCACAATTTCTCAGGTTTTGTGAGTTTACATCTAGCAGCTTTTAAAGCAACTTGTTTCGCCTCAAAACCCCCAACCCTCAAGTCCACGAGAGGGGATACCCCTATAAGGTTTTCCCTCCAACCCATCCAAAGACCAAAACCTCAGTCAGTTTAAGGATTAGCTTTCCTTCTGTCGAGCCAGTCAACAAAATTCATAGGTGTCTCTTTCTCGGTGGAAACCCCGGGACGCTTAAATATGTCAAACAAAACATCCATAACCATATCGTGATTGCATTTGAACTCATGGAGTTCTTTACAATGAACCGTATGCTCTCCAAAAGAGTCAAAACATGCCTTGCTGCACACCTGACATATATCGTCAGTTGGAAATATTGGGACCATGGGTCGATATTTAAGGATAATACGATACTCCAGAGACATATGTTGGCCAAGCCCATCTATAGGGATGGCTAGAAGAAAATCTTGAGCATGTGGTGCTCGTAATCATTGGAAAATTGCTTTATGTCGAACCGTTATGTCAAAATGCACTTCCATATCTTTGATAATTTTACTAAAAAGGGCAATCGCTAGTGTATTATGGGATTTAGGAGAGGGGGAGGGGTTTCATTAGTATTAAAATTGCTAAAGTCAATGTCCAGAAGATTGTTACGAAGAGAAGTCAATGCACAAGCATAATTAGAATCCAAACCACATGTCGCTATCCTATAAGATGTGGTCTTGTAATACCCAAGATTGGACCCTTGATGCAAAAAAGACATATGAGTTAGTCTGTACTGTTGAGTACAAACCCGAACCACCAAACCTAATATGTAGGGGTTCACCATTAAAGAGAGAAGACCAAGGTAACCCCTTAATATGTAAAAGTTTTGTGAGAGAAGACCATTAAAGATACAAGTTGAAGAATTAGAAGTTTTAAATAAATATAATTTAAGATATATGATTTATTTTAAACTATATTGAATTAGATGACCTCTATTACAAGATTTATAAGGATAAGATATATGAAAATTTGAAAAAAAATCATGAAAAGCTAGGTAAAAAGATTTTCCTAATTTTTATTTATTTTATTTTATTTTATTTTTACCTTTATTTTTTTCTATTGTTTTGTAAATTAGAAGAATCTTGATCAATGAACGATCATAAATGTAGATGGCATCAATAAACATGAGTGGTTGTACAAGCTTTTCAATCACAAGAAATGTTGGGTCTTTTTTATGAAAAGAAAACTATTCTAAAGGTCTTTTAATACATAATATTATTTTAACAACCACTTATATTACTTTGTTGTAATCGATAAAAATTTCTTGCAAAAACAATGAGGAAAATATAGCGTGAGACAAACCTTTAAACAAATGATAATGTTACTCTTTTATGAACAAAAAGCCATTTATAATGCCTCTTTTCAATAGACAGTATAGGGTTACTTATTGGTTGGAAAATCTAAAAAGCACGTTTACAAAAAAATAAAAAAATAGTACGAAAATATATGTTATATTTTTGAACCGCAAATATATTAATAACAGAAACTAGCAAGAAGTTAGTAAAAATTACAAAATAAAAGCAAAAAACGGAGAAATAGACCAATCGGACTAACAACTGTTTCTAAACATCGATTTATTCTGAAACCAATTAAAAGATGACAATTGAATTTCATCTGTCTCCTTAAGAAAGGAATTTCTCCTATTGCTGAAGACGAAGACATTACGAGCTTTTCAAATAACCCACACCACCAATTATAAAAGCGTCAACTCCAACTTTTTTCTCTTTCTACTTCCCACTAGAATCTTCAATATAGAAATCAAGTCCTCTAACACAAGCCGGAGCAGTAACAAACAGACCACTTCAGGCTCCAAACCAAATCCAAATATGCGCAAAAAAAGCAATTAAAAAATTACATGCTCTATGGAATCCATCTCACAACGACACCATTTGCAAGACAACTCATTAATCACGACCCCTTTAAGCAATAAATTATAGGGATAATGACTTGATAGGGTAAGATATTTTTTGAAATGTACACATTTAGTCTTTATTTTATTTTTTTTGTAAAATAAACCTTTATACTTTATTAATATGTACACATTAGGTCCTTTTCATCGGATTCTATAGGTTTTGCTGACGTGGAAGAGTTTATTTTACAAAAAAAGGACTAAATGTGTACATTTCAAAAAGTATCTTACCCTATCAAGTCATTTTCCCTTTTTTTTATTTTGTTGAAATGAAATATCCAGGTGGCATCCACATATCCATAACGAGATTTTTCCAACTTTTATTCATCATGAAAAAGAGGGAGAATCCCGATCTCCGACGACTCCTTTGTGTGTTCCTACACATCACTGGTAGCAAGGAGGAATGATGGCAAAAACAACACGGTCGAAGGGGGAGGCAGGAGGAAGTAGAGATGGTAGTTGGCGGCGAGGAGCTGCTCTGGTAGCCCCCTCGTCGATTCTTTCTTCTTTTTCTGACAACATATCTCAAAGATGGAGGCAAAGAGAGACAGATCGAAGAAACACAACATGTAAAGGGTGTTTGGTTGTTGTTGTTCGACCGGAAGGAAGAGAGACGAGAAAGAGAAGGGTCGCCGCCCTTTTCTTGTTGCTGGAGGATCACCTACCTCCGGTGGCTAAGCTATTTAATTGCTATTTAGTGCCATTTGTGCTTCCACATCAGCAAAACCTTTAGAATCCGGTGAAAAGGACCTAATGTGTACATATTAATAAAGTATAAGAGTTTATTTTACAAAAAAAAAAAATAATAAGGACTAATTGTGTACAATTCAAAAAGTACCTTATCCTATCAAGTAATTTTCCCTAAAAGAAAATTCCTATATGACCAGTATACCGGGTATAGCCGGTCACAAATACTGCATTGTTACAAAAAATAAAGTATAAAAGTTTATTTTACAAAAAAAAAAAAGAATAAAGACTAAATGTGTACATTTCAAAATGTATCTTACTCTATCAAGTCATTTTCCCTAAATTATAAACAAACGGATCTTCTTACAAAGTAACCTCCAAACGAAACAATTAACTTTGATAGGGACCCAACTCACCCATTGAAAGTCAGCCATGTTGCAAATGGAAGTCCAGTTTTTTTTTTTTTTTTTGGCTTAACGACGGAACTATTATTCTAATATTCCATTTTAGCAGATATTAGTGGAAAAAAAATCTTGCCAAACAAAAGAATTTGGACTCGTATAAATGGAAAATAAAGAAATATAGATGGTTAGGAGTTAGGACAATCCTTAGAACAAATTTTACTCGTTTGTTTTCGATAAGTCACGAAAATAGTCTTTTTACAAAGGCTACAAGGAAAAAACCTATAAAGTCTTTTTGTAAAGGCTACAACGAAGAAAAACTATGATCATATAGTTGTCTGTTGATTTTCACAAAACAATTAAATCTTGATGTAATGGTTAAAATAAAGACATGTGATGGACCAAACATCTAAATAGCCACCAATGTTATTCTTTTATAATAGGAAAAAGTCGTTGAAATGCATCTTTGCAAAAACTGTAAGAAAAACATTTTATATAAAGATTTTTATATTTATTGGTTATTGCAGTAAAACTAAAGAATCTTTATGGATCAAACGTCAAACATGAGTACCGTACCAAAAAAAGGGTGGTGGGACAAACATTTATACAATTGGAGTCGTTGCCCTTTTATGATAAAGAAAGTCTTTACAAAATAATCGTAAATAAAATGATTGCATACAAAGATTCTTATGTTGATTCTTGTAAAATCCAAGAATCTTAATATTTTGAAGGTCGCACATGTGTATGTTCCCCAAAAAAAGATGGGCGGTGGATTGGTGGGTATACAACTGACCCTAGTTACTTACTGTTTTATGATAAAAAGTCACTAAAAATGTAATTTTGTAAAAAAAAGATATAGGAAATTGCGGTATTATGGTATTCTTGTAAAACGGGAGACTCTTGATGCAATGAAGATCAAATATATGTATGGTTCACCGAAAAAATGGATGTCGAGACATATATTTGTATAACTAAAAATGTTAAAGTGACCAAAAATGGTGTTGCATACAAAGATTTTTGGTTTGATTCTTACAAAACAGAAGAATCTTGATGCACCAAAAGACTAAGATTGTACATGTGTATGATCAAGAAAGATGGGTGGTAGGACACAACTTTTCGATGTAATTCGTAAGACAAATAAAATTATATATAGAAATCATTATGCTTCTTGTAAAGTCAAGTGATTCAACGACGCCATGTGTATGTGTTGCATCAAGAAAGATGAAGCCCCATTGTTGGTCATATCGTTGATGTTTATTGGATCCTAACCGATGCTTACTAGCAACTAAACTTTTTGTAGTTTGGATATGCAACTTAAAACCAACTAGCAAGAATCCAACTGTGTAAGAAAAATGCATTACGTATTATTCTAAACATCTAATTGATACAAAAAATCTATAAAGGTTAATGGAAGACACATGTTCAATAACACATGGAGTTTTTTTATATCTCGAAATGCTATCGATTCCTATTAGTGTATGTGTAGCGAACTAGCTTGAACAAGCTGCTATCACATCATTGGTGTTTCTATACCCACAAAAAATGTAATTTATTGTATTAAGCTACACATCCTTCCAATAGAGCTAGACCCAATAGGTTGAGTTGGTAGTCCGTGCCATCCCATAAATTTTGGGTGATATATATATATATATATATATATATATATATATATATATATATATATATATATATATATATATATAGAGAGAGAGAGAGAGAGAGAGAGAGAGAGTGTTAGGCGTGTCAAACCCAACAAATAAAGGGCTATGATATACTCCAAAAGAATCCCACTATATTGCACTAAAAGGTAGTACAAGGCAAGCAGGGTTGATCTACAGAGACACGGGATAATTAGTCTATACCTCTTTACACAAAGTACTATGGTCACCAACAGTAAAAATGGGGGTTTTAGAGTGCAATGACTAAACAAACGAATTAAAAACACACGCAATCAGCTAAATGAGTGAATTAGATTCAGATTTTGTAAGGACTTCAACTTCATGTATGACAACTTAGCAATGTGACTCAAAGATGACACAATATTTGTTCAATTCTATCTAAGTTGGTACTTGAAAATGCTAATAAGCTCTAACACTTCCCATTCACTACATTAATTAACCAAAACAAGCTTTTTGATTAACCCTAACCTTATTAACCTAATCTAAACAAGCTCTTAGAATTAGATTATAAGATTGCATTAAGCTTTATGTGAATGTTCCCAACAACACCCAATACTCCTCATAAGCTCGGGAGTGTAAAAATGTATGAATAAGATTTACACTAAATTCATTCAATAGAGATCAATTTAATGCTTGTTACTTGTTCAATTTCACAAAACAATTACGGATTTTGTAAAAGAGATAACTTGAATGACCTAACCCTAATTCAAATGGCCAATAAGAATCACAATTAGAATCAAACATTCGATTGAAGCAAAATCAAATTCATTAGATAGGAATTAAGAACAAACATCATGTCATATGATTGAGGTCACTACCAAGAAGTCAAAACATGAAATTGGAGAAACTAGAGTTCTAGCCACACATGGCTAGAACAAGATCACAAGTTTAAAAGATGGAAATGTATGCAATTACAACTTACAAATACTCGAAATAATGTTTCCAAATGATTGCTAATCAAACCCTTGCAAAAACCTTCGAAATCCCCTCTCCAAATGTGCTCTGATATGTTGTGTGTGTCTAAAAATGGCCCTTAACCCGTAATATGAAAGATAGGAAAAACTGCCAAAAGTTGGTTTCTGAGTCGAACACGACTCGTGTTGGACATAGAGTAAATCTGACACGGCCCGTGTTCCCATCTGACTTCGAATCCAAACTTGATTTTTCCAACTTTTTCGTTCTTCGCGCGATCATCCCGAAATCTTCACCAATGCTTCCCGACATTTCCTAAAGTGCGCTCTAACCTCCGGTTTACCTGAAAAAGACATGAAAATGTGCAAATAAGGTTGTTCTATAGACTAACATGAAATATGATGAAATGCAAGACAAATGAAAGACAATTATGCTAAATAGATGCATGAGATGGGACTAAAAGGTGTGGAAAAAAAGGTGCACAAATTGCACCTAACAAATCTCCCCAAGCTTAGACCTTTCTTGTCCCCAAGAAAGAACAAGAATCAAACAAAATAGGACGATTTCTAGATGGCAAAAAGAAACATAGAGCAAAAAGGGACAGAAGGATCCTAAAGGCTAGGAATAAATGCATGCAATGCAAACAATGAAAAAGGAAAAGAAAAAATATGCACAACAGCACTAAAGAAACAAAATGTATCAAAAAGAAATTTAAGGCACAAGTAAATAATCTATACAAGTACGATCAGAATTTACATCAATATTACTTCAATCATTAATACCTAGGCAACCATCCTGCTTCCTTCCACATATCAAAGACTCCCAGAGTGAGGAAGACCCGAAACGGTGTAACCCAATAATCCAACCCTAGTTTTATTAAAAATTTATACCTTACTAAGCTTTATGGGCGAAAATAACATAGTCCGGATCTCATGTCCTTAAGACTAGATGACCAAGAATCAGAATCGACTCATCCTTAAGAACCCGTGATGGCGAATCAGCTTTCGCTGAAACAGTGAGCCCACCCGAAGGGGCCCTAGCTCCTATGCTTTCACTTTTTCGAGAGCCACAAGTATCATATCACACAGTTCTTCATTCGCCAGATTTGACTTGAATTGGCTTTTGATTTGATTGAACTTTGATTTGTACTTCGTTTTGAATTTGGATTCTTCAATCTTCATTTTTGGAATTTCTTGAGATTTCTTCATTTTGGCATTTGAAATTCTGATTTGGGTACTAGATATGACAGTTGTACCCTTCCTTCTTTCTTGACTGTGTCGATCTGATACTTAAGCTCTCTGTCACCACGAGGGTGACGCGTGTCAACAAATAGGTTTGTGTTCTGTGGGTCCAGAGTTGCCGATAAAGATTCTTTTTAAACATTCAGAAGCAAATCATCCTAAAGCTGTTATTACCGCCCAAAAAACGTTTCAATATAATTTCTTTTTATTATCTAAGGCTAGGGTCTCGAATTACGGTGTTTGGGTCCCCTAATTATGACAGCTGATTCTACACTTCCGGTAACAATCCGGTTGCTTCGGTATTTTTTTTTCATTTTGATTTTTCGTTTTTCCACTTCATGGAGCACTTGTATGTAAAGAGTGTCATCATCTCGTATGAAGGTTTTTTTTTATGCATGCAATTGATGAAATGCAAAAAACTTAAAATAAAAGTAAAAATAAAAATGCTTTTGGTTTTTATATATGCAGAATGAAAGAAAAGAGAAATAATTTTTTTTTGAAAATGCATGAATGAACCTAGTGTACAACTCTACCCCTCCCCAAGCTTAAAGATAAGCATCGTCCTCGATGCTTGGAGAGGGTGGAACAACCTATCTAATCACCGGAAGGTGGTGGGGGATGGTAGTCGGGTTGGGTAAGAGTGTAAAACAGTCACAAGTGCACACATATTGAATTTTAAAGCAAAATATGAATGATTAAAGATATTGAAAGAATTTACCGAATCGTTGTTGGAGCCTTGCAGTTGATGGGAACCTCCTCAAGCTTGCCTACATGAAGTATCAAGCCCAGAAGCACAAAACAAATTGTGAAAATTTCAGACGTAGGGGATCTTGGAAGAGAGAAATTGTTTTGGGGGTGAGTTATGGGTGTATGGAGTGATAAAGCCAATTTTTATACTTAAAACACATTTGTTCTGCAGCACGAACACGGCCAGTGTTCTTTTAGTGTAAAATCGGTTTAAAATTTTGAAAATGGATGAACATGGCCCGTGTTGGGCATAAGGAAAAAATGACATGGGTGTGTACCCCTCTGACTGCGAAAATGTTTGCCTCACTTGAACATGACCTGTGTTCAATATAAGGCAAAAATGACACGGGCCGTGTACGGCTCTGTTTGCCACTTCCCACTTTTTTAACCCAAAATTCCCTCTCATTTAAACGAAATGGTTTTGCATCCCGAGGTCCGTTTGGTGATTTAAAAACATGCTTAAATGCATTTGGAACATTAAAAACCAAAAACTTCAAAGAAATGGAAATTGTTTTTAAAGAAATGACAGAAATACCCCCGGGTTGCCTCCCGATAAGTTGCACTTGTTTTAAGTCGTTGGCTCGACTTTGCCACCGCATATGCTTCGTTCTAAGTATGTGGGCCTCTCCAACACATCAATCTTCTTGCCACCTCCTTCAACTGAACCTTCAACCTTCCTTTGGATTTCTTTTTGCGAACAAACCAAAAAGGACTTAAACCCTTATTATTGGAGATTGTCCACGTAGTCCTTTTTTGGTATTTATTTAGCAGGGTTATCAACTCACTCTCTTCCTTCTTCGATAGTTTATTTGAGTTGATGACCGGTTGAGTGCTCTCCTTCTCGACATGTATTAGCTTTATAGGGTCCGGTGGAGTTTTTGCTCTCGAATCTTGTGCTTGTTCCACCGGTGGAAGGAATTTGGCTTTGGTGGTAGGTGGCTCTACTTCTCTTCCATCAATCCACATGTGCTTATCATCCTTGAATTTCAAAATCTCCAACACCTCCTCGTTTATACCGCGCTCCTTTGAAAGTTCTTTGGCTTTGTACCTGTCTAATTTTTGTGACAAGACTAACTCCATAAAATCATTGTTAGTCGAGTTTAAGCTCTTTTCAGCCAATGGTTGGATCATATTCACAAAATTAACAGATTGAACATCAGAAGGAACCTTTTTTTCTTCATGAACATTGAAGTTGATAACTTCACCATCAAATTCCATACTTAAAGTTCCGTTGTAGACATCAATTTTTGTTTTAGAAGTTTTAAGAAAAGGTCTACCCAAAAGTATGGAACTTGAACTTGGAGAGTCATCATCTCCCATATCTAAGACATGAAAATCAGCCGGGAAAATGAGTTCATCAACTTGCAGTAACACGTCCTCCAATACACCTTTTGGATGTACCAAAGACCGGTCGGAAAGTTGGATGATCACACCGGTTTTGCTCAATGTTCCTACACCAATTGATTTAAAAATAGAATATGGTAGTACATTTATGGATGCACCTAGATCGAGCATGGCTCGGGGTACATGAAGATTCCCCAATTTGCAAGGTACGGTAAAGACACCAGGATCGTTGCACTTCGGGGGCATCCTCTTTTGCAAAACCGCGGATACATGTTCCCCAACTGTTACAACTTGATTTCCTTTTAATTTCTTTTTAGATACACAAAGATCCTTAAGGAACCTTGCATATCTAGGTACCTGCTTGATGGCCTCGAGGAGTGGAATGTTGATTTGAACTCTCTTGAACATTTGCATGATCTTACTCTCCTCCCGTTCTTTCTTTGTGCTCTTTGATCTTTCGGGAAATGGAGCAGGTGTGGCTTTAGACTCGGTGATGAAGGGATTCTTTTTGATTGTTTTCTCTTCCTCCTTCATTTCTTTGGTTGCCTCTTCGACCACTATTTCTTCTTCCTTTTGATCAACCGACACTTTTGGATCATCATAGCTCTTTCCTCCTCTCAATGTGATGGCACACACATTGTGCCTTGGGTTTGTTTCAGTTTGTGCATGTAACTTTCCTTGAGATTCTAATTTGCTTACGAAAGTAGCAAGCTGTGAAACTTGTTTCTCTAAGTTCTTTATGCTTGCTTTTGTCTCTTGTTGGAAAGCTTGTGTACTAGTTGCCAAACTCTTCACTATGTCCTCTAAGGACATACTTGATGAACCTGATTGTTGAGGAGGGTGTTGTGGTTGCCTTGGCTTAAAGTTTTGTGGTGGAAAGGTGGTCTTTGTTGGTATTGATGTGATTGACTTGGTTGATAATTTCCTTGTTGATTTCCTCCCCAACCTTGATTGTTACTCCATCTTTGATCACCCAGTGGCTGCTCATATCCCCTTTGATTAGACCCAAGAAAACCTCCCATGGCTTTTGCTTCTTCATAATCTTCCTCTTGAAGTTGAGGGCACATGTAGGTTGGATGCCCCACTTGAGTGCAAATATCGCATGGGCGGGGTGTGGGCTGCACACCTTTGCCTTTGGCCAACATCATTACTAATTTTGTGAGTTCAGACAATTGAGCTTCAATCTGAGGAGTTTGAACTTCCTTTACACCTCGGGGTGCATCCGTGTACCATTCTTTATCATGGCTTGAATGTTTGGAATCTTTAGCCATGTTCTTGGTTAGATTGCGGATTTCAGTAGGAGTCTTGTCAGGTAAAGATCCGCCGCTGGAGGCATTAAGAAGCCTTCTTTCCATTGGAGTCATTCCTTCAATGAAGTATTGGAGAAGCTGATATTCGGTAATTCCAGGCTTTGGGCATCGAGCATAAAGTTTCTTGAATCGCTCCCAATATGTGTGAAAAGCTTCTCTCTTATGCTGCTTGATTCCAATGCTTTGGGCATCGGGAAAGTACTTATCCAAAAACAACCTTGCAAGATCTACCCAAGAAGTCACCGTCCCCGGTGGGAGGTCATAGAGCCAGTCTTTGGCTGCGTCTTGCACTGCGAAGGGGAATGCCCTAAGCTTGATCTGATCCTCCGTGACATTGTGTGGCTTCATGACCACACACACAACATGGAACTCAGTGAGGAACTTGTGAGGATCTTCATTTTCCAGACCTCTAAATGTTGGAAGTAAGTGGATGAGCCCGGATTTTAGTTCCAAGTTTGTGGCAGCTGGATATGTGATGCAAAGAGGTTGTTGAGTAACCTCTTGCCTCGAACATTGACGGAGAGTTTGTTCGGGTGGGGGGTTTAGAGGTGGATTTCCTCCATGGTTATCTCCCATGGTGTGAGTAGTGGTTGAAGTTTCTATGGGTATAGTGTTTGGGGTATTATAGGTAGGTGAAGATGGTGGAGTGGTATTTTTGGGTGAGGATGGTTGTGATGAGAGTGAGAGACTTTCTGTTTCTAATGCGGAGACACTTGAGAGGGGTACGTCCTCCCAAATGTTTATGATCGGGGGAGTAGATGACGAAGAAGTCCCAGAACCCGGATGCTTCTTACGAAGCTTGGCTTGCTTCCTTAGCTTCTTTGCAGTCTTCTCTATCTCCGAGTCAATTGGCAATGGTGTACCTGTACGAAAAGATCTAGGCATAAACAATTAGTAATACCGTGTCCCCGGCAATGGCGCCAATTTGTTAGGCGTGTCAAACCCAACAAATAAAGGGGTACGATATACTCCAAAATAATCCCACTATATTGCACTAAAAGGTAGTACAAGGCAAGCAGGGTTGATCTACAGAGACACGGGATAATTAGTCTATACCTCTTTACACAAAGTACTATGGTCACCAACAGTAAAAATGGGGGTTTTAGAGTGCAATGACTAAACAAACGAATTAAAAACACACGCAATCAGCTAAATGAGTGAATTAGATTCAGATTTTGTAAGGACTTCAACTTCATGTATGACAACTTAGCAATGTGACTCAAAGATGACACAATATTTGTTCAATTCTATCTAAGTTGGTACTTGAAAATGCTAATAAGCTCTAACACTTCCCATTCACTACATTAATTAACCAAAACAAGCTTTTTGATTAACCCTAACCTTATTAACCTAATCTAAACAAGCTCTTAGAATTAGATTATAAGATTGAATTAAGCTTTATGTGAATGTTCCCAACAACACCCAATACTCCTCATAAGCTCGGGAGTGTAAAAATGTATGAATAAGATTTACACTAAATTCATTCAATAGAGATCAATTTAATGCTTGTTACTTGTTCAATTTCACAAAACAATTACGGATTTTGTAAAAGAGATAACTTGAATGACCTAACCCTAATTCAAATGGCCAATAAGAATCACAATTAGAATCAAACATTCGATTGAAGCAAAATCAAATTCATTAGATAGGAATTAAGAACAAACATCATGTCATATGATTGAGGTCACTACCAAGAAGTCAAAACATGAAATTGGAGAAACTAGAGTTCTAGCCACACATGGCTAGAACAAGATCACAAGTTTAAAAGATGGAAATGTATGCAATTACAACTTACAAATACTCGAAATAATGTTTCCAAATGATTGCTAATCAAACCCTTGCAAAAACCTTCGAAATCCCCTCTCCAAATGTGCTCTGATATGTTGTGTGTGTCTAAAAATGGCCCTTAACCCGTAATATGAAAGATAGGAAAAACTGCCAAAAGTTGGTTTCTGAGTCGAACACGACTCGTGTTGGACATAGAGTAAATCTGACACGGCCCGTGTTCCCATCTGACTTCGAATCCAAACTTGATTTTTCCAACTTTTTCGTTCTTCGCGCGATCATCCCGAAATCTTCACCAATGCTTCCCGACATTTCCTAAAGTGCGCTCTAACCTCCGGTTTACCTGAAAAAGACATGAAAATGTGCAAATAAGGTTGTTCTATAGACTAACATGAAATATGATGAAATGCAAGACAAATGAAGGACAATTATGCTAAATAGATGCATGAAATGGGACTAAAAGGTGCACAAATTGCACCTAACACACACACACACACAGAGGTAGGTTCAAATGTTTCTCAAATCTATTGTGTGCTAGAATGCACCATTAAGAATTATTTGTATATTAAATGATATTCATATTTATAATTCCTTTTATGGAATTATTTCTAATAAAATACACTCTCATTGTTCATATTTCATGTAACTTTATTGTATTTTAAGTGAGTGGGTCCTGAAACAAAAAACAAACTCATACATAAAAAACCTAGATGCGAAATCATTCTGAAAGAATGTTATTGTTGATATTAATGACAAATTTAATTAGTTTTCATATAAAGAGAATTACAATTATGGATATCATTTAATATACATACAATTATGGAAATCATGTAATATCTATCTTTATTTATTTAAATAATTATTTAATTTTATTAAATTCCTATTGGTGCAATTTAGCACATAATAAATATAAGAAACACATTAACCTATATATGTGTTGCGTTGGGTAGCCACTACAAGAAACGCGAGTATTAGCAGCGACAGGCATTGCCGCTAAAACGTAGGTATGTTGCCGCTAAAACGTTGCGGTTGTTACCTCGCTGCAAATGCTCCATATGTCTCCGCTAATGGTCACAGTCGCCGCAAAAGACATGTCGCCGCTAATACATACATGTCGCCGCTAATTGTATTTTTCTTTTTTTGTATTTAACATTGAAATTATAAAAAACAATATAACATGTATAAAAACTGCTATGAAACTTAATTTTGCAGAAAAATAGTTCGAAACATTAACCACACTTAATACTATATCCAATCCAAAATATTAATCTATGTTCATCCAAACATAGTACAATATTATCCAAAATACTAACCCAAACAAAACATTTCATAATTCCTAAAAACGTTAGTCGTCCTCATCACTCCCCTCGTTTCCTTCGTTTTCATTTTGTAACGACAACGATCAAAACCAGTCTTCCAGTACCGCTCTACAGGCCGGGTCTTTTAGTATTGTTTGCAGCATTTCTAACTACAAAGAAAACAAAATATATTATCAACATATCATAATAGCATTGTACTTTCCAAAAATTACCAAAATACAAAATACCAAATCATTATAGCATTCTATTTTCCAAATACACTTAAACACACATCATACACAATATTGCATATACATTATAACATTGTATTTTTTTTTCATTTTTTCCATTATAGCATTGTACGTTCCAATAATTACCAAACTACAAAATACCAACATATCAAACTATAACCAAACTACATCATACACAATATTACATATATATTATAACATTGTACTTTTTTTTTATTTTTCCATTATAACATTGTACTTTTCAAAAATTACCAAAATACAAAATACCAACGTATCAAACCATAACCAACATATCATTATAACATTTTGCTTTTCAAATACACTTAAACATACATCCTATACAATATTGCATATACATTATAACATTGTATTTTTTTTCATTTTTCCATTATAGCATCGTAGTATATACTAAACAAACAATTATCAACATATCATTATAGCATTATACTTTACAAATTAAGTTCATGATGATTATAACATCCAAATTTTTTATTTTTCCATTATAGCATTATACTTTTCAACTTAAACTAACAATTACTTGTGATTATGGTGGTGACTATGTCATAAGTTGTTCCTAATTGTACATAGACACAACCTTAGAAGTTTACACCCGATGCCTCTGATATGTCCGTGTCGAGAACCGAATTTTCTTTCAAACTTTTTTTTATATCATTTAGTGTTAGACCGCTTGCTTCAGAAGAAGCCTATGTTTGTTGATTGATCTCTTAGAGTAAAACATTATGTAGTTTCAAAAAATGATAAACATCATAATAATTAGATTATTAAATACCCTTTGACGATATAAACACATATATGAAAATACAAATAAACCACTTACATATTGTTTTTTGGCTGCAGGACTACTAAATACCCCTTGACGATTGGTATTAGTCTTACAAAATGCTCTGATTCGAGTGATGCCCTATTTAACATTAAAAATTAAATTAATTATACTTTAAATAAACAGTTAAATATATCATAACTTACTTCTTTGAAACATGTATAGCTATACGAGCACGATTGCCCTCTGTTTACAATTTGTTGTTGTATACAGACTCCTTTGTTTGACGCCGAACGCTTTATGAATTCGTGTGTTTGAAAATGTTTGACTGTTTGCGCCCAATTTTCACGTGACATACCCTTAGGGGGTTAGATAATGTCCTTGGCATATTTGCAAGCTCCTCGACATTCTGAAATAAGCATGCACTTTACTTTTCCGACCTTTGTAATTTTTTTTATATTCGCATCAATGCTCTGTAGCAACTGAGCATGCTCGGGATCCAAGTTAACCCTATCCAAATCAAACTTATTCTACAAATACAAAAAATTTAGTTAATTAAATACCAATCACAACTAAACTTAAAATATTATCCAAGTTTCCTTTAGATGCACAACTGTTGCATTCCTTAAAGCGGGTGAAACATTATCCTAACCGATATGTTGAAAGGGATGTTCATCCACATATACCTCCCAATCTCATGGGTAAAACAATTACCATGATTCCCGACAGGGGAATACATAAGTTCCCTTTCGAAATCCAAATCCATGGGCTTTCCCTTGTTTTCCCGTATCAACTTTGCTAGCTGGATTTTTTTTTATAGACCTCTTCTTTTTTTAAGGAAGCTCGGTTAAAAATATAATTGAAAATATTAGTCATGATAGCTTATAATAAATTAATAAAAATAGCTAATAAATATATCATAATAAGACTTACCATCTCTTTTGTGCTGTCCGCGATCAAAGCCTCGTGGAAGTGGTGGATCCCTAGCGCCATCACCTCCATGTCTTAGGCCCATAAAATATGATATCATGTAAAAGAGTATCGCCAAACTTAACCCAATATATAGCCTGTAAAATTACATGGTGTACAATATATAAACACAATATGAATAAAAGTTAGTTAGCCTGCAAAATTGTAAGATGTACAATATAGACAAACATTATGAATAAAAGTTAGACAAACAATATGAATATAAGTTAGACTTCAAATAAAGTTTCTATTACAAAAAAACATATGATTTTTTAATCAGAACCTCCCTAATATACTTTAATGTCTTCTTCATTAGTATCATAATCAGAATTGTCATAATCATAATCAGTCTCTTCCTCGGAAACATTATCGATTCTACCCGTCGACGGAGGTACTTGAGTCTCATCCTCGTCATCATAATCAACATTGTTTTGAGCTACATCAACATTATTTTGAAAGTGTTATGAGAAGTTGGTAAAAATTCAAGCACTATGTAACATCCGGACTTCCAGGTATATTGTTTATTTATTTATTTTGAGGACTATTGAGCAACTCGACGAGTTGGTGCTACAACTCATCGAGTAGAGTCGTGTTGTGCCATGCGGGATTAATGATCTCCTCGATGAGTCAGAGAGTTGACTCGCCGAGTAGACGCTGGGTAGTGAAACCCTAAATCCCCGGGTTTGGGGCCTATATAAGGGCACTTATGGCCTCATTTGTAGCTCATTAGCTGCTTAACCTTTCTGTGTCAAACCCTAATCGAGTGTAGTGAGCTAAGGGAGTATCCAAGCTAACCTTGAAGGATTTTAGTGCACCTTTGAGGAGGAAGAGGAGTTTGTTCAACAAGCAACAAGGAGCTGTTGGGGTTCAAGCCATCTCGTCCAGAGCTTCGAGAGGAAGGTAAAAAGCTTGAATCTTTCCCCATTATTTGTTTAGATCTTATGAGTTGAGAAATTAGGGTTTTCATCACATTTGTTTTGAGGCTTTCAACATACTAAGTTATCAGAGGTTTAGACCTTTGATCTGGACCTTGTGAGGTCCCTAGAGCCCATAGGTCCCAACTTTATTCATCCATATGAGGGGTATGGTGTTTAACACCTTGTGAGAACATGTATTGGTGGATAGAAGCAAAACCACCATGCATGAGCGTAAAAGATCGAAGCTTTACATGACAACCGAGCTTTAGGATGGTAGATATAGTGTTTGGAGTGATAGACCTGCCTTAAAATGTCTGAATGAGAAATCAAATTTAAGAGACTCGTCGAGTTCATGAACTGACTTGACGAGTCGGTTAGGGTTTGTCCTGATGGGATGGACCATGCGATAGCTTGGCGAGTTAGGGGTTAACTCGACGAGCTAGACCTTCATGACACTTATGAGGAACGAGTGGACTCGAAGAATCACATGAGTGCACTCGGTGAGTCGAGTCAAACCTGGACTGTTGACTCGAGTTTGACTTCTATTGACTTTAGGGTTTGGTCAACATAAGTAATGGAGACCATGGAGGGGTAAAATAGTCTTTAACCCATTCCAAGAGTTAGAGAGAATGAGAGAACGACCTTTGGTGTATTTGAGTATGAGTAGAGTATTGATTAGAGGCAATTATCCAATGTGTTAGGAGGAGGCTAGTTCGAGATTTCCAAGTATGAGACTTTCACTTGCTAGCTTATGAGGTGAGTCTTCTCACTATACTTACCATGAGTGGTATCTTTGTGTGACTGAGTTGTTTACGTGCTTACGTGTGTATCTTAATATTTTGCATTATGTCTTTGTGATTTATGCTGAGTATTATTTTTATGAGCTTACTGAGTTAGGGTCGAAGGGTCCCACTAAGACACATTGTCCGGAGGATCTTATTGAGTTATAGACTAGAGTGGCTATTGAGCTGTGTGTGGTATTTTGGGGAACTCACTAAGCTTTGTGCTTACCGTGTTATGTGTTATGTGTTTTAGGTACTTCTCAGGATCACGGGAAGGCTTCGACTTGATTGTACACACATCAGAGATTGAGTTATGATTAAGAGGATCCTGGAGTTTTATATACAGTTTTTGGATATGAGTTTTGATGATTTGAAATTGTGACATTTTGTGATTTTATTATTGGAATAAACATGTTTTAAATTTGAAAATTTACGTTGTTACAATTTGGTATTAGAGCTTTGGTTTGAGGGATTCGGATGCACCTCCGGGTGTGTTTGGACTCAAACTGAGTATTTAAGAAAAAAATTCAAAAGAAATGATTTTTTCTAAAACGAGAAATAGTTTTAAAAGAAAATGAGTTGGAGCGGTGTGTACAATCAGCCAAAGCCCGAACGGTGATTTCCTAAAATACCCTTACCTTCGTGTTATGAGATATTTATGAGATGTTTTATTAGAATTACATGCTAGAGGGTAGGCTAGATATTTCATATTCTATGGCTAGAGTTGCCTGATTTGTGATGCCTTAGCCTAAGAGATGCTTTGATCAGTATTATATGTTGTTTGCTTGAGTATGTGCCGAGTCCTGAGTCGGGAGATAATCTAGGAAGAGATACTTAGATGAGCTCGAGAGGAGTCTTCTGAGAGACTAGTATGTGATTTGTGAGATATAGAGTATTTGTGAATTAGAATCCTAGGAGGAAGACTTGGGAAGACTACGGGTGGGGTGTGGAAGGTAGTATTGGGCCCATACTACTGAAAGCACTCGGTCTATATGCAATCCAAGTTAGAATCCTTAGGATGCTAGGGAAAAAGTAGGGATGAGTAGTCGAGTGTGAGTATACTCGAGCGAGTGTCTGATGATTTTTGTGTTGTGTTTCAGAGAGATCATGGTAGGTACACGCCACGCCCCAGAGAGATGTGGAGTTAGCGATGATGAGATTCGCAGGATGATTCAAGGCGAGGTGGCCGCAGCCATACGAGAGGCTATTCCAGAGATGTTTGGGTCTATCAAGACCACTTTGATCGAGACGTTTGACGAGCGATATTTTGTAGTTTCTGAGGCGGCTGCTACTGCAGCTGTCGCTGCTGCCAAGCCATAGGGAGGTGACTCGTTGCTGTACTGGGAGTTCAGCAACACAAAGCCACCAGAGTTTGATGGGACTCAGGATCTGATCATTGCGATGATGTGGATCTCTGATATCTAGGGGTGTCTCTACACTTGTTCATGTCCAGAGCATTTGAGGATACGGTTCTCGTTGAACCAGCTTCGCTGCAGTGTCTTGGGAGAGGTTTACTTTGATGTTCCGAGATGAGTATGTTCCCCTAGTAGAGAGGGAATGGTTGGCCCAAGATTTTCTGTCTCTCAAGTAGAAGACAGAGTCGGTGACTGAGATTACACGGATGTTTCATCAGAGGGCATTGTTCTGCCCTGAGCATGTGTTGACTGAGTAGGCGCGCATGAGTCAGTATTTGAGCATTCTGAGGAGGGATATTTGAGAGTTCGTGGCGAACTCGTCTTATCAAACATTTTATGAGCTTCAGGAAAATTCCAGGAGGAGGGAGATCGAGTTGGAGACTCAGGCCAGGGAGGATGCAGAGTCTTAGGGGAGAGACTGGAGGCCAACACAATCGCAACCGGCAGCGAAGTGGGCTAAGCCCGCTGATTTGAGATCGGGAGGCCATAGGGGCCGCACTTGTGGCAAGTGT
The DNA here is from genome assembly GCF_051521515.1 of Lactuca serriola. Lineage (NCBI taxonomy): Eukaryota > Viridiplantae > Streptophyta > Magnoliopsida > Asterales > Asteraceae > Lactuca > Lactuca serriola. The sequence goes on along the minus strand of NC_136412.1, from coordinate 263,235,108 downwards.
GACAAGAGTCACGAGGGATCTTGTCGTGCGGGGATTTTCTACAAATGTGGAAAAGAGGGGCATATATTGAAGGATTTCCCCAAGGGATTCACAGTCTATTTTCATTGCAATCAGACCGGCCGTCAGAAGGCCGAGTGTCCTCAACTCGTTCAGGGATCAGCCTAGGGTTCCACTCCTACTGCATTGCGTGCTACTGATGTTCGGCCGATGAAGGCCGAGTTTTTGAGGCCTCGTGGGAGAGCTTTTCAACTGATATCAGAGGAGGTCCACGCAACATCTAATGTCGTGGCTGGTACATATTTCCTTATTTATTTATTTGAGATTTATTGTGCTTATTATGTGCTATATTTAGGTATATTTCTTGTGAGTTATGTACCTACTTTGGTTTTATTTGACTCGGGTGCAAGTCGATCCTTTGTGTCCTTAGCTTTTAGTCGTCACATCTGTGTCCGACACGAGACGTTGAATCGACCTCTGATGGTTTCTATAGCAGACGAGCATGCGGTTTTCGCTACTTATGTGTTCCGAGGATGTGTGTTGGAGATCTTTGGTGTCGAGTTTCCGATTGATTTGGTACCGATTGCAATGGGGGATGTCTGTGTCATCGTGTGCATGGATTGGTTGAGCCGTTTTGGAGCAATGATCGACTGCGAACGTCAGTTGGTGACTATATGAGACCCCAGTGGGGAAGTGATTACAGTGTATGGCGAGGGTAACAGGTCTGTGTTAGCTTTCTGCATTGCTACCAGGGCGAGGCAAAGTTTGCAGCAGGGTTGTATGGGTTTTATAACGTATGTGATGGATATGTGGGTGTAACGACCATAAAATTTCAACCAATTTAAGCTTTTCAAAAACAACCCATATTCATTAAATTATTACAAAAAGGTTTACAGTTCATTTATTATTAGAGTATCCAAGAAACATCAACATAAAACTGAGGAGCAGTACGATCACGCCTTCGCCCTGCCACGGTCTCCTGAAGTACCTGAAACAATACACTGAAACTGTAAGCCCGAAAGCTTAGTGAGTTATCCCAAAAATACCAACCACAATACCACACACATATCATAAACAAAACAACCATGCATATCGAGTCTACAGTGTGACTGGTCCGCATGCACCAGGCCTTCAGTTCACCCGGTCCACACTCTCTCCGAGTCTACAGTGTGACTAGTCCGCCTGCACCAGGCCTTCAGTCCACCCGGTTCACTCTCTCTCTGAGTCTACAGTGTGACTGGTCTGCCAGCACCGGGCCTTCAGTCCACCTGGTCCACTCTCCCTCGGAGTCTACAGTGCGACTGGTCCGCCCGCACCGGGCCTTCAGTCTATCTGGCCCACTCTTCGAGCCTCGACATGTTTGGTCCGCCCTCTTGGGGCCTTCAGCCTATCCGGACCGCTCGTCGGGCCTTCGGTCTAACTGGTCCGCCCTGGGTATGTTGGCCTACAACACAAAGCAGGACCCGCCTCAACCCAACCCCAGTCCAAACAACCATGTGCACATAAACATATAATCATATAACAATTCACATCTAATCAAACCGATCTAGCAGATCACATAACATAGCAACATCCTAACCAGGATACCAACGTTAACCAGGTCTCTAACATATACCATCCTAACTACCAGGATGCAGACATAACAAAGCAATAACATAACAAACAACTACCCGGATTGCCATCCGATAAAGGGACGGCCTTGGTGCCTTAGACCATGTCGATATAGTGAGGATAACTCACCTGCTATAGCTGACTGAAGGGATAAGATCACGCTGCTCTGACCACCGACACGAACTCCACCCCTGAACACTACTGATTAACCAAATCCAATAAATACCAATAAATACCAAAATACCCTTGGAAGTCAAACTGTTCAACCCTTGGTCCAAGTCAAAGTCCTCAGTCAAAGTCAACCTTCCTGGTTGACCCTACTCGTCGAGTCAACCCGTCGACTCGTCGAGTTCCCATACTCAAAACTCTCCATATCACAACTCAACTCGCCGAGTCGCCCCAAGACTCGTCGAGTTCAACAATCTCTGAGTCTCATCCTGCTCCAATCACCGAGTCGTCCCTCGACTCACCGATTCGCGAATTAACCAGAAAAAGTTAGGGTTCCACGAACAGACTCGCCGAGTCCAAGGCAATCTTCAACAGACTCGCCGAGTTGTTCTTCCAACTCGCCGAGTCCAAAAGTGACATCTTCATTCAGACGATTTCAGGCCATTTCATTGCTTCCAATACATAGATCTGGACTCCTAGGGACAGATTCACACGTAAAGTTTCCAACTTTACGTGCATGCAAGGCTCAACAAGCCCTAATCAAGCTGAAATGAAGGTTTAAGGCAAGGACACTCTCAATCAAGCCCCAAAGCTATCACTTTCCAGATTCATGAGTCAAGACTAGTCTAGATCTGTAGTAGCAACCTCAGATCTGAACCCAATACTCGAAAAGAGACTCATATATGACGATTTGGCCCTAAAACTTCATCCATGAACAATCTAAGCACAAAAAATTCAAGGCAACAACTTTTTACCTTCAATCCGATGCCAACAAGCAAGGAAATAAGATCCACTTCACTCCTCCATGATCCGACCAACTCTTGCTTCAAGTATCCTTCTTCTTTAAGCTCCAAAACACACTTAAATCCTTCTCACTCTCAATTTAGGGTTTGAAATCGATGGGGAAAGCTTCTGGACATCAAAGGGAGTGCTAAAGAGGCTAGGATGGGGCTTAAGGTTCCTTATATAGCGTGCAAACTCTAGAAATTAGGGTTTCTTATTCCAGCACTGACTCGCTGAGTCGGGTCACTTATTCACGCGATCCACACGCGACTCGACTCGCCGAGTCCAAACCTCCATTTACACTTTACAACCCCGATCTCTTGCTTTGGAACTTGGGATGTTACAATTCTCCCCCGCTTAAATTAGGTTTCGTCCTCAAAGCCTGCTGCAGCACACCTTTTCGAATAACACTCCCCCAACGCAGCCACTAATCTCACACTGACTCTGGTTTCTCCAACACTGCTATTGGATTCCTAAAAAAAACCCCAATTCTTTCCTTACAGAGTCATGACAACTGCTTCAAGCCGACCACCAGCTTCTTTCTCTGATAACCACACTTATCAACCAATGATCACCCACTGATACTTCCATCATTCCAAATTACACAATCACTTGTCTCTTGCAAAACTAGATATCACCATGAACCACCGGCTCCTGACCCGGTACCAAACTGCTATCCCTGGCGTTACTTGTTTCGGAATTGTTGCTGGGACTCACCCCGCTTCCTTTCTGAATCCAACTCTTCCTCCCTGCGCTAACAAGATGATACATCCTATAGCTCCCATGAGCTCCCCTCTACACTTCCCTACTCATATTGTACCTAATCCAACATCCTCGGGCCGGAAAAACTCGGCACACTGGCGATACATCCAGACATCCCCAGGATGAATTACCGCTACATACATAACCTCCTGATCACAATTATATTGGAAATCCAAGGCTCCATCCTTGCATCCCTTCCGAACTCCTCTGGTTCTATACCATCGGAAATTCTTCTGCAACCTCAACAGACACCCAATCCGGATGTGCTTCCATACCACTGGCACAATCACAATGCTCAACAACCATAAATGAAATACTCTCAATCATCCATTCTCACTACTGCTTTCACTTCCGTGAACCAACACTCCCTCCTGGAGTTACACACCTTTCCCTTTCCTTATGCAGGGAAGTCTACTTGAACACCTTGTTACTTCAACAAGTGCCACGATGCTCACATCCTACTCTACACTATTCTCTTGTAGAGTAACCGCTATTCCATGCATCACACACACACACACACACACACTCTGAATCTGCTCGCAAGGACTCTCGGGTCCATGCACTACCTTCCACTAACATGATCAATACCCAGGGCTAGACCTACTGGTTGCTATTGCATCACAACATACTCAAGCTATATCCTTATATAGATCTATCAACACATACATAGTCTTCAACATGACTGGACTGCCTTACCAGGCCTTCAGCCAGTCTGGACCACTATCAGAACCTTCAGCATGTCTGGACCGCCCTCCAGGGCCTTCAGCCTGTCTAGACCGTTCTCCGAGCCTTCGGCCTGACTGGTATGCCCACTGGCCTTCAACCTCCCCGGACCGCTCAAACTATCATACATCATCCCGAACTATCCTTCCCGGGAATCTCTCCCGTACATAGTGTGCTAGCCCTCTATGGGTTCCGAACTCTAACTCCATTCCATCTACTCAGATCCCGGCCTAATCCTAGGCCTCACAACAACCAATCACCTTTTCCGAAAACCTTGGTCTGTTCCTGCTCCACTGGTCTGCCATTACCCATACCAGCCCATATTCTTGGCTGAATAAGACACTGCTGAATCCTGAATAACTAACCAACCTCTACTGCTTGTCGATCCTCCGAAGAATTTTCCAATTCTCCCCACTTAGAGCACTGACCGCCAACCACCGGTGACCCAATCGGCATCACTTAAACAACCCTACTCAACATATTCCCCTTATCCATGAACTAATTTCCCTGAAATGAGCAATCTTCACCAAATCACATCCCGACATCGCACATCTCGAACTCTAAGGGAGTTCGACCCTCAGCTGAACACTTCTCAAATCACAAATGCTATAACCGACTACCAGACCATACAAACAAATTCTGACCATAAATCCCTTGGATGCTAACCGTCTGCAACTCCTAGATACTAACACTCCCAACCCAACCATGGAACACGTAGAATGGCGAATAAAATACAACACCACATAAATTTCAAAATAACCAGGCGACAAAGAAACAAAAACATACCCGCAACCGCATCCAGCTCTGCCCTGATCTCCTCTGCTGTGAGCTGAAAATCACGCCTCTGAGCCCTCGGAGGCTCTGCTCCACCCTGGCCCCCGCCAGTAGTCCTCAAGGTGGACGGTGCTGGAACCTGCACTGGCTTGGAAACAAGCTGTGGTCAGTTAGCCCTCATGTGACCAACCTGATGTCACTGATAACAAATCCTCATATCCTGAATCGGGACTGACTGACGGCAATCCCTCGCATAATGCCCCTCTCTCTCGCACTTGCGGCATGCACCATCGGACCTACAAACTCCGGTATGACCCTTCTCGCACTACTCACAAGTACGGCCGCTCTGACTGTCCAACCTGGAGTCAACGGTCTTGAACCGTTTCGGCGCTAGCTGCAACTGCACCAGGGCCTGCCTCTGCTCTCTAAACTGCAACTCAATCTCCAACTCACGCCGCCGAGCAGCCTCCTGCAACTCCAGTAAGGTCTCGCACCTCTGCGTGGACACAAACTGTCTGATATCCCTCTTGAGCATACTTAGATATAGGGACATCTGAGCCTGATCCGAAGCAAACTAAGGGCAAAACATCGCCCTCTCAGTGAACATCCTGGTGATCTCCGTCACCGACTCCAAATCCTGCTTCAATTCCAAGAACTCCTGAGCTAATCTCTCCCTCTCAACCCGTGGAACATAACGGGTACTGAACATCTCCCGGAACCGATCCCATGAAACCGCAGCCCGTTGTGCATCAGAATAAGATCCCGTAGTCAACCTCCACCAATCCTTCGCCCTGAGCCTCAAAAGGTTCATAACACACCTCACTCTCTGATCCGCAGGGCATGAACACGTGAAGAAACAACCTTCCATGTCTGCCAACCACCTCATCGCAACGATCGGATCCTGAACTCCATCGAAAGTAGGGGGCTTCGTATTATCGAAGTCCCGATATTGAAAACCCCAACCGGCTCCTCCACCTGTTGCTGCTACAGCCGCCGCAGCTGCCGTGGAAGCCGTCTCTGCAAGAGCCGCATAACGCTCATCAAAATACTCAACCATGGCGGTCTTGCTCGACCCAAACATCTCCGGCATCTCCGCCCTGAACATAGCAACAATCTCATCATGCAGGATCTCACGAATCCTAGCATCCAACTCATCCGTACTCATCTGACCGAAGACCTCGGGTGGCACTGATCCACCCTGACCTCCCTCTCCTGATCCCGATCCTGACCCGGATCCACCCCCGGCATGCCTAGTAACCACCATACTGAAAATACACCGCAAGGAAATCAGATGCTTCCCCAATAACCCGAGAACCAACTCCCAACCCGACCCTAGGGGTTGTGACTTCCTTGATACGCATATGGGTCCTGTGCTTTCAATAGTACGGGCCCATACTACCTTCCATACCTACCCATATTTATATCAAGTATCACCACAACACCCTAGTGAAAAAAACATATACATGGCAACACTCAATCATCACCTCTAGAGGAACTGCTAACTACCTCACATAGCAGGGAACCCTAGGCTAGCAGGCATCATATGATCAGGCAATTCTATCATGTAATTCTAGAAGATCCCTAGCCTAGTACTAGCATGTTGTCCTAACATATAACATAATCAAATAACTTGTATGGTATTTTGGGGTCTACTTACTGGCTCTGGCTGATAGTACCTCCGCATCCTCCTTGAAAACTATTTTCGAAAATCTCTCCTTGGTTTGAGACTAGATTCACACGAATGCTCCTCCAATTCACTCAAACCAAGGCTCTGATACCAACTTGTAACGAACATAAAATTTCAACCAATTTAAACTTTTCAAAAACAACCCATATTCATTAAATTATTACAAAAAGGTTTTCAGGTCATTTATTATCAGAGTATCCCAGAAACATCAACATAAAACTGAGGAGTGGTATGATCACGCCTTCGCCTTGCCACGGCCTCCTGAAGTACCTGAAACAATACACTGAAACTGTAAGCCCGAAAGCTTAGTGAGTTACCCCCAAAATACCAACCACAATACCACACACATATCATAAACAGAACAACAATCCATATTGAGTCTACAGTGTGATTGGTCTGCCTGCACCAGGCCTTCAGTCCACCCGGTCCACTCTCTCTCCGAGTCTACAGTGTGACTGGTCAGCCCGCACCGGGCCTTCAGTCCACCTGGTCCACTCTCTCTCTGAGTCTACAGTGTGACTGGTCCACCCGTACTGGGCCTTCAGTCCACCTGGTCCACTCTCCCCACGAGTCTACAGTCTGACTGGTCCCCCTGCACCGTGCCTTCAGTCTATCTGGTCCACTCTCCAAGCCTCGGCACGTCTGGTCCGCCCTCTTGGGGCCTTCAGCCTATCCGGACCGCTCGCCGGGCCATCGGTCTATCCGGTCCGCCCTGGGTATGTTGGCCTACAACACAAAGCAGGACCCGCCTCAACCCAACCCCAGTCCAAACAACCATGTGCACATAAGCATATAATCATATAACAATTCACATCTTATCAAACCGATCTAGCAGATCACATAACATAGCAACATCCTAACCTGGATACCGACGTTAACCAGGTCTCTAACATATACCATCCTAACTACCAGGATGCAGACATAGCAAAGCAATAACATAACAAACAACTACCCGGATTCCCATCCGATAAAGGGACGGCCTTGGTGCCTTAGACCCTGTCGATATAGTAAGGATAACTCACCTGCTATAGCTGACTGAAGGGATAAGATCACGCTGCTCTGACCACCGACACGAACTCCACCACTGAACACTACTAATTAACCAAATCCAATAAATACCAATAATTACCAAAATACCCTTGGAAGTCAAATTGTTCAACCCTTGGTCCAAGTTAAAGTCAACCTTCCTGGTTGACCCTACTCGCCGAGTCAACCCGTCGACTCGTCGAGTTCCGATACTCAAAACTCTCCATATCACGACTCAACTCGCCGAGTCACCCCAAGACTCGTTGAGTTCAACAATCTCTGAGTCCCATCCTGCTCCACTCACCGAGTCGTCCCTCGACTCACTGATTCACGGATTAACCAGAAAAAGTTAGGGTTCCACGACCAGACTCGCCGAGTCCAAGAACAGACTCGCCGAGTCTAAGGCAATCTTCAACAGACTCGCCGAGTTTTTCTTCCAACTCGCCGAGTCCAAACGTGACATCTTCATTCAGACGATTTCAGGCCATTTCATTGCTTCCAATACATAGATCTGGACTCCTAGGTCCAGATTCACACATAAAGTTTCCAACTTTACGTGCATGAAAGGCTCAACAAGCCCTAATCAAGCTAAAATGAAGGTGTAAGGCAATGACACTCTCAATCAAGCCCCAAAGCTATCACTTTCCAGATTCATGAGTCAAGACTAGTCTAGATCTGTAGTAGCAACCTCAGATCTGAACCCAATACTCGAAAAGAGACTCATATATGACGATTTGGCCCTAAAACTTCATCCATGAACAATCTAAGCACAAAAAATTCAAGGCAACAACTTTTTACCTTCAATCCGATGCCAACAAGCAAGGAAATCAGATCCACTTCACTCCTCCATGATCCCACCAACTCTTGCTTCAAGTATCCTTCTTCTCTAAGCTCCAAAACACACTTAAATCCTTCTCACTCTCAATTTAGGGTTTGAAATCGATGGAGAAAGCTTCTGGACATCAAAGGGAGTGCTAAAGAGGCTGGGATGGGGCTTAAGGTTCCTTATATAGAGTGCAAACCCTAGAAATTAGGGTTTCTTATTCCAGCACCAACTCGCCGATTCTAGCTGCCGACTCGCCAATTCGGGTCACTTATTCACGTGATCCACACGCGACTCGACTCGCCGAGTTACTTTTCCAACTCGCCGAGTCCAAACCCCCATTTACACTTTACACCCTCGATCTCTTGCTTTGGAACTTGGGATGTTACAGTGGGTTGCTACCGAGAGACTGAGTTCCATTGTCGAGGTCCCGATAGTAAGTGAATTTCCGGATGTTTTTCCCGAGGACTTATTGGGTATGCCTTCCGAGAGGCAAGTGGAGTTCCAAATTGATTTGGTTACGGGAGCGGCACCTATCACCAAGGCACCGTATCGCCTTGCGTCTCCATAGATACATGAGTTATCCTCACAACTCCAGGAGCTGCTGGGGAAGGGATTTATTAGGCCGAGTAGCTCGCCGTGGGGAGCGCCAATCATTTTTGTCAAGAAAATGATGGTTCACACCGGATTTGCATTGATTACCGGGAGTTGAACAAGCTGACGGTCAAGCACCGTTATCTACTTCCGAGGATCGATGATCTATTCGATCAGTTTTAGGTGGCATCTTGGTTTTCCAAGATTGATTTGAGGTCTGGATATAACTAGATGAGAGTATGAGAGGAGGATATTCAGAAGACGACCTTTAGAACTCGTTATGGGCATTACGAGTTCGTGGTGATGCCTTTTGGGCTCACCAACGCACCTATAGTGTTCATGGATCTCATGAACCCGGTATGCAGGCCTATGTTGGACCGGTTGGTGATCGTGTTCATCGATGACATCTTTGTGTATTCAAGATCCAGAGAGCAGCATGAAGAGCATCTACGAGAGGTTCTTGGGGTATTGAGGTCGGAGAGGCTGTATGCCAAATTCTCCAAGTGTGATTTCTGGTTACGAGAGTTCCAGTTCCTGGGACATCTCGTTAACCAGAATGGGATATTGGTCGATCCAGCCAAGATTGAGGCAGTTATGCGATGGGAGGTGCCGAGATCCCCATCCGAGATCAAGAGTTTTCTTGGATTGGCCCGCTACTATCGGAGATTTATCAAAGATTTCTCCAAGATTGTGGATCCTCTCACCAAATTGACCCGAAAGGGCGTTACTTTTGTTTGGGGGCCTGAGCAGCAGACATCATTCGAGACTCTTCGTCAGAGACTATGCGAAGCTCCAGTGTTAGCCCTTCTAGAGGGAGTGGAGGACTTCGTAGTCTATTGTGATGCGTCTATTTCATGGAAGGGTGCAGTGCTGATGCAGAGGGGGCATGTGATAGTGTACGCATCGAGGCAGTTGAAGCCTTATGAGACAAAATATCCCACCCACGATCTAGAGCTGGGGGCGATGGTGTTCACCCTCAAGATCTGGCGCCACTATTTTTACAGGTCTTGGTGTACCATATACACGGACCACAAAAGCCTGAAGTATCTCATGGATCAGCCTAATCTAAACATGAGACAAAGGAAATGGTTGAATGTGGTGAAAGACTATGACTGCGAGATCCTGTAACATCCGGGCAAGGCTATATGGTAGCCAATGCCCTGAGCCGTGGAGCCGAGAGTGCTCCGATCCGAGATGTGCGTATGAGGATGACGGTGATGACTCCAGTCTTAGACACCATTCAAGAGGCCCAGGTGGAGGCTGTGAGACCAGAGAACTACAAGAGGGAGCGGGTGATTGGACAGGTGTCTGAGTTTGTGACGGGCAATCGTGGGCTTATAACTTTCCGATGGTGGATTTGGGTGCCCTATACGGGCGGAGCTCGGCGTATACTGATGGAGGAAGTGCATAGATCGAGATTCTCGATCCATCCCGGGGCCACTAAGATGTATTTGGATCAGAAGAGGGATTACTGGTGGCCCTGTATGAAGAGGGTTGTTGCCTGGGTAGTGGAGAGGTGCTTAACCTGCCGTCGGCTCAAGGCAGAGCACCAACGTCCACATGGTCCATTATAGCCTCTGGAGATTCCCCAGTGGAAGTGGGAACAAATTTCTATGGACTTTATCACCAAGTTACCGAGGACTGCGTGTGGAGTTGACGCACTTTGCGTGAATGTGGACCAGCTGACGAAGAGCGCTCACTTTCTCGCTATCAGTGAGAGTTCTTCTGTAGAGAGACTGGCCAAGATTTATGTGAGAGAGGTGGTAGCTCGGCCTGGAGGGTCGGCCTCGATAGTGTCAGATCGAGACGTGCGCTTTACTTCCAGGTTCTGGAAGAAATTTCATGAGGAGTTGGGTACTCGGCTGCATTTCAGTACTGCGTACCATCCACAGACAGACGGGCAGAGCGAGCGGACGATTCAGACACTTGAGGACATGCTGCGTGCATGTGTTATGGACTGTGGAGGAAATTAGGACACTTATTTGCCCTTGGCTGATTTTTCTTACAGCAAAAGCCATCATTCGAGTATTGGTATGCCTCCCTTTGAGCTTGTTTATGGGAGAAGGTGTCGGACTCCTATTTGTTGGGGAGAGGTACGGCAGTGAGTGATGGGTGGCAATGAGATAGTGCTGAAGACAACTGAGCAAATTCAACAAGTCAGACAGAGGTTACTAACGACCCAGAGTCGCCAGAAGAGTTATGCAGATAGGCGACAATCCGAGCTGGAGTTTCAGGTCGGAGATTTTGTACTCCTGAAGGTATCCCCTTGGAAGGGGGTGATCCGATTTAGGAAACGGGGCAAGCTTGGGCCCTGATACATCGGTCCTTTTAGAGTGGCCGCCAGAGTGGGTAAGGTAGCATACCGGTTAGAGCTACCTGCAGAGTTGAGTCAGATCCACAACACCTTCCACGTGTCTCAGCTGAGGAAGTTTGTAGCCGATGAGACGGCAGTGGTGCCCTTAGAAGACATTCAGGTGGATGCAAGCTAGAATTACATTGAGAGGCCGATTTTGATCCTGGATCGAAAGGTGAAGGTTCTAAGAAACAAAGAGGTGCCCTGGTTCAGGTCCAATGGCAACATCGGAGAGGATCCGAGTTGACTTGGGAGCCGGAATCCAAGATGCGAGAGTAGTACCCAGAGCTATTTCTAGAGCATGACTTCGAGGGAGAAGTCTGATTCTAGTGGGGGAGAATTGTAACATCTGGACTTCCAGGTATAGTGTTTATTTATTTATTTTGAGGACTATTGAGAAACTCGACGAGTTGGTGCTACAACTCGTCGAGTAGAGTCGCGTTGTGCCACGTGGGATTTATGGTCTACTCGATGAGTCAGAGAGTCGAGTCGCCGAGTAGACACTAGGTAGTGAAACCCTAAATCCCCGAGTTTGGGGCCTATATAAGGGCACTTATGGCCTCATTTGCGGCTCATCGCTGCTTAACCTTTCTGTTTAAAACCCTAATCGAGTGTAGCGAACTCTGGAATTTGAAGATGAAGGGTTCCGACATCGCTACCTACACCGCTAGATTCCGTGATCTGGCTCTCCTCTGTCCGGGAATGGTCACCCCGGAAAGCAAGAAAATCGAGAGGTACATTTGGGGACTGACACAACCAACCAAAGGAAATATCTTGGCTACTAGACCGGTTACATTTGAAAGCGCCAAGGATCTGGCGCAGACTCTGATCGATCATGGAGTCGATCTAGATGATGCATTAGCGGTTGCCGAGCCACAAAAGGAGATTGGTGAGAAGAAGAAGAAATTTTGGAACAAACGCAAGGGCCAGTCTCTTCAAGATCCCTCCAAGAAGCAACAAACAATGGCAGTCCATGCTGCTACTGCTCCTACTGTTGCTCCAACTGCTGCTCCAACTACCCAAGCTCCTACCAGTGGTTATTCAGGGAAACTACCTCTGTGCAACAAGTGTACCTTTCATCATCACATACCCTGTTGTGATTTGAGCTGCAACAACTGTGGAAGGAAGGGACACACGACCCGATACTGTAGGGCACCAATCCAACCAACTAATCCGACTCCTGGAGCGGGTGTCAGTCAAGCCTGCTATGGATGTGGGGAAGTTGGACACTTCAAAAGAAACTGCCCCAAGACAGCACTAGGCGGAAATACAGGAAGGGTCCTAGTGATGGGCCAGGAGGAAGCGGTCGGTGATCCTACCGTTGTTACGGGTACATTCCTACTTGACAACTCTTATGCATGCATTCTTTTCGATTCGGGTGCGGAGAGGAGTTTTGTTAGTCATGCATTCAAACACCTAATCAAATGTAAATCTCAACCTTTAACCGAAACATTCACCATCGAGATGGCTAACGAAAAGAAAGAGAGCAGTAACGAAATATTTATAGGTTGTACTCTTACTCTAGACAATCATTCCTTTCCCATCGACCTTATGTCAGTCTCCATAAAAAGCTTTGATGTCATAATCAACATGGATTGGTTGAGCCCCAATTATGCTGATATCCTCTGCTATGAGAAAGCTATCCGTCTCAATCTTCCCTCTGGCGAAGCCCTCACTATTTACGGTGATAAACTCAGTTCGAACCTTCGTATCATTTCATGCATCAAAGCTCAGAAGTATCTGCGGAAGGAATGCCATGCATTCCTAGCTCATGTTGTTGATGAAACACAAAAAGTTAAAGACCTTGAGAGCATCCCCGAAGTCTACAACTTCCCTGATGTATTTCCCGATGATCTCCCAGGAATTCCTCCCGAGCGTCAAGTCAAGTTTCGCATCGACTTAATCCCCGGAGCTACTCCTGTAGCTAAGTCTCCTTATCGTTTGGCATCGGCAAGAATGCAAGAATTATCCAGCCAGCTCAATGAGCTGATCCGCAAAAGATTCATAAGACCGAGTTCCTCACCCTGGGGATCCCCGATCTAATTCGTAAAGAAGAAAGATGGATCTTTCCGGATGTGCATCGACTACCGAGAACTGAACAAGCTAACCATCAAGAACCGTTATTCCATACCCAGAATCGACAACCTCTTCGATCAACTTCAGGGAGCCAGTTACTTCTCGAAGATAGATCTAAGATCAGGGTACCATCAATTGCGAGTTCACGAGAATGATGTGCCCAAGACATCATTCCGAACTCGCTACGGACATTACGAGTTTGTAGTAATGCCCTTTGGTCTGACCAACGCACCAGCAGTATTCATGGACCTTATGAATCGGGTGTGCCACCCTTTCCTAGACAAGCTTGTGATCGTGTTCATTGACGACATACTTGTCTACTCGCGGAGCGAGGATGATCATAAGCAACACTTGAGGCAGGTGCTAGAAACACTAAGGATGGAGAAACTATATGCAAAATTCTCAAAGTGTGAGTTTTGGATCAGGAAGGTAACTTTCCTTGGTCACGTTGTTAACGAGGAAGGCATACACGTGGACCCTTCCAAGATCAAAGCGATTGAGAACTGGTCAACACCAAAGATACCCACAAAAATCCGCCAATTCTTGGGTCTCGCTGGCTATTATCGCAGATTTATCCAAAACTTCTCCAAAATGGCTAAGCCTTTAACCACCCTGACACAGAAAGGTGTAACCTTTAGTTGGGGAGAAAAGCAAGACACTGTGTTCCAAACATTGAAGCAGGCCCTATGCAGCGCATCTATCTTGTCCTTGCCCGAAGGGACAGAAGACTTCGTTGTCTACTGTGATGCATCCAATCAGGGCCTAGGTTGTGTGCTCATGCAGTGGGGAAAGGTTATCGCCTATGCCTCAAGGCAGTTGAAAACACACGAAATCAATTGCACAACTCACGATCTAGAGTTGGGAGCAGTGGTCTTTGCATTAAAGATCTGGAGACACTATCTCTACGGAACCAAGTGCACTATCTTCACCGACCATAAGAGCTTGCATCATATCTTTGATAAGAAGGAGTTAAACATGAGACAACGGCGATGGGTAGAGCTACTCAGTGATTACAAGTGCGAAATACGCTACCATCCCGGCAAGGCCAATGTGGTAGCAGATGCCCTCAGCCGCAAGGAGTATTCCGGTCGTAGAGTGAAGGCATTGACGATGACCATCCATTCCCAATTATCCATACACGTCCAAGAGGGTCATCTGGAAGCCTTAAAACTAGAGAACATGTCGGATGAAGCCTTGCGAGGAATGGAAAAGAACTTAGAGGTCAAGGGAGACGGAGTGTACTATTTCATGGACCGTATCTGGACCTCAAAGTATGGTGGATACAAAGAGGTTGTCATGAACGAAGCTCACAAGACAAGATACTCCATTCATCCAAGTTCAGATAAAATGTATCTGGATCTCAAACAACTTTATTGGTGGCCGAACATGAAAGCAGAAATTGCTACCTTCGTGGGCAAGTGTTTGACTTGCGCCAAGGTAACAGTAGAATATCAAAAGCCCTCAGGTTTGCTTCAGCAGCTAGAAATACCTGAGTGGAAGTGGGAAAGGATTGCCATGGATTTTATCACCAAGTTACCCAGATCTCCGAGTGGGCACGACGCCATCTGGGTAATTGCCGATCGGTTGACTAAATCCGCCCACTTCCTGCCGATCAAAGAAAACTTCAAGATGGAGAGACTCACGCGGATCTACATTCGAGAAATAGTTCTCCTTCATGGGGTATCTGTATCCATTATCTCTGACCGAGATAGTTGGTTCACCTCGAGATTTTGGCAATCGCTGTAGAAGGCTCTTGGAACTAAGTTGGATATGAGTACATCTTATCATCCACAAACCGATGGGCAGAGTGAGAGAACCATTCAAACCCTCGAAGACATGTTGAGAGCGTGCGTTATCGATTTCGGCAAGTCATGGGACACCTATTTGACCTTAGTTGAGTTTTCGTACAACAACAGCTACCATACCAGTATCAAGGTTGCACCGTTCGAAGCCCTCTATGGCCGTAAGTGCAGATCTCTTTTGTGCTGGGCTGAGGTGGGGGACACGCAGCTAGCTAAGGGTCAAGTCCCCGATAGCACTCTAACCGGCCCAGAAATCATTCGAGAAACCACCGAAAAGATCGTACAGATCTGAGAACGACTGAAAGCCTCCAAAGATAGACAAAAGAGCTACGCTGATAGAAGACGAAAACCATTGGAGTTCCAGGTTGGTGACCATGTTATGTTGAAGGTCTCACCCTAGAAAGGCATGATACGCTTTGGTAAGTGTGGAAAGCTGAATCCAAGATACATTGGGCCATTCGAGATCCTCGCTAGGATCAGCCCCATAGCATACAAACTCCGGTTACCCCATGAGCTTAGTAACATTCATCTCGTATTCCATGTGTCAACTATTAAGAAGTATTTATCTGATGAAACACTTGTGATCCCTATTGACGAGATCGAGATCAACGAGAACCTCAATTTTGTGGAAGAACCAGTCGAAATAATGGATAGGGAAGTCAAGCGGACGAAACAAAGTCGCATCCCGATAGTGAAGGTTCGCTGGAATGCCAAGCGGTGACCCGAATTCACTTGGGAGCGTGAGGACCAGATGAAACAGAAATATCCACATCTTTTTCCTAGTCTGTAATTGTATTGATTTAGAATTTCGGGATGAAATTCCCTTTAACGGGGGGATGATGTGACACCCTAGAACTTTTACCTTGTTCAACTATTCAATACTATCAATGTTAAACTCGTTTCAGCAATCTTTTAGCATTGTTTTGAGCCTGTTTGGATGATCTAAAGCCTTGTACAACCAAAGTTTGAATTAAGGATGGGTTGATTTAAGATTTAGGGTTGCAAAAAGGCCAAACACTCCATCAAGAGGAGTGTGTGGCCGCACACCCGAGTGTATGGCCGCACACCCATTATCTATATATAGACGAGGCTCATTTTCACTTCATTTCCCCTCTCCCCAACCGTACACCTCTCTCTCTCTCTCTACTTTTATCATCCACAAACACTTCTAAGGCTTCACACCTTCTTGGTGACCACACACTCTGACCGCACAATCTGGCCGCACACTCTGACCACACATCCTTTTGTGTGGCCTTACACTCCCTTCATACAATCATATGTGATTGTAACACTTGTCCCAAGTGTTTCCTAGTCCCGTAGGGTGTCACTTATCATGATTAGTTGTATTATACACTAATTATGTCCATACATGTATCGTTATATATTAAATAGGGTTCGTTTGTGCTCGAGGCTGCACTTGACACTCAACATCCCTAACGATCTTACATTCGAATCACACGTCAAACGGTGAGTTCATACCCCTACATTTTCCGTGTTTTTAATGTTTTCAGGGGGAATACAAGTCAAACTCAAAGTATTTTATTAAGTTTTAAACTTATTAATATAGTCCAACGATTTCCACGTTTAATAACATATTCGGATATTTTATCCCTTTTTGTAATATGTTGAGCATAGGGAAACTTTTAATTTGGAAATCTAACTTCATAGCTTTCAGAAAGGTTTTTAAAAAGCATTTTCCATATCAACTCTAATAAATTATAATGGGTATAGTTTGGGATAACCCTCTAGGCAGTTTCTACCAAATCAGATTTCATGGATGAATGTGTATAAACTATGGCAGATTTAGTTTATGTTATATATTTTATCAGGAGTATAAAGTACATTTATTCAAGGATAATTACTGTTTTATACTGTCTCTAGCTTGTAAACTAGATTATACATAATTGTGAGGCTCTACTTCAATACTATACCCTTAGGTGTACATGGATAAATCCTTTTAGTATAACAAGAGTCTCCTGGAGGGAGAGCGTGAGATTTGTGAATAGATCTATTCGGGACTGAAAATCCCACTCCTGAACTTCTAGCTACAGTTAGGCAGACATGCCTGGGGTGAACAAATGTCATTTAGCTTAACGCCTGAAGAACATTGTAAAGGTCTCTCGGTCATATCAAGCATGGTTATACGACTCGCAAATAAGTATAAACTAACTTTGGTTTACGGACTCTACTTTTCATTGTTTTATTTTGAGTAATAAAACTACTTTCATAAATACACCGATAATAATCAGGGATTTCTAAACTTGCATCTCTACCTCTAGGACGGATAACCTGTTTTTAGGGAAAATATGGGATTTTTTCCAGGATAACAACGACATTTCTAAAACTGATGGTTTATTTTCTACTAATAGATACTTTTTCAACACTACTTTTTATAAGAAAATATGGGATTTTCTTGAGGAACACTTTTCAAAAGAATCAAAGAACATTTTCCACCAAAACTAAATGTTTATGAACTCACCAGCTTTATGCTGATATTCTTTCAAACTACTTGTAATCTCAGGGAATCAGTAGACAAGTACTTCTTGGATTTAGAGGAGCCGGAGCAATATGAGTCATGTTTTTATATGCTACATACTTTTGGTGTAATTAAAACAAGTTTTAGACTGATGTAAACATTTTTCATATATATGTATATTCATTTTAATGGTTGTGTTACTATGATTGCTATTGTTCAGTGGTTGTGATGCTAAACATGACGTCCTCCATCCCGGAACGTTTCCGCCATCCTGGTTTCGGGGTGTGACGGAATTATTGCTAATATTGTCTTCCCCCCAAGAAGGCGTTAGCAGAGCTGGTAAGATGGAGCTAGAAATTCTTTGGTGCATGGTCCTCGGCCTGAAGAGACCACATTTTGGCGCCAATCTTGCTTCCAAACTTCTCAAGGTCTCTGCTAGCGATTCCGGCCCTATTCACTATGGCGGGATTATCACTTATCTTGCCACCCGCCTTACTTGTGCCGAGCTTTTTGAGAGCAAGCATCCGAATCTCAAGAAAATCACACAAAGGATCTAATACCATAACATCCAATGTCCTTGTAGCCTCATCTTTCTTCCACAGAGAAAGTGATGGTAGTCTCACATGTTTAATAAACGAGTTGGCGGGTTGAAAAACTAAAACCAAACCCGTTTATTTCGTGTCGTGTTGCGGGTCGTATCGAGAATTGTCAAGCCTAATTCACCTAACCGTTGATCATTAGGATTTCCGACACTTACGATTGGTTTTTTGATTCTTTTTAGTAATAATTCTTTATTGAACGTCAATGAAAAACAATGTCGAATGAATTATAAGAAGCATCATGTTGTTTTTAATATCTTACTAGGTGTGAGACCCGTATATTATACGGGTTGATTTAAAAAAAAAATATAAACATTAAATTAAAGTGTAAACATAAAATATTTTTTAATGTACAATTTTAAAATAAGAAAGGAAAAATGTATTTATTGCAATTTAATATCATATATATGATATTTAATACTTTACATATATAAGTATATAACTTTAATTTTAGAAATTGAAAAAAATCAAAAATTGACAAGTGGATAATATTTATTTCAAAAATATCATAAAATGACAAGTGTCAAAACTCATGAGAGATTGACACGTGGCAAAAAAAACCTTGAGGATGATTGTTTGTGTCATGCAAAGTTCAAGAATATATATATAAGGAATCATGATCGTATACTTGATATGAATTTGATGAATAAGACGTCGTAAGTACTTGTATGGTGTGAGAATATTTTGTACAGACAAAACATTATAATACACGTACATGTCCTTCATTTAAGGAATCATGATCGTATGTCCTTACTAAAATCAAGATCTACCCACCTTTTCTTTGTCCTTCATTTTTTAAGATGAATTAATTTTAAAAATTTTCCTTTTCATTTTTGTACTACGAAATTTGTGTCATAATAATTTTAGTATAAAATTTGTGTCATAATAATTTTAGTTCAAGAACATAATTAATGATTGCATTGTAACTATAAAACAACAAATAATTTAAGTAATTGGTTTGTTTTTTTTTTTTTTTTAAATTGTCAGACTTCTCGATCAAAAAAAGTATTCTCCCTCCGCCCCATATTGATTTCGTATGAGAGCATTTATAGTATAATTTTCTTAAATATATTTTTATTTAGCAATAATAATAAAAACCCTTTTGACTTTATTATTATTATTATTATTATTATTATTATTATTATTATTATTATTTACATTTGAGTAAATTATACGAATGGTCCCTATGGTTTGGGTTAATTTGCGTATTTGGTCTCTAACTTATTTTTTTAACTCGGAAAGTCCCTAGTGTTTGTTTTTGTTACGTGCTTGGTCCCTCCTGTTTGTTTTTGTTACATGTTTGGTCCATGTCTTATCTAAAAAGACTATTATTTAAATAGAAAAAAATTGTGGGATAGATAAGGTAAAGTGAGGGGTGAGGTTAGGGGTATGTCTATTTAAATAAATTAAAAAATCAAGGGTAAAATAGTTTTTTTTAGGTAAAACATGGATCAAGAGTGCAACAAAAACAAGCAGTAGGGACCTTTCGAATTAAAAAAATAAGTTAGAAACCAAACGTATAAATTACCCTAAACCATAGAGACCATTCGTGTAATTTACTCTTACATTTTTAGCAATCAAACTTGTAAACTTACAAGCTCTTAGTTGGAGTTTCAGTCATTTTTGTGGGTTTAACGGATTAAAGAAGCAATTGTTAAATACCCAAATTACAGTAGAACTTAGGCGATGTTTGTGTTTTTAAAAAAACCTCTTCTGACCATTTATTGTTGCGCCGCGCAACACTTGGCCATTCGCAGTTGTTTGTTTTTCAGAAGACTTCTGACTTAAAAACTGTTGCGCGTGTGCTGCGTGGCACAACACTTGATCCTCTACTTCAAACCTCTTCACGCCGTACTTTAACTTACTGCAGCAGTCTGTAGAGGTTAAAAAACAAACATACTTTTTATTAAATGTTGGAGCCGTTTGGTCCCCCTCTTCTGCTACAGAGAGTTGCAGAGGTGGTCCGCAGACTTCAAACATTTTCGCTTCAAAAAAACAAACGACACCTTAATAATATGTAATAAATAGAACTTGTATGCGACATAAACTACTTGATTATGGTTGTAAATAATTAGTAAGAATGAAAGACATCGTAACAATTTCATCGCCAATATGCTTACATGAACCATTTCACCGGTGGTGAACAACGTGCCGCTGCTTTAGTTTTACCGCTGGTAAGATACCGACGGTGGGGTTACACCGCTGATAAATTTTGAAATTTTGGAACGTTGGGAGGTTGTGAAAGTTAGTTGGGAGGTTGTGAAAGTTAGGCAACGACTCTGTTGTTTTTTTTTTAAACTAATTTACCACTATATATACATACCATTCATTTAAATTACCCATTTTTTTCATCAAAATGTCTTCTATTAATCCAAACTCTTCCAACCGAAATGCTTCCAACCCATTTGCATTTTTCGGTTATAATCCGACATCACCACCACCTTTCCGACCACAAATAGATCCATTTCAAAACCAAGCGTTTGTTGGTGGTGTTTCTAGCTATTATTCACAATTTAAATGCCACATAAATTCTAATTCCAATCCCCATCACCCTGAACAACATCTCAAACCCAAATGCAAACTCAATTTCAATTTCAATCTCAACCGCTTTTCACAATTGCAACCGAAACTCTTTCTGATTCCGGACTTGAAGAACAACCTAAAAAAAAAGCGAATGCCGATTTGAGAAGATGAAGTAAAAAAAGAAGAGGCGGAATTAGCAAAGGAATGGGTCGACATGTTAGAAGATAGCAACATGGGAAAGGTCCAATCGCATGATCAATTCTGGTTACGTGTTATAGACCGGGTTTTTATAAGGGTATGGGTTCAGATCTAGATTACCGGATGTCCGACCAATGTAACTCGAAATGGAATCTTGTTAACAAACTCGTGACACATTGGAACATAATTTACACAAACATCGAAAAGCAATAGATTAGCGGTGAAATTGAAGCGAGTTTGTTGAAAAAAAAAAAACGCACACGACATTCCAAGATGACATGTCGAAGCCTTTTAAGTTCATTCATGTGTAAGCATTAGGTGGAAGGAACTTGCAAAATATAAAGACATTGTTAATCCGCCAAAAAGAAGGCAAACATCTTCATATTCGAGCTCACAATAAATATCATTGAATGGTCACATTGATATTGATCTTAATGATGATAACGACGACATTGGAGGAATACGCCCGCCTCCTCGTCCCATGGGAAGGGACAAAGTAAAAGCTCAAGGAAAAGGAAAACGAAAAGCGACAGCATCAAATTCTTCAGTCGGAATGGAGCGATCAACTAGATCGGATGAAATGATGGCACAAATAGCACAACTGAATACAACTTTGGAGAAGCATATGATTGAAACCATCCGACTAACATAGTCTTAGTTGTTGATGCAAGATGTGAGGTACTTCGACCCCGAAGATCAAGAGGTGGCTAAAATGGTGAAGGCTTCGATTCTTGAAAAATATAAGCTCAAATGCAATTGGAATTTGGATGTTATGTTTTTTTTCTAGGTTTTTTTGTTCATTCCTTTTTTTTTGTTTTATGTTTATAATGTAATTTTTAATTTCGTGTTATTTTTTATTTTTAGGATTTCTAAAATGTAATTTTTAATTTTAAGTTATTTTTAATTTTATGTTATTTTTAATTTTAGTATGATTTTTATTGAAAATTTGAAATTAAAAAAAATCATATGTAAAACCATTACCACATCCTAGTTCGTAGGTAAATTTGTAAAAAAAATGTAAAAACTGATGTGACGCCTAGATGACACCCTTTAACCATTGACAAAAAATACATGACATCTTTTAGCCTAATTGTATCCTTGTAATTTTCTTAAATACTTTCTCCGTCTCAAAATTATTGTCCATAAATTAAAAACACATATATTAAGGAAACATTAATTACCATTAATTTTATTAAATAAAATGACAATTATATCATTTTGTTGCATTTAATTCTATGGTAGTTACATTTTATTCCATTGTTTTTGACAAATGATATTTACTTTTAAAATTAAACAATTATTTTGTGACAAATTAAAAAAGAAACATGAACTATTAATTTGAGACGGAAGGAATATGTTTTAAAGACCTAAAAGCAAACGACATTTTTTTCTTAACCAGATCTGATATCTTTTATATAATTATTTATAAATGGGCTTGGGGAATATGTACATAATATTAGGTATAGAGCCATAAAAAACTATATGGTTTTTACAAAAATACAATCAAATTTCTCTATCATTTTTTTTGCATCCTCTATCAGAGCTTATGTTAGGCTTTGTATATATATTTTTTGGGGTTTTATAAGTTTAATATGACACCATAAACCATGTATAAGAATATTTTACCAACTACTTATAGGTCTCCATATTGAAATTTAATACAAAAAACTACAATGAAAGATTGAAAGTATTCACTAAAAAAACCCATTAAAGCTCTTTCCACCCATCATAGAAAAACCATGCAAATATACATAAGATAGACATAAGATAGGTGTTGAATGAAGTTATGAATTATACTAGATGTCAAATAAAAAACACATTTGAAATACATAGATGTTGGAGATGAATCATGAAATAAAAAATAATATTAGTTCAAAGACAATAAAAAAAACTAACAATGAAAGAAAAATATATATTTTTAATTAAAATGAAATCAATTTTACACGCAGTAACATGTAATTATTAATACTTTAATGTAATAAATAGGTTATGTAAACATATTTAAATAATATTAAATTAGTGTAATAAATAATTATTAAATAAGTAAAATTATTAACTAATAATTTATATGTTTAAGAATCTAGAAACCCCACATGTGTATCTGCCATTACAACTGCTTTTTCAAATGCGAAAGATAATGTCCTATGTCGCTTAGAGTCTTTATTGTAAAGAAGGTTGATAGCCTTTGTGGCTTATGTTACAATACAAACTAAATACTTAAATGAGTTATTATAAAGCTATTTCTAATAGCTACCTTACCAATAAATCACATGGTTAAGATTATTTATTTTTAAATTCACTTTTTTGTAAGTTTAATAAATGCAATAGTCATCAAAAGTTAAAAGAAAAAAAAACTGATTGTATATAATAGTTTTTTTGTTATACATAACAGTAATATAATATATACTAATCATTTCTTAAATTTTAAATATAAACTCAAAACCAAAAATATTTATTTGCATATATAATTCATTAATATAATTAATTCGAATATTAGTACTTCTCCTTGGCCTTTGGGAGATGGGAGGTGGTGTTTAAAATATGTATTATGACGAACATGCATGTTACATTTTTTTAATTTTTATAATCACAATTTATTGGAGTCAAAAATTACTTATGATATCACTCTACATCATTACTAACCCACATTAACATTTATAATGTGCAACACCTGAAACGTGTCAAAATCAGCATTTTATTTTATATATTATTATTTGTATTGGTAGGTCATGCAAACTTTATAAAAGACAAAACTTTATTCGGTTTAAAATGAATTTCTAGCATTTTTTATATATCGATGGTCACACAAAGCCACTATACGTTTTTATCATTTATTTTTATTTATAATTTATACTATTTACAAAACAACTGGTTTTTGACGCATAATTTTGTTTTTGCCTCCAAAAGCCTACCTTAAGTTTGTCCCAAGGCGACATTATCAATTTTAATCGTTTTTATTTTCACACTTTAATCGAATAAATTATGTATATATTTGTTCCCAAAGAATTGTGAATGAAGCAAAGAATCATGGAATTGTGTCGTATGCAATACAATATTTAAACCGAAATTATGTAACACAAACTTTTCTTTAATTATAAACTTATAGCTAAACATTAATTTTGAAAGTATTTTTTTTCCCAAAAATAAAGCTATTTGAATATGTTCCTTCCTTGTATAATTTGTCTTATTATTTTTTATGTTATTTTCGTTGTACATCAAAACTTCACTTGTATCATAATGTTTTAAATACCTTTCACTTCTTTTAGAAAGCTTTGATCTCTCTTTTAAAAAAACAAAGTTACGTGTACCATTTATAAGTATCGATATACTAATGTTTTTAACTTAAATAATCAAATCAAATTAAGAGCTTAATAATCATGATAATATTAATATTAATATTATTAGTGACAATAATGCCATCTACAAGAAAGACCCATTACAATCATAGCTCTTTGTACCCATAAATCATCACAAAAATCTACATCTTCCTTTGTTCACAAATCTTTATTCCACCCACCCCACCCCACCCTAACACACCCAAGCTATCACCAAATCTGAATTTTTTTTCAAGACTTTTAGGAGATTTACATCTGACTCAGTACTGAATCATGTCTGCTGAAGCCATAATAGGCTGGTTTGCATAAAGGTAACTCAGTGAGTTATTCATGAACTCGTCGACAAACTCAGTGCCACCTCCGCCGCCGTATTGCTCGTCCTCAAACCCACAACCGGTGTCGACAGGTTGGTACATAAAAGCGATCATCTCGTTCAGAGACTGTAGCCGGTGGCTGAGCTCCGCCACCTGAGCTCTCAGAACAGAGTTCTCCGCCTCCACGCTTATGTAATGCTGGGTGGTGATACTGACGCTTGATATGATCTGGTTGTTCTCTTTCCTGAGTTGATTCAGCTGACTCGTGAGATCATCCAGATGCTTTTGCTTCCTCTTTCTAGATCTCCTTGCAGATTCACGATTCGAAATCATTCTCTTCTTCCTCCTCTGATCCATCAATTGCTGAAGATCTTCTTCAGACCCCGAGTTCTGAATTGGGTATGAACCACCTGATGATGTTGTCGTACCACTAGAGGAAGCCATTAGAATACCTTCAAGTTTGAAATTGCAGATTCGAAGAGAGAAAATGAAGATTTTAAACAGAACCCAGATGGTAATAGAGCTTCAAATTGATTATTATTATTATTTAGATTTATCTATCTATTAAATATATATATATATAAGATATAGATGTAAATTCGTAAAAAGCTAGTTTATAGTAATCTAGTAAGGAAAAACAGAGCAATAATCATGAAATGTAATAGAACCAGTACAGGAAGACAACTGAAAACGATTGAACTAAATGTGTCCTGCGTCTATATGTGGAATTGATCATAAACCCAGAAAGAAACAATTCACTGAGAATTTGAGACATGTATTTCAAACAACAACAACAATAGATTGCACATTAATGTTGATTTTCTTTTAACAACACCTAGAATGAAAGGAAAAAAAAAACCGGAAAACAAGAGGAGAAATCGAAGGAAAACGAGAACTGAAAGAAGGTGTTAAGAAAAGCCTCAACAAGTGATGAAAGAAGAAAGTGGTGATCTTAAGGATCTGAGAAGGAGAAGAAGGAGAGGGGGAAGAGGCTTGGGAAGGATTGTGGGGTGGATTTATAGGAAAATTTGCAGAAAAAAGGCATCATTGTGGAAGATCTTTCTAAAAAATAAATCAAAATTATATATAAAAGGAATAATCACTTTATTTTTCAGCAATGGTGACATATTACTAGTCTGCTACATTATTGACATTTTACCTGAATTTTCTTTTAATAATAACCAAGCGTTTTAAAGTGTTGGTTTATAAATGAAAACTGAAACGTAAAATATCATTAAATTTTTACAAAAGTTATTAGAGGCAAACTAAGATGTTTTAAATTAAAATATATATGAAGATACCGATTTAAGTATAAGGTTCTCTCTCTCTCTCTCTCTCTCTCTCTCTCTCTCTATATATATATATATATATATATATATATATATATATATATATATATATATGCTTAGGTTATTTTGTTTTTACTAAGTATTGTGTGTCAGAATGCACAGATCTGGACCACCGGATGAAATTAATCAATAGACATGATTTGAGAGTGTATGATATTACAATGGGGTAACATGTACCATATAATCACACAATTTTTAGCAAAAGGGTATTTTGGACAATTAACTACATTTATAAAATGAAATTTTCGGATTTTTAGGAATGATTAATTCTCCTAATTTTAAAAAATTTGAATTTTTTAATTAATTCAATTTGAATTTTTACCGATTTATTCTGTCAGAATATTTTTTGTTAGAATGATACTCTTTCAGAATTTTATTTTAATAGAATATTATTAAAGAAAAACAAAATTCTTGAACCAAATGTTGAAAATTAACAAACATTATGATATATTCTTATACATCCGAACTTAAATACAAATTCATACATATTCTTACAGACTAAAAGTCTTATACATTTTAATATAGTTATAAAATATTCTAAAAGAATATCAACAAAAATGAATAACATTCTTAAAAAATAACAACATTCTGCTAGAATACTCTCGTTCTCCATGTTTTCTTCATTTTCCACATCAATGGCAGCCCCTTTAAAATCTAAATCCAAAAAAAAAACATAATCAACTTTAAAATAGTATAACTTTCAGTATATTTTAACAGAATAAAACTATAATTCTAACAGAATGTGTTAGACATTAAAAACTTTTAATTTATTCTAACAGAATGTACTTGAGTCACTTGATCAAGTATTTCCCGAGTCACCTGATCCAAATTATAATTATCGACTTAATCTAATTACAATGACTACATTGTAGCTAACATAGAGGACAATACTTTGGAAAAAGGTCAGCTTATTACAAGTTAGAATGTGGTAAATATGACAGTTCAAAGATCACAAATGTTTCTGAACAAAGAGTAAAAATACAGCTGTAACATCGCATGTTCGAAGGACTATAACTCAACCAATATTAATCAAATTTAAATGACTTCTGAACCTAACTTGTAGCTAACACAAAGGAGAATATGCATAAAAAATTTCATATCATTCCAAGCTAGTATGAGAGAGATATGATAGTTCAAATATTACAAAAAAATTTGGCTGAAATATTTGATTCAAGCATTTTAACAAACATTTGGCGGGCAAAATCAGATGCACAAATCTTTATACTCCATTTGAGTACCAGACATACATACCAGTGATAAACAACATAAACTACAAATCTTTATTTTAACGCGCACACCTCATCCGTCATTCAGATCATTGCAGCAGTTCAGAAAGTTACATCTACTTTTTATATCTCAAATCACAACCAACAAAAAATTTAAACGATTTCTAGTGGTCAGGAGAAGCAAATAAGAACAGAAAAACGAAACGGAGAACGAAATTGATGCGCAATTTATCTAAATTTACACATAATCAAATGAAGTCGCAGGATAACATGAAGAATTTAAAACAAATCAGTAGCTAAAACCTAAAATCGCTAACCTCAAGAGGACTGCTGCAACAAGGACTAAAATCCGGCGATGATGAGGCCTATCGAGATTCGCGAAGACATTATGAACCAACGGGGTACCTTTATAAATCTCCTGGTAAGGCTACCAGGTA
This sequence comes from Lactuca serriola, assembly GCF_051521515.1. Classification (NCBI taxonomy): domain Eukaryota; kingdom Viridiplantae; phylum Streptophyta; class Magnoliopsida; order Asterales; family Asteraceae; genus Lactuca; species Lactuca serriola. Next base: position 263,207,472 of record NC_136412.1, on the reverse strand, counting down.
CCATTTTAGATTTTACCCCTTCATATTGGTAAGAGGTGGAATCAAACCGACCATGCATTAGGCGGTGGTGTAGAAGGGAACAATCGAGAATATAGAAGGAAGATTAAAGTAACCCCGATCGATAAACAGTACCCAAGTTAGCTACTCTGCATAAAAAGCTTGTGCTGAATGGAAAATGGGTGAAGGGATTGACGACAATTGTAATTTTCAAGCGTAGGGTTTTTTGGGTTTGACTTTGATATCCCATATTTAAAGGGATGATAAATATATTAATTATCTGTCATATTTAAATATATCAAGATTACTATAATATCCTTAAATAATGTAACATCCCAAAAATACGAGCCAAAAATTTCATTTTAAAACATACCATTTGCAAAACATTATAAATAAAACATTCACGGATCATGACATTTCATAAAAGATGTTGTTTGTCTGGAAACCATTTCGTAAAACATAATACTATCAGAGTACAAAACCCCATGAGTATCCCATAGTGCGGAACACAAAGCGTGTGTGTGATGTACCACTACCGTGTCGGCTCCTTCCCCTTCGAAGAAGAGGTACCTGAAACCAAAACTGAAAACTGTAAGCACGAAGCTTAGTAAGTTCCCTCATATTACCACATACCATATAATTATATATCATACACACTGACGGGCAATTCTGGGGTGTCCGACCTACCCGGTACGACCATTCTGCGGTGCCGACCTACCCGTGTCAAGCCGTTCTGGGGTGCTGACTACCCATGTCAAGCCATTCTGGGGTGCTAACCACCCATCGGTCCTAACAAATGATCCTCGGGAACTATTTCACCCCCTACTGATACTATCACATATATCATAACATAACATATTATCTGACATATATGGGGTGTCCGATCTACCCTTCGGTACTAACGGCCGAACTTGGGGACTATTCCCTTCCTACTACCGCTATCACATATAACATATCATGCCAGCATATAAACATATCATCACATACTGTCAGACATATCTGGGGTGTCCGACCTACCCTTCGGTCCCATCAACCGAACTCTACTACTATCACATATACATATCATGCTAGCATATAACATATCAGGTAGTAGCAAACCTAGATGATATCACAAAGACAATCATCTAACATACAACTCCTACTGGTGAGCTGACATTATGGCCGTAGACCCACCGCTACTGGAAGGTAACTCACCTCAAAGTAGTTGTTGATCTGTGTGGGAACTGACTGTCTTCTGTTGTTGCCGCTCCGGAAATCCTCCGGCTATAATTCCCACAAAACCCTTAGTCAAATACTGCTAACCGACCTCAGGGTAAAATGACCATTTACCCCTTACCAATCAAGAGTCAAAGTCCAAGTCAAAGTCAACTGCCAATTGGCCCGACTCGCCGAGTTGACTTGCCAACTCGCCGAGTCCCTATCCCTTTGTCCGACCATAAACCCGTCTCTACTCATCGAGTTAAGCATTGAATCGACGAGTCCTCCTTCTAAACTAAAGGCCAATATTCCTTCATCCTACTCGCCGAGTTGTATGAACAACTCGCCGAGTTCATCTTCATTCGAAGAACACTCTATGCTGAGACTCGCCGAGCTGTATGAACAACTCGCCGAGTCTGTTCTTGAGGCAAGAAGATTGCCTTGAACTCGCCGAGTCATGGCATTGACTCGCCGAGTTACTTCATGAGTGAGTCTGGCTTCCGACCCACTGAGTCACACCCCATGACTCACTACTCCAATCCGCAACACGAAAAAGGGGAAAACTTGGGGACTCGCGACTCGACTTGCCGAGTCAGATGAATGACTCACCGAGTCTGCCACATGCAAATACTATACACGCGATTCTGCTTGAATCCAGCTCATGTCATTCATAGATCTGGGTTTCTAGGGCCTGATTAACACGTAAAGTTTCCAACTTTACGTGTAAATAATCACCCATGAGGGTTTTAGGGCTCAAAATGCACCGAAAGAGTAGATCTAGGGCTTTCATGCAATATGGATCCATAAAGGCAGTAGATCCAAGCTCCTGGAGCTCAATTATGCCTAGATCTAGAGGCTAAAGAACTTATTACGAACCCAAAAACACAAACAAGCTTGGAAAAAGGCTCAAGAAGGACTTTCATGGAGCTACAAGGGACAATAAGCATGAAAACAGAGGGAAACTAAGTTATACCTCAAGGAAATCACTGAGATAACACAAATATGTCTGGCCTCCTTCTTCTCTTCTTGATCTACTCTCCTTCCCTCTCCAAATCTTCAAGAAAACACATTAAAATGCTTCAAGCTCACAAGGAACAAGGCTTGAATGAATTATAGAGCTCTGAGGGTGAAGGGGGCGAGCTTGGGGGCGGATAAGAGGGTTTAAATAGGGTGCAAACCCTTGAAATTTAGGGTTTCATCAGACAGCGGGGACTCGCCGAGTCCAGAATATGGACTCGTCGAGTCGCTAACTTAAACGTGTTCCGGATCCCGTCTCTACTCGGCGAGTCGGATCTACAACTCGCCGAGTCCAAGGCTAAAAATGAAAAACACTAAGATAAATTTTACGTACCAGGAACCAGATGCTACAAATCTCCCCCATTTATTTTAGACTTTGTCCTCGAATTCTGCTGCTCGATCCTGAAACAGTTCGGGGTAATGCTCCATCATTTCTTCCACCGGCTCCCAAGTCCACTCTGACCCCTTTCGGTGCTGCCACTGCACCTTCACTAATTCCACCCTCTTGTTCCTTAGATCCTTCGACTTCCGGTCGAGGATTGCGACTGGGCGCTCAATGTAATTCAGGCTGTCATCAACCTGTATATCCTCTAACGGCACCACCGCTGAATCATCCACAAGGCACTTCCGCAGTTGGGAGACATGGAAGGTGCTGTGGATCTGGCTAAGCTTGGCTGGCAGATCCAACCTATATGCCACCTTGCCCACTCAGGCTACAACCCTGAACGGACCAATGTATCTCGGGCCCAACTTTCCCCGCTTCCTGAATCGAATGACGCCTTTCCAAGGCGACACCTTCAGGAGAACCATATCCCCGACCTGGAATTCCAGGTCTGATCGACGCTTGTCGGCGTAACTTTTCTGCCGACTCTGCGCAGTCTGAAGCCTGCTTCGAACCTGCTGAATCCTCTCGGTCGTCTTGAGCACCACCTCGGTGCTCCCCATGAACCTCTGGCCAACTTCACCCCAACATATCGGGGTCCTGCACCTCCGTCCATACAATATCTCGAATGGGGGACGGTCAATACTCGCGTGGTAGCTGTTGTTGTATGAGAACTCAGCCAAAGGAAGATAGGTATCCCAACTACCACCGAAGTCTAATACACATGCCCGCAACATATCCTCCAACGTCTGGATGGTCCGCTCGCTCTGACCATCCATCTGCGGGTGAAAGGCGGTGCTAAAATGCAAACGAGTGTCCAACTCATCATGAAACCTCTTCCCAAACCTGGAAGTGAACCACACATCACGATCTGATATCACTGACACTGGCACCCCATGCCGTGCCACTATCTCCCTGATATAGATATCGGCCAACTTTTCGGCCGAGACACTCTCCTGAATCGGAATAAAATGGGCGCTCTTGGTCAACCGATCCACGATGACCCAAATCGAATCCACCCCTCGCGCCGTCCGGGGAAGCTTCGTGATAAAATCCATCGTAATATCTTCCCATTTCCATAACGGGATATCTAACGGCTGCATCTTGCCGTGCGGTCTCTGATGCTCGGCCTTGACCTTCCTGCAGGTCAAACATCACTCGACGTACCAGGCCACATCCCGCTTCATGCAAGGCCACCAATAGTCTAGACGAAGATCCCGATACATCTTCGTCGCCCCTGGATGAATAGAGAATCGGGATTTGTGCGCCTCCTCCATCAAGATCTGGCGCACGCCTCCGTGATACGACACCCACACCCTACGGTGTAGTGTTAGTAACCTTTGGCTATCATAATCAAAGGAGGTGACTTGACCCACTATTCGCTCACTCTTCAGGTGTTCCTCCTTCATAGCCTCCTCCCGGGCTTCCCGAATATGCTCTAACAGTGTTGTCACCACTGTCATCCTCATACACACATCCCTGATCGGTGACGCCTTACGATAAGCGCATCGGCCACCACGTTGGCCTTCCTCGGGTGGTAAAGGATCTCGCAATCATAATCCTTCACCACGTCCAACCACCGACGCTGCCTCATGTTCAGATTCGGCTGATCCATGAGGTACCTTAAACTCTTGTGGTCAGTGTAAATGGTACATCGAACCCCGTAGAGGTAATGACGCCAAATCTTGAGGGCGAAGACCACCGCCCCTAACTCTAAATCATGCGTCGGGTAGTTCACCTCGTGAGGCTTCAGCTGCCTCGAGGCATAAGCAATGACATGACCCCTCTGCATCAATACCGCGCCTAAGCCCGAGATGGACGCATCACAATATACCAAAAAATCCTCTACGCCCTCGGGCAGGGCTAAGATTGGCGCCTCGCACAATCTCTGTCTCAGAATCTCGAACACTGCCTGCTGCTTAGGCCTCCATAGAAAGACCATGACTTTCCTAGTCAACCTTGTCAGGGGTACAGCTATCTTGGAGAAATCCTGAATGAATCTCCGATAATAGCCTGCTAATCCTAGGAAACTCTGAATCTCGGATGGAGACTTCGGAACCTCCCATCTCATCACGGCCTCCACCTTGGCCGGGTCTACTGATATCCCACTCTGGTTGACGAGGTGCCCAAGAAACCGCACCTCGTGCAACCAAAACTCACATTTGGAGAACTTGGCGTACAAGCTCTCCCTCCTCAAGGTCTCCAAAACCTCTCTCAGGTGGTCCTCGTGCTCCTCCTGCGTCTTGGAATAAACCAAGATGTCATCAATGAAAACTATCACAGACCAATCCATCATCGGTCTACATACGCGGTTCATGAGGTCCATGAACGCTGCAGGAGCATTGGTGATCCCAAACGGCATCACCACGAACTCATAATGGCCATAACGCGTCCAAAACTCGGTCTTCTGTACATCCTCCTCTCTGACCCTCATCTGATGATAGCCTGAACGCAAATCGATCTTTAGAGAACCAAGATGCTCCCTGTAACTGATCAAAGAGGTCATCAATCCTCGAGAGTGGGTAACGGTTCTTCACCGTTACCTTATTCAACTCCCGTTAATCTATGCACATCCGATGTGACCCGTCCTTCTTCTTCACAAACAGGATCGGGGCTACCCAAGGTGAACTGCTCGGTCGAATAAATCCCTTGTCTAGCAGCTCATGCATCTGCGTAGACAACTCCTGCATCTCGGGAGGAGCCAACCGATATGGTGCCTTGGCTATCGGAGCCGAACCAGGAACTAGGTCGATCCTGAACTCTACCTGACGCTCCGGAGGTATTCCAGGAAGCTCCGGAGGTATTCCAGGAAGCTCCAGAGGTATTCCAAGAAGCTCCTCCGGGAACACATCAACGTAGTCTCGCACCACTGGAACCTCGCTCATCGTTGTCTTACCCGCATCCCGGGTATCCATAACATACGCGACGTATCCCGCGCAACCCTGCTGAAGGTAGCGCCTAGCTCTCGCTGCTGAACATACTGTGGGTCCACGCTGTGGCCTCTCGCCATGGATCACCAACTCTCCCCCACTTGAGGGTCCTGATCCGCACTAACTGCTGTACGCAATCTATCACCGCCCCATTAGGGCTCAACCAATCCATTCCTATAATCACCTTGTTCCCTCGCAATGGGATGGCAACCAAATCCACCAAATAGCGCTCCTCAAATAACCTTAGGACACAATCCTTGAATATTGCCGACGCTCGCACCGATCGATCATTGGCAATCTCTACCTCTAAAGGGCAATCCAACATGCCTGAAGACTCTATAAACCTATTGCTAAGTGCAAGGGAAACAAATGATCGGGTGGCACCCGAGTCAAACAACACCTGAACAGGAATACCGTTCACATGGAACGATCCTAATGCATATACACAGAGCACATATCAATATCATAACATTGCAAAAATAAAGTAGAGGGAAAGAATCATACCCGTCACCACATCGGGTGCGGAGCGTGCCTCCTCTGTCTTCAGCTGAAATGTCCGGCTCCTCACCACTGGAGCCTCTGACTTGACCTGCCGGCCATCTGTAATCCGAAGGGTAGCTGGAGCTGGCGCCTTAGCCGGCGCTGATACTGTCAACTGGGGGCAATTGGCCTTCTTGTGGCCCCTCTGGTTGCAGTGGAAACATAGCAACTCCGATGTCTGGATCACAGGTGCAGGGGCGGTACAATCCCTGCTGAAATGCCCCATCTTACCGCACTTATAGCAGCTCGACGCTCCCAACCTACATGCCGCCTCATGAGGCCTGCCGTATTTCTTGCAGCGGCTCGATCCTGACTGGCCTTTCGGCCTACCATCTGGTCCCTTAGGCTTCTTCCCCGAAGCCCCTCCTGCCTGACCCTCCTTTGTCTTCCTCTTCCGGATGTGCTCAAGATCTATCTCCCTCTCCCTTGCCCTGGAAATCATAAAGTCCAGGGTAGGGCAAGCTGAAAAACTGACATGCTCCCGAATATCAACTCGTAGCATGTCATGATAGCGGGTACTCCTCATATCCTCATCACCCGCATACTGGGGTACCAGCAATGCTCTCTCCCGGAACTTGGCGGTGATTTCCGCCACAATCTCTGTCGTCTGTCTCATATCCAAGAACTCCCTGGCCAGCTGCTGAAGCTCGATAGCCGGCACAAACTCTGCCCTGAACCTGGTCGCGAAGTCCGATCAAGTCATAGCCTCGACATCCGAGGTTCCCAACGAGTCACCCACGGACTCCCACCAATCCCTAGCTCGATCTCGTAAACACCCTGCTGCAAACCTCACCTTCGACCCCTCAGGGCAGAAGCTAATCATCTGTGCGGACTCAATGTATGCAATCCATCGCCTGGAAGCTATGGGGTCCTTCGCCCCATGAAAATCCGACGCACCACTGCCCCGGAAGTCCTTGAAGGACAGTGTACGAGATCCCGTCTGACCAGATGCCATGTCGCTCCTGAATGCCCTGATGCGATCCTCCATCAACTCCAATATCCCTTCCTTGATTGACCCAAAGATAATGGGGGTCGACTCAAGGATGGCTCTGGTGATCTCTGATGCGATGAACTCGCGTAGCCCCTCATCTACTGGCTCGGAACCTGATCCCGAACCCGATCCCTCCCCTGAACTGCCAACTGCTGGCCTCGAGCGTAGTACCACCATTCTGAAATACAAAAATAATAATTGTTAGCGATACTGACACCTCTTGAGGGATCAGACTTACTACAAGTTCCCTGGTCTTATCTTGGCCTTCCTTAGTTAGGATACGGATCCTCTGCTTTCAGTAGTACGGGCTCATACTACCTTCCACATCTATCCGTACCCTTTCCAAGGACTGCCTCGACTCCACCAGGTCCCTTTCACTACTACTGATCACTACTAAACTCATCCTAGGCTTGCCCCAGGAAATCTTTAACTCCACTCTACCCGGTCCTCAGCTGCTGAAGGCTTCCTTGTAATGCCAATTAGTCATTACCTTCGAGTATCAGACTCGGCTTTACACGGTTAGACTCAGACAAAAGCCACGCAGTAAGGCCAAATCCAACACTCTAGGATTATTCAACCCTGATCACATGTGACGTGACGTATTCATTTAATGTCTAACTCCCATTACTCAGAGTCCCCTCGAAGCACAAAGCAAGCAACATTCAGACACAAGGAACAATCTCAGGCAATTCCGTCCTCATAGAGGATAGTTGTACTAGCATACAATGTTAAACTCATACTATTAGGCATAACCCTAACACGCTACCCTACTGCTGTCTACTCAATTCTAGCATGCGATTTTCATACACTTAAGCACATGAGGCAGGCACATAAAGCATCACTCCTAGATCCTTAGTCATATTCTAGCATGCTGTTCTACTGAAACTGATAAACATAACATAAGCTTGTATGGGTACTTTGGGGAATACTTACTTGAGCTCGGCCGGCCGCGCACATCACACACTTTGTTCTTTATTAAAACCCCTTTACTTAGCCTTTTAGAAAAAAATTTATTTTTCTAAAATCTTTTAATCCCTCGATTTGAGTTCAAACACCCCCGAAGGTGTGTCCGAATCCCTCAAACCAGGGCTCTGATACCAACTTGTAACGTCCCAAAAATACGAGCCAAAAATTTCATTTTAAAACATACCATTTGCAAAACATTATAAATAAAACATTCACGGATCATGACATTTCATAAAAGATGTTGTTTGTCTGGAAACCATTTCGTAAAACATAATACTATCAGAGTACAAAACCCCATGAGTATCCCATAGTGCGGAACACAAAGCGTGTGTGTGATGTACCACTACCGTGTCGGCTCCTTCCCCTTCGAAGAAGAGGTACCTGAAACCAAAACTGAAAACTGTAAGCACGAAGCTTAGTAAGTTCCCTCATATTACCACATACCATATAATTATATATCATACACACTGACGGGCAATTCTGGGGTGTCCGACCTACCCGGTACGACCATTCTGCGGTGCCGACCTACCCGTGTCAAGCCGTTCTGGGGTGCTGACTACCCATGTCAAGCCATTCTGGGGTGCTGACCACCCATCGGTCCTAACAACTGATCCTCGGGAACTATTTCACCCCCTACTGATACTATCACATATATCATAACATAACATATTATCTGACATATATGGGGTGTCCGATCTACCCTTCGGTACTAACGGCCGAACTTGGGGACTATTCCCTTCCTACTACCGCTATCACATATAACATATCATGCCAGCATATAAACATATCATCACATACTGTCAGACATATCTGGGATGTCTGACCTCCCCTTCGGTCCTAACAACCGAACTCTACTACTATCACATAATACATATCATGCTAGCATATAACATATCAGGTAGTAGCAAACCTAGATGATATCACAAAGACAATCATCTAACATACAACTCCTACTGGTGGGCCGGCATTATGGCCGTAGACCCACCGCTACTGGAAGGTAACTCACCTCAAAGTAGTTGTTGATCTGTGTGGGAACTGACTGTCTTCTGTTGTTGCCGCTCCGGAAATCCTCCGGCTATAATTCCCACAAAACCCTTAGTCAAATACTGCTAACCGACCTCAGGGTAAAATGAACATTTACCCCTTACCAATCAAGAGTCAAAGTCCAAGTCAAAGTCAACTGCCAGTTGGCCCGACTCGCCGAGTTGACTTGCCAACTCGCCAAGTCCCTATCCCTTTGTCCGACCATAAACCCGTCTCTACTCGTCGAGTTAAGCATTGAATCGACGAGTCCTCCTTCTAAACTAAAGGCCAATATTCCTTCATCTTACTCGCCGAGTTGTATGAACAACTCGCCGAGTTCATCTTCATTCGAAGAACACTCTATGCTGAGACTCGCCGAGCTGTATGAACAACTCGCCGAGTCTGTTCTTGAGGCAAGAAGATTGCCTTGAACTCGCCGAGTCATGGCATTGACTCGCCGAGTTACTTCATGAGTGAGTCTGGCTTCCGACCCACTGAGTCACACCCCATGACTCACTACTCCAATCCGCAACACGAAAAAGGGGAAAACTCGGGGACTCGCGACTCGACTCGCCGAGTCAGCCACATGCAAATACTATACATGCGATTATGCTTGAATCCAGCTCATGTCATTCATAGATCTGGGTTTCTAGGGCCTGATTAACACGTAAAGTTTGCAAATTTACATGTAAATAATCACCCATGAGGGTTTTAGGGCTCAAAATGCACCGAAAAAGTAGATCTAGGGCTTTCATGCAATATGGCTCCATAAAGGCAGTAGATCCAAGCTCCTGGAGCTCAATCATGCCTAGATCTAGAGGCTAAACAACTTATTACGAACCCTAAAACATAAACAAGCTTGGAGAAAGGCTCAAGAAGGACTTTCATGGAGCTATAAGGGACAATAAGCATGAAAACAGAGGGAAACTAAGTTATACCTCAAGGAAATCACTGAGATAACACAAATATGTCTGGCCTGCTTCTTCTCTTCTTAATCTACTCTTCTTCCCTCTCCAAATCTTCAAAAAAACACACCAAAATGCTTCAAACTCACAAGGAACAAGGCTTGAACGAAGTATAGAGCTCTGAGGGTGAAGGGGGCGAACTTGGGGGCGGATAAGAGGGTTTAAATAGGGTGCAAACCCTTGAAATTTAGGGTTTCATCAGACAACGGGGACTCGCTGAGTCCAGAATATGGACTCGCCGAGTCGCCAACTTAAACGTGTTCCGGATCCTGTCTCTACTCGGCGAGTCGGACCTACAACTCGCCGAGTCCAAGGCTAAAAATGAAAAACACTAAGATAAATTTTACGTACCAGGAACCAGGTGTTACAAATAATTTATTTAATGATTTATTATTTCTAAATTCTCATTCGTGCACACAGGGACACAATAATTGTCAAAAACATTTGAACACACATATATATATATATATATATATATATATATATATATATATATATATATATATATATATATATATAACATTTGGATTGAAATATTTGTTTCGGATATTCAGATTTTTGGATTGATTTTTAACATAATCGAATTATTATTTTGGATGTCGAATTGGTTTGGACATTTTGTTTACAAAATAAAAACCGAATAATCCAAAAAAAAAAACTGAATAACAATTTATTGTTCATATATTTCTAATATATATCTATAGTTATTTATTAATTTGTTTTTTCAAATAGATTCAAAAAGTTTCACCGAATAAAAAAACTTTAATAAGTATTTCTTTTAAGAGTTTTTATCTATATAATATTAAACTATATAATATTAAACGATGATATATATTTTTAGTAGTTGTTTATAAATTTTAAACCACAACGAAATAATTTGTTTTTGTTTCGTTTATAAAGTTGACTAGTATTTTAATTATATATGGTTTTAAAATGTTTCGATTTTTGAAAACCGAATTATAAAAATCGATTCAACCGAACTGTAATTTGGTTGGAATGGATTGGATTTGAATTTAGTTTTAACTATTCGGATCTATATTTTGAAAACCGAAATCAATTTGGATTTATTTGATTGGATCAGATCGAACAAATCAATCCAAACGAACACCCCTTGTACTCATACATATTTTATTTTAGAAAATAATTTTGATTTACTTAATTTATGTATGCGAACTTAAAGTCTTTATGATGTTATGTGTGTGTTTTGTCACTCTCATATATCTTTCTATTTAATAAGTTTTATATCGAGTTTTGATCTTTGTAAAATTGTTGGCTAAGTCATCTAAGATGACCTAGAATGGTGATTATTATTGTGAAGACAAAGAATGACAATATTCCGTTCTTACTACATTCTTTGATGTTGGTTGAGTTCAATGGACTTCTATTGCAGCGAATCATATTTCATCTAAGATGTCCAATTATATTTTTAAAACTGTGAAAGGTGTTGTAAAAGACTAAGAGGGTGTTTGGCTTGTCTTTCTGAAAGACAAAATCATTTTTGAAAAAGATAAAGGGTAAAAGATGTTTGGCAAATACATTTTAAAAGCTACTTTTGAATTTTAAATAGAAGGAAAAGTGACTTTTTGAAAAAGTTATAAAAACCTAATTTTTTGTAACTTTTCTAAAAAGGACTTTTATTCATCTAAAAGACAAGCCAAACTCGGAACAAAACGAGTAAATTAACGCACGTAAAGAGGATCTCACTGTGGATAAAAAGAATATGAAATGGGTAACTGATATACGGAAAGAAGAGATTGTTGGTGCCGATATGGATATTTATGAATTATGAATCCATGAACGGAATACCTTGAAATATTCAATAAAATTATGCACGGTTTTATTGATGGTGAATAACCATTGTATTTTTATAAATTTCGGAATTAAGGGAATGAATGTAGTTATTTTATACTTAGTTGTTAATTAATATTACATATACTGCAATATTTAACCGACATTTTTTTTTATAAATGGTGCAAATATGTGTGTGCGTGTGTATATAACTATATATATACTAGCCGTTTATCCGCGCAAAGCGACGGGTGCCGATCAACAAAATGATAGTAAGTTTACATTGGATGGTGTTATGGTAATATAGATTTAAAGACGATTTTATTAATTATTTTTTTTCACGTCCTTAATCATTTTTAAATTCATGTTTTCATAATAAAAATGTTAAAAATCATACTTTGTTAATATGAAACAATTTCTCATCTATCATCGATTATCATCATGTATTTGAAAGTTTGGATGAATTATTTTCCAAAATATAATCATTTTTAAATTCAACAAAATGATAGTAAGTTTATATTGGATGGTGTTATGGTAAAATAGATTTAAAGACGATTTTATTAATTTTTTTTTCACGTCCTTAATCATTTTTAAATTCATGTTTTCATAATAAAAATGTTAAAAATCATATTTTGCTAATATGAAACAATTTCTCATCTATCATCGATTATCATCATGTATTTAAAAATGTTAAGTTATTTTGTTTTTACTAAGTATTGTGTGCCAGAATGCACAGATCTGGACCAACGGATGAAATTAATCAATGGACATGATTTGAGAGTGTATGATATTACAATGGGGTAACATGTACCATATAATCACACAATTTTTAGCAAAAGGGTATTTTGGACAATTAACTACATTTATAAAAGGAAATTTTCGGATTTTTAGGAATGATTAATTCTCCTAATTTAAAAAAAATATGAATTTTTTAATTAATTCAATTTGAATTTTTACCGATTTATTCTGTCAGAATATTTTTTGTTAGAATTATACTCTTTCAGAATTTTATTCTAATAGAATATTATTGAAGAAAAACAAAATTCTTGAACCAAATGTTGAAAATTAACAAACATTATGATATATTCTTATACATCCGAACTTAAATACAAATTCATACATATTCTTACAGATTAAAAGTCTTATACATTTTAATATAGTTATAAAATATTCTAAAAGAATATCAACAAAAATGAATAACATTCTTAAAAAATAACAACATTCTGCTAGAATACTCTCGTTCTCCATGTTTTCTTCATTTTCCACATCAATGGCAGTCCCTTCAAAACCTAAATCCAAAAAAAAAACATAATCAACTTTAAAATAGTATAACTTTCAGTATATTTTAACAGAATAAAACTATAATTCTAACAGAATGTGTTAGACATTAAAGACTTTTAACTTATTCTAACAGAATGTACTTGAGTCACTTGATCAAGTATTTCCCGAGTCACCTGATCCAAATTATAATTATCGACTTAATCTAATTACAATGACTACATTGTAGCTAACATAGAGGACAATACTTTGGAAAAAGGTCAGCTTATTACAAGTTAGAATGTGGTAAATATGACAGTTCAAAGATCACAAAGAGTGCTAAAAATACAGCTGTAACATCGCATGTTCGAAGGACTATAACTCAACCAATATTAATCAAATTTAAATGACTTCTGAACCTAACTTGTAGCTAACACAAAGGAGAATATGCATAAAGAAATTTCATATCATTCCAAGCTAGTATGAGAGAGATATGATAGTTCAAATATTACAAAAAAATTTGGCTGACAAGAAGTGAAGACCGATGACTTTCAAAGTTGGAGATTCGGTTTTGCTTAAAGTCTCGCCGTGGAAGGGACTTATAAGATTTGGTAAAAAGGGAAAGTTGAGTCCAAGGTTTATTGGACCGTTTAAAGTTCCTCGAAGGATTGGGAACCAAGCTTACAAGCTCGAACTACCAGAAGAACTGAATGGAATTCACAACACTTTTCATGTGTGTTATTTGAGGAAGTTCACGGGAGAAGTTCCCGATATAATTCCAATTTATGAATTGAGAATTGATGAAAACAAAAGGTTAATTGAAGAACCTGAGGCAATTGTTGACCGAAAGACTAAGAAGCTTCGACGCAGGATGGTCGAATTAGTGCTTGTTCATTGGAAACATTCGAACGGGTCAAATCTCACCTGGGAAACGGAGAGTGACATGTTGAGTCGCTATCCGCATTTGTTTGTTGATGTGTGATTCCGGGGACGGAATCATCCTAAGGGGGAGAGAATTGTAACGCCCGCGTTTTCAGGCTAGACATTTTCGTTGATGTAATAGTCTAGGTTAACCCTTGTAACTCTTTTGAAGTATTAATGATGAAATATTTGAGTATTATGTGAATGATGTGAATTATGTGTTTATTTACTTAATTATTATAATTTAATGAATTAAGAATAAATTAAGCGTCAAAATTAAAGTATGAGATAAGCCCGACATCTTTGCATAAAGTTGTAGTGGCCGAAACGAGGTTTCCGAATATATATAGAACGCCCAAATCTGACTTCGTATGAGGAAGTTATGAATTTCTGAAGTTTCGACTTAGCGGAATGCAGCCCGAAATACTCGATTTGAGATCGAGCGATTTTTATCCGAAACAATCTAAACGAGAATCGAAGATCTCGTTGTTAGTAGCGAAACGATGAAAAGTTAGGCGAGAACGGACGTCGGACGAAGAAGTTATGAATTTATAACGAAGTTTTCCTGTCCGGGCCTACTAAAAATAAATAATAAAAATAAAGTCAAAATTAGCCGACGGAGTCTAAACGAAAGTTGTAGAGCGTAGTCTCACCTACACGTGGATATAAAGAACATCGAAAACGAAGTTCGTATGACGAAGATATGAATTTTCAAAGTTTATTAAATAATTAATATTTAAATTTATTTATTATATCCGATATTATCCGAAGAGGAGTCACCGGACTCATCCGAAGTACGCCCAGCATACAGCGAAGCATGACACGCCTCGCACTCGAGTTCTTCGGATGACACATGCAGTGACGATTTTGGAGGCTTACGCCCCGCGTAAGGCTGTACGCCCAGCGTACTGCGAAGCCTCAGCCTCCTATAAATAGGATGCGAGGGTTCTGGGCATATTTGCTCAATTCTTCTCTTTTTCGTGCCGAAGCTCTGCGTGTAAACCCCCGAATCCATCTCGACACCCCGGATCTCATATCCAAGTTAAGAAGGAAGTTTTACGCTCCCGAGATCCCGAGAAGTGCGATTCCCGAGCCGAAGCTCTGGCCGTGAGGAGTTCGATTTTTGTGGAGATCTTCCAGATCTGCTGAAGAATACCACTTCTACAAGCCGTAGTGCTATCCGATCATCTTCTGATCAAGTGAGTGTGTAGTTACTTTCTTCTGACTCATAATTATGAAGTATTATATATAAAATACGTGTTATGTGTATATTTTGTTGTTATATGTGTGAATGTATATTCACTTTCTTCTATCTCATGGACCTGATTTATTCTCTATGAAATACGTGTTCTGTGTATGTGTCTCATCTGTTGTTTGGAATATGTATTGAATGAGAATGCTATACAGGTTTTAAACTATGTATAAAAATATATATTTTTATCTACTAATGTGTTGGGTAGAACATGGGTAGACAGTTGTGTGATAAACAGATGAGAGGCCTCAATGTTGTTTTGATTTAGTCATCTAGCGGAGTTTAGATGACGACCACAGACTTTTCTAGACAGTCTTGTGGAACGCTAGCAGGTTCGCCACCTGTAGGTGTTAATGAACTTGGGTGTTCATTCGCTGTACTCCATCCCCCTCATGGTTGCCTTATTTGACTTATATTGCTGAGGAACCCCCGAAGCATGTGTTGTCGCCCCGATGAAATATTCTTAGACTAGGTCCCTTATGTTAGTTGTCTTAGGGATGTAAAGTGAGAATAACGGGAATGGGTAATTGGGTTATTGTTGGTTGGTGGAAATTAAATATAATTATTTATTGTAGGTTGAAAACCCTATATGCTCACCAGACTCCCAAGCCTGACTCACTAAGTTTATTTGTATTACAGGTAGTAGCGCAAGGGCATAGGATGGATGAACCATCAAGTTGTTTTCTTTACAAGTCTGCATATGTATATATTTGTTGAATGACTTGCAATGTTATCGTTTATGCTTTATGGTCTGTATCGGAACATGACATCCTGAGTTTTGATTACATAATGAAAATACATTTCTTTATGAAATGCTTTGGTATATATTATTTTATCATATTTTGTTTTTGGGAACAAATTCCGTAACTCTTTCAAATCAAAAGGATTTACTCTGAAAATGTTTAAAAAGCATAAATGAAACCGGTCTTTTCTGGCCGAGATTTTGGGGATGTCTCACTTATCACCCTTGAGAGCCTACAAACCCTAGAAATCGAGTGGATCACCGTTGATAGAGAGATTGAAGCTTTGGAAGGGGGATATTGAAAGAGAACTTGAAGAGCAAAGGGATTACAGCAAGGGAGGGACGTAGATCCAAGATCTAATCCAGTGGAAGCTTGTATTGGAGGTAATAATCTGTTCTTGAAGCTTTTGCACACCTACATATATCATTTGTGGGGTTTTGGGGGCATAAATAAGGTCCATCTCGAGTTTAGAGTTAGATCTGAGGATGCTACCTCAGATATAGGATGGTAATGATCCAAGAAGCCATAAAGTCTATGCCCATGAGTTTTTGGTGAAGTTCCTTTGTCCCAAACCCTAGCCCTAGAGCGTTTTAGGATTAGATCTATTTGGATTCACGTAAAGGTTGCCACTTTACGTGATGGAGGGTCTGAAGAGGAGTAGATCTATGGATTGGAACCCCTACATGGCACAGAAAGCCACTGCATGGGTTAAGAACTGGAGATACTCGGCGAGTTGCATGGGTGGACTCGGCGAGTTAGATAAAGATAGGCAGGAACTCGACGAGTTGGAAGAACAACTCGGTGAGTCTGTTGAAGATTGCCTTGGACTCGGCGAGTCTGGTCGAGGAACCCTAGCTGTTTATGGTTGATTCGTGAATCGACGAGTCGAGGGACGACTCGTTGAGTTGAGCAAGATGGGACTCAAAGATTCTTGGACTCGACGAGTCTTGGGGTGACTCAGCGAGTTGAGTCGCGATATGGGAGTTTTCAGAGCATAGGGACTCGACGAGTCAGCAGGGTGACTCGGCGAGTAGAGTCAGTCAGAGAGTTTGACTTTGACCAAGGGTTGACCAGTTGACTTCCAGGGATATTTTGGTAATTATTGGTTTTGGTTACTTTGGTAATGTTCAGTGGTGGAGTTCGTGTTGGTGGTCGGAGCAGAGTGATCTTATTCTTCAGTCGGCAGTTGCAGGTGAGTTATCCTTACTATATCAACAGGGTCTAAGGCATCAAGGCCCGCCCTTTATCGGATTGAAATCCGGGTATCTGTTTCATATGTTATTGCTTGCTATGACTGTATCCTGGTTATTAGGATGGTGTATGTTAGTGACCGGTTAGGTCGGTATCCTGGTTAGGATGTTGTTATGATATGTGATCTGTTAGATCGGTTTGATTAGATGTGAATTGTTATATCATTATATGTTTATGTGCACATGGTTGTTGGACTGGGGTTGGGTTGAGGCGGGTCCTGCTTTGTGTTGTAGGCCAACATACCCAGGGCGGACCGGTTAGATCGAAGGCCCGGCGAGCGGTCCGGATAGGCTGAAGGCCCCAAGAGGGCGGACCAGACGTACTGAGGCTCAGAGAGTGGACCAGATAGACTGAAGGCCTGGTGCGGGTGGACCAGTCATACTGTAGACTCGGAGAGTGGACTAGGTGGATCGAAGGCCCGGTGCGGGAGGAACCACTCATATTGTAGACTCGGAGGGAGAATGGACCAGGTGGACTGAAGGCCTGGTGCGGGCGGACCAGTCACACTGTAGACTCGGAGAGAGAGTGGACCGGGTGGACTGAAGACCTGGTGCAGGCGGACCAGTCATACTGTAGACTCGATATGCATGGTTGTTCTGTTTATGATATGTGTTTGGTATTGTGGTTGGTATTTTGGGGTAACTCACTAAGCTTTAGGGCTTACAGTTTCAGTGTATTGTTTCAGGTACTTCAGGAGACTGTGGCAAGGCGAATGCGTGATTGTACCGCTCCTCAGTTTTATGTTGATGTTTCTGGGATACTCTGATAATAAATGAATTGAAAACCTTTTTGTAATAACTTAATGAATATGGGTTGTTTTGAATAGTTTAAATTGGTTGTAAATTTTCACAGTGTTACAAGTTGGTATCAAAGCCTTGATTTGAGTGAATTGGAAGAACATTCGTGTGAATCCAGTCTCAAATCAAGGAGAGCTTTCAAAGTGAAATTGAAATGGTTTTCAAAAAAATAAGTAGAGGAGGATGCGGAGGTACGACCAGCCAGAGCCAGTAAGTAGACCCCAAAATACCATACAAGTTATTTGATTATGTGATATGTTAGAACAACATGCTAGTACTAGGCTAGGGATCTTCAAGAATTGCATGATAGAATTGCCTGATTATATGATGCATTCTAGCCTAGGGTTCCCTGTTATGTGGGGGTAATCAGCAGTTCCTCTAGAGGTGAGGATTGAGTGTTGCCATGTATATGTTTATCGCTAGAGTGTTGTGGTGATACTTGATATAAATATGGGTAGGTGTGGAAGGTAGTATGGGCCCATACTACTGAAAGCACGGGACCCATACACATATCAAGGAAGTCACAACCCCTAGGGTTGGGTTGGGGGTTGGTTCCCGGGTTAGTGGGAAGTATTTGATGTTTTGCGGTGCTTTAAGTATGGTGGTTACGAGGCATGCTGGGAGCGGATCCGGATCAGGATCGGGAGCAGGAGAGTGCGGTCAGCGTGGGTTAGTACCGCTCGAGGCTATTGGACAGATGAGCACTGACGAGTTAGATACTAGGATTCGTGAGATCCTGCATGATGAGGTTGCTGCTATGTTCCGGGCCGAGTTACCGGAACTGTTTGGGTCGATCAAGACCGCCATGGTTGAGTATTTTGATGAGCGCCATGCAGATCTTATAGAGACGGCTTCCGCGGCGGCTACAACGGCTGTAGCAGCGACAGGTGGAGGAGTCGGTCGGGGTTTTCAGTATCGGGACTTCGATAATACGAAGCCCCTTACTTTTGATGGAGTACAAGATCCGATCATTGCTATGAGGTGGTTGTCGGACGTGGAGAGTTGTTTCTTCACGTGTTCTTGCCTTGCGGATCAGAGGGTGAGGTGTGCTCTGAACCTTTTAAGGCTCGGGGCAAAGGATTGGTGGAGGTTGACTACAGGATCGTATTCTGATGCGCAGCGGGCTGCGGTTACATGGGATCAGTTCCGGGAGATGTTCAGTACTCGTTATGTTCCGCAACTTGAGAGAGAGAGGTTGGCTCAGGAGTTCCTAGAGCTGAAGCAGGATTCAGAGTTGGTGACGGAGACCACCAGGATGTTCACGGAAAGAGCGATATTTTGCCCTGAGTTTGCTTTAGAGCAGGATCAGATGTCTCGATATCTGAGTATGCTCAAGAGGGATATCAGACAGTTTGTGTCTACGTAGAGGTGCGAGACCTTACTGGAGTTGTAGGAGGCCGCTCGGTAGTGTGAGTTGGAGATTGAGTTATAGTTGAGAGAACAGAGGCAGGCCCCGGTGTAGTCGCAGCCGGCGCCAAAACGGTCCAAGACCGTTGATTCCAGATTGGGCAGTCAGAGCGGCTGCACTTATGAGAAGTGCGGGAAGGGTCATACCGGAGTTTCTAGGACCGGTGGTGCGTGCCGCAAGTATGGGAGAGAGGGGAATTATGCGAGGGATTGCTGTCAGTCAGCCCCGATTCAGGATATGAGGATTTGTTATCAGTGCCATCAGGTTGGTCACATGAGGGCCAACTATCCACAGCTTGTTTCCAGGCCACTGTAGGTTCCAGCACCGGACACTTTGAGGACTACTGGTGGGGGCCAGGGTGGAGTGGAGCCTCCGAGGGCTCAGGGGCGCGCTTTTCAGCTCACAGCAGAGGAGGTCAGAGCAGAGCCGAATGCGGTTGCGGGTATGTTTTCGTTTTGTTGTTGTCTGGTTATCTTGTTATTTTGTGGTGTTGTATTTTATTCGCCGTTCTGCGTGTTTCTTGGGTTGGTTGAAAGCGATAGTAGTAAGGAGTTATTAATGGTTAGCATCCAATGGATCGATGGTCAGAATTTGGTTGTATGGTCGTGTTGCCGGATATAGAAATTGCGATTTGAGAAGTGTTCAGAGGAGAGTCGAACTCCCTTAGAGTTCGAGATGTTCGATGTCGGAGGAGTGATTTTATGGAGGTTGCTCATTTTTTAGGGAATCAGTGCAGGGATAAGGGGAAGGTGTTGAGTAGGGTTGTTTTAGTGATGTTGGTTGGGTCACCGGTGGTTGGGAGTCAGTGCTCTAAGTGGGGGAGAATTGGAAAATTCTCAGGAGGGTCGATAAGCTTTAGAGTTTGATAAACTGTTTGGGATCCAGTAGTGTTTCAGTCAGCCAAGAGTGTGGGCTGGTATGAGTAAGTGGCAGACCGATGGGGCGGAGTACAAACCAAGGATTTCGGAAAAGGCGATTGGTTGTTAAGAGGCCTAGGTTCAAGTCGGGATCTCAGTATATGGAATAGAGTTAGAGTTCGGAACCCCTATAGGGCTAGAACAGTATGTATGGGAGAGATTCCCAGGAGGAATAGTTCGGAATGATGTATGATAGTTTGAGCGGTCCGGGGAGACTGAAGGCCGGTGGGCGTACCAGTCAGGCCGAAGGCTCAGAAAACGGTCCAGACAGGCTGAAGGCCCTGGAGGGCGGTCCAGCGATGCTGAAGGTTCTGAGAGTGGTCCAGATTGGCTGAAGGCCTGGTAAGGCGGCCCAGTCATGCTGAAGACTCTGTAAGTGTTAATAGATTTGTATGCAGAAAGTGATTTGAGTATGCTGCTATGCAGTAGCAAGCAGTGGGTCTGGACCCGGGTATTGATCATGTTAGTGGAAGGCAGTGCATGGACCCGAGAGTCCTTGTGAGCAGATTTAGAACATGTGTGATGCATGGAGTAGCGGTTACTCTACAAGGGATAGTGTAGATGGGGTGTGAGCATCGTGGCACTTGTCTGAAGTGGCAAGGTTGGCAAGTAGATTTCCTTGGATAAGGAAAGGGAAAGGTATGTAACTCCGAAAGGGAGTGTTGATTCACGGAAGTGAAAGCAATAGTGAGAATGGATGATTGAGAGTATTTCAATTACGGATGTTGAGCACTGTGATTGTACCAGTGGTATGGAAGCACATCCGGTTTGGGTGTCTGTTGAGGTTGCGGATAAATTTCCAGTGGTATAGAACTAGAGGAGCTCGGAAGGGATGCAAGGAGGGAGCCTTGGATTTCCAGTATGGCTGTGATCAGGAGGTTATGTATGTAGCGGTAATTCATCCTGGGGATGTTTGGAGGTAACGTCAGTGTGTCAGGTTTTTCCAGCCCGAGGATGTTAGAGCAGGTTCAGCATGTGTATGTGATTGCAGAGGAGAGCTCATGGGAGTTGCTTAGGAGCTGAAGGATGTGTCATCCTGTCAGCACGGAAAGAAAAGAGTTGGATTCGGAAAGGAAGCGGGAGAAGTCCCAGCAGTAAATTCGATAAAGTTGTGACAAGCGAGGAAGGGGATAGCAGTTGGTACTGGGTCAGGACCCGGTGGTTCAGGGTGATATCTAGTTTGTAAGAGACAAGTGATTATGTGATTTAGAACGATGGAAGTATCATCGGGTGATCATTGGTTGATAAGTGTTGTTGTCAGAGAAAGAAGTCGGTGGCCGGCTTGAAGCAGTTGTTGTGACTCTGTGAGAAAGAGTTGGACTTTATAGGGGTTTGATGGCAGTGTTTGGAGGAACCTGGGTCGGTTAATTCCAAGAGGTGCATTGCGGGGGTAGTATCTGGAATTGTGTGCTGCAGCAGGCTTCGAGGACGAAGCCTAATTTAAGTGGGGGAGAATTGTAACACCCCGAGTTCAGAAGTGCAAGTTCAGGGTTCTTAGTGTAAATAAGGAAGGTCGACTCGGCGAGTCGATGGGTAGACTCGGCGAGTCGAGTCGCGATCCGGGTCACATATAAAGTGACCAACTCGGTGAGTCGCATGGGTGGACTCGGCGAGTTGGTGATGGGATGAGAAAACCCTAATCCGGGGGTTGTACCCTATATAAAGAACATAACATCCATTCTTCAGCCTCCTTATCACCCTTGAGAGCCTACAAACCCTAGAAATCGAGTGGATCACCATTGATAGAGAGATTGAAGCTTTGGAAGTGGGATCTTGAAATAGAACTTGAAGAGCAAAGGGATTACAACAAGGGAGGGACTTATATCCGAGATCTAATCCAGTGGAAGCTTGTATTGGAGGTAAAAGTCTGTTCTTGAAGCTATTGCACACCTAGATATATCATTTGTGGGGTTTGGGGGCATAAATAAGGTCCATCTCGAGTTTAGAGTTAGATCTGAGGATGCTACCTCAGATCTAGGCTGGTACTGATCCAAGAAGACATAAAGTCTATGCCCATGAGTTCTTGGTGAAGTTCCTTTGTCCCAAACCCTAGCCCTAGAGCGTTTTAGGCTTATATCTCTTTGGATTCATGTAAAGGTTACCACTTTACATGATGGAGGGTCTGAAGAGGAGTAGATCTATGGATTGGAACCCCTGTATGGCTCGGAAAGCCACTGCATGGGTTAAGAACTGGAGATACTCAGCGAGTCGCATGGGTGGACTCGGTGAGTTGGATGAAGATAGGCAGGAACTCGACGAGTTGGAAGAACAACTCGGTGAGTCTGTTGAAGATTGCCTTGGACTCAACGAGTCTATTCTTGGATTCGACGAGTCTGGTCGTGGAACCCTAGCCGTTTCTTGTTGAGTCGTGAATCGACGAGTCGAGGGACGACTCGGTGAGTTGAGCAGGATGGGACTCAAAGATTTTTGGACTCGACGAGTCTTGGGGTGACTCTGCGAGTTGAGTCGCGATATGGGAGTTTTCAGAGCATAGGGACTCGACGAGTCAGAAGGGTGACTCGGCGAGTAGTGTCAGTCAGAGAGTTTGACTTTGACCAAGGGTTGACCATTTGACTTCCAGGGATATTTTGGTAATTATTGGTATTTATTGGTTTTGGTTATTTTGGTAATGTTCAGTGGTGGAGTTCGTGTTGGTGGTCGGAGCAGAGTGATCTTATTCTTCAGTCGGCAGTTGCAGGTGAGTTATCCTCACTATATCAACAGGGTCTAAGGCATCAAGGCCCGCCCTTTATCATATTGAAATCCGGGTATCTGTTTCATATGTTATTGCTTGCTATGACTGTATCCTGGTTTTTAGGATGGTGTATGTTAGTGACCGGTTAGGTCGGTATCCTGGTTAGGATGTTGTTATGATATATGATATGCTAGATCGGTTTGATTAGATGTGAATTGTTATATGATTATATGTTTGTGTGCACATGGTTGTTGGACTGGGGTTGGGTTGAGGCGGTTCCTGCTTTGTGCTGTAGGCCAACATACCTAGGGCGAACCGGTTATACCGAAGGCCCGACGAGCGGTCCGGATAGGCTGAAGGCCCCAAAAGGGTGGACCAGATGTACCGAGGCTCGGAGAGTGGACCAGATAGACTGAAGGCCCGGTGTGGGTGGACCAGTCATACTGTAGACTCGGAGAGTGGACCGGGTGGACTGAAGGCCCGGTGCGGGCGGACCAGTTATACTGTAGATTCGGAGGGAGAGTGGACCAGGTGGACTGAAGGCCCAGTGCGGGCGGCCTAGTCACACTGTAGACTCGGAGAGAGATTGGACCGGATGGACTGATGACCTGGTGCAGGCAGACCAGTCACACTGTAGACTCGATATGCATGGTTGTTTTGTTTATGATATATGTATGGTATTGTGGTTGGTATTTTGGGGTAACTCACTAAGTTTTCGGGCTTACAGTTTCAGTGTATTGTTTCAGGTACATCAGGAGACCGTGGCAAGGCGAAGGCGTGATTGTACCGCTCCTCAGTTTTATGTTGATGTATCTGGGATACTCTGATAATAAATGAATTGAAAACCTTTTTGTAATAACTTAATGAATATGGGTTGTTTTGAAAAGTTTAAATTGGTTGTAAATTTTCACGGTGTTACACGGGGCGTACTCAGCTCGTACGCTAAGCGTACTTTCGTGGAGGTTTATACACGCAGTGTACTGGCTTGTACGCCCAATGTACTCCTCAGCTTTGCTAACCTTCATTATTCAGCACTTATTCGGTTAAGACTTCGACCCGAAACCTATATTTGACCTCCTTAAGGTGGTTTATCACATAAAGTTACCAACTTTATGTGCATGCATGACTTAATGGGGCTTTAGACTTCAAAAGAGATTAAAAATGACTTAAAACATGCATGAGACCAAAACCACCATAAAGTTTGCACCTTTACGCTAAAGAACCCTTAATATGCCTAGATCTACAAGGATAAGCTCCAAAAACGTCCTTAGCTCACCAACCAACCAAAAAGGGACCATAAATCCAAAAACAAGCCAAGGAAATAAATCTATGAAATGATATGACAAACTTTGACTTTATACCTCAAAACCCACGAAAAGAAGGTACTAAAGCTGGATCTCTAAGCTTCCCTCCAAAGAATGAGTCTTCAAGCTTCTTCTTCTACCATTTCAAGATGCACAATACCCTCAAATGATAAAAACAAGAGCACAAGGGCACCACACATGAATTAGGGTTTTCAAAGGGTGGAGGTTGGTCTAAAATGTCTTGGTGGTGAGTTAATGAGGCTAAAATAGGGCACAAACCATAAAAATCAGGGTTTGCCCATGGCCAGCGTACGCCCTGGGTAACCCTCGTACGCCCACGTACGAGGCTCGAACCTGCAATCACACTATACACTATGGTACTCCCCGCGTACCAGCCACAAGAACGAAAAATGCAATGTTTTAATTATAAAGGGATAAAAGGAAACATACGTATTTCAAGTGTTACACATACTAGGGAGTACGCCCGACATACCGGCCATAGTCCAAAAGGCTAATAAGGGGTCTTAATACCTTAAGACCTTAACGTCCAAACCTAAGATCTATATCATTTTAATTTTCTTAATAAATAAAGTTGGAAACTTTATAGTTTTGCATGACTTAATGGGTCCCAATACTCGTTTTTTTACCATAAAGACCTATAATAAGAGCCCTAGCTCATGCATGGTTCAATATAACACATCAAGATAGCATTTGTATGCACAAGGAACATCAGATATGTTAAGATCTACCATCCTTAACTTCTGGAGTAGCTCATTAACTCAAGCTTGACTTAAGGGACTCTAAAATGCACAAAATCAAGCCCTAAACTGGATCTATCATAAAGAACCATCAAGTTAAGAGCTTTATGCTTTCAAAAGCTTTCTAAGTTGGTGATGGTTATGGATCCACAAGCTTCAACTACACCAATAAAACTCCCAAGAGCTCTTATTCTTTCAAGATCACTTCCAAGATCAAAACACTCAAATATCAATTGGGGTTTTAATCTCAGGGTTTGGAGAGGTGGAATTTGGTCATTAGAAGGTCCAAGAGCAACTTAAGGTGTTTAAATCAGGCTCAAACCCTAAAAGTTAGGGTTTGTCCCAGGTGCCCGTATGCCCTACGTACTCCATGTATGCCCAACATACGTGGATGCCTCCACAACCAGCTTTTCGACCCAGTACGCCTAGCGTAATCCCAGTGTATGCCCAACGTACTGGTTAGGGAGCCAAATGCATAATATTTTAAGTTTGAGGGAAAAAAGGAAATAACTCAAAATGTGAATGTTACAACTCTCCCCCACTTGAATCATACTTCGTCCTCAAAGTCTGTTGCTACAAAAAAACTTCGGGTAATGCTCCCTTATCTCGACCTTAGGCTCCCACGTCCATTCTGAACCCTTACGGTGCTGCCATTGCACCTTTACCAGAACCATCTCCTTGTGTCGCAAAGCCTTCATTTTCCTGTCAAGGATGTCAATCGACCTCTCAATATAATTTAAGCGATCATCCACCTGAATATCCTCCAATAGAACCACCGTGGAATCATCAACCAAACATTTCCACAGCTAAGAGGCATGAAATGTGTTATGGATATGACTAAGCTCCTAGGGTAGATCCAAGCGATAAGCAACCTTGCTCACCCAGGCCAAAACCCTGACAGGACCAATATATATGGGACCCAACTTGCCCATCTTCCTGAATCGAATGATACCTTTCCAAGGCGACACCTTCAGGAGTACCATGTTCCCAACCTAGAATTCTAGATCTGATCGACGCTTGTCGTCATAGCTCTTCTGCCGACTCTGTGATGTATGAAGTCTACCTCGAACATGTTGTATTAACTCTATCATCTTGAGTACCACCTCAGTAATCCCCATGACTCGCTGACCGACCTCACCCCAACATAACATGGTCCTGCACTTCCTCCCATAGAGCATCTCAAAAGGAGGTCGATCAATGTTTGCGTAATAAATGTTGTTATACGAAAACTCAGCCAAAGGGAGATACGTATCCTAACTCCCACCAAAATCCAATACACATGCCCGAAGCATATCCTCCAAGGTTTGGATAATCCAGTCACTCTGTCCATCAGTCTGCGGGTGGAAAGTCATGCTGAAATGCAGGCGAGTACCCAACTCCTCGTAAAAGCTCTTCCAAAACCTAGAAGTAAATCGGACATCCCCGTCTAAAACTAGTAAAACCGGCACCACATGTCGTGCCATAACCTCCCTGATGTAAATGTCAACCAAGCTCTTTGTGGAGATACTCTCTTGAATCAGAATGAAAAGCTCTCTTGGTCAATCGATCCATGATAACCCATGTTGAGTCTACTCTGTGCGTTGTCCATGGCAACTTCGTGATGAAATCCCTAGTAATCTCTTCCCATTTCCACACGGGAATGTCTAACGGTTGTATCTTGCCATGAGATCGTTGATGATCAGCCTTGACTTTCCTGCAAGTCAAGCACCTCTCTACATACAAGGCCACATCTCACTTCATGCATGGCCACCAATAGTCGATTTGAAGATCTCTATACATCTTTGTTGCACTGGGATGAATGAAGAACCTCGACTTGTGCGCCTCCTCCATCAAAACCTGGCATGCACTACCCACATACGAAACCCACACCTTCCGATGAAGGGTAAATAAACGCCGACTATCATAATCGAAGAAAGAAACCTAACCCACTATGCGCTGACTCTTCTGGTGCTCTTCCTTCGTAGCCTCAACCTAAGCCTCTTGGATCTGCTCTAAAAGTTGGGTAATCACTGCCATCCTCAAATACATATCCCTGATCAAAGCCATGACCGCCTTATGGCTGAGAGCATCGTCCACCACGTTGGCCTTCCTTGGGCGATAAAGGATCTCTCAATCATAATCCTTCAGAACATCCAACCATCTACGCTGCCTCATGTTCAGATTCGGCTGATCCATCACATACCTCAGGATCTTGTGTTCCGTGTAGATAGTATAATGGACCTCATTAAGGTAATTTCACCAAATCTTGAGGGAAAACACCACCACCCCCAACTTCAAATCGTGCATAGGATAATTCACCTCATGATACTTCAGTTGCCTCGAAACGTAAGCAATCACATGACCCCGCTGCATCAACACTGCACCCAAACTTGTGATCGACGCATCACAATATATCACAAAATCCTCAACACCCTCTGACAGAGAAATCTTGAATGAATCTCCGATAATAACCTGCCAATCCAAGTAAACTATGAATCTCGGATGGAGACCTCGGAACCCCCCACCTCATCTCCGCCTTGACCTTGGCCGAATTGACCATAATACCATTCTAATTAACTAGGTACCCCAGAAACTGCAGCTCGTGCAACCAGAACTCACACTTGGAGAACTTCGCATACAGTCTCTCCATCCTCAGAGTCTCCAATACCTCCCTCATTTGCTCCTCATGCAGCTCCTGGTTCTTGGAATAAACCATGATGCCATCAATAAACACAATCACAGACTGATCCAACATAGGTCCGCATATGCGATTCATGAGATCCATGAATACGGCTAAAGCATTGTTGAGCCCGATTGGCATCACCACAAACTCATTATTAGGGATGAAAGTGGGTCCAAACCTAGACCGGATGGACCCGGACCCATAAAACCTAAAATTGGTTAACGAGATTTTATAGAACCGAAAATCGGACCGGTATATAGGGACCGATTCCAGTTCAGTTTCAGGTACGGTACCGCGTAAAGTGGGTATAGAACTGAAAAACCCAAAAACATCAAAGTGGGAGGTTAGAACCGGATAAAGTGGGTTTAGAACTGAAAAACCCGTAAAAACCAAATTTTTTTGGTAATTACTTACTACTTAGTGGGTTGAACATTGAAAATTTTCATATTGATATCCCGATTTTTGGGGACTGTAACTCATTGAATATGAAAATAAAATTTACAAAATTATAGTCTAAAATCATGTACAACCTCTAAAATATACTCAGGAAAAAACCGCATGCCAATCCGACTTTAAACGAATGAGATATGCATGTGTTAACTTTTTCAAATAATACAAAGTACAAAAACAAATAGCTGAAAAGTTGAAAATTTTCAGTTTTGATATCCCGTCTTTGGAGGACTGTAAATCATTGAATATTTAACCAAAAATGACTAAATTATAGTCTAAACTCATGTACAAAATTTTAAATTACAAGGTGGAAAAAACCACATGTCAATCCGACTTCAAACAAATTAGATATGCATGTTTTAAAACTTTCACCGAATACAAAAAACTGAAAAACTAAAAACTTCCAACTTTGATATATTGTCTTTGGGGGACCGTAAGTCAATAAATATAAAACTAAAAATGGAAAATTGATAGTCTAAAATCATGTACGAACTCTAAATTACATGTTGGAAAAAACCGCATGTCAATCGGTGTTGAAACGAATGAGATATGCATCTTTTAAACATTTGACAAAAACCAGTTATGGCCCTAAAAGTGGTTCCGGTTCCTAACACCGGTTCTGGTTTATAGACCCGGTTTACCCGGACCGGATGGACCCAAACTTGGATTACCCGAAACCCAGATAAAGCCAATTTTTAAACTCGGAACCGGAACCGGTTCTATATATTTCTGTTCTAACGGTTCCGGTCTGGTTTTCCGGTTCCCAATCTCATCTCTGCTCGTAATAAACATAACGAGTTAGGAATTAAATCTTCTGTGTGTTCTCTTCTCTGACCCTCATATGATGAGAACCCGAACACAGATCAATCTTGGAAAACCAAGATGCATGATGCAACTGGTCAAATAAATCGTCAATTCTCGGGAGTGGGTAACGGTTCTTCACCGTTAACTTATTCAACTCTTGGTAATGGATACACATCTAATGTTATCCATCCTTCTTCTTCACAAATAAGAGCGGCACTCCCCATGCCGAACTACTTGGACGAATAAATCCTTTGTCTAACAGCTCCTGCAGCTGTGTATACAACTCATGCATCTCTAGAGGTGCTTATCGATAAGGTGTTTTGGCTATCGGAGCCGCATCGGGAACCAAGTCAATCCGAAACTCTACCTACCTCTCCGAAGGCACTCCAGGAAAATCCTTTGGAAATACATTCGGGTAATCCCCAACAATTGTAACATCGTCCACAGTCGCCTTACCCTTCTCCCGGGTGTCCATAACATAGGCAACAAATCTGGAACAACCCTACCGAACATAGCGTTTGGCCTTAGCTACTGAACATAGAATCGACCCATACTAAACACCCTTTTCACGAATCACCAAGTCTCCCCCACTAGGGGTTCGGATACGCACCAGCTGTTGCTCGCAATCAATCATTGCCCCATTGGGGCTCAACGAATCCATCCCCACAATAACCTCGTTCTCACGCAGGGGAATAGGAACCAAATCAATCAGGTACCTCTTACCGAACAACTCCAAAATACAACCCCGATGAACCCTCGATACTCGCACATGACGATCATCGGCAATCTTGACCTCTAATAGATAGTCTAACTCCCCCGGAGCATCGACAAATCTCTTGCTGAACGCGAGAGATGCAAAGGATCAGGTAGCCCCTGAATGAAACAGACCTAGAGCAGATATACCGTTCACATGGAACGACCCTAAAAGCAAACATAAAATATAAGCAGGAAAATTAACATAAATTAAGAAATAAGGAAAAGATAAATACTCATTTCCACATCTGGTGCTGCACGATCCTCCTTGGTTGTCAGCTGGAATGCCCTAATCCTCACCACAGGCGCCTCCACCTTGCCCTATCGGCCATCTGTAATTCGCAAAGTCGCCGGAGTTGGTGCTACAATTGTTCACCCTGCTGCTAAACTCGGGCAATTGGCCTTCTTATGGCCCTTCTAATTGCAATAGAAGCAAATCGATCAGATACCTGGGTGGTGGTGGAAGCGCAATCCCTGCTGAAGTGACCCATACTCCGCACTTGAAGCAGCCATAACAACCTACCCTACACGCCCCATCGTTCGTCTTGCTGTAGCGGCCCCGATCCTGCTAGCCCCTCGACCTCGAGTCAAAATCCTTGGGCCTCTTTCCCGAACCCTCTAAACTCTAAACCTGATCCGACTTCCTCTTCCTCTCCATAACCAAGTCAATCTACCTATCTCTGGCTCATGCTATCATACATCAGTGTCCTACAACTGGGTCTGCTCACAAACTGTATGATATCGCTCCTCAACATCTTGTGGTATCTCGCCTTCTTCATCTCCTCGTCCGCCACATACCGCGAAACCAATAACGCCCTCTCTTGGAACATAGCAGTGATCTATGCCACTGTCTCAATAGTCTGGAGAAGGTCCAGAAACATCCTCGCTAACTGTTGTACCTTAATCATCAGCATAAACTCAGTCCGAAACCTCGTCACGAAATCCACCCAAGTTATCGAATCGACTGCCTCGCCTCCCAATGTGTGTCCAACCTCCTCCCACCAGTCTCGAGATCTGTCTTTCTAAAGGCAGGATGCTTGTTGGACCTTCGCCTCCTCGGGATAGAGGCTAGATCAGAAGGCATTCCCAATGTCTGCCAACCAACGCCTGCTCGCTATCAGGTCCCTGTTCCCGAAAAACTCTGGTGATCCATGTGCCTGGAACTCACGGAAGGTCAAAGTGTTGGATAAGGTGTCTAAGTCCATAACTATATTTAACATGTACTTGACCCGATTTGGCATGGTCCATTTGGGTTGCATCGACATCTCAACTGTTGGATAGACAAAATGAGAAAAGGACACTTACCATTTGTTAATATATTATAAGTTCTAATATATTAATATGAAATCATAATATTTAATTAGTATTGATCAAGAATTAATTTGGAATTAATATTGTGATAAAAAAGAGACTAATTAAATATATGGGGATTGATTTGTAAATCATTAATTCTTATATAGTGGGCTTATGGTTCATGATTCACTAGATTGGGCTAGGACCCATTGGGTGCTCTATGGATGCTCCATGGAGGTTATAACCCATGGATCATGGGGGAACAGAAAAGCCATGCACATTAGGGTTTACATGGTGTAACCCTACATGTGGCACATAATATAAAGAGCTTCATAGCTAGCAAAATCGATGGCTATTGCAAGACAAGGAGGGATAGCCAATTTTGTGATCAAAGTGTTCTTCTCTCAAGTTATTCCAAGAGTTGTAGTGTTGTGTGAAACATTTGAGGTGCTAGGCTCACAAAGTCTTAAGCAATCCAAGCAACTACAAAGGTAGGTCATTCTTCTAGTTTTATATTTCAAGTACCCCATGCCATACTAGTTAGGATGTAAACCTTGGAAAATTCTTATTTGCATGAATATTAGAGAAAACATAGATCCAAGGTTTATAGGGTTGCATATACACCATATGAGTGTTAGAATGCTCAAAACCCATCAACGGTATCAGAGCTTAGGCTTGTTTTCTTTGTATTTGATGCAAATTGCTTGAAAAAATCGATTTTTCTGCTCACTGTTCAGTGAACTCGTCGAGTCCATGGGGGGACTCGACGAGTCCAAGTGAAAATGCATCCTACTCATCGAGTAGGTTCTTATACTCGACAAGTAGGAGCCCCTGTGTGCAGAATTTCGAGTTTTGCTGCTGGAAATGGACTAGAAACATTATCCTAAATTGTTTTGGACTTATAAAACCTATTTTTGATGGTGTAATGACTATGTTAATCCATTTTCAATGGTTATTATCAAAATTTCAAGTTTTTTATATTTGTTTATATGATTTTTGAAATTGTTGATATGAATGTTCATACGTATGAGTTTTAGAAGATCATAGGAACTATTTGCAAATTGTTTGTTAGTGTGATTCTTGATCTTAATGCCTATTTATGGAGTCCATAATTTGTCCTCAAGTTATGGATTACCAAAAGTCACTTCTTTAAATTGTCATTAAAGAGACATAGGTTACATAAAATGAAGATTCTTCATTTTAATAAACAATTAAACCCATAATTTATGAATATGAAAGGTTTTGAATAAGTTTCAAAACTTGCCCTCAAGTTTTGGAATTTGTAAAGTCACTTTAGAAAACTTTAATTCCAAATCCTAGAGTTTTAAAAGTTAAAATTCAACCCTTATACTTTATAGTATTATAAGTTTATATATATATATATATATATATATATATATATATATATATATATATATATATATAGAGAGAGAGAGAGAGAGAGAGAGAGAGAGCTAGGTTCAAATGTTTCTAACAAATATTGTGTTCCTAAATGCACCAATCATAATTTAGCAAATAATTAAATAATTTATTAAATGAATAAGGGTACTTTTGGGTTTTTGACACATTCAATTAATGGGATCATTCAATTAAATCCTTCAATTAAGGAAACAAAATAATTAGGTTTGACCTAATCTCTCTCTTTTCTCTCATCTCTTTTCTCTCACTTTTTCTTCACCTATAAAAGAAAAAGAAATAGCCGGCTTCACAGTTTCACCGTATCATCTCCATCGCCAACTCGCACATACACAAAATTGAGTTATGCGTTGTGCTTCTTATTCCTAATAGCGGCGTTGTCATCTTCCTTAGTGCCGACACCATCCTCAAATTGTTTGAAGATAAAGAGGCAAGAAAAAGAGGGAGAGTATAGAAAAAAGTATGTAATCTTTCACATATAGTTGAAGATGAAAAGACAACCGGCGCAATTGTCCCTGGTGCCCTTCCCAAATTCTATTTGATTTTTTTTTCTCTTAAAAAAAGATTAGTAGCCGAATTGTAGGTTTCATCTATTATTGTTTATGCCTTTCTATCTCTTCTACATATAGTTCCATTGGAGATGTTTGCTAGTGAGTTTTTAAATGTACATAAATATTCTAAATTTTGAAAAACATTTTCTATGAAAAAAACGATGCAAAGGTCAAAAAATTTCCCCAATATAAAATATATTCCTTATTCCTTTTTTTTATCACGTGATGCATCTTTAGTGGTAATACAGAAATACAATATAAAATAATAAATTCAAAATGTTTTTAAATGATGCCATGAATAAATTATGCCTAAAGATCTTTTCATGCTTAGAATATTTTTGATGTGTTTATAACACCTTCCAGGTTGGTGATAATGTTTATATAACTAAAATAGAGAAGAGGATGTCACACCCCAAAACAAAGAATGGAGGAAACGTTCTGGGGTGCAGGACGTCATGTACAATATCATAACAATGCAAAGTAGTAAATAAGCAACAACATCATCCATTGCATTAATAGTATAATTTCATACAAGTGTGTTCTTTAATAGTAATAAGACACCAAAAAGAATAATCAAAATAAAAGACGAGTCTTGAAGATGCTCCGTCTTCTCAAAACCTGATCATCGGTACCTGTCTACTGGTGACCTGAGAATACAAGTTATTTTGAAAGCGTAGATCAGCATTAAAGCTGGTGAGTTCATAAGTAATTAGTGTCAATGTTTGTATAATTTTGATGAAAATGTTTGTAATTGAACAATGTAAATGTTTGTATATGTTTGAAAA
Source organism: Lactuca serriola (assembly GCF_051521515.1). NCBI lineage: Eukaryota > Viridiplantae > Streptophyta > Magnoliopsida > Asterales > Asteraceae > Lactuca > Lactuca serriola. The sequence continues at coordinate 263,173,659 of NC_136412.1, read as the reverse complement.
CTCCTAGAAAATCCTATATTTTCTACTAGTATAAAAAGTAGTCTTCTACCAAGACCTGACTGTTTTGTATGTTTGTCTCTTTGTAAAAGTGAAAGCTTTTTCCCAAGTATGACTATCATTACCAAAATATAGATTTATATTACCCTTTATGTGAGAAGATCACAATTTGAATATAATGGGAAAACGTATATGTGTACTGCAGTATTATTTGTATTAATCACCGACGTAATAACTAACTTAAAACCAATGGTTTAATTAAGGCAAAATGTGATATGATTGTTACCATACTAATCTGACTATAAAACGACGATGAAAGACGTCGGAAGAAATGACATTTGGCACCTGTAGACTTGCAAGTCCCACTGTAGCGAACAACAAAGGTGTAGGATAGTCAATCCAGTATAGATCTATACGCAAACTCACGCTCTCCCTCCAGGAGATTCTGGTTACAAAACGTGACATAACGAAATGGTCGATGTGTCATGAAGTAGTATCTCACCTTATGTTATCTCTGAATCTTGTTATAGTATACTTGTTATAGTAATAGTATTCTATGTATAATATTCTCTGTCTAGTATTCTCTGTTATAGTATGCTCTGTTATAGTATCCTCTGTTATAGTATTCTCTGTTATAGTATTCTCTTTTATAGTATTTGTATATGATAGTATTCTCCTAAACTATACCTATTATAGTTTACTAGTAAATTATGTATATGAATAGATGAAAGTATACCCTTGCTACCCAAAGGTACTGAACCGATTGAATAGAACTTTTATGTCTACATATGTATACATAATATATATCTAATATTTAGACGACCTTCGGACAACTAACCGATACCCTAAGTCCACATCCAAACAAGGAAAAGGAAATAAAGCGAGCTAGCAGTCCTAAGTCCTTTAAACATTATGTATATAACTAAACATATATATATATATATATATATATATATATATATATATATATATATATATACACATGCTTTTGACAGTATATATAAGTTAAAAAGAGGTTTTGTAATACATTTAAAGAGTTTTGAACAATAAATAAATAATGACTTGATGTCAGTTTATAAAACGATTTAAAAGTAGATTGTTTTGAAACACAGTTTGTAGTATATGAAATCCTTGTTTGAAACATAGTTATAAATCACATGTGATTGATCTTATAACTAGCATGTTTTCTACTTGTATCCCCCCCCATAAATGCATTTAAAATCATTTAAAAGATAAGTTTAAGGGGTATGAACTCACCTGAAGTGAGTGATGCGAATGTAACATCGGTAAAGGATGCTAAGTGTCAAGTGAGGACTTGAGTACATACGGATCCTTTTTAACATATAATGACACATATATGCTTATAATTAGTGTTTATAACAACTAATTAGGTAATGGAATAACCTTAGGGACTAGGAAACACTTGTACTGAAGTGTTAAACCACTTAGGGTTGCATATAAGGGGTGTAGGGCCTCACTTGGGAGTTTATGGCCCATATGGTATGAACCACATGAGTTTACGGCCCAAGGACCATTTCCTCATGAGTTTACGGCCGTAAACTCATGTTACTAAGTGACAAGTTGTGATTTAAGGTCTTATAAGTCAATATGAAGTGTTTTATGATCAAGTCTAAGCCCTAGGAAATAATGGTGGCACCATTGCACCACTAACTAGTGTTCACGGCCTAAGGACCATTTACCCATGAGTTTAGGACCGTAAACTCATGGTATCTTGTATCAAAACAAAGTTTAAGGTCCCTAGCTTATGATAGAGGTGTTCTAGACTTGATCCTAAGGCTTGAGAAGAGATTAGGGCTCATTTGGACCCTTAAATAGAGTTTACGACCCAAGGAGGTTCCTTGGCCGTAAACTCCGTTTTGATCATGATTTCTTGATGAATTATAAGTGTAATATAGTTTATTTAAGCATAGAACAAGCTAAGACAAGAGTACTTACAATGTAGAAGCTTGAAAGGGTGCTTAAGGCTCAAGAACACTAGTGTGTGTTCTTGGTGAAATGAAGAACACTTGATTATCTATAAAATGAAGAGATTTCATGGATGAAATTATTCACAAACACTAGATAATGAAGTTTATTAACTAGTCAAGGCAGAAAATACTTACTAAGTTGAATATCTAGTGATGATACTTGAGAGAGAATGAGGTTAAGGACTTGAAATGGTTAAAAATGACAAAAATGGCTAAGTGTCACTTATATAGTCCTTCGGGTTTACGGCCCCAATACAATTTGGACCGTAAACTCCAAAATCTTGGAGTTTTGGAACTTAAATGTTGCATACTTTACCCTAAAGTATCCTCTCTCCAGTTATCTCTCTCAGTACTAGACTTTAGAACACTCAAACTGACTCCAAAACTGCTAAAATTTAGCAATTGAAAGTTTGACTTTGATTGAATGCAGGGATTGTTATAATATAGAAATTTCGAGTTGTGACATCATCCCCCCATTAGAGGGAATTTCATCCCAAAATTAGAGTTTAAGCAAATAAGTTGTTACAAATAATTAAGTAAAACGATGAGGATATTTCAGTTTCATTTGATCCTCGTGCTCCCAAGTGAATTTTGGTCCTCGCTTGGCGTTCCAGCGAACCTTCACTATCGGGATACGACTTTGTTTTGTTTGCTTAACCTCTCGGTCCATGATCTCTACAGGTTCTTCCACAAAGTTGAGGCTCTCGTTGATCTCGATCTCGTCGAGTGGGATTACAAGAGTCTCGTCGGACAGACACTTTTTCAAGTTCGAGATGTGGAAAGTAGGATGTACGTTACTGAGTTCACGTGGTAGATTGAATTTGTAAGTTACAGGGCCGATTCTAGCAAGAATCTCGAAAGGCCTTACGTATCTTGGATTTAGATTTCCACGCTTTCCGAAGCGTATCAAGCCCTTCCAGGGTGAGACTTTCAAAAGGACTCGGTCTCTCACCTGGAATTCCAAAGGTTTCCTTGGCTTGTCTGCGTAGCTTTTCTGTCGGTCTCTAGAGGCTTTCATTCGTTCACGAATTTGAACGATCTTCTCTGTCGTTTCCCGTATGATTTCCGGACCTATGAGAGTGCTGTCAGGAACTCGTCCTTTAGCTAACTGGGTGTCGCCCACCTCAGCCCAACACAGAGGGGATCTGCACTTTCGGTCATAGAGGGCCTCAAATGGATCAGCCTTTATGCTCGTATGGCAACTGTTGTTGTAGGAAAATTCGACAAGGGGTAAATGAGTATCCCATGGTTTCCCAAAGTCGATCACACAGGCTCTCAACATATCTTCTAAGGTTTGGATAGTTCTCTCACTTTGTCCGTCGGTCTCTGGATGGTAGGTTGTACTCATGTCCAGCCTCGTTCCAAGGGAACTTTGTAGCGACTGCCAGAACCTCAAAGTGAATCTACTATCTCTATCGGAGATAATGGATATGGGAAAACTATGCAATTGTATAATCTCCCTAATATATGTTCTTGTTAGTTTCTCCATCTTGTCAGTTTCCTTGATTGGTAGGAAATACGCGGATTTTGTCAATCGGTCGACGATGACCCAAATAGTATAAAGTCCACCCGTTGTATTGGGCAACTTGGTTATGAAGTCCATAGTAATCCGCTCCTATTTCCATTCTGGTATCTCTGGTTGCTGAAGTAAACCTGATGGTTTCTAGTATTCGACCTTAACCTTTGCGCAAGTAAGGCATTTACTCACGAAGGTAGCAATCTCTACTTTCATGTTGAGCCACCAGTATAACTTTTTAAGATCCAAATACATGTTATCTGAACCTGGGTGAACGGAATATCGCGTGTTGTGCGCCTGTCATGACCACGTCTCTGAAGCCACCGTGTTTCGGTGTCCAGATTCGGTCCATGAAATATAACGCTCCGCCACCCTTGCTTTCCAAGTTCTTATCCATCCCTCTCAGGGATTCACTTGCCACATTTTCAGGTTTCAAAGCGTCGAGCCGAGCCTCCTTACTTTGTGTGGACAAGTGTGAATGGATAGTCATAGTCAATGATTTGACTCTACGACCAGAGTATTCTTTCTGACTAGGGCCTCAGCTACTACGTTGGCCTTGCCGGGATGATAACGAATTTCGCATTCGTAGTCATTGAGTAGCTCGACCCACCGTCGTTGTCTCATGTTGAGCTTCTTCTGATCAAAGATGTGTTGAAGGCTTGTGTGGTCTATAAATATAGTGGTTTTCGTACCGTACAGGTAGTGTCTCCAGATCTTTAGAGCAAACACAACTGCTCCTAACTCAAGATCATGCGTGGTGTAGTTGACCTCGTGTGTCTTTAGCTGTCTTGAGTCATACGTGATGACCTTACCTCGTTGCATCAGAACACATCTGAGCCCTTGGTTGGATGCATCGCAATAGACTACGAAGTCTTCTATTCCTTCTGGGAGGGATAGTATAGGTGCGGTGCATAAGGCTCGTTTCAGCGTTTGGAACACCTTTTCTTGTTTCTCTTCCCAGTCAAAGGCCACACCTTTCTGGGTCAGTGTATTAAGCGGCTTAGTGATGCTAGAGAAGTTCTGTATGAACCTGCGATAGTAGCCAGCAAGACCTAGAAATTGACGAATTTCAGTAGGTGTCTTTAGTGCTGACCAGTTCTCAATGGCCTTGATTTTGGAAGGGTCCACGTGAATTCCCTCTTCACTGACAACGTGGCCCAAGAATTTGACTCTTCGAATCCAAAACTCTCACTTAGAGAACTTTGCATAGAGCTTCTCCAATCGTAATATTTCTAAGACTGTTCGTAGGTGTTGACTATGCTCCTCCTTACCTCGAGAGTAGATAAGTATGTCATCGATGAAGACAATGACGAACTGATCCAAGTAAGGACGGCACGCCCTATTCATTAAATCCATAAATACAGCTGGTGCGTTGGTTAATCCGAACGACATCACTAGAAACTCGTAGTGTCCATAACAAGTTCAGAAGGCTGTCATGGGAACATCCTCCTCTAACACTCATAATTGGTGATACCCGGATCGTAGATCTATCTTCGAGAAGTAGTTAGCTCCTTGAAGTTGATCAAATAATTCATCAATGCGGGGTAGAGGATAACGATTTTTAATGGTAAGCTTGTTGAGTTCCCTATAGTCGATGCACATATGAAACAATCCGTCTTTCTTCTTGACGAACAAGACCGGTGCTCCCCATGGTGAGAAGCTTGGCCTAATGAATCCTTTCTTGAGAAGTTCGTTAAGCTGACTGGAAAGTTCCTGCATCTCTGATGGTGCCAGACGATATGGAGATTTGGCTGCAGGAGTAGCCCCTGCCACTAAGTCGATTCTGAACTCAAATTGGCGTTGTGGTGGTAATCCCGGTAGTTCTTCTGGAAAGATGTCGGGAAAGTCATGTACTTCTGTAATGTTCTGAATGTCCTTCACTTCTTGACTCGTATCAATGATGTGTGCAAGGAATGCATGATATTCCTTTCGCAAGCACTTCTGAGCTTGGATACACGAAATGATGCGAAAGTTCGTACTAGATTTGTCGCCGTAGATAACTAGAGTTTCGTGGTTAGGGAGGTTAAGACGAACTGCTTTGTCAAATCACCTAATGTCGACGCGACAATGACTTAACCAATCCATGCCGATTATGACGTCGAAACTTTTAATTGAGACCGACATGAGGTCTATTTGGAAAGAATGACCATCTAGAGTTAGAGTACAACCTATGTATATGCAGTTAGTAATTTCCGTTTTCCCGTTTGCCATTTCTACAGTGAAAGATTCCTCTAGTGTTCGTGGTTTTTGTTTAAGCAAGTGAACAAATTTTTGGCTTAGGAAGCTTCTCTCTGCTTCGCTATCGAATAGTATACAGGCATATGAAGTATCGAGGAGAAACGTACCAATAACTATCGTAGGATTAACTACGGCTTCCTCGTGGCCTATCGCCAGAATTCTTCCAACTCCATCAGCATTCCCTGCCTTCGGACAGTCTCTCTTGAAATGACCAACCTCGCCACAACCGTAGCAAGCATGGCCTGCACCAATGCCGGGGACTTAGTTAATCAGGCAGTGTGCCCTTTTCTGTTGCAGTTAGCGCACTGCATTTCCCGGCATGCACCATTATGATGGAAGGTGCATTTGTTGCAGTTGGGCAAAATTTCGGTATACGACTTCCTAGGCGCTGTAGCAGCAGGTGCTATCACGGCATTAACAACCACCATTTGCTGCTTCTTGGTAGAGTTCTGCAACGATTTGCCATTCTTGTTATCCCAAAACTTCCGCTTGTTGTCAGCGGCTTTGGAGGGTTCTGGGATAGCCAGCGTTGGGTAGAGACTCCGTGATCAATGAGTCTCTGTGCCAATCGTTTGGCACTATCAAAAGTAGTGGGGTTTGAAGCTAATACATTCCCCTGCAATGGTGGCACTAGCCCCCAAATGTACCTCTCGACCTTCTTCCCCTCAGTGGGAACCATATTGGGACATAGTGCCACCAAATCACTAAATCTGGCAGTGTAAGCCACTATGTTGGAGCCTTTCATGGTCAGACTCCAGAGTTCTTGTTCCATCTTCTGAACCTCTCCCCTTGGGCAATATTCTTCAACCATCATCCCTTTAAGAGCTTCCCATCCCATATCATTTGCCAATATTAAGGTTAGTGACTTGACATGGCTATTCCACCATGTCAGGGCTCTATCACTGAAGGTGCATGCAGCAAATTTTACTTTGCTTCCTTCAGTACAGGAACATATCTCAAACATTGATTCCGTCTTTTCAAACCATTGCAACAACGCAATGACTCCACCGATACCATTGAAGGTTCAGGGCTTACATTTGGTGAAGTCTTTATAAGTGCACTCTCACGAGCGCACGACAACGTCACCTTGCGTGGAATGAATGACTGTTCCACCTCCGCTTGTTCCCTGGTTGTTGTGATATTGTGCCATGGCTGTAGCAACAGCCGCAGCTACCGCATCATTAAGAGCTGTCGTATCAAATTGTGGAGGAGTTGGTGTTTGAGTTGGAGTAATCGGAGGATTACGCCTTGTTGACCTTCGGGGAGGCATCTTTCAAATATAAGTTTAAAAGATGAGTACAATGATAAGAATTCAATAGTGAAGTTAATGAATGAGTCCCATGAGCTAAATCGCCATAGTTCAACAACTAGATAAGTGTATGAATTCCATAGAGTTCTAGAATCACCAGAATGAAAGTATTTGAACAAAGATTTCTACAAAAGATTAGCTAACTGCCAATATCATTGATATTAAGGATGTAATAAGTTTTAGGAAAATTAACCTAAGAGTAGGTCTTACATTATATCAGAAGTAGCAAAACTTTGACAGTTTAGAAGTCTAGTTAAAGTACTTGAATGACAGGAATATTTTACAGAAAAGTGCTACATAGAGCATCGATATGAAAGGCTATTCCTTAAACCAAAAGAAAAGACGAGTCATACATCTTCTACTGGCGACAGGAATTCCTCGGGTGAACCCTCAGATCTGCCAGTTGACGTACTACGTCCTGAAGATGTCGCTCATGAGCTCTCTGACGCACTCGAAGTTCTATAACCTCAGCGTGGGATGCAGCTAGCTGTTGCTGTAGAGCCTCATTGGTCCTTCTAGTCCTTTCCATGGCTTCCTCGAGTTGGCGAATGCGGATCGTGTTAACGCCAGAGTTAGCGTCAATTTCCACGACTCTGCCGATAGCTGCTCTACCTTGCTCAATATTCCGAGCAATCCTGGGGACCATAGTAGGCAGGACTCGGTCAGCAGAGCCTCCTTCGCTGAGATTGTAAAAGCTTCGGTCTCCATTGAAGGGTAATGGTTGACCCTGCTCATCACTCTAGCGATTCAAGTTTGTCGCCCACAAGGGTGTGGGACCTTGAAATGTAGGTTGGGGGTTGAGATTTGGGATCTGAACTACTTGAGGTAGGTTGTTGACTTCTGGTTCGGAGTTAGAACCATCCAAAAATCCTTATGCGAGGTGATCATCCAAAGGAATTGGGTGATCATCTTCTGGCTCGTCATCCAGCCATCCAGCATTGCCCTGATTTGGGAAGTACGGGTGTCCGGGGATATGGAATCCAGCCATGATATCTACGTGAGAAAAGGGGTATAAGAAATAATTAATAGGCGTACTAACTAAAATAATTATAAGATGATCTTTATTAGTTACTCCAACATTTGCGTAGTGCATACCAGTCATATGTAATCAAAACAGGATAGACCTTCGTATAAGTGATCCTAAGCCTAAGTCCCCAACCAAACAAGGAACATGAGGTAAAGAAAAGATCACAGATTCTAAGTCTATGCCACCATAGTTACATATAATCGTAGTGTATCCACTCAGCAACTATTGACATACTAATAAGGACCTGTTTAGTTCTCAAATAAGTAATTATAGTGACACAAAATACTCCTATAGTATTTTAAGTTTATGTTATGTTATAATGTTCTCATTGTAGTGGTGTTGGTAAGTTCTTAGATTTGTTGATACATCACAACCATTCTCGGCATATGCTAATCACTTCTCGGACCAACATATTTGATCAGGCTATGTCATTCCCAGAATTGACCATACATCCCTAAGCTCACTTGTGATGTTCAACAATAGTAATACCTTTGTTATGTTCTAGTATGACACTGACCTCTAGTAAATATGTAGGTATGTAATTATGTATACTTCTTGTTAAGTATTTTAGTACTTAAAAGTATAAAATCTTGGTCAGAGTATTTTAATCCCGATGTGTTTATAGTTTGTATATCTTTTATGGGTTGATATACTCGATTCACTATAAACAATGCTCTGATACCAATCTGTCACACCCCAAAACCAATAATGGCGGAAACGTTCTTGGGCGGAGGACGTCATGTACAGTATCATATCCATGCAAAGTAGTACATAAGCAACAACATCATCCATTGCATTAATAATATAATTTCATACAAGTGTGTTCTTTAATAGTAATAAGACACCAAAAAGAATAATCAAAATAAAAGACGAGTCTTGAAGATGCTCCGTCTTCTCAAAACCTGATCATCGGTACCTGTCTACTGGTGACCTGAGAATACAAGTTATTTTGAAAGCGTAGATCAGCAATAAAGTTGGTGAGTTCATAAGTAATTAGTGTCAATGTTTGTATAATTTTGATGAAAATGTTTGTAATTGAACAATGTAAATGTTTGTATATGTTTGAAAACTCCTAGAAAATCCTATATTTTCTACTAGTATAAAAAGTAGTCTTCTACCAAGACCCGACTGTTTTTTATGTTTGTCTCTTTGTAAAAGTGAAAGCTTTTTCCCAAGTATGACTATCATTACCAAAATATAGATTTATATTACCCTTTATGTGAGAAGATCACAATTTGAATATAATGGGAAAACGTATATGTGTACTGCAGTATTATTTGTATTAATCACCGACGTAATAACTAACTTAAAACCAATGGTTTAATTAAGGCAAAATGTGATATGATTGTTACCATACTAATCTGACTATAAAACGACAATGAAAGACGTCGGAAGAAATGACATTTGGCACCCGTAGACTTGCAAGTCCCACTATAGCGAACAAAAAAGGTGTAGGATAGTCAATCCAGTATAGATCTATATGCAAACTCACGCTCTCCCTCCAGGAGATTCTGGTTACAAAACGTGACATAACGAAATGGTCGATGTGTCATGAAGTAGTATCTCACCTTATGTTATCTCTGAATCTTGTTATAGTATACTTGTTATAGTAATAGTATTCTATGTATAATATTCTCTGTCTAGTATTCTCTCTTATAGTATGCTCTGTTATAGTATCCTCTGTTATAGTATTCTCTGTTATAGTATTCTCTTTTATAGTATTTGTATATGATAGCATTCTCCTAAACTATACCTATTATAGTTTACTAGTAAATTATGTATCTGAATAGATGAAAGTATACCCTTGCTACCCAAAGGTACTGAACCGATTGAATAGAACTTTTATGTCTACATATGTATACATAATATATATTTAATATTTAGACGACCTTCGGACAACTAACCGATACCCTAAGTCCACATCCAAACAAGGAAAAGGAAATAAAGCGAGCTAGCAGTCCTAGGTCCTTTAAGCATTATGTATATAACTATATATATATATATATATATATATATATATATATATATATATACATGCTTTTGACAGTATATATAAGTTAAAAAGAGGTTTTGTAATACATTTAAAGAGTTTTGAACGATAAATAAATAATGACTTGATGTCAGTTTATAAAACGATTTAAAAGTAGGTTGTTTTGAAACACAGTTTGTAGTATATGAAATCCTTGTTTGAAACACAGTTATAAATCACATGTGATTGATCTTATAACTAGCATGTTTTCTACTTGTATCCCCCCCCCCCATAAATGCATTTAAAATCATTTAAAAGATAAGTTTAAGGGGTATGAACTCACCTGAAGTGAGTGATGCGAATGTAACATCGGTAAAGGATGCTAAGTGTCAAGTGAGGACTTGAGTACATACGGATCCTTTTTAACATATAATGACACATATATGCTTATAATTAGTGTTTATAACAACTAATTAGGTAATGGAACAACCTTAGGGACTAGGAAACACTTGTACTGAAGTGTTAAACTACTTAGGGTTGCATATAATGGGTGTAGGGCCTCACTTGGGAGTTTATGGCCCATATGGTATGAACCACATGAGTTTACGGCCCAAGGACCATTTCCTCATGAGTTTACGGCCGTAAAATCATGTTACTAATTGAAAAGTTGTGATTTAAGGCCTTATAAGTCAATATGAAGTGTTCTATGATCAAGTCTAAGCCCTAGGAAGGAATGGTGGCACCATTGCACCACTAACTAGTGTTCACGACCTAAGGACCATTTCCCCATGAGTTTAGGACCGTAAACTCATGGTATCTTGTATCAAAACAAATTTTAAGGTCCCTAGCTTATGATATAAGTGTTCTAGACTTGATCCTAAGGCTTTAGAAGATATTAGGGCTCATTTGGACCCTTAAATAGAGTTTACGGACCAAGGAGGTTCCTTGGCCGTAAACTCCCTTTTGATAATGATTTCTTGATGAATTCTAAGTGTAATCTAGTTGATTTAAGCATAGAACAAGCTAAGACAAGAGTACTTACAGTGTAGAAGCTTGAAAGGATGCTTAAGGCTCAAGAACACTAGTGTGTGTTCTTGGTGAAATGAAGAACACTTGATTATCTATCCAATGAAGAGATTTCATGGATGAAATCATTCACAAACACTAGATAATGAAGTTTATTAACTAATCAAGGCAGAAAATACTTACTAAGTTGAAGATCTAGTGTTGATACTTGAGAGAGAATGAGGTTAAGGACTTGAAAATGGTTAAAAATGACAAAAATGGCTAAGTGTCACTTATATAGTCCTTAGGGTTTACGGCCCCAATACCATTTGGGCCGTAAACTCCAAAATCTTGGAGTTTTGGAACTTAAATGTTGCATACTTTACCCTAAAGTATCCTCTCTCTAGTTATCTCTTGCAGTACTAGGCTTTAGAACACTCAAACCGACTCCAAAATTGCTAAAATTTAGCAATTGAAAGTTTGACTTTGATTGAATGAATGGATTGTTATAAGATAGAAATTTCAAGTTGTCACAGAGGATGATAAAACCATTGATATTTCATCCCAACATGTGAGAAATACTCGAATTGCTCCTGGACCTTCACACACAAATATACTCATCTAGGTAATTTTATTTATTTTATTTATTTATGCTGCAACTTGATTATAGATGATAAGTTTTCATGGTTTCATTACATATACTAATGTAAAGAAACTATTATACAATGTATTCTAACAGAATACTGATTTTTTTAGGAAAATCAAATAAAGAACATAGTAGACTCTGTAAGAATAGATTATGCTTTGTATAATGTATTATGTTAGACTATACTCGGTTAGAATTTAAAATGATAATTACACTCTAGGTTTAATGATTCTTTAAGAATTTTTGTTAAAAATTTTATAATATATTTTGGTTACACATTAGTAATGGGTAATTGTATGATGCTATAAATGGTAATTGCATATATATATATATATATATATATATATATATATTATATTATATTATATTAGAATTAAATGGTAACTACAATTTATATTTAATGATTCTTTTAGAATCTTTGTTTAACTTTTAATCTTTTTTTTTGTGATAGATATTTCTCTTGGATTGCTTATTATTCTGCCAGAATAAAATCTATGTATTTAGCCAGAATGTATTCTATGTATCCTGTCATATTATATGTATTCTACAAGAATATATAAAGTGATAGTTAATTGCAAGTAACATGTTTTTAACCATTATTAGTTTTTGTTGTATTTGTGATAGGAATGGCTGGAAGAATGCATTGAAGACCTAATAGGAATAACTTGAAGAATGAATAAAGTTTGATCACACTCATAATTTTAGAATGTTGTTATTTTTTAAGAATTTTATTCATTTTTGTTGATATTCTTTTAGTATATGTATAATTATATTAAAATGTATAAGGCTTTAAATCTTTAAGAATATGTATGAATTTGGTATTTAAGTTCGGATGTATAAGAATATATTAGAATGTTGTCATTTTTCAACATTGTATTCAATAATACTGTTATTCTTTAATAATATTCTAATAGAATAAAATTGTGAAAGAACATCATTCTAACAAAAAATTATTCTGACAGAATAAAATCGGTTATGTATACAAATTAAGTTAGAATTAAAATTGAATTAATTAACAAAATTCAGATTTTTAAAACTAGGAGACTTAATTATCCCTAAAAATCTGAAATTTTCCTTTTATAAATGTAGTAAATTGTCCAAAATACCCTTTTGCTAAAATTTGTGTTATTATATGGTTCATGTTATCCCATTGTAATATTGTACACCCTCAAATCATGTCCATTGATTAATTCCATCCGTTGGTCTAGATTTGTGCATTCTGGCACACAATAGTTAGTAAAAACAAAATAACCTAACCCTATATATATATATATATATATATATATATATATATATATATATATATAAGAGCAAGTCAGTCTTACCGTTAGTAGGCGTCATTCACGAAGCCGGTCTATAAGGGGGGTATAAGGTTGTTGCCTATAAAATGGCAGCTTAATAGGTGTCCACTCTCACCCACCGCTTCCTTGACTGGTGGAGGGTCGTTAGCTAAACGGGTAGGACAAGGACTATAATCCTCATTAAAAGGATAATGAAAAATATAAAGTAACTAAACCTTTTATAAATTCCCAATCTTAGTTACTTTAGGAAAATGTGAAATTGGTACTAACCCATGAAATTACACTTTGTACCTTACCAAGTCGTTGGTGGAGCGTGTGTAGGTAACCGACACACTAACTTGGAATAGTAAGAGTGGCAAAGGGTGACTTAATATTTTTCATAGATCGGTGGAGCGCGTGTGGGTAACCGACACATTGATTAGGTGATAAACATTAAGGGTACCAAGTAAATTTGCATGGTTATTCACGCCTTGTTTGTGATCCTCGGCATCCCAGTCACAAACTTGAGAGGGCACAATCGAGATTTAAACATGCCATTAAAAAGTTCAATGAATATCAAAAGAATCTAGGAGTTTCAGTCCAATTAAAACCTAATAATTTATTTCGTTTTTCATGGTGGAAATTGGTGAATCGTCATTCATCTACCTTCAAATATTTTATAGCTTGGATTACGACATCCCTCTTCTAAGTTATAAAGTATTGTGTTGGGTCCTAGCCTTAATATTACATTTGGGTGTCTTATTAATGATTCTAAATCTAATCTAAACTTGTCCTTCTTCTTTTCAGATGTTTTCCAACAATGTTGCTTCTGGCTCAAACCCTACCGGCTCCTTCTCTCTCATGAACCTTTATGGGAGAGTCATATTTGATGGTTCAAACTTTAATGATTGGATCAGAAACATCAGGATGGTCACACGTTACAAGGACAAGGAATATGTCCTCAACAAGGATTTGAAGTAAATTGATGAGTCTACTGCTACTCTAGAGGAGATCGTTGACTTTAGGGCAAATGAGAGAGATGCTACCTAGGTGGCATGTATCATGTTGGCCATAATGAAAGCTAAACTCTAGAATTCCTATGAGGACTTTTATCCTTTTGAGATGCATATGGACCTGATGGACTGCTACCATAAGAGTGCTCATCAAGAGAGGTATGAAATCATCTCTTCCATGATAACAACCCGAATGAAGGATGGTGAACCCATCACAGGCCACTTGCAGAAAATGCAAAGGTATGTGGACTGTTTACTGAAGATGAATGTGAACTTCCCTGAGGAGTTGGCTATTGATATCATATTATACTCCTTACCTGCTTGTTATGATTAATTTCGAATGACATATCACATGAACAAGGAGGAGGTCACACTCAGCAAACTTCAAGGGCTTTTTAAGACCGTTGAAACTAGTCTTAAGGGCAAATCGGTTGTTACTACTCCTACTCCTACCGCCGCCCCTGTTCTGGCAATCGGGCAAAGTAGAGGGAAGAAGAGGAAGACCCCTTCAAAGGGTACCAAGGGAAAGTCTCTTGATGGCTCCTCTTCAAGTGGAATCAAAGGTGGTTCTATCACTCCTTCTTCAAACCCAAATAAAGCTCAATGCTTCTATTGTCAGGAAAAGGGGCACTAGAAACGAAACTGCCCCAAGTACCTGCAAGATGTTAAAGATGGGAAGGTCAAACCTACCTATGCAGGTGTTTACACCATATTGTCTAATAACTCATCACATTCTACTTCTTGGGTTCAGGATACAGGTTGTCGTATTCATATATGTTCTGATTTGCAGGGCCTAAGAAGAAGTGAGGATGTGAAGCATGGAAGGATAAACTTCATCATGGGGAATAGGAAAACTTCACCTGTTACCAAGATTGGAGTTTATTCTTTGTTGCTAAGTAGTGGGTTAGTGTTAGATCTGAATAAGTGTTGTTACTCGTCTGAAATGGTGAGAAATATTATTTCCTTTCATGGTTTGTACAAACAAGGATTTACTTTTTCATTTGATAATGAAGTTGGTGGTATTAATGGTTTTTATAATAATGTTCTTTATTTTAAAGCATTACCTTTTAATGGTGTATTTGAAACTGTTTCGGTTGTAGACAACTTAGGAAATAATGTATTACATATCGATTCTTCCACTAGTTTGGATAAAGCATCCTTGTGGCATTGTCGTCTTGGACATGTCAACAAGAAGCGTATAGGGTAATTCCAGAAGGTTGGATTTTTTGAGTCGTTTGACTTAAAGTCAGATGATAGTTGCGAGTCTTGTTTACTTGGAAAAATGACAAAGTCACCCTTCACTGGTACTTGTGCTAGGGGTGAAGGTTTGTTGGACCTCATGCACACAGATGTGTGTGGACCCTTTAGGACCGCCACAAGGGATGTTAATTGCTTCTATGTGACTTTTTTAGATGATTATAGTAGATATGGTTATGTCTACTTAATCAAGCATAATTCAGAAACTTTTGAAAAGTTCAAAGAGTTTAAACAGGAAGTGGAGAATCAGCTTGGCAGGAACATTAAGATGCTCCAACCCGATCGAGGAAGAGAGTATCTTAGAACAGAGTTCCTTGACTATCTTAAGGAATGTGGAAGTGTTTCACAATTGAAACCTCCCAGGACACCACGGCTTAATGGTGTGACTGAGAGGCACAATCAAACGTTGTTGGATATGGTTTGTTCCATGATGAGTCGAGCTTCGTTACCATTCTCATTCTGGGGGTATGCCTTAGAGACTACCGCCCATATCCTAAATCTAGTCCCTACTAAGAAGGTTGCCAAAGCACCTCACAAGATGTGGACTGGGAAAGTTCCCAATTTAGACCACATCAAGATTTGGGGTTGCGAATCTTTCGTGAGACGTGACACTCAGGACAAGCTTGAACCTCGAAGTGGGCGATGTATATTCATTGACTACCCACATAATTCTTTTTGTTACATCTTCTACAGACCCGGTGAGAATGTGGTCTTTATGGCAAGAAGAAGGGTCTTTCGTGAGAGAGAATTCATAAGCCAAGGAAGTTGTGGGAGGTAAATTGATCTTGAAGAAATTCAAGAGTCAAGCGGTGAAGGAAGCTCAAACCCTAGCAATCAACTAAGGAGGAAATTCCTGTTGATGAGTCCGTACCTTTGAGGCGTTCCACAAGAGTTAGGAATCTGCCTTAGCATTACTATGGTTTTCATATTACTGCGGAAGGTGATGAATTTATCAGTGATAGGACACTGGTAAATCTGGATGAGCCTAACAACTTTAACAAAACCATGGCAGGCCCTGAGTCCACCAAATGGAAAGAGGCCATGGACATCGAGATTCGGTCCATGTATGACAATCAAGTTTGGAACTTGGTTGACAATGTATCGTGTCGTAAGACGGTCGGGTGCAAATGGATCTCCAAGAAGAAGATCGACATGGATGGAAATTTACACACTTATAAAACACGACTGGTTGCGAATGGCTTTACTCAAACTCTGGGAGTTGAATATGATGAGACCTTCTCACCAGTAGCAAAGATTCAGTCTATTAGGGTTTTGCTAGCCATAGTTGCATTTCATGATTATGAAATATGGCAAATGGATGTCAAAACCGCTTTCCTTAATGGAAAGTTGGCTGAGGATGTTTATATGAGTCAGCCAGAGGGTTTTGTCGATGCAAAGCACCCTAATATAATGTGTAAGCTTGAGAAATCCATCTATTGATTGAAACAAGCATCTCGCAGATGAAATCTTTGTTTCGATGAGAAAGTCAAAGAGTTTAGTTTTTCGAGGAGCGAAGATGAGTCTTGTGTATATGTTAAGGCTAGTGGGAGTATAGTTAGCTTTTTGGTACTGTATGTGGATGACATACTACTCATATGAAATGACATCCCAACCTTGCAGGAAGTTAAATCCTTGCTTCGGAAGTGTTTCGCTATGAAGGACCTTGGAGAAGCTGCCTATATCCTAGGAATAAGGATATTGAGAGAAAGGAGTAAAAGACTGTAACGTCCAAAATTTCGAAACAATTAAAACTTTTCAAAAACCACTCATTTTAATAACGTTGTTACAAAAAGGTTTCCAATACATTATTTAACAAAGTATTTTCCCAGGTTCATATTATAAAACACCAACGCGAGGAACGGTACGATCACGCCTTTGCCTTGCCACAGACTCTTGAGAACCTGAAACATAAAACCACAACTGTAAGCCCGAAAGCTTAGTGAGATACCCCCAGAATACCAACCACATATATGCCTTTCCAGGCCCTGACCTTCCGGTCCATGTGCCTCAGGGGACTTCCGTCCCTGCTGGGTAAACCTTCCGGTCCTACCCACGCCGACCTTCCGGTCCATCACACAACATAATCGCCTTTCGGCCCATAACATATTGCCTTCCGGCCCATAACATATCGCCTTCCGGCCCATAAGCATGAAATGCATATATATAAAATAACAAACAATCATATAGCAGTTCATAGGCAACAATCGATCAACAGATCACATATCATAGCATTACTCTAACAAGATACCGGTCTAGCCGGTCACTATCATAACATTACTCTATGAATCAGTCAACATACTAAGTGCATACATACGCCTTTCCAGGCCATGACCTTCCGGTCCACATAGTAATGCCTTCCAGCCTGTAACATATAATGACAAATACCCGGATTTCCATCCGGTAAAAAGGGTCGGCCTTGGTGCCATAAACCCTAGCGATATAGTGAGGATAACTCACCTCGAAACTGCCGACTGAACAGATAGCTCAAGCTGCTCCGATCACTGATACGATCTCCACTCCTGGATAGCCGCCAATGCACTGATCTCAAACGATAAACAACAATTACCAAAATACCCCTGGAACCACTGGTCAATCCTTGGTCAAAGACAAGGTCAAAGTCAACCCCTGACTGACCCTACTCGTCGAGTCAACCCTGTGACTCGCTGAGTCCCCATACTCAGAACTTCACTTAACCCGCGACCTAACTCGCCGAGTCACCCCAAGACTCGCCGAGTTCAACGACTCTGAGTCCACTCGCCCTTGACTCACCGATTCCTTGAGATTCCCTTTCCACACGTCGAGTGTCCCCTTTTTACTCGACGAGTTCCTCCTGGAAGAATCGCGGGGCCACCCCGACTCAACTCGCCGAGTCTGAAGAACAACTCGACGAGTCCCAATTATTCTTCAAGCTACTCGCCGAGTCTGTTCATCGGACTCGGCGAGTCTATGCCATGCAGTCGATCAAACTGCTTCCTGAGATAAGTTTTGTCCCGAAATACACAAACATGGGACCTTCTGGACCTCTAAAGGTCCTAATACAGGGTTATAGTCGTTTGGGTAACAATGCAATAATCCATCTAATCACCAAATGGGTTCCATAAACCCTAGATCCATGCACACATCAACAATACAAAAAGAATCTGAGATAATACCTGAATAACACACTCTCTGTGTCCCCAAACCGCAGAACTCGAATCCCTTGCTGTTCCTTTAGCCAAAACTCTTCTCCTCCTTGCACAACAATTTCTTCAAAGCCCTAATACCCTTCAATCTTGCTCTAGATGCCCACAGCCGTTTAGGGTTCTTCTCAGTCGACTAAAGACGGACAATGACGGCCTATAAGTGCCTTATATACGACCCAAACCTGAACGGTTAGGGTTTCCGCTGAACAGCGTCGACTCGCCGAGTCCATATCTGGACTCGTCGAGTCCAGTCGTGATCCCGCGACCAAGTCTGCGATCCTACTCGGCGAGTCTAGGCTCCAACTCGCCGAGTCCCCTCTTAAAACACCCCCAAAATCATAATTATATCAATATTTGAAATTCCGGGCTGTTACAAAGACCAATTGGACTTAGTCAAAGTACATACTTGGATAAGGTGCTGAAAAGGTTCAACATGCAGAATTCCAAGAAAGGTGACTTACCGATCCAGACTAACGCCAAACTGAGTATGATTTAGATCCCAAGTACAGAGGCTAAGATAGTTGAGATGAGTTAAGTGTCATATGATTCCACTATAGGCTCGATTGTGTATGCTATGACTTGTACTCGCCCTGATGTGGCCTTTGCCTTGAGCATGTTCAACAGATATCAAGGGAATCCGGGCAAGGCTCACTGGACTGCGGTGAAGAATATTCTCAAGTACCTACGAAGGACTAGGGACTGGGTCCTTACCCTTGGTGGGATTAATGACTTGAGAGTAGTGGGGTATAGTGATGTTGGCTTCCAAAATGATAGGGATAATTTCCGCTCTCAGTCGGGTTGAATCTTTACCCTAAACGGAGGAGCGATTACTTGGAAAAGTTCCAAGCAGGAAACGGTGGCTGATTCAACTTGCGAATCGGAGTACATAGCAACAAGAGAGGTGGAAAAGGAGGATGTATGGATAAATAAATTCATTAGAGACCTTGGAGTTGTACCAGCTATTAAGGATCCTATGGAGATTTTCTGTGACAACGAGGGTGCAGTTGCCTTAGCTAAGGAACCTAGGCATCACGGGAGATCCAGGCACATCGACATAAAATACCATTTCATTAGACATTGGATAGAAGAAGGAATCCTCGTGGTAAAGAGGGTATCATCGGATGAGAACCCAATAGATCCCCTCACGAAGGGACTGTGTAAGGTTAAGCACTTGCAGCATGCGATGTGCATCGGGCTGAAGGATGATATCAGTTTTACAAATTAGATAGTTATTTATGAAACTTGTAAAATGCAAATTGACATTTGATGATTGAATAAAATATGTTGTTTATTTATAAGTAAGGTGTTGCTAACTTGTGTTAATTATTTACTATTGTTTTAATTTTGCATGTTTAGACTTTCAAAATAATTACTTTATTCAAAATCTCCACAGTCAGTCATATTTTGGAAGTAGATATGAATCATGACTATCATGAATTGGGTTTGTAGATGTCTAAGGTGCTAGACATAGCAAATGGTTGCTACAACATTCATCAATGCTCATAAGTTCTGAGTATTCGATTCAACCCACGCTCACTTGTTTCACTTCATGGAATTTATCTCGAGTGATCGTGAGACGGTAACATCATATAAGTCTTCAAACCTAGAGATATGAGTTGTTGATTATGAGTTGGTTGTACATTGATTGTACGAAAATTGTCACACCCCAAAACCAAGAACGGCGGAAACGTTCTGGGGCGGAGGACGTCATGTATAGTATCAACAACAATGCAAAGTAGTAAACAAGCAACAACATCATCCATTGCATTAATAAAATAATTATTATACAATTGTATTCTGTCAAATTTTGATAAACACTAAAGCATAAATCAAAATGAAAGATAAGTCTTGAATAAGCTTCATCTTCCTTTCTCCTTGCATCGGTACCTGTCTATGATGACCTGAGGATACAAGTAATTTTGAAAGCGAGTATCAGCTATAAAGCTGGTGAGATCATAAGTATTAATGTGTCTTAATTTGTGAAAACTTATAATTTCTAAGACTTGACATTGCTTTGAAAGAAAGCTAGTTTAAGTATGAAAATGTTTGTAACTCAACTGAAAATGTTTGAAAATCCCTAGAAATCCCTATGATTCCTGTTAGTAACAAAAAGGAGTCTTCTACCAAGACTTAACTGTTATGTGTGTAGTCTTCTACCAAGACCTAACTGTTCTGAATGTAGTCTTCTACCAAGACCTAACTGTTCTGAATGTAGTCTTCTACCAAGACCTGACTGTTCTGAATGTAGTCTTCTACCAAGACCTGACTGTTCTGAATGTAGTCTTCTACCAAGACCTAACTGTTCTGAATGTAGTCTTCTACCAAGACCTGACTGTTCTGAATGTAGTCTTCTACCAAGACCTGACTGTTCTGAATATTACCCTTTTGTACTAGGGTAACTATCATTGTTAACTTTAAGCCATCCGTAGATGTACTCTTACCTCTGTTGCTAACAGCTGGGTATAGGAATAGTCAATCCCTTAATTGCGTACCTGTAATGGTACCAACCGTTTGACATCCGTGGATGTACTTTTACCTCTGTAGCTAACAGAGATTCTAGGAATGGTCAATCCCTCAATACGTATCCTTTGGTACTAGGATAATAATCCATTCTATCTCGTCGATTATGTGATTTTATCACAAGGCAAAGGTAAGAACACGGATTTGATAACAGAGTCAATACATATAAAATGTAATAGGACTCCTACTGATATATCTATGCACAAGTACTCCTATAAGTATAATAATGTAAATATTATAGTAGAGTACGGTAAAGTTCTACGTGTGCTAGCTAGAATGTGTGTTCTCCCTATCTAGCAAGTATAGTAATTGTAAACGTTCTAGTATAGATGTATATGTTCTCGTCCTAGTATAATTGTACATGTAATGTATAGTAATGTTCTAGAAAGTATTGACTCATGAATGAACTGACTCATTGTATGATATCGCGTTCTAGTAATGGTTCTAGTATCTTCCTGAACTACCCCTATGGTAGCTTACTAGTATTCTAAGTGGTACGTATGGACATGGATGTATACCCTTACTACCTAAGGGCATAGGATGAACTAGAAAGACCCTTTATGACTATATATGTACACATGATATATAACAAATCTTTAAACGACCTTCGGACGAATACCCAATGTCCCACCAGACCACATCTCAAGGCGCGAAAAGGAAATAGGGTGGATAGTCTTCCTAAGTCTTTTAAACATTCCTTATATAACTATACATATAGAGGCATGCAATTTATAATAAAATAAAAGCATAAGTAAGTTTTGTAAAACATTTGAAACAGGAATATTATTTTAAGAGAAGATCGACTTGATGTCAATCCATAAAGCAATTTAAAGGAATAAGTATAATAAAACAGTTTTTGAGTATAAAGAAACCTTTGTTTGAAACACAGTTGTAAATAAGTTTGAAGTATGATAAGTCGAGTAAGAAGTACAGTGTAATAAGTAGTTTAAAGCATATAAAATGTTTATAAAAATCATTTGAAGGAAACTATTTGGTAAAACGGTTAATGAGTAGCCAAATCTTTTGAATGTTGTATATTAATCACATGTGATTGATGTATTAAGTAATATAATCCGACTTACTAATCACATGTGATTGACATAAAAAGTAGCATGATTCTACTTGTATCCCCCCCCCATAAAACATTTAAAACAGTTTAAAACATTAGTTAAGGGGTATGAACTCACCTGCAGTATGCGACTGGAAATGAACGGGCTGTTATCGTACGAAAGGATCGGATAAGTGCTTGGTGTCAAGTGATGACTTAGACACACACAATGATCCTAATTACATATGAAGACATATGTATATAAATAATTAGTGATTATAACACTAATTATACAAGTAACAACATTTAAGCGTGAGGACAACACTTTTGGTCAAGTGCTAGGAGGCAAATGGGTTGCAATAAAGGAGTGCAATGCCCCTAATGAGAGTTTAAGGTCAAAAGACCATAATCATTAGAGTTTACGGCCCAAGGGAGTAGGCTCCTGGCCGTAAACTCTCAAACAAGCCATGAAATGGAGTTTAGAAGTACTACAACTTTAGAGGGGAATTGTTTCAAGGCTAGGCAAGAGTTTAAGGCACCATATTGACTCCTAAGGGGAGTTTACGGCCCAAAGACCCTTTTCCCTTGGAGTTTACGGCCGTAAACTCCCTTGGGAGGGTTCTTATTGTCCTTTCAAGTGTCTAACAATTCTAGGAACAAGTCTAGGCTTCAACCATTTGGTTAGGGAAGGTTTAAGGCACTAAATGGGACCATTTGATGGATTTTACGGCCATAGAACTCTTTGGGCCGTAAACTCCCTCACACATGAGGTCCTAAGAATTTTAACTAGTCCATATCTCATCTAGGTACTTGCCCTAAAAGTTTCTTGGCCTATGGAAGTGTTTAGGGTGCCCTTTGACCCCATTTAAGGAGTTTACGGCCCAAGAAATACTCTTGGCCGTAAACTCTCAAACACTTATGCTTCTTATGTGTTTTCTAGGTCCTAAACACATTAAGGTACATGCCAAAAATGAATACTAAGCCTTAGGAAGAGTTTAAAGGCATTTTGGAACCTAAAACTTGGAGTTTACGGCCCAAGGAGTTTCTTGGCCGTAAAATCCTTTATAGAAATGATTTCTAAGGGTTTTGATGGCATAAATCATGAGGGTAAAGCTTCTAGGTGTTTGTTCTAAGGCTAGGGATCACAAGGCACTCATTTGTGCCCTTTACTTGGAGTTTACGGCCCAAGAGGTGGTTCCTTGGCCGTAAACTCCTCAAACTAAGTGATTTTGATTTGTTTCTAGCCTCCAATGATCATACACTAGGTCCTTAGTTAGTTGCCTAACACGGAAATGGGACTATGTGGCCTTTAGGCTTGATTTTGGAGTTTACTCCCCAAGAACGTTCTTGGGCGGTAAACTCCCGGATCTAGTGTTTTGGACATGTAAACAATGTTATAAAGCATATAACAAGTATTAAAACACATTTAGGGAAGTAGACTCACAATCTGGGATGAAAACCCGAAGATCCGTGAGAGAGTATTTGGCTTTTCTCTAAATGGAAATCAAATAATGAACCAATTTGGTTCAGAATTCTATTTATAGTCCAGAGATTTTTGGCAGAAAATATTTCTATTCTCGGAGTGGATTCTAATGACCTAGAGTAATGGAATTACAGTGTTGCACAAAATCCTAATGCACCCACTCTCCTAATAACTCCTTAGGTGTAAAACCCTAAAACTGCCAAACTTACTCCAAAAGTTTGAATTCTCACTGTAACTGCTCTACTTCTATTGGATTGAAATGGTTTGATTTGAATGGAAAATTTCGGGTTGTCACAAAAATGCATCAGTAAGTCGATGTTATAAAATGTGCTTTTGTGTATGATTCAACAAGTGGTTAGTATAAGCATATAAGTCAACGTTTATCTGTTCCTTCTAGTCCTTGGAGGATTAGAAGCGATATCTGGGCCCCTCGATGATTTTGTTTTGACCTATGTATCGGGCCCGGTCAGAACCAAATTGATGTGTTTAGTTTAGTTCTATGTAAAACAAATCGGAAACCGGGAAACAAACTGATAGACAATAAGTACAACATTGTTCCATGTATTTGTCCGGCTAATATCTAGAACAGAGGATTATATGATCACTGATCTTAAATGGCGCATCATCGTCTCAGTTCCGCGAGACTTTGAAAGAGCTACGATTGCTGGTCGGTTCCTGAAGTCATACCTGTAACTATAGTTATTAGATTTATCCAAGTGGGAGACTGTGGTATAAGGTGTCTAAGTCCATAACTATATTTAGTATGTACTTGACCTGGTTTGGCATGGTCCATTTGGGTTGCATCGACATCTCAACTGTTGGATAGACAAAATGAGAAAAGGACACTTACGATTTGTTAATATATTGTAAGTTCTAATATATTAATATGAAATCATATTATTTAATTAGTATTGATCAGTAATTAATTTGGAATTAATTTCGTGATCAAAAGAGACTAATTAAATATATGGGGATTGATTTGTAAATCATTCATTCTGATATAGTGGGCTTATGGTTCATGATTCACTAGATTGGGCTAGCACCCATTGGGTGCTCCATGGAGGTTATAACCCATGGATCACGAGGAAATAAAAAGCCATGCACATTAGGGTTTACATGGTGTAACCCTACATGTGGCACACTATATAAAGAGCTCCATATCTAGCAAAAATTGGCGACCATTGCAAGACAAGGAGGGCTAGCCGATTTTGTGATCAAAGTGTTCTTCTCTCAAGTTATTCCAAGAGTTGTGGTGTTATGTGAAACATTTGAGGTGCTAGGCTCAAAAAGTCTTAAGGAATCCAAGAAACTACAAAGGTATGTCATTCTACTAGTTTTATATTACAAGTACCCCATGCCATACTAGTTAGGATGTAAACCTTGGAAAATTCTTATTTGCATGAATATTAGAGAAAACATAGATCCAAGGTTTCTAGGGTTGCATGTACACCATAGGAGTGTTAGAATGCTCAAAAACCATCACAAAGTGTGAGCTCCCATCATTGCCACCATCTCAAAAAAAAAGTGCCCAAGCGTTCATCCAAAATCTTCGTGATACCCTTCTTGACCATACCAAATATCACATGATTCTGCTCAAGAATATTGCGGGTAATCAATGATGAAATGAACTCCCGAATTTGATCACCCATATGTTCGACTCTAGAACCCGAACCATCACCGACACCAACACCAACACTTCCATCTACACTAGAACCTCCTTGAGTGACCACCATACTAAAAACCATATAAACCATCAAAACATACTCGAAGAATCCTACACTATACAAGCTTCCTGGTATCATCGTGGCTTTCCTTGACTCGAGTATGGATCTTCTGCTTCCAGTAGTACGGGCCCATACTACCTTCCACATCTATCCATACTTTCCTCAAGGATCGCATTGATTCCTCCAAGTCACTCCCTTATTAATCCAAATAACCCTCAATAAGACCAAGTTCTCTAGACCAAATCACCTCCTAGGTTTCCCTAGGGAAACCACCATACCATTCTCCGCGATCATCTACAGAAGGAACTCCCTCTAACACCCGCTAACTAGCACACAAATACTATTGAATATGACCGACACCAGATAATTCGTCGAATGAAAGGTCTTACACTGCAACGGTTGGACTTAAACAAGAGCTATGCAATAGAGTTAAAACCTAACCTTCTAAAATTATCCAGTCTCAATAATATGTAACTTAACATATTCACTTACTAGTTAGTTGATGTTAATCGAAACTCCTAAAAGCACAAAGCGAGCAGAATTCGAGCATCGAGTAATCGGAATCAAAGCATAACCTAAACATGTCATCCTATCAATGACTGATCAATAATAGCATGCAATTCTACAAGCTCAAACAATAGGCACATAAAGGCATCTTTCCCAGCATTATATCATGCAACCTTGAGTAGATCGTTAGCCCTAATATAGCATGTGATTCATAGATTCTCAATTCAAAGCATAACACAAAACATGTATAAGTATTTTGGGAAAACTTACTTGAGCTCGGTCGATTGCATGCACCACAACCCTTTCTTTTATTTGAAAAACTCTTTTTATTAAAAAAAAATTATGAAGAACCTATCAAATCCTCAGTTTGAGTTCAGATACACCTGAGAGTGTGTTCGAATCTCTCAAATCAAGGCTCTAATACTAACTTGTAACGTCCCAAAAATTTAAAACCAAAAATTTCATTTTCATAATAACAAAACCATCAACCCAACATGTTCACAAAGCCATAAAGGAAATTCAGAGTATTTTAATCAATCATCCCAATACATCCAAAATCATATATGACATAAATCATGGTATGTGCAATGCGATCAACCCGAGCTCTTCCCCTTCGAACCAGAAGCACATGAAACATAAACTAAGAACCGTAAGCACGAAGCTTAGTGATTTCCCCAAAATACCTCGCACTATACATATCAAACATACAATGGGCCATGCCCAGCAACCATCGGGCCCCCTCCCGACATCAAGCCCTGCTTGGAATAGATTTGACTGTATCATGTGATGGTCCCCGCCCAACTCACTCATCAGGCCCCACCTAACATACATACAATATATACATACATGCAAGGTCACACAGATAACCATAATCCATTAGTCGACATTAGTGCCTTCAACCCTTTAAGCACTAGGAGGAAACTCACCAAAAACTGCTGAATTAATCAGATAAATGCTCGGACTACTGATATGGGAAATCTTACCACTAAATATCATTAAACAATACATTAATTGATAATTAGGTCATATACCTTAACCGGGGCTCCCAACTCATAATCTTCAACCTCTAGGGTAAAAGACTATTTTACCCTATCCTTATTAGGCCCAACTAGCTTGGCCTAATAACCTTATAGTGGCCTAAGGCTAAAAAAATGACCCAAATCAGTGTTAAATAAGGTGTCTAAGTCCATAACTATATTTAATATGTACTTGAACCGATTTGACATGGTCCATTTCGGTTGCATGACATCATAACACTTGGATAGACAAAATGAGAAAAGGACACTTATAGTTTGTTAATATATTATAAGTTCTATATATTAATATGAAATCATATTATTTAATTTGTATTGATCAAGAATTAATTTGGAATTAATTTTGTGATCAAAAAGAGACTAATTAAATATATGAGGATTGATTTGTAAATCATTCATTCTTATATACTGAGCTTATGGTCCATGATTCACTAGATTGGGCTAGGACCCATTGGGTGCTCCATGGATGCTCCATGGAGGTTAAAACCCATGGATCATGGAAGAAATGAAAAGTCATGTACATTAGGGCTTAACCCTGCATGTGACACACTATATAATGAACCGCATGGTAAGCAAAATCGGCACTATTGCAAGACAAGGAGGGCTAGCCGATTTTGTGATCGAAGTGTTCTTCTCTTAAGTTATTCCTAGAGTTGTGGTGCTGTGTGTAACATTTGAGGCATTATATTTGAGGTTCTAGGCTCACAAAGTATTAAGGAATCCAATCAACTACAAAGGTATGTCATTCTACTAGTTTTTATATTACAAGTACCCCAGACCATGCTAGTTAGGATGTAAACCTTGGAAAATTCTTATTTGCATGATTATTAGAATGCTTAAAACCCATCACTCACAACCTAAGGTCCAACTATGGCCCAACAGATGCAAAGCCCAAAATCCAAATAAGGCCTAAAGCTTAAAAGAAGTCCATGTCCAAAAGGGCCCAAAACAAATAAAATCCCACTGCTTGGTGTACGCCCCGAGTACTCTACATTGACCATGAAGCGGGCCGCTGACCCAGTACGCGCATCGTACGAGGGAGTTCACTCGGCGTACTGGCCAGAGTCCCAAAGGCTAATAAAGGGTCTTAATCCCTTAAGTCCTTAATGTCCAAACCTCATATCTATATCATTTTAAGTTCTTAACACATAAGGTTGGCTACTTTATAGTTTTGCATGACTTAATGGGATCCAATACTCGTTTTTGACCATAAAGACCCATAATAAGAGCCCTAACTCATACATGGTTCAATATAACACACCAAGATAACATTTTTATGCACAAGGAACATCATAGATGCTAAGATCTACCATCCCTAGCTTCTAGAGTAGCTCATACGCTCAAGCTTGACTTAAGGGACTCTAAAATGCACAAAATCAAGCCCTAAACTAGATCTATCATAAAGAACCATCAAGCTAAGAGCTTTATACCTCCAAAAGCTTTCCAAGTTGGGGATGATTATGGATCTAAAAGCTTCAACTACACAATTGCAACTTTCAAGAGCTCTTCTTCCTTCAAGTTCACCAAAAACACCCTCAAATGTCACTTCCAAGCTTAAAACACTCAAATGACAATTAGGGTTTTGATCTTAGGGTTTGGAGAGGTGAAGGATAGTCATAAGAAGGTCCAAGAGCAACTACAAAGGTATGTCATTCTACTAGTTTTTATATTACAAGTACCCCATGCAATGCTAGTTAGGATGTAAACCTTGGAAAATTATTATTTGCAT
Organism: Lactuca serriola; assembly: GCF_051521515.1. Lineage (NCBI taxonomy): Eukaryota > Viridiplantae > Streptophyta > Magnoliopsida > Asterales > Asteraceae > Lactuca > Lactuca serriola. Next base: position 263,145,187 of record NC_136412.1, on the reverse strand, counting down.
GAATATTAGAGAAAACATAGATCAAAGGTTTCTAGGGTTGCGTGTACACCATAGGAGTGTTAGAATGCTTAAAACGCATCAGTGGTATCAGAGCCTAGGCTTGTTTTCATTGTATTTGATGCAAACTGCTTGAAAATTCGAAAATCTGCAATCTGCACAGTGAACTCGCCGAGTCCACGGGGGGACTCGCCGAGTCCAAGTGTAAATGCATCCTACTCATCGAGTAGGTTCTTGCACTCGACGAGTAGGAGCCCCCGTGTGCAGAATTTCGAGTTTTGCTGCTAAAAATGGACTAGAATATTACGCTAAACTGTTGTGGACTTATAAAACCTGTTTTTGATGTGGTAATGATTATATTAATCCATTTTCAATGGTTATTATCAAATTTTCAAGTTTTATACATGTTTATATGATTCTTGAAATTGTTGATATAAATGTTCATGCGTATGAGTTTTAGTAAGATCATAGGAATTATGTGCAAATTGTTTGATGATGTAGTTCTTGATCTAAATGTTTTTAATAGAGTCCATAATTTGTCCTCAAGTTATGTAATTCCAAAAGTCTTTTATTTAAAAGAGTCATAGGTTATATAATTGAAGAGTCTTTCTCATAAATAGTTTTATGGACTCCATAACTTGTCCTCAAGTTACGGATCTTCAAGAGTCTCTTCACTAAAGTTTTTAAAACCTTAATTAAACTCATAAGTTATGAAAATCCAATTTTTTTTTGAATTGTTCAAAACTTGCCCTCAAGTTTTGGAATTTGTAAAGTCTCATACACACTCTAATTCCAAACCCTAGAGTTTTAAAAGTTAAAATTCAACCCTTATACTTTATTATATTATAAGTTATATATATATATATATATATATATATATATATATATATATATATATGTGTGTGTGTGTGTGTGTGTATAAGAGCAAGTCAGTCTTACCGTTAGTAGGCCTCATTCACAAAGTCGGTCTATAAGGGGGGGGGGGTATAAGGTTGTTGCCTATAAAATGAAAGCTTAATGGGTGTCCACTCTCACCCACCGCTTCCTTGACTGGTGGAGGGTCGTTAGCCGAACGAGTAGGACAGAGACTATAATTATCAATTTAAGTATAATGATAAATATAAAGAAACTAAACCTTTTATAAATTCCCAATCTTAGTTACTTTAGGAAAATGTGAATTTGGTGCTAACCCATGAAATTACACTTTTAACCTTACCAAGTCATTGGTGGAGAGTGTGTGGGTAACCGGCACACTAACATGGACTACTAAGAGTGGAAAATGGTGACTTAATGTTTATCATAGATCGGTGGAGTGCGTGTGGGTAACCGTCACATCGATTAGGTGATAAAGATTAAGGGTACCAAGTTAACTTGCATGGTTATTCACACCTTGTTTGTGATCCTCGGCATCCCAGTCACAAACTTGAGAGGTCACAATCAAGATTTAAACATGTCATTGAAAAAGTTCAATGAATCTCAAAAGATCTAGGGGTTTCAATCCAATTAAAACCTAATTCCTATTTCGTTTTTCATGGTGGAATTTGGTGAATCGTCATTCGCCTACCTTGAAATATTTTATTGCTTGGATTACAGCATCTCTCTTCCAAGTTATAAAATATTGTGCTGGGTCCTAGCCTTAATATTTCATATTGGGTGTTATATTAAGGACTTAAATCAACAAACTTTAATTTCTCCCGTTGTAGATGTTTGGTTCAGACAACTATGATCTTTGCAAATCTCTTGGAGCGCGCTTCCCTAATGAAGATGATGTCCCGCGATTAGATCACGAAAATCATACTTCTCTTCCTCCACCTTCTCCAATTATTCTCCCTAACCTACAAGCTCGAAGACTTGAAATGTTCAAGATCACTCAAGCCCTACTTGCAATGAAACATAAAGATTGAAGACCTGTGTGTACTCATGTCTTAGAGATGAAGTCACACATTTACAGGTTGAGAATGTTGGGTGTCGTTGTCCCAAGGAAGTTGGCCATTGACTGGGTTCTTTAGTCAATTCTCGAGTCGTATAGTTAGTTCATTAAGGACTACTATGTGACAGACCACGACATGACCCTTATTGATCTTACTTATTTACTCGTTGCTGTTGAATCAGAAATGTTTTGGTGCACTGGAAAAGTAAATTTGGGTGGAAGATCTACTTCTAAAACTTCCATGGACATTGACAATGGTAACATTGGAAGTCCAGAAAAGCCTTCTATTCCCAATGAAAAGGGATTAGCCGTGGTCAATCTGGTTGACCAAATGGTAGAGAGAAAGGCTAAGTCTGTGATAGTCTCATACACCATTCCCAAAGAGTCTATATGTTTTTATTGTCAAGAAAAGAGACATTGGTTGCAAAGCTGCCTTAACTACCTGAAAGATTTGAGAGAAGGAAGAATCAAAAAGTTTGACTCTGCTTCAGGTAAGTCCACTATCTAACTCTGTTAAGTTCCTAATTGTTGATTCTTAATGCATGATGTGACTAGGTTGCATTTTGATGTTTTGCAGGATCAAGCAAAGGGAAGGAAGCTTAAAAGAAGAGTATGTTGAATCTGATCGCGAAGATGGATTTCAATTGCATGGTTCGAAGATCGGATTTTTGAGCTGCTGCTTAGGAGTTATGATAGATTGCTAGGCAATATGTAATAGTATAGTTTTCATTTAAAGTTGCATTGTAAGGGAAAAGTCTTTTCCGCATTTTATAAATAAATAAAAATTTTGTTTTATTTTATTATATATCCTTGCAATGGAATTTATGAAAAATTGATGTTTTTATGTTTCTATAAATATTGGAAATATGAGTTTGATTCTTTTTTATGTGGAAGTGTCTAAATTTACCAAATAAGGAAAGATTTTCATCACCCAAGTTTCAATTGGACAGAAACTTGGAATCATGCAAGTTGTATTGTATGATGAATGAAAATTTTCATCTTTGGAAAATTAAGACTAATTTCTTGTTCACATGTATATGTGAGTCAAGTGAAGGACTAAGGGACCGAGTACACAATATTGTGCACTGTTCAAGTCCACCACAAAGATCGATAAGACTATTCGTCATGATTTACTAAAGTTTAGTAAATATGGTTATACTTACAAGTTTAAGTATAATTCTGAAACACTGGAAAAGTATCAATGTATGGCAGGACAAATGAGAAGAATCAAATTAGGCAGAAAGATAAAAGTTTCTCCAATCTGAAAAGATGGGAGAGTTCTTTAGTATCATGTTTTATGATAATCTTAATGATAAAGAAACCGTATCACGATTGATCCTCTAAGGACATCTTAGTGCATTTCTTTGGCTAAGAAGAGGGATCATGAATTGTTGAAATGGTTAAATCAAGAAGATGATTCATACTTTATTCAAAAACAAATCTTAGAGTCATTCTCCAAGATTGTAACTTGAGTGACATATCTTAAAGAAGGTTTATAACACTTGTTAAATGTAGAGTAAAATGTTTTCTACTCTCGTACATTTGAAATTGGTAAGTTGTGATGTTTTGGATTAAACAATGACCAACTAAGGCCAATTGTGTGAAGTGTTTGTCTTGATAAGAATCAGAACTATCTCATGAATATTTGTTTGTCAAGGAATGGTTCTGGGCAAGAGAGTCTTATATGTCAAGAGGACAGTAGGAGTCTTAAAGATCCTGAAAAAGTTTCAAGAACCAATCAAGAATAAATCCTATAGTTTATCACTAGCACACGACGTGAGGTTTATAACGTATCGTGCTGACATAATTCTTGTTTCTATGCCCATTCCAGTTAAAGTTGACTATGCATGTGAGTTCTATGAGTTCTCAGCTGTTTGCATAACTACTTGGAAGCAATGGTAGGCCCTTCTACTGCCAGGTGGCAAGAAGTTAAGATTAAACAAGTTCAGTCCATATGAGTTTGGATTTTTCACTAACCTCCTCTTGTGACTATGGTATTGACAAATTCACATGGATAGGAACACATACATCATAAAATCTAAGTGTCATAAGGTTTCTCTCTGATTCTTTAAAATGATGGTGAGAAAACGTTTTCACTAAGTAGATTTTAAGTAGATAGCAATTGTGATATTTACATTCTCAAAGTTGTTAGCGGAGCGTGTGTGGGTAACCGACACACTAATATGGACTTGTGAGAATGGCAAAAGGTCTAAACATTATGATTACGACATCCCTCTTCATAATTGTTTAGACACCCATGTGAGGTATCTAAGGAAAAGTGTATGATTTTGAGAAGCCTTGATAAAGTCTTATCAAAGCAACTCGTATCAGAAATCTGAAGGTTGGTAAAAAATTCAATAAGGTATTGATTTCTAGAAGTCCAGCTGATTTCTGAGTACATGTCAAAGCTAGTGGGAGCATAAGTGTTATGGTAGTAATTATTATGCTAGTGGGAACATAATCAATTATGATAAGCATTGCAAGTTAGTAATGTTAATTATAGAAAACAAAAGTTTCAATTGGGAAAAGTTGTTTTGCTATAATTAAGGGAGAGGAAATTATACTTCATTTCAATTCTAAAAGTTTAGATTGAGATTTTAATCATCTTTAGTCAAGAACATATATATATATATATATATATATATATATATATATATATATATATATATATATATATATGAATTTTATGTTCGAATGGTTTAACATAAGCAAATTCTATATATATTGTATTCTCAAAATTCAATTATGATTACGACATCCCTCTTCATAGTCTAATTATGAAAACATGGCAAATAAAAAAATTGTAGCAAAAGGCTGGTCTAGGATCATGTCTTTATGTGAGACATCATGAATCGTGTCCCATATGCTTCGGGTATAGAATCGATTACATGTGCTATAATATTCATTTGTTCTAAATTTTCTGAATGCCTAGGGCATTAAGAAGGAAAAAGGACTAGAACTGGATATGACTAAAATGATTAAGCAATTGTCGAGGACAATCTGAGGTTTACCAAAGATTGGTTGCTCATGGACAATTGGAAGTATAATGTTAATTTTGAAAGGACCATATTGAAATATGCTAAAAAGAGGCAACTCTTGTTCAAAAGTGATTGTCAAAATGGGAATGTGGACATATTTTGAAAAGATGCAACTCTTGTTCAGAAGTGATAGTCAAAATGGGAATGTGGAAATGTTTCCATATGAGGAAGATATTCATTAAATTTGTGTAAGATTAGAAAAACTTAATGCAAGAAGGATATTCAAAGGAACGTACTTTGAATTTGAGATTTTTTCCATGGAATTGATCTCAATTGGAATACTCTATAATGTCTGTTGACGAGTCTTTATGACTTTTGTGCATAGTCATTACGAGAGGATCAATGCATATAAGTTTAGAATCTAACAAATTTCAGTAAATGACAAAGAATATTGTACTCTTACATTTGCGGTAAGGATTTGGGATTGTGAAATGAGCATCACTGGAATCATGTTCAATTGGTCTATTTCACAAAGTAAGGATCATAGACAAACATAGTGTGCATTCTTGGTGTATGGCATAACTATTGTTTGGACAAACATAGTGTGCACGCTTGGAGCATGGCAAGACTATTGTTTTTATTCAAGTATAAAGTTGATTATTTGAAACATTATACAATAAATGATGAGTAATCAATATGGTGTTTAAATAAAAGGTGTTTTATTTACTCTCAAAGGTGCTTGGGGCCCTAAAGGATTAGTATTATTCTTGTGTTTCAATTTTGCATGTTTTGACTTCCCGAATAACTAGGTTATTCAAACTCTCCACAGTTGGTCATATATTGGAAGTAGATATGAATCAAGATTTTCATGAATTGGGCTTGTAGATGTCTAAGATGTTAGACATAGCAAAATTTGCTACAACATTCATGAGTGCTCATAAGTTCTGAGTATTCGATTCAACCCACACTCACTTGTATCACTTCATGGAATTTATCTCGTGTGATCATGAGATGATAACATCATATAAGTCTTCAAACCTAGAGATTTGACTTGCTGATTATGAGTTGGTTGTGCATTGATTGTACGAAACGCATCGGTAACTCGATGTTATAAAACGTGCTTTTACGTATAATTCAACAAGTAGTCAGTACAAGCATATGAGTCGAAGTTTATCTGTTCCTTTTAGTCCTTGGAGGATTAGAATCGATATTTGGGCCCCTCAATGATTCTATTTTGACCTATGTACCGGGCCCGGGCAGAACCAAATTGATGTGTTCAGTTTAGTTCTATGTCAAACAAATCGGAAATCAGGAAACAAACTGTTGGACAATAAGTACGACATTGTTCCATGTATTTGTCCGGCTGATATCAAGAACAGAGGATTATATGATCACTTATCTTAAATGACGCATCATCATCTTAGTTCCGCGAGACTTTGAAAGAGCTGCGATTGTCAGTTGGTTCTTGAAGTCATACCTATTGTTATTAGACTTATCCAAGTGGAAGACTGTTGGATAAGGTGTTTAAGTCCATTACTATATTTAGTATGTACTTGACCCGGTTTGATATGGTCCATTTGGGTTGCATGGCATCATAACACTTGGATAGAAAAAATGAGAATAGGACACTTATAGTTTGTTAATATATTATAAGTTCTAATATATTAATATGAAATCATATTATTTAATTAGTATTGATCAAGAATTAATTTGGAATTAATTTTGTGATAAAAAAGAGACTAATTAAATATATGGGGATTTATTTGTAAATAATTCATTCTTATATAGTGGGCTTATGGTCCATGATTCACTAGATTGGGCTAGGACCCATTGTGTGCTCCATGGATGCTCCATGGAGGTTAAAACCCATGGATCATGGAAGAAATGAAAAGTCATGTACATTAGGGTTTAACCCTGCATGTGACACACTATATAATGAACCCCATGGTAAGCAAAATCGGCACTATTGCAAGACAAGGAGGGCTAGCCGATTTTGTGATCAAAGTGTTCTTCTCTCAAGTTATTCCTAGAGTTGTGGTGTTGTGTGTAACATTTGAGGCATCATATTTGAGGTTCTAGGCTCACAAAGTATTAAGGAATCCAATCAACTACAAAGGTATGTCATTCTACTAGTTTTTATATTACAAGTACCCCAGACCATGCTAGTTAGGATGTAAACCTTGGAAAATTCTTATTTGCATGATTATTAGAATGCTTAAAACCCATCACTCACAACCTAAGGTCCAACTATGGCCCAACAGATGCAAAGCCTAAAATCCAAATAAGGCCTAAAGCTTAAAAGAAGTGCGTGTCCAAAAGGGCCCAAAACAAATAAAATCCCACTGCTTGGTGTACGCCCCGAGTACTCTACATTGACCATGAAGCGGGTCGCTGACCCAGTACGCGCATCGTACTAGGGAGTTCACTCGACGTACTGGCCAGAGTCCCAAAGGATAATAAAGGGTCTTAATCCCTTAAGTCCTTAATGTCCAAACCTCATATCTATATCATTTTAAGTTCTTAACACATAACGTTGGCTACTTTATAGTTTTTCATGACTTAATGGGATCCAATACTCGTTTTTGACCATAAAGACCCATAATAAGAGCCCTAACTCATACATGGTTTAATATAACACACCAAGATAACATTTTTATGCACAAGGGACATCATAGATGCTAAGATCTACCATCCTTAGCTTCTAGAGTAGCTCATACACTCAAGCTTGACTTAAGGGACTCTAAAATGCACAAAATCAAGCCCTAAACTAGATCTATCATAAAGAACCATCAAGATAAGAGCTTTATACCTCCAAAAGCTTTCCAAGTTGGGGATGATTATGGATCCACAAGCTTCAACTACACCAATGCAACTTTCAAGAGCTCTTCTTCCTTCAAGTTCACCAAAAACACCCTCAAATGTCACTTCCAAGCTTAAAACACTCAAATGACAATTAGGGTTTTGATCTTAGGGTTTGGAGAGGTGGAGGATGGTCATAAGAAGGTCCAAGAGCAACTTAAGGTGTTTAAATTGGGCTCAAAACCTAAAAATTAAGGTTTGTCCCAGGTGGTTGTAGGCCCCGCGACTCCACATACGCCCAACGTACGTGGATGCCTCCACGACCAGCTTTTCGACCCAATATGCCCAGCGTACTCCTAGCGTACGCCGAAGATACTGGTCACGGACCCAAATGCATAAGATTTTAAGTTTGAGGGTTAAAAGGAAAATACCTAAAATGTGAGTGTTACAAACGCTCCTAATAAATCCTAGTCATTCGCTTACACACTCGTGAAAATATAGTTATACACCCATGCATATATAATTACACCGACACAAATAAATTCAAACATCTGCAAGAAATGCAAGCTTGCAGAAGTGTGCACCATCCACAAATATGTTGTCCTACACTTCCCCAAATTAATAAATTACACGGTATTCCTTTGCACATAATAAAAAGTCACGGCTTAATCTTCATAAATTTCATCGTAAGTGTGAAATACTTATCAAAAAAAGTACAGGAGAGATAAAAAAGATGCAGGGTCATTTGTCTGATCGGCTAGTTAAGCATGGACTAATTCATAGATCTTTGGGCTTTGATTACCAAAGAATAAACTTTACAAATCATACAGAGGGATTGACATTCCATTGCGGTCATTTTTATATGTATATTGTTACAATTATCTTCGCTCCCAATATGCCTATGATGTAGCACTAGGCAGACTATTAGCTTGTCTGTATCATATTACTAGAATAGAGTATGGTGTGGATAAACCAGAAGAGGTATACATAAAAGTATTTGCCCGATGAGGGATCCTAGAATTCCATATGTTTTTTGGGTTACAAGAAGTATGGATTTTCAAGAACGGGAATCCTATGATATGTTAGGAATCTCTTATGTTAATCATCCCCATTTGAAATGTATATTAATTCTTAAAAGTTCAATATGATGGCATTTACTTAAGGATTATATTGCTCCCAATTTTTATGAAATACAAGATTGTTACTTCCGGTTTACCAGGATAATTGTTTTAATTATTTAATTTAAGGATTTTGGAGGGAATCGACGAGTTGGTGCCTCAACTTGTCGAGTAGGGTCGCGAGTTAGTGATGTGTTAAATGGATGGACTCGACGAGTCGGGTATCTGACTCGCTGAGTCAGCGCTGCTGAGGAAAACCCTAATTGTCTGGGTTTGTGACCTATTTATAGGATCTTATGGCCTTCATTTGCGGCCACACTTTCCCTTAAGAGTTCCTATTTGATCCAGAGAGCATAAAGAGAAGGAGGGGGGCTAATGTCATCATCTTGGTGCATTCTTGTAAGGAAGAAGGAGGTTGTTCTAGCAAGATCGACTTGAGGGGCTCAGATCTGCTGCTATTCCATTCAAAGCTATTGTTTATGGTATAAATATATACATATTTTCATATGTTTAGTAGATCTCATGAATTTAGGGTTTCTTCACCCTCTTTTAAATTGAGTTATGAAGTATGTGAAGTCCCTTTGAGGATTAGACATCAGATCTGGACCTTTAGAGGTCCAAAGAGACCCATGATCCCAGCTTTATGCAGTCACATAAGAGTATTGAGCCTAAAACATCATTAAGAGGGTCATTTTTTCAAATAGAGCTAGATATGTGATGCATGAACATAAAGGTCGGACCTTTACGTGACTTTTGGATGATAGGAGGTTGGATCTATAAGCTAGAGTCACAGATCTGACCTCAGGTGGCTGAATGAGAATCCGATGGAGCCAACTCGTCGAGTCCATGGGATGACTCGATGAGTCGTAGTGGGTGTGACCTAGTAGCCTAGGCCCAGTGTTAACTCATTGAGTTGGGAGTCAACTCAGTGAGCTGAGTGAACCCTAGGAAGAACGTGGAAAATACAAGTGGACTTGGCGAGTTAGATCAATCTTGGCTGTTGAATTGGTCTGGCTTTCTGTTGACTTCCTGGGTGAGTCAATAAGGGGCAGGAGGGACCAAGGAGGGGTAAAATAGACTTTTACCCATCTCGAGAGTAAAAAGGGGAAAAGAGGTCTTAAGGAGTAAATGAGTAATAAGGAGAATAATGATCGAGATGCTTGTCTAATGTGTAGGCGGAGGCTAGTCCAGGATTTTCGAGTGTTGTCTATTACCTACTAGCCACCAGGTGAGTCTTCTCACTATAATTTACCTAGAGTGGTAACTATGTGTGACCAGAGGTTCTTATGTGCTTGTTTGAGTTATGCATGTTTGTGTGATATGTATGGTATGCTATATTATTTGTTGCTTTGACCGAACCGGAGGGTCCAACGAACTATAAGGCCGGAAGGCTCTCAACCAGACCGGGCCAGAGGGTCCAACGAGCTAGACCGGACCGGAGGGTCCAACGAGCTATGACCGGAGCAGAGGGTCCAACGAGCTATGGGACTGGAGGGTTCCATTGAGACACATTGACCGGAAGGTATTACAGGGCTATAGCCTCGAGTGGCTAATTAATTGTGCATGGTATTTTGGGGAACTCACTAAGCTTTGTGCTTACTGTGTTATGTGTTATGTGTTTCAGGTTTTCTCAGGATCGCGGGACGACACCGGCTTGATTGTACACACCAGAGAAAGAATTATGTTTCGAGGATCCTGGATTATAACTAATTAAACTCGGATTTATGTTATGTAACTAAATAAATGATGTTTTTTGAAATGAGTTATGAAGATTATATGATTAAGAATGAAAAATTTGTTTTGAAAATTTACGTTGTCACAAGTTGGTATCAAAGCCTTGGTTTGAGGGATTCGGATGCACCTTCGGGTAAATCTGGACTCAAACTGAGGATTTGAGAAAAATTTTCAAGGAAATGATTTTTCTAAGACGAGCAAGAGTTTCTGAGAGAAAACGAGAAGGAGCAGTGTGTACAATCAGCCAGAGCCCAAATGGTGATTTCCCAAAATACCCTGTTTTGTGTTATCATATATTTTGTTATATTATGCATGCTAGAGGATAGGCTAGGTATTTCATATTTTAGGACTAGAGTGGCTTGATTTGTGATGTCTTAGCCTAGGAGTTGCTGCTATCTGTGATGTGCTTTCGAGTATGTGCTGAGTAAGAGTATCCAACAAGAATATTATAGAGATAGAGTTTCGAGTAGAGGAGTAATCTAGGAGAGTCACCTAGATGATCATTGGGGGAGCCTACTTAGAGAGTAGTTAGATTCCCGCATGGGGTAGAGTTGCTTGAGTTCGGTGACACCTGTTGAGTATGAGTAGATCAATAGAGTTGTAGCCTAGAGTAGGTTTTACATGTTTATTCGACGTCCGAATGCTGCTTGCTTTGTGCTTTGTGGAACTCCCGATGATGGGAGTCAGCTACCAAGTGAATGTGACGATAGGTATTACATGGCTATGGGACTGGAGGGTTCCACTGAGACACATTGACCAGAAGGTATTACAGGGCTATAGTCTCGAGTGGCTAATTACTTGTGCATGGTATTTTGGGGAACTCACTAAACTTCGTGCTTACTGTGTTATGTGTTATGTGTTTCAGGTTTTCTCAGGATCGCGGGACGGCACCGGCTTGATTGTACACACTGGAGAAAGAATTATGTTTCGAGGATCCTGGATTATTAACTGATTAAACTCGGAGTTATGTTATGTAACTAAATAAATGATGTTTTCTGAAATGAGTTATGAAGATTATATGATTAAGAATGAAAAGTTTGTTTTGAAAATTTACATTGTTACAAAGATGCTCGTTGAATGATAAAAAAACGAATCTTCAATTATACAATTCTATAGATTCCAAATACGATTCTAGATTAAATAGTGTAATTGAAGACTTGTTTATTGTTTGTATTTTTATTATGTATAGAACAACAAAATACAATAAAATAAAATAATGAATTAATCGGGATTCTCCAATTTATAAAATATTTACGTGTTCTGGTGTTCATCACTTAGGTGTTGTTTGTTTTTTTGAAGCCAAAATATTTGCAGCCTGCGGACCACATCTGCAAACCTCTGCGGCAGAAGAGGTGGACCAAATGTCTGCAGTCTGCAATAAGAAGACTGTTTGTTTTTAGCGTCTGCAGCTGTTGAAATAAATTAATTTTTCAAATTTAATTTCATGTCATAAAGATTAAAAATGCATTTTCAGCAAAAAGAGAAAGAAAAAAAACGGGTGATCTTTTTTTTTTTTTTTGTTAAAATGAGGTCTGAAAACCTTTGAAGACAGTGGCTCATGTCTGCGCCAGGAAGACCTCGCGCAGACGTTTTTTGGTCTGCGCACTTCCAAAAAACAAACACTCTGCGAGGGCATATGTCTGGGCGTTGTCTGCGTGGCGCAAACAAAAGTGGTTGCGCAGCTCTTCACAAAAAAAACAAACAGCCCCTTAGTCTGTTCACACCACTTCTATTTCAGTCAAGGAAGTAGTAGTATATGCTAATACCACAATAACGATACAGAATAACACAAGGCTAAAACATACTCGCGAGTATGTTCTTGAAACACTTATTATGAGCATGTTTGTCAACCACTGATCATTTACACACATGCACGGAATAGGGTGATTTTCGTTGCGGTAAAAAATACAAAAGAAATACAACAATATTAAACTTTAGAAATTACAAAACTAGTTAATATTTCTTAACATATATTTTTTTTCAAATCTATTTATTCATAAATTAGTAGTTATTATTTTTTACATTTTGATTATAAACAATTAATTATGTTTACTTATTTAAACGCAATTCAACTAAAACATGTTAACTAAACGAGACGAGAAAACTCATGATAAACTCGAGCCCGACTTGAAAGATACTCTAAATCGACTTGATTTTAGTCGAGTCGAGCTCAAGCTCGAGCTACTCGAGTACCTTATTGAGTCGAGCTCAAGTTGTAAAATACCCGGCTCATAAAACTCGTGAGCTTAATCAAGTATTTATAAATTAGTAAACATTTCAACACTTTAGCTTTTAGGCACCGATTAAGGAGTAAAGACTTAAGTTGCATTTCAAAACTTCTGAGAACTTTTTTTTTTTTTTAATATTTTAGATATATGTAAAATGCAATGGAATAGAATGTTGATGCTATATTGACATTAGATGGTTTATTTGAATTTTTGTTATTTTGAACAATGTAAAAACATGTGGAATGCTTAGAAAAAGAAAAAAAAAAGCAATAAATTCAAAGTACAATTTTATTTATTGCATTTATAACCAAAAAATTGAAAATGTACGAAATGTCAATCTATGTTTGTTTTTTGGTAAAGCAACTTAAAGAAATTGCAAAAAATAGAGCCCAATATCAGCAACATATTTTGGTTTTGGCCTTTATAGTAAACTTGGGTTAAGGTTTCGATGTCTTTTATGATGTATTGGGTAATTGACTTTATTATCTATCGGAATGGCGTCTGAAATGATTAATACAATCTGCACATAAAGAAGTCGTATGTTGACTAATACATAAGACGTGAATTCATTTCTAAATTCTTTCTAAAGGAGTAGATATGTCAAAATCTCCTCTAAAATAAATGATAGAAATATTCGACTGCAATTCAAAGTATTCTATATCTTTTCAAAATGTACAAACAACTTTATCTGTTATCGTTTATATGGTTTCATTTTTTTAACGAATAAATATAGGAAGTGTGTGACACTATATGGATCAAAAGATAATCATTCATTACTAAATGACTACATGATATTGGATTACATACATTCTAGATACAATAGGAAGGATATTAGATGGTGGCAAAAGCATATGATATTGGTTGGTTATGTTGTTGGGTGGTCTTTCACGATTTTGTTGCATATGTCCATGGCTGCGGCCATGTTCTGCTGCATCATGTCAAACATATCCAGCATCACCACCACATATGATAAGTTTAATTAATCAAAATTATTTAAAAATTAAAATATAAATAAGAAAAAACATTTGAAAAACAAAATCTTACATAAATTGCTTCAAATGTAATAATCAACAAATCTATTAAAAATCAGAACTGACCCAGAAATGAATTTCATGGACTTGCAGTCCCTTGTTTTAAGTTAAGCTAAAGACACGGACGGAGATTGAAACAATCAAATACCTTGGAACAGAGAAGGTAAGAGTGTGATCATGCATTTGCATGTGGAGCACGTGTGCTTCTCCCACCACCACCCATTCCACGTCCACCAGCTGCACCACTTATCATTGAGCCACTGTGTGATATATTTGGGTCCATGTAAAATCTCGCCCGAAATGCAGCCAGATGAACATTGTATGCAGGTGGCACTGCATATCACATTCATGTATCATAACTGTTAATAATCTATTCAAATGTGTGTGTATTTCATTAATAATACAAGTATATATACAGGCTGTGATACACTGGATATGAACGATATCTTTATAACTAATATCCCATAATACTAGGAAACATTATCTTGCTGTGATGATACTATAATCTCGGCTAATATACCCCCGCAGTCGAATCGGGAGGAGCACAGACGTTGAGGCTGTTTTTGAAGTCATCAAATAGCACGAGAGGTAGACCTTTGGTGAAGATATCGGCGACCTGATAGCGTGAGGGAATGTGAGAAACACGGATTTGACCACGAGCAACTTTTTCCCGAACAAAGTGGATGTCAAGCTCGATGTGTTTTGTTCTTTGATGTTGAACAGGATTGCAAGATAGGTATACTGCACTGACATTGTCACAGTAGACGAATGTGGCTTTATTTTGAGGCAATTTAAGTTCTAATAGTAGATTTCGTAGCCAACATGTTTCAGATACTACATTTGCAACGCCTCTATACTCCGCCTCGGCACTTGATCTGGAAAGAGTTGGTTATCGCTTTGATGACCAAGAGACGAGATTGTTTCCCATGTAGATAGCATATCCTGACGTCGATCGTCTTGTGTCCGGGCAGCCTGCCCAATCAGCTTCTGTGTATGCGATAATGGAGTGTGCCCTTTATGTAGCGTAAGATCCTTTTAAGAGCATTGAAGCGAGTTGTTCGAGGAGCATGCATGTGCATGCAAATTTGCTGAACGGCATAACAGATATCCGGACGAGTGAACGTTAGATATTGGAGCGCACCGGCTAATTGACGGTATTGAGTGCGTCCATCGGTCAAAAGAGTGCCGTCATTTTTTACTTATCTTGGATTTTGTGTCAACTGGTGTGGAGGATGGATGACAGGAACTCATGTCGGCTCTTTCTAGGATTTCGGTGGCATATTTGTGCTACGAAAGATGAATGGAATTTTTCGTTCGTGTGACTGAAATGCCAAGAAAGTAGCTTAAGGGACCAAGATCTTTCATTGCAAATTCCTTGGCTAATAGTTGCATGAATTTTTGGCATAAGTGGGGTGATGATGTCACGAGCAAGATGTCATCTACGTAGAGAAGTAGGAAAGCCGTATGTGATCCGTTCTTGTAAATGAACAAAGAATGATCACATTTGCTGTGTTTGAATCCCAAAGTGAACACGTAATCAGCGAATCGTTGGTACCAAGCCCGAGGCGCTTGTTTGAGGCCGTATAAAGATTTCTTGAGTAAGCAAACATGGTCCGGATAGGAGGGATCGTGAAACCCTGGGGGTTGGTGCATGTACACAGTTTCATGTAGGTGCCCGTGTAAAAACGCGTTTTTCACGTCAAGTTGGTGAATTTGCCATGCATTTGAGAGAGCAATGGAAAGAACTGTCTGTATTGTTGTTGGCTTCACTACGGGACTAAATGTCTTCCTACAGTCAATTCCTTCCTTTTGAGACCTGCCATCACAAACCAAACGAGCTTTGTATCGCTCTAAAGAACCATCAGACTTAGTTTTGTGGCGATAAATCCACATACTCCGTACCACATTCATATTCGGAGTTTTTGGGACTAATTTCCACGTATTATTGTCAATAAGGGCCTAGAATTCATCGTTCATGGCTTTATTCCAATCCGGATTTTTGAGAGGTTCCAAAAAAGTTTTAGGTAAAGGTGAAATAGACGATGTAGCATGAAGAATGAAAGGTTGTTTTGGTTTAGAGATGCTGGACATACTTCTGGTGTGGATGGTTCGATTGGAGGTAGATTGTGACATGGGGGAGGGGGGTTGTTGGTTGCTGTATGACAGGAGATAGATGTGAAGCCTGGTTAGAGCGACGTGAATAAGTAAACTGGATGGGAGGTTTTGGAGATGGAGTGGGATTAGTGGTTGGCAAGGATTCAGAAGAGGAAGACCATAAGGAAGGATGGGGATCTGATTCAGTTTGGGATTGAGTGGAAGTAGTTGATGGTGAAGATGGCAATTTTGAGAATGGGAATATTGTTTCGTCAAAAATGACGTGGCGGGATAGGATGATGGTACGGGTTTGGATGTCATAACATTTATACCCCCGATGGTTGGATGGATAACCCAAGAAAACACAGGGTGATGACCGTTTGTTTAACTTGTGTGTAGTAGTAGGAGAGGTGAGGGGATAGCAAAGACATCCGAAAGTGCATAAATGAGAATATGTGGGTTGGAGATTGTATAGAAGGTGAGTAGGTGTGAGTTTATGTAAGAGATTACTCGGAAGAATGTTGAGAAGATAAGTGGCGTGTTGAAGAGCGTGTTGCCAAAAACGTAATGGTACCGTGGAGTGAGCAAGAAGAGTCCGCAACACATTATTTATTGAACGGATTTTTCTTTCCGCTTTGCCATTTTGCGGAGATGTGTGTGGACAAGAGAATCGAAATTGGATGCCATTTTGAGAACAAAACTGATGGAAGTTATGATTGTTATACTCGCGGCCATTATCACACTGTATTGTTTTTATTGTAAAGTGAATTGGGTTTTGATGAGTGTGAAAAATTGAACGAAAGTGGAATAAACTTGAGATTTATGTGCAAGTGGGTATGTCCACAAGAAATTAGTTTTGTCATCTAAGAATAGGAGATAATATCGATGACCACTAGAACTTAGCACAGGTGATGTCCACAAATCTGTGTGAATTATATCAAAAGGTAAATGTGTTATAGAATTTGAAGCATAAAAAGGAAATTTAGATTGTTTTCCAAACACACAAGAAGAACAAACAGGAGATAAAGGTTTAGAACTAGAACTAAATTTCAAAGTAGACTGTAAAGAAGATAAAATATCAGATCCCGGATGTCCGAGCCGATGGTGCCATAAATCCTTGTTTATTGCAGCAAAAGTTGAGGGTGTTGTAACTTGGGATGATGATTGAAGAGTGAAAGGATAAAGATCGCCAGAACTATTGCATCGAAGAAGTGGTGTCCGCGTCTGGAAATCCTTCACATCAAAACCGAAAGGGTCAAATTCCACAGAAAGATTATTGTCAGTGGTGAACCGACGAACAGATAAAAGATTTTTGATAATATGAGGAGCATGAAGAACATTTTTGAGAATTAATTGAGGGAAAGGTAAGGCAAAGTTTGATGTCCGGTACCTTGGATTGGAATGGTGGAACCATTACCGACAGTTATATTCTGAAAAGGTCCATTATTTTGATAAGACGTGAAGTTACCTGAATTATTTGTCATGTGGGAAGTAGCTCCGATGTCTACATACCAATTTGTGTCAGGTGGGTGGAGCGACATCGTGTGAAAAGCCTGCTCCAAATCAATGGCCATGTAGCTGGAGTCGTAGGTTGCATAGGTCTGCTGGGGTCGGCTGCCAAGAAGACCAGGTCCATTAGATGGAGGTGGGCATGTAGCTTGGATTGGAATGGTGGAACCATTACCGACAGATATATTCTGAAAAGGTCCATTATTTTGATAAGACGTGAAGTTACCTGAATTATTTGTCATGTGGGAAGTAGCTCCGGTGTCTACATACCAATTTGTGTCAGGTGGGTGGAGCGACATCGTGTGAAAAGCCTGCTCCAAATCAATGGGCATGTAGCTGGAGTCGTAGGTTGCATAGGTCTGCTGGGGTCGGCTGCCAAGAAGACCAGGTCCATTAGATGGAGGTCTGGTGTTACCAAGTTGTTGTGTAGGATAAGGGCACGGTGGATAGGCCCATGGTGAGTAGTTTTGGAATGCCCAAGGAGGTGGTGTAAGCCATGGTTGATAGGAGCGTGTACTAGAATCGGAAGTATGTTGAGGTTGATGTGAACCGTTGTGGAAGCCTCGTCCCCTGTTGTTGCTCGATCTACCCCGACCACGACCTCCTCTGCCACGACCTCGTCCACGAAAAGAGGTAAAATCAGCTTGTTGTTGATTGAATCAGTTGTTGTTGTCGTTGTTTCTGGGGTTCACAAGTGTTGTGGATGCAGTTAAGCCGGTTGCGGTGGCGCTGATGTTAGGTGAAGTTGCAGCTACGGCTGCTTGATGAGCTTTGCGAGATTCTTCCATGATTAGTTTTGATCGGACTGCATAAAAATCAGGAAGAGGAGTGGTTTGTTGTATGAGCATGGCAACGCCTTCGTAGCTTTCATTAAGACCGGCAATTAGTTGTAAAACGAGCCTTTGATTTGACACCGGGTTTCCCATGTTGGCAAGCTGGTCTGCCAACATCTTCATAGCTTGGCAGTAGGAGGAGATGTTGGGATGATGATCAAGACGGGTGGAAACGAACTTGCTGTCGAGATAGACAGCCCTTGAACTTTGATTATCTTGAAAAATATTTTCGAGAGCTTGCCAAGCCTGTAAGGCAGTAGTCTGAGGTTTCAGGATGGTATGAAGAAGATCATTGGAGATTGTACTATAGATCCACTGAAGAACAATCGCGTCTAGACGAGACCAGATTTGAGATTCAGAGGTTACTGTGGCCTTTTCGGCCTCAGTGGCAATTGAGGAAGAGGGGGCAGATGGTGGTGGCTTGACTTCAGGGTCGATGTGATTTTCAACTTGGAAAGCACGACAGTGTATTTTGAACAACTCAGCCCATGAAGTATATTGACCGTTTTCCATTTCAAGAGTGAATGGAATGAAGTTTCTGATGTTTGTAACAGTGATGGCTGGGTGATTTTTGGGATCCATGGAGGCTGATTTTCAGAGGATACAGGCTGAGAAAGAAAGAAGAAGATTGGCGGCTGAGAAAGGGTTTTCAGAGGATTATAGAGGATTATACGCTCTGATACCATGTTAATAATCTATTCAAATGCGTGTGTATTTCATTAATAATACAAGTATATATACAGGCTGTGATACACTGGATATGAACGATATCTTTATAACTAATATCCCATAATACTAGGAAACATTATCTTGCTGTGATGATACTATAATCTCGGCTAATAATAACATTTATTAATAAACAAAATTTTTAAAAGAAAATAACAAAGGCCAATTGATATTTGAAACAAAAGTCAACTCACCAAACTCACTAATTGAAACAGAACTTATACATGTTGCATAACTGTCAATAAAACAAAACAGAAAATGTAATGAATTTTTAAATTATATATGCCATATGCAATGAAAAAGAGAAAGCAACATACATGTAACAAATAGCACTTGGTTCATCTATCAGTTAAATATGGACAACATTACAATTCACCACCAGAAAGATTAACAACCTCTTGATCATTAATTGGTCAATCTGAAGACATTTCATGACATTAGAGATAAATTGAGGATGCATATATGATTTATGAATCTTTTGATGCAATAAATGCCTGAATGGATCTTTTGATGTTTGTAAGAGGCATTAAATTCATAATAATAATACTTACCAGCATATGGAATTATGGATAAATGTTGGTTTCCCTGTGGAAAATCACCCTCGACCACCTTAATTTTGAAACAACCATGAATTTTTGACATTGTGGAGTACCAATAGCATATATATGTTTCTCACTCGTGGTTTCCCAGACAACTATTTTTCCATAAAAAGGGCAATTAAAAAATAGAAAAATTGTAAATATGCTGGTAAAAAAATGTGAAATGTTTACGAATGAGTAGCTGGTATGACAGCATAAAGTCAGGCTTGCCATGTAAAATCCCACTCTTTATTTAACCACACCTAAAATCCCACCTTAATTAACTAAGATTAAAGTGATTGTAAAAAAAATTTCAAAAAAAAAAGTGTCTCTAACTTCTAGCAGTATTGTTTACGATAAACATAAACTTAGAATTCATTTTCATAACAAAAACTTGCGATCTATGTATAGTTAGCACTTAGAAATGTCAAAACTTTATTAACAGACTTTATTTAAACATGCATGGGAATTTATTTAAATAATAACATTTTTTTAGGTAAAGGTAGATCAGAAAAATCAAAAGTTTTACAAAGGCTGTAACCAAAAGATGAAATTGACAGCAACAAACGAATATAAGAAGGAAACTGAAATACAAAACCTGTTATGGAGTTTCAATCTTCTCTGTGCCTATGCGAAAGAGAAATAATTAATCAATAAAATATAGTATTTTGAGAACATTATAATGGAATTACCCTGTGATTTTTCAACTTCAGCTCCATTTCCAACTATTTCTCCCAAAGAATTTTTATGTCTGAACTAATAAAACCAATTTCAACCTACCACAATAGATATAAAACAGGTCAAAGAATATATTAGCAAGGTTGGTTGATAATAGTACTATGATTAACAACTTGAAACCCACCAAGTAGAGTTTCCATTTGTGAAAGAACGACATCACAATCACAATGACGTAGATTATCAGTCACTATTATGTACTGATGTTAATAAAAAGATAAGTAATTTCATTAGTTAAACGAAAAAAAGTAAATGTAATTATAAGTTAATATAAAATTCATAAATAACCAAAACTCAATTAAAACCACTGAGAAAGACTTTCTGATGGCAGACCTTGACAGCATCAACAAACACGGTAATTGATGAGGCTTCGGGCAAGAGACAACATCTAAAAACGCATGACAAACCGATTTGGACGCATATAAGAGGATCAGTTGTGGTTCACAATCCAAGATTGAGGGGTGAGAAAGGATGAATCGGAATAATAGGGTAGAAATTAGGTGAAATCATCAATTACCTTTGATAAACGTGAAATTAGTTCAATAATCCAATTACCCCCGCACAAATAGAAACCCATATCTGACCGCTGTGCTCTTCGTCAACTCATCAGGAAGCTGCTTCTTGTAGGACCGATTGAGTGGGTATTGAAAGCCGATTAATGGATATTTTCATCCAAGTAGATAGATAGAGGAGAGATAGGCGGTGGATCGGTAGGGGATACAGAAATTAGAAAAAAAGGAGCGGGACGACGTTCCAGAAGAGAAGCCATCTCGTTCCATAAGGCGATGACGTCAATCTCTGTATGGGCTTCAGCCAAATACCCTTTGCCCCTTTCCTGCTTTCAATCCTGTGGGTTTGAATTTATAAAGCACAAAATAAAGAAGAGATGGTAGACTTACAAGCGAATGTGAGAGAGAAGTTTGACAGGGCGATGTCGGCCAAACCACCGACTCTACCAATTCCTCCTGGAATAGAGTTGTTGACGTGTGATTGAAGAGGGAAGACAGACGGAACCATCCAGAAAGCAAGAGAAAGAAAGATACATTATTAGAGAAGGAAGATAACGCGGTGGGTCGTTGACGTCACCAGCTCTTCAGTAGCATCTTTCGTTGCTACTCGATCCGAAGATCTTTGGCGAGAGAGCAAGGCAATGGGGTGGAAGAAGAAGAGGGAGCATCGGTGAGATTTTAAGAGGTTCCGACGATATTGGATTTTTGTGGGTTCAAGTAGTTGAAGCGGTGGACTAACCCAAGCAAGGAGAAGCAGTGACCTCGCTGGAGCAAAACCATTGGACAGCTGAAGCGGTGCATTGAGAACGACAACACGTATGGACAAAAGAATGGAGAAAATGACATAAACTGCCCAACACAAATGAAGGACGAAATCTGCCAAAAAAACCTAAGTTTACTGTAGATAAGCTAGGAGAGTTTTAATATATATATATATATATATATATATATATATATATATATATATATATATATATAATTATTTTTATATTATAATAACATATATTGTTATTTATATACTATTAAATAAAAGTTTCGATTAGAATATAATAATAAAACATCATAATCATAAGTAATATATAGGGACAATTACTAATCTAGTCAAATTAAAAAAGTGATTAATAATTTATAGCAAAAAATTAAGATTTGTCCCAAACTAGCCCACGAAACCGTAGGTGGTTAAAATGGTCTACTATTTCGCTCATTTACCTACTGTTTTGATTTTAGTATATAAAGTTTTTTTTTTCACTTTTCACTACAAAACCGTAGACGAAAAAAATGGTCTACTGTTTCCTCTGAGAAGTCTATTGTTTCCCAAATAGTAGATTAAAATGATTTACTGCTTCGTCCAAAACCTACGAATTTTTTTTTTTTAAAATGAAAAAAAAAACACCAACTTTTACTGTAAAAAAGATTTTTCTTTTAATATATAGTAGGTAGGATATAGTAGTAAAAAGTTAGTGTTTTTTTTCATTTAAAAAAAATCCCAAAACCATAGGTTTTTAGACAAAACAGTAGATCATTTTTAATCTACTATTTGGGAAACAGTAGACTTCAGACCATTTTTTCGTCTACGGTTTCATAATGAAAAATAAAAAAAAATCTTTATATACTAAAATCAAAACAGTAGGTAAATTGGCAAAATAATAAACAATTTTAACCACCTACGGTTTCGTAGGCTAGTTTGGGACAAATCCTAACTTTTGGCTAAAAATAAGAAGTTATTAATAAATTTAATTAGATTAGTAATTTTCACTAATATATAATATAAAACAATAGACCTACAAGAATCTAAACCTACCAAAGAAAAACGGGACGGGTGGGACATATGGGTCCCAAAGGACCCAAACATGCATGCATGATGCCTCACAAGAGATACATTATGCACTATCATTCGTAGTTTGCTAATTTTATAAAAAGAAAATTACAAATATAATCAAATTTCTTAATTATTTTGTGAAAAATAACCAAAAAAATTCAAATTATAAAAATAGCCATCAAAATTGTAGATGTACTTAGGGTGATCGTTTGGATGGATCGGTTCAATCCGATCCAATTAAGTAAATCTAAATTGATTTCGGTTTTCAAAATATGGATCCGAATAATCCAAACTAAATTCAAATCTGATCCGATCCGATCCAATTACAATTCGGTTGAATCGGTTTTTATAATTCAGTTTTCAAAAACTAAAATATTTTAAAATGACATATAATTATAATATTATCCAATTTTTATAGAAGAAGCAAAAAAAATATTTAGTTGTGATTTAAAATTTATAAACTATTAAGAGTGTATATTATAGTTTAATATTTAATAGATAAGGAGATTTTAAGAGAAAATGCATATTAATGTTTTTTATTAGATGAAACTTTTTTAACTTATTTGAAAAAAATAAATAATAAAATTAATAAATAGTTATAGTTATATTAAAAATAAATAAATAATAAATTGTTATTCGGTTATTTTGGATTATTTGGTTCATATTTTATAAACCAAAACCAATCCGAAATCCAAAATAGTAATTCTGTTTTGTTGAAAACCAATCCAAAAATCCGAATATCCGAACCAAATAGTCCAATCCAATTTGTCCAATTGGACAATTCGGTTTTATCCAAATCATGAACATTCCTAGATGTACTCAATGCATCTCTGATTTTACTTGTCTATCTGTGATTTTGCGTCCATCTATGATTTCCCATTTTTCAGGGGTATAAAAACGTATTTTTTTTTCTTCTTTCATTTTTCAAACTTATTTTGGAGAACTCTTTCCTTAGAGGTACTATGAATGATTTCATGTTTCAAATATTTTTCAAAGTTTTTGTTGCAGAATTCATTTTATTAGAAATGTTTTAAACAAATATTCTAAAGAAATAAGAACTAAATTGATAATTTTTTGCAAAACTTTCTATTTAATAATGTTGTTTCGTAGTTAAACCCTATCAGTTTTGTAGTCAAAATTTAAAAATAAAATAATATAAAATATAAATGCAAAATCGCAGGTGGGATGAGAGGAAATCACATATGAACTTAGTTCATCTGTGATTTCAGTCAAAGATTGGGGTATTTATACCGAAAAATAAAAAAAAAACTATAAAAAAACATCTGCGAACGTATAAGTCGCAAAAGCACGACTGTGCTTTAGCAACTTATACTTTCGCAGATGGAATACTAAAATCGCAGATGGACTTAATCCATCTACGATTTTCATGGCTATATTTGTAATTTGAATTTTTTTTTTTTGGCTATTTTCCACAAATAATTAAGGAATTTGGTTATATTTGCAATTTTCTCTTAAATGGGTTAAAGGTGAAATTTGAGATTTGTCGTAATTTGGTTATTATTAACGGTACTGCCTAACTTACTTTGTTGGTGTCTTTAATTTAAATAAACATTCTTAAGTATTATAAATTATAGTTACTTAAATTTGGTACATTGTATGGGAAAATTAGTATTTCCTTTTTACAAGACTTTTCAGCTATATCTAGGGCTATTTAATTCAGCCTCCAATGGAATAACATAATAGAACATTGGTCTTAAATAACATGTATTTATTGTTTCTTTATTCTGGGTTCTATATCTAACATCTGGTATGAGAGTTCGGTGCTTGTGTGAGGTTAGATATAAAAAAAGATACAAGTGAAAGAAAAAGGAAGAGGAACGAATGATAGCAAAAAGTGATAACTTGCTCTGTAGCACCTGGTTCTTGGTACGCATTTCTTTCTTAGTGTTTTGCATTTTGGGCCTTGGACTCGGCCAGTTGAAGGACCAACTCGCCGAGTAGAAGCGGGACGGAACGCAGGGCTTAAGTGATGGACTCGAGGAGTCGCGTCCCGGACTCGACGAGTAGGCCCTGGCTGGACAGAAACCCTAATATGAGGGTTTTCACCCTATTTAATCATATCTTTCAGCCCCCACTCGTCCTTAATGCTCCCAGAGACCCTCCATAGCAAACCCTAAGTGTTTTGGTGCAAGATCTAAGGCTTTTGAGTGATTTTTGTGGTTTTTGACCTCAAGGAAGAAGGAAGAGCATAGAAGGATCAAGAGGAGACTAAAGGATTCAAGTTTGGCTCATCATTTCCAGTCTTTGAAAGGTATAAAGTCTGTACCTTGCTTGTTCATTTGTTAGATCCCTTTTTGGGGAAGATTTAGGGCTTTTTAAGCCAAATGAGGTGGCCAACCATGATTGCAAACATGGTTGGGGGTCAAGACTTCGGATCTAAGTCTTGGAAGGAGTTACAAAGCAAATTTGGGGTGCTTTTGCACCCAAGGAAGGTCCCATGCACCACAAGAGTCATTTTAGAGCCTTTTTGGCTCAAAAGTCCCATGCATGCACGTAAAGTTCAAAATTTTACGTGCTAGATCGAGCCTAGGGGCTTGGATCTATCTTTTGGTCAAAAGTTGTACATCAGAAATCGAGGAAATAAAGCTTGGACGTTATCGACTCGGCGAGTCCGTTCTTGGGACTTGACGAGTCCAAGACTTTGGGTCCCATACCTGTTGAGGGTCAAAAGGACTCAGTTGGGTGTTAGAAGGTTTGTAGCAGGACCGAAAGAGTGACCCAACGCATTGGACTTTGTTTTAGACCTGGATTTCATGGGACTCGACGAGTGTTAGAACAGACTCGGTGAGTCCAAGGCAATATCCTTAAGTTTGAAGATGAACTCGACGAGTTGTTCATACAACTCGGTGAGTCGGATGAAGGATCATTCGATGTTCTTATAGATGGGGAACTCGTCGAGTCATCGCCAAACTCGACGAGTCGAGTCATAAGTGAGGACGAGTAAAGGGTTAGGGACTCGATGAGTTGACGGTCCAACTCGACGAGTCGGGTCAGCTTGAAGTTGACTTTGACTTGGACTTGATTGGGGGTAGAATAGTCCTTTTACCCTAAGAGTAGATGTCAGTTTTTGACTAAGTGTTTGTGGGGATTGTAGCCGGAGGATTTCCGGAGCAGTAGCATACAGAGACTTCCCACACGAATTATCAGCAACTACTTGTTCGAGGTGAGTTACCTTCCGGTAGCGGTGGGTCTACGACCACAATGTCGGCCCACCAGTAGGAGTCATATGTTAGATGATTGTCTTTGTGACATTCATCTAGGTTTGCTACTACCTGATATGTTATATGCTGGCATGATATGTTATATGTGATAGTAGTAGAGTTAGGTTGTTAGGACCGAAGGGTAGTTCGGACACCCCAGATATGTCTGACAGTATGTGATGATATGTTTATATGTTGGCATGATATGTTATATGTGATAGTGGTAGTAGGAGGGTAATAGTCCCCAAGTTCGGTTGTTAGGACCGAAGGGTAGTTCGGACACCCCAAATATGTCTGATAATATGTTTATGTTATGATATATGTGATAGTAGCAGTAGGGGTGGAATAGTCCCCGAGGGTCGGTTGTTAGGACCGACGGGTAGGTCAGCACCCCAGAATGGCTTGACATGGGTAGGTCAGCACCCAAAAATGGCTTGACACGGGTAGAACGGTACCCCAGAATGGCCGCACAGGTAGGACGGCACCCCAGAATGGCCGCATGGGTAGGTTGGCACCCCATAATGGCCGTATGGGTAGGTTGGCGCCCTAGAATGGTCGTACCGGGTAGGTCGGGCACCCCAGAATTGCCTGGAAGTATGTATGCTATGTGATTGTATGGTATGTGGTACGATGGGGGAACTCAATAAGCTTCGTGCTTACATTTTACAGTTTTGGTTTCAGGTACCTCTTCAACAAAGGGGAAGGAACTGGCGCGGTAGCGGCACATCATACACACACATGTTGGTTTTCCACATTAGAGTTTCTTGGGATTGTACTCTGGCATTATTCTTATTTTGGTGAATGGTTTTCAAACATGAGTTGTGGTTTTACGAAAAGTTATGATTAGATGGTGTTGTCTTATAAATGTTTTTACAAGTCAATTACTTAAAAATAAAATTTTTGGTCTTGAAAATTGGGTCGTTACAAGTTGGTATCAGAGCCCTAGTTTGAGGGATTCGGACACACCTTCGGGGGTGTCTGGACTCAAACCAAGGGATTAAGAGATTTTTACAAAGAAAATGATTTTCTAAAAGCTAAGTTAAAGAGTTATAAGAAAGAACAAGATGTGTGATGTGCGCGACCGGCCAAGCTCAAGTAAGTATTCCCCAAAGTACCCATACAAGTTTATATTATGTTTATCAGTTTCAGTAGAACAACATGCTAGAATAGGACTAAGGGTCTAGGAATGATGCCTTATGTGCCTGCTTTATGTGCTTCAGCTTATGAGAATTGCATGCTAGTATTGAGTAGACAGTAATAGGATAGCATGTTTAGGTTATGCCTGGTAGTATAAGCTCAACATTGTATGTCGGAACAGTTTCTCGTTAGGAGAAAATATTTGCTTAAGTAGTTTTCCTGCGTCTGAATGATGCTTGCTTTGTGCTTTGTGGGACTCTGAATGATGAGAGTTAGCCATTAGGTGAATACGTCACGCCACATGTGATCAGGATTGGATAATCTCAGAGTGCTGGATTTGGCCCTATTGCGCAGCTCTTGTTTGAGTCTAACCGTTGTGGGGACGAGTCTTTTACTCAAAGGATTATCTGAGCCTCATTACATGTGATGGTATTCAGGTAATGGCTAATTGGCATTACTAAGAGCCCTTCATCAGCTGATGACCGGTTTGGATGGAGTCAGAGATTTCCCTAGGGTAAGCCAAGGATGAGAATAGCAGAGATCAACAGGGGAAAAAGGGACTTGGTGGAGTCAAGGCAGTCCTTGAGGAAAGTACGGATAGATGTGGAAGGTAGTATGAGCCCGTACTACTGAAAGCAGAGGATCCGTACTCGAATTAAGGAAGGCTGAGGCAAGACCAAGGAACTTGTGATGGGTGTGATCCCTCTAGATGTACTAGTATCACTAGCGGTTGTCATGATGGATTACAGAATGGTGGTACTACGTTCCAAGCCAACAGTTGGCAGTTCCGGAGAGGGATCGGGTTTGGGTTCAGGCTCCGAACCAGTGGACGAGAGGCTACGCGAGTTCATCATGTCTGATATCACTAGAGGCATCCTTGATGCGACCCCGGTCATCTTTGGGTTGATCAAGGAAGGGATTGTTGAGCTGATGGAGGATCGCCTTAAGGCGTTCAGGAGTGACATGGAGACCAACCAATTGGGGTCCCACACACTGTCCTTTAAGGACTTCAGGGGCAACGGTCCGCCAGATTTCCATGGGGCGAAGGACCCCATCGCTGCAAGACGATGGATTGCGGACATTGAGTCTGCGCAGCTGACCAGCTTCTGCCCCGAGGGGTTGAAGGTGAGATATGCAACAGGGTGTTTTAGAGACAGAGCTAGAGACTAGTGGGAGTCTGTTGGTGACTCATTGGGAGCCTCGGCTGTTGAGGCTATGACCTAGTCAGACTTGGTGACCAGATTCAGGGCGAAGTTTGCGCCAACTGTAGAGCTTCAGCAACTGGCCAGGGAGTTTCTGGACATGAGGCAGACTACGGAGACTGTGGCAGAGATCACCGCCAAGTTCTGGGAGAGGGCATTGCTAGTGCCCCAGTATGCAGGAGATGAGGATATGAGGAGGACCCGCTACCATGACATGCTGTGAGCCGACATTCGGGAGCATGTTAGTTTTTCAGCTTGCCCTACCCTAGATTCCATGATTGCCAAGGCAAGGGAGAGGGAGATCGATCTGGAGCATGTCCGGAAGAGGAAGATAGAGGAGGGGCAAACGACCGGGGCTTCGGGGAAGAAGCCCAAGCAATTAGATGGTAGGCCGAAAGGCCTGTCAGGACCAGGCCGCTGCAGGAAATGCGACAGGCCACATGAGGGGGCGTGTAGATTGGGATCATTGGGCTACTATAAATGCGGCGAGGCGGGGCACTTCAGCAGGGATTGTACTGCCCCTGCGCCAGTTATTCAGACGTCTGAGTTGCTGTGTTTCCACTGCAACCAGAGGGGCCACAAGAAGGCCAACTGCCCCCAGTTGACAACAACAACGCCAGTAAAGGCTCTAGCTCCAGCGACCCTACGGATTACTGATGGACGGCAGGACAAGGTAGAGGATCCAGTGGTGAGGAGCCGGGCGTTCCAGTTGACTGCCGAGGAGGCACGCGTTGCACCCGATGTGGTGATGGGATCGTTCCATGTGAATGGTATTCCAGTTCTGGTATTGTTTGATTCGGGTGCTACCCGATCATTTGTCTCTCTTGCGCTTAGCAAGAAATTCCATGAGTCTTCGGGCATGTTGGATTGCCCTCTAGAGATCGAGATTGCGGACGACCGGTCAGTGCGAGCATTGGGGGTATTTCGAGATTGTGTTTTGAGATTGTTCGAGGAGTGTTACCTAGTAGACCTGGTTCCTATTCCGTTGAGAGGGAACAAGGTGATTATCAACATGGATTGGCTGAGCCCAATGGGGTGGTGATAGATTGCGCACAACAGTTGGTGCAAGTCAGAACCCCAGGTGGGGGAGAGTTAGTGATTCAGGGTGAGAGGCCACAGCGAGGGCGAACCTTATGTTCAGCAGGGAGGGCAAGGTGTTACCTTCAGCAGGATTGCGTTGGATATGTCGCTTATGTCGTGGACACCCGGGAGGCGGGAAAGGAGACAGTGGGCGATGTGCCCGTGGTGTGAGAGTTTACGGACGTATTCCCCGAGGAGTTGCCTGGGATACCTCCGGAGAGGCAGGTGGAGTTCAGGATCGACCCACTCCCGAGGATTGACGACCTCTTTTACCAGCTACAGGGAGCATCTTGGTTCTCCAAGATTGATCTACGTTCAGGGTATCATCAGATGAGGTTCAGAGAGGAGGATGTTTAGAAGACTGCGTTCCGGACACGCTATGGCCATTACGAGTTTGTGGTGATGCCCTTCGGGCTCACCAATGCTCCTGCCGCATTCATGGACCTCATGAATCACGTGTGCAGACCGATGTTAGACCGGTCGGTGATAGTGTTTATTGATGATATCTTGGTGTATTCCAAGACGCAGGAGGAGCACGCGGAGCACCTACGGGAGGTGCTGGAGACTTTGAGGAGGGAGAACTTGTATGCTAAGTTTTCCAAGTGTGAGTTTTGGTTGCGTGAGGTGCAGTTCCTTGGGCACCTCGTCAACCAGAACGGGATTTCGGTGGACCCGGCCAAAGTGGAGGCCATGATGAGATGGGAGGTTCCGAAGTCCCCATCTGAGATTCAGAGTTTCCTAGGATTAGTCGGCTACTATCGGAGATTCATCCAGGATTTCTCCAAGATAGTCGTACCCCTGACCAGACTAACGAGGAAAGTCGTGGTCTTTCGTTGGGGGCCCGAGTAGCAGGCTGCATTCGAGTCATTAAGACAGAGATTGTGCGAGGCGCCAATCTTAGCCCTGCCGGAGGGCATGGAGGATTTTGTTGTATACTGCGATGCGTCCATCTCGGGTTTGGGCGCAGTATTGATGCAGAGAGGACATGTTATTGCTTACGCTTCGAGGCGGCTGAAGCCTCACGAGGCGAATTACCCGACGCATGATTTGGAGCTGGGGGCTATTGTGTTCGCCCTCAAGATTTGGCGTCATTACATCTATGGGGTCCGTTGTACCATCTACACGGACCACAAGAGTTTGAGGTGCCTCATGGATCAGCCGAATCTAAACATGAGGCAGCGTCGGTGGTTGGACGTGGTGAAGGATTATGATTGCGAGATCCTTTACCACCCGGGGAAGGCCAATATGGTGGCCGGCGCGCTTAGCCGCAAGGAAGCGCCAATTAGGGATATTTGTTTGAGGATGACAGTGGTGACTCCGCTGTTGGAGCGGATTCGGGAGGCCCAACAGGAGGCCATGAAGGAGGAACATCGGAAGAGCGAGCGGGTTGTGGGGCAGGTTTCCTCCTTCGATTATGATAGCCGAGGGCTGTTGACACTACAACGTAGGGTGTGGGTGCCGTACCATGGGGGTGTGCGCCAGGTTTTGATGGAGGAGGCGCACAAATCTCGATTCTCCATTCATCCTGGGGCGACGAAGATGTATAGGGATCTTCGTCTGGACTATTGGTGGCCCTGCATGAAATGAGATGTAGCATGGTACGTGGAGCGGTGCTTGACTTGCTGGAAGGTCAAGGCCGAGCACCAGAGGCCACACGGAAAGATCCAGCTGTTGGATATCCCGCTGTGGAAATGGGAAGACATTGCGATGGATTTTATCACAAAGCTTCCCAGGACCGCGTGGGGAGTGGATTCGATATGGGTCATTGTCGATCGATTGACCAAGAGCGCCCATTTTATTCCAATTTAGGAGAGTATCTCGGCCGAGAAGTTGGCCGACATCTATATCAGGGAGGTGGTGTCGCGGCACGAGGTGCTAGTTTCAGTGATTTCTGACAAGGATGTACGGTTCACTTCCAAGTTTTGGAAGAAGTTTCATGACAAGTTGGGTACTCGTCTGCATTTTAGCACCGCCTTTCACCCGCTGACGGATGGTCAGAGCGAGCGGACCATCCAGACTCTGTAGGATATGTTGCGAGCATGCATGTTAGATTTCAGGGGTAGTTAGGATACCTACCTTCCATTGGAAGAGTTCTCCTATAACAAAAGTTATCACGCAAGCATTGACCACCCTCCCTTCGAGATGTTGTATGGGAGGAGGTGCAAGACCCCGATATGCTGGGGCGAGGTTGGTCAGAGGGTAATGGGGAGCACTGAAGTAGTGCTCAAGACGACAGAGAAGATTCAGCAAGTCCAGAGCAGGCTTCAGACTTCTCAGAGTCCGTAGAAAAGCTATGCCGATAAGCGCCGATCAGACTTGGAGTTCAAGGTCGGGGATATGGTTCTCCTGAAGGTGTCTCCATGGAAAGGCTTTATCCGATTCAGGAAACGGGGCAAGTTGGGCCCCAGGTACATTGGACCATTCAGGGTTATAGCCCGGGTGGGCAAGGTGGCGTATAGGTTGGATCTGCCAGCCGAACTCAGCCAGATCCACAACACTTTCCATGTCTCTCAGATGCGGAAGTGCCTGGTGGACGACTCAGTAGTGATACCCATGAAGGACATTCAGGTTGATGACAACCTGAAT
Source organism: Lactuca serriola (assembly GCF_051521515.1). Lineage (NCBI taxonomy): Eukaryota > Viridiplantae > Streptophyta > Magnoliopsida > Asterales > Asteraceae > Lactuca > Lactuca serriola. The sequence goes on along the minus strand of NC_136412.1, from coordinate 263,113,343 downwards.
TACATTGAGCGGCCAGTAGCGATCCTCGACCGGAAGTCGAAGGATCTGAGGAACAAGAGGGTTGAACTAGTGGAGGTGCTGATGGGTTTTGAGCATTCTAACACTCCTAAGTGTACATGAAACCCTAAATACCTTGGATCTATGTTTGCTCTATTATACATGCAAATATGAACTTTCCAAGGTATTACCCTATCTAGCGTACAATACTTGATACTTGGGTAATTGTCACACCCCCAAACCTGAACGGCGGAAACATTCGGGGGTGGATGACTTCATGTGGTAGCGTAACAATAGAATACATAGTAAAGAAAGCAATACAACCATCATATATATAATTGAAAGTTTACATTTGTCAAAAGTTACATGTTCAAAACCAATTACAATATGATGTCAAAATATGAGATTAAACTGGCGCCGCAGCATCCCTTCATCAAAAGCATAATGATACCTGAAATTACTGATTCCCTGGGACATACAAGTAATTTTGAAAGAGTAGATCAGCATTTAAGCTGGTGAGTTTCATAAGTATTTAAATGACTATGTTTGTATGTAATGAAATATTTTGTCCTTGTTTGTTTGTGTTTAGAAAATCCTATATTTTCTACTAGTATAAAAGTAGCCTTCTCTCAAGACCAATGTTTGTTTCTGAAATGTATGTAAGTGTGAAATAACCAAATGTGTTTGAAAACCTTGTAAATCAATGCATTTTTAATACCCCATGTGAGTTTTATAACCATACTATTGACTCGGAATGCCTATACACAATGTTCTTCAGGCGTTGGAATGTTATGACGTTTGTTACCCCAAACGATGGACTGTAGCTAACAGTCAGGGCGTGGGTTGTCAAGCCCGTATAGATCTATACACAAACACCATGCTCCCCCTCCAAGGGATTCTGGTATATAATACAGGACTTGAAATGTGTACTCGAACGTACGTGAAGTTTATGTCTCACAAAACCGTGGTATAAAAACAGATTTACGTGTTAAAATGTTCGTTTGTTCTTGTATATGAAAGTGAATTCTTGAAAATCATGTTTCTAGTATGTAAAAGTTAGCAATATCCTCGTAAAACTATACCTATTATAGTTTTCTAAAAGTGTGTCTCGTTTGTTTAGAAATACCTAGAAAAGGAATCACTTGTTATGAAAGTGTAGATTTTTGTAGAGCCTAAGATATACAAGTATACATAAAATCTAAGAAAATGTTTAGTTTATACATGCATTACAACAATTTATATTTCAAAAGGTAGAATTCTATTGTAACATATTTTATATACGAAAGTTTTCTATAAAGTTTATAAATCACATGTGATTTGGATATATAAAAGCATATAAAATAATTCTTTATGTAACACACGATAATACTCGTGTGTTTTACTTGTATTCCCCCCCTTGAAAGCATATAAAAGCATTTAGAATATCTTAAAAAGGTTAATTAAGGGGTATGAACTCACTTGAAAGTTTGAAGATAGCGAGAAAACCGGGCAGAGTTTCGTCTTGAGAAACGGATTTTTCTCGGGATTCTTGGGAATCTCGGGAGTAAAATCGACCCTCGGGACTTGAGCAAAAAGACCAGAGCTTCGGGTTTGAACGGGCATGGAAATCGAGGCAAGATCGTGAGAGAAACGAGAGAAATGAGCAATTTTTCCGGAAACCCTCGCATTCTATTTATAGGGGGTCTGAGAAGCCTCGGTACGCGGGGCGTACGCTCGTACGCAGCGCGTACGCGTACGTCATGCATGAGCGAGTCCTCGACTGCCTCGGCTTCGGATGGGACGGATCGGATGGGGCGGGTTGGTAGCTTCGCATAGGGGCGACGTGGACAGACCGAGACCAAGGCCCTCGGGTACGCGGGGCGTACGGGGTTACGCAGCGCGTAACTCGGATGAGGACGCTGACTCTTTCTTCGGATATTACCGGATTTTTGATTTATATATATATATATATATATATATATATATATATATATATATATATATATATATATATATAAATTATTTAATAAACTTCAAAAAATCATATCTCCTTCATACGAACTCCGTTTTCGATGGTCTTTATGTCCACGCGAAGGTGAGACTACGCTCTACAACTTTCGTTTAGACTCCGTTGGCAAATTCCGAAATTATTTTTATTATTTAATTATAAAATGATGTGATTAAGGAATTTCTTTAAAAATTCATAACTTCTTTATCTGACGTCGGTTTTTGCCAGACTTTTCACCGCTGAAATACTATTGTCGAGACCTTCGATTCTCGTTTAGGTCATTCCGGCCAAAAGTCGCTTGATCTCCGATTCAAGTTTTTAGCTGTCTGTTGCTAAGCCGAACTTGGAAAAATCATAACTTCAATATACAAAGTCGGATTTGGGCGTTCTTTTTACGTACGATCATGGTTTAATGACATTTAAACATAGAGGGAATTTAAATAGAACTTTTTGGACATTTTATTATCAAAGTTAATTTTATTAACTCAAAAGTGGTTACGATACTTGACTTTTTAGGTCATTACAAAGATTTGAAATATCGGGTTGTCACATCATCCCCCCGTTAGAGGGAATTTCGTCCCGAAATTTAAAGTAGTAAAGATACTAGTGAACATGAAAGAGATGAGGGTACTTTTGTTTCATCTGATCTTCGCGTTCTCATGTGAATTCAGGTCCCCGCTTGGCGTTCCAGCGAACCTTCACGATGGGTATGCGACTTTGTTTTGTTTGTTTGACCTCTCAGTCCATGATTTCTACTGGTTCTTCCACAAAGTTGAGGCTCTCGTTGATCTCGATCTCGTCGAGTGGAATAACAAGAGTCTCATCGGACAGACACTTTTTCAAGTTCGAGACGTGGAAGGTTGGATGTATGTTACTAAGTTCACGCGGTAGGTTAAGCTTGTAAGCCACAGGGCCGATTCTGGCAAGAATCTCAAAAGGCCCTATGTATCTTGGATTTAGTTTCCCATGCTTTCCAAAGCGTATTAAACCCTTCCACAGTGAGACCTTTAATAAAACGTGGTCTCCTACCTGGAATTCCAAAGGTTTCCTCCTTTGGTCAGCGTACCTCTTCTGTCGGTCTCTAGAGGCTTTCAGTCGTTCACGAATCTGAACGATCTTCTCTGTCGTTTCTCGTATGATTTCCGGACCGGTGAGAGTGCTTTCAGGAACTCTTCCTTTAGCTAACTGGGTATCGCCAACTTCAGTCCAGCACAGAGGGGATCTGCACTTTCGACCATAGAGGGCTTCGAACGGAGCAGCCTTTATGCTTGTATGATAGCTATTGTTGTATGAAAATTTGACAAGGGGTAAATGGATATCCCATGCCTTTCCAAAGTCAATCACACAGGCTCTTAGCATATCTTCTAAAGTTTGTATCGTTCTCTCACTTTGCCCGTCTGTTTGTGGGTGGTAGGCTGTACTCATGTCTAGCCTAGTCCCCAGGGAACTTTGTAGTGACTGCCCGAATCTTGAAGTGAATCTACTATCTCTATCGGAGATAATGGATATCGGAACACCATGCAGTCGCACTACTTCCCTTAAGTAAGTTCTTGTAAGCTTTTCCATTTTGTCAGTCTCCTTGATGGGTAGGAAATGTGCGGATTTGGTCAATCTGTCGACAATGACCCATATAGTATCGAGTCCACTCGTCGTCTTGGGTAACTTGGTTATGAAGTCCATAGTAATCCGCTCCCATTTCCATTCTGGTATCTCCGGTTGTTGTAGTAATCCTGACGGTTTCTGATACTCGACCTTAACCTTAGCGCAAGTAAGGCATTTACTTACGAAGGTAGCAATTTCTGCTTTCATGTTAGGCCACCAGTACAGTTTCTTAAGATCCAGATACATTTTATCTGAACCTGGGTGAACGGAATATCTTGAGTTGTGTGCTTCGGTCATGACTACGTTTCTGAAACCACCATGTTTCGGGGTCCAGATTCGGTCCATGAGATAGTAGGCTCCGCCACCCTTGACTTCTAGATTCTTTTCCATTCCTCGCAGGGATTCACCCGCCACATTTTCAGGTTGCAAAGCTTCCATTTGTGCCGCCTTAATTTGTGTGGATAAGTGGGAATAGATAGTCATAGTCAGAGATTTGACCCTCCGACCAGTGTATTCCTTTCGACTGAGGGCGTCAGCTACCACGTTGGCCTTGCCAGGATGATAACGAATTTCGCATTCGTAGTCATTTAGTAACTCAACCCATCGTCGTTACCGCATGTTGAGTTCCTTCTGATCGAAAATGTGTTGAAGGCTCTTGTGATCGGTGAAAATAGTACTCTTTGTTCCGTATAAGTAGTGTCTCCAGATCTTCAGAGCAAATACCACTGCTCCTAACTCAAGATCGTGCGTCGTATAGTTCACTTCGTGTGTCTTAAGCTGTCGGGAGGCATAAGCAATAACCTTCCCTCTCTGCATAAGAACACAACCTAGTCCTTGATTTGACGCATTGCAATACACTACGAAGTCTTCTATCCCTTCGGGGAGGGATAGTATCGGTGCGGTGCACAAGGCTTGTTTTAGCGTCTGGAATGCCTTCTCTTGTTTCGCTTCCTAGCCAAAGGCCACGCCTTTCTGGGTTAATGTAGTAAGAGGTTTCGCAATGCTAGAGAAGTTCCTTATGAATCTGCGATAGTAGCCAGCGAAACCTAGAAATTGACGAATTTCTGTAGGTGTCTTTGGTGCCGACCAGTTCTCAATGAACTTAATTTTGGAGGGGTCCACGTGTATACCTTTCTCACTAACAACGTGGCCTAAAAATTCGACTCTTCGAATCCAAAATTCGCATTTAGAGAACTTCGCATAGAGTTTCTCCGTTCGCAGTGTTTCTAGGACTTTTCGTAGGTGCTGACTATGCTCTTCCTCACTTCAGGAGTAGACAAGTATATCATCGATAAAGACGATGACGAACTGATCCAAGTAAGGACGGCATACCCTATTCATTAGGTCCATAAATACTGCTGGTGCATTGGTTAATCCGAACGGCATCACTACAAATTCGTAGTGTCCATAACGATTTCGGAAAGCTGTCTTTGGAATATCCTCCTCTAGAACTCGTAATTGGTGATATCCGGATCGTAGATCTATCTTTGAGAAGTAGTTTGCTCCTTGAAGTTAATCGAACAGGTCGTCAATACGGGATAGAGGATAACGGTTCTTGACAGTAAGTTTGTTCAGTTCTCTATAGTCGATGCACATACGGAACGATCCGTCCTTCTTCTTTACAAACAGGACCGGTGCTCCCCAAGGTGAGAAACTTGGTCTTATAAATCCTTTTTGAAGGAGTTCATTAAGTTGACTGGAAAGTTCCTGCATCTCTGCTGGTGCGAGACGATAAGGTGCCTTCGCTACTGGGGTAGCCCCTGGAACTAAGTCGATTCTGAATTCGACTTGGCGTTGTGGTGGTAATCCTGGTAGTTCTTCTGGAAAGATATCGGGAAAGTCGCGTACTACCGAAATGTTCTTGATGTCCTTCAGTTCTTGACTTGTATCAACGATGTGCGCTAGGAATGCTCGACAATCCTTCCGCAAGCACTTTCGAGCTTGGATGCACGAAATGATGCGAAGGTTTGTACTTGATTTGTCGCCGTAGATAACTAATGTTTCGTTGTTAGGGAGATTAAGACGGACTGCTTTCTCAAAGCACATGATGTCGGCGCGAAGAAGACTCAACCAATCCATGCCGACTATGACGTCGAAACTTTTAATTTGGACCGGCATGAGATTGATTGGAAAAGAATGGCCGTCTAAAGTTAACGTACAACCCATGTATATGCAGTTAGTGTTTTCGGTTTTTCCATTGGCCATCTCTACAGTGAATGATTTTTCTAACTTGCTAGGTTTAGGTTTAAGTAAATGAATAAAGTTTTGACTCACGAAGCTTCTCTCCGCTCCACTATCGAATAATATGCATGCATATGAATTATCGAGAAGGAACGTACCAACAACTACAGTTGGGTCAGCTACAGCTTCATCGTGGCCTATCGCCAAAACTCGTCCCACACCGCCGGTGCCTGCTGCATTAGGGCAGTTCCTCCTGAAGTGGCCCACCTCGCCACAACCATAGTAAGTCTGGCCTACACCCGCACTGGGAACTTGAGTGATCGGCTTTGCGGGGTCCTTGCAGAAACGGGCTGTGTGTCCCTTTCTGTTGCAGTTGGCGCACTGCATTTCCCGACAAGGTCCATGGTGGTGGTAAGTGCATTTGGTGCACTTTGGAAGGTTACCCACATAGGGCTTTGTAGGGTAGGGATTTGTAGGGACTGTAGTAGGTACAGTGGCAGCATTCACTGAAACCAGTTGTTTCTTTGCGGATTCTTGGGAATACCCACCCTTCCCTTTACTCCATACTCTCTTCCTGTTGTTGTTGTTGTTGTTGTTTCATTTCTGTGGTTCTGGTGCAGAAACGGTTGAGTTCTGATGACCTCCGTAGCCAATCAGAGATTGTGCCAGTTCCTTAGCACTTTCAAAGGTGTCAGGTTTGGAAGCTAACACACTTGATCGTATTTAGGGCGTCAGTCCCCAGATGTATCTTTCTATTTTCTTGCTCTCGGGAGCAATCATATCTGGGCAAAGGATTGCCAGATCGCAGAATCGGTTGGTATAAGTTGTGATGTCGGTACCAACCATTCCGAGAGTCCATAGTTCGTGTTCGAGCTTTTGAATCTCTCCCCGTGGGCAGTATTCTCTCATCATCATGGCTTTTAGGCTCTCCCATCTTATGGAGTTTGCCACTATCAGGGTAAGTACTTTAACGTGGCCATTCCACCAAGTTAAAGCTCTATCAATAAGGGTGAAAGTTGCAAATTTGACTTTGTTGTGCTCGGGACAGGAGCAGATTTCAAAGACTGACTATGTCCTTTCAATCCACTGTCTCAGGGCTAACACACCACCAGATCCATAAAACATCTGGGGCTTGGCGTTATTAAAGTCCTTATAGGTGCATTCTCGGGGTGGTCCATGACTCTCGCCATGGTTGGATGGGTGTGTGCCAGATCCCGAGCCATTAGTACTCGAGTTATTGATCTGTGACATGGCAGCTGCTACCGTTGCGGTGACTGCTGCTTGGAACATAACAACATCAAATTGAGGTGGTGGAGGTGGTGGTGGTACAGGTGCTTCCCCACCGTTGTTTCTCCTTGGATTCCTACGCGGAGGCATCCTTCAACTATAGGTTGAAAAGGTAAAGATAAAAATTCCATAGAATAGAGAATTAATGTGTCTCATGAACTAAACTGCTATAGTTCAACAACAGATGCTAGTATGAGTCTTAAAATAGAAGAATGAAAGTTATTTGTAAGACTGGAAGTATGAACCAAGTATTTGGTTTCTCAAAGACTTTTCAAGGTTTGAACGAAATACTCAACGTAGTAATAATAGTGTCACTTATATTAATATAAAAGTTGATACAACGATCATGAAAATTTGACCCCTATAAGGGTCTTCGATTACAAAGTTCGAGAAATTTAAAGACTTTTAGCCGAGGTCCTAAGCTATAACAAAATTTGAGCCTATGACAAGCACTACTTGCGGCGTAGGTTGCGCTTGGAGCTTGACTCTGCATCTGATTGCTTCGACTCCATTAGACGCCTATCAAAAGCGGCTTGTTGTTCCCTTAGTTCAGCGAGGGCTGCAATCATTTGCGCTTGGAATGCCTCGGTTTGGAGTTGAGCATTGTCTTGTATCTTGTCCAGCCTACGGATGTCAGAAGTGTGAACCTGCACTTCCACGTTGACATCCCGGAGTCGGCTAGCTTGAACTCCGGACTGATAGGAGTGATTGGCTAGCTTACCCACCATTACCGGGAGTGCCCGATCAGCCGAACCTCCGCCGCGGACATCATAGAAGTCCCGGCACATGCCGTAGGGAGGGCGTAAGTTCTGTTGTTGGCTCCAATGATGGAGGTGACTTCCCCAGACGGGAGTCGGTCCTTGAAAGTTCCTTACGAAGACGGGAGGTTGAATGGGTGGTGGATCGATCACTTCCGGTTCTGAGTCGGTACCGGAGTCATCATCCACTTCTATGGGTTCCTCGTCCTCTTCGGGATCATCTTCGATCCATCCTCCGTTGCCTTGGTTGGGAAAGTAGGGGTCGCCGGGGTGGTGAAAACCAGCCATTTGACTGTACGAGAAATAGGGTTACAGGAGTTGAATAAAGTTGAAACTTGCAAAACATGCAAGTTAAACTAGTTTAGGTAGCAAATACTCCTATAGTATTTAAATTCTTGTGTTTAATTCTAGTAACGGTTTGGTAAGTTTTGACTTGTTGCTTACTATGATCATTCCTCGATATACGTTGGTCCAATCTCGGGCAAATATAGTTGATCACGCTATATTTGTCCAAAATCTGATTACATATATCGAGGCTTAATCGTAGTGTCAACTTGTCTAAATACTTGTTGTATAGTTAGATATCATGAAAATAATTTGTTGTATGCATGTAATTATACTTAAATGAACTATCAATTTAAGTTAAACGTAACGCTGCTTAAGCGTAAAAAGAAAAATGTTTTGTCAGAAAGTGTTAGTCCCTTAAGCATTTATAGTTTGTATATCTTATGTGGTTCGACATACTTAGTTCACTATAAACATTGCTTTGATACCAATCTGTCACACCCCCAAACCTGAACGGCGGAAACGTTCGGGGGCGGATGACTTCATGTGGTAGCGTAACAATAGAATACATAGTAAAGAAAGCAATACAACCATCATATATATAATTGAAAGTTTACATTTGTCAAAAGTTACATGTTCAAAACCAATTACAATATGATGTCAAAATATGAGATTAAACTGGCGCCGCAGCATCCCTTCATCAAAAGCATAATGATACCTGAAATTACTGATTCCCTGGGACATACAAGTAATTTTGAAAGAGTAGATCAGCATTTAAGCTGGTGAGTTTCATAAGTATTTAAATGACTATGTTTGTATGTAATGAAATATTTTGTCCTTGTTTGTTTGTGTTTAGAAAATCCTATATTTTCTACTAGTATAAAAGTAGCCTTCTTTCAAGACCAATGTTTGTTTCTGAAATGTATGTAAGTGTGAAATAACCAAATGTGTTTGAAAACCTTGTAAATCAATGCATTTTTAATACCCCATGTGAGTTTTATAACCATACTATTGACTCGGAATGCCTATACACAACGTTCTTCAGGCGTTGGAATGTTATGACGTTTGTTACCCCAAACGGTGGACTGTAGCTAACAGTCAGGGCGTGGGTTGTCAAGCCCGTATAGATCTATACACAAACACCATGCTCCCCCTCCAAGGGATTCTGGTATATAATACAGGACTTGAAATGTGTACTCGAACGTACGTGAAGTTTATGTCTCACAAAACCGTGGTATAAAAACAGATTTACGTGTTAAAATGTTCGTTTGTTCTTGTATATGAAAGTGACTTCTTGAAAATCATGTTTCTAGTATGTAAAAGTTAGCAATATCCTCGTAAAACTATACCTATTATAGTTTTCTAAAAGTGTGTCTCGTTTGTTTAGAAATACCTAGAAAAGGAATCACTTGTTATGAAAGTGTAGATTTTTGTAGAGCCTAAGATAGACAAGTATACATAAAATCTAAGAAAATGTTTAGTTTATACATGCATTACAACAATTTATATTTCAAAAGGTAGAATTCTATTGTAACATATTTTATATACGAAAGTTTTCTATAAAGTTTATAAATCACATGTGATTTGGATATATAAAAGCATATAAAATAATTCTTTATGTAACACACGATAATACTCGTGTGTTTTACTTGTATTCCCCCCCTTGAAAGCATATAAAAGCATTTAGAATATCTTAAAAAGGTTAATTAAGGGGTATGAACTCACTTGAAAGTTTGAAGATAGCGAGATGGAAAACCGGGCAGAGTTTCGTCTTGAGAAATGGATTTTTCTCGGGATTCTCGGGAGTAAAATCGACCCTCGGGACTTGAGCAAAAAAACCAGAGCTTCGGGTTTGAATGGGCACGGAAATCGAGGCAAGATCGTGAGAGAAAGGAGAGAAATGAGCAATTTTTCCGGAAACCCTCACATTCTATTTATAAGGGGTCTGAGAAGCCTCGGTACGCGGGGCGTACGCTCGTACGCAGCGCGTACGCATACGTCATGCATGAGCGAGTCCTCGACTGCCTCGGCTTCGGATGGGACGGATTGGATGGGACGGGTCGGATGGGGCGGGTCGGTAGTTTCGCATAGGGGTAATGTGGACGGACCGAGACCAAGGCCCTCGGGTACGCGGGGCTTATGTGGTTACGCAGCGCGTAACTCGGATGAGGACGCTGACTCTTTCTTCGGATATTACCGAATTTTTGATTTAAATATATATGTAAATTATTTAATAAACTTCAAAAAATCATATCTCCTTCATACGAACTCCGTTTTCGATGGTCTTTATATCAACGCGAAGGTGAGACTACGCTCTACAACTTTCGTTTAGACTCCGTTGGCAAATTCCGAAATTATTTTTATTATTTAATTATAAAATGACGTGATTAAGGAATTTCTTTAAAAATTCATAACTTCTTTATCTGACATCGGTTTTTGCCAGACTTTTCACTGCTGAAATACTATTGTCGAGACCTTCGATTCTCGTTTAGGTCATTCCGGCCAAAAGTCGCTCGATCTCCGATTCGAGTTTTTAGCTGTCTGTTGCTAAGCCGAACTTGGAAAAATCATAACTTCAATATACGAAGTCGGATTTGGGCGTTCTTTTTACGTACGATCATGGTTTAATGACATTTAAACATAGAGGGAATTTAAATAGAACTTTTTGGACATTTTATTATCAAAGTTAATTTTATTAACTCAAAAGTGGTTACGATACTTGACTTTTTAGGTCATTACAAAGATTTGAAATATCGGGTTGTCACAGTAATCAAATGGATATAATACATACCTTTGTTTGATGTAGCTTGTCTTCATGAAGCTTGAGTGCCTAGTGCCCCAAGTGTGACACCTCAAATGGTTCACACAACACCAAATGCACATGGAATGACTTGAGAGAAATGGGACACTCCTTGAAATCGTCTAGCCCTCATACACACACTAGTTCCCGATTTCTTGAGCCATGGGATTCTTTTATATGGTGGCTATTAGGGTTACACCATGTAACTCATAACTTTACCCATTCCTTATGCTCCATGGATTTTAACCTCCATGGAGTATCCATGGGTCACCCCATGGACTTAGTCCAACATAAGGAATCTTGGATCATAAGCCCACATATATAAGAATGAATGATTTACACAATCAACCCATATATTTAATTAGTCTCCTTTTGATCACTTAATTAATTCCAAATTAATTCTTGATCAATACTAATTAAATAACCTTGTTAGTATATTAGAACTTATAATATATTAATAAACCTTAAGTGTTATTTCTCTCATTATAGTCTATCCAAATGCATGATGCCATGCAACCCAAATGGACCATGTCGGGTCGGGTCAAGTCTTACAAATTAAAGTTATGAGCTTAGACATTAATCCAACAGTCTCCCACTTGGATAAGTCTAAAACTATTATTGCATCTGACTTCAAGAATCGACTGGCAATCGTAGCTCTCAAAAGCTTCTGTCGAACTCTGACCTTGTCGATGAACTCTGACCTTTGTCAATGACTTGTCCATTAGATAAGGGATCATATATTCCTCCATTCTAGATATCATATGGACTGAGACATGGATTATAAATCATTCTCTATGTCTATTTGTTGTTTCCCGATTTCCGATTCATGATGACTGACTGATTGAACAAATCAAATCAGTCCTGGCTTGGCCAAGCACTCACATGTATCATCATTAAATCATCGAGGGTCCCACAGATATCGCTTTTATCCTGAAGGTAAAAGGAATGGATAAACTTTGACTCATATGGCTTGTTCTACTACTTGTTGAATCATATACAAAGGCACGTTTTATAACATCAAGTTACTGAATGCGTTTTCGTGCAATCAATGTACAACCAACTCATAGTAACAACTCATATCTCTAGGATTGAAAAATATAAGATATTATCGTCTCATGATCACTCGTCATAAAATCCATGAAGTGATTCAAATGAGCGCGGGTTGAATCCAATACTTAGAACTTATGAGCACTCATGAGTGTTGTAACACAACTTTGTCCACCAACTTGGACATCTACAAGCCAACCCATGACAGTCTTGATTCATATCTACTTCCAACATATGATCGACTGTGGATGGTTTGAATAACTTAGTCATCCCGGAAGGATAACCTAGTTTATTCTGGAAGTCAAAACATGCAAAATGAAACACAAGAATAATTGAATCTAATATGGTATCAAAACCTATGAACATAAATAAAACACCTTTTATTTATCACCATATGATTACACATTATTCATTGCATGATCGGCTTCACCGAACTATGACAAACAATGAATCACCCTTTGCCACCTTTGCTTAGAACCAATTAGTGTGCCGGTTAACCACACACGCTCCACTAACTTCTTAGCAAGGGTGAAAAGTGTAATTTCATGGGATTGCATCAATTCACTTTTCCTAAAGTAACTAAGATTGAGAATTTTTATGAAACACGTTTAGTTACTTTATATGGATTCATTATACGTATTAATGAGAAGAGGTTTTCCCTATCCTACCCGTTCGGCTAACGACCCTCCACCAGTCAAACAAGCGGTGGGTGTGAGTGTACACCCATTAAGCGCCATTTTATAGGAAACAACCTTATACCCACCTTATAGACCGGCTTCGTGAATGAGGCCTACTAACGGTAAGACTAGCATTTTTTAATCATATATATATATATATATATATATATATATATATATATATATTAAGCTTGTAATAATATATTAGTATAGTGTTGAATTTTAAACTTGTAAAATTCCAGGGTTTGAAATTTAAATTATTCAAATTAAAATTTTAATCACAAAACTTAAATTTCAAAACTTGAGGACAAGTTTTAAACTTTTCAAAACATAAGGATCAAATAGCAAATAACATAAATCAACTAATTAGATTATCTCAATTTGATCTTATTCAATATTACTTGCAAGACAATCCACCAATTCAATTCAAATAATCAATTATTATCATATAAGGAAATTATTATTCAACTAATTGGTAATTATCTTTTGTTTGGTCAAGAATATACTCATATATTTGATTAAAATCGGATTTTAATGACCCAAAATAGTTAAGGCAAGTATCCTCAAGTAAAGCAACAAGAAATCCCGAAACTACCTCCTTCTGACGCTCGAACTCGCCGAGTTCCCACTATGGACTCGCCGAGTCCACAGTGGAACTCGCCGAGTTCATCAGGCAGAATCACAAAAATCGAATTTTTCAAGCAACAAGCAATCAACCAATGCATCAATTCAGTAGAAATCAATCAAAGCTCTGATACCACTGATGGGTTTGAGCCATAAGAACTTTCCTATGTGCACATACAAACCCTAATGCTTGGATCTAGGTTTCTCTAATTGAACATGCATTGTATCCAAGACTTACAATACTAGATCTAATGTAAACAATTGAATCTAATCATATGTATTAGGATCTAGAACAATACCTTGGATTACTTGCTTGATACTTCTTCTTCTCGGAGCTTAGATTCACAATTTTCACTCCTCTAATGGCTTATAAACACCAAATAGCAAGAGAATGATCTTGAGAGAGAGGGAGGAGGGTGAGAAATTGGCTCTAGGGTTCCTTGCCTTGCATGAGTGCCGATTTCCCTCATCCAAGGGATCTATTTATACTATGAGCTACTAAGGTTTCACCTTTAACCCTAATTGAATAACTTAGGCCCTATGCAATCCAAGATCCTCCTAGATACTAGGCTTGGACGATTTTATGGTCTCCTAACCCTAAAATCCATCCACCCTTATATCCATAAGGATACATAGCCCAAAACACAACTATCACACATTTGACAGTTTATGCCCCTTTATTCAATTAACATCTTTAAGTCACCAAATTAATTCTCAATTAATATATGACTTATATTAATCAAATAGCATTATTATACCTTTAATATATTATTCTCATAATATATTAACAATAATATCTCTTCTCTCTTAACAAATCATCCTGTCAAGTTGCTATGGTGAAGGCAACCCAAAAGGACCATGCATAACCGGGTCAAGTACTTACCAAATATAGTTACAGCCTTAGACACTAATCCAACAAGATCATGGTTTGACAAATCTCTTATAGAATAACATAGATGTCCTAATATTGTGAAACAAGAAAATTGTGTAGAGTTCAATGAAAGATGAGGAACTCATTCTTATGGCTCGCACGGAGATGTAAGGTGAAAAAAATGGAAGATGTGTAGTTCCTTGATAATGTCTACAACAATGACATGATGGAGGATGAAGAAATTGTTTGTTGAATTAGATGAGACATTCAAACATTATGTGAAGCTCGGAAACAATGCAACATTGCAAGTTCATGGGAACGAATGTGTGAAGCTCAAAATTAATGGGCTGGGATAAGATATTAATGATGTGTACAATGTTTTTGACCACGGAAACAACATTCTAAGTGTCAGTCAATAACAAGAAAGAAAGTTGGCAATGTTAATACATGATAACATATGAAAAGTCTTTTACCCAGCAAGAGGACCCATTATAACTGTCACACCCCGACCGAGGCAGCGGAACACACCGGGCTGTGCGACTAAGTTCATGGATCACATGTAAACTAAGTATATAGCACAATTACAACAATGAACAAAATAACATCCGTGTTCCATCTTGATATTTGAATACAAGTTTTTTTTTACAGATAATAATAGTACATGAATTAGATTAACATATAGTCATATAATACAACAACAAGTAAATTATGTCACCTGTAATCCATTCGTCTTGAATGTTTGTTTACTGATTTCCTGAGAATACATGTAATTTTGAGGGTCAATACAAGGTTGGTGAGAGTTACAGGTTTTCTGATAGCATCAATAATACTTTAAAAAGTCTAAAAAGTATTATCGTTATATGTATAACAATAGTTAAAGCGATGTTTGCAACGAGTCCTTAAAAGTCAAAATGTATCCTTGTATAAGTAAATAAAATACTTAAAACCGTATTTGTAAAGAATCTTTGAAAGCCAAAATGTATCTTTGTATAAGTAAATCCGTACTTAAAATAGTTTTGAAAACAACAAAGTCCATGGTTTGTAGTGTGTGTGTGTGTTTGTATGTGAGAGAGAGAGAGATTCCAGTTAATGTTTATAGTGAATCCTATAACCGAACTATGTGACTGAATGTACCCCTTACAATGCTTCATTGGATGTTGTAGTAACAATTGTAGACACTTATCACCCACTTCAATTGATCGGTCGAGGTTGTAGCTAGCGACCGCAGGTGGGGATGTCAACCACGCATAGATCTATACATATGTATCTCGCTCTAAATATTAATGATTATAGTGGTGTGGGTATGTTAGGTGTTTAGACTCAGCTAATTAATATTGTCTCACTAAAAATCCCTTAACCAAAGTTTGTGAATAATTCTCAACCCTAATTTAATTGTGACTAAGTCACTAGGCATAATGAAGTTCATTGTATAAACTTTATAAAAGCCGAGTATGTTTGATATGTACGTAAAAGTGTAATGTACTCGCTTTTATAAAGATGTATGTTTCAAAGTAAAAAACATATGTACATGTATAAACTTGATGTATTTAAACATATAAATATACATAAATAGTAATAGCTTGAATCATTGAAATACTACAAAGTTTTAGAACATGCTTGTTACAATATACATTGTCACATATAATTCATATATTTTAGTATCATGTAGCATTTGTTGTAGTTATTCACGATAAAATAACCATAATATATATATATATATATATATATATATATATATATATATATATATATATACACAAAAAGTTTACACTAGTTTATTTGTAACAATATGCTAAATTGTTAAATAACATTTTTATAAACAAGATTTATTGTATTTTCACATAAAGGATAATATATTTGTATACACAAGGTATATAGCACATGTATCCCCCCCCCCCCCCCCCCCCCCCCAATTAAAAAGTGGTCGTAAGCACTCACCCTTGAAGAGTGAGTTCGTGTTGTTCGAAGTTCGTTTATTTTTAGGAAGCTTGACGTGAGAAACCGCAAAGCCACAATTCTTGAACTTTGAAACATTTTCAGGATCGTTTTGTAACAAATTTACGCTATAAAGGTTGTTTGGTAATTTAATTAACCAAAGCAGGACTGATTTGGTTAAAATAAATTAAGGGAGGGGCTGAAATGGTTATTTTTATTCTAGGTTTGAATATTGGGATATATTCTGTTAAAAATAACCAAGGATGGGTTATTTCGAAAAGAGAAATTTAATATCCTCCTACCTTTTCTTCCTACTTATCTTCCTACCCACATGAAATTGTGACAAATGTCATATTTAGATAAAATTAATGATATTTTAAGACACTTGTCAAATTTTTAAATGGATAGGAAGATAATTAGAAAGAAAAATAGGAGGATATTTAATCTCTCTTTCGAATATATGGGTTCACCGTTTGGGGATTTGGGACTGATTTCGAATAAAAGTCTCAGTAAAGGGGTAAATTGGTGATTTCAAAGTTAAATGAAATTAGGGCTTTTATGACAAGGAATCTCATGGGGGGATTGATTGTGTTTAATGGTCCAAACGTAAAAGAAATTAGGGCTTTATCCCCCCGTCGTCACTTGTTGCTCGATCAAAGAGAAGAAACGCGAACGAAAGCAGATAGAACGAAGACTATTTGAAAGGAACACGATGGCAGATGAACGAAACAAAAACGATTTTCTACATCCCGGTCCTTGTTCATCGCAAGTCACGAAGAGGGTCAAGGAACCTCCGGTGTTTGCTTTCGTGTGCCTCCGAGGGTCAACAGGACCGAAGAAGATGGGGAGAAACAGTGGGGCTACGCTCCCTTCTCGTCCGGCTGCGAGGTGCGAGGGTTGTGGATCGGTCGCGGGCGGAGGGTGCATCTCCGGGGTCGACGAGGCCGATAGCAAGGTGCGAGAGGGAGGCTAGAATCGGTTGAGCAAGGCGAGCCGCAAACATCAGTGCAGGTGGTATGTTTGTCAGTGGAGCTCGACGAGAAGAAGGGCAGGTGTTCGGGGATGCTGTTTGCTAGATAATCACAAGTTTTTTTTTTTTTTTTTTTTTTTTTTTTTTTTTTTTGACATTTTTGATCAATCAACGGGTAAAGGATGCTTTGGGTGTGGTCTGATCGTCAATCACGGAAAGAGAAGAAAGAACAAAGCCAAAAAGAAGAAAGAATAGGTAGGGTCTGCTGCTCCTTTGCTTACCAGGAACTCACAAGGAAACACCTCCGATGGAGGTGTTTCTGCCGATAACCGGGACATATAGAAGAAAAATAACAGGGAGAGTTCATTGATTTTTTTAAATCCGATAGAATTTTCAGTTTAAGAGTTTGATTGTTGTTGGTTGTTTGTGAATCAAAGTTGTTGATATTTATCATTGTACAGGTTATGGTCTGTGTTTGTGTGTAGTTTTGGTTAAAAGAAGATTGCAAGCCTCAATTGAGAAAAGGAATCCCAACACATTTCCTTTGTGTGTAGTTTTGGATACGGAGGAATTAATAGCTGTATTTTGAGTATAGCATGTGTATTTTGTGTTAAACTTGTAAATAATAAAATTTCCTTTGTATTTTGGTTATGTATCTGTTTCTAATAGATTTAAGGTTAAATTACACGAATGGTCCCTGTGGTTTGGGGTAGTCTGCGTGGTTGGTTCCTAACAATTTTTTTTAACTCAGACCGTCCTTGTTTTATATTTTTACTGCACGCTTGATCCCTGATAGATATAAAATGACAAGATTACCCTTATTATATATATATATATATATATATATATATATATATATATCATATTTATATATTATTATAAAATATAAATAAAACATAAATTGAAAAAATTGAAAAAATTGAAAAACTTGAAAAAAAAACTTAAATAAAATAAAAAAATGTATATAGTCGTCATCATCCCTTCATACCCTATTCATCTTCATCCTCATTCCTTCTTCCTTACCAGCTGCATTTTTTCCTCTTCTTTAAACTCAAGAACCCTAATGGACAACTAAACCCACCGTCGCCAGACGCCACTTCCAGACCGCCACCATCGGCCGAAAACCTCAGCAAAGTTGTCGACCATGCCTCACCACCTTTATACTCTCTCTAAGCCCCTCTAAATCCTCTGTCGAGCAGCCACAAAGTGTCAATCTGCACTCTAGAGCCACCGTCGACTGTCGACATCCTTCACCACCTATCTACTTCGTCGGAAACCACTCTAAAAGCGCCATCGATCCTGATTTACACTCCAAAGTCACGATATTTCTCTGAGACAACAATCATTTGGTTTAAAAAAGCAGATTGGAAACGACCACCAGATCTCTCTTTGTGTTTATCTCTTTCTCTCTCCCCCTTCTCTTTGTGTGTTTGTGTGTCTCCTTCTCCCATAGCATCGACGAAATCCCTGCTCATTGTTATTGGGAATATTCACGGTAAGGGTTGACAGAGAACCGATGGGCATCATGACAGGCTTCAAATGTGATATGCTTCATTAATCATTTCATATAGGTGTTCATCACGAAAGTGTTGGGGTTTCAAACATTTAGATTTTGAATTTTAATTCTGATTTATAGGTTTCATTTGATCTCAATTTCTTATTTCTAGTTCATTTTTAATGTCTTTGTTGCTTAACTAGGTTCAACTTAAATGTCACACCCCAAAACCAAAAACGGCGGAAACGTTTTGGGGCGGAGGAGCCGTAAACTCTCCTTAGGGTCACTAAATGAAGCTTAGAATTACTACAACCCTATTGGTGAATTGTTTCAAGGCTAAATCAAGTGTTTGGGCTTCCTATTAACTCCTTTAAGGAGTTTATGGCCCTGGGACCATATTCCTTGGAGTTTACGGCCGTAAAATCCCTTGGGAGGGTGTTTATGGTGTTTTCAAGTCTCTAACATTTCAAGGTTATGATCTATGTTGGGTTCTAGGCATAAGGAAGGAGTTAGGGTGTCATTTGACCCCTTTATAGGGGTTTACGGCCCAAGAACTTGTCTTGGCCGTAAACTCCTTAATACTTGTGATTCCTTATGTTTTCTAGGCTTTAAACACTTTAGGGTACATGTCTAAAATCAAGTCTAAGCCTTAGGTGCCTTAAAAGCACCATTTTGAGCATGCTTTTTGGAGTTTACGGCCTAAGATACTCTTGGGCCGTGAACTCCCAAACTTGGGTGATTCTTGCTTAATTTCATGTCACTAATACACTCCTATACAAGTCCAAGGCAGTAGTATATCACGGGGGACAATCTAGGCTTGGTTTCGGGAGTTTACCGCCCAAGAACACCTTGGGGAGTAAACTCCTAAATCGAATGATTTAGCTATGTAATCTATGTTATGAACACATTTAAAGCTTTCTAACACTACTAGAAAGAGTTACTCATAATTTGGGATAAAAACCCGAAGATCCGTGAGAGAGAATTTTGGCTTTTCTCTAATTGGAATTCAACTAATGAACCAATTTGGTTCAGAATTCTATTTATAGTCCTGAGATATTTTGGCAGAAATATTTTTATTCCTGAAACGAATTCTAATGTCCTAGAGTATTGGAATAATAGTGTTGCACAAAACCCTAGTGCATCCACTCTCCTAATATCTCCTTAAGTGTAAAATCCTGAAAACTACCAAACTTATACTCGAAATCTGAGTTTTCACTGTAACTGTTCTACTTCTATTGGCTTCAAATGGTTTGTTCAGAATGGAAATTTCGGGTTGTCACATCATCCCCCTGTTGAAGGGAATTTCGTCCCGAAATTAGAATTTAGGCAAGGAAGTATGTACGAATGATCGAGTCGTGGGGAGGAAACTTCCTAATCGATTGGTTCTAGCGTACTTAAGTGAAATCGGGTTCTCGGTTGGAATCCCAACGAACCTTCATTACCAGGCGATGGCGCTGCTTCGTCCGCTTGACCTCTCGGTTGAGGGTCACTACGGTTCTAATACGAAGGCGAGGATCTCGACGAGTGGACTTACATGAGTCCTGACGGAAAGGTATGGTTTCACGATCGAGACGCGAAAAGTAGAATGTACGTTACTGAGTTCGCGGAGTAGGTCTAGTTTGCGAGGCACATGACCGATTTTGGTAAGAATCTCGGAGGTCCTATCTATCGTGGATTTAGCTTTCCACGCTTTACGAAGCGTATTAAAGCTGTTCCCATAGTGAGACTTCCTAAAGAACTTGGTCTCTCACTTGGAATCTCCACAATTTCCTTTTCTTGTTTAACTTCCCAGTTAAGGGCCACTCCTTGCTGGGTCAAGGTCGAAAGGGTTTCTGTAATTTACGAGGAGTTATGGACGAACTATGACAGTAGGTCTGTAAGACCTAGAATTTGGCGAATGTCTGTCGACGTCTCTGGTGCCGACCAATGCTCAACAGTTTTGACAAATTGAAAAAGTACTCAAAACTTCCCACAATACTAACAGCGTGTCATAGAAATTCGACTCTTCAATTTCAAAACTTGTGCCTAGAGAACTTCACTAAAAGTTCCTCTGTAGGAAATGCTTCCATGGGTTTTCTTCTTACTACGAGGGTAGATAAGTAAGTCATTAAATGGAGAAATGAGGAATTGATCCAAGTAAGAAAGACATACCCTATTTGTTTAGCTCATGAAAGCTATGGGCGTATTGGTCCTATCCGAAGGGTATCACTACGGACTTGAAGTGTCCGTATCGAGTTTGGAAGATAGTCTTACAGACATCCTTCTCTAACACTCAAACTGGTGATATTCGGATCTCAGCTCTATTTCTGAAAGTAATTCTTTCCTTGCGATTGCTCAACCATTTCATTTATGCGAGGCAGAGATAATGATTCCTAATGAAAAATCTTGACGGAGTCCTCAATAACCGAGGTACATACAATGCGTTCCGTCAATCTCTGGAAGAATATGACCGGGGTTCTCTAGGTTGAGAAACCTAGTCTTCTAATTCTATTTCTGTGTAGTTCACTAAGTTGTCTGGACTGTTCTTGTATCTCCGTAGGTGTTTAAACTATAGGGCGATCTGTTTACACGAGTCGTACTGGGTTCTAAGTTTTTTCACATGACAATGCGATTTCTCGTAGGTTTAGGCAGTTCTCCGTCCTGAAGTTCATATTAGAATTCATACCTGGTTTCACAATCACTTTTTCGTGTATACGAGTCGTATATAATTAAGATTGAAAAGGTAGTCGAATAACTGATTCTTCTTTAAGCTCACATCCCGTGGGGGAAAAAGAAGTTAAAGTGGAATCATCAATTCTAAACCTGTAGAACCTTGATTATATATCACTCTTATGCATACATTCCTCAGTGACAGATCAATCGTATAAATCCTTGGATTGAACTTGACGTACTGCACGAGTGGTACTTCGGGGGTTTCTTTGGAAAAATAACTAAGAGGTACTCCTGGAATGAGTACTTCGGTGTTCTGATATGATGGCTTCGCTGGAAAAGTGATCTAGAAGAAAGAGATGTATGTATAAAGCTGTTTTTGTGAGGATCAAATTGACTCGAGTCGTATGATAATGTCAGAATCATACTGAAACTTAAAGACATTAGATTTGAGCATAAGGCATTTTACAGACAAAACACAACCGTGCAACCATCAACAGAGTTACAATACTTTAGACTTACATCAAGACCATTGCTGCGAATAAGGTATACTACAAAAGACAAGTATACGCAGCATGAGCATCCATATACAGACATGATCTCGCAAAAAGGTAAGACCCTAGGTGCACTAGTTATGGATAGTTTATAAGTCTGTTACAACGAAACGCCTAATTTACATTAACGTGGTTCCGGAGCAGGCTCTCCTGCAGCTGTGATCCTGAGATTTTTCCCGTCTTCGCCAGAGTTCTGCGTTATCGGGCAATCCTTCTTGAGGTGTCCAATTTCACCACATTGGTGACATATCTGGACAGCACCCACATCAGTGGAGGAAGTGAAGTGTGGAGTAGGAGTTATGGGCACACGGTTGCTTTCGTTGATCTTCTCTTTTGGGTAATTTCTGTAATAGTGCCCTGCCTCACCACAACTATAGCAAACTAGGCTTGCTCCAGTGGTGGAGGTAGTTCTACAGAAACGAGCAATGTGTCCCATCTGGTTGTAATTTTTGCATTGCCAGGCTCGGCAAATTCCCTTGTGGTGGTGGTTGTACCGATCGCACTTCGGGAGTGTTCCTTTATATGGTCTGCTCGGTACGGGGATGGCAGAGGTTTCTACTTGCTGCTGTTGTATAGCCAGCCTTTGGGATCTCTTGCGTTCTTTCCGGGCTTGACGCTTTCGTTTCTTGTTCTCTGCTTTTCGGCTTTGCGAGCCTGTGACTGTTACTGTTTGGCAACTTCCTGGATGGATACCACGATTGGAAACTTCATTCCCATCAGCAACATTGACTGTGCTGATAGCGCTACGGGGTGCAAGGACCACGGTTACGGCAGCCACCACGGCAGCTGTAACTGTTGTTTGAAAGGTAGCAGCATCCATAGGAAAAACGGAGGTTTCGCTGTTCGACTGATTGCTTCCGGACGATGACATGATTCTGTAACATGAAAGATAAGGGTTTTCTGGTTGACCCTTGATGTACTTAGATTGTTCATGTAAAGAGTACGATTATGTTCTCGAAAGTTTGACCTACATCCTTATGATGCAGTCCTAGTACGGAATGGAAGTATGTTCGCGAAGGTTTGACCCACATCCCTATGATGCAGTCCTAGTAATGAGTAGAAGTAAGTTCGTAGAATGGTCTCAAAACGTTTGTCGTTCAAGCCGAGGTATCGATGGTTGGCGAATCACATGATCCAACCACTAAAAGAGACTTGGAATTGTCTCTAGATCTAACTTGCTATAGTTCAATGACTTGACTAAAGCATGTTTCAGATAGACTCTAATGAAAGAATGATAAGAGTACTTGAATGAAGAATGACACAGAGTTAGCCGGCTGTCAATATCTTTGATATTCACGACGTAAAGATTCGGGAAAATGACCTTGTAAAGGTCTCACATCATATCCACAGAAGATAGTTCCTGACAGCATAAAGATCTAACTAAAAGTACTTACGATACAAGAATATTTCATAGCAAATGCCACATCGGGCAAAGACAGAAAACGATTACTTTCTAACAAGGAAAGTAAGGTAAAAAATCTACTACTGACGACGGTCATCCCTCAGGTGAACTCTCAGTTCAGCCAGTTGACGTTCTTCATCAAGTAGGTGTCTTTCGTACACCCTCTGGCGTACTCGGGGTTTTATGACTTCGGCTTGTGATTCAGCTAGTGCGTGAAGTAGGATTTCATGGTTTCTCTCTGATCTCTCGCGAGGATCTTCTAGACGTATGGTGCGGAGGGTATGCATTCTCGCATCTGCGACAACTTCGGTAATCTGATGTAGGGCTGTCCTGCCTCGAATCTCATTTCGGGCCACTCTGCGGACCAAGATTGGCAAGATTCTATCTGCTGAGCCCCTATTGCTCAAGTCGTAAAAGCTTCGGTCGCCATTAAATGGCATGGGCTGATCTTGTCCTTGGCTCCATGTTTCCAAGCATTCCACTCACTCAGGGGTCGGGCCATGAAAAGCCGGATGAGGATTAGGAATTGGAAAGGGAGCTGCTTGGGGTAGGTTCTCAACCTCTGGTTTGGAATTAGCATCGTTCGAAGGGTCTTAATCATGGTGATCATTCAAAGGGATAGGATGATCATTCTCTAGTTCTTCTCCAAACCAACCAGCTATGACCTCATTCAGAAGGTACTGGTTGCCGTGGGGATGGAGTCCAGCTATGTTTTCTATGCGAGAATTTAGGGTAAGGGAATAATTATTAGACAAACTATCTAGATAATTATTTAGAAAACCTTCATTAGTTACATCGCTATTTGTGAAGTGCATACCAGTTATGTGTAATCTAAACAGGATAGACCTTCGAATAAGTGACCTTAACTCCATATTCACACAGAATAGGGGTGAAGTAAAATTTTCACAGATTCTAAGTCTATAACATCCTAATTACATATAGCCTTAGTGTATCCACTTAGAAACTATCAACTTAGTAATGAAGATCCCGTTTTAGTTCTCAAGTATAAAGTACTTATAGTAACACCAAATACTCCTATAGTATTTTAAGTTTAATGTTATGTTCTATTGTTCTCATTGTGGTAGGGTTGGTAAGATTTTAGCATTGTTGCAACCACACAATTAAACTTAGGCACATGCTAGTCAACCCTCAGATAATATAGGTGATCGGGCTATATCTTCCCAGTTTTGACCATATGTCTCTAAGCCCACCTGTGTTGCCCAACAATCGTAATTCTTTTGTACTGTCCTAGTGACACTGATTTTAGTATGAATGCAGGCACGTATACTTACTTAAATATTTTATTATTTAAAGTATAAACTCTTGGTCAGAGTATTTTTATCCCTTATGTATTTATAGTTAGTATATCTTTTATGGGTTGATATACTTAATTCACTATAAACAATGCTCTGATACCAATCTGTCACACCCCAAAACCAAGAATGGCGGAAACGTTCTGGGGCGAAGGACGTCATGTACAGTATCACAACAATGAAAAGTAGTAAACAAGCAACAACATCATCCATTGCATTAATAATATAATTATTATACTAGTGTGTTCTGTCAAATTTTGATAAACACTAAAGCATAAATCAAAATGAAAGATGAGTCTTGAACAAGCTCCATCTTCTTTTCTCCTTGCATCGGTACCTGTCTATGATGACCTGAGGATACAAGTA
The DNA here is from genome assembly GCF_051521515.1 of Lactuca serriola. Lineage (NCBI taxonomy): Eukaryota > Viridiplantae > Streptophyta > Magnoliopsida > Asterales > Asteraceae > Lactuca > Lactuca serriola. The sequence continues at coordinate 263,088,543 of NC_136412.1, read as the reverse complement.
ATTTTGAAAGCGAGTATTAGCTTTGAAGCTGGTGAGATCATAAGTATTTTAGTGTCTTAATTTGTATGTAAGAATTTGTAAGTTTGGAAAATGTATATGAACTGTAAATGTAAGAATGTTTGTAAAACAACTGTAAACATTTGAAAAACTCTAGAAATCCCTATGATTCCTACTATTATATAATGGTGTCTTCTACCAAGACCTAACTGTTCTCAAGGTAGTCTTCTACCAAGACTTAACTGTTCTAAATGTTCGTTTCTTGTAAAAGTGTGAAAATTTCCCCAGTGTAACTGTCATTATCAAAATATAGTTTTTATATTAAATGTTTAAGTGAAAAGATCACTAAATATATGTAAGGAAAAATAAATGTAGTACTGTAGTGTTGTATTATAGGAACTACTGCTGTACTAACTACCTTAAACCGGATTTATATTAAGGCATCGTGTGATTAATTGTACCATACTATTGACTGGTAACAACGACATAAGAATGGTCGTAATAACGGAATGACGTTTGGCACCCGCAGACCTACAGGTCCGGCTGTAGCTAGCAACAAGGTGTAGGATAGTCAATCCAGTATAGATCTATACGCAAACTCACGCTCTCCCTCCAAGAGAATTCTGGCTACAACTCGGGCCATAACATTTAAGGCATTCTCCGATACAGTGGATCACAATTTTATTAACGTATTAATGTAAGTGTAATGTACAGAAATGTTCTACATGTGCTAGCTGTAATGTGTGTTCTTTCTCTATCTAGCAAGTATAGTAATGTAATCGTTCTAGTATCATTGTATATGTTCTATTTCTAGTATAATTGTATATGTTCTTCTCTAGTATAGTTGTATATGTTCTTCTAGTAGTAAGTATTGACTCATGAATGAACCGACTCATAGTATGATATTGTGTTCTAGTAATAGTTCTAGTATCTTCCTAAACTACCCATATGGTAGTTTACTAGTAATCTAACTGGTACGTATGGACATGGATGTATACCCTTGCTACCCAAGGGCATGGGATGAACTGGAAGGGCCTTTATGACTATATATGTACATATGTTATATAACTAATATTTAAACAACCTTCGGATGAGTACCCGATATCCCACCATACCACATCTCAAGCGCGAAAAGGAAATAGGGTGGATAGCCTTCCTAAGTCTTTTAAACATTTCTTATATAACTATACATATAGAGGCATGCAATTTATAATATAAAAGCATAAATAAGTTTTGTAAAACATTTGAACATAATTATTATCTTCAGAAAAGATCGACTTGATGTCAACCTATAAAACAGTTTGAGGGCATAGGTTTGATAAAACAGTTTAAGTATAAGGAAACATTTGTTTGAAACACAATTGTAAATAAGTTTGAAATGTGATATACAGAGTAAAATGTACAGTGTAATAAGGAGTTTAAAACATATAAAATGTTTATAAAAATCATTTGAAGGAAACTGTTTGGTAAAACGGCTAATGTGTAGTAAATCATTTGAATGCTGCATATTAATCACATGTGATTGATATAATAACTAGCATAATTATACTTATTAATCACATGTGATTGATATAATAACTAGCATAATTCTACTTGTATCCCCCCCCATAAAACATTTAAAAATAGTTTAAAACATTATTTAAGGGGTATGAACTCACCTGCAGTAAGTGACTGGAATTGAACGGACTGTTATCGCAAGGAAGGATCAGACAAGTGCTTGGTGTCAAGTGAAGACTTTAGACACACACAATGATCCTAATTACATATGAAGACATATGTACTTAAATAATTAGTGATTAAAACACTAATTATACAAGTATAAACATTTTAACGCGAGGAAAACACTTTTGGTCAAGTGCTAGGAGGCTAATGGGTTGCAACAAAGGAGTGCAAGGCCTCTAATGGGAGTTAAGGTCTAATGACCATATGTTTTGGACTTTACGGCCCAGGGGAGTAAACTCCTGGCCGTAAACTCTCCTTAGGGTCACTAAATGAAGCTTAGAATTACTACAACCCTATTGGTGAATTGTTTCAAGGCTAAATCAAGTGTTTGGGCTTCCTATTAACTCCTTTAAGGAGTTTACGGCCCTGGGACCATATTCCCTTGGAGTTTACGGCCGTAAACTCCCTTGGGAGGGTGTTTATGGTGTTTTCTAGTCTCTAACATTTCAAGGTTGTGATCTATGTTGGGTTCTAGGCATAAGGAAGGAGTTAGGGTGTCATTTGACCCCTTTATAGGGGTTTACGGCCCAAGAACTTGTCTTGGCCGTAAACTCCTTAATACTTGTGATTCCTTATGTTTTCTAGGCTTTAAACACTTTAGGGTACATGTCTAAAATCAAGTCTAAGCCTTAGGTGCCTTAAAAGCACCATTTTGAGCATGCTTTTTGGAGTTTACGGCCTAAGATACTCTTGGGTCGTGAACTCCCAAACTTGGATGATTCTTGCTTGATTTCATGTCCCTAATACACTCCTATACAAGTCCAAGGCAGTAGTATATCACGGGGGACAATCTAGGCTTGGTTTCGGGAGTTTACCGCCCAAGAACACCTTGGGGAGTAAACTCCTAAATCGAATGATTTAGCTATGTAATCTATGTTATGAACACATTTAAAGCTTTCTAACACTACTAGAAAGAGTTACTCACAATTTGGGATAAAAACCCGAAGATCCGTGAGAGAGAATTTTGGCTTTTCTCTAATTGGAATTCAACTAATGAACCAATTTGGTTCAAAATTCTATTTATAGTCCTGAGATATTTTGGCAGAAATATTTTTATTCCTGAAACGAATTCTAATGTCCTAGAGTATTGGAATAACAGTGTTGCACAAAACCCTAGTGCATCCACTCTCCTAATATCTCATTAAGTGTAAAATCCTGAAAACTGCCAAACTTATACTCGAAATCTGAGTTTTCACTGTAACTGTTCTACTTCTATTGGCTTCAAATGGTTTGTTCATAATGGAAATTTCGGGTTGTCACATTAAATTTCTGATTTATAGGTTTCTTATTTGTAGCGATGGTAGTGACCGGAGGTTGGTGGTGGTGGTGACAAGAAGTAATTTTTCGGTGTAGTGATCAGAGGTTAGTGGCGGTGGTGACCAGAAGTAATTTTCGGGTAACTGGACATAAGGAGGGGAGGAGGGTTGGGGGTAGGGATGGGTCACATTTTAATTTATGTTATTGTTTAAATAAATAAATAAATAAATAACATTAATTAAAAAAGAAATGGATGAGGGTAAATTAGTCATTTTAGAACGGACAGGGACCGAGAGTGCATAAAATATAAAATAGGGACGGTCCGAGTTAAAAAAAAAGTTGTTAAGGACCAAGCATGCAGATTACCCTAAACCACAGGGACCATCCGTGTAATTTACCCTAGATTTAATGTATACTTTTAGTTTTAATAATGTTGTATGTATGTGTGTATTGGTTGGAGACATTTTATGATAATAACACATACACAATATTTATACACTCTCATATTAAGAGTTTATTATGTATGTTTGTGAGATATATAAAAGATTCGAGATTTGTACATAATCAGTGTTCAATTTGTCGTATATACTGTTAATTGGTATTTGGAAATGTTACATGACATATATAAATATTTATATATTTAGTGCTCTTATATAATTTTAATTATATAACATATATGCATTGTGATTCCACGATTAACCATTTGTCATATTCAATATGGGTTTATAAAAATTATAGCAAATACATAATATATTTTTGAAAAATACGTTCTCCACACATATATGTATATAGATGTACATGATTTTAGAAAATTTGAGTTATCTCTTCGTTAAAATTCGCAATAACTAGACTGAATAATAATATATTATTTCTAGAATATATTGTCAATAATTGAAATCATATCGAAATCAATAGTTTGAGGTTTTGCAATTTATTGATTCAAAACGTCTGATTTTTTTTATAATTTTATAAATATTTTTGATAAAAATATTTTGATTATAAAATTAAATATTAGGCTATAGCCTGAGTCCAAAAACATTGTCGAAATTTCCATCTGAGTTGTGCAAGCCCTCAACGGATAGAAACCGTTTTAGCAGTTTTAAAAAAAATAGTATTATACTAGTTTTAGATTCTTAAAACGGTCGTATCTTTTGCATACGAACTCCGTTTTGTCTGTTCTTCATATTTTCAGAAATAGGGAAACATGTACTACGAGACTATAATGTTTTTATTGCTCACAACTGCTTAATACGAAATGTTAGTTTTTCAGATTCATTAACTATGGTTGCAATTTGAGTTGTTTGATTCGTTTGTTAGCTTACACATTTGGAAGTAAATACCATCTAGTATCTTATAATAGTTGAAATGAACTCATTTATTCATAAGATGCACTAAAACTCAATGAATCAAATTACAAAGAGATTTATTGTGAACTTGACCGTTCATAGTCCTTTGACCTAAATTTTGGGATGTCACAATAATAACCAAGATGACTACAAATAAAATGTTTGTAGTCTTTGCACAATACACATATGTAGATTCTTGCCTCTGAATAACAACACCTAATGAAGTCCAAATGTGGCATTGCAAGTTTAGCCATCTCAACTGTCAGGGTCTAAGAACATTAAGCCTAAGATGTTAGTTATTAGCTTACCATAGATTTTTGCACAAACAAGGATATGTAAGATTTGTCTCATTGGGAAACAAAAGAGAGAAGCTTTCCAACAAGAAAGTCAGTGAATAGAATCAAAAGTTTTGTAGTTAATATATGCAGACATACATGCCAAAACATCAAAGATCAAAGGCAACGACCAAAGTTGACTTTAGCCAACCGCCACATTGTGGAGTTCCTTGGCCATGCCATGGCCTTCACCCAACCAAACATACAGGAAATTCCCAATCGCCATGTTGTGGCGACCTATGGCTACACCGTGGGCATTGGGTTTCCAGCAACTTAATGGATTAAGCTGATTTCATTGATTCCAAGAACTCCAAAGCTCAGATCTGGTCCATACTATGGTCTAAATGGATAAAGTTTCCAACTTTATCCAATCTATAACCACTTTGATTTGGTATTAGTTTTTTATCCATAGAACTAGTATTTTTTATAGGACTTTTCATTTGTATCTAGGGCTATTTAGATTCAAACTCTAATGAAATAACATAATAGACCATTGGTCTCAAATAACAAGTCTTTCTTGTTTCTTTATACCTAACACACTTCTCTAGCATTATTATTAGTTTGCGTTTAATAATATACATTATTCAAAAAAATTATAATGTCAAGGACCCAAAGTTCGACATATTCTTCAATTATGCAGTGTCTATATATCCCCATAAAAACTATAGACTAGTCTTATCTCATAAGCATGCGAACATTTTTTTTATCTGTTACGAGCTTATCACGAAAGTGACAATAACTCATCACAAAAATTTTCTTATGGCACTCTTCCCACCCCCACAAGGTGCATCTCCCATTGACGCCCACTTATTCTACTGAGCGACAATAAGGTCAAAGGCAAGATCAAGCTCTACTACTCAACACTAGGAACCTCAAAAGATAGTAAGAACGAACGAGTACTTTCAAGAAGATGTTGTTGTTCTTTTTTCGCCAGATTGTTTTCTTGAGGAGTGTTGGTATAGATAATTGGTGCATGGTGCCATTAGATGAAAGTAACTATGTGAAATAATTAGAGGTATAATTCTAACGACCCGAATTTTCTAACATCTAATCTAATGGGATTATTAGAGTACTTCTAAAAATTTATGGAATTCTATTAACTCATAAAAATAAAAACATTTTATATCACATACAGTAATCATAGATTTACTAGAAATTCTATCTATTTAAATAGGCTACAAGGAAATACAAATAAATAAAATTATTCTTCTCCACTAAGTCCTTGTGCTCCTATCTTCTTCACGTACACCGATTGCTACCTGAACCTATGAAACATGAAACATATCTACAACATTAGACAATAATGTTTTGTGAGTTATATATTCTTTCTATTTTCATGTTCATCTACTCTTTTCATCTTTCATACTCTAATCTTTCTTCTTCTTTTCTTTCTCATGCTCTACATTCTAAACTATTCTTCTCATCTTTACTTTCTACTCTTTCTCTATCCCGTACCCTCTCTCTTTTCTTCTATCTTTTCCCATGTCTTAGAATTCTCTTATTTCCTTCTCATACTCTATCCCCTAATCTTCTTCACTAATAGCACACACTGCTATTCTTCTTCTTTCATCAATATCTTCTATATTTCTTAGTATTTTCTCATGCTCATCTCATAATCTTAACATATTCCATCTCTTCCACCACCTCTATATTTTCTCTACTTGTTTCTTCATATTTCTATTTTTCTCCATACTTTATCTTATCTCATCTTTCTCTGTTTTTATCTATGATCTATGCATGATCTTCTCTACCTCTTACTCTATTTTTCTTATATATCTAACCCTTAGCATGCCTTCTCATACTCATCTTACTTCATGTCATAACTATCATATCGATCCCTCACGGACCCCTAACGGATCGCTTGACATTCTCTTTCTTCTCTTGAATCCCTCCACGAATTCCTTACTCTTAATCCCTCGTGGATTATCTCTAAGTTCTTAAGAGAACTCCATTACCTTGTTCCATTCATGGAAATCTTTTCTCTACCTCTTCTAACCACACACAATCTTTATTCCTGCAAGAATAATCTATCTACATCCCCAAACGGATCATCTATCTATGTTCCCTAAGGAATTATCACCTCATTCCCCAAGGAATCATACTCTTGTACCCAAAGGAACTTCTATCACATTCTCAAAGGAATCATCTTTCTAAACATCTCTGTCTCTAGTATGTGGTTCATCACATAATACTTGTTCCATGGACATTCTATCTCTTTATATAATCAAGAGAACTTCTGCGACACATCTAACACTTAACATAATAAGTACTTATTCTTTATCTATGTCTATTAACATAGGAATTCTACACAATACCATTCATGTAGAGACATACATAAATATACTTATGATTATACTACATATAACCATCTTTGTTTCTATCTACAAACTCTTAGGTATCCACAAATTTCTTTTCTCCTTATATACTCATACATAGGATTATAATACATATACTCCTATTCTTTCTTTATCTACTCTCAAGGGTATTACACATAATACTCTTGTTCTTTCTCTATACATCTCTGCTTACTTTGGTTATACACACATTCTCATATACATGATCTTAAGTGTATAACCACAAGTACATAACCTTACATAAGATTATAGCAGATAAAATCCTCTTCTTTCTTTCTCTTTGTTATGTGTAGATACATGACTCTTACATACAAATATATATATATATATATATATATATATATATATATAAAACAACATAAAGAGAAAGAGTATGTGAGAGTTATAAATCACCTTATTAGTTAGTGAGGACTAACTACTCTTCTTGGCTCCTTTTTTCATGTGATGAATCTTGGCTCATCCTTTTGCTCAAGGCCTACTCATACAACATTTCAAGTTCATTAAAACTTGTCTTAGCCTATTAAGAGCTTATCTACTTCTTAATGTCAAAATGATCACTTAATTGATCATAACTCTTACATTTCATTCTCTACTTCTAAGTTTAATCTAATCAATGAATTAAGCATCTCATACTTGTAACAACCCAAAAACCATGATAAAGTTTTTCATTTTTTTTAATACAGTTTCACAAAACCATAAGATGATCAACCCTTGCTTTCAAATCAAATTCATAGAATCAAAGTATCGAATAATTTCTCAAAACTTAAATCAGCAAAAGGATGTGTATGATCACGCCTTTGCTTTGCCCCGATCATCTGATGTACCATAAAACATTGAAATCAACAACTCTAAGCCAAAGCTTAGTGATTTCCCCCAAACTACCCACATAATAGTACATATACAATGCATGCACATCGGGCCAATAAAATAAGACTAGACCCATCCCCGATCCCACAACAAAAGACTAGAATGCCCTCCCGACCCTCAGCTTATGATTGTATTTCTCTCGTGCCCACAACATAAGACTGGAAGACCCTCCCAGGCCTCAACTTATGATTAGATTGCTCTCGGGTTTGTTTGCTTACAACACAAAGTAGTATTGCCTTAACCCAAACGCACTATGTTGACATATGCAAACAATAATCAACAAACAACAAGTACATGTAATTATACAAATCTAAAAGATCACTACAATATACCAACATCTTACACACAAGGACACATACTACGATACAAAGTATAGTGAGAAAAATCACCTCGTAGTCTAGATGATAACAATACTGATCATAGATTTGATAACCAACTCTACATGTCACTTATACAGAAAACAAAGACCAATCCTCAAACTACAACCTAAAACCCTAAGTTTGACCTAAAGTCAAACATGGTCAACTATAACGTCCCATTTATAATGACATAAAATGTCGTTCTTAAATTTATAAATCCTTAATACATATCATTTCCATAAAACCATGGTTATCAAGATTTAGTAAAACATCATCAAATCAGAGTAAATCACATAATACGGAAACATGTGGTGTGTCCCCTGCAACTATCCCGAAGTCTTCTATTTGGAAACCGAAGTACCTTAAACATAAACAGAAAATGGTAAGAATAAATCTTAGTGATTTCCCTAGGATACCTCATACCACACATACATAAATCACATACTGGGCCCCCGCCTCATTCAGGCCTCGCGCGGTCTCGAGTCCCACTCGTCCTCGGGCCCCACTCAAATTACAAATCTATTATTCTCAGGCGTCACCTGTCACTGGGCCTCACCCAATATACACATAAAATATATCAGATAATCATGCTAACACATAAAATTATCATAAACACTAGCATATGTTCTAGTCATCGGGCCTCGCCCGACATCGAGCCCCACCCGATACACACATAACCCTATAACCATATAAACATAAAACCATACTATCACATGGAATAATCACAAAGACTATAGCATACCATGCTGTCATTGGGCCCCGCCCGACATCAGGCCTCACCCGGTATTCATAAAGACACATACTGATAACTAACATACGACATCCTCAACAGGTCCCGCCTGGCATCGGGCCTTACCTGGTAAGCATATCATCATATACTATGTGCAAGAGTTGAACAAGCATCTAGCATCCTAACATAAAACCATAGGCCAACATTAGTGCCTTCGACCCGATAATCATAGTGAGGAAACTCACCTCACACTGTCGAATCACACAGATGATCCCTGGCTACTGGCTGACAGATCCCCGAGCTGTCAACATCAAAACAACACCCAATTAAAAATTGGGTTCCAATCTATAATCCAAAAATCAATACTTGGGGTAAAAAGACCATTTTACCCATAACCTAGCCTGGTCCAATACTGAGGCCCAAACTCGAAATCTAAAAGGCCCAAAACCAATTAATCACTCAAGGCCCATACTTGGCCCAATTTTCCAAATTGGGCCCAAACCCATTACATGGGCCTTACCTTAATGCCCAAAAATAGCCCAACATAACTCATGGTCAACCTTGATTAAACTCTTGGTCAAATTCAAAGTTAACAACCCATGTTGACAAAAGACGCCGTGTTCCCCCTTGGACATGCCATGCCCTTCCTGATGGGTTTTGAGCATTCTAACACTTCCTAAGTGTACATGCAACCCTAATAACCTTGGATCTATGTTTGTCTAATTATCATGCAAAGTTGAATTCCAAGGTTATATTCCTATCTAGCATACATGGGGAACAATTTTTAACTTGAATGAAAGATAGAATAACTTACCTTGTTGTTGCTTATGATCCTTGAAACCTTGTGAGCCTAGCACCCCAAGTGTGATGCCTCACATGCTTCACACAACACCAAATGCAAAGGAGTAAACTTTGATAGAATCTTACACTTGCAAAAATCGTCCTAGCCCTCACTTATTAATGTGTAGCCGATTTTGGTGGAGAATGGGTTCCTTATATAGTGTTGACACATCTAGGGTTACACCATGTAAACCCTAATGTGTCATGACTCTTCATTTCCATGACCCATGGGTTTGTAACTCCCATGGAGCATCCATGGAGCATCCTATGAGTTTAACCCAACTTGATAATCCATGGAGCCTCTTAGCCCACTATACAAGTGATGGATGATTTACATAGTCAATCCATATATTTAATTAGTTATCTTTTGATCACTTAATTAATTCCAAATTAATTCTTGATCAATACTAATTAAATAATACTATTAATATATTAGAACTTATAATATATTAATAAACCACAAGTGTTATTTCTCTCATTTAGTCTATTCAATTGCATGGTGCCATGTAACCCAAATGGACCATGCCGGGTCGGGTCAAGTACATACCAGAAATAGTTATGGACTTAGACACCTTATCCAACTGTCTCCCACTTGGATAAGTCTAATAACTATAACTGCAAGTATGAATTCAGGAACCAATCAGCAATCGTAGCTCTTTCAAGGTCTCTCGGAACTGAGAAGATGATGATACGCCATTTAAGATAAGTGATCATATAATCCTCTGTTCTAGATATCAACCGGACAAATACATGGAACAATGTCTTACTTATTGTCCAGCAGTTTGTTTCCCGATTTCCGATTTGTTTGACAAAGAGCTTAATTGAACACATCAACTTGGTTCTGACCGGGCCCGGTACATAGGTCAAAACAAAATCATCGAGGGGCCCAAATATCAGCTTCTAATCCAAGAAGGAACAGATAAACTTCGACTCATATGTTTGTTCTACTACTCATTGAATTATACACAAGAGCATGTTTTATAACATCGAGTTAGCAATGCGTTTACGTACAATCAATGCATAACCAACTCATAAGTAACAAATCATATCTCTAGGTTTGAAGACTTATATGATATTACTGTCTCACGATCACTCGAGATAAATTCCATGAAGTGATTCCAGTGAGCATGGGTTGAGTCCAATGCTTAGAACTTATGAGCACTCATGATTGTTGTAGCCATGTCCAACACCTTAGATCTCTGCAACCAATCATGAAAGTCTTGATTCATACCTACTTCCGACATATGACCGACTGTGGAGGTTTGAATAATAGGATATACCAAACATAATTATTCTGGAAGTCAAAACATGCAAAAGAAATATAGTAAACGATCGACAAGAGATAGCAACACTTTACTCATAAATAAAACACCTTTTATTCATCATCTAATGTCAACTACACTTTACAAATTTCGAGGTTATCTAACTACTAAATCTAATATCATCCTTCAGCCCTATGCTCCAAGCATGCTGGAGATGCTTAACCCGAGTCAGTCCCTTCGTGAGGGGATCTACTGGATTCTCATCCGATGATACCCTCTTTGCCACGAGGAGTCCTTCTTCTAGTTGATGTCTGATGAAATGGTATTTTCTGTCGATGTGTCTGGATCTCCCGTGATCCTTTGGTTCCTTGGCTAAGGCAACTGGACTTTCACTATCACAAAAAATTTCCATTAGCTCCTTAATAGTTGGTACAACTCCAAGGTCTCCAATAAAGTTCTTCAGCCATATCGCCTCCTTTTCTGCCTCGCTAGCTACAATATACTCTGATTCGCAAGTTGAATCAGCCACTGTCTCTTGCTTGGAACTCTTCCAAGAAATTGCTCCTCCGTTTAAGGTAAAGACCCAACCGGACTGAGAGTGGAAATTATCCCTATCAGTCTGAAAGCTAGCATCACTATACGCTACAACTCTCAAGTCATCACTCCCACCGAGGGTAAGGACCTAGTCCTTAGTCCTCCGTAGGTACTTGAGGATATTCTTTACCGTAGTCCAGTGTGCGTTGACAGGGTTCCCCTGATACCTGCTAACCATGCTCAAGGCAAAGGCTACATCAGGTCGAGTACACGTCATAGCATACATGATTGATCCTACAGCCAAAGCATAAGGTATTCGACTCATTTATGCTATCTCAGCCTCAACACTAGGGCTTTGTGTCTTACTCAATCTGGCGTCTATTCAACAGCTTATCCAAGTAGGTACTCTGACTAAGTCCAATTAGTCTTTTACTCCGGTCTCTCAAGATCCTTATCCTTAGAATATAGGCAGCTTCTCCGAGGTCCTTCATAGAGAAACACTTCCCAAGCCAGGACTTAACTTCCTGCAGAGTTGGGATGTCATTTCCTATGAGTAGTATGTCATCCACATACAACACCAAAAGGCTAAATATACTCCCACTAGCCTTGGCATATACACAAGATTCATCTTCACTCCTAGAAAATCCAAATTCTTTGACTTTCTCATCAAAGCAAAGATTCTATCTGCGAGGTGCTTTCTTTAACCCATAAATGGATTTCTCAAGCTTACACACTCTATTAGGGTACTCTTTATTGACAAAACCCTCTGGCTGACTCATGTAAACATCCTCAGCCAACTTTCCATTAAGGAAAGCGGTTTTGACATCCATTTGCCATATTTCATAGTCATGAAATGCGGTTATGGCTAACAGAACCCTAATAGACTTAATCTTGGCCACTGGAGAAAAAGTCTCATCATAATCAACTCCCAGAGTTTGTGAGAAACCCTTTGCAACCAGTCGTGCCTTATAAGTGTGTACCTTACCATCTATGTCGGTCTTCTTCTTGAAGATCCATTTGCACCCTACAGTCTTACGACCTGGTACATTCTCAACCAAGTTCCAAACTTGATTGTCATACATGGACTATATCTCGATGTCAATTGCCTCTTTCCACTTGGCTGACTCAGGGCCTACCATGGATTCTGCGTAACTGTTAGGTTCATCCAGACCTATCAGTGCCTCATCACTGATAAATATATCACCTTCTGCAGTAATATGGAATCCATAGTAATGCTCATGTGTATTCCTAACCCTTGTGGAACGCCTTAGAGGTACAGACTTGTCAATTGGCTCAACATGAGTTTCCTCCTCAAGTTGAGTGCTAGGGTTTGAAGTTACTTCACCGCTTGACTCTTGAATTTCTTCAAGGTCAACTTGCCTCCCACTTTTTCCTTGGCTTATGAACTCTCCCTCTCTCTCTCTCTCTCTCTCTCTCTCTCTCTCTCAAGACAACCCTCCTAGCTATAAAGACCACATTTGCACTAGGTTTGTAGAAGAGGTAACCAAAGGATTGCTGTGGGTAGCCGATGAAAATACACCTCTCGCTTCGAGGTTCGAGCTTATCATGAGTCTCGCGTCTCACGAAAGCCTCGCAACCCCAAATCTTGATGTGGTCTAGTTTGGGTACTTTACCAGTCCACGTCTCATGAGGAGTTTTGGCTACTTTCTTTGTAGTGATTAGATTAAGGATATGGGCAGAAATCTCTAAGGCATACCCCCAAAATGAGATTGGTAGCGAAGCTCGACTCATCATGGAACGAACCATATCCAACAAGGTTCGATTACGCCTCTCAGCCACACCACCTCGATCGGATCGAAGCATGTTAATGTTCCTGCGCAATTGATTCTCGACTTCCTGTTTAAATTCCTTAAACCTTTTGAAAGTCTCTAACTTATGCTTGATTAAGTAGACATATCCATATCTACTGTAATCATCAGTAAAAGTCAAATAATAACGATTAGCATCCCTTGTGGCATGTTTGAAGGGTCCACACACATCCGTGTGTATAAGATCCAACAAACATTCACCCCTCTCACAAGAACCTGTGAAGGGTGACTTTGTTATTTTTCCAAGTAAGCATGATTCGCAACTATCATCTGACTTTAGGTCAAATGACTCCAAGACTCCATCCTTTTGGAGTTGGCCTATGCGTTTCTTGCTTATATGTCCAAGACGACAATGCGATAATGATGCTTTATCCAAGTTATTATCATTAACATAATCAATACACAATGCATTATTTCCTAAGTTATCAACCACAGATACAGTTTCATACACACCATCACAAGGTAATGCTTTAAAATAAAGAACATTATTAAAGAAAGCATTAATCAAACCAACTTGATTATCAAATGAAAAGGTGAAACCTTGTTTATACAATGCATGAAAGGAAATAATATTTCTTGCCATTTCTGGCAAATAACAACATTTATTCAAATCTAAATTAAACCCGCTACTTAGCGATAGAGTATAAACTCCAATCTTGGTGACATGTAAAGCTTTCCTATTCCCCATGATTAAGTTTATTCTTCCATGCTCCACATTCTCACTTCTTCTTAGTCCCTGCAAATCAGAACATATATGAATACCACAACCGGTATCAAGGATCCAAGAGTTAGAATGGGGTGAGTTTTTGGATAAAATAGTGTAAATACCTGCATGGTTGGGTTTAACTTTCCCATCCTTCACATCTTGCTGGTACTTTGGGCAGTTCTGCTTCCAATGTGACTTTTCATGGTAATAAAAGAATTCAACCTCTTTTGGGTCAGAAGGAGTGATGAAACCTTTCTTGGTTCCACTTGAAGAAGATCCATCAAGGGTCCTAGCCTTGGTACCCTTCGAAGAGCTCTTCCTCTTCTTCCCTCGACCTTTCCCGATTGCCAAAACCGGGGCGGAGTTTGGAGTAGGAGTGCTAATAACCGACTTACCCTTAAGACCTGTTTCTGCGGTCTTGAGGAGTCCCTGAAGTTTGTTGAGTGTGACCTCTTCCTTATTCATGTGATATGTTATGCGGAATTGATCATAGCATGATGGTAAGGAGTGTAAAATGATATCTATTGCAAGCTCCTCGGGGAAGTTCACATTAAGCTTCAGCAACCGATCCACATACCTTTGCATTTTATGCATGTGGCTCATGACGGATTCCCTGTCCTTCATCATGGTTGTTATGATGGAGCAGATGATTTCATACCTCTCTTGTATTGCACTTTGATGGCATATTTCCATCAGATCTTGGTGCATTTCAAAAGGGTAGAAGTCCTCATAGGACTTTTGGAGTTCCACTGTCATGGTGGCCAACATGATGCATGCCACTTTTGTAGCATCCCTTTCATGTGCCCGGAAGTCAGCGATCTACTGGGGAGTTGCAGTGGTCTCATCAATCTCCTTAAGCTCCTTGTCAAGGACATATTCTTTGTCCTCGTAGCGGGTAATCATCCTGATGTTTCTGATCCATTCATTGAAGTTGGATCCATCAAAAGTGACTTTCCCACACAAGTGCATACGGGTACATGAGCCATTAGGATTAGAGCCAGAAGCAGCATTGTTTGAAGACATCTGAAAGAAGAGAACAAGATTAGTTTAGATATTAAGAGAGTCCTTAATAAAACACCCAAATGTAATATTAAGGCTAGGATCCAATCACAATATATTATTACTTAGAAGAGGTATGCCGTAATCCAAGCTATAACATATTTGAAAGGTAGGTGAATGACGATTCACAAATTTCCACCATGAAAAACGAAATGAAAATATTAGGTTTTTAATTGGTTCTTAGAAATTCCTAGATTCTTTTGAGATTCAATGAAATTTTCAAAGGCATGTTTCAATCTCGAGTGTGCCCTCCAAGTTTTGTGACTGGGATACCGAGGATCACAAAACGAGGTGTGAAGTAACCATGCAAATCACTTGGCACCCTTAAAGTTTATCACTCAATCGATGTGCCAGTAAACCACACACGCTCCACCGATACTATGATAAAACTTAAGTTACCCTTTACCTACCTTGTTAAGTCCAAGTTAGTGTGCTGGTTAACCACACACACTCCACCAACGGCTTAAACAAAGTGTAAAGTGTAATTTCATGGATTAGCACCTTATTCACATTTTTCCTAAAGTAACTAAGATTGGGAATTTAATAAAAGCATTTAGTTACTTTATAATATTCGTCATACTTTTAATGAGAATTTATAAGTCCTTGTCTTACCCGTTCGGCTAACGACCCTCCACCGATCAAGGAAGCGGTGGGTGAGAGTAGACACCCATTAAGTTGCCATTTTATAGGCAACAACCTTATACCCCCCTTATAGACCGGCTTCGTGAATGAGGCATATTAGCGGTAAGACGACTTGATCTTATACATACATATATATATATATATATATATATATATATATATATATATATATTATTAACTTATAATATTATAAAGTATAAGGGTTGAATTTTAACTTTTAAAATTCTAAGGGTTGGAACTAAAGTTTTAATCAAGCCTTTACTTGCTCCAAAACTTGAGGGCAAGTTTTGTAAACTTTCAAAACTTTTCATTTCTTATAACTTATGAGTTAATTGAGTAATAAAAATGAAGACTCTTCATTTTTATAACTCTTGTATTCTTCTAATGGCTTTAATAAAAGTGTGACTTTTGATTTTCCATAACTCGAGGACAAGTTATGGACTCCATTAAAACACATTATGATCATGAATTAAACTACCATGAAGGTTACAAGCAATTCCTATGATCATCTCATCTTCATAAGTTCAAGAACATGAATATGAACACTTTCAAGAATCAAAAATTACAGTTAAAAAACTTGTAATTTTGATAATTGCCAATGTAAATGGATTAGCATAAACATTACACCATCTAAAATAAGTTGTATAACACCAAAACAGTTTAGGGTAATGTTTCTAGTCCATTTCCAGTAGCAAAAGTCGAAAATCTGCATTCTGAGGCTCCTACTCGTCGAGTGCACGAACCTACTCGGCGAGTATGATGAATTTACACATGAACTCGGTGAGTCCCCCCATGGACTCTGCGAGTGCAGCAGGCAAACAACACAAAATCGACTTTTCTTAACAATTTTGCACAAATAACAAACAAACAAGCCTAGGCTCTGATACCCCTGATGGGTTTTGAGCATTCTAACACTTCCTAAGTGTACATGCAACCCTTATAACATTGGATCTATGTTTATCTAGTTATCATGCAAAGTTGAATTCCAAGGTTATATTCCTATCTAGCATACATGGGGAACAATTTTTAACTTGAATGAAAGATAGAATAACTTACCTTGTTGTTGCTTATGATCCTTGAAACCTTTTGAGCCTAGCACCCCAAGTGTGATGCCTCAAATGCTTCACACAACACCAAATGCAAAGGAGTAAACTTTGAAAGAATCTTACACTTGCAAAAATCGGCCTAGCCCTCACTTGTTCATGTGTAGCCGATTTTGGTGGAGAATGGGTTCCTTATATAGTGTTGACACATCTAGGGTTACACCATGTAAACCCTAATGTGTCATGACTCTTCATTTCCATGACCCATGGGTTTGTAACTCTCATGGAGCATCCTATGGGTTTAACCTAACTTGATAATCCATGGAGCCTCTTAGCCCACTATACAAGTTATGGATGATTTACATAATCAAACCATATATTTAATTAGTTATCTTTTGATCACTTAATTAATTCCAAATTAATTCTTGATCAATACTAATTAAATAATACTATTAATATATTAGAACTTATAATATATTAATAAACCACAAGTGTTATTTCTCTCATTTAGTTTATCCAATTACATGGTGCCATGCAACCCAAATGGACCATGCCGGGTCGGGTTAAGTACATATCAGAAATAGTTATGGACTTAGACACCTTATCCAACACTTCCATCATCCATATAAATAGAAATCCCTAGCCAACACGCCGTGTTGGCCTGCAAACATGCAGTGTTTAGCCCAAGATTCAACAACTCTACCATTAAGCACTTAATCCATAAAGGCATGGCCCCAAAACATAGATCTGACCTCCTTGAGCTGGATTATCACGTAAAGTTGCCAACTTTACGTCCCTACATGACTAAATGAAGCTCTTAAGCTAAAAGGGACATAATAGAGGGCTTGAAGCATGCATGGCACCATTCTTCACATAAAGATTGCACCTTTATGCTTAAGGATACCAAAACAAACTCAGATCTGAAAGAACAATCCCTTAAACAATCCAACTCATCCATAGACCTGAAAAGGAGACCAAAATTATAATAATTATCCATGAGGAGATCTAATCAAACACAAGTCAAGATGAAAACTTGATACCTCAAAGAGACTATAAGAAGTGGAGAGAATCTGGATCAATGATCTTCCTTCCATGCTAAGAACCTTCAATCTTCAAAGCTTCCTTAAGAAATGTGCAAAATAACCACAAGCATCCATAGAAGGCTCAAGAACACCACCAATAAAGCTTAAGGAACGAATTAGGGTTTGAGTGGAAATGGAGGCTAGTAAGGAGGCCATCCATGAGGACTTAAGGCCTTTAGATAGGGTGCAACACTTTCCTTCCCAGCTGTGTTGGTTCCTCCAACACGCCGTGTCCAACCCTAAAAGGGGCTTTACTCCCAACAATTCTCCTCAAGATTTTGGTGTTACATCAACGGGCCAGTCAAAGTCACCACTCCAAAGTTCATTTACTCGGTTGCCACATAATGACCACCCATTTTTCTAGTGGTGGCATAATGAAGACAAAACGATCGCGGATCAGACCCTCGTCATATAGTGACGAACAAAGTGTCACGTCGTGAGGAATGCTCTGGACAGACCAATGCCTTAAGCTCTTAATCCTTTAAGCCATGCAACCAAACCTTCCAAAAGGAATTATTTATCTCAGAATACCATAATAAATTGTAGCTTTTTATACATGCATGTCCTAAACACAAGCTAGGTCAAAATGAAGGGAAAATGAGCTCTAATCCCATGCATGAAACCCAAAACTCACTAATATTCTAGATTTGGGAAAAAGGGTAGCAAAGGGGTGCTAGGAATTCATAAAGTTGCCAAGTTTATGAGATCCCACCACTTAAACTTCCAAAAATGATGAGAAAAGTGATCCAAACACTAGAACTAATAAGCTTGAGCTAAAAAGTTAGGAACGTGAGGACTTACAAGAGTCCTAAGGCAACTCAAGATGATGATGATGGAGTGGTTAGGAAGCTGAAATGATTCACCAAATTCCTTCTCTTCTTCTTCAAGGCTTCAAATCACTGAAAAATTAAGTTCAAAGATCAATAATGGAAAATTAGGGTTTTTGGAGGGTGAAGGGAGGTGATGGAGGCCGAGGGCGAGCAAACCTTAGCCCTTCCCTTAAATTAGGGGACAACCCCCGAAATTAGGGTTTTGGCATGCAAGGGCTGTCATGCCATGAACCATATATGGTTATGTTGTGACTATCAAATAGGATGCACATTTCCTCAGGAGCGGTCACGTCATGATACACAAGTGCTCACATCGTGACCATGGCTTAAATCCTTAAAATTAAACTGATAGATCGAAAGAAATGCTTACCTAGAACTGGGTGTTGCAATACTACTTAATTCATTATAATCTAACGTCTAATGCATTAATTCAACATATCACTAGTTAAGGGATTCAAGCCCTAACTTCATATATATAGATTTCACCTTAGAAATCACATATAGAGGTTATTCATAGCCTCTAAACACTTGATTAAGCATTAATAACAAGCTCTTTTAACACAATCTAACATAACTAACTCAAATCATCAAAAACACCATTAAACCCTAATTAGCGTAAAAATGGAGAAAGCGCTTACCCCATGAGTTCTTATTGCTCAAACTAAGCCATAAATGTCATGTCGAAGCTCCCTCCTCTAAGGAACGGGGAGTGTTTTGACAAGAATGAAGATTGATTATGGGTTTAATCTGTGAAACACCACACCACGATGGTATCTTTACTGTACCATCGTGGCTAGACTCATAGTCATTGACAACCACTTACGCTATCGCATCGTGGCGATCTACTTTTTGTGTCATGGGGCTCTTTCTCTACTAGCATCCTACTTTAGACACCATGTTGTGGCACCCATATACCACGTTGCGGGGCAAAGTACATTGCTTTTCTCTTACGGAGAAGAATTATGTCTGAATCACTATCCTACTTCACCGTACTGTGGTGAAGTCCTCAATGCGTCATGGTGGTTGTATGACAACATCATTCAGGGCTGATTTTGTTACAACCGTGGGACATTTTTCTTCAATCTTGAAACCTTCTTATTTTCATCGTCTTAAACCCATTTTCTATGATCTTTATATCAACACGAAGGTGGGAACAAAGTTACAATTCTATTAAGTCATATCTAACTAAATTATATGGTTCTTAATCTATTAAGTCACAAAGTTGGCCCAAAAAGCATAAAACTTCCTATTTGACCATTTTGACAAAGATGCATCTTCTCATGCATTCTTTCTCTTTAACTTAATTCTTCAACCTCTTCTAAGTGAACTAAACTTGTCTTGGCCATTTTCATGAAGTTAAAACTTTTTAATCTCATACTTTTCTCATAAATGACCATTTTGCCCTTTTGGTCATTATTTGACTAAAAGTCAACTTTATCTGAATTTTGGGTTCTTACAATAACCCCCTCTCTAAGTCATATAAAATAATTTTAAAACAGTCATGTCTTGTGTCTTGACAAGTGCTTTAAAGTTGTTATATATTTTCAAACATAAGATATATTTTTCATGAGATATACCCAAGGTATAGCAAGTGTGATCATATATAAACAAGACACATGTAACGTCCACGTTTCCTGCTAGAAATAGTCATATTTGGTAAATTATTGTGTTTAACTGTTGTAATCTTTTTATAAATGAATAAGAACGTATTATTCATGTATTTATGTACTTAATTATTTTACATGATATTTTGTATACGTAATATAATAAATAAGATTAAAATACGCATCAAAATAGAATAATAATGAGGATGAATAACTTTAATTAAAGATGAAGTAGTCACGATGAGGATTCCAAAGATATAAAGAATGCTCAAATCCGACTTAGAATGAAGAAGTTGTAAAGCCCGAAAAATGGATCTACCAATGATCAAAGACAAATAACAGAAGCAAAGATGAAATAATAAGCAAATAACAAAACGAACCAAGCTTGCATACGCCTTAAAGCAATAAAACGTCAGATACAACTTGGGAAAACACGAAGGCATCAACAACCTTTAAAGTCTGACACAACGCCCTATTTATAGCCAAGACTTACAACCGCAAGGAGTTTACGGCCGGAAACACATACCAACCGTAAACTAGACAAAATTGACTTTCTACACAATCACTATCACTAATCAGTATACCTAGACCAAACCATTAGACAGGGTCTTTCAATCTCCCCCTTGGTTTGGACTAGCTCGAGCCCATTCCTTTGTTGACAATCATCACATCCATCTGGCCCATCGCTCCATTCCACATTCTCTTGCTTAGAATTTCTGCAATCATCATTGTGTACACCTTGGCTCCCTCCTCGTAAATATCTTCAACAACTTTAATTTGAAAGTTGCTAAGATAATGAATATCCCATTTCCTAAACTGCAGCAAGTCTCTGCGATCGTACAAACGAATACACCCATTCTTAAGTTTGATAACCGCTCCTAAAGTATTTTCATCATAGACCCAGCATTCCAAAGAACTGAGAGATCCATCTTGATAGCCTTGAAGTACAGGAAACTGCTTGACTTGTTTCGTTGCTGGCCACATCACTACCTGCAACGGCTTGTCAGTAGACGGTTCCAAGACATCTGGGTGTTCAAATACAACTGACTCTGCCGTCGGCATCGATGGAAATCCTTTCTTCACTTGATCATCCAGAAAGGGTTTAAACTGAGTAACCCGAGGAGTGTTGAAAAGATTGATAAACGGAGCTTGAGACAATTCCGTTAGATCAATTTCCGTGAACGACCTAAATGCATGAATGTCCTTATACAACTATGAATTACCATTCTTACGAATAACAATCCACATTCTGAGAGCATCATGAAATCCCCAGGCAGCCACTCCTGATCTATCTCCAAATGTATCTCGGAACCTAAAAACTTTAAGATCAGTAACAGTTATTAAGGGTTCGCTCCGAAATGTATTCTGATTAATATTCCGTTTAAACAACAATTGTCCTTTCTGAACATCATTTTCTTGATTACAACGAATAACTTCTTGAATGTGTGGAACTAATGGAGGTTCAACGACAACACGCTCAGCAGTACCAGAAGACTGACCGACTGGTAGGTCAACCGAAAAAGCTTGTACGTGAAGATTAATCCTT
The DNA here is from genome assembly GCF_051521515.1 of Lactuca serriola. NCBI lineage: Eukaryota > Viridiplantae > Streptophyta > Magnoliopsida > Asterales > Asteraceae > Lactuca > Lactuca serriola. The sequence continues at coordinate 263,066,599 of NC_136412.1, read as the reverse complement.
TGTTCTTCAACGGATGTCTGGTATTTCTCACCAAAATCAGCTTCAAGTTTCTTCTTTAACTCAAAATAACTCGAAGTCAGCAGATTAAAATGATCTTGTAAATCGAAGATCTGCTTGGTTTTCACCTTCTTATCCTTCTTAAGTCCAGCCAGTTGTCCGCGAAGATCGACATTCTCGGCACGAAGCTCTGCCACCTGAATATCAAGTTCTATATTTTTCTGGCTAAGAATCGAAATTTCTTTCTGCAGACCAGCAAGAGTAAGATTGTCATCCCTAGCACCACCTTCTTCAATGGAAACACCCTTTCCTCGAGGGTCTGGCGATGTAATTTTTTCTTCAGCCATGTGTAACGCCAGCCTTTCAGAAGCAACATCTCGACGGTATCTAGGGACTGAGAAACCAGGCGGTGCAGAAGAACCACCAACATCAAATGTTGAACTCGGACCAGTTGGAAACATCTTTGTAGTGGTAAGCCTTTTAGTAGTAGTAGTGAAAGGTGGGGTAGGAAGACCACTCACCAAACTTGTGATTAGTTCAGATTGTCTTGCATCAAGTCTTCTTCTTTTAGATTGTTGTTGGTCAGCTTCAGGAGAAAACACACTCACAAACGGTTCTCGAGTAGGAGAAACAGACACAGGAGGGGAACATCCCATAACCATCTCCATAGGAATAGAAGTTGACACCGTTTGCTTTGAAGTAGGAGTTCGTGTATCAAAAGTCTTGCTCGATTTCCTTGTCTCAGTTGTGTAAAGACCAACGTCATCGACATTATAGAAAATTGTGTCAAGATTTTCATGAGACAAAACATTAGCACTGCTTGCCAACGAAGCTGCAATATCATCGCGATCAAAACCAGTCAAATCTAGATCGACAAACGAGTCATTTCTTTCTTCACCAATACTCATCTCTCCACCAACTTGATCATCACTTAACTCCTTTTCATGTTCTGAGACAGTTTGAACTTTTGGAGTTGGAGAATCTTCTTTTTCGGTTTCCTCATCTTCGGACACATCTATAACAATGTTGTTTGGCGTTGACCTTTCAACAGATGTCTGCTCCAAGAAGGTTTTCTCAGACGACTCAAATGACTCTGGAGTCTCATCCAGTTCAGTGAATTTACCAAACTTTTCAAGAGGATATAGTCCTCGAAATATGACTTTGCCTTTCCGATTTTGTTTGATGAGTCCCACCGTGTGCGGACCTAAGGACTTCATATCCAATGTCTCTCCCGTTTTTCTCACGTTTGGAAATTGAATGTTGATGAACAATTGTATGAAGCGGGGATACAACAGAAAAGTATCCCGAGTAGAAGCTCTAATGTTAATAACAAATTCCTCAAGGATGAACTTTGAGAAATTGAATCGAAACCCAGCAGCAAGAGATACCAAAGCACCAGTTGTGCGCTAAGAGATCTCGTCTGCCCCAGACCTCCTTCCCGAGATGCAACTCACAAAAACATGGCCCAAAAACCTCCAGTATAGGTGTAGCAACTTTTTCAATGTCGGCGGAAAGGTTCCCTCGTAACTCATTCTTCGTAGAACCCTTTGAACATCTTCGATTCCAATCTCTGTCGGGAAATTGGGTTGATCATCAATTAGCAGCGCTTCACGAATAAAGCCTTCACAGTAAAATTGCCATCATCATCCATGTTTGTCTCTGCAGTCGCCCAAAACTCGCGTATCAAACTTTGATAAACCACCGGATTGATAGTGATTGCGGATGCTAAGCAACATTTACGCAATCGATGAATCATCGAATGCATATCCGAGTGAGCAGCTGGAGGGTCCGCGAGTATAATTGCCAGGTTGTGCATATCTGCAAATTTTAGGTTCGCCATTTTCTGCACTCAAACACAACTGTAAGAAACCAAAAAAAATTATTTTGACCAAAAAAAAATTATGACCAAAATAACATCTCATAACATTAAGTTTACTGCCAAAATGTTAAAGGAAATCGAGTGATAGTATAGTTTACGGCCGAAAACTGAAAAAACCTATTCTTGGGCCGTAAACTCGAGGTTTACGGTATAAGAATTGTTTTGAAAATCAACACACGATATCCCTTTAATTATTTTACTCGAACCGAAGGCAGTAAACACATTGTTCCTGGGCCGTAAACTCGGAGTTTACGACCTAAGAACCTTCAGTGGAAAAATCCTCAAAAATCGATTCTACACTTCGAATTAATGCATAAGACTTGAAGATTCGTGAATGTGAGTATAAATATCACCAATATAAATTAAAACCAAGTCCAAATTTCAAGTGTTCCGAGTTTACGGCCGTAAGCTCCGTCGAATCGTTTTTTGCGATTTCCGGCATGATGACACAGTGAAACACAAAACAAATTACATATTGGTGATCTAGAAGTGATTACCTTTCCGATGATGTAAGTGGTTTTCCGAAAATCGAAGAATTTTTTTTCGCCTTTTTGAGAGGGTTTAGAGAGAGTTTGCGGCCGGAAACTCGTGAATGGGGAGATTCCGGCAGTGAACTCCTTTTTACCCATTTTACCCTCACTTACCTTCTTACCTGATAATTACCCAGTATTTCCAAAAAAAACTTTGAGGATTAATTTAATTTTTGAAAAATAAAATAAAATAAAATAAAATAAAATAAACGAAATAAAAATAAAAAATTAAAAATTGAGATAGCAAAAGCCACAAAAATAAAATTAGAAATTAAAAATTAAAATTAAAATTAACATTCTTTCAAAAATAAAATAAAAATAAAATTACAAATAAAATTAAATCAAAATTAAATTAAAAAATAAAAAATAAAAATTGAGAGAAAAATATTTTAACTAAAATAATTTTTTACACACCAAATTTAACCACTTTACCTTTGTGATGCTTGGATCAAAGTTGTTGGACGACCTTATTCCACTTGTCGGTACCCTTATCTTCACATCTTCATCTGACCGATTGCTAGTATTGTGGTCCACTTAAGCACGAAAGATTTGTGACATTTTTGGACATTTTACCAATGACATGATTCAGGCATATACCTAATTGTAAATTTCTGTAATTATGATAACTCCTAAATCATAAATAAATTCACCTTATGACCATTTAACTGACTACAACCAGGGATATTGTTGTCCACCTAAATCGAGCAGCGAGATCTACAAACAATCTGTATGAGTTCAATTTTAAGTGTAATGGAACGTGTTTCCCGCTTCCTGATATGCCCCAGCCATCAAGAACTTCCAGAGTACTCCTTACACCGGGTGAGCAGACAACCATTCAGAGAGAGAAGAGATTCAGAATTCTATTGCTAACTACTTCAGAGGGGTTGAGAAGAAGAAGGTTGCATATGCTGTGTACCAGGTCGGATTAGAAGTCGCGCAAAGGAGACAACATATGGCTAACAGATGAGAAGTATTTCACACATATATTTCACACACATATATATCCTTCAGAGAAATAGAGTTGCATATGTTGTGTACCAGGTCGGATTAGAAGTCGCGCAAAGGAGACAACATATGATTAGCATACGGAAAGAAAGAAAACGATATTCTACAGACCTAGTTTATCGGAATTTACTAGTCGCCCCATCCAACCGGAATTAAGGACAGAATCCGCACATCGAGGAAAAGTTAAGCCACAGTTCCAAGTACGGGTTCAATTAATGTGACGAGTAGATTCTCATGTTTATCTCCCTGCTCAACCTATCCGAGCGTCGTGACATCAGGTTAAACGGATCTAACTAGGTTAAAGTACATCAAGTCCTCAAATTCATTAGGTTCAACTTTCCTAGTCAAGTCCATTTTAAAATCTTTCGTGCCTACCAGCACATCGAGTACAGAGCGTAGACGATTCAACTTAGGTACGTTACGCCGATTCAGGTTGCCCTTTATCACTTGTTAATTTCATTTCCCATCACAGTACTTACAACCGAGGTTGTCAACAATAAATTTTAAAATGCTGAACAGAAATGACAATGTTTGATCAATAGTGCTGCGAGTGTAACCGTGTTCGAGCAGATGCTTTGTTAGGGTTGCATACCATGCTCTAGGAGCTTGATGCAGCCCATATAACGCTTTGTCCAACTTGTAGACATGATTAGGATACTTCGAGTCGACAAACCTTGGAGGTTGATCAACGTAGATTTCTTCCTTCACCTTGCCATACAAGAAGGTAGTCTTGACATCCATTTGAAAGACAGTAAAGTTCATATGAATTCTTCATGCATTGCATCCACCCAGCTAGGTTCATTTAGAGCCATTTCTACATTCTTGGGCTCAATTTGAGAGATAAATCAAGAATACAAACATGTATTCACGTCTCCACTCTGACTTCTAGTTTTAACACCATCATCTAGCTGGCTGATGACGTTTTCGATTGGATGATCCCGTTGAATCCTAGAAGGTATTTCTTGGCTGATGTCATTGACAGAGACAGGTAGAGTGTGAATGTTAAGACCTCCTTCATTTGCTTGTTGAGCAGTACCAGATGTTTCAGCAACACATCTGCAATAAGGTCAGGAAAGAGTAATTCCATCAGGGTTGAAGAGACAGCGGAAGCATCATTTGGAACGCACTCTTTCTCTGAAGATATGTGAGGTCTCGATTCAGCATCAGAAGAATCAGTGTGGTCTGATTGAGGACTATCATGTTACAAGAACGGCCTCCCTTGAGGAGTAGCAGAGGACTTTTCCGAAGATGTTGCAGAAGACTCCCCCTCAATTGCAGCAGAAGGCTCCCCCTCAGATGCAACAGAAGGCTCCCCCTCGGATGCAGCAGAAGATTCTCCCTTGCGCGAGTCAGAGGACTCCCATTCAGGTGAAGCTTTCGATGAATTAGAAGGTTTAGATACAGGCTTGTATACAACTTCTTCGTCTTCATCTTCAGAGATACTCTTCCAATGCGAATCAGTTCTAGATACATCATTTGAATACACGTTTAAGGATTTGAAAAGTGACGTATAATCAAACAACCAATCCGGACCCACTCTTGCGTCTGTCTCATTCTCTTCCAACCAATGCACGTCATAGGATTCCACAATCTGTTTGGTTTTCTTATTGTAGACTCTATAAGCGGTATGAGCAGCATACCCAACAAAATAGCAGTCATCGGCTTTGGCATTGAACTTCATATTCGCATCTAGGTGAAGTAGGGTGCAAGGACAGCCAAATACTCGGACGTGACTGACTGACGGCTTGTGTCCATAGTAGATTTCATACGGAGTTTTCATTTGAGCTTTGATGATAAGCACTCGATTTTGAACATAACAGGCAGTGTTTATCGCCTCCACCCAAAAGAAAACAGGCAGCTTTGAGTCACACAACATTGTTCTTGCAGCGTCTTTGAGTGTTCTGTTCCGCCTTCCCACAACACCATTCTGTTGAGGTGTATGAGCTGAACTGAATTGATGCAGGATACTCTTTTCAGCACAAAAGTGATTGAGAATGGAATTCTTGAACTCTGTTCCATTATCGGTACGAAGCACCTTCACCCTATGATTGGTCTGATTCTCCACAACTACAATGAACTTCTTGATCAATTCAGTGACACCAGCTTTGTTGGATAGAAAGAAAACCCACGTAAATCGAGAGAAGTCATCAATCACAACTAAACAGTAAGAACTTATGTTGATGCTTAGCACATTCACTGGACCAAATAAATCCATGTGAAGTAATTGAAGAACCTGACTGATTGAGTTAACCAGTTTTGGCAAGTGCGGCTTTCGATGATGCTTTCCTTAAGCGCACGACACACATTTTTCAAACGTAATGAAGTACTTGACGGGCAATCCACAGACCATCTCATTTTTCGCAAGACGATTTAGATTCTTGGCGTTAGCATGACCTAATCTTCGGTGCCACAACATTGCAGTTTGCTCGGAGATATTGGAGAATAGACAAGTAACTTGTTTTGGGAGATTGCTATTCATATCAATAATATAGGCGTTCCTATCCCTTTTTGATCTTACGAGAATCCATTCTTCAGGGATGACAAAGCCTGGCTTTAAGACCATGCATTCCTTGTCAGTGAAATGCGTAGAATAGCCCTTGTCACAGATCTGAGAAACACTTAACATACTGTGTTTCAACTCGGGAGCGAAATTCGCGTTTTCGAAACTTAGAACTCCATTTGACACGGTTCCCCTCTGAGTGATTTTCACTCCATCTCCACCCGCAAAAGATACATACCCCCTATTAAATGATTGAATGCTGCGCAGTTGGGTGATATCTCCCGTCATATGCCAGGAACAACCACTGTCGACAAACCAGGGTCTGACGACATTTCCCCGCAACTGTCCCTGCAAAATGTGTGGGTTTAATTAGATTTGGGCACCCAGGTCATGATCTTCCTGGGTGATCCCGATGCCCTTTCAGATTTATTGCACTTAAACTTCTGTGAGGACACAAATGATGTATTGGGAGCAGATTTGGGCCTCCATTTATAATTAGGTTTTCTGAAAAATTCAGTCAACTTTGTCATTTTATGTTTAACAATCTGCTTAAAGCATGTGTTACTTCTACCAGAATTGGTTGAAGATCCACTACTGCTTTGGGATGAGCTTGACCTTGGCGTGGCTATGCTCCTTTTTGGCAGACTGCTCGGGACAAGGTGATTAAAAACCTTTTTATGTTTGTGAAAAATATCCCTTTTTCTATTTCTTTCATCTACCCAATCATCATTTCGAGAGCGACTTCTAAAGGAATTTCTATTTAAAGTCCTTCCTCTGAACTCGTTCTCCCCTCTTGGAAGATTATGACTTACAAACATTCGATTAAGACAATTTCTAGCAATATGACCACTAGTACCACAATTAAAACAAATCTGCTTGTTATTGTTAGAACTTGTGCTGCATTTATCAGATTCGTTTTCCCTACAAACACCCTTGCTTGTCTCACAGAAACATACAACATTATTAGGTTGTGAGGCAAGTGAGGGTGCTATACTTATTGAGGGTTGTGAAACTAGTGGTGTCTCAACATTTTTATCACAAACATTCAAATTGTCAACCAAAATGTTCAAAAATTTATCAGACATATTAGAAGCACTCAAAACTGTATCAGAGGTAGCAGCTACTGTATCAGAATAATTAAAAACACCACAAGAAATATTGTCACTTAAAAAATTTGAAAAAGAATTGTCTTTATTTAAAATGAAAGCTTCAGGTTTGGACTCGATTTTATTTTCAGAAACACATCCTTCAACTTTGTGCTTTGACTGATTCAAGGATTGATCTGCAGGAGAAGTAGAAATGTTAGTACTTTCAACATTAATAAATCCTCCCGAAACAAAAACGGAGGGCTTTCCATAAATCATAAATGATTCATTGACAATCTCTTCTTTGGACAAAGGCTTGGACACATATGAATGATTGAAAGGAGGGGGTACATGATTATACCCTAGACCTTTTGATTGATTCCTTTTAAACTGCATACTTTGGTCTATCATATTTGCAACCACCTCACTTGAGAAATCATATTTTCTAACATCAAGTTTGGCGGTCTCAAATTTTCCTTTCAAAGATTCAACTTCAGCCACTAGCTCAGCATTTTGTTTGACTACATAATCATAGTTTTCACATTTGTTGCTGTAGTCTTCCTGGAGTCTCCTAAAGTCTTTAATTTTTTATTCTAGTTGAGCTTTAAGTGGTTTTTGTCCTTTTCGAAGTCGGTACCCTTCATATCTAAGGTCTTCTATGTCTCTTATTAATTTTTCATTGAGTTCACGAAGAATCCTAAGATTTTCTACTTCATTGCCTAATGTCTCAATTTTATCCTATAAAGTTTTCACATAATCTATACAAGCCTTAGAGCATGATGGGAGACTTACCTTGGACGAATTAGGTTCATGGGAAGAGGATACCATCATGCCAAATTGTAGCTTCATCACACTGTCTTCAGCTGCTACAATCCCTGCTGGAGTGTCATCCCTTACTTGTGCTAGATGAGCATTTTCTGGTCCAAATAAATTGAGAGCTTGTATTTGATCATCCCAGTCGAAAGATTGTGCAACCATAGCCTTTTCATTGTTTGCTTGACCACTGCTTCGGTTGTTCCCAACCGCAACCATTGTTCTGTCATTATTAACCCTTCTATCGGGGTGTGGGCAATCACGAGCAAAATGCCCTGGCTCGTGGCAATTGAAACATCAAAGCTTTCCTTTGTTGAATCCAACCTTCTTATCAGCGCTCATTCCCCAATTGTTCTTTCCTGTCTTTTTGGCAAACTGTTTTGCCCTAAATACAGCCATGGCAATTTGCCATGTGATGTCCATTTCCTCAACGTCCTCCAGATGGATTTGATCAAGATCTGCAATTGACAATTGAGGTGGAAGCTCCCTAGCTACAAGTGCATTGTAGCAATTCACAAGCCCTGCTGCAAAGACAAGGTTTTCATCACCCTCCTTTCCTTTTGAAGAGGAAGCCACATTTGAGGATACAACAGTTTGGGTAGACACGAGAGGTTGACTTTGTGGGTAGGGAATGACTGGTGCAGAAGAAGATGAACCTGCAGGGGTATAAGAGAAAGAAGAAAGAGCATTATTAGTTGAAATGCCAAGATTGGCAGCTGAGTAGGAGTTCACATGATTGATCTCTCGCTACTTGTCATCAATATCACACGCTTTGATGACGTCCATCACTTCAGCTAGAGAAAGGCGATTGAGATCCTTAGTCTTCTTAATCACAGCTACATTCATGTCCCAAGATTTTGGGAGAGCATTTAGTAGCTTCTTATTAATTTCTGACTTTGTATAGAAGATCCCTGCCACAGTCATCTCTGTGTTGAGAGTTGTGAATCGCTGCAGTTGAGCTTCGAGAGTCTCTCCGGGAACATAATTAAACATGTTGAAACGTTGCCTCAGCATATCTTGGCGGCTTTCTCGCATGTCTTCATTTCCCTCATATACTTCAATAAGGGCTTCCCACAATGCTTTAGCAGAAGTATACTCTCTGAATCCTTGAGCAATGTCTGGAGATAAGGCCATAGTCAAAATGGCCAATGCTTTTTCTAGTTCTTCTACACTCTCAAAGTCTTCATCAGTGTAGTTTTCAATTTTCTTGTCAACCACCTGCCCCCAACTGTAGTGGTGATTCTGACTGGATCCTTTATAACACATTTCCAAATCTTGAAGTCCTTCATCTTTATATATTTGTCAATTCTATATTTCCACTCGGGGAAACCATCAGCGGACATGAGTCTTGGAATGCGCGTGGTTGTTCCCATCACAGCATCGAGTTCTTGATATTGATTAGGACTTTGTGATTCCATTTTTAAAATAAAATTAATTATTTATTTAATAAGACAAAAAATTTAATTAATTAATTTACTGTTATGAATTCCAAAAATTAATTAATTAAGATTTTAAAAACGAGTTTACTGCCGAGAAAAGGTTTACTGTCGAGAACTGTTTACGGCCCGTGAAAAATTTGAATTCTGGAACAAAGAAATTGATATTGCAATTTTTAAAGTCGATTATCTGATAATCGATTTACGGCCAATGATTTTTAAAAGAACTCCGAGTTTACGGCCAATGATCTTTTAAAAACTTATTTTTATTTGAGAATTTTAATGCAATGAAATATTATTCTGAAAGCCTTAAGTCAGGAGCTCGATGTGTTGTAGAATAGATTCGATTGCGGTGTATGAACCTTGAATAGCTTGCGGCCGTGAACTTGGAGTTTACGGCCTTAAGCTCGGACCGTGAACTCTTAAACACACGGAAATCGACTGGAATAAAACCCTTCTTTCCCTGCGAAAATCGTTTTGAGCAAAAACGCAACTGTAGGACGTCTTTGACACTGGTCTCGCTCTGATACCAATTATAAAGCCCGAAAAATGGATCTACCAATGATCAAAGACAAATAACAGAAGCAAAGATGAAATAATAAGCAAATAACAAAACGAACCAATCTTGCATACGCCTTAAAGCAATAAAACGTCAGATACAACTTGGGAAAACACGAAGGCATCAACAACCTTTAAAGTCTGACACAACGCCCTATTTATAGCCAAGACTTACAACCGCAAGGAGTTTACGGCCGTAAACACATACCAACCGTAAATTAGACAAAATTGACTTTCTACACAATCACTACCACTAATCAATATACCTTGACCAAACCATTAGACAGGGTCTTTCAGAAGTTATGCTTCTTCGATGTTTTGTGATTAATCTGGGTCGAATCTGTGTATCGTAAAAAGTGAACTTTTGATAAATTACCTTTTATCCTAAGTAGTCTAGACAAAAGTCATCGTAATCATTAAACCGAGAGTGTATATATAAAGAATGCCCAAATCTGACTTCATATGAGGAAGTTATGATTTTTCGAAGTTTCAGCGTAGTTGTGTTAGCACAAAAATCGAACTTTAGATCGGTCAATTTTTAGCCAAAACAATATAAACAAGAACTGAATATCTCGTTAATAGGATTCTAATGATCTAAAGACAATCAAAAACGGATGCCGGGTGAGAGAGTTATGCCTTTTATATGGGCTTTAACAATCTAAGCATGTCTAAATAAAATAAAATGAGAATTAGCTGACAGAGTCTAAATGAAAGTTGTAGATCCCATCGATAGCTATGTGTAGATATAAGAAACATAAAAAACGAAGCTCTTATGAAGAAGTTTCACAATTTTGAAAATTCGAAAATCGGTATGCACGCGGTGCGTGACGCATATGGTTTTCTAGAAGCCACCCATGCAGCTCCAGCCAGTACATGATGTGTCGGCAACCCCATGGAGCAACGTCACCAGGCGAGTCCGGTGCAATTTTCAAAAATTACTATAAATAGCATTCATTCCGTATATGCTGCTCATATGTCGCCCTTACAACCTCTATCTCTCTCAAAGTTCTGTAACGACCCAAATTTTAAAATATTTTTTTTCATTTTTAATTAACCAAACATTCCCATAAAATATGAAGTATCATTGACCAATGTTTTCAAAATTCATAACGTTAACAGTTTACTTCAAACATCAGAGTGTCCCATCAAATCAAATGTCGCAGAGTGCATGCCGCGTCATCAAGCCTTGCCCTTGCCCTTAGACTCAGAAGTACCTGAAACAAATCAACAAACCGTAAGCTAATGCTTAGTGAGTCCCCCAGAGCATACCCCACACAATCCACATAATCCATATTAGTTATAAAATCTACATAAACCATATAAGCCATGCATACAACATATAGGGATTCTGTGGGCTCACCCCAGGGTCTTACTCCAGGATGCCATGGGCTCTCCACATGGTCTTACACCTAACTGCCATGAACTCCCCCCATGGTCTTTAATAGGAAATCCATGGGCTTTCCACATGGTCTTACATCCAAGTGATATAGGCTCTCCCATGGCCTTTAATAGGAAAATGGAGAGCCCATGGTCTTACATTCAAGTGCCTTCGATCCATTGGTATGGTGAGGAGACTCACCTCCCAAGAATGCTGAATTGATAAGATAAGACCAGATAAGTCCCAATGCACAACTCCAACTCAACTGCATCATGTGATTAACTTGTCAAAATCCCAAAATACCATAAATACCCTCAAAGTCTAACTTGGTCAACCCTGGTCAAAGTCCAAGTCAACAGTCAAGGTCAACAGTCCATGTTGACCCCAAATCGTCGAGTGCATCTAGCAACTCGTCAAGTTCCTTCAAAGTCCTGATAACCAGAACAACCCCTAGCCAACTTACCGAGTTGTCTCATCAATTCGGCGAATTCACTCAATATCCAGTAGATAGGGAAACCCGATCCAACTCGTCGAGTTTCCAGGGCAACTCGTCGAGTTTTCCCCCTGTTTGCTTATTCGGATGATATGCTGATTGCAGGGACTCTAGGGCTTAGATCTGAAACCTAAAAGTGCCTAGAATGATAAAGTTTCCAACTTTATCCTCTAGAACCACTCTGAATGTTCTGAAGCCCTTAGCAAAGGTTGGAAAGCTCAAAAGCTTAGCCATATGGTTCAAGACTCTAGGGATCTAGAATCCCTCCTTTCCAGAAGAGGTTCTAATCCTTAAAATGTTCCAAAGACGGAGACTTTATGGACATCCATGTCTACTACATTTCTTGAAGTCAAAATGGCCAAAGAGGGAAAATATACCCTAAAAATCCATGCATGGCATCCATGCTTGACCAAAAGCTAGATCTAGCCCACCATGGGACCATTTTTCCCTGGAGATTCATAAAGTTGCAAACTTTATGAACCTCATGCATGCAAGTGACAAGAATGATAGGAAATAAAGAGTAAGCTCAATTGAGTGCTTACAATAATCCACAAGATGGTTAAGCTCAAGAGTGACGGCTTTGTTTGCTGGATCTTCTTCTTCTTAAGCTTCAAAAGTCAATCTAGATCACAATACGAGAGAAATGGAGATTAGCGTTTAGCACCGACTTTATTAGGGTTTCGAGGATGATGGAAGGCCAGACTCAAGATTTTAAGGAGATTATATAGGGTGCAAACCCTAAAATTTAGGGTTTTCCTTTACAACGCCTACTCGTCGAGTTGGGCCTTCCAACTCGTCGAGTAGGTCCTAAATCCCGCGTCCCACAAATGATCTCCACTCGATGAGTTGGATCTCCGCAACTCGTCGAGTTCCAGTCTAAAACACTAAAATTTCAAAAAGAAGCTGATACCTGAAATGAGCATTACAAATGTCCCCCACTTGAACTAGACTTCGTCCTCAAAGTCTGATGATGCGAGCAAATCTGGGTAGTGCTCTCGCATCTCATCCTCAGGCTCCCATCTCCATTCAGAGCCCCTTCGGTGCTGTCATTGCACCTTCATTAGCTTCACCTATTTATTATGAAGGGGCTTGACTTTCCTATCCAAAACTGTCATGGGCCTCTCAATGTAGTTCACGCTCTCATCCACCTGAATGTCATCCAAAGATATCACCGCAGCCTCGTCTGTGACATACTTTTGAAGTTGAGAAGCATAAAAGGTGTTGCGAATTTGGCTATGCTTATCCATCAGATCCAAACGGTAAACCACCTAGCCCAGCCAGGCCAAAATCCTAAACAAGCCAATATAACGGGGCCCTAACTTTCCCCTCTTCCGAAACCGGATTACGCCCTTCCATGGTGATACTTTCAGCAAGATAAAGTCTCCCACCTGGAACTTAAGATCCGATCGACGTCGGTCAGCATAGCTTTTCAGACGGCTCTATGTGACTCACAGTGGGTCATGCACCTGCTGAATCAACCCGATAGTCTTGAGCACTACCTCGGTGTTCCCCATGAGTCGATGTCCAACCTCGACCCAACAAACTGGGGTCATACGCCTTCGACCATACAACATCTCAAACGGGGGTTGGTCGATACTAGCATGATAGCTATTGTTATATGAAAACTCTGCTAATGGGAAGTATGTATCCTAACTTCCTCCAAAATCCAACATGCATGGCCAAAGCATATCCTCGAGTGTATGGATCGTCCTCTCGCTCTGGCCATCTGTCTGCGGGTGGTAAGCCATGCTGAAATACAACTGATTGCCAACTTCCTCGTGGAACTTCTTCCAAAACCTAGATGTGAATCGAACATCCCTGTCGAAGACTACTGACACTGGCACCCCGTGCCTAACCACCACCTCTCGCACATAAATATCCACTAATTTCTCCGTAGAGATGCTCTTGGAGATCGGAATAAAGTGGGCACTCTTCGTTAATCTATCCACAATAACCCATATGGCATCCACACCCCTCGTCGTCCTCGGTAACTTTGTGATGAAGTCCATGGTGATATCTTCCAATTTCCACATGGAAGTGGGTAGCGACTGAACCTTGCAATGAAGCCGTTGCTATTTGGCCTTCACCTTCCTGCAGGTCAAGCAACACTCTACAAACCAGGCGATCTCCCGCTTCATGCAGGGCCACTAGTAACTCAGTCTCAGGTCTCTATACATCTTTGTACCCCTCGGGTGAATAGAGAACTTGAATTTTTGCGCCTCCTCCAGGATTTCTGTCTCACACCCTTAGTTACTGGTACCCACGCCCGGCCACACTGTGTCAGAAGACCTCGACTATCCCGAACAAACAAGGAAAATTGACCCCAAATCCACTCTATCTTCCAGTTCTCTTTCGTCAAACCCTCCACCTGAGCCTTATTGATCATATCCAATAATGGAGAGATCACTGTCATCCTCAAATACTTCAAACTCTTGTGATTAGTATAAATAGTGCACTTCACTCCACACAAGTAATGCCTCCAGATTTTGAGGGCAAACACCATTGCCCCCCAATTCCAGCTCATGAGTGGAGTAATTCGCCTCATGAGGCTTCAACTGCCTCGAGCCGTAAGCAATCACATGCCCCCTCTGCATCAGTACCACCCGTAACCTTGAGATCGATGCATCACAATACACTACCAAATCATCCAACCCCTCCGGTAGCACTAGAATCGGGGCACATAACTTCTGCCTCAAGATCTCGAAAGCCAAATGCTGGTCCAAGCCCCACTGGAAAGTCACATTCTTCTTGGTCAAACGGGGCAAAGGCACAACAATCTTGGAGAAATCCTGGATGAATTTCCGATAATAGCCCGCTAAGCCCAAGAAGATATGGATCTCAGATGCGTTCTTCAGTACTTTCCACCGCATCACTGCCTCAACCTTGGCTGGATCCACCGAAATACCCTCCTGGTTGATGATGTGCCCCAAAAACTGCACCTCTCACAACCAGAAATCACACTTTGAGAACTTAGCATAAAGCCTTTCTGTTCTCAGTGTCTCCAATATCTCCCTCAGATGCTGCTCATGCTACTCCTTGGTCTTAGAATAGACCAGGATATCATCAATAAAAACGATCACGGACCGATCCATCATCGGTCTACACACCCTGTTCATGAGATCCATGAACGCTGTTGGGGCATTGGTAAGCCCAAATGGCATCACCACAAACTCATAATGCCCGTACAGAGTCCTAAAAGTTGTCTTCAGTATATCCTCATCCCGAATCCTCATCTGATGGTATCCCGACCGAAGATCAATCTTCGAAAACCAAGACGCACCCTGCAGTTAATCGAACAAATCATTGATCCACAGTAGCAAATAAAGGTTTTTCACCGTTAGTTTGTTCAACTCTCGATAATCAATACACATCATGTGTGACCCGTCCTTCTTTTTCACAAACAGGAATGGTGCTCCCTACAGGAAACTGCTCGGTCAGATAAACACTGGTCTATGAGCTCCTAAACCTGCATAGATAGCTCCTGCATCTCGGGCGGAGCTAGCCAGTACGATGCCTTGGCTATTGGAGCGACACCTGGTACCAAATCAATGCAAAACTCCATTTGCCTCTTCGGAGGCACTCTAGGTAATTCCTTGGGGAAGACATCCCAAAAATATCATACAACTGACACACTACCCAAATCTGTCGAGGTCTCAACCCTTGTATCCGATATATATGACAAAAATCCGAACAACCCTGATGAAGAAGTCTCCTGGCCCTCGCAGCTGAACAGAGGGTTGTCTCCTACGAGGCCCTCTCTCCATGAATAACAAGTTCTCCCCTACTTGGGGTTTGAACCCTCACCAGATGGCGCTCACAATCGATCATGGTCCCATTATCCCCCAACTAGTCCTTCCCGACGATCACCTTCAGCCCTCACAGCGGTATCGAGACTAGATCAACACGAAACCTCTCCCCAAGAACATTCAGGACACAGTGTGGTAGTCGGCAATCTCAACCTCAAGCGGGGAATCCAAAATCCCCGGCGCATCACAAAATTTCTTGCTAAGTGTAAGAGATACAAACAATCAGGTAGCACCCGAATCGAACAGAACGTGAGCCGACATACCATTGACCTAAAAGGTCCCTATACATGAGCACATATATACACATAAGCAATACAAATCAATATCAAGCAAGAAAGATAAAACACGTACCAGCCACGACGTCTGGCGAGGCCCGAGCCTTCTTGGTAGTCAACTGAAATGCACGACTCTTCCCAGCTGGAGCATCCTCCTTAGCAGGGCGGCCATCAGTGATCCTCAGTGTGGCGGGCGCAGGTACCACTACTGCTCCTCCCCCTCCCTGCAAACTCGAAAAATCATCCCATTTGTGGCTGGTCTATTTACAGTGAAAACAAATCAAGCCCTTATTGGGGCAATCCCTGATCACGTGGCCCGACTGGCTACATGCGTAGCATCCCGAGCCTGCCGTCCAACAAGCCCCACTATGCGGTTTACTGGCCACAGATTTGCTGGCCCCTACTGGAAGAGTCCAAGGTCTTAGGCTTTTTAGCCTGACCTACTGCTGTCTGTTCCTGCTCAGGTTTCCGCTTGGTGCGGAAGTCCAACTCCATCTCCCGCTCACAGGCCTTCTCCACCATCTCATTCAGGGTTTTTCACCCTATAAAGCTCACAAACTCTCGGATATCATCCCTCAACATGGAATGATAGCTCGTCTACCTCATATCCTCGTCTGTAGCATACTATGGGATCAACAGTGCTCGTTCCCGAAACTTGGCGGTGATCTCCGCCATAGTCTCGATGGTCTGCTGGAGCTCATGAAACTCCCTCACTAGCTGTTGGACCTCGATAGGTGGTGAAAACTCCAAATCAAATCCCCAGACAAACTCTGCCCACGTCATCTCAGCCACACCGAATGCTCCCACCTGGCTAGTTACCTCTCCCCACTATGGGGTCCCTGACCCCGAAGAAATTCGGTGCCCCGCACGCCTTGAACTCACGGAACGAGGGAGTTCGGGCCTAGACCTGGCCAACAGCAATCTCAGCTTTGAATGACTTGAGCCTCTCCTCTAAAATCTCCATCATCCCTTCCTTAACCGTCCCAAAAATCACTAGGGTAGCATTAAGGATGCCCCTTGTAACCTCGGTTGCAATGAGCTCGTGCAACCTCTCATCAATGGGCTCGGTACCGTTGCTTGTCCCAGATCTGGATCCTGATCCTGATCCCCCTACTCCAAATCGTGTCACCACCATACTGAACTGTAATATCATGAAACATAATGATTAGGATGTCCAAAGAGGGGATCCTCCCACACCAATTCTCAAACCTTCCGAAGTACCCAGGAGAAGGGTACCGCGCGCTATTAACCAATCCCTTCTTAGACAGATAGAACCCGAAGAGAAAGACACTGCAGGCATTCCAGAAGACGATAACCACCCGAAACCTACTCCGTAGAACCCCCAGAAAGACCCTTCGCACCTTCCAATCAGGTTCGTGAATCAAGAGGATAGAACTCATGGGACTGACTACCATAACTGAGTATATGCATAAGAGTGGTATATAATTGAGATAAAAAAGATTTAAGATGTGTGCTTCCTCCCTACTCCCTGTTCCTCGTTGGGTTGTGGGTCTGGGGTGGAGTCGCACAACTGAACATCTTGCCGACCTCAATTATATACGACTTGCATACACCAATTATTAGTGGTTAAGCCAAGTATGAGCTCTACCCCGAACCTCATAGTAAAACCCTTCATCCTATCCCATAGAATAGGAGCTAGAGTCAAGAGAAACACTGCGGGTTGAGCTACTATAATGACCACAAATCCGAAATTTGTTGCTTTCCCGGTTAAGCCAACATAGTACCTAACACCCTCAGATGGTAAAGAAATCTGAGTCGTAAGAGTCAAGGACATTGACTACGACCATCCATTCACACTTAATCCCCCGAATTGAGCATCTCAGCGGATATCCCGGAAATCCGGAAGCTGCAATAAGTTAAACCTTGAGAAGAGTGGATGAGGAGATTAGAAGTTCCGAGTGACGGAACCCTATACTTCTAGACTTAACCTAAATCAAGAAAACTCAGAACCCCCGGAAGAGTAGTTGCAGAAGATGATCCCACTACTCAGGCACTTCGTCCACCCCGTTACTGACAAGTAGTGCCTAGGACACTCCGCCTCCTCACGAAGAAGAAGTCACCGTCGCCCCGTAAACGATAGACTGCATTCTCCGAAGTGAATACTAGAATGCTAAGAACCACAGGATAACCTCCGCAGCCAAGAATACTTGAGTGAAGTACGAAAGTAGGTTGCATAAAAGCCTTATAACCCAGATCCCGAAGAGATTATAGACTTGACACCAGTCTAGGTGTTAGCCGATGGGTTATACAAGAGCACGCGCTTTCTGCAAATAGAATAAACCGACACTTTAGAGAAATGAGCATGTCTTAGAGACTCAGGGAACTACCAGGTGTTCCAAGAATACTATCTCGCATAGAAATAGTAGAACCACGTCCCGAGATAGTCCAACACTTCAGAAAATCTCTGAGGATTGAGTTAGCCCTGAGCAGAGCTTGCTATTCATGAAATAGCAAAGCAAGTAATAGCATGATTCTTTCCCGTTAGGAATCATATTGTGAAAGCGTCAACTAGACGAAGATGAAAAGTTTAAAAACTTCCTAAGCACTTGTCTGGTAAAACCCTATCTCACCGACTACGAGAGTTTTCGTTAGAAACATCTCAAGAAGCGGAAGTGCAGGTTCATTTTGCACAGGATTGAGATAGTCACCCAGCAGCAGACAGATACCCATAGACATCCAATTCATCTGATGACCCAGAAAACCTCTGCAAGCCAATCTACAGGAAACACAAATCCAAGGTTAACCCGAGCTTTCTAAGAACCAACCTGAAGGACTACACTCCCAGTATGAGAGAAAGTTTGGAACTTTAGAATGGCGATCATGCCAGTGATGATCTCGCCATAGAAGTACACTATGTTCTAAGTACTGAAAAGCTTTACCCTTCCGAGAGCTTAGGACCATCCGAGATTCCTCATAAAATTGGTCCAACCCTCGCCAGACCACGACTACCTTCGGAAATTCCATCAGTTCACCCCAAATCAAATCCACATCTTAGACTTGAAAAGTGTTGCCCGACGTGACTCTTTGTATCCCACTCATCTTGATAGAAACCATTGAGAACACTAACTTCGTAGACGCATTTGTAGGAATCACTAACTAAACGAAGCGGAATCTGCATCCCGTAAGTGAAGCTTTGTTAGAACGCCAATCAAAGGCTAGAGTCCACTTGGGAGTGCGAGGACCAACTGAATAGGAAGTACCCTCATACCTCTACCCGATTTTTCATGATTACTTCCTTGCCTAAACCCAAATTTTGGGACGAAATTCCCTCTAACGGGGGGATGATGTGACAACCTGAAATTTATCCCGTCATTTTAACCACATCTTCCGTTAATAAAACCCGAGTTATTTATTGTCCGTTAACCTTTTGGAAGAGGTTAATTAATTTGGGACTTTTATAATGACTTTGTAAGGGTTGAAACAAATTAGAAACACCCTCAATTATCCCTTGAAAAGTTTTAGTTTCAACCAAGTCAAATTATGACCATTTAATCGGGTGCGACTAAAAGCCCCGTTTAACGTCAGTATCGAGTAGATTTCCACTGAGACACAAGCTTAACCCCTATATAAGGGGGAGCGGACTCCATTTGAAGCCTTTCCACCCTCTCTCTACACTCTCTCTACAACTTGCTTTCGATCCAAAAACGCCCATTTCGAGCCCCAAACTAGTAAGTAATCTATCATAACTTGTTGTGTAGCTTAGTTAACATGCAAATTCATGTTTAAGACATCAAATAGGGGCCAAATCATGTGTTTACGGCCCAAGAACACTCTTGGACCGTAAACACCCATAAGTGGGGTTTTGAAGCCCCAAAACCCTTCCAAATCACTCCTAGGGCTTAGATATGACTTGTACACATACACCTTCGATCTTAGAACACCAAAACCTTGAATTTTGGAGAGTAAACATGAGTTTATGGCCCAAGAACACTCTTGGACCGTAAACCCCTCTCCAAGGGCAATGAACACATTTTAAGGTGTTAGAATTGCCCTCAAACACCTCCTATGACTTGGGTAAATGTCTAGAACCAACCATAATTAAAGTAGGGGCTTTAAACATTAAAGAAACTATGGACATAGGAGTTTATGGCTGTAAACCCCCTAGGATTGGTCCATGGGCCGTAAATGGCCAAATGATGCCCTAAACTCCCCTATATGGCTTGGAAAAATGCATAGAACTTAATACCCATCCATTTAAGACCTTAATACACATAAGGAATGGGCATGTAAGAGTTTATGACCGTAAACTCCTAGTTTACTGCCGTAAACTCCTCAAATGGTCCTTATGTTGTTCCAATGCCATTCCAATGCCTTAGAAACTAAGTCTAGCATCACCCCTCAAGAGTTTAAGACCATTAAGCATCTTAGAACACCCCCACCATGAGTTTACGGCCGTAAACTCATGGGGAGTTGGTCATTTGGGCCATAAACTCTATAAAGAGTTTACTCTTGAAGAGTAAACTCGCTAACTAGGCCATACACTCCCTTAGATGTTACCCGGGGCACTCCTAGCACTTGACCAAAGTGTTTTCCGCTCATTAGGATGCGTTTATGTGTTTAATTAGTATTATAATTACTAATTGTATGTAAACATATGTCATCATATGTTAATAGGTCACTAAGTGTGTTCAAGTCTTTAATTGACACCGAGCACCCAACCGACACCTCCATCCGATCCACTTACAGCAGGTGAGTTCATACCCCTTAATTAACCTTTTAAATGTTTTTACATGCTTTTATGGGGGGGGGGATACAAGTTAAAACATGCTAGTTATCATATCAATCATACGTGATTAATAACCCGCATGCACATGGATTTATCACACTTTCAACTGTTTTACCAAGTATAATACTATAGATGGTTTTCCAAAACGTCTTTACTTGTTTAAATCTTTTCTCAAATTATCTCTGGTGCTGTATGTTTTACTTCTAAACCAGTTACAACAGTGTTTTAAACAAAGGTTTTCTTTACTTATTGTGTTATCAAATTATATTCAAAACGTGTTTATGAACGGTTTTCAAAGCCTATTTTACATAAAGATATCAAGTCGTAAATTCTTATTTTTAAAGGTTTTCCAAAAGTTTTATGAAAGTTTTATTCTATACTTCTAGGCTTCTACTTCGTTAAATGCATGCCTGTACTTGTATAGTTATATAAATAATGTTTAAAAGACTTAGGAAAGCTAGTTCGCCCTATTTTCTTTTTCCTCGTTGGGATGTGGTCTGGTGGGTATCGGATATCCATCCGAAGGTCGTTTAAACATTAGTTATATATCATGTATACATATACGGACATAAAGGTTTCCATCGGCCAGTTCATTTCCCTTGGGTAGCAAGGGCATCCGTCCATTCATCACTCATAGATCAGAGACACTAGTAACTATTATAGGAATAGTTAGGAGGTTCTATTCACTCTTTCTAGTATGAGAATTCCAAAGGATTCAGTTCTTTCGCGAGTCTATATCATTTCTACAGTGTCTCTAATAGAATTTAGAATACGAGATGCATCTTCAGGACACGGATCTCCCCGTCGTCAAGTTGGTAACCAGAGACTCCTGGAGGGAGAGCGGGCATTGTGTGTATAGATCTATACGGGACTGACACTCCCGCACCCTGACTGCTAGCTACAGTCCACGGCCTACCAAGCCAAGGGCAAATGTCACATTTATTCCGACGCTTGCAGGGCGTCAAGTACTCTAGTGTCAATCAATATGGTTACGAGTATCTCCATGTTTACCTTATAATTCATGGCCTTAAGGTAACTAGAATTAACACTGTATTCTTGAAACAACACTCTTAGGATTACCCTTTGTTTTAGACCTTGCTAGTTGTATCGTTCATTTGATACTGTCTGGGGTCTGTGTTTCTTTGTTTTAGACCTTGCTAGCTGTATCGTTCATTTGATACTGTCTGGGGACTGTGTTTCTTTGTTTTAGACCTTGCTAGCTGTATCGTTCATTTGAAACTGTCTGGGGTCTGTGTTTCTTTGTTTTAGACCTTGCTAGCCATATTGTACATTTGATACCGTCTGGGGTCTGTGTTCCCTTTTGTTAGACTGAGTCAGGCGTATCATTCATTCCATACTCTCCTGGAGTCTATGATTTCTTTTGCCTTAGTCAGCGGTATTTTCTGCTGAGGCATGTGTTATTTACCCCTAGTATTTTTACTAGTGATATTCTCCTACTTCCTTTAAAGTCAAATACCGTATTTTGGGAATGATGGTATTTCAGGGAAAATTTCTCTTTAAAACATAACACTGTCGAGTCTTAGTAGAAGACTGCTTTTGATTAGAAAATATAGGATTTTCTGGAAAGGACGCTAATACACCGTAGATTCTAAACTACTACTTTTTATAAAGTTATTTTGAATAAAATGCTTACTTACACAAATGACACTAAATACTTATGAACTCACTAGCATTTATAAAAATGATGATAATCGCTTTCAAAATAACTTGTATTCTTAGGTCAACGATACACAGGTAAACCCGGGAGCTTTTGTGAAGCCAACCTAGAACCGAGCTGCATCTATACTAGTTTTTGTATTACTTTGATGCTTCTATAAAATGTAACTTATGTAAAACTATTACTATTAATGCAATGGTTGCTGTACTTTGATTACTATACTGCATATGTTGTGATACTTGACATGACGTCATCCACCCCAGAACGTTTCCGTCGTTCCGGTTTTGGGGTGTGACACATTGGTATGGTGAGGTGACTCACCTCTCAAGAATGCTGAACTGATTTTATAGGAGTAGATAAATCCCAACGTGTAGCTCCAACTCAACTTCCTATAACCATCATGTGATTAACTTGTCAAAATCCCAAAATACCATAAATACCCTCAAAGTCGAATTCCAAGTCAACAATCAAGGTCAACAGTCCATGTTGACCCCAACTCGTCGAGTGCATCTAGCAACTCGTCGAGTTCCTTCAGAGTCCAAAAAACCAGGGCAAAACCTAGCCAACTCGCCGAGTTGTCTCATCAACTTGGCGAGTTCACTCAATATCTAGTAGATAGGGAAACCTGATCCAACTTGTTGAGTTTCCAGGGCAACACGTCGAGTTTTCCCCCTATTTGCTTATTCGGATGATACATTGATTGTAGGGACTCTAGGGCTTAGATCTAAAACCTAAAGGTATCTAGAAGGATAATGTTTCCAACTTTATCCTCTAGAACCACCCCAAATTCTCTAATGCCCTTAACAAAGGTTGGAAAGCTCAAAAGCTTAGTCATGTGGTTCAAGACTCTAGGGATCTAGAATCCCTCCTTTCCAAAAGAGGTTCTAATCCTCAAAACGTTCCAAAGGTGGAGACTTTATGGACATGCATGTTCAATGCATGTCTTGAAGTCAAAATGGCCAAAGAGGGAAAATATACCCTAAAATCCATGCATGGCATCCATGCTTGACCAAAAATTAGATCTAAAACCACCATGGGACCATTTTTCCCTAGAGATTCATAAAGTTGCAAACTTTATGAACCCCATGCATGCAATCAACAAGAATGATGGGAAATGAAGAGTAAACTCAAGATCTTGTCAAACTCTAAGATAAAAATTGAATCTTGGGTGCATACAATAATCCACAAGATGGTCAAGCTCAAGAGTGAGGGCTTTGTTTGCTGGATCTTCTCCTTCTTCTCACTATCGTCTTCTTCTTAAGCTCCAAAAGTCACTCTAGCTCATAATATGAGAGAAATGGAGCTTAGGGTTTAACAATGACGTTCTTAGGGTTTGGAGGCTGATGGAAGGTTAGCCCTAAGATTTTAAGGAGATTATAAGGGTTAAAACCCTAAAATTTAGGGTTTTCCTTTACAGCACCTTCTCGTCGAGTTGGGCCTTCCAACTCGTCGAGTAGATCCGAAACCCCGCGTCCCACAAATGATCTCTACTCGACGAGTTGGAGGTCCCCAACTCATCGAGTTCCAGTCTAAAATCCTACAATTCCGAAAAGAAGTTGATACCTAAAACGAGCGTTACAAGTTCTCTCTATCTTAGCCCATTTCCCTTAAGTTTTCTATATTCCTATAAAGTATTGAGATCCCTGAGTGTCCGACTAGTAGTAGTTATCAAGTAGGAGCTATGCCAACTCAATTACCAGACTTTTGTCTAGGAAATCTATGTAAGTTAAACTCATTCAACCCTATTTTAGTGTAATTTATATTAATATTCATAGTCATTGTTATGAATCTATAAATAAGATTTATTAGTGATTCCATGTCGTTTTACTGATTGGTCCACTTACAGGAGAAATGTCTAGAATGGACATGTTGTCCTGTTTGTTGGATTTCTGAAAAGCTATATGCCGAAATGGTCCTGCCTCCTAACTTTCCTGCATGGTTGATCCTTACTTGATAGAACTATGAGTATTCATTAAGATTATTGAGAAATATAGACTATCATTATTATTTTCAAAAAGAATATGAAACTACTCTAAGACTTAGTACCATTTAAATATAGGTCTTTCAAAAGGATAAGTTTTATGGCAAAGCACCGCCTTAACCTCAAGTCACCTACCTTTTTCAGATGAGTGCGTAGTTACTATCAAGAACATATTATGAATTTAAAAGTATTAGTATGTATAACCGATATTAAAAGTTTACATGTATTATATGTGCTATGTGCTACTTGTATAAATATGATAATACTATTGGATTAAAAATTGTATTGGATATCGAATACCTTTAGTTATAAGTCTTGCCTTAAGTATAAGAATACGACTTATATAGGTTGCTTTGTTCAAATTAAGCTTGATATCAATTAGGTCTCATAACTAGGGTAGAATGTGAGATCAGAGCAGAGTGTAGTCCTCCTCTTTTTGAATGACAAGAAATGGTGGGTCCAGATCAGACAACCGACAGGTATGTTTGGGGCATCGACCATAGTAGATAACAACACTTAAGTATTCTAGGCGGTTTAGTGAATTACGTTGCTAACATGGATTTATAACCCATGGACGTAGATAAGATACGATACCATATTTATCAAGTCTCTAATCATTTGTTGCCTTATATATATGATTTACAGTGACGAAGGACTCCCCTACATGTGTAGTCAAACAGTTTCTCAGAAAATTCATTAGTTAAGGTGATTCTTGAAGTTGATTGTTGAACTAATGAAAGGTGAGGTAGGGATCGGATTTAGAACCGGAAAACCGGACCGGAACCGAAATCGGACCGGAACCAGAACCGTTAGAACCGGAATATGTAAAACCGGTCCGGGTGCCGGGTTTAAAGAATGGCTCTATCCGGGTTCCGGGTAATCCGGGTTTTGGGTCCTTTGGGTCCGGGTAAACCGGGTTTAAGAATCGGAACCGTGTTAGGAATCAGAACTGGTTTTAGGGGCCGAAACCAGTTTCTATGGAAAGTTTAAAACATGCATATCTCATTCGTTTGAAGTCAGATTGGCATGAGGTTTTTTCCATAGATAGCTAATAGTTTTTAAATGATTTCATACTATAATTTTGTCATTTTTGGGTTTATATTCATTGACTTATAATCTCTCAAAGTCGAGTTATCAAAGCTGGAAATTTTACGTTTTTCATTTTTTTTTTTGTATTATGTGATAATTGTAAAACATACATATCTCATTCGTTTAAAGTCGGATTGGCATGAGGTTTTTTCCATAGTATAGTTTATAGTTTCTACATGATTTTAGACTATAATTTTGTCATTTTTGAGTTCAAATTCAATGACTTATAGTCTCTCAAAGTTGGGATATCAAAGCTGGAAATTTTATGTTTTTCATCTTTTTTATATTTTGTGATAGTTTTAAAACATGCATATCTTATTCATTTGGAGTCGGATTGGCATGAGGTTTTTTCCAGAGTGTAGTCTTTAGTTTGTACATGATTTTAGACTATAATTTTGTTATTTTTGGGTGTTTATTCATTGACTTATAGTCTCTCAAAGTTAGGATATCAAAGCTGAAAAGTTTATGTTTTTCAGCTTTCTTTGTATTTCGTGATAGATTTAAAACATGCATATTTAATTCGTTTGAAGCTGGAATAGCATGCGGTTTTTTCCAAAGTGTAGTATAGAGTTTGTACATAATGTTAGACTATAATTTTGTTATTTTTGGTTTCATACTGATTGATTTATAGTCTCCCAAAGTTGGGATATCAAAGCTACAATTTTTTTTTCTAAGCTTTATTTTTGTATTTTGTGAAATTTTAAAACATGCATTCGACCCACTTTACTCGGTTCCCCGGGTTTTTCGGTTTTAGACCCACTTTACCCGGTTTCATTCAACCCACTTTGATATTTTCGGGTTTTCAGCTTCTAGACCCACTTTACCTACTACCTTAACCGGAACCGAATCGTAACCGGTTCCTATATATCGGCTCGGTTTCCGGTCCTAAAAAATCTCGTTAACCGGTTCCCGAGTTCGGGTCTACCGGTCCAGGTTTGGACCTACTCTCATCCCTAATGTGAGGATTGGTAGTTCGTCTTAGGTTAGATTATAGATATTATATGACAACATTGTTTTACAGGAATAATATTATTTATTATCATTAAATTATTATGGGATTGAAAACCCTACATATCTCACTAGGTTTTCCCAAACCTGACCTACTCATTTTTATGTATCATGGGCAGTGGAACCAAGGGTATTGTTGTCTAGTTAGGATGTTAAGTGGAATGAAGAGACGTGCCTATAATGAGTAGTTCCAGGACCTGTTATATTTACTTTGTAATGTATGTTTGGATATGAACAAAGACATCCTCAAAGTTTTAATAAAATGAAATAACTTTTGTTATCTCAAAAATATTTTATTTCACTGCGAAGTTCATCATCTCAAATTATTAAAGTGTAAATAAAATGTTTTAATTGGTTCTAAAAGAATGGGGGATGTCACAGTTGGTAACATACCATTAGTTTAGTCGAACTAAGAATTTAGGGTAATTCTAGACTTAAAGTTATATGATAAGTATAAATTGTTGAGGCGTGTGATAGATTGCTTTAGGATATATGCCTAAGGGGCTGTTTGATTTTAGGCTTACTGGGTCTGGTCATTAATTTTGGACTGATTCGGTCCAGTCAGCCCGTTTGGTAAGCTCAAAAAGTGGTTGACTCGATCAGTTTTGACTGACCCAATAGCTTACTCGGTCCATTGATTATTAGTAGCTGATTCAAAAAATTGACTAATATGCCCTAAAGAAAAAAAAACGACGCACGCAACCTCCCTCTCTTCGGCTCTCTTCATCGCTACTATGTCTCTCCCTTCTTCCACAAAAAAATTGAAGGTGCAGTCTTTCATCCGGCCAAATCGACGTTGCCGTTGTCTCGATGCCACCTATCCCCGCCTATCGCAACGTCTGACTTGCTGCAAACAGGTTTTTTTTTTTTTTTTTTTCTAAAATCTATTTTTTGATGTTGAGGGGTTGTTTATGAACGAAAATTTGGAAAAACCCCTTTTTTATGTATAATGTAAGAAATCAGATTGTATATTGAATTGTTCAATTTTTGTTGATGTCCTTCCGACGTGCTTGACTTGCTAGTTTTTCAATTTGTTGTTGTAGTATATTGTGATTTGTTGCTGAATTGATGTTCGAATATACACCATTATTGTTGAATTATTGATGAGATATAAGTGTTAATCAACAAAAGATATTTTGTTGTATGAAGTTATGATAATTAGTTTTATATTGTGCTCCTAGTAGGATTACATTTTATTTCTTTCAATTGAAGAGTCAAACAACAAAAGAGGTGCTTACAATCACAACTGAAGATGGAAGTGAGAATAGTATTTTGGAAAAAAACTGCATTGGTTCATTAGTCTTTTGTTTTTTGATTGATTCAATTCATTATTTCAAGTTTTTTTATATGATTATGGAAATTCATCAGTACAAATATGGATATAGATTATAGTTACACCGGTAAATGGTTGTAAGTATATTTGTGTGTACAAATCTTATTTTGGAAAATGTATTTTATATAAGCTTTTATGAAAAATGTTGTGTATATTTATTTGTATATGAAAAATGTGTGTATACTTGAGTAAAAACAAAAAACAGAAAGGGAGAAGAATGAATTTTATATATTATGAATGTTTTTATAAAAAATGTTGTTTGAGGGTAATATAGTCATTTTGCACTGTTAGTCAGATGTAAAATCAAACAACAAGTTTCAATCAGAAGTTAATTCAGTCAGAACTTCTAACCCAATCAGTTTCTAACGCAATCAGTTCTAACTCAGTCAGCAACTATCAAACGACCCCTAGGTCACTTTAAACATTCGCACTAGCGTACTATCGGAAAATGCCTTAACTGCTAATATGTCTTATATATATATATATATATATATATATATATATATATATATATATATATATATATATATATATATATATATACATATATATATGTATATATAATATATTGCCTCTATGACTATAGAATGACATGACCATCACGAGGAGCAGTTGAGTTGTCACTGACGAAGGAGGTTGAAAACCTCAAAACGTCGGAGTAGGAGATGCTTAAATCTCGATGATAGATGCTCGAGCAATGATGCAAGAAATGCACGATCAGCAACGACGTGAGTTTAGGGAGCTCTTAGCTTAGGAGTTGGCCAATGCAAGAGGTGGAGCACCGATGGTTAACGAACTAGTAGTCATTGAGCAAGTTAATAATGGACCGATTCCCTATTGTCTAACGACAGTCCAGGAAGGAAATGATGACTCAAAAAGTCATAAAGAACCCCTCCCTCCTCTAGAAGACTCGAAGATCCAAAGGAATAATGAACGCAGAGGCTATTGCAAGTATAAAGATTTCATGACTTGCAAGACATCATCATTTAATGGGAAAGAGGATCTAGTGGGAGTAATGGACTGGATCTCAGAAATGGAGCTAGTTTTCGTCACATGTGGTTGCATTGGCAAGATTTAAACCACCTACGCTGTGAATCAATCTATGGGTGAATCGATCCATTGGTGGAACATGTTGGGAAAGACGTTAAGACCTAACAAGATGTTGCAACTAACATGGTAAGACTTTTTGACCCACTTCAAGAGGAAGTTTTGTTCATCTGAAGATATGTTGGAATTGGAGAGTCGAATCCTAACATTGAAAAAGGGAAGCACGACAGTTGAAGAGTACACCAATGCTTTCACTAATA
Source organism: Lactuca serriola (assembly GCF_051521515.1). Classification (NCBI taxonomy): domain Eukaryota; kingdom Viridiplantae; phylum Streptophyta; class Magnoliopsida; order Asterales; family Asteraceae; genus Lactuca; species Lactuca serriola. The sequence goes on along the minus strand of NC_136412.1, from coordinate 263,037,701 downwards.
AAATGGAATTTTCTTAATGAAGCAAAGGAAAAGAATGATGTTGCTTCCGGTACATTCCTAGTTAATCAAAATTCTGCCAATAAATTATTTATTTCAATAGAAAATCACTTACTTATATCGCATGAATTTGGTAGAAAAGTTATGTTATCACCACTTAGACTAAATAACCCCTGTTTAGTAAAAGTAGTTGGAGGTAGGAATGTATCTGTTAGCAATAGGTAAAAGGTTATAACCATCAACTTGAATGTAAATGAATTTCGTCGAGAACTTTTACCTTTCAAGTTAAGTAAGTTCCACGTAATTCTCAAAATGGATTGGGTGGGAGAAAACCTCGAGGAAATCCTATATGGAAGGAAAATGGTACACATCAGTCCACCTGGAAGAGAGCCATTCATTGTATACGGGGATAAGAGTAGAGTGACGTGTGGAATCATTACAATGGTAAAAACCAGAAGCTGCCTATCTATGAGATGTTTAACATTTTTAGTATACATGATAGACGCAAAGAAGGAGAAGAAGGCAATAAATGATATACATGTGGCATGAGATTTTCATGAGGTATTTCCAGTTAACTTACTGGCATTACCACCAGAAAGGCAGGTTGAATTCAGAATCAAATTATTGTCCGGAATGACGCTAATTGCGAAAGCACCATATCGTTTAGCGCCTACAGAAAAGGAGTTAATGACACAACTCTAGGTCTTCGTTTTCCGATCCAAGATTGCAACGGGCCTCTCAATATAAATCAGGTTGCTATCAACTTGAATATCCTCCAAGGGTACAACTGCTGACTTGTCCACCAAACACTTCCTAACTGAGAAACATGGAAAGTGTTGTGGATTTGGCTAAGCTCTGCTGGAAGATCCAATCGATAAGTAACCCGACCCACCCGGGCCAGAACCCTAAAAGAGCCAATGAACCTGGGGAAAAGCTTGCCCCTCTTCCGGAACCTGATAGCACCCTTCCAAGGTAATACCTTCCGGAGGACCATATCGCCCACCTGAAACTCCAAGTCTGAATGCCTCCTGTCAGCGTAACTCTTCTGCCGACTCTGCGCAGTCTGCTACAGACCTGCTGGATCAACTCTGTGGTCTGAAGCACCACCTCGGTACTCCCGATGACTCGCTGACCAACCTCACCCCAAAAAATCGGGGTCCTACACTTTCTCCTGTAAAGCATCTTGAAAGTAGGGTGGTCAATGCTAGCGTGGTAACTGTTGTTATACGAAAATTCCGCTAAAGGAAGATACGTATCCCAACTGCCACCGAAATCTAGGACACATGCTCGAAGCATGTCCTCGAGAGTCTGAATCGTCCTCTCGCTTTGCCCGTCCGTTTAAGGGTGGAAAGCGGTGATGAAATGGAGACGAGTACCCATCTCGTCATGAAACCGCTTCCAAAACCTAGAAGTAAAACTGACGTCTCGGTCTGATATTATTGATACATGCACCACATGTCGTGCCACTACCTCGTGCATTATGACCCAAATCGAATCAACTCCACATGCGGTCCTAGGAAGCTTAGTGATGAAATCCATAGTGATATCCTCCCATTTCCACACGGTAATGTCTAACGGCTACATCTTGCTGTGGGGTCCTTGATATTCCTCCTTGACCTTCTTGCAGGTCAGGCATCTCTCACCATACCAGGCCACGTCCCGCTTCATGCAGGGCCACCAATAATCGGATTGAAGATCTCTATACTTCTTCGACGCCCCTGGATGGCTGGAGAATCGAGACTTGTGGGCCTCATCCATCAACACCTGCCGTACTCCTCCCCAATACGGCACCCAGACTCTCCCATGAAGGGTCAACAATGCTCGACTATCATAATCGAAAGAAGCTACTCGGCCCACAATGCTGTCACACTTCTGCCTCTCCTCTTTCAGGCCCTAGACCTGCGCCTCTCTAATCTGCTCCAATAATGGAGTAATCACCGCCATCCTCAGACATATATCTCTGATTGGAGCCGCCATCGCCTTGCGGCTCAGGGCGTCGGCCACAACGTTGGCCTTGCCCAGATGATAAAGGATCTCACAATCATAATCCTTTACCACGTCCAACCATCGGCGCTGCCTCATGTTCAGATTCGGCTGATCCTTGAGGTACCTCAAACTTTTGTGATCCGTGTAAATGGTACAACGGACCCCACAGAGTTAATGCCTCAAAATCTTGAGGGCGAACACCACTGCCCCCAACTCTAAATCATGTGTCGGATAGTTAGCCTCGTGAGGCTTCAACTATCTAGAGGCATAAACTATCACAAGCCCTCGGTGCATCAACACTGCTCCCATATCGGTGATCGTGGCATCACAGTAGACTACAAAGTCATCCACTTCTTCTGGCAGGGTAAGAATCGGCGCCTCGCACAATCGCTGTATGAGGGTCTCAAATGTTGCCTGTTGCTCAGGCCCCCAGCGAAACACCACCGACTTCCTAGTAAGTCGGGTGGGTGGAACTGCTATCTTGGAGAAGTCCTGGATGAATCTCCTGTAGTACCCTGCCAAACCTAGGAAGCTTTGAATCTCAGATGGAGACCTCGCGACCTCCCACTGCATCACAGCCTCTATCTTGGTCGGATCCACTAGTATACCCTTCTGATTGACGAGGTGTCCAAGGAACTACACCTCGCGCAACCAGAACTCGCACTTGGAGAACTTCGCGAAAAGTCTCTCCCTCCTCAAAGTCTCTAGCACCTCCCTTAGGTGCTCCTCATGCTGCTCCTGACTCTTGGAATAAACCAAGATGTCGTCGATGAACACTATCACAAACCGATCCAACATCGGTCTGCATACACGGTTCATGAGATCCATGAACGCGGCTGGAGCATTGATGAGCCCAAACGGCATCACCACAAACTCATAATGACCATAGCGGGTCCTAAAAGCGGTCTTCTAAACATCCTCACCTCTGACTCGTATCTGATGATAACCGGAGCGCAGATCATTCATGGAAAACCAAGATGCTCCCTAAAGCTGATCAAACAAGTCATCTATCCTCGGGAGTGGGTAACGGTTCTTCACCGTTACCTTGTTCAACTCCCGGTAATGTATACACATACGGTGCGACCCATCCTTCTTCTTCACAAACAGGATCGGGGCTCCCCATGATGAACTGCTCGGTCTGATAAAACCATTGTCTAACAGCTCCTGCAGCTGCGTAGACAACTCTTGCATCTCTGGAGGAGCCAATCGATATGGTGCCTTGGCTATCGGTGCCGCACCAGGGACCAGGTCAATCCTGAACTCGACCTGTCTCTCAGGAGGTATTCCAGGAAAATCCTTTGGAAATACATCCGGGTACTCACGTACCAACGCTACATCATCAACTGTCGCCTTGCCCTTCTCCCGGGCATCTAAAACATAGGCGACGTACCCCACGCAACCCTGTTGGAATTAATGTCGTGCTCTCGCTGCTGAACAAAGAATCGGTCCGTGCTGTGGCCTCTCGCCCTGAATCACTAACTCTCCCCCACCATGGATGCGGACCCTCACTAACTGTAGCTAACAATCAATCACCGCCCCATTGGGGCTCAGCCAATCCATACCCACTATAACCTTATTCCCTTGCAGGGGAATGGGAACCAAGTCCACTGAAACTGCTCATCAAATAGCTGCAGCGAACACGCCCTAAGTACTCTCGCGACCATGACGGTACTATCATCAGCTATCTCAACCTCCAATGGGCAATCCAGCTCCCCTGGAGCTCTGCTAAATCTCTTGCTAAGTGCAAGCAAAACAAATGATTGGGTAGCCCCCGAATCAAACAATATTGTAGCTGAAATGTCGTTCACTAAGAACGACCCTATATAAAAACATATAATCATAAGAAACAATCATTATTAATAAAGAGACGAAGGGAAGATACATACCCGTCACCACATCAGGAGTCGCTCGCGCTTCCTCTGCTGTCATCTGAAAGGCTCTACTCTTAGCCACTGGCGCCTCACTTCGGCCCTGACGGCCATTTGTAATCCTCAATGTTGCAGGGGCTGGTGCTACCACCTTCCCTGTTGCTGCCGAACTCGGACACTGGGACTTTTTATGTCCCTTTTGATTGTAATTGAAGCAAATCAGATCAGATGCTGCGGTTGTGGTAGTACCTGTACAATCCTTGCTCATATGCCTAGTCCGGCCGCACCTGTAGCAACCTACACTCCCTGCCTTCCACGCCCCATCGTGCAATCTCCCACACTTGCCACACCAACCGTTGCTCTTTTGTCCTCCAGATCTGTGATCTGATATCTTGGGCTTCTTGCCCGAACTCCCTATGCCAGATGTCACCTCTTGCTTCCTCTTCTTCTCCATCTCTAGATCAATCTCTCTCTCTCTCTCTCTCTCTCTCTCTCTCTCTCTCTTTCACAAGCCCATGCTATCATGTCATCCAGCGTTTTACAGCTGGACCGGCTCACAAATTGGTGGATATCACTCCGCAACATCTCATGATAATGGGCCTTCTTCATTTCCTCCTCAGCTGTGTACTGAGGAACAAGAAGAACCCTCTCCCTAAACTTGGCGGTAATCTATGCCACTGTCTCTGTAGTCTGGGTGAGATCCTGAAACTCTCTGGCTAACTGTTGCACCTCAATAACCGGTGCAAACTCGGCTCTGAACCTGGTAGTAAAATTAGCCCAAGTCATCGCATCAAGTGTTGCGTCATCCCCGATGACATGCCCGATCTCCTCCCATCAATCTCGTGCCCTGTCCTTTAGAAGACAGGATGCTAGTCTGACCTTGTCCCCCTCGGGACATCTTCTCGTGCGGAAAGCATTGGCGACATTCTCCAACCACCTGGTACTTGCTATGGGGTCCCGCGCACCATGGTAGTCAGGAGCTCCACAGGCTCTAAAATCCCTGAAAGTTAGTGTGCGCGACCCCATCATGTTTGCCACCTCAGCAACGAAAGGTGCTCAACCTCTCATCCATCAGCTCCAAAATACCCTCCTTGATCGAACCAAAGATCACAAGAGTCTGCTCAAGTATGATGCGAGTAATCTCTGAAGAAAGAAACTCCCTAGTCTGCTCATCTAAATGCTCGGCCCCCGAGCCTGATCATGATCCCTCCCCGACACCTGAACTGTCGACTGTTGGTCTAGGGCGTAAGACCACCATTCTGAAACACATAGCGGCAAACGTCAGAAATACTGATATATCTCGAGGGATCACTATTACTACAAGTTTCCTGGTCTAGCCTTAGCCTTCCTTGATTCAAGTACGGATCCTCTGCTTTGAGTAGTACGGGCTCATACTACCTTCCACATCTATCCGTACTTTCCTCGAGAACTGTCTTGACTCCACCAAGTCACTACTACTGCTACTGATCGATGCTACTCTCATCCTAGGCTTGCCCTAGGGAAATCTCTGACTCAACCAAAACCAGTCCTCAGCTGCTGAAGGCCTCCTTGTAATGCCAGTTAGTCATCACCTGAATACCATCATATTTGACGAGGCTCGGATAATCCTTCGAGTAAAATACTCGTTTCTACAAGAGTTAGCCTTAAACAAGAGCTGCGTAGTAGGGCCAAATCCAGCACTCTGAGATTATTCAACCCCGATCACATGTGATGTGATGTATTCAACTAATGGCTAACTGTAACGCCCGTGTTTCTGGGATTGCCATTTTTAGCAATGTAATAGTCTAGGTTAACCTTTGTAACCCCAATTTGAAATAATAAAAATGTATTATTTGTGAATTATGTGAATTATGAGATTTATGTGTTTATTTTCTTAATTATTATAATTTAATGAATTAAGAATAAAATAAGCGTCATTAAAGTGTGAGATAAGCCCGATATCTTTGCATAAAGTTGTAGTGGTTGAAACAAGGATTCCGGAGATATAAGGAATGCCAAAATCCGAGTTATAACGAAGAAGTTATGACATGTCGAAGTTTCGCGACAGAACCGGCACGACGTCGAGTGACGTAAAATATGAATTTAAGATAGAGCGATATTTAGCCTTAGCGATCTAAACGAAAGTCGTAGATTTCGTTAAACCGAGAGCGTGCATAAAAGGAACGCCCAAATCTGACTTCGTATGAGGAAGTTATGATTTTTCTAAGTTTCGACTTAGCGGTATGCAGCCCGAATACTCGTTTTGAGATCGAGCGGTTTTTAGTCGAAACAATCTAAATGAGAATCGAAGATCTCGTTGTTAGTAGCGAAACGATGAAAAGTTAGGCGAGAACGGACGTCAGACGAAGAAGTTATGAATTTATAACGAAGTTTTTCTGTCCCGACCTTCTAAAAATAAATAATAAAAATAAAAGTCAAAATTAGCCGACGGAGTCTAAATGAAAGTTATAGAGTATGGTCTGACCTTCGCGTGGATATAAAGAACGTCGAAAACGGAGCTCGTATGCGAAAGTTACGCAATTTAGAAGTTCGACGAGTCAATTACGCCACGCATAATTTAAGTACGCCCCGCGTACTCAGTCGGATGCAAGTTGCCTGACCAATACTTGAGTGCCACAGATCGACGCATGCAGTGACGTCAAAGTACGCCCCGCGTAACCGAGTACGCCCTGCGTAATTTGAGATTACGCCCCGCGTAATCCCAGACCCTCAGCCTATAAATAGAACTCAAAATCAGCCATTTTCTCTTGTTCAAACTCTTCCCTCTCTCTAAGTTTTGCCTCGATTTGCGTGCCAATCATATCCCGAAGCCCCGGTATCATTCCCGAGCCTCGAAGCAAGATCCGAAGCCCCGAGGATCCCGAAGAGCGTTATTCCCGAGCCGAAGCTCTGCCCGCGAGGAGTTCGGTTTTGGTGAAGATCTTCCAGATCTATCGAAGTATACTACTTCTATAAGTCGTAGTGCTGTCGGATCATCTTCTGATCAAGTGAGTGTATAGTCCCTTTTCAATACGCGATATTATACAAGTAATTTTTAAACGTATTTAAGAATACGGGATGTGAATGTGTAGTTATTTTCTTTCCAACGCAATATTATGAAGTATTTAATATAAAATACGTGCAACGTGTAAATATTTTGTGGTTGTATGTGTGAATGTATATTCACTCTCTTCTATCTCATAGATCTGATATATTCTCTATGAAATACGTGTTATGTGTGTATGCCTCATCTGTTATGTGGAATATGTATTGATTAAAGCATGCTATACAGGTTTTATAAACAATGTATAAAAATGTATATTTTTTTATCTACTAATATGTTGGGTAGAACATGGGTAGATAATTGGTGTGAAATAAACAGATGAGAGGCCTCGGTGTTATTGGTGTTATTCTAGTCATTCAGCAGAGTATGGATGACGACCACGGACTATTCTAGACTGTCCTGTGGAACACTAGCAGGCTCATTACCTGTAGGTGTTGTGAACGACGTGTTCACCGGTGTACTCTATCCCCCACATGGTTGCCTTTAGGACACTTATTGTTGAGGAAGCCCCTCTGCAGTAATGTCCGTCCCGATGAAAATCCTGAATTAGGTTCCTTATAATAGAAGTTATTTTAGGGACGTAAAAGTGAGTATAACGGGAATGGGTAATCGGGTTTATTGTGGATTGTTGAAATTAAATATAATTATTGTGGGTTGAAAACCCTATATGCTCACCAGGCTCCCAAGCCTGACCCACTCAGTCTATTTGTATTACAGGAAGTGGCGCAAGAGCTTAAGATGGGCGAATCATCAAGTTGTTTTTGTTTACAAGTCTGTATATGTATATATTTGGTGAATGACTTGTAATGTTATCGTTTATGCTTTGTGATCTGTATCGGAACATGACATCCCGACTTTTGATTTATGAAATGAAATCATATTTCTATATGAAATGTTTTGATAAATATTTATTTTATCATGTTTTGTTTTTGGGAACAAATTCCGCATCTCTTTTAAAATCAAACAAATTTACTCTGAAAATGTTTTAAAAAGCATAAATGAAATCGGTCTTTTCTGGCTGAGATTTTTGGGGATGTCACAGTTGGTATCAGAGCATTAGTTTAAGCGAACTAGGAATTTGTTGGATTTCTAGACTTAAACTTAGTATGCTAACTAGAGATTGTGAGATGTGTGTCTGATAAATTTTAGACACGAGCACTAGTTTATTTTAGGAAAGTTGTCTAAAATGCTTTTATGTGCTAAATGTTATATGTTGCCATATATGATATTGTTTGTTCGGATCTACGGTTTGTTGCCAACCGGATCTGAAGGTTTATGTGTTTAGGATTCTAAGCGTATGTATACGATATTAGAACTAGCATGTAATCGTTTGGAGTAATAAGGTGAAATAATTCGGTGTGTAGATCAAAAATAGTGAGAACAAGAAGCGGAGTTGGAAATGCTGATGAAAACAGGAATCAACCGCCTGTAATTCAACAAGTACCTGTTGTAGCTGATGCACCTGAGCCGATAACAATGGCTGGTGTACAAATGATGATTCAAATGATGTTGGATCGTCAGATGGAAGAAACAAGACGCCTGCTTAGGCAGAATCGTGAAGAACTGTCAATTCAAGCGGAAGAGCCCGAGGAGAATGGAGGGCAGTCTGAAGGAGAAAACTTTAGTGGGATCATTGGTCAAGACGAACAACCAGTGGTTAGACGCAATAACCAGTATGGAGGAAATGATAGTCGTGGGTGTAAGTATAAGGATTTCATGGCATCCAAACCACCATGTCTATCCGGAAGCCCGACGCCGTTGCAAGTTATGGACTGGGTCTCCAAAATGGAGACTATGTTTGAAAGTTGCGAATGCAGCAACAGGCAGAAGACTGCTCTTGCGATCCCTCTGCTAAAATCTGGCGTGTTGAGTTGGTGGAAGCTGTTAGCTGACTCTATGCCCAAGGGAGAAGCAAGCAAAATGTCTTGGGAAGACTTTGTGGAATAACTAAAACTGCAATACTGCTCCGAGCAGGACCTTCTGGAAATCAGTAATGAGTTTCAGAATTTGAAGAAAGGGAAATTGAGCGTTACTGAATACGCTGCAAGTTTCACAGAAAAGATGAAGTTTATCCCATATTTGGTGCCTACAGAACTCTCTAAGGTCAACAAGTTTGCCCTTGGACTACCAGCGGACTATGGTCCAATGGTTAAGCAAGCAACCACATTGAAAGCCGCCATCTGGGCTGCTAGAAATGTTGAGACCCAGATCAGGGAAAAAGGTCTGGAAAGGTCAGAGGTTGGCGAGAAAAGGAAAATCGATGGATTTTCAGGGTCCAGCAAGAAAAGTAAATTCTCAAAGTCTAGTTCGAGAGGAAGTGGAGGAAAGGTAGAGGCGAAATGGTGCGACAAGTGCAAGAAGAAGCATCATGGGAAGTGTGGCGGGGAAACCACATGCTTCAAATGTGGAAAGCTAGGGCATTATGCCAATGACTGCACCTTCACCAAGAATGTTTGTTATGGTTGTGGTGAGGAGGGGCACATCTCAAGGGATTGTTTGAAAAAGAAGGAAGCAGCAAGACCCAACATTCCGCCAAAGCCAAAGGCGAGAGCATTCCAGATGACACTGGAAGCTGCTAAAGATGAAGCTAATGTCGCTTCAGGTACCTTTCTCGTTAACAAATTGCCTGCCCAAATTTTATTTGATTCTGGAGCCAACTACTCCTTTATATCGCATGAATTTGGTAGAAAACTAGCTTTGCCTGTTGATAGACTAGATAATGCCTTATTAGTCGAAGTTGCTAGTGGCAAGTTTGTACCTGTTAGCCATCGTATGAAAAACATCTTAATTGATCTGAATGGAAATAAGTTCCACGAGGAATTATTGCCTATCGAACTTAACGGTTTCGACATCGTTTTGGGAATGGATTGGCTTAGCGCCAATGATGCCGAAATTTTATGCAAAAAGAAAATAGTGAAAGTGAACCCGTCTGGGAAGGAATCGTTTATGGTGTATGGAGATAAACGCAGAGTAAATTCTGGGATCATTTCTCTAATGAAAGCCAGAAAATGTTTGACCAAGGGGTGTACATCATACTTAGCATTCGTGATCGACGCTAAGAAGGAAAAGAAGGTGATGCAAAATATTCCTGTTGTGTGTGATTATCCGGAAGTATTTCCCGAAGATCTTCCTGGATTACCGCCCGATCGACAAGTAGAATTTTGTATCGACTTGTTGCCCGGAACAATGCCAATTGCAAAAGCACCTTATCGATTAGCACCGACGGAGATGAAGGAGCTAATGATGCAACTTCAGGAGTTATTGGACAAAGGTTTCATTAGACCTAGTTCATCACCCTGGGGAACTCTGGTGTTATTCGTAAAGAAGAAAGATGGAAGCATGAGGATGTGCATTGATTACCGAGAGCTGAATAAGGCAACAATAAAGAATAGATATCCATTGCCAAGGATTGATGACCTATTCGATCAACTACAAGGTTCCAGTTATTTTTCAAAGATCGACCTGAGGTCAGGATATCATCAGCTGAAAGTAAGGGAGCAGGATATAGAGAAGACCGCATTCAAAACGCGATATGGACACTATGAGTTCTTGGTTATGTCATTTGGACTAACCAATGCTCCAGCAGCATTCATGGATTTGATGAACAGAGTTTTTAATCCGTTCCTTGATAAATCTGTGATAGTGTTCATAGATGACATTCTGATTTATTCAAAAAGCCAAGAGGAGCATGGCAGACACTTACGAGAAGTGTTAGAAGTCTTGAAGAAGGAGAAGTTGTATGCGAAATTCTCCAAATGTGATTTCTGGATTCGTGAAGTCCAATTTTTGGGTCACGTGGTCAACCAAGAAGGGATAATGGTTGATCCAGCGAAGATCGAAGCTGTGATGAAGTGGGAACAACCGAAAAGTCCCACGGAGATCCGAAGCTTTTTGGGATTAGCCGGATATTACCGAAGGTTTATCCAAGGCTTTTCTTCGATCGCTAGTCCATTAACAGCTTTAACCCACAAAGGAGCTACTTATGCTTGGAGTGATAAGCATAAAGAAGCATTCGAGAGAATAAAGAAGAAACTATGCGAGGCACCGATACTTTCTCTACCCGATGGGGTTGAAGACTTCGCTGTTTATAGCGATGCGTCTGGGGTTGGATTGGGTTGCGTTTTGACCCAAAGGGATAAGGTGATCGCATATGCGTCTCGACAGCTGAAAGAGCACGAAAAGAACTACCCGACTCATGATTTGGAGTTGGCAGCGGTAGTTTTCGCACTGAAAATATGGAGGCATTACCTCTATGGAACGAAGTGCAAACTTTTCACTGATCATAAGAGTCTCCAATATCTCTTTAGTCAGAAAGAATTGAATATGAGGCAACGACGCTGGCTGGAATTACTTAAGGACTACGACTGTGAGATACTTTACCACCCCGGTAAGGCCAATATTGTTGCTGATGCTCTCAGTCGGAAGGTCAATCTTGAAAAGAAAAGGCCAAGAGCGTTGAGAATTGAAGTTGTCTCGACTATTTTGGAAAGTATAAAGAAAGCTCAAAGCGAAGCTTCTGAGAAAAATGACCGAAAGGAGGAACGTTTGGGCAAAACGTTGGTGTTCGGTGTAAACAGTCACGGACTGAAGGTGTTCCAAGATCGGATTTGGATACCTAAGACAGGAGGAGTCAGAGATCTTCTGATGGAAGAAGCTCACAAAACCATGTACTCGATTCATCCCGGTAACACAAAAATGTATAGGGACCTGAAACCCTATTATTGGTGGCCGACGATGAAGCTCGACATCGCGAAGTATGTGGCCGAGTGTGTGACTTGTGCAAGAGTCAAGGCACAACATCAGAAACCATATGGGAGTTTAGAACCATTACATGTGCCTATGGGTAAGTGGGAAGACATTGCTATGGATTTTGTCACTAAACTGCCCAGAACAAAAAGTGGTCACGACATGATTTGGGTGGTCGTCGATCGATTCACTAAGAGTGCGCATTTCATAGCAGCAAAGGAGAAATGGACTATGGAAAAGCTTGCGAATTCTTACGTGAAGGAAATTGTGAGGCTTCACGGTGTTCTGTTAACAATTGTGTCGGATCGTGATAGTCGTTTCACCTCACGATTTTGGAAAAGTCTACAAGAGGAATTGGGTACCAAGTTGTGTTTAAGTACAACTTACCATCCGCAGACTGATGGTCAGAGTGAAAGAACGATACAAACACTTGAAGATATGTTGAGAGCGTGTACCTTGGAATTCCTAGGTAATTGGGATGAACATTTACCTTTGGTAGAATTTTCCTATAATAATAGTTTTCACTCGAGCATAAAGATGGCACCTTATCAAGCATTGTATGGACAGAAGTGTCGTACGCCGTCTTGTTGGCTTGAGGCTGGGGAAAAGCAGTTTATGGGGCCGGAGATAGTCCATCAAACTGCTGAAAAGTTGAGGATAATTAGGGAAAGAATGTTAGCAGCTCAGGACCGTCAAAAGAGCTATGCTGACAAAAAGCGAAGACCGATGACTTTTGAAGTTGGAGATTCGGTTTTGCATAAAGTCTCGCCGTGGAAGGTACTTATAAGATTTGGTAAAAGGGGAAAGTTAAGTCCAAGGTTTATTGGACCGTTTAAAGTTCTTCAGAGGATTGGGAACCAAGCTTACAAGCTCAAACTACCAGAAGAACTGAATGGAATTCATAACACTTTCCATGTGTGTTATTTGAGGAAGTTCACGGGAGAAGTTCCCGACATAATTCCACTTTCGGAGTTGAGGATCGATGAGAACAAAAGGTTGATTGAGGAACCGGAGGCAATCGTTGACCGAAAGACTAAGAAATTGCGACGTAAGATGGTTGAGTTAGTGCTTGTCCAATGGAAACACACGAATGGGCCGAATCTCACTTGGGAGACGGAGAGTGACATGATGAGTCGCTATCCGCATTTGTTTGCTGGTGTGTGATTCTGGGGACGGAATCATTCTAAGGTGGAGAGAATTGTAACGCCCGTGTTTCTAGGATTGCCATTTTTAGCAATGTAATAGTCTAGGTTAACCTTTGTAACCCCAATTTGAAATAATAAAAATGTATTATTTGTGAATTATGTGAATTATGTGATTTATGTGTTTATTTTCTTAATTATTATAGTTTAATGAATTAAGAATAAAATAAGCATCAAAATTAAAGTGTGAGATAAGCCCGATATCTTTGCATAAAGTTGTAGTGGTTGAAACAAGGATTCCGGAGATATAAGGAATGCCAAAATCCGAGTTATAACGAAGAAGTTATGACCTGTCGAAGTTTCGCGACAGAACCGGCACGACGTCGAGTGACGTAAAATATGAATTTAAGATAGAGCGATATTTAGCCTTAGCGATTTAAACGAAAGTCGTAGATTTCGTTAAACCGAGAGCGTGCATAAAAGGAACGTCCAAATCTGACTTCGTATGAGGAAGTTATGATTTTTCTAAGTTTCGACTTAGCGGTATGCAGCCTGAATACTCGTTTTGAGATCGAGCGGTTTTTAGTCGAAACAATCTAAATGAGAATCGAAGATCTCGTTGTTAGTAGCGAAACGATGAAAAGTTAGGCGAGAACGGACGTCAGACGAAGAAGTTATGAATTTATAACGAAGTTTTTCTGTCCCAGCCTTCTAAAAATAAATAATAAACATAAAAGTCAAAATTAGCCGACGGAGTCTAAATGAAAGTTATAGAGTATGGTCTGACCTTCGCGTGGATATAAAGAACGTCGAAAACGGAGCTCGTATGCGAAAGTTACGCAATTTAGAAGTTCGACGAGTCAATTACGCCACGCGTAATTTAAGTACGCCCCGCGTACTCAGTCGGATGCAAGTTGCCTGACCAATACTCGAGTGCCACAGATCGACGCATGCAGTGACGTCAAAGTACGCCCCGCGTAACCGAGTACGCCCTGCGTAATTTGAGATTACGCCCCGCGTAATCCCAGACCCTCAGCCTATAAATAGAACTCGAAATCAGCCATTTTCTCTTGTTCAAACTCTTCCCTCTCTCTAAGTTTTGCCTCGATTTGCATGCCAATCATATCCCGAAGCCCCGGTATCATTCCCGAGCCCCGAAGCAAGATCCGAAGCCCCGAGGATCCCGAAGAGCGTTATTCCCGAGCCGAAGCTCTGCCCGCGAGGAGTTCGGTTTTGGTGAAGATCTTCCAGATCTATCGAAGTATACTACTTCTATAAGCCGTAGTGCTGTCGGATCATCTTCTGATCAAGTGAGTGTATAGTCCCTTTTCAATACGCGATATTATACAAGTAATTTTTAAACATATTTAAGAATACGGGATGTGAATGTGTAGTTATTTTCTTTCCAACGCAATATTATGAAGTATTTAATATAAAATACGTGCAACGTGTAAATATTTTGTGGTTATATGTGTGAATGTATATTCACTCTCTTCTATCTCATAGATCTTATATATTCTCTATGAAATACGTGTTATGTGTGTATGCCTCATCTGTTATGTGGAATATGTATTGATTAAAGCATGCTATACAGGTTTTATAAACAATGTATAAAAATGTATATTTTTTTATCTACTAATATGTTGGGTAGAACATGGGTAGATAATTGGTGTGAAATAAACAGATGAGAGGCCTCGGTGTTATTGGTGTTATTCTAGTCATTCAGCAGAGTATGGATGACGACCACGGACTATTCTAGACTGTCCTGTGGAACACTAGCAGGCTCATTACCTGTAGGTGTTGTGAACGACGTGTTCACCGGTGTACTCTATCCCCCACATGGTTGCCTTTAGGACACTTATTGTTGAGGAAGCCCCTCTGCAGTAATGTCCGTCCCGATGAAAATCCTGAATTAGGTTCCTTATAATAGAAGTTATTTTAGGGACGTAAAAGTGAGGATAACGGGAATGGGTAATCGGGTTTATTGTGGATTGTTGAAATTAAATATAATTATTATGGGTTGAAAACCCTATATGCTCACCTGGCTCCCAAGCCTGACCCACTCAGTTTATTTATATTACAGGAAGTGGCGCAAGAGCTTAAGATGGGCGAATCATCAAGTTGTTTTTGTTTACAAGTCTGTATATGTATATATTTGTTGAACGACTTGTAATGTTATCGTTTATGCTTTGTGATCTGTATCGGAACATGACATCCCGACTTTTGATTTATGAAATGAAATCATATTTCTATATGAAATGTTTTGATAAATATTTATTTTATCATGTTTTGTTTTTGGGAACAAATTCCGCATCTCTTTTAAAATCAAACAAATTTACTCTGAAAATGTTTTAAAAAGCATAAATGAAATCGGTCTTTTCTGGCCGAGATTTTTGGGGATGTCACACTAACTCCCATCACTCAGAGTCTCACAAAACACAAAGCAAGCAGCATTCGGACATAAGAAACTACTCAAGCAATTCTATCCTCATAACGAGAAACTATACTAACATATAATGCTAAGCTCATACTATCAGGCTTCACCTAAACAGGCTATCGTACTACTGTCTACTCAATACTAGCATGCAATTCTTATAAAGCTGAAACACATATAGCAGGCACATAAGGCATCCTCCTAGATCCTTAGTCCTATTCTAGCATGCTGTTCTACTGAAACTGAAGCTGATAATCATAACATAAACTTGTATGGGTAATTTGGGAGTACTTACTTGAGCTCGGCTGATCGCATGCACCACACCATTTTCCCTTTTCTCAAAACTCTTTTCTTTTTAAGTTTCTTTTTTCAAAAATTCTTTTGAAAACATTTTTCGTTTAAAAAAAATCTTTTACCATTTCCTTAATTTGAGTCCAGTCATACTCGAAAGTGTGCCTGAATCCCTCAAACCAAGGATCTGAAACCAACTTGAAACAACCCAAAATACGACCCAAAATTTTTGTTTTAATATTACTAAAAATCACATCATCGAATGTCATATATACTAAGAACCATGGAATGAGTAACTCAAGGTCAAAGTAACTGTGTCAAAACAAACACTGTATCAATCATATCAAAATATATGAATAACATTCCCAGGATAAAACTGAAGCTATGGTGTGTGTGATGCCATCATCCCGAGCTCTTCCCTTTGCTAGCAGAAGTACCTGAAATCAAAACTGAAACCGTAAGCACGAAGCTTAGTGAGCTCCACCAAACTACCACATACCATACAATAGCATATAAACAACTATTGGGCCTTGCCCACTGCATCGGACCGAAGTCTGGAACTAACCAGGGCCTTACCCTCTGCATCAGACCGAACTCCAGAACTGACTGGGACCCCGTCCCCTGCATCGGACCGAAGTCCGGAACTAACTGCATCGGACCGAAGTCCGGAACTGACTGGGACCATGTCCCCTGCATCGGACCGAAGTCCGGAATTGGCTGAACATAGCATAGCATAAACATATCAACTAGCATGAACACATATACTGCATATTGCATCGGACCAGAGTTCGGAACACATAACCCAAAACATGCTTGAATCACAAAGACATCAATCATTCTAACTGTAACGCCCGTAGATCCGGGCTAGTCAATTTAGAGGCAATAGGGGTCGAAAGCGACTTTTCGACAAAATATTATTTAGAATAAATAATCTTAACCAAGTTGTAGAGTATGTTACAAGATTTCCGTACATATAAAGAACGCCGAAATCCGAGTTATAACGAAGAAGTTATGACCCGTCGAAGTTTCGCGTCAGAACCGGCACGGTACCGGGAAGCGTAAATAGTGAATTTACGATAAAGTGAGATTTAGCCTTAGCAATCTAAACGAAAGTCGTAGAATATGTTAAACTAAGAACATCGATAAAAATAATGCCCAAATCTGACTTCGTATGAAGAAGTTATGATTTTTCGAAGTTTCAGACTAGCAGTGTACAACCTGAAATTCGAATATTAGATCGAGCGGTTTTTAGCCGACATGACCTGAACGAGAATCGAAGATCTCGTTAAGAGTAGCGTAACGAGAAAAAGATGGGCAAAAACGGATATCGGATGAAGAAGTTATGAGGATTTAACGGACCAATCCTGTCCCGACCTGTTAATAATATAAAATTTAAAATCGAGCCAAAATTAGCCGATGGAGTCTAAACGAAAGTTGTAGAGTACGTTCCCACCTTCACGTGGATATAAAGAACGTTAAAAACAGAGCTCGTATGAAGAAGATACGAATTTTTGAAGTTGTAACTCGAAATTGCGAAGGCTGATAAGGACTTGATGATGTGGCGCGTTGTGGGCCGTCCATCACTGATCAGTGAACGCTTCAGATTCGGACACGCCTCGCTTCGCATTACGCCCAGCGTCCGAGTTCGGTACGCCCAGCATACCCTTCGGTCTTATCCCTTCCGAGTGCGAGACAGCTAGAATCGATGTGGCAGCCCCATCCGAAGTTACGCCCCGCGTAGCCAAGGATTACGCCCAGCGTAGTCCGAGGCCTCGGAGGGTATAAAAAGGGGCGAAGGTCTCCGCAAATTTCACACAATTTTCCTTCTCTCTCTAGATTTCTTTCTCTCTCTAGGGTTTCTAACCCCCCCCCCCCCAAAGCCCTAGTTAAACCCCTAGCACCCTAAGGAAGCCCCGAGGCTCCCGGAGTCTCGAGAAAAAGGAGTTTTTCGGTTTCGAAACGCTGCTCCAATTAAGTTCCGGTTTTCGATAAAATTCGCTGTAAGTGTGCTACGCTTACGCAATTTTTAATATAACTTTCAAATAATTATAGAATGTTATTAGGTCCTTAAAATAATTATTTGGGCTATTATTATGAGTTATATTGAGCGTTATTAACGCTTAATAATAGTCAGACTAATTAATTTGTCGCGGTTATCGTTAGACTAAACCATAGTGGTATTGGTACTAGGTTTTATCGAAGGAGTATCGTTTTGAGAGTATCGAAGCGTTGTCCGAGTGCTGAGTCATCACCTTTCAGGTGAGTGCATAGTCTCTTTCATCTTACACATAGATATGAAGTATTTTATATAAACTACGTGCTATGTGTGCATATTATCTGAATACTTGCTGTCTATGTCGGATGAACATTTTATACATGTTTTAAATGATTTAAACTGTATACGTATTTTATATATACGAATATGTTGGGTATGACATGGGTAGATGAATGATGAGAGATATAAGATGATGAGAGTATAGATTGGCAGCTATAGACTTAGTGCCTATTAGACAAACACCAGTAGCTATGGACTTAGTACCTATTAGACGTTGGTAGCTATGGATTTAGTACCTGTTAGGAATAGGTAGCTATGGACTTAGTACCTATTAGATGAACACTGGTAGCTATGGATTTAGTACCCGATGAGTAGACTATAGCAGCTATGGAATCAGTGCTTTACGAATGAACATTGGCAGCTATGGATTTAGTGCCAGTCCTATAACCCTGGAAGTAAGGGACTTCGGAATAAACGGATTCAGGATAGATGACTCTTAGGTTAAATCCTTAAGAGTAAAGAAGATAATGGGGATGGGTAATTGGGTGGATTGTTTGATTGTTTAACATAATATTTACATTATTGTGGGTTGAAAACCCTATGTACTCACCAGGTTTCCCAACCTGACCCACTCAGTTTATTTATATCACAGGTGTTGATATGAAGTCACTTTACACTGAGAGATTTAAAGACATGTAGATCACTAGTGTAAAAATGTAAGTTCTGTTTATGCTTATGTTTCTGTATTAACGATGACATCCCAAACGTTTTAAAATGAAATAAATACGTTTCTTCGAAAATATTTTAATAACGTATTTAACAAATTCCGCAACATTTTTTATAAAATGAAGTAATCTGATTTTTATAAAGCATAAACAAAATCGGTCTTTTCTGGTCGTGATTTTGGGGATGTCACACTAACTACTGCATCAGACCGAGGTCTGGAACTACTACTAACTAAACGGAACGGCATTGTGGCCGTAGACCCATTCCTACTGGAAGGAAACTCACCTCATAAGCTGGCTGAAGAAATGCCACTCAGAAACTGACTGTTGCCGCTGCTCCGTAGCTTCCCGGCTAGATTTCCCACAAATATTCAATTAATTATTGATAACTAAACTTAGGGTAAAATGTTTATTTTACCCCGGGTCAAAGTCAACCCTCTGGCCAAAGTCAACTCTCAATTGACTTGACTCGCTGAGTCGGGCCGCCAACTCGCCGAGTCCCTGTCTTTATTTCGAATCCTCTATACGCTTCTACTCGTCGAGTTTAGCAAAGTCTCAACGAGTCCATATTCGATACTAAACATTGAGTCCATCTTCATCTGACTCGCCGAGTTGTATGAACAACTCATCGAGTCCTCCTTCATCCTATGAATGAGATCATTCCTTGACTCACTGAGTTGTATGAACAACTCGTCGAGTCCCTCCACTACTAGATCTGAGCCTTAACTCACCAAGTCCATTACCTACTCACTGATTCCACCCTAAACTCTCAAATGGGGAAAATCAGGGACTCGCAGCTCGACTCGTCGAGTGTGAAGAACGACTTGCCGAGTCCCATGCATGTCATTACTATACAGTTGATTTTGCTCGAATCCAATGCATTCCATTCATAGATCTGGGCTCCTAGGGCTGGTTTTTCACTTAAAGTTTCTAACTTTACGTGCATGCATGCTAATATGAAGCTTAAATACCCAAAATAAGCTAAAGGAAGAGATCTAAGCTTGGAATGAAAACTTGGCTCAATAAAGGTGGCAACCTTGAGCTTAAGAGGCTATGGAAAGCTTAGATCCGATGTCCATTCATCATATCAACTCTTAATTCGACTTTAAAGTCTAGAAAGGGCCCAAAATCAACAAGAGCAAAATTTTAAAGAGTTCTAATTGATAATAAGCAAAGATTCGAGCTTGATACCTCAAAGGGGACTGAAATGCAACTAGAATTCCGGATCTACTTGCTCCCCTTGAATACTTCTCTTCTCTCTTCTTCTTCAAATCCCCAAGATGCACTAAAAGCTTCACAAGTGAGAAAATGCTCCAAAAATGCTTAAGAACGGCTAGGGTTTTGTATGGGACTCTTTGTGGGTGAGGGAGGTTGGTCTTGGGGCACATAAGATGTTTAAAGAGGGTGAAAACCTTGAAATTAGGGTTTCATCCAGACTAGCAGAATCGCCGAGTCCGGGAGTATGGACTCGTCGAGTCGCCAACTTAAACCGCGTGCAACTCCCGACTCTACTCGACGAGTCGGGCTACTGACTCATCGAGTACCTCTTAAGAAATAAAAATTACTTTATTTAAATTACATACCAGAAATGGGGCATTACACTATCGAAAGTTAGTCCAAAAATTTTCTTCTATCATGGCTCCATTGACAACACTAACTAAAATCGAGTTTCCTATACTTGGAGTGAGAAGCAAGAAAAAGCTTTTGATGAATTGAAGAAGAAGTTGTGTGAAGCACCAATCCTCACCCTACCAGAAGGAACTGATGACTTTTTGGGTTTTAGTGACGCTTCTAAGATTGGATTGGGATGTGTCCATATCCAAAGAGACAAATTAGTAACTTACACCTCGGGACAATTGAAGCCCTACAAACATAATTATCCGACTCATGATCTAGAGCTTGCAGTAGTGGTTTTTGTGCTCAAGATTTGGAGACACTATATTTACATAACCGAATGCAAACTATATACGGATCATAAAAGCCTTCAATATCTCTTTGCTCAGAAAGAAGTAAACATGAGAAAAAAGCGTTGGATGGAGCTACTCAAGGACTACGATTGCGAGATACTGTACCATCCAGGTAAATCGAACATTGTAACCGATGCCTTAAGTTGGAAGGTGATTTCAGAATGGAAAACAGCTAGATCGTTGAAGATTGAAGTGCTTTCCACGATTGTAGAAAAGATCAAGGAAGCTCAGACTAGGAATCTAACAAAAGTTTGTTGGGGGTATGAAGCCTTGTCCAACCTGGAGCACTTAGATCACAATGGACCACTTGGGGATTCATAGAGTATGTGAAAAAGGAATGGATCATCTGAGAAAGACATAGATCAAGTGTCAAAGGAACGAATCATGTAAAAGGAGGTTTGGAGTACCTGGAAGAGTTTTGGAGCACTTGGGAGTGATATGGAGCAACAAAGGGATCTTGTTGCACCGTCTATTGAAGGGTTGGGTCGAGAAGGATGTTGTTGTGCTAAGGGCACTCCTACTTGCGCCAAATCCACTCCCTCTTGCGTCATGGGGTATCTTTCTTGCACCATGAGGTACTCCTGTTGTACCATGGAGTATCTTGTTGCACCAAGCATGTCCTTGTTGCGCCATGCATGATGTGGTTGTGCCAAGATGGTGATGTTGCTCCAACCTAGAAGTTCTTATACCACACTTGAAGCCACTTACGCCATCCATATTCATGTTTCGCCATGATGGTGCAAGATGGACCATCTTGTTCCTTGATGAGCCAAGTATGCTATGAAGTCCTCTATGATGCTCAAGATGGAAGAATGTTCCAGAATATGTTGCATGGCAAAATATTATTATTTGTCACCATTTATGGGCCTATGGGCCAATGGGTTTGGCCCATTAAGCTTTTAGGTTTGATCTCTCAAGTATAAATAGGCTCATACCCCCCCCCCCCCATCATTGTAAATTGCTAGATTTTTGTGATAGCTCTAAGTGAGATACAATTTTGAGTGCTTGTAATAGTTCTATGAAGTTAATAAAATCCCTTTTCTCTCTCTCTCTCTCTCTCTCTCCCATTCGCCCGTGGACGTAGGTCACCTTGACCGAACCACATTAAATAGTGTGTTCTTTTGATTTACGTTTTTCAGAAGTTTTTATGAGTTCATTGAAGTTCATTTTCTGATATTTTTCTGAAGTGCTTAACTTGTTTTGTTTTCACCCAAAAAACTGGTATCAGAGCTAGGGTTGAAGATGGGAGAGTTAAGATCGACAAGTTCAATGGAAATATTTTGGTTTCTGGAAGATGAAAATTGGACACCACCTCTACCAGAAGAATTTACATGAATCTTTGTCAGAAGATAAGTCGTTCCTTATGAAGCATGAGGATTGGGAGTTGTTAGATCGGAAAGCACTTGGTGTGGTGCATTTATCATTGGCAAAGAACGTTGCTTACAACATTGTCAATGAAAAGACAACTTATGGGTTGATCAAAGCGCTATCTAACATGTACGAGAAGCCTTCAACAACAAATAAGGTTCACTTGATTTGACAATTGGTAACTCTAAAGATGAAGGAAGGTGGCTCAATAACTAATCATGTCAATGAATTTAATTCAATCCTGTCAAGGTTGACATCGGGTGAGATTAAATTTAAAGATGAAGTCCAAGCATTGCTACTATTATCATCATTACCCGAAGTTGGTCAAGAACAGTGACACCAGTCAGCTGCTCAGCTGGAGGTGCCAAGCTGACATTCGAAGGCATATGAAACTTAATCCTTGGTGAGGATATTCGCTGTAAGTGTGCTACGCTTACGCAATTTTTAATATAACTTTCAAATAATTATAGAATGTTATTAGGTCCTTAAAATAATTATTTGGGCTATTATTATGAGTTATATTGAGCGTTATTAACGCTTAATAATAGTCAGACTAATTAATTTGTCGCGGTTATCGTTAGACTAAACCATAGTGGTATTGGTACTAGGTTTTATCGAAGGAGTATCGTTTTGAGAGTATCGAAGCGTTGTCCGAGTGCTGAGTCATCACCTTTCAGGTGAGTGCATAGTCTCTTTCATCTTACACATAGATATGAAGTATTTTATATAAACTACGTGCTATGTGTGCATATTATCTGAATACTTGCTGTCTATGTCGGATGAACATTTTATACATGTTTTAAATGATTTAAACTGTATACGTATTTTATATATACGAATATGTTGGGTATGACATGGGTAGATGAATGATGAGAGATATAAGATGATGAGAGTATAGATTGGCAGCTATAGACTTAGTGCCTATTAGACAAACACCAGTAGCTATGGACTTAGTACCTATTAGACGTTGGTAGCTATGGATTTAGTACCTGTTAGGAATAGGTAGCTATGGACTTAGTACCTATTAGATGAACACTGGTAGCTATGGATTTAGTACCCGATGAGTAGACTATAGCAGCTATGGAATCAGTGCTTTACGAATGAACATTGGCAGCTATGGATTTAGTGCCAGTCCTATAACCCTGGAAGTAAGGGACTTCGGAATAAACGGATTCAGGATAGATGACTCTTAGGTTAAATCCTTAAGAGTAAAGAAGATAATGGGGATGGGTAATTGGGTGGATTGTTTGATTGTTTAACATAATATTTACATTATTGTGGGTTGAAAACCCTATGTACTCACCAGGTTTCCCAACCTGACCCACTCAGTTTATTTATATCACAGGTGTTGATATGAAGTCACTTTACACTGAGAGATTTAAAGACATGTAGATCACTAGTGTAAAAATGTAAGTTCTATTTATGCTTATGTTTCTGTATTAACGTTGACATCCCAAACGTTTTAAAATGAAATAAATGCGTTTCTTCGAAAATATTTTAATAACGTATTTAACAAATTCCGCAACATTTTTTATAAAATGAAGTAATCTGATTTTTATAAAGCATAAACAAAATCGGTCTTTTCTGGTCGTGATTTTGGGGATGTCACACTAACTACTGCATCAGACCGAGGTCTGGAACTACTACTAACTAAACGGAACGGCATTGTGGCCGTAGACCCATTCCTACTGGAAGGAAACTCACCTCATAAGCTGGCTGAAGAAATGCCACTCAGAAACTGACTGTTGCCGCTGCTCCGTAGCTTCCCGGCTAGATTTCCCACAAATATTCAATTAATTATTGATAACTAAACTTAGGGTAAAATGTTTATTTTACCCCGGGTCAAAGTCAACCCTCTGGCCAAAGTCAACTCTCAATTGACTTGACTCGCTGAGTCGGGCCGCCAACTCGCCGAGTCCCTGTCTTTATTTCGAATCCTCTATACGCTTCTACTCGTCGAGTTTAGCAAAGTCTCAACGAGTCCATATTCGATACTAAACATTGAGTCCATCTTCATCTGACTCGCCGAGTTGTATGAACAACTCATCGAGTCCTCCTTCATCCTATGAATGAGATCATTCCTTGACTCACTGAGTTGTATGAACAACTCGTCGAGTCCCTCCACTACTAGATCTGAGCCTTAACTCACCAAGTCCATTACCTACTCACTGATTCCACCCTAAACTCTCAAATGGGGAAAATCAGGGACTCGCAGCTCGACTCGTCGAGTGTGAAGAACGACTTGCCGAGTCCCATGCATGTCATTACTATACAGTTGATTTTGCTCGAATCCAATGCATTCCATTCATAGATCTGGGCTCCTAGGGCTGGTTTTTCACTTAAAGTTTCTAACTTTACGTGCATGCATGCTAATATGAAGCTTAAATACCCAAAATAAGCTAAAGGAAGAGATCTAAGCTTGGAATGAAAACTTGGCTCAATAAAGGTGGCAACCTTGAGCTTAAGAGGCTATGGAAAGCTTAGATCCGATGTCCATTCATCATATCAACTCTTAATTCGACTTTAAAGTCTAGAAAGGGCCCAAAATCAACAAGAGCAAAATTTTAAAGAGTTCTAATTGATAATAAGCAAAGATTCGAGCTTGATACCTCAAAGGGGACTGAAATGCAACTAGAATTCCGGATCTACTTGCTCCCCTTGAATACTTCTCTTCTCTCTTCTTCTTCAAATCCCCAAGATGCACTAAAAGCTTCACAAGTGAGAAAATGCTCCAAAAATGCTTAAGAACGGCTAGGGTTTTGTATGGGACTCTTTGTGGGTGAGGGAGGTTGGTCTTGGGGCACATAAGATGTTTAAATAGGGTGAAAACCTTGAAATTAGGGTTTCATCCAGACTAGCAGAATCGCCGAGTCCGGGAGTATGGACTCGTCGAGTCGCCAACTTAAACCGCGTGCAACTCCCGACTCTACTCGACGAGTCGGGCTACTGACTCATCGAGTACCTCTTAAGAAATAAAAATTACTTTATTTAAATTACATACCAGAAATGGGGCATTACACTATCGAAAGTTAGTCCAAAAATTTTCTTCTATCATGGCTCCATTGACAACACTAACTAAAATGGAGTTTCCTATACTTGGAGTGAGAAGCAAGAAAAAGCTTTTGATGAATTGAAGAAGAAGTTGTGTGAAGCACCAATCCTCACCCTACCAGAAGGAACTGATGACTTTTTGGGTTTTAGTGACGCTTCTAAGATTGGATTGGGATGTGTCCATATCCAAAGAGACAAATTAGTAACTTACACCTCGGGACAATTGAAGCCCTACAAACATAATTATCCGACTCATGATCTAGAGCTTGCAGTAGTGGTTTTTGTGCTCAAGATTTGGAGACACTATATTTACATAACCGAATGCAAACTATATACGGATCATAAAAGCCTTCAATATCTCTTTGCTCAGAAAGAAGTAAACATGAGAAAAAAGCGTTGGATGGAGCTACTCAAGGACTACGATTGCGAGATACTGTACCATCCAGGTAAATCGAACATTGTAACCGATGCCTTAAGTTGGAAGGTGATTTCAGAATGGAAAACAGCTAGATCGTTGAAGATTGAAGTGCTTTCCACGATTGTAGAAAAGATCAAGGAAGCTCAGACTAGGAATCTAACAAAAGTTTGTTGGGGGTATGAAGCCTTGTCCAACCTGGAGCACTTAGATCACAATGGACCACTTGGGGATTCATAGAGTATGTGAAAAAGGAATGGATCATCTGAGAAAGACATAGATCAAGTGTCAAAGGAACGAATCATGTAAAAGGAGGTTTGGAGTACCTGGAAGAGTTTTGGAGCACTTGGGAGTGATATGGAGCAACAAAGGGATCTTGTTGCACCGTCTATTGAAGGGTTGGGTCGAGAAGGATGTTGTTGTGCTAAGGGCACTCCTACTTGCGCCAAATCCACTCCCTCTTGCGTCATGGGGTATCTTTCTTGCACCATGAGGTACTCCTGTTGTACCATGGAGTATCTTGTTGCACCAAGCATGTCCTTGTTGCGCCATGCATGATGTGGTTGTGCCAAGATGGTGATGTTGCTCCAACCTAGAAGTTCTTATACCACACTTGAAGCCACTTACGCCATCCATATTCATGTTTCGCCATGATGGTGCAAGATGGACCATCTTGTTCCTTGATGAGCCAAGTATGCTATGAAGTCCTCTATGATGCTCAAGATGGAAGAATGTTCCAGAATATGTTGCATGGCAAAATATTATTATTTGTCACCATTTATGGGCCTATGGGCCAATGGGTTTGGCCCATTAAGCTTTTAGGTTTGATCTCTCAAGTATAAATAGGCTCATACCCCCCCCCCATCATTGTAAATTGCTAGATTTTTGTGATAGCTCTAAGTGAGATACAATTTTGAGTGCTTGTAATAGTTCTATGAAGTTAATAAAATCCCTTTTCTCTCTCTCTCTCTCTCTCTCTCTCCCATTCGCCCGTGGACGTAGGTCACCTTGACCGAACCACATTAAATAGTGTGTTCTTTTGATTTACGTTTTTCAGAAGTTTTTATGAGTTCATTGAAGTTCATTTTCTGATATTTTTCTGAAGTGCTTAACTTGTTTTGTTTTCACCCAAAAAACTGGTATCAGAGCTAGGGTTGAAGATGGGAGAGTTAAGATCGACAAGTTCAATGGAAATATTTTGGTTTCTGGAAGATGAAAATTGGACACCACCTCTACCAGAAGAATTTACATGAATCTTTGTCAGAAGATAAGTCGTTCCTTATGAAGCATGAGGATTGGGAGTTGTTAGATCGGAAAGCACTTGGTGTGGTGCATTTATCATTGGCAAAGAACGTTGCTTACAACATTGTCAATGAAAAGACAACTTATGGGTTGATCAAAGCGCTATCTAACATGTACGAGAAGCCTTCAACAACAAATAAGGTTCACTTGATTTGACAATTGGTAACTCTAAAGATGAAGGAAGGTGGCTCAATAACTAATCATGTCAATGAATTTAATTCAATCCTGTCAAGGTTGACATCGGGTGAGATTAAATTTAAAGATGAAGTCCAAGCATTGCTACTATTATCATCATTACCCGAAGTTGGTCAAGAACAGTGACACCAGTCAGCTGCTCAGCTGGAGGTGCCAAGCTGACATTCGAAGGCATATGAAACTTAATCCTTGGTGAGGATATTCGCTGTAAGTGTGCTACGCTTACGCAATTTTTAATATAACTTTCAAATAATTATAGAATGTTATTAGGTCCTTAAAATAATTATTTGGGCTATTATTATGAGTTATATTGAGCGTTATTAACGCTTAATAATAGTCAGACTAATTAATTTGTCGCGGTTATCGTTAGACTAAACCATAGTGGTATTGGTACTAGGTTTTATCGAAGGAGTATCGTTTTGAGAGTATCGAAGCGTTGTCCGAGTGCTGAGTCATCACCTTTCAGGTGAGTGCATAGTCTCTTTCATCTTACACATAGATATGAAGTATTTTATATAAACTACGTGCTATGTGTGCATATTATCTGAATACTTGCTGTCTATGTCGGATGAACATTTTATACATGTTTTAAATGATTTAAACTGTATACGTATTTTATATATACGAATATGTTGGGTATGACATGGGTAGATGAATGATGAGAGATATAAGATGATGAGAGTATAGATTGGCAGCTATAGACTTAGTGCCTATTAGACAAACACCAGTAGCTATGGACTTAGTACCTATTAGACGTTGGTAGCTATGGATTTAGTACCTGTTAGGAATAGGTAGCTATGGACTTAGTACCTATTAGATGAACACTGGTAGCTATGGATTTAGTACCCGATGAGTAGACTATAGCAGCTATGGAATCAGTGCTTTACGAATGAACATTGGCAGCTATGGATTTAGTGCCAGTCCTATAACCCTGGAAGTAAGGGACTTCGGAATAAACGGATTCAGGATAGATGACTCTTAGGTTAAATCCTTAAGAGTAAAGAAGATAATGGGGATGGGTAATTGGGTGGATTGTTTGATTGTTTAACATAATATTTACATTATTGTGGGTTGAAAACCCTATGTACTCACCAGGTTTCCCAACCTGACCCACTCAGTTTATTTATATCACAGGTGTTGATATGAAGTCACTTTACACTGAGAGATTTAAAGACATGTAGATCACTAGTGTAAAAATGTAAGTTCTGTTTATGCTTATGTTTTTGTATTAACGATGACATCCCAAACGTTTTAAAATGAAATAAATACGTTTCTTCGAAAATATTTTAATAACGTATTTAACAAATTCCGCAACATTTTTTATAAAATGAAGTAATCTGATTTTTATAAAGCATAAACAAAATCGGTCTTTTCTGGTCGTGATTTTGGGGATGTCACACTAACTACTGCATCAGACCGAGGTCTGGAACTACTACTAACTAAACGGAACGGCATTGTGGCCGTAGACCCATTCCTACTGGAAGGAAACTCACCTCATAAGCTGGCTGAAGAAATGCCACTCAGAAACTGACTGTTGCCGCTGCTCCGTAGCTTCCCGGCTAGATTTCCCACAAATATTCAATTAATTATTGATAACTAAACTTAGGGTAAAATGTTTATTTTACCCCGGGTCAAAGTCAACCCTCTGGCCAAAGTCAACTCTCAATTGACTTGACTCGCTGAGTCGGGCCGCCAACTCGCCGAGTCCCTGTCTTTATTTCGAATCCTCTATACGCTTCTACTCGTCGAGTTTAGCAAAGTCTCAACGAGTCCATATTCGATACTAAACATTGAGTCCATCTTCATCTGACTCGCCGAGTTGTATGAACAACTCATCGAGTCCTCCTTCATCCTATGAATGAGATCATTCCTTGACTCACTGAGTTGTATGAACAACTCGTCGAGTCCCTCCACTACTAGATCTGAGCCTTAACTCACCAAGTCCATTACCTACTCACTGATTCCACCCTAAACTCTCAAATGGGGAAAATCAGGGACTCGCAGCTCGACTCGTCGAGTGTGAAGAACGACTTGCCGAGTCCCATGCATGTCATTACTATACAGTTGATTTTGCTCGAATCCAATGCATTCCATTCATAGATCTGGGCTCCTAGGGCTGGTTTTTCACTTAAAGTTTCTAACTTTACGTGCATGCATGCTAATATGAAGCTTAAATACCCAAAATAAGCTAAAGGAAGAGATCTAAGCTTGGAATGAAAACTTGGCTCAATAAAGGTGGCAACCTTGAGCTTAAGAGGCTATGGAAAGCTTAGATCCGATGTCCATTCATCATATCAACTCTTAATTCGACTTTAAAGTCTAGAAAGGGCCCAAAATCAACAAGAGCAAAATTTTAAAGAGTTCTAATTGATAATAAGCAAAGATTCGAGCTTGATACCTCAAAGGGGACTGAAATGCAACTAGAATTCCGGATCTACTTGCTCCCCTTGAATACTTCTCTTCTCTCTTCTTCTTCAAATCCCCAAGATGCACTAAAAGCTTCACAAGTGAGAAAATGCTCCAAAAATGCTTAAGAACGGCTAGGGTTTTGTATGGGACTCTTTGTGGGTGAGGGAGGTTGGTCTTGGGGCACATAAGATGTTTAAATAGGGTGAAAACCTTGAAATTAGGGTTTCATCCAGACTAGCAGAATCGCCGAGTCCGGGAGTATGGACTCGTCGAGTCGCCAACTTAAACCGCGTGCAACTCCCGACTCTACTCGACGAGTCGGGCTACTGACTCATCGAGTACCTCTTAAGAAATAAAAATTACTTTATTTAAATTACATACCAGAAATGGGGCATTACACTATCGAAAGTTAGTCCAAAAATTTTCTATTATCATGGCTCCATTGACAACACTAACTAAAATGGAGTTTCCTATACTTGGAGTGAGAAGCAAGAAAAAGCTTTTGATGAATTGAAGAAGAAGTTGTGTGAAGCACCAATCCTCACCCTACCAGAAGGAACTGATGACTTTTTGGGTTTTAGTGACGCTTCTAAGATTGGATTGGGATGTGTCCATATCCAAAGAGACAAATTAGTAACTTACACCTCGGGACAATTGAAGCCCTACAAACATAATTATCCGACTCATGATCTAGAGCTTGCAGTAGTGGTTTTTGTGCTCAAGATTTGGAGACACTATATTTACATAACCGAATGCAAACTATATACAGATCATAAAAGCCTTCAATATCTCTTTGCTCAGAAAGAAGTAAACATGAGAAAAAAGCGTTGGATGGAGCTACTCAAGGACTACGATTGCGAGATACTGTACCATCCAGGTAAATCGAACATTGTAACCGATGCCTTAAGTTGGAAGGTGATTTCAGAATGGAAAACAGCTAGATCGTTGAAGATTGAAGTGCTTTCCACGATTGTAGAAAAGATCAAGGAAGCTCAGACTAGGAATCTAACAAAAGTTTGTTGGGGGTATGAAGCCTTGTCCAACCTGGAGCACTTAGATCACAATGGACCACTTGGGGATTCATAGAGTATGTGAAAAAGGAATGGATCATCTGAGAAAGACATAGATCAAGTGTCAAAGGAACGAATCATGTAAAAGGAGGTTTGGAGTACCTGGAAGAGTTTTGGAGCACTTGGGAGTGATATGGAGCAACAAAGGGATCTTGTTGCACCATCTATTGAAGGGTTGGGTCGAGAAGGATGTTGTTGTGCTAAGGGCACTCCTACTTGCGCCAAATCCACTCCCTCTTGCGTCATGGGGTATCTTTCTTGCACCATGAGGTACTCCTGTTGTACCATGGAGTATCTTGTTGCACCAAGCATGTCCTTGTTGCGCCATGCATGATGTGGTTGTGCCAAGATGGTGATGTTGCTCCAACCTAGAAGTTCTTATACCACACTTGAAGCCACTTACGCCATCCATATTCATGTTTCGCCATGATGGTGCAAGATGGACCATCTTGTTCCTTGATGAGCCAAGTATGCTATGAAGTCCTCTATGATGCTCAAGATGGAAGAATGTTCCAGAATATGTTGCATGGCAAAATATTATTATTTGTCACCATTTATGGGCCTATGGGCCAATGGGTTTGGCCCATTAAGCTTTTAGGTTTGATCTCTCAAGTATAAATAGGCTCATACCCCCCCCCCCATCATTGTAAATTGCTAGATTTTTGTGATAGCTCTAAGTGAGATACAATTTTGAGTGCTTGTAATAGTTCTATGAAGTTAATAAAATCCCTTTTCTCTCTCTCTCTCTCTCTCTCTCCCATTCGCCCGTGGACGTAGGTCACCTTGACCGAACCACATTAAATAGTGTGTTCTTTTGATTTACGTTTTTCAGAAGTTTTTATGAGTTCATTGAAGTTCATTTTCTGATATTTTTCTGAAGTGCTTAACTTGTTTTGTTTTCACCCAAAAAACTGGTATCAGAGCTAGGGTTGAAGATGGGAGAGTTAAGATCGACAAGTTCAATGGAAATATTTTGGTTTCTGGAAGATGAAAATTGGACACCACCTCTACCAGAAGAATTTACATGAATCTTTGTCAGAAGATAAGTCGTTCCTTATGAAGCATGAGGATTGGGAGTTGTTAGATCGGAAAGCACTTGGTGTGGTGCATTTATCATTGGCAAAGAACGTTGCTTACAACATTGTCAATGAAAAGACAACTTATGGGTTGATCAAAGCGCTATCTAACATGTACGAGAAGCCTTCAACAACAAATAAGGTTCACTTGATTTGACAATTGGTAACTCTAAAGATGAAGGAAGGTGGCTCAATAACTAATCATGTCAATGAATTTAATTCAATCCTGTCAAGGTTGACATCGGGTGAGATTAAATTTAAAGATGAAGTCCAAGCATTGCTACTATTATCATCATTACCCGAAGTTGGTCAAGAACAGTGACACCAGTCAGCTGCTCAGCTGGAGGTGCCAAGCTGACATTCGAAGGCATATGAAACTTAATCCTTGGTGAGGATATTCGCTGTAAGTGTGCTACGCTTACGCAATTTTTAATATAACTTTCAAATAATTATAGAATGTTATTAGGTCCTTAAAATAATTATTTGGGCTATTATTATGAGTTATATTGAGCGTTATTAACGCTTAATAATAGTCAGACTAATTAATTTGTCGCGGTTATCGTTAGACTAAACCATAGTGGTATTGGTACTAGGTTTTATCGAAGGAGTATCGTTTTGAGAGTATCGAAGCGTTGTCCGAGTGCTGAGTCATCACCTTTCAGGTGAGTGCATAGTCTCTTTCATCTTACACATAGATATGAAGTATTTTATATAAACTACGTGCTATGTGTGCATATTATCTGAATACTTGCTGTCTATGTCGGATGAACATTTTATACATGTTTTAAATGATTTAAACTGTATACGTATTTTATATATACGAATATGTTGGGTATGACATGGGTAGATGAATGATGAGAGATATAAGATGATGAGAGTATAGATTGGCAGCTATAGACTTAGTGCCTATTAGACAAACACCAGTAGCTATGGACTTAGTACCTATTAGACGTTGGTAGCTATGGATTTAGTACCTGTTAGGAATAGGTAGCTATGGACTTAGTACCTATTAGATGAACACTGGTAGCTATGGATTTAGTACCCGATGAGTAGACTATAGCAGCTATGGAATCAGTGCTTTACGAATGAACATTGGCAGCTATGGATTTAGTGCCAGTCCTATAACCCTGGAAGTAAGGGACTTCGGAATAAACGGATTCAGGATAGATGACTCTTAGGTTAAATCCTTAAGAGTAAAGAAGATAATGGGGATGGGTAATTGGGTGGATTGTTTGATTGTTTAACATAATATTTACATTATTGTGGGTTGAAAACCCTATGTACTCACCAGGTTTCCCAACCTGACCCACTCAGTTTATTTATATCACAGGTGTTGATATGAAGTCACTTTACACTGAGAGATTTAAAGACATGTAGATCACTAGTGTAAAAATGTAAGTTCTGTTTATGCTTATGTTTCTGTATTAACGATGACATCCCAAACGTTTTAAAATGAAATAAATACGTTTCTTCGAAAATATTTTAATAACGTATTTAACAAATTCCGCAACATTTTTTATAAAATGAAGTAATCTGATTTTTATAAAGCATAAACAAAATCGGTCTTTTCTGGTCGTGATTTTGGGGATGTCACACTAACTACTGCATCAGACCGAGGTCTGGAACTACTACTAACTAAACGGAACGGCATTGTGGCCGTAGACCCATTCCTACTGGAAGGAAACTCACCTCATAAGCTGGCTGAAGAAATGCCACTCAGAAACTGACTGTTGCCGCTGCTCCGTAGCTTCCCGGCTAGATTTCCCACAAATATTCAATTAATTATTGATAACTAAACTTAGGGTAAAATGTTTATTTTACCCCGGGTCAAAGTCAACCCTCTGGCCAAAGTCAACTCTCAATTGACTTGACTCGCTGAGTCGGGCCGCCAACTCGCCGAGTCCCTGTCTTTATTTCGAATCCTCTATACGCTTCTACTCGTCGAGTTTAGCAAAGTCTCAACGAGTCCATATTCGATACTAAACATTGAGTCCATCTTCATCTGACTCGCCGAGTTGTATGAACAACTCATCGAGTCCTCCTTCATCCTATGAATGAGATCATTCCTTGACTCACTGAGTTGTATGAACAACTCGTCGAGTCCCTCCACTACTAGATCTGAGCCTTAACTCACCAAGTCCATTACCTACTCACTGATTCCACCCTAAACTCTCAAATGGGGAAAATCAGGGACTCGCAGCTCGACTCGTCGAGTGTGAAGAACGACTTGCCGAGTCCCATGCATGTCATTACTATACAGTTGATTTTGCTCGAATCCAATGCATTCCATTCATAGATCTGGGCTCCTAGGGCTGGTTTTTCACTTAAAGTTTCTAACTTTACGTGCATGCATGCTAATATGAAGCTTAAATACCCAAAATAAGCTAAAGGAAGAGATCTAAGCTTGGAATGAAAACTTGGCTCAATAAAGGTGGCAACCTTGAGCTTAAGAGGCTATGGAAAGCTTAGATCCGATGTCCATTCATCATATCAACTCTTAATTCGACTTTAAAGTCTAGAAAGGGCCCAAAATCAACAAGAGCAAAATTTTAAAGAGTTCTAATTGATAATAAGCAAAGATTCGAGCTTGATACCTCAAAGGGGACTGAAATGCAACTAGAATTCCGGATCTACTTGCTCCCCTTGAATACTTCTCTTCTCTCTTCTTCTTCAAATCCCCAAGATGCACTAAAAGCTTCACAAGTGAGAAAATGCTCCAAAAATGCTTAAGAACGGCTAGGGTTTTGTATGGGACTCTTTGTGGGTGAGGGAGGTTGGTCTTGGGGCACATAAGATGTTTAAATAGGGTGAAAACCTTGAAATTAGGGTTTCATCCAGACTAGCAGAATCGCCGAGTCCGGGAGTATGGACTCGTCGAGTCGCCAACTTAAACCGCGTGCAACTCCCGACTCTACTCGACGAGTCGGGCTACTGACTCATCGAGTACCTCTTAAGAAATAAAAATTACTTTATTTAAATTACATACCAGAAATGGGGCATTACACTATCGAAAGTTAGTCCAAAAATTTTCTATTATCATGGCTCCATTGACAACACTAACTAAAATGGAGTTTCCTATACTTGGAGTGAGAAGCAAGAAAAAGCTTTTGATGAATTGAAGAAGAAGTTGTGTGAAGCACCAATCCTCACCCTACCAGAAGGAACTGATGACTTTTTGGGTTTTAGTGACGCTTCTAAGATTGGATTGGGATGTGTCCATATCCAAAGAGACAAATTAGTAACTTACACCTCGGGACAATTGAAGCCCTACAAACATAATTATCCGACTCATGATCTAGAGCTTGCAGTAGTGGTTTTTGTGCTCAAGATTTGGAGACACTATATTTACATAACCGAATGCAAACTATATACAGATCATAAAAGCCTTCAATATCTCTTTGCTCAGAAAGAAGTAAACATGAGAAAAAAGCATTGGATGGAGCTACTCAAGGACTACGATTGCGAGATACTGTACCATCCAGGTAAATCGAACATTGTAACCGATGCCTTAAGTTGGAAGGTGATTTCAGAATGGAAAACAGCTAGATCGTTGAAGATTGAAGTGCTTTCCACGATTGTAGAAAAGATCAAGGAAGCTCAGACTAGGAATTTAACAAAAGTTTGTTGGGGGTATGAAGCCTTGTCCAACCTGGAGCACTTAGATCACAATGGACCACTTGGGGATTCATAGAGTATGTGAAAAAGGAATGGATCATCTGAGAAAGACATAGATCAAGTGTCAAAGGAACGAATCATGTAAAAGGAGGTTTGGAGTACCTGGAAGAGTTTTGGAGCACTTGGGAGTGATATGGAGCAACAAAGGGATCTTGTTGCACCGTCTATTGAAGGGTTGGGTCGAGAAGGATGTTGTTGTGCTAAGGGCACTCCTACTTGCGCCAAATCCACTCCCTCTTGCGTCATGGGGTATCTTTCTTGCACCATGAGGTACTCCTGTTGTACCATGGAGTATCTTGTTGCACCAAGCATGTCCTTGTTGCGCCATGCATGATGTGGTTGTGCCAAGATGGTGATGTTGCTCCAACCTAGAAGTTCTTATACCACACTTGAAGCCACTTACGCCATCCATATTCATGTTTCGCCATGATGGTGCAAGATGGACCATCTTGTTCCTTGATGAGCCAAGTATGCTATGAAGTCCTCTATGATGCTCAAGATGGAAGAATGTTCCAGAATATGTTGCATGGCAAAATATTATTATTTGTCACCATTTATGGGCCTATGGGCCAATGGGTTTGGCCCATTAAGCTTTTAGGTTTGATCTCTCAAGTATAAATAGGCTCATACCCCCCCCCCCCCCATCATTGTAAATTGCTAGATTTTTGTGATAGCTCTAAGTGAGATACAATTTTGAGTGCTTGTAATAGTTCTATGAAGTTAATAAAATCCCTTTTCTCTCTCTCTCTCTCTCTCTCTCCCATTCGCCCGTGGACGTAGGTCACCTTGACCGAACCACATTAAATAGTGTGTTCTTTTGATTTACGTTTTTCAGAAGTTTTTATGAGTTCATTGAAGTTCATTTTCTGATATTTTTCTGAAGTGCTTAACTTGTTTTGTTTTCACCCAAAAAACTGGTATCAGAGCTAGGGTTGAAGATGGGAGAGTTAAGATCGACAAGTTCAATGGAAATATTTTGGTTTCTGGAAGATGAAAATTGGACACCACCTCTACCAGAAGAATTTACATGAATCTTTGTCAGAAGATAAGTCGTTCCTTATGAAGCATGAGGATTGGGAGTTGTTAGATCGGAAAGCACTTGGTGTGGTGCATTTATCATTGGCAAAGAACGTTGCTTACAACATTGTCAATGAAAAGACAACTTATGGGTTGATCAAAGCGCTATCTAACATGTACGAGAAGCCTTCAACAGCAAATAAGGTTCACTTGATTTGACAATTGGTAACTCTAAAGATGAAGGAAGGTGGCTCAATAACTAATCATGTCGATGAATTTAATTCAATCCTGTCAAGGTTGACATCGGGTGAGATTAAATTTAAAGATGAAGTCCAAGCATTGCTACTATTATCATCATTACCCGAAGTTGGTCAAGAACAGTGACACCAGTCAGCTGCTCAGCTGGAGGTGCCAAGCTGACATTCGAAGGCATATGAAACTTAATCCTTGGTGAGGATATGCGCAAAAGAAGTGATGGATAATCCTCTAATAGTCTTCTTAGCGCCGAGGAAAGTGAAGAAAGTCCAAAAAAGGGAGTGGGGGTAGTGGAACATCAAAGTAAAGGAAGAGAGGTGTATCAAAAAAAAAGGAAGGACATCACTTGTTGGAACTACAAAGATAAGGGTCATTTCAGGCATTAATGTCTGAAGCCTCTTGCAAACAAAGGCAAGAATGAGATGAACATTACATCAGACTCTAAAGGAGATGCTCTTATTTGTGCAGTTGAAAATTCAGTTGAATCTTGGATCATGGATTCTGGTGCGTCATTCCATGCTAGTCATTCCAAAGATGTAATGTAGAATTTTAGGCAGTACCAAAGGAAGGTCAGACTGGCAAACAATAAGAGCCTTGATATTACAGGTGTTGGGGATGTGGTCCTCAAGACTACTTTGGGTACGAAGTGGACTTTGAAGAATGTTAAGTTCATTCCAGACTTGAAAAGAATGTTGATGTTAGTGGGGCAACTTGATGATGAAGGTCACCATGTCACTTTTGGTGATCATCGGTGGAAGGTGACAAAGGGAAACTTGGTAATTGCTAGAGGTCAGATGCGGGGTACACTTTACATGGTGGAAGTTTTTGATGATGAGGCATATGTTGTTGAAGAAGTTGAGACACCCACTCTATGGCACCAAAGAGTTGGGAAAAGGAGTGAAAAAGGAATAAAGATACTTGAATCTAAAGGAAGAATTCTAGATCTGAATAACGTGATAGTGGATTTCTGTGAGCCACGTGTTCTTAGAAAACAAAAGAAAGTTACTTTTCACAAAGATGGGACATCAACCCGAGACAGGGAAATTAGAGCTTGTTCATTCAGATTTTTATGGACCAACTTCAATTGCTTCAGTGGGAGGATCCTGATATTATGTTACTTTCATTGATGACTGCACTAGGAAAGTTTGGGTCTATTTATTGAAGCATAAGTATGAATTTTCAGTGCTTTCAAGAAATGGAAAGCGATGGTGGAAAATGAAACTAACTTGAAAATTAAGTGTTTCAGATCCGATAATGGGGGTGAATAGAATAACAAAGAATTTGTTGATTTTTGTGTTGCACATGGCATCAGGATGCACAAAATCGTTCCAGAAACACCTCAGCAAAATGGATTAGCTGAGAAGATGAAGAAAATATTGAATGAAAGGTCAAAGAGCATGAGACTACATGCAGGTTTGCCCAAGATGTTTTGGGCAGATACGGTCAACATAGTTGCATACCTAATCAATAGAGGGCCCTCAATTACTATAGGGTTCAAGATTCCAGAGGAAGAATGGCAAAGTCAGGAGGTTTCATTCAAACACATGAAGGTCTTTCGTTGTGTCTCATGTGTAAAAGTCAAAGACTCTGAGAGAGACAAGCTAGAGGCAAAGTCAAGGAAGTGCACCTTTATAGGTTATGGGTTGGACGACATGGGTTACCGCTTCTTGGATAATGAGCACAAAAAGGTTATCAGAAGTTGGGATGTGGTTTTCAATAAGAATACACTATAGAAGGATGAAATTGCTAAGGGCTCAAGTAGTAACAAACAACCAGAAAAGGAAGAACAAGTTGAGTTAGAAGAAACTTTAGAAGACGACATTATAAAACCTGTCAGTACTCCAAAGATAGGTGAAATTTCAGGAAGTAGTGGGAGCTCTAATGAAACTGGAGATAGTGGGAGCATAGATGATAGTGGTTCAGAGAATGAAGGTGTAGAAACTGAAACTCGTACTGTTCATAGATCCACTAGAGTACGAACGCTTCCAGTCAGGTATTTTCCTTCAACAAACTTCTTGTTGCTGACAGAGAATGGCGAACCCGAGTCTTATCTAAAGGCCTTGAGGATGAAAGAATCCATACAGTGGAAGAAGGCTATGGAAGAAGAATTGAATTTTGTTGACAAGAGTCACACTTGGTCCTTAGTCAAGCTCGCAATAGGGAAGAAAGCACTCCAAAACAAGTGGGTGTTTCGGGGTAAGGATGAGATTGATAGCACCAAAAGATACAAGGCAAGATTGGTAGTCAAGGGTTTCCAATAGAAGAAGGGATTTGATTATAATGGGATCTTTTCTCCAGTTGTGAAGATGTCTACAATCAGAATGGTTTTTGGAATTATGGCCTCTGAAGATCTCCATCTAAAGCAATTAGATGTCAAAACAAGTTTTCTCCATGGCGACTTGAAGAAGACATCTACATCGCACAACTAGAAGGTTTTCCCACAGTTGGAAAGGAAAATATGGTGTGCAAACTAAAGAAAAGTGTGTATGGTTTGAAGTAGGCTCCAAGGCAGTGGTGCTTGAAGTTTGATACCTCCATACAGAGGAATGGCTACAGCAGATGTGAGATGGATCACTATTGTTATTTGAAGAAGTTCAAGTCCTCTTATATCATCCTATAATTATACACAGTATATCAACAAGCTAAAGAAGCAACTAGCTAGTGAGTTCGAGATGAAGGACTTAGGAGCTGCTAAACAAATATTAGGCATGAGCATAGCCAGGGATAGAGTTACTGGTACACTAAAACTTTCACAAGCCTAGTACATCAAGAAAGTTTTAGAAAAGTTCAACATGGCAGATGCAAAAGCCAGAAGTACACCTGTAACAGCCCGGATTTCCAGGTATCTTTATTGTTTATGATTTTGGTGTTTTGAGAGAGGACTCGGCGAGTTGGAGCTCAGACTCGCCGAGTAGGGACGCGATTCTGGACGCGGGATTCACTTGGACTCGGTGAGTCCAGGATATGGACTCGGCGAGTCCGCGTTGTTTAATGAAACCCTAATTTCTCGGGTTTGGGACCTATTTAAAGGGCCTTATGGCCGTCATTTGTACCCAGCAGTCCATAGAGAGAAACCCTAGAGTGCTTTAGCGATTTGAGAGAGAAAGGAAGCATTTCTTGACCTTTGTGTGTTGATTAGCAAAGAAGAGGGAGGTTCTAGCCAAGAGGAAGCAAAGGAGGTTGCTATTCTGTGGATTTGAAGCTTAGATCATTGATCTAAAGGTATGATTTCGGCTCATCTTCTGTTTTGTGAAGTATATTTGGATTTAGGGTTTCTTGTGGCCTTTGTTGGGTTGATTTGATGGCCAAATAGTCCCTTGCTAGTGATGAGGCTTTGGATCTGGATCCATAGAGGTCCAGAGAGCCTCATTCATCAAGATTTATGAAGAACAATGGAGGTTATGACCTTGAGTTGTGATATTTGTTGATAATTCTTCATATATGGACATATAGAGGTTGTATGTACACCAAGTTTGGGGCTTTGCGTGGTGAATCAGTCTAGGAAGGTCAGATCTATGAATTGATGGAACAGATCTGACCTTAGAAGCGAGTTTGAGTGATTGCATGGCATGGACTCGCTGAGTCCAATGAGCAGACTCGGCGAGTAGCTTGAAGATTGCCTTGGATCGGCCAGTGAGTGGTCCAGTCGAGTCATGGGTTGACTCAGTGAGTCAGGGCGAGTTAGGGAAGGGTGGTCAGGTGGACTGAGTCGAGCTGGGACTCGCCGAGTTGTTCTTGAGACTCGTCAAGTTGAGTCGGGGTGGCCCCGCGATTCTTCCAGGTGGAACTCGTCAAGTCAGGGGGAGTACTCGACGTGTAAGAAGGGAATCCTAGAGAGTTGGTGAAAACTTCTAGACTCGCCGAGTTGCCCTTGTGCACTCGCCGAGTCCGGTCAAAGTTGACCGTTGACCGTTGACCAGAGTTGACCTGTGTTGACTTCTTAGGGATAGTCAACCTTAGAGATAAAAAGTGTTAATTAGAGACATATGGTGTTATAGGAGGATTATAGCTCGGAGGATCGGGCACGAGGGATTTCAGGATTTGTGAGTCATCGAGATACGCGAGGTGAGTCTTCTCACTATACTTTACCTTGAGTAGGTAACCAGAGTTATGTGACAGAGTATTGTATGTTATGTATGCTATATGTTGTACTGCATTATTTCTATGTGATTATGTTGTGCATGTTTACAGAGCTGGAACCGGAAGGTTCCTAGAGTTAGAACCTGAGGGTTCACAGAGTTTGGATGCACGGACCCATAGAGTTATAGCCTCGAGTGGCTAATACGTGTTTTATGTGTGGTATTTTGGGGAACTCACTAAGCTTTGTGCTTAGAGTGTTAGTGTTGTTGTTTCAGGTACTAGCGATGACCGTGGGAAGGCGCCGGCTTGATCCGTACACACGCATGGGATTTTGTTATACTTGTGATCTTGGGATTTTGTATAATGTGAATTGAGATTTAAACTTGATGTTTTTATGAAAAGTTAATGGGAAAAGTTTTTATAAATTGTGAAAAATTATTTTGAAATTTACGGTGTTACAAGTTGGTATCAGAGCCTTGGTTTGAGGGATTCGAGTACACCTTCAGGCGTATTTGAACTCAAACTGAGGATTTGAGATGTATTTTCAAAAAGAGTAAAAGACTTTTGAAAAACGCAG
Source organism: Lactuca serriola (assembly GCF_051521515.1). Taxonomy (NCBI): domain Eukaryota; kingdom Viridiplantae; phylum Streptophyta; class Magnoliopsida; order Asterales; family Asteraceae; genus Lactuca; species Lactuca serriola. The sequence continues at coordinate 262,996,737 of NC_136412.1, read as the reverse complement.
AGCAAGAGATGTGTGTGCGATCAGTCAGTGCCCGAACGGTGATTTCCCAAAATACCTTTATATTATGTGATATTGATATTGATATGATGTATCTGCATGCTAGAGTAGGCTAGGTATTGCTATTAGGACTAGAGTGGCCAAATTTGTGATGCCTTAGCCTAGGGAGAGGTGAGCTGCTATGAGATGCTTGAGAGTGAGTAGGTAGCAGCGAGGGGCTTATGAGAGATCTATTAGAGAGTGGTCTACGCATGATAGAGTACTTGGGACTTGGTATCCAAAGAGGAGGACTTGGGGTGTATTCTGGTGCGGTGCGGACAGTAGTATTGGGCCCGTACTACTAAAAGCACCAGAGCGGCGTGCATCCCAAGTAAGAATCTTTGGAATACCAAGAATCAAGGAGGAAAGAGTTGTCGAGTGTGAGTATGCTCGTGTGGATTCTGATTTTCGTATGTTGTATTTCAGAGGTAGATCATGGTGAGGACATGTTTGATGCCCGAGAGCAGTGGTACCAGTGAGGAGGAGATCCGCCGAATCATCCAGGAGGAGGTGGTTGCGGCCATCAGGGCATAGATACCAGAGATGTTTGGGTCTATAAAGACCACACTGATTGAGACGTTTGATGAGCGTTATGCCGCTCTTTCTGAGGCTGCTGCTGCAGCGGCTACCGCAGTGATTGCTGCTGCGAGGCCGCAAGGTGGTGATGCGTTGCTGCTCCGCGAGTTCAGCAACACAAAACCACCAGAGTTTGATGGGACTCAGGATCCGGTGGCGGCTATGAGGTGGATATCTGATATTGAGGGATGTTTCTTCACTTGCTCGTCTCCTGAGCATTTGAAGGTTCGGTTCGCGTTGAACCAGCTTCGCTTGGGAGCGAAGGACTGGTGGAAGTTTGTGACGGCGCATTATACGCCTGCTGAGCTTGCGGCAGTGACCTGGGAGAGGTTCACTGTCATGTTCCGAGATGAGTACGTTCCCCAGGTGGAGAGGGAACGTTTGGCACAGGAGTTTCTGACCCTCAAGCAAGGTACTGAGTCAGTTACAGTGATCACGAGGATGTTCCATGAGAGGGCGATGTTCTGCCCTGAACACGTGTCCACTGAGCAGGCACGTATGAGCCGCTACTTGAGCATTTTGAGGCGGGATATTCGGGAGTTTGCTGCGAACTCCTCGTACCGGACATTTGCTGAGCTTCAGGCAAATGCCCGGAAGAGGGAGATTGAGCTTGAGACTCAGGCCAGGGAGGAGGCGGAGTCTCAGGGGAGGGATCGGCGACCGGCACAGTCTCAGCCGGCAGCCAAGCGGGCCAAGCCCGCTGATCCCAAACCAGGGAGCCAGAAGGGCTGCACTTGCGGGAAGTGCGGCAAGGGTCATGATGGAGTCTGCCGAGCAGGATCTTGCTACAAATGTGGCAAGGAGGGGCATATGGCCAAGGACTGCCCCAAGGGGTTTGCAGTGTGTTTCCACTGCAACCAGACCGGACACCGGAAGGCCGAGTGTCCACAGTTGCGTGGAGCATCTCAGGGATCTGCTCCTACTGCTAGCAGAGCTACAAAGAGTCGGCCTGTGAAGGTCGAAGCGCCGAGAGCTCGAGGGAGAGCTTTCCAGCTGACTACGGGGGAGGTCCGCGCTGCGCCCGATGTTGTGGCTGGTATGTTTCCTTTCATGTATTTATTTTGATATTGAGATATTATGCTTATATTATCTTATGCGTAGGTACTTTTCTTGTGAACTCTGTACTTGCTTTAGTGTTATTTGACTCGGGTGCGAGTCGGTCTTTTGTATCTTTGGCCTTTAGTCAGCATATCAGTGTTAGCCGTGAGGCATTGAGTCGGCCTCTGAGAGTTTCCATAGCTGACGATAGAGTGATTTGTGCCACGGAGGTTCTCCAGGGATGTGTATTAGAGATCTTCGGGGTTGAGTTTCCGATTGATCTGATTCCTATTGCGATGGGTGATGTCTGTGTCATTGTGGGCATGGACTGGTTGAGCCGATTCGGCGCGGTTATCGAATGTGAGCGTCAGCTGGTGACCATACGAAACCCTAGTGGGGGAGTTCTTTCAGTGTACGGCGAGGGTACACGTTCAGGATCAGCTTTTTGTTCGGCCTCTAGGGCGAGGCAGTGTCTACAGCAGGGCTATAAGGGTTTTGTGGCGTATGTGATGGATACGCGGGTGGCTTCCGAAAGACCGAGTTCAGTTGAGGAGGTTCCGGTGGTGCGTGAGTTTCCAGATGTTTTTCCCGAGGAGTTACCGGGTGTGCCTCCTGTGAGGCAAGTGGAGTTCAGTATTGATTTGGTTCTGGGGGCCGCGCCTATCGCTAAGGTGCCTTATCGTCTTGCACCTCCAGAGATGCAAGAGTTATCCTCGCAGCTTCAGGAGTTGCTGGGGAAGGGGTTTATTCGGCCGAGCAGCTCACCGTAGGGAGCGCCTATCCTATTCGTTAGGAAGAGGGATGGTTCACACCGGATGTGCATTGACTACCGGGAGTTGAACAAGCTGACGGTCAAGAACCATTACCCGTTACCGAGGATCGACGATTTATTCGATCAGTTATAGGGAGCATCTTGGTTCTCCAAGATAGATTTGAGGTCGGGATATCATCAGGTGAGAGTGCGGGATGAGGACGTCCAGAAGACAGCGTTCAGGACGCGATATGGGCATTATGAGTTTGTGGTGATGCCTTTTGGGCTCACCAATGCCCCGGCTGTGTTCATGGATCTCATGAACAAGGTATGCAGGCCGATGTTGGATCGGTCGGTGATTGTATTTATCGATGAAATTCTGGTATATTCGAGATCTAGAGAGCAGCATGAGGAGCATTTGAGGGAGGTCCTTGGGGTTTTGAGTTCGGAGAAGCTTTATGCAAAGTTCTCCAAGTGTGATTTCTGGTTGCGGGAGGTCCAATTCCTTGGACATCTTGTTAACCAGGAAGGGATTCTGGTCGATCCGGCCAAGGTTGAGGCAGTGATGAGTTGGGAGGTGCCGAAGTCACCATCTGAGATCAGGAGTTTCCTTGGGTTGGCAGGGTATTATCGGAGATTTATCAAGGATTTCTCCAAGATCGCAGTGCCACTCACCAGATTGACCCGGAAGGGTGTTGCGTTCTCATGGGGTCCCGAGTAGCAGACCTCCTTTGAGACACTTCGCCAAAGGTTGTGCGAAGCCCCGGTGTTAGCTCTCCCGGAAGGGATGGAGGATTTTGTGCTTTATTTTGATGCATCGATTTTGGGGCGGGGTGCGGTGTTGATGCAGAGGGGTCATGTGATAGCATATGCATCGAGGCAGTTGAAGCCTCATGAGACGAGATATCCCACGCATGATCTAGAGTTGGGGGCAGTAGTGTTCGCTCTCAAGATTTGGCTTCACTACTTGTATGGGGTTCGATGTACGATATACACGGACCATAAGAGTTTGAAGTACTTGATGGATCAGCCCAACCTAAATATGCGACAGAGGAGGTGGTTGGATGTGGTCAAGGATTATGATTGTGAGATCCTGTACCACCCAGGCAAGGCTAATGTGGTAGCCGATGCGTTGAGCCGTAGGGCAGAGAGCACACCACTGCGAGATGTATGTTTGAGGTTGACCATGATAGCTCTGGTACTGGATGCCATTCGTGGGGCACAGGCTGAGGCTGTGCAACCGGGGATGCAGAAGAGGGAACGGGTCATTGGTTTGGTTTCTGAGTTCGTTACGGATGGTCGAGGGCTTATGACTTTTCAGGGTCGGATTTGGGTACCGTTTGTGGGCGGTACGCGTGCTACTTTGATGGAGGAGGCTCATCGGTCGAAATTTTCGATCCATCCGGGGGCCACGAAGATGTATTTGGATTTGAGGAGAGAGTATTGGTGGCCCTGTATGAAGAGGTACGCCGCCTGGTTTGTTGAGAGGTGCTTGACCTGCCGCAGGGTTAAGGCCGAGCACCAGAGACAGCATGGCAAGTTGCAGCCATTGGAGGTTCCCGAATGGAAGTGGGAACAGATCACTATGGATTCATCACCAAATTTCCGAGGACTGCCAGAGGAGTTGATGCAATTTGGGTAATTGTGGACAGGTTGACGAAGAGCGCTCACTTCCTTGCCATCAGTGAGAGTTCTTCAGCGGAGAAGTTGGCGGAGATATATGTGAGAGAAGTTGTATCTCGGCATGGGATGCCGATCTCGATTGTTTCGGACCGTGATGTGCGTTTCACTTCCAGATTCTGGAAGAAATTTCATGAGGAGTTGGGTACTAGATTGCATTTTAGTACCGCATATCATCCCCAGACAGACGGCCAGAGTGAGCGGACGATTCAGACGCTTGAGGACATGCTTCGAGCATGTGTGTTAGATTTCGGGGGTAGCTGGGATGCGTATTTACCCTTGGCATAGTTTTCCTACAACAACAGCCATCATTCGAGCATTGGTATGCCACCCTTTGAGCTGTTGTATGGTAGGAGGTGTCGGACCCCCATTTGTTGGGGAGAGGTTGGGCAGAGAGTGATGGGCAGTACAGAGATCGTGCTTCAGACGACAGAGCAGATTCAACAGGTCAGACAGAGGTTATTGACCACCCAGAGCCGACAGAAGAGTTATGCAGACTGACGCCGGTCCGAGCTTGAGTTTCAGGTCGGCGAATTCGTTCTCCTGAAGGTCTCTCCTTGGAAAGGAGTGATTCGATTCAGGAAGAGGGGCAAGTTGGGACCCCGGTATATTGGGCCATTTCGTGTGATTGCGAGGGTAGGCCGGATAGCCTATCGGTTGGAGTTTCCAGCAGAGTTGGGGCAGATCCACGACACTTTTCATGTGTCGCAATTGAGGAAATGTATAGCCGATGAGTCGGCAGTGATCCCATTAGAGGATATTCAGGTGGATGCGAGCCTGAATTATGCTGAGAGGCCAGTGGCCATCAGAGATCGGAAGATCAAGGTTCTGAGGAACAAGGAGGTACCTCTGGTGTTGGTTCAGTGGCAACACTGGAAGGGATCAGAGATGACCTGGGAGCCAGAGCGCGAGATGCGGGAGCAGCATCCGGAGCTATTTTCAAAGCGAGACTTCGAGGGCGAAGTCTAGTTCTAGTGGGGGAGAATTATAACAACCCGGATTTCTAGGTATCTTTATTGTTTATGATTTTGGTGTTTTGAGAGAGGACTCGGTGAGTTGGAGCTCAGACTCGCCGAGTAGGGACGCGATTCTGGACGCGGGATTCGCCTGGACTCGGCGAGTCCAGGATATGGACTCGGCGAGTCCGTGCTGTTTAATGAAACCCTAATTTCTCGGTTTTGGGACCTATTTAAAGGGCTTTATGGCCGTCATTTGTACCCAGCAGTCCATAGAGAGAAACCCTAGAGTGCTTTAGCGATTTGAGAGAGAAAGGAAGCATTTCTTGACCTTTGTGTGTTGATTAGCAAAGAAGAGGGAGGTTCTAGCCAAGAGGAAGCAAAGGAGGTTGCTATTCTGTGGATTTGAAGCTTAGATCATCGATCTAAAGGTATGATTTCGGCTCATCTTCTGTTTTGTGAAGTATATTTGGATTTAGGGTTTCTTGTGGCCTTTGTTAGGTTGATTTGATGGCCAAATAGTCCCTTACTAGTGATGAGGCTTTGGATCTGGATCCATAGAGGTCCAGAGAGCCTCATTCATCAAGATTTATGAAGAACAATGGAGGTTATGACCTTGAGTTGTGATATTTGTTGATAATTCTTCATATATGGACATATAGAGGTTGTATGTACACCAAGTTTGGGGCTTTACGTGGTGAATCAGTCTAGGAAGGCCAGATCTATGAATTGATGGAACAGATCTGACCTTAGAAGCGAGTTTGAGTGATTGCATGGCATGGACTCGCCGAGTCCGATGAGCAGACTCGGCGAGTAGCTTGAAGATTGCCTTGGATCGGCCAGTGAGTGGTCCAGTCGAGTCATGGGTTGACTCAGTGAGTCAGGGCGAGTTAGGGAAGGGTGGTCAGGTGGACTGAGTCGAGCTGGGACTCGCCGAGTTGTTCTTGAGACTCGTCAAGTTGAGTCGGGGTGGCCCCGCGATTCTTCCAGGTGGAACTCGTCAAGTCAGGGGGAGTACTCGACGTGTAAGAAGGGAATCCTAGAGAGTTGGTGAAAACTTCTAGACTCGCCGAGTTGCCCTTGTGCACTCGCCGAGTCCGGTCAAAGTTGACCGTTGACTAGAGTTGACCTGTGTTGACTTCTTAGGGATAGTCAACCTTAGAGATAAAAAGTGTTAATTAGAGACATATGGTGTTATAGGAGGATTATAGCTCGGAGGATCGGGCACGAGGGATTTCAGGATTTGTGAGTCATCGAGATACGCGAGGTGAGTCTTCTCACTATACTTTACCTTGAGTAGGTAACCAGAGTTATGTGACAGAGTATTGTATGTTATGTATGCTATATGTTGTACTGCATTATTTCTATGTGATTATGTTGTGCATGTTTACAGAGCTGGAACCAAAAGGTTCCTAGAGTTAGAACCTGAGGGTTCACAGAGTTTGGGTGCACAGACCCATAGAGTTATAGCCTCGAGTGGCTAATACGTGTTTTATGTGTGGTATTTTGGGGAACTCACTAAACTTTGTGCTTACAGTGTTAGTGTTGTTGTTTCAGGTACTAGCGATGACCGTGGGAAGGCGCCGGCTTGATCCGTACACACGCATGGGATTTTGTTATACTTGTGATCTTGGGATTTTGTATAATGTGAATTGAGATTTAAACTTGATGTTTTTATGAAAAGTTAATGGGAAAAGTTTTTATAAATTGTGAAAAATTATTTTGAAATTTACGGTGATACAACACCTCTGGGGAGTCAGCTGAGACTTACCAAGAAGCAATCCCCCAAAACGGAAGAAGACAGAGAATACATTGCTAAAGTTCCCTACGCATCTGTAGTTGGTTGTTTAATATATGCAATGTTTTACACCAGACCAGGCATTGCTCATGTAGTGGGAGTTGTGAGCGGATTCATGTCAAATCCAAGAAGACACCATTAGGAAGGAGTGAAATGGTTGTTATGCTACTTAAAAGGAACAACTGAGTGTTCCTTATGTTTCAGAAGAAATAGAGTAGTTTTAGAAGGGTTCGGTGATGTAGACTTAAGTGGATGTGCATATTCATGAAAGAGCACAATGGGTTATGTGTTCACAATTGGAGGTACAACACTCAACTAGATGTCAAGGTTACAAAAGAGTGTTTCTCTTTCAACCAAAGAAGTAGAAAACATGGAACTTGCAGAAGATTCCAAGGAGCTCATATGGTTGAAGAGTTTCTTGTCAGAACTGGGAATGCAACAGGAGGATTGTATATTGCATTGTGATATCCAAAGTGTGGTTCACTTAGCAAAGAATCCAATTTTTCATAGTAGAATGAAACACATTCAGACGAGGTACCATTTCATTCGAGAGTTAATCAATGAAGGAACTCTAAAATTGAAAAAAATCCTCGGAACGAAGAATCCGGCTGATATGTTCACCAAGGTGGTTACCACTAAGAAGTTGAAGCTTTGCATTGCTTCAACTGGCCTTTTAGAAGTTTGAAGAGAAGGGCTTGGCAGAGAGAGAGAGAGAGAGAGAGAAGGAGTAATATGAGGAATGGTGAAATTTGAATGGCAGATGAAGTTGTTCAAGCCTTCAAGTGGGAGAGTGTTAGGGTATGAAGTATTTTCCAACATGGAGCACTTAGATCACAATGGAGCACTTGTGGTTCATGGAGCATGTGACAAAGGAATGGATCCTCTGAAAAAGGAAAAGGTCATGTAAAAGGAGGTTTAGAGAACCTGGAAGAGGTTTGGAGCACTTGGGATTGATATGGAGCAACAAGGGGACCTTGTTGCGCCATCAGTTGAAGGGTTGGGCCAAGAAGGATGTTGTTTCACGAAGGCTACTCCTTCTTGCGCCAAATCTACTCCCTCTTGCACCATGGGGTATCTCTCTTGCTCCATGAGGTACTCTTGTTGCGCCAAGCATGGCCTCGTTGTACCATGCATGATGTTGTTGTGCCAAGACGGTGATGTTGATTCAACCTAAAGGTTCTTGTACCACATTTGAAGCCACTTGCGCCATCCATATTCTTGTTGCGCGATGATGGCACAAGATGGACCATCTTGGTCCTTGATGAGCCAAGTATGCTATGAAGTCCTCTATGATGCTCAAGATGGAAGAATGTTCCGGAAGATGTTGCATGGAAGAATATGATTGGTTGTCACCATTTATAGGCCTATGGGCCAATGGGCTTGGTTCATTAGGGTTTTAGGTTTGATCCCTCAAGTATAAATAGGCTCATACCCCCATCATTGTATATTGATAGATTTCTATGAGAGCTCTAAGTGAGATACAATTTTGAGTGCTTGTAATAGTTATATAAAGTTAGTAAAATCCTCTCTCTCTGTCTCTGTCTCTCTGTCTCTCTCTCTCTCTCTCTCTCTCTCTCTCTCGTTCACCCGTAGACGTAGGTCACCTTGACCGAACCACGTTAAATATTGTGTTCTTTTGATTTACGTTTTTCAGAAGTTTTTGTGAGTTCACCGAAGTTTTTTTTTGATACTTTTTTGAAATGCTTAACTTGTTTTGTTGTCACCCAATAAAGGTGACCAGAAGGAAGAACGTCTAGGCAAGACGTTAGTGTTCGAAGAATATGAACAAGGGTTGAAGACATTCCAAAATCGCATTTGGGTGCCAAAGTTGGGTGGTATACGGGATCTTCTTATGGAAGAATCTCATAAGATCATGTATGCTATACACCCAGGTAGCACCAAAATGTACTTGGACTTAAGACCGTATTACCGGTGGCCGATAATGAAGGCCGATGTGGTAAATTACGTAGACTAACTTGTAACTTGTGCAAGAGTAAAGGCACAACATTAGATGCCATACGAGGATTTGGAACCCTTACCGGCACCCATGGGGAAGTGGGATGATGTTACCATGGAATTTATAACCAAGTTGCCAAAGACAATGAGAGGGCACGACATGATCTGGGTTGTAGTAGACCGATTTACGAAAAGTGGGCATTTCCTGCTCGCACGAGAGAATTGGTATATGGAGAAGTTGGAAGAGACCTACATAAAGGAAATTATTAGGATACATGGAGTACCCTTATCTATCGTGGCAGATAGGGACAGTCGATTCACTTCCAGATTCTAGAAGAGTTTGTAGGAAGCGATACGCATGAAGTTGTGTTTGAGTGCTGCCTATCATCCACAAACAGATGGACAAAGTTAGAGAAATATCCAAAATATGGAAGATATGTTGCGGGCATGTGCCTTATAAATTCTTGGTAGTTGGGATGACCACTTATCACTGGCCAAATTTTCCTACAACAATAGTTATCACTCAAGCATCAAGATGCATCCTAATGAAGCACTGTACGAAAGGAAATGTCGTGTGACATCATGTTGGTAAGAAGCATGAGAGATACACTTTTCGGTTCTGGAGTTAGTGCATCAGATCGTCGAAAAGCTAAAATTGATCAAGGAAAGGATGCTAGCCGCTCAAAGTCGTCAGAAGAGCTAGCCAGACAAGAAGCGAAGACCAGTAATATTTGATGTGGGTAATCAAGTGTTACTTAAAGTCTCTCCATGGAAGGGAATTATTAGACTCTGAAAGTGTGAAAAGTTGTCCTCATTTTATATGACCAGACAAAGTACTTCAAACGATAGGGAATCAAGCATAGAAGCTTGAATTGCCCGCCAAACTGGAAGATACCCATAATATCTTTCATGTTGGTTATTTGAGGAAGTACTAGGGAGAAGAAGTTGATATACTCCCACTTTCAGAGTTAAAGATCGATGAAGATAGTAGGGTAGTTAAAAAGCCTAACAGACATAGTTGACCGTAAGAAGAAGAAATTACGACAAAATATGTTTGACTTGGTGCTGGTGTGCTGAAAACACACAGTAGGGTCAAAGCTCACCTGGGAAACAGGAAGCGAATGGAAGAGTCCCTGTCCTCATCTGTTTGCTGATGTATGATTCCGGGACGGAATCATCCTAACAGGGAGATAAGTATAACGCCCTCTTTTCCCGAAAGAAATAGTTATATTCCGTTAATTACTTTGGTCAACTATTGTAATCTCTTTATTAATTAATAAGAAAGGATTATCCATGTATTTATGTGCTTAAGTGTTTTATATGATGTTTAAATATGCATCAAAACAGAATAATAATTATGATGAATAACCTTAACAAAACATGAAGTAGTCGCAATGAGGATTATAGAGATATTAGGAACACTCAAATATGACTTAGAATGAAGAAGTTATGCTTCTTTGAAGTTTCATAATTAAACCGACACGACTCTGCATATCGTAGAAGGTGAAATTTTGATGAATTACCTTTTAGCCTAAGTAGTCTAAATGAAAGTCGTAGTAGTTATTAAACTGAGAGCATGTGTAGATAGAATGCTCAAATATGACTTTATATGAGGAAGCTAAGATTTTTCTCCGTTTCATCGTAGCTTTGTTAGCACGTAAATCGAATTTAGATTGGTCGACTTTTAGCCAAAGCAATCTAAATGAGAATTGAAGATCTCATTAATAGGAGTCCAACAATATAAAGACAGTAAAAAACGAACGTCAGATGCGAGAGTTATGCATTTTATACGAGCTTTAACAGTCTAAGCCTGTGTAAATAAAATAAAATGAGATTTAGCCAGCGAAGTCTAAATGAAAGTTGTAGATCCCGTTGATAGCTATGTGTGGACATAAAGAACATAAAAATGGAGCTATTATGAATAAGTTATGCAAATTTAAAAATCTGAAAATCGGTACGCTCTCAATGCGCAATACACATAGTGTTCCAGAAGCCATCCACGTAGCTCCGGCCAGTACATGACGTGCATCAACAACTCTATGGATCCATATCACCAGGCGTGGCGCGCCTGGGCACAACACGCTTTTCAAAAGTACTATAAATAGCCCTCATTCCATATATGCTGATCAAATCTCACCCCTATAGCCTCTATTTCTCTCTCTCCCTCTCTCTCTCTCTCAAAGTTCTCTCTCTGACTTAGCCCATTTTCGCTTAAGTTTTCTATATTCTAGCAAAGCCCTAAGATCCTGGAGTGCCCAACTAGTAGAAGCTATCAAGTAGGAGCTTTGCCAATGCAATTTCCGGACTTTTGTCTAGGAAATGTATGTAAGTTAAATTACACTTAACCCTATTTTATTGTAATTTATATTTATATTCCTAGTCGTTGTTATGAATCTATTCCATGTCGTTATACTAATTGATTTACTTACAGGTGAAGTATCTAGAATGGTCATGTTGGCTTGGTTGTTGGATTTAAGAATGGTTGTACGCTGAAATGGTCCTGCCTCCCAACTTTCATGCCTGGTCGATCCTTATTTGATAGAGCTCTCAATTTTCATTAGGATTATTGAGGCATGTAGACAGTCATTATTATAGCCACAAAGAATATGAAACTAGACTAAGATTTAGTACCATTTAAATCTAGGTCTTTCAAAAGGATAAGTGTTAAGGTGAAGCGCTGCCCTAACCTCAAACAATTCATGAGTTAAGGTGATTCTTCCAGATGATTGTCGAACTAGGATTTGTGAGGATCGGTTGGGTTGTGTAGTTGGTCTTAGGTCAAATTATATATATTATCTGACAACGTTGTCTTACAAGAATAATATTATTTATTACCATTAAATTATTATGGGCTTGAAAACCCTACGTATCTTACTAAGTTTTCCAAAACATGACTCACTTATTTTTATACATGACAGGTAGTGGAACCCAAACTACTATAGTTTAGTTAGGATGCTGAGTGGAATGAAGAGATGTGCCTGCAATAGTTTCAGGACCTTTTATATTTACGCTGTAATTAATGTTTGGATATGAATGAAGACATTCTCAAAATTTTAATAAAATGAAATAACTTTTGTTATCTCAAAAAAATTTTATTTAACTGTAAATTTCTACATCTCAATTTATTAAAGCATAAAGAAATTGTTTTAATTGGTTATGAAAAATGGGGTTGTCACAACATAGTGGGTGAAGCCTCTTTTTGAACACACTAGAGATAGACCTCATACATTAGAATACACAAGATCAAAATGAGCAAAAAAACAAGAGACACTTTTATTAAAACGACAAAGAATTTTTTATTTTATTTTTCTTTAGTAATTTACAACCATTATAGTCTTAAAATCACAACTTTTCAAATAACCCATAAAATATGTAAAGACTAAAAACTATAAACATGAAACTAACACATGTCCAAACAAAAATGTCAAAGTTGAAAAATTAAAATTCAAACTACTCAAACAAAAGGAAGAAAAATCAAAACTAGTGGCAACAACATCAGATTTAAGTTGATCATTGGCATAAAGTTATTTTAGCATACACCATACGTCATATCCCAATCACACTTTGAAAAATGTGGATATTATACACAACAAAGAGAATTATAAAAGAAAATGTAATAATTAGATTTTTTTAACTGAAAATGGATGAGGTGAGATTTAATGTATGTTTGGGAATATAATAGACAATGGTAAGAGATTTATGAGGGATAAAACTGAAATCGACATCTTCTACTGGCATATATATATATATATATATATATATATATATATATATATATATATATATATATATATATATATATATATATGGATGGATGGATGGATGAACGATAAGACAAAGAAGCAAAGTATGGCAAATAAGGTGACATATTATGAGATATACCATAACCAAGATCCATAATGATGAAGGAATACTTGAAGTACTTGACAGAGACACGACTGAATAAGGCATATATTCTTACATGGAAACAAAATTAGAAACAATGAACTATTTGGAATGTTAAAAAACCCTAGAGGATCCAATGTAACTCCCATTTTTTCAGGTAAATTTCTTAATTATTAAGTGTATATTTATTTTGCTCGAAGGATCATGGACACAGGGTTAACCCCATGGTGTGTTGGGCGTACATAATCCATAGGCAAACCCTAAATTTAAGGGTTTACACCCTATTTAAACACCTTATGCCCCAATATTCTCTCACTACCAGCCTCCATTGTCCCCAAAACCATTCTCAAAACCTCAATCAATTTTTAGAGAGATTTGATCCTTGTGTGTGTTTGGTGCATCTTGAAGAAGAAGAAGAACTCTTTGGTGAAGGATTAGTTTCCTTACAGCTTGAAGATCCAATACTCTCTTCACCTTTGCAAGCTTATGGAGATATAAAGCTTCAAACTTTATGACTCTGTAGCTTAGATATAGATTTAGGATTATATTCGGGATGTTTTGGTCCCTTGGGTTGGTACTTGTGAGTAAGAATTACTCTAGAACATGTTTTGATCATTTCTTGGTATTTCTAGAGTTATAGAATCATAAAAATAACATCTTGATGGGTTAAGCTCAACCATGCCTGAGTTGATAGTCTTAATATGAAGTTAGAATGTTAGAAATGCATGTTGGGTCTCTTTAAGCCTTGAAAAGGCATCAAGTTGATGACGTTATCGTTTAACGCATTCTCCAAGGGCTAGATCCGCAATTTGGACGTTTGGACTTTAAGAATTAAGTGCTTAATGAGATTTTGGCAAGTTGGGCCATACGTGGGGCATGCATAAGCGTACGTTGAGTGTACATGCCTGAGTCCCCATTTTCTTTTTGGTGAAATTTGGTACGCGGGGTGTACTGGTGGTACGCTTAGCGTACTCTCCATGAACCCTTTTTGGGTTTTATGTCGTTTGGTCCATTATTGGGCCTTATGCCTTTTTGGGCAATTATTGGGCTTTAGGTGTCTTGGGCCTTGTTGGACCTTAGGTATTTTGGGTTTGGTTCATGGGTTGAGGAGCCCATTAAGGGAAGGGTAAAATGATCCTTTACCCCTTAGCATGTTATATGGTAATCTGGACCTTTTATGTGTTATTAACCAGAGTATTTATTAGGGTTAATTTAGAATGTTCAGTGTGAGGAGTCGTGATAGCAACAGTCCAGGTTTGTGGTTTGTCTATCTTTAGACTGAGGTGAGTCTCCTCACTATACTTGTGGGTCAAAGACACCAATGACGACCCATTGGATTATTTAGTAGGATAGTAGTGATCTGTGTGTCACTTACTGGTATGTATGTATGAGCTTATTGTCTTTGTGACTCTTGCTAGTGTGACTGTATGCTTAGCTTTAGGGGTGACATAGACCCGTACTAGTTGGAAGATACCAAGGGAGTCGAAAGGGACTTAAAGAGTTGGAAGGGACTCAGGGGTGGAATAGACCCGTACTTTCATTAGCATGATATGTATGTATGATGTGTGTATGATATGTATGGTATGTGGTATTTGGGGAACTCACTAAGCTTTTTGCTTACAATTTAAGTTTATGTTTCAGGTACTTCCAGTTTGAAAGGGAAGGGCCCGACTTGATCGTAACTCATTCACCCATGTTTTCCGTACTTTTATGATTTAAGGAATTGTATTATGCTAACTATTTACCATGACATACTCTTGGGATGGTTGATATGAATATTTGATGGTTTTGAATTTAACTAAAAATGAAAATTTTACCCTAGATTTTTGGAGTGTTACATCCAAAGTCTACGGTGACATGGTGGTAACATGAGGATTAATCTCTATAGAAGGTTCAATAGTAATAGTAGATCATGGATGTGAATCCCTTAGGTTAGGACCAAAAGAGAATGATTTAAAAGGTTTAGATGGTCTTTTTTTGGAGCGTAGGACGTTGTTGTTTTGCATTGTTAAATAAAGTTGGCCATGATATTTCTAATGGTTCTTCTATTTACAAAAAAAACATATTCAGCAAAGGAAACTTCATGAGTTGTTCTTGACTGAATTGTAGCTTGTGGTCATAGTGGAAAAACAAAAAACAACATAAGTAGTAGATGCTTTAGACCCTTTATCAACTTGAGACTTGAGTCGAGTCTCCTTAACGATTAACCCATGAACAATCAAATCGACAAGGGAAAGCGGAGTAAGGTAAAGGCTTGTTCCAAGATCCTTCAAATTAATATTGTAACACCATCAATAATTGAACCAACCACTACTCTTATTTCCTAGAAGTGTAGTGCCTATATGAATTCAACTCAACGAATTCGACAAAGGCCAAATAATCCCGCAAATCAATCATGATAACAAAAAAATCCTAAACACTCATAGTATTCTTTTGAAGATCTCAGTGTCTCCAACTGGTATTAATTAGCTAAAATAAAGTTTATCCAAGGGATCTCAAACTTCATTAAATGTTTCATATTTCTTTAACTAGGTTCAAATGGACTGGATCATAGAATTGTTGATCCAAGTTATGATTTTTTAAATTATTAGTCTCCTATGTATAAAGCAAACTGCATAGTTTCTTGCCCTCTCATTATTAAGTTTACCTAGTGTGCTAGTAACAAATCCACACATATGTTTCTCACTTTGAAAATTATTCATCATATAAGTCCAACATGCATGATTATTTTCATTTAGTTGAGTAATAATGCAATCCATAAAGTCATTCATACAAGTCGTATTTGAACATGTACCACCGACAATCATAACAAACAAACAACGGTAGCATATACAAACGTGTTCAATCCGTACAAATAGTGTTTGTTGTACAGTCGTCCACAATAATAAAATCAAATCAAGGAGAATATATCGAATTAACAGAGCTCTAATAACATGGTAACATGTAACAACTTAAAGAGTAAATGACTAGGGTTTCATCATTATGATAAACTTGAATTACAAAAAAAAAAGAGAGAGAAACAAAATTGAATTATAAAAATGGAGAAATAAAGACTATAAGTAAAAAAAATATAAAGTTAGCTTAGTTAAATCCCTAAATAGTCTTATAAAAATAAGTCGAATAACTTAAAATGTTAAGAGCGTCTGGTACGCTCTTCATGACAATGGTAGTGGTCTACGTGCCCACGTACCACGAGCACGAACACCAACCTAGGTGTCTGTGGTGGCTTGTGTTCATGGTGATTTGTGGTTGGTTCAACGAGTGACTATGACAAATCAATTCAGTTTAATCAATTGACCGTTTGACTAGCCCTTGAACGTCAAGTTTTTGAAAATTATTTTTAAAAAAAAAAACAAACATTAACCTCAAAATACCACAATACACAACCAAATTTTTTACACCATTCTTCTCTTTCTCTATTTACCTACACAACTTTGTATTGTTTACGATCCAAGTACCATGGATCCCAATCAAAATACACCACCAAACTATCGAAACTGCAAGCCTGATAACGTTTTTGTGTTAGATACAACTCCCTGCAAATACCCGAACATGGAATCGCCTCAAGGTGATTTTATGACTTTGTTCCAAATTGTTTACCCTATCCAATAAAATTAAATTTTCAACAACCATATAAACCTTTACCACCCTATCAACAAGCCTATCTACAACAATTTCAATCCGGTTTCATATACCAACAACCTTTCCTAACACAATCTTCACAACCACCACCTTCACAACCCCATTATCACCCCCTAATTTATCAGATTTTGTAGTGGAAAGACAACCTTCACCACTACCCCAACCAAAAGAGGGAAAAAACTCGTTAGAGCCAATCAGCCGATAGGGTGCCATAGACAAAATAGGAATAAAATAAGTTAGCACAAGCGTGAGTGTCGGCTTCCCAAGACTCCATAAAAGGAGATAATTAAACCTTTAATTGTTTTTGGGAAAAATTTCAAAGCGTGTTCTAAGATTTAATGGGAAGTGAAAGTCGAAATGCCTACCAAATTAGTTCGAAATTGTAACATCCCAAAAATTCCGAGTAAAATTTTCATTTTAATTAAGTCAAAACCATCCATTCATTATCCAAAAAGACGATCAGAGTAAAAGTATTCTCAAAACATCAGAGTAAAATCATTAACAATCATTGCAAAATAAATCTTCAGGGGATGCAGTGCGATCAAGCCGAACCCTTCCTTTTTGAAACCAGAAGTACCTGAAAACATTTTAAACATAAAACGTAAGCACAAAGCTTAGTGAGTTCCACAAAAAAACACATGCCATACTAATTATTGGGCCCAACCCTGGGGTATATTCCAACCCAACATTCAATCATGGGCAGCCCTAGGGTTTATTCCAGTGGGCCCAACCTTGGGGTACGTTTCTGTTGGATTAGTGTCTAAGTCCATAACTATTTTGGTATGTACTTGACCCGATGGTGCATGGTCCTTTTGGGTTGCCTTCACCAAAGCAACTTGATAGGATGAATTATGGAGAGAAAGGATTAAATATGATTTATTAATATATTATGAGAATAATATATTAATGGAGAAATCATATTGTTTAATTAATATTAGTCAATAATTATTTGGTAATTAGTTTTGTGACTAAAAGAGATTAATTAAACTTAAGGGACTGGAATTGTAATTATAAAATAATTGCAATTTGGGCCATGGATTGTCTTGAATCAAGGGGTGGACAAATTCTAATGGGAAACCCATAAGGAAATCGTCCAAGGGCTTGATTAAATGAGTCCATGGGTTGCTTAGGGCTTAAGCAACCAAATTAGGGTTTCCTTGTTAGATAACCCTAATTGCCTCACTATATATAGATCCCTTAAGGACCAAAAACGTGGCTAAGCATCTTGCTAGGGTTTTCACACGGTTTTGGTAGCCTCCATCCTCTCTCCTCTTCATCCTCTTGCTTATGGTGTTTGTGAGCCATTAGAGGAGTGACACTTGTGACTCTAAGCCTTCCAAAGTCAATTCAAGGAGGAATTGGGATTGTTATTGCTACATAACAATCAAGGTAATATCATAAACCTAATTATATGTTAATATCGATTTCCATATGCTAGAATTAGGGTTTATAGTCTTGGATTCAAAGCATGTACAATAGAGAAACCTAGATCCAAGCATTAGGGTTTGTATGAGCACATAGGATGTCTTATGACCAAAACCCTTCAGTTTCAACCTGAACATGCAATAATGGGCCCAACCATGGGGCCCATTCCTGGGGTCTATTTTAACCCAAACATACAATAATGGGCCTAACCCTGGGGTATATTTCAACCCAATCAATCATGCAAGAGTCATAAAGACAAGTAACATTCTACATAACACAATCCAATTGGCCGACATTGGTGTCTTCGACCCACAAGAATAGTGAGAAGACTCACCTGAACTATTCACAGATGCCCAACAGCTACCTTAGCAACATAACATAAACTGAAGCTCCCTAAAGCCAAACTAAAACCAATCCTTAGTCAAATGATCAATTCTACCCAAGTTTGACCAAAAGTCAAGCTGGTCAAAAATTCAACGATTAAAGCTGAGGTCAAATTTCCAAAAACATCCATCCACGTCGTGCTTCCTTGTCACACCCCAAAACCAAGAACGGCGGAAACGTTCTGGGGCGGAGGACGTCATGTACAGTATCACAACAATGAAAAGTAGTAAACAAGCAACAACATCATCCATTGCATTAATAATATAATTTTAATACAAGTGTGTTCTAACAAATTATGATAAACACAAAAGTATAAACAAAATGAAAGATGAGTCATGAACGAGCTCCATCTTCTCTAAACCTTGCATCGGTACCTATCTACCGTTGACCTGAGGATACAAGTTATTTTGAAAGAGAGTATCAGCTTTAAAGCTGGTGAGATCATAAGTATTTTAGTGTCTTAATTTGTATGTAAGTATTTGTATTTATATGAACTGTAAGTATTGAAAATGTATATGAACTATAAGTATTGAAAATCTATATGAACTGTAAGTATTTAAAATGTATATGAACAGTAAGTATGAAAATGTTTTGATTGATCCTAGGAAGCCCTATGTTTCCTACTAATCGTATCCTTCTACCAAGGCATCTAGTGTCTGTGTGTGTCTCTTGTAAGAGTGTGTATTTTCCCAAATCTGACTATCATTAACCAAAAATATAGTTTCTACATTACCGTGCGTCGTGTGAAAATTCACGAAGTGAATGTAATGGGAAAATGAAATAGTACTATGGTGTAGTGTCGAACTACAACCATACTAATTACCTTAAGTCTAGGGTAATTTTGTGAGTATTGTAGTATTTGTAATAAGTGACTACTTCAGTACTCCTATTGCCTTATTTGAGGGATAAGGCATAATGTGATGGCTAGATCCCAGGCTAGACGCTCCCCTGTCAAAGGGATTTTGGGACCTTTACACGACCCCTACCTGTATGCAAGCCGTGAACATCCACATTACTATGATCATGCATACCCAATATAACTATCACAATGCATTGCGATTCATTGGTATGGTTAGATCCTGAACTCGCTCCATGCTATAGCACCTAGTGATGTCTATCCTATTATCGTATATGTAAACGTACTCATGTAAGTGTAATCATGTAAATGTAATCATGTAAATGTACTCATGTAGATGTACTCATGTAAGTGTATATATGTAAACGTATTCATGTAAATGTACTCACGTAGATGTATCTATGTAATAGTATAGTAATGTACTGTGTGCACTAGCTATAATATGTTCTCTATCTATCTAGCAAGTATTGACTCATGAATGAACTGACTCGTTGTATGATATCGCGTTCTAGTAATAGTTCTAGTATCTTCCTAAACTACCCATATGGTAGCTTACTAGTAATGTAACTGGTACGTATTAACATGGATGTATACCCTTGCTACCCAAGGGTATTGAATGAACTGGAAGAACCTTTATGACAATATATGTACACAGGATATATAACTAATATTTAAACGACCTTCGGATGGGTACCCGATATCCCACCAGACCACATCTCAAGCGCGAAAAGGAAATAGGGTGGATAGCCTTCCTAAGTCTTTTAAACATTTCTTATATAACTATACATATATAGGCATGCAATTGATAATATAGAAGCATAAAATATGTTTTGTAAAACCTTTGAACATAATTATTATCTAAGAAAAGATCGACTTGGTGTCAATCTATAAAACGGGTTGAAAGCATGGGTTTGATAAAACAGTTTAAGTATAAAGAAATGGTTGGAGGAAACACCATTGTAAATGAGTTTGAAATAAAACATACAGTGCAAAATAAGGAGTTTTAAACATATACAACGTTTATGAATAGCATGTGAAGAAAACTGTTTGGTAAGACGGCTAATGAGTAGCAAATCATTTAAATGCTGCTTATTAATCACATGTGATTGATATAATAACTAGCATGATTCTACTTGTATCCCCCCCCATAAAAAATTTAAAAATCTTTAAATCATTGATTAAGCGGTGTGAACTCACCTGTTGCGAGGGGATCGGAAGGAAGTGTCGGATAAGTGCTTGGTGTCAAGTGAGGACTTAGACACGCAACAAGATCCTAATTACATATGAGGACATATGTATATAAACAATTAGTCTTTAAAAAACTAATAAACAAGTCAAGACACTCTAGTACATGACAAACACTTTGTATAAGTGTTATAAGTGCTAAGGAGTGCATCAAAGTGTTGTAGGGAAAGGCTAGTGTGTTTGGGGTTCAAGGAACACTCCTAAAATGAGTTTACTCCCTAAAGACCAACACCCCTTGAGTTTACGGTCGTAGACTCCTAACCTTTTGACCATTTGTGGTTTTGAAGTCTTCTAAGCTATTCCAAGCATTCCTACTTCATGTTTAAGCCTTATGAAGTGTTGTGTGGCATCAAAACACTCCTAAATGGAGTTTACGGTCTAAGGACCATTTCTCCATGCTTTTACTACCTTAAACTCATGAGTTTACTACCTTAAACTCATGAGTTTACTACCTTAAACCCATAAGTTTGGTATTTGGGGGTTTTCAAGTCCTTAGCTCAATCATGGCAATAGTCTAGGTTAGATTTAGACATAAGGAATAATCATGGGACTTTTATGGGACATTTAAACACCTTTTGGGGTGTTTACGGTTTTGGGAGATCCCCAAACCGTAAACACCTAAAAATGGTTGTTTTCTTGGTCTTTTAGGTGATATACACATCAAGGATGGATCTATACAAGTTCCTAAGGGATAATGAAGCATCTAGACACCCTAAAGCACCCTAAGGCACTAAATTTGGGGTTTATGGTTTTGGGAGCCTCCCAAAACCGTGAACACCTTGTTCTTGGTGTTCTTGGGACTTTTCCTTGGTATAAACATGTATAGCTAGCTTTAAATGACTCTAGGATAGAAGTACTTACATTGTGGAAGCTTGAAATGAACTTAAAGTCCAAGAACACTTTGTGTGTGTTCTTGGTGTTTTGGAAAACTAGTCAAACACAAAAATGGATGGATTAAAGGATGTACAATCACTAGATTAAGTGATATACTAACTTGAAAGGGCTAGAAACACTTACTAGATTGAAGATCTTGAATAAATTCTAGGATGATACTTGAGAGGATTTTTGGAGTTTACTCTTTTGGTAAATGGGGAGTAAACATAAAATGACTAGTTTGGGGAGTAAACTCATGCTTAAGGCATGAGTTTACGGTTTTTGGATGATTTTTCGACCCAAACATAAAAGTTTGGTCGTGAACTTCTAACGCACGAGGTTTTTGCGGTTTTTAAATTTCAAAACCCGAGACGGCACTTTCGTTCACCCGTTCGTTTAAAGAATAATATTAAAATAATCAAAAGAACTTTAAATTTGCTAAAAATAAGTAATAATGAAATTGACCTATAAATCAAAGTGATTGACTTTTAGGGTTTGACCGAATGAAAATTTCGAGTTGTCACATCATCCCCCTATTAAAGGGAATTTCGTCCCGAAATTAGAATTTAGGTAAGGCAGTAGGTATGAATGATCGAGTCATGAGGTGGAAACTTCCTAATCGATTGGTTCTCACGCTCCTGAGTGAATTCGGGTCCTCGGTTGGTATCCCAACAAGTCTTCACTATAGGGAGGCGGCGCTGCTTCGTCCGCTTGACCTCTCGGTCGAGGGTCACTACGGTTCTAATACGAAAGCGTGGATCTCGTCGAGTGGACTTACAAGAGTCCTAACGGAAAGGTATGGTTTCAAGATCAAGACGCGAAGGGTAAAAAGTGTGTTACTGAGTTCGTGGAGTAGGTTTAGTCTGTGAGATACAGGACCGATTCTGGTAAGAATCTCGGAGGTCCTGACTGTCTTGGATTTAGCTTTCCACTCTTTACGAAGCGCATTAAGCCATTCCCAGAGTGAGTTTTCCTAAAGGACTTGGTCTCTCACTTGGAATTCCAAATGTTCTTTCTCTTGCTTATCTTCCCTGTCAAGGGCCACCCCTTGTTGGGTCAAAGTCGTACGGGTTTCCGTAATTTGTGAGGAGTTTTGGATGAACTATGACAGTAGGTCTGTAAGACCTAGAATTTGGCGAATTTCTATCGGTGTCTCTAGTGTCGACAAATTCTCAACGGTTTTGACAAATTGCAAGAGTACTCAAAATTTCCCACATCACTAATAGTGTGTCATAGGAATCTGACTCTTCAATTTCAAAACTCATGCTTAGAGAACTTCACGAAATTTCCTCCGATTTTAATGTTTCCACGGGTTCCTTCTTACTACGAGGGTAGATAAGAAAGTCATTACATGGAGAAATGACGAACTGATCCCAGTAAGAAAGACATACCCTACTTATTTAGCTCATGAATACTATGGGCGTATTGGGCCTATCCGAGGGGTATCACTACGGACTCGAAGTGCCCGCATCGAGTTCGGAGGGTAGTCTTCAGGACATCCTTCCCTAACACTTGATTTCTGAAAGAAATTATTTCTTTGCGTTTGCTCAACCAATTCATCTATGCGAGGCAGAGATAACGATTTCTACTGGAAAATCTTGATGGAGTCCTCGATAGCCGAGGTACATACGATGCAATCCGTCGATCTCTAGAAGAATATGACCGGAGTTCTCCAGGGTGAGAAGCCTAGTCTTCCAATTCTATTGCTGAGTAGCTCGATAAGTTGTCCGGACTGTTATTGTATCTCCGTAGGTGTTTAGACTGTAAGGCGATCTGTTTACAAGAGTCATACTGGATTCTAAGTTTGTTTACATGACGATGCGATACTCGTAGTCTTGGGCGGTTCTCCGTCCTGAAGTTCATATTTAGGATTCATACCTGGTTTCACAATCACAATCTCGCGTATACAAGTCGTATATAATTAAGATTGAAAAGGTAGTCGAATAACTGATTCTTCTTTAAGCTCACATCCCATCAGGGAAAAATAAGTTAAAGTGGAATCATCAATTATAAACCTGTAGAACCTTGATTATATGTTACCCTTATGTATACCTTCCTCAGTGATAGGTCAACCATATGAATCCCTGGATTGAACTTGACGTACTGCACGAGTGGTACTTTGGGGATTTCTTCGGAAGAGAAAAGAACTATGAGGTACTCCACGCATGAGTACTTCGGTTTTCTGAAATGACGGTTTCGCTAAAAAGACGTTTACTGATAAAGAGATGTACGTATGAAGCTGTTTTTGTGAGGATCAAATTGAATCGAGTCGTATGATAATGTCGGAATCATATAGAAACTTAAAGACATTAGATTTGAACATAAGGCGTTTACAAACAAAACACAATCATGCAACCATCAACAGAGTTACAATAGTTTAGACATACTACAAGACTATTGTTGCGAATAAGGTATACTACAAAAGACAAGTCTACGCAGCATGAGCATCCCTATACTGATGAGATCTCGCAAAAGATAAGACTCTAGTTGCACTAGTTCTGGATAGTTTATAAGTATGTTACAACGAAACGCCTAAATTACATTAATGTGGGTCCAGAGTAGGCTCTCCTGCACCTGTGATCCTAAGAATCTTCCCGTCTGTGCCGAAGTTCTTTGTTATAGAACAATCCTTTTTGAGGTGTCTAATTTCACCGCATTGGTGACATATCTGGACAGCACCAACATTGGTGATGGAAGTGAAAGGTCGAGTAGGCGTGACGTGGACACGAGTGTTCTCCTTGTTCATCCACTTTGAAATTTTCCTTTCATAGGGTCTAATTTTAACATCACCATCATAAGCCTGGTTGACTCTGATGTCAGGGGCTTGAGTGATGGGTCGTGTCGGTGCTCCACAGCTACGAGCATGGTGCCCTATTTTTAGGCAATTGCAACATTGCATCTCATGTCAAGCCCCATGATGATGAAAACTACACTTATCACACTTCGGGAATTTTCCCTCGTATGGCCTGCTCGGTACAGGGATGGCAGGGGTTTCCACTTGTTGTTGTTGCATGGCCAACTTTTGGGATTTCTTGCGTTCTTTCCGGGCTTGGCGCTTTCGTTTCTTGTTCTCCGCTTTTCGGCTTTGTGAGCCTGCGACTGTTACTGTTTGATGACTTCATGGGTTGATACTACGATCGAAATCTTCAACCCTAACATCAGCATTGCTTGCGCTGATAGCGCTACGGTGCGCAAGGACAGCTGTCACGGCAGCCATCACGGCAGTTGTGACTGCGGTTTGAAAGGTAGTGGCGTCCATAGTAAAGGTAGAGGTTTCGTTGCTCGCATCATTGTTTCCGGATGACGACATGATTCTGTAATACAAAAGATAAGGATTTTGTGAGCGATTCTGGTTGACCCTAGATGTACTTAGAGTGTTCAAGTAAAGAGTAAGACTATGTTATCGAAAGGTTGACCTACATCCCTATGATGCAGTCCTAGCACGGAATGGAAGTGTGTTCGCGAAGGTTTGACCTACATCCTTATGATGCAGCCCTAGTACTGAGTGCAAGTAAGTTCGTAGAATGGTCTCAAGATGTTTGTCGTTCAAGCTGGGGTATCTTTGGTTGGTGAATAACATGATCCAACCATAGAAAGAGACTTGGAAATGTCTCCAGAGTTAAATTACTATAGTCTAATGACTTGACTAAAGCATGTTTCAGATAGACTCCAATGAAAGAATGATAAGAGTACTTGAATAAAGAATGACACAGAAGTTAGCCGACTGTCAATATCTTTGATATTCATGACGTACAAGTTCGGGAAAATGACCTTGTAAAAAGGTCTTACATCATATCCAGAGAAGATAGTCCTTGACAGTATAAAGACCTAACCAAAAGTACTTACGATACAAGATAATTTCATAGAAAATGCTACATCGGGCATAGACAGAAGACGGTTCCTTTTAAAAAGGAAAATAAAGTAAGGCATCTACTACTGGCAACGGTCATCCCTCTGGTGAACTCTCAGTTCAGCCAGTTGACGTTCCACATCAAGAAGGTGTCTTTCGTACACCCTCTGGTGTACTCGGAGCTCTATGACTTTGGCTCGTGATTCAGCCAGTGCTTGCAGCAAGGTTTCATGGTTTCTCTCAGATCTCCCGCGAGCATCTTCTAGATGAATGGTGCGGAGGGTATGCATTCTCGCATCGGCGACAACTTCTGTGATCTGATGTAGGGCTGTCATGCCTTGAATCTCATTTCGGGCCACTCTGCGGACCAAGATTGGCAAGATTCTGTCTGCTGATCCCCCATTGCTTAGGTCATAAAAGCTTCGATGACCATTAAATGGCATGGGCTGATCTTGTCCTTGGCTCCATGTTTCCAAGCATTCCACCCACTCGGGCGTCGGGCCATGAAAAGTCGGACGAGGGTTAGGAATTCGAAAGGGAGCTGCCTGGGGTAGGTTCTCAACCTCAGGTTCGGTGTTAGCACTGTCCGAAAGGTCTTCATCATGGTGATCATTCAAAGGGATAGGATGATCATTCTCTGGTTCTTCTCCAAACCAACCAGCAATGACTTCGTTCGGAAGATACTGGTTACCTTGGGGATGGAGTCCAGCCATGTTATCTACGCGAGAATTGGGGTAAGAGAATAATTATTAGACAAACTATCTAGGTAATTATTTAGAAAATCTTCATTAGTTACATCGCTATTTGTGAAGTGCATACCAGTTATATGTAATCTAAACAGGATAGGCCTTCGAATAAGTGACCTTGACTCCAAATTCACACAGAATAGGGGTAAAGTAAAATTTTCACAGATTCTAAGTCTATAACATCCTAATTACATATATCCTTAGTGTATCCACTTAGCAACTACCAACTTAGTAATGAAGATCCCGCTTTAGTTCACAAGTATAAAGTACATATAGTAACTCCAAATACCCCTATAGTATTTTAATTTTAATGTTATGTTCTACTGTTCTCATTGTGGTATTGTTGGTAAGATTTTATACTTGTTGCAACCACACAACTACACTTAGGCACATGCTAGTCAACCCTCGGATAATATAGGTGATCAGGCTATATCTTCCCAGTTTTGACCATATGTCTCTAAGTCCACCTGTGTTGCCCAACAATCGTAATTCTTTTGTATTGTCCTAGTGACACTGATTTTAGTATGAATGCAGACACGTATACAAAATTAAATATTTTACTATTTAACGTATAAACTCTTGGTCAGAGTATTTTTAATCCCTATGTATATTTATAGTTAGTATATCTTTTATGGGTTGATATACTTAATTCACTATAAACAATGCTCTGATACCAATCTGTCACACCCCAAAACCAAGAACGGCGGAAACGTTTTGGGGCGGAGGACGTCATGTACAGTATCACAACAATGTAAAGTAGTAAACAAGCAACAACATCACCCATTGCATTAATAATATAATTTTAATACAAGTGTGTTCTGACAAATTATGATAAACACTAAAGTATAAACAAAATGAAAGATGAGTCTTGAACGAGCTCCATCTTCTCTAAACCTTGCATCGGTACCTATCTATTGTTGACATGAGGATACAAGTTATTTTGAAAGAGAGTATCAGCTTTAAAGCTGGTGAGATCATAAGTATTTTAGTGTCTTAATTTGTATGTAAGTATTTCTATGTATATGAACTGTAAGTATTGAAAATGTATATGAACTGTAAGTATTTAAAATGTATATGAATTGTAAGTATGAAAATGTTTTGTATGATCCTAGGAAGCCCTATGTTTCCTACTAATCGTATCCTTCTACCAAGGCATCTAGTGTTTGTGTGTGTCTCTTGTAAGAGTGTGTATTTTCCCAAATCTGACTATCATTAACCAAAAATATAGTTTCTACGTTACCGTGCATCGTGTGAAAATTCACGAAGTGAATGTAATGGGAAAATGAAATAGTACTATGGTGTAGTGTCGAACTACAACCGTACTAATTACCTTAAGTCTAGGGTAATTTTGTGAGTACTGTAGTATTTGTAATAAGTGACTACTTCAGTACTCTTATTGCCTTATTTGAGGGATAAGGCATAATGTGATGGCTAGATCCCAGGCTAGACGCTCCCCTGTCAAAGGGATTTTGGGACCTTTACACGACCCCTACCTGTATGCAAGCCGTGAACATCCACATTACTATGATCATGCATACCCAATATAACTATCACAATGCATTGCGATTCATTGGTATGGTTAGATCCTGAACTCGCTCCATGTTATAGCACCTAGTGATGTCTGTCCTATTATCGTATATGTAAACGTACTCATGTAAGTGTAATCATGTAAATGTAATCATGTAAATGTACTCATGTATATGTACTCATGTAAGTGTATATATGTAAACGTATTCATGTAAATGTACTCATGTAGATGTATCTATGTAATAGTATAGTAATGTACTGTGTGCACTAGCTATAATATGTTCTCTATCTATCTAGCAAGTATTGACTCATGAATGAACTGACTCGTTGTATGATATCGCGTTCTAGTAATAGTTCTAGTATCTTCCTAAACTACCCATATGGTAGCTTACTAGTAATGTAACTGGTACGTATTAACATGGATGTATACCCTTGCTACCCAAGGGTATTGAATGAACTGGAAGAACCTTTATGACAATATATGTACACAGGATATATAACTAATATTCAAACGACCTTCGGACGGGTACCCGATATCCCACCAGACCACATCTCAAGCGCGAAAAGGAAATAGGGTGGATAGCCTTCCTAAGTCTTTTAAACATTTCTTATATAACTATACATATATAGGCATGCAATTGATAATATAGAAGCATAAAATAAGTTTTGTAAAACCTTTGAACATAATTATTATCTAAGAAAAGATCGACTTGATGTCAATCTATAAAACGGGTTGAAAGCATGGGTTTGATAAAACAGTTTAAGTATAAAGAAATGGTTGGAGGAAACACCATTGTAAATGAGTTTGAAATGAAACATACAGTGCAAAATAAGGAGTTTTAAACATATAAAACGTTTATGAATAGCATGTGAAGAAAACTGTTTGGTAAGATGGCTAATGAGTAGCAAATCATTTAAATGCTGCTTATTAATCACATGTGATTGATATAATAACTAGCATGATTCTACTTGTATCCCCCCCCCCCATAAAAAATTTAAAAACATTTAAATCATTGATTAAGGGGTATGAACTCACCTGTTGCGAGGGGATCGGAAGGAAGTGTCGGATAAGTGCTTGGTGTCAAGTGAGGACTTAGACACGCAACAAGATCCTAATTACATATGAGGACATATGTATATAAACAATTAGTCTTTAAACAACTAATAAACAAGTCAAGACACTCTAGTACATGACAAACACTTTGTATAAGTGTTATAAGTGCTAAGGAGTGCATCAAAGTGTTGTAGGGAAAGGCTAGTGTGTTTGGGGTTCAAGGAACACTCCTAAAATGAGTTTACTCCCTAAAGACCAACACCCCTTGAGTTTACGGTCGTAAACTCCTAACCTTTTGACCATTTGTGGTTTTGAAGTCTTCTAAGCTATTCCAAGCATTCCTACTTCATGTTTAAGCCTTAGGAAGTGTTGTGTGGCATCAAAACACTCCTAAATGGAGTTTACGGTCTAAGGACCATTTCTCCATGCTTTTACTACCTTAAACTAATGAGTTTACTACCTTAAACTCATGAGTTTACTACCTTAAACCCATAAGTTTGGTATTTGGGGGTTTTCAAGTCCTTAGCTCAATCATGGCAATAGTCTAGGTTAGATTTAGACATAAGGAATAATCATGGGACTTTTATGGGACATTTAAACACCTTTTGGGGTGTTTACGGTTTTGGGAGATCCCCAAACTGTAAACACCTAAAAATGGTTGTTTTCTTGGTCTTTTAGGTGATATACACATCAAGGATGGATCTATACAAGTTCCTAAGGGATAATGAAGCATCTAGACACCCTAAAGCACCCTAAGGCACTAAATTTGGGGTTTACGGTTTTGGGAGCCTCCCAAAACCGTGAACACCTTGTTCTTGGTGTTCTTGGGACTTTTCCTTGGTATAAACATGTATAGCTAGCTTTAAATGACTCTAGGATAGAAGTACTTACATTGTGGAAGCTTGAAATGAACTTAAAGTCCAAGAACACTTTGTGTGTGTTCTTGGTGTTTTGGAAAACTAGTCAAACACAAAAATGGATGGATTAAAGGATGTAGAATCACTAGATTAAGTGATATACTAACTTGAAAGGGCTAGAAACACTTACTAGATTGAAGATCTTGAATAAATTCTAGGATGATACTTGAGAGGATTTTTGGAGTTTACTCTTTTGGTAAATGGGGAGTAAACATAAAATGACTAGTTTGGGGAGTAAACTCATGCTTAAGGCATGAGTTTACGGTTTTTGGATGATTTTTCGACCCAAACATAAAAGTTTGGTCGTGAACTTCTAAGGCACGAGGTGTTTGCGGTTTTTAAATTTCAAAACCCGAGACGACACTTTCTTTCACCCGTTCGCTTAAAGAATAATATTAAAATAATCAAACGAACTTTAAATTTGCTAAAAATAAGTAATAATGAAATTGACCTATAAATCGAAGTGATTGAATTTTAGGGTTTGACCGAATGAAAATTTCGAGTTGTCACATTCCTTGGCCATGTCGTGGGCATAAAATGCCAAAACAGTCACCACGTCATGGCAGCCAAAGGTCAAGCCGTAAGGACTGGTCTAAATAACTCAAACGATCTTAATCCATTTTCTTCCGATTTCAAGAGCTCCAAAGCTCAGATATGCTTCTTTCCAAGGTCTTAATGGATACAGTTTCTAACTTTATCCATTAGGAAGGTCCAAACCACAAAGATCTAGACTTGAAGTCTTAAAAGGACCCAAAAATGCATCTTTCTCAACTTAATCCATTAAGTGTAACTCTCCTACTTCTAGATCTAAATCAATAAGATTTCTAGAGGGATAAAGTTTCCATCTTTATCCATAATAGTGCCCCAAACATTCAAGATCTGAACTTTACTACACCAAAATTGCCTAAAGGACCAAGATAACTTGGATGACTAAAATGGAAGGCAAAAAATCACAACTTTCCTAGTCCACAAGGTCCAAGAAACATTCCAAGCTGATCATAAGATGTTGGAGTCCACTCAACTCCAAGATCACCCATAAAATGGACCAAAAGTGCCAAAAACTCCAAATGACAAGATCTAAAGAACTAGATAGCAAGATTGGAACTTTATACTTACAATAGTCCAGAAATGTAGTGTCTTCGATAGATCTAAACTTGGAGCATCATTCCTTGTAACCAAAAGAGCCTTCTTGATCTTTAACTTCATCAAAATATCATAAAAAACACCCAACAAAGGAGATAAGATAAGCTCAAATCTTGAAGATGGAGGCTAAGGTTTCTCCCAAAGGGTTCTAGAGGTGATGAACACTAATAAAATGGCCAAAAAGTCAGAATCTTATGCTTAAATACGTTGAAAACCCTAAAATCATGGGCTTGGGCCTGACTGATCTCTGTTCCGTGACGACTGCCATGTCGTGGGCTCTGATCCCCACTCTGTGGCAATGGTTTTCACCTAAATCCACCTCAACTTCAAACAAGCATAACTTCTTCGTTTCAACTTCGTTTTTGGAGATCTTTATATCCACGGAAAGGTATTGACGAGCCCCACACTTATATCTAATTAAATTTGGTATAACACATGTCGAAATAAAAACCATAATCCATAAAAGAAGCCAGACATATAACTTTTCTCATTTTACCCTTTGGCACCAAAACACAAACCAAGGGCTTAGATCACATAACCAATATTATCAACATCCAATAGGGTTTAAACCTTATTCCCTTTAAACCCAAGGCCTATACTTGATCCATTTATTGCCCATAATCCCAAAATAAGAAACTCCTTAAAATAGGATGTTACAGAAATGACACGATTTAAGGCTAAAATATACCGAATTTTGTGAAATTTACAATAATCTTGGCAACCTATACAAAAGTGGGTCAAGCAATTTCGATGTGTTTAAGGCTACCATGGATCAATATGAAAACGACAACCCGCACACCTTTTCCGTATCTCAAACCTTAGCTAAGGTTGAAGGATGCTCCAAAATTGAAGAGCTAACCGAAAGGACTTCAGAAACCTCTTTCGGTTCGAAGCGTTCAATAAACCTTAATGGAACCTTGCAATAATTGGACAAGAGAACACACATCGACATTAATGATGATCCGCTAGACCTTGAAGATAAGAAACCTCTTCGTCGACCGATAAGAAGAAATAAAACAAAGAAAGCGACTTTGTCGGCTTCGAGATCTAACGTTATCGATTATTTTGGAGAAAAATTTGATCAATGTGTCTAACTACAAGAGAGCAAGGCGGCGATGGTGAGTCATGTAGAACAAAAAAAGCTAGAAGCGCAAACTTAATTTCAAGAGGCACAAAAGACGTTCCAAACGAAAAACAATTTGGAGATGTTGAAAGTAAAAGTGAACGACTACGAGGGAGAAAATTTGGAGATTTTTCTTGCACTCAAAGAATCCGTCCAATCAAAGTATAGGAATAGATGTGGTAGTTTTTTAATTTTTGTTTGACATTTCAATGTTTTTGTAACGCTATGTTTTTTTTATAATTAATGTATTTAAAAAAAAGAATGTAATATCTTTTTGAGAAAATTACACGGTTGGTCCCTATGGTTTGCTCTTACTTGCACGCTTCGTCCCTGGAAAGAATTTTTAACTCGGACAATCCCTATAACTTTATTTCATTACCCGCCTAGTCCTTCAGTTAACTTTCCGTTTTATTTGGGGTTAGGAACTACTCACGTGAGTGGCACGCTGGGGGCATTTTTGTCCTTTCAACCCTACAATATATTAGCGCCATTTAGAATATAGACGGATGGTTTTACGATTCCGATCATCGTCAAACCAAAACACACACAAACACACACTTGTCAAACGAATTCCCTTTCTTCTCTCAAACGAAAACCCTAGTCGCTAGCTAAAACTTTGTATGCTTTTCCAAATAATCAACAATGTCGGTTTGGAATTTAAGTGAAGCACGAGGACGGATGATCAGTGAAGCAGAAGTTCGTCTTCAATATGGTAAGTCCGCCTAGTCCCTAATCTCGTTTTTATTTGCATTTGCTTCGTGAAATCCTACAACCCTAATCAAATGTTAATCAAAAATTTTGGGGCATTTCCTTAATAGGTGATCATCCGACCATGTTTTGCATGCTATTAAACCATGGTGGAAAGTTTACTGATTTTCCTGGAAGGAAGTATGTAAACGGAAAGAGACATTACGTTGACTTAATAGACATCGAGACTTTCTGTGTTCACGATATTGATGACATGATGGTGAAACTTGGGTATATTGATGAAAATCTACATGTGGAGATGTACTATCATTTTCGAAGGCCACTGTGCGATTTGGATTTTGGCTTGTTTGCTTTAGCTTCAGATGATGATGTAAGGCATTTAGCAAAATATGTTGGCCAGCATAAGCTAATAGAGGTGTATACAGAGCACGGGCAAACGAAATTACACACATACTCGATGTCACCAAACCCATCTAAGGTACGTATAGTTGAGATTGATTGTACCCCAAAAAGATTGTTTTTGGAATGGCATGATACACAAGTTGAGCCTAATGATGTGTTGACATTTGAGCCTAATAGAAACAACCCTCCTGTTTCACCTACTAGAAATGAGCCTTCAATTGACAAGGTGGACATGGTAAGTGATAATGCAAACATCATGGAAACTGAAATTGAACATAGTAGTGATGATAATAGCAGTGGTGATGAGATCAACAGTGGTGATGATAGTGAGAGTCAAGATGGTGACTTTCTTCTAGACGAAGACAATATCATTGATGATGTTGAAGTTGACATGAGAGAATTCCACTTGAATGTTGACCCAGATGTTGAGTGGATTGGAGGTGCTTCTAAAAGAAAGAATCATGTAGTTACAGAAGATGGGAATGAAGCAGACCTTGAAGTTATAGATATGGAACTTTTCTTGTCCGACTCTTCATCGGATGATGGGATCGAAGGAGAAAGAAACAAAAAGATTAAAGCTATTAGAAGGGCGCATGAGAACGAAAATGCTCAAGTCAGTGAGCCTTTCTATTTATATCAGAAATTTAATTCGTCAAAGGAGTTTAAAGATATGGTTAACCAACATGCAATAGATACAAGAAGGGAGTTGGATTTTGAGAAGAATGATAAAAACAGAGTAAGGGTTGTATGCAGGGGAACCATAACAAGCCTAGGTGGTGGGACCGGTCAAGAAGTAGTCAATGAAGAAGGTAAGTGTCCTTGGGTTCTTTTAGCCAGTAAGTGGAAACGCGACAAGGATTGGACAGTTAAAACATATGTTAGTGAACATAAATGTCTTCAAACAAGAAAGGTTAGGGCTTGTGATTACAAGTTTCTTTCAAAGCAAATTCTACAACTGGTGGAAGCAAACCCAAAAATTCCAGTCAAGGCTTTAAGGGAACAACTTCAACGTATCTACAAAGTAGATATTTCTAAGATGAAAGCCTTTAGGGCAAGAGAAGCAGCCTTAAAAATTATCAGGGGTGATTATGCCACTCAGTACAAGATCTTACAAGATTATTTGTTAGAAGTGCAGACTCAAAACCCAAACACCACTATCAAGCTTGATGTCGAAAGTGAACCAAATCCTGATGTTGAGACAAGAACCTTCAGACGCGTGTACGTGTGCCTTGGTGCTTTGAAGCAAGGATTTGCAGCAGGGAAGAGGGATTTTCTTGGGGTAGACGGGGCTTTCATGAAAGGACCTTTCCATGGTCAAATTTTATCTGCTGTGGTACATTTTCTCTTATGTTGTGGTTGAACCATATATTTTGATTTATTTTTTACTTTTATTTATTGGATTGTATTGCACAGGCTTTAGATGGGAATAACGGAATATATCCTTTAGCATATGCTGTGGTTGAAGCTGAGACACTGAACTCTTGGACATGGTTTTTAACTCACTTGGGTGATGACCTAGGGTTGGCTTCAAATTCAAATTTTACATTTATATCAGACAGGCAAAAGGTTATTTTCTTGTGTTTTGAATACTAATATCTAAAGGAAAAGAAATCATTAACATAATGTATCTTTCTTGTAGGTTTTAAGTTCTGCCATCGCAGATTTGTTTCCTTGTGCAAAGCACCGTTATTGTGTTCGCCACATACACGAAAATATGAGGTCACGTTGGAGAGGGGATAAGTTTAAAGAGCTGCTTTGGAATTGTTCAACAACATATACTGTGCAAGAGTTTGAAAAAGAAATGGAAGAAGTTAGAAAATTAAACCAAGAATGTTATGAGTGGCTTAAACAAATACCACCTCAACATTGGGCACGTTCTCATTTTACAGGTTTGACCATGTTATATATTATAATATATGATAACTATTGTTGTATACTTGTTATGCACCCACTCTGGTCACCTTATTTTAGAGAAAGGGTAGTTTGGGGTAATCATCAAATAAAGAGCATCTTGTTGGTACAGGGGCATTATGGGTATTTTATATTATTTAGTTGTTATGACTGATAGTATAAGAGGGTAGTGGGATAGGAATTGAGATATCGATCTTTTCTATTAACCTGGAATTATTTTCTTTTGCATTCTGTTCTTTACATTGTGTTCTTGTTGTGGTTACTCATTAAATTAAGTGAGTTCATAACAATACTCTAATGTTTGCTAACCAATTATACATGTATTCTATTAATTAATAGGGAGAGCACATTCTGATATTCTGATAAACAACATATGCGAGTGCTTTAATAGCAAAATAATAGACGGACGTGACACACCAATTATCAATTGCTTAGAGTTCATCCGGGAGTACATCATGAAGAGGATTGTGAATGTTGAAAAAGAAATTGACAAAGCAACAGGCCCTTTGACTCCAACAGCTACCAAGCTATTGCAAAAGATCAAAGATCAGGCAGAGGAGTATACAGCATCATTTTGTGGAAATGGGAAGTACCAAGTGAGTGGACCTTGGCAAGATCAGTGTGTAGTGAATGTGAATCAACGAACGTGTTCATGCAAGAAGTGGGAAATAACTGGAATGCCATGCAAACATGCTGTATCTGCAATCTGGGACATGAGGAGAAATAATGGTGCAATTGGTATTCCAGAAACCTTTGTTCATGAATGTTATTGGCTATCAACCTGGAGGAACATGTACTCTTTCAAAGTGGATCCGATAAATGGTAGAAGATTGTGGATTAAGTCACCTTGTCCAACTACTTTGTTGCCTCCAAAACATCGTGTCCCAATAGGAAGACCAAAAAAGAAACGAAGGAAGTCAATTACAGAAAAAGAGGATATGATCAAAGGGAATACAGTTTCTAGAGCACAAAAAACTGTTACATGTACCAAATGTAACAACAAAGGACACAATGCCAGGACTTGCAAAGGGCAGTTACCAACTGTTGGGAAGAAGGGAAAAAAGAAGAATGAGAAAGGAAAAGAGAAGGATAAAGGAAAAGAGAATGAGAAAGGAAAACAGAAGAAGAAAGGAAAAGAGAAGGATCCATTGTAAACTCTTTTATCATGTGATGCTCTTATTTTGGTTAAGCTATTATGTAATGTGATGTTTGTATTGTGGTTAAACTATTATGTCATGTGATGTTTGTATTTTGATTAAACTGTATTGTGTTTAGTATCACCAAAACAATTGCAGTTGGTACTTAGACATTTGTTTTTGGTTAAACTCTTATGTAATGCTTTTGTTTTAATGTTATCTAATGGATCAATTATTGGTATGTTTTTGGTCATTTCATTTGGCATGTTTTTGGACATTTCATTTGGCATGTGTTTGGTCATTTCATTTAATGTTATATAATGGATCATTTGGCATGTTTTTTGGTCATTTCATTTGGCATGTTTTTTGGTCATTTCATTTGGCATGTTTTTTGGTCATTTCATTTGGCATGTTTTTGGTCATATGTTAAATGAAAAATACCAAAAGATTACAGTTGCATTGCATCTATTAATTGTACCAATAGATACCCTTTCTCTCCCAATTCCAGCAATACAAGATGGTAATAATCCATTGTAATCTTTTATAAGACAACAAAGTGCAACTATTAATTGTACCTAAATATACCATTTCATTAAAATGCAGCAATACAAACATGCTAATATTACCCTTTCATTAGATTATCTTCAACCAAAAACCATTACTGAAATACCTAATACTACAACTTGTAAACAATTATCCCAAAAAACAAAATCCAACTGACAATTAACAACATTTTAAGGTTCCGATTTTGGATTTCAAGTTCTTCATTCTGGATTTCAAGGTCACGATTTTGGATTTGAAGTTCTTCATTATGGATTTCAAGCTCAAGATTTTGGCTTTCAGCCTCATACGTATGCTTTTCTTCATCTACCCACGAAATAAATCCACTTCTTGGTCCCTGAAGTTTTCAATACCCTCGATTAGCACAAACTAGGGTTCATCCTAGAAATTACCAAAAAAATTGATAACTCAATACCTGTAAAGGGCATGCATAAAAAGGCCTACCAGGATTTCTCTTTGTTCCTGAAGTTCGTATGATCCCTACAGCTCCACACTTGCATTTCACCATAATCAATTTTGTGGATCTTCAATCTTCACGAGCAAAATAAATGGAGTAGAAGAGGAGAACTGGAAGCACCGATTGAGAAAAGAAGGAAGGAGAAGTAGTTTTAAGTCCGTTGTAGGGTTGAAAGGACAAAAATGCCCCCAGCGTGCCACTCACGTGAGTAGTTCCTAACCCCAAATAAGACGGAAAGTTAACTGAAGGACTAGGCGGGTAACGAAATAAAGTTATAGGGATTGTCCGAGTTAAAAATTCTTTCCAGGGACGAAGCGTGCAAGTAAGAGCAAACCATAGGGACCAACCGTGTAATTTTCTCTATCTTTTTAATTGAATGAAAAACTAGTTTCAAAAAATCTATGTTTTTATTTTATTTTTTATTTAAAATTAATTAAAAAAAAATGATGTGGAGTGGTATTTTAGTGATAAATATTACATCGGTTTAGTAGTTGAATGTGGTGATAAGATAACACACCATAGTAGTGGTTAGCAATAGGTATACCTTACCTAACAATACGACTATAATTTATGATAGAATCTAGAAATTTGGCATGTTGCCAACGGCTCCATACTCGACGAAAGTGATCTTTGTACCTTTTTGTTTTTCAAATCCGAATACTAGATTTGCAACTAAAACCACATATATTTGATGCATATATGATTACTATGAAAGGTTTTGATTCTAAGGCTAAAGGTTTTGATTCTAAGGCTAAGCAAATATGATACACACACCGAGTCATGACCCCAACAAATGCAATTCAGCAATCTAACTCGGCGTCTACCAAGTTCATTTCTCACTTAATTCCACCCACCAACCAATGACCTGGTGCTTTTTGTGTGTAATTTTTTAGTTCTCAAACTCTACAAATCACCGTTCCTAAAAAAGAAATTTTTTTTAAGCAATGTGACAAATTATATGTGACGCTTAGGTTGACTATAACAAGTATGACACCATTTTCTCTAACATAATGTTAGTTTATATGTCAAATATCAATTGTAACCATGCAACAACGTAACAGCCCATCTAATAGATCTCGTCCATGGTACCATAATACTATATAAACAATTATCAACGAGCCATGTGGTGTTATTAAATTGGTAGTTATTTTGTATTAAAAAAAACCAAGAGAGGTGGTTATTTTAATAAAAGTTAAAAGTCCCAAATTATGTATTTTTGTGATTTTCTCATTGTTTATTGATATAACTTATTAGCTTTATAAAATTACAATCTCTTATAAAAATAGATGTTGAAAATATAATATATGATATTATAATAATAACCAAAATAAATAAAATTGAATAAATATTTATTTTATAAAGAAAATTGTACTTGTACATGAGGGGTTTCTGTGCAGCAGGTGTACCGTGTACATGAGGTGGGTGGTAATGTGGTGCTTCATGTTGGAGTTAGAGCCCCTGAGTTCATGCGCACCTGATCAACTTCCTTTTGCCATGTGCAATTTTACATAATAGTAAAATTAAATCTCTTATAAAAAAACAAACTTTATTATTTTCTCATCTATAAGTTTGTAAAGTTATTTTATAAATTTATAATCCGATCAATAACCCGCTTATAAAAACATGTTTTATATTTATGGGTAAGCCTTAAAGAAACCCAATATATTTACTAAAAAAACAACTATATAATTTTTTATTATATGTTTTTATCCAATTTTATTAAAAAAAACTATATAATTTATTATTTTTTTAGTACCTTGAAACTTTTATAATTTTTTAAAATTATTTCATTTAATGTTCTGAGACCGATAAACTTAGGGAACCAAAAGGCTAGGTAACCCGTTGCGAAGGGTTGTTTTTTTTAATGAAACGACAAAGTAATCTTAAACATCATCTATACCTCCTATTAAGGTTTGAGCTCATATCTTCTCATTTAAGAGAGTCACTGCATACCGTTAGGCCAAAGGTCTTTTGGTCGTTAATGGTTGTTTTACAATTCTTTAGATTAAAATTTTCAGAAAATATACGGATTTTAATGCATGAAAACAAATAGTATAATATTTTTTTTAAGAATTACATAAAAATATTTTGAGCTTTTTTTTTTTTATTTTTTTGAAGTTTGCAAGTATATTTATATAACTAAATCTTTCATTTAAATTTATAATATGATTTTTATAGTTTTATTTCTAAATTATTATTTATTTATTTTATTTTTTTGAAATAAAAATTGATAGAAGACATGTTTTGAATGTATAACGTTTATTATTTTCAATCATTTATAAAGAAAACAATACTTCAAAATTATAATTGCTTAAGTTTTGGGTTATTAGTAACATTACTTCGAATTAATATTTTTTAATTATCAATTAGTTCTTGGACAATCTAATACTGTTGTGTTCTTATTTCATACTTGAATAGTTAATTGTTATAACAGAAACGATAACTTCTGTTAATTGTTTTTTAAGATACCAATGCATATTAGACCAAATTTACCATCAATCACTATGATTTCTCTTATAATAGAAATTTTAGATGATTGAATATTTTATTTGAATGTTCAATAAATGTACAATTCAAGATGAATGGTTGTTCTATCATTTCTACTTTTTATCATAAATTACTAGAAAAAGATATCAATTTAGAGATTCTATATTATTGAAGATATATTCCATCAATATTTTTAAGTGATGGGTGTTAATAAGAAAAAAAATTCAAAATTGTTACAAAAACAACACATTTAAAAAAATAAAAAAATTAAATTTTAAATGTCGATGAAATATTTATTTGGTAGAAAATACAAAAGAGTAATTAATTAAAGATTTTCCCCACGAGGGATTCTGACGTATGACAACCCCTACCACAACCCCAGAAAAAGAAAAAGGTGAAATCTTCAGCAAAAGCATGTTTAAATAAAGCTGAAGTCGAGATCCTTCAAACACCATAATTACAATATATATTTTTAGAAGTTGCTTTGCTTATTTTTCATTTAAAAATTTGTTGTATGTAAAATATGTTTTTATTTGACATATACAACTTTAATATCAACGGTCGTAGTATTTTATGGGTAACTTGTTTAGTTGACTGTAACTTGTAACATTGTTCATACAAATAAACATTTCATTGATGTAAAATGTAATAATTTCCAGCTATATACTATTCTGCACATTTTGTAGGGTTTCCGATCTAATCCGACCCAACCCGTTGATTATCTAATTGGATTGTGATTTTCAATCTATTTAATAAAAGGATCAATTTGTTTAATCGGGTATAGTTGAGATTGAAAATTTTGATCTTTCTACAACCCGTTTAAAAATTTTAAATATATTTTAACTTATATTTATTAAGTACTATTATTCGATTTATTATTATATTTTGATAATTTTTATTTCTCAAAAACTATGGATTAATACTGTTATTGAAAGTCGAGTTGGTGAAAATGAAGTCGAGATACGTATACTTTAGAAATTAAATGTTTATAATGTTTTATGATTGTAAACTTTTGCTTTGTGTTTGTATTATGAACTTAGACTGATTGGTGTGGACATGAGCCACATCCTACAGTCAATGACGTGCGTGGTGGTTCGGTGAATACGATACCTCTGACTCGCCTATGAATACGGTGTGTTGGGTATACTACACGAGTGAAAGTTCCCGCACCTCTTTTTGTGACCATTACCCAATGGGTATTTTTCAAAAAAAGATAATAATTTTTCTCTACTATAAATGCATATTCACACTCCACATCTTCAAACCACAAAATAAATACCAAACATTTATATTCTTTCATATTTACAATTCGAAAATATCTTCATTGTCATCCACTTCCTGAGATACGTTGGTGTTGCGGGAGTAGAAATTTATCGGGAACGTTATGCGAACAACACTCACATTAATTTTATATAATTATATTTCATTTAATTAAAAAAATCAAAAGTATGGTGGGCGTGATATCATTTCCTATTAGTTTGTGGGCTCAAAGGAAAATAATTTTGCGCTGATGTGACTGACCAAAAGTGTGGTTATTTGTCGTACCACACCCACCGATCATATAGACTTACGATTGTAGTGTTTTTAGACATAAATAATTATTAAAGTTTTAAGTTTTATGTTATTCTATTTATTGATTTATTTGATTTCTAAGGGTTTTTAAAAAGTTAAATAAATGGATCAATTCGGGTTCAATCTATTTATTAAAATTTAAACAGGTTGGATTAGAAAACAATAAACAAGTCAATCCGAATTCAACATGTATTGATAAGAATATTTGGTTAGATTGAGAATTTTCAACTTGTTTATTTAAACAACCCAACATTTTCAATTTGCTTACAAATCATTTTGTTTCTTACCCAACACAACTCATCGCCACCTCTAATATTTTGGTCTTAGAATAAATATTATTTTTTTGTTAAAAACTAAGTGTTTCATTAATTTGAAAAAAAATGAAACATTATATACATATACATTTAACCCTTATTAATTTAAATCAAAAACTACAATTGAAAACATTTGTTTTTTTATTCAAATGTACAAAGTACAACTACAAACATATATAAAATAATGAAATATGGACGAATTTTGAAACTTATGTCATGAGTCTCCTAAGCTTTTATTATTATTATTATTATTATTATTATTATTATTATTATTATTATTATTATTATGTGTAAATAAAAAATGAGATAAAGACCAAAAAGATTTACATCCAATGTGTCATAAGCCGATCTGTGGTGGGGTTTGTCATAACTCATACGTACTACTTATTAATTCAGAAAAGAATATGAAGTGTAAATCTTTTACGTTTCTCTTAATATAGTAGAAGTAACTTTATTCGTTAAACGGTTGATCTATATATAACACGAATAAAAAGGAATAAAAAACCGGTTGTATCCCCACCGAAAATCTTGATATTTGAGGTTAATTTGGTGACAAATGTGTCTCTCTGCAAGTGCAAGTGAACATGTGATGTACATTTGTCTTGTTCTGCCTTCGTGATGAAGTAATTCTTCTTTTTTCTTTTTTCCCCAAGTGAAATATATAACTAATTAGTCGGTATTTGATCTAGTCTTTGAAATGGTACATCTTAATATAAAATAACCCTCCAATGTAAGTAATTATTAAACATAATAAATTTTGAGATGCATAAATTCTTTCAAAAAACTAAAGTCCATTACAATGTTTAAAAAAAATCGATGAAGTTTGATTATGGTGTTTTCAATCCATTAACTTTTTAAAAGTTATATAAAATATAACAGTTTGAACGTGATTATTACAAATATAAATTTTAATCAAGGCCGGTGTTGAGGAGGTGTAGGTTATACATTGCATATGGTTTGTGACTTTGTGTCCTGAAGGGTCTGTTTTTTTTTTTTTTTTTTTTTTTTTTTTTTTTTTTTTTTTTTTTTTTTTTTGAGTAATTACTGAAATCGTCCCTATGGTTTGGTCAAAATTGTACGTTTGGTCCCTAACTTTTTTTTTCCACTTGGATCGTCCCTGTGGTTTGATTTTGTTGCGTTTTTCGTCCCTTACATACATAAAGGTAGGGACCAAATATGTAATTTTGACCAAACTATAGGGACGAAAAATACAACAAAACAAACCATAGGGATGATCCGAGTGCAAAAAAAAAAAAAGTTAGGAACATACAATTTTTTTTATTGTACTAGAAACATAGGAATCAACAATATCAACAATATCAACAATATGAATTGACCCGTTGGAACTTCGTCTCTAGAAGCCAACAACATTAGAATTAGCGATGGGCTTAGGGAGGAAAATAAATTAACGTCGTATTAGCTTCTCACAAATCACTTTGGAATGATGTTACTTCTGTTGCTGTTTATTCAAATGAACAATTTTTCTCTTTTTAATCCTAGTCGCAAATATAATTAACAACGGTCCATTAGGTGTCCGATCTTGTCATAATGTTAATGCTATTTGCTTTTATATTAAAAATACAATTTTTAATTTTCGGAGATGATCTTCAAATCAACGGATTGATGTTAATTTTAATGGGTTTTTTAAGGCAAAATTAACGTAAAATTTTTATATATCTTTTGATGAATGAAAATCTACCATTTTAGTTCTATCTTCTATTTTTTATATATCTTTTGATAATGTCTTCTAAACTGATAGGATATTGGTTGGCTTGTCCGAAGGTCATTTATCATGGGCTTGAGGCTCACAGTAGTAATATGTGAATTTCAGTTTCACTATATGTTGAAATATCCATATACTATCTCGGAAAAATCATATTATGTATTTATCAATGCTTACTAATATTAATTAATGATAGCCACTGGATTGTATCCAAATTTGTGTGCTTGGTGAGGTGAATTAAGTTAGGTTAAAGATGTGGAAGTCGGAAAGTTTCGATTTAAAGCGGATATCGGTAGTTGAGAGGGAGTTAAAGGGGACCAATTTTATTATTTTATTGTTTTTTTTAAGAGCCTTATAAAAAAACTAGCAAAAGCTAGAAATCAAAAACCAATTACAAAAGTCATAAAAAGGGTTTTGCAACCATTATGTCCAAGATATGTTGCTTTTGCTATTTCTACTAGATAACCAATTAAAAGAATGAATAACAATGTTTTCAAAAATATGATTTTTCCGCATGTTGTACGTCGTGAACACCTCATTGTTCCTGTAAGCCCAAATAACTCAGATCGTAGTGATGATAATAACATCAAACTTTCTTCTTTTTGACGGATTAGAAGGAATGGCATCCACCCATTCCAATAT
Source organism: Lactuca serriola (assembly GCF_051521515.1). NCBI lineage: Eukaryota > Viridiplantae > Streptophyta > Magnoliopsida > Asterales > Asteraceae > Lactuca > Lactuca serriola. Next base: position 262,953,363 of record NC_136412.1, on the reverse strand, counting down.
CTCTGGAACATTTGCAAACAAAGGAAAAGGGAGATCAAGCCACTTAAACATTTTATTCCAAATTTCCTTTGCCACATCACAACTAACAAACACATGACTACATACTTCAATCTAAATATAGCATAAACGACAAAGCACTAAACAAAGCACTGAACTCATGTCTACACCTTGTAAGTCAAATTCTAATGAGTGGGAAGTCTATCAAGAATAGTTCTCGAGAGATGAATATTAACATTGATAGACACTAGCCTGCACCATCTCGTCTGAATCATGCTTTCCTGCAATAAAATGGAATCAATATATTTTTTAGTGTTATTAATAGTAAAGTCATCATCTGGATCAACACCCCACTCCCAACTATCTGCCAGATCGACGCACGTAACATGAATTGTCAGATATTAGAATCAGATATTAAAATCACTAGGACCAATGTTATCTCTCATCATATTAGAATCAAATATTTGAGATAGCCACAAGAGTTGTCAATTATGTTTAGTCGAACCCTAATCATTTGTGCTAATCTTTAAAATTTTGAAGCATATAAGTTTCTCATTCTTATTTTGTAATTGATTCCACTTCTTGTGTTAGTGTTTTGTTTGGAGTAAAAGACTAGTTGAAGTGTGATTTTGTTTACAAACTATTTTCCTAGAACTTGGAGTTCCGAATCTCTTATGGTTTGAATCTAAAGACATTTTGTGAATATAAACATGATACTAGAGCTTTGATGAAGATGAAGATGTTGTTTGTCGTGATTTTATGTTTAACAAAAGTTTACGATTCAATCTTTTTTGTTTATGTTAAAATTAGGGTCCCGATTAGTGTTGATCTTTAAAATCTTCCTTTAAGATATGAAAATTTGTTTATGATTTCTCTAAAAGAGTTTGTGTTAAACTAACACTACAACATTAACACTATGTGGCGACAACATTTTCTGAACCTGTACCGACGATATATTGTCAGGATAGAGTATACCGATGACTAGTCACCGGCAGAGGCATGTCAGGATAGGTCAAAAAAGTCATCAGCATAGGTGTCGTCGGGATAGGTACCCCTTCTACCGATTACAAGTCGTCCCTACAGGTTTCGTCAGGAATGATTTTCGAAAAAATAAAGTTTTATTAATTATCTATGGCGACGAATTGTTGTCGGGATAGGTTCCACCTATAGCAACGACATGTTGACAGTATAAATAACACCTATAGAAAATGACATGTTGTCGCCACATGTATTTCACAATAGTCCATCAAATACCTATAACGATGATAAGTCGTCCGTATAGCCATTTAGTGATTTTTTTAGTTTTTACAGCTTGTGTACATTTACCAATCCTGCATGTATAACAAATCTAAACATTTTACAACATATATCAAATGAGATACAATAACAAGCTACCAAATGAGATACAATAACAAGCTACCATTATTCAAATTCAAAACATCAAATTCAAAATTAATATTACATAACAAATTAGATACAATAAGTAGCTAACATCATTCAAAGTAACACAAAACATGTTCAAAATAACACAAAATTAATATTTTTCTTCTTCTTTCATCCTCTCAGGTGACATTTTCTTGAGAGGTATTTCCTTGTGTGTTGGAATTTCATAGAAATCTTGGAAATGATGGTGGTTTGAAATTAGGAATACATGCCGCCAATGATGCAATTTATATTGTTTCAAGTATTCTTGCATTTGTTGTGCGTTAACCTGGGATTGGGATTTGGATTGAGATTGAAAGATATAGAAGTGGAAGCATGTTCATTTGGAATTAGACCAAAGTTGGTGGTTGGTATCCTACCCACTCCGCGAGCATGCTCGCATCTCGTCCCGAAGGCACGTGCGACATTGTTCCTCATATACCTCCCCGCCTTCCCCGACCTCGCTTCACATTTTCTCATATTCTTCTTGAATCTTCTCCTAAAATAAAGAAAACAATAAATATACGAAAGTTAAAACAAACAATTAAATTTAAACATTAAAATAATAGTAATATACCTTAAACAAAAAACTATAATTAATAATATCAACATACTTAAACAATGTATTAATTTCGTTTATCACTTAATCAATCTTCTTATGCTCGACTTGTACACCAACCCGCGCCTTCTTTGTTGTACATTTGTCTCCAACCCTCAATATGTTTCGGCTTCAGTCCTAGTTTTTTCTATAACAAGTCAAAAACAATAAATATATTTATACAAGTGTTAATAAATATTATAAGCAATCAGTATATATAATAACTATAACATACCGTCAATCATAAATCGTCACTAGAACAATATACATGTACAACATCATCATCATCGTTGTCATAGTTTTCATTATTTATTTCTTCATTTGAAGAGTACGCTTCACCACCATCATCATCATCGTTAATGAAATCGTTATCGTTTATTGTAGGAGCAACATGCCTCCTAGTAACCATACTTTATGCACCAACATTACCTAAAGTCGTCTACATTGGCAAGGTGCCTAAACCGACAACCAAGGTAAAATTGATCGAGTGTTGTACATGAAATCTATCTCATTAACAACACCGATACTTGGATGATCCCAAAGCTTTTGATGATGAACCTATTCCACAACTCTATTGTTATTTTTTTTAGTATGATCTTGGAGATAAAACACTTGTTTATCTTGTGTAGCTAAGATGTATTGTTGATCATCATACCATGTTTTACCAACATACCATTCATGATTGGTATCAATAACAAAAATATTATTTATAGTCCTTAATTGTCCATTACATAATGACACATTGAACCATTTACCACAAAAAAGTACAACTGAGTACCATATAAATAATGCAACTTTATGATCTCCTCTAATTGACCATAAAATACACGAAAGAGTACAACTGATTACCGCATAAATAATGCAACTCTATGATCTCCTCTAATTAACCATAAAATGGTGTATTGTTTTCTCCTAATGTAACAAAACCACTATTTTGAGTAGTGCGTCAGAGAGCATGGCTACCCATGACAAATTGAACACCTTTTACAATGCACATAGTGTAAGAATATGCATTCAATGGACCGTATACCAACACCTTTAATTCATCAGTACAGTCCAAAGACATATCTTTTTGGAGATAATAAATCTTTAAGGAACTATAAGATTGTACATTTAAGTAGTAAATTAGTTTTACATTATAAATGTATAATATATTTATCTTTCCTTTGAACCGTGAAGGAAATTCCATTTTGAAATCACTTTTAAACGATTTAGATTTGAATTCACTGGACGTGGGACAAAACAACTATAATAGTTCAAATATATTATAAGACTATCGAAAATGTAGTTAATATATTAGAAACTTATGATATGTATCCTCTCTTCTCATCCTCATCACAGATAGTTCAAACCAATGCAATGATTTTTTGGCCTCTTTATAAAGTTCGGCTATTTTCTTAGCCGACATTGTTCGACATTGTGATGAGAGCACATAAAATTGCCTTTTTGGAAGGAAAGGATCATCATTTCTATCACCATGGTTGAATTTAGTTTTCATACTCTCAAGATACATAGAGCAGAATGAGGGATCTTCATCTGCAACATAACCCTCTGCTATTGAACCTTCTAGATTGACATTGTTTTAGACATAATTTTTAAGTTTTTTCATATATATTTCAAATAAATACATTCAACTCATGTGTATAGGCCCTCCAAGAATGGATTCTTCAGGTACATGAAGAACAAGATGAATCATTATGTTGAAAAATGTTGGAGGATATATCAACTCATGATTGCATAAGATCTTCACCAATTTCGCTTTGGAATTTCTCATGTCGTTAACATCAAATCACAGTGCACAATTTTTTTAAAGAATGTTCATAGGTCAATGATTGTTGTTGAAACATTTGGTGGGAGACCTGCTCGAACCCCTATAGGTAGCAATCACTGCATGAGGATGTGATGATCATGAGACTTCAGCCCATCCAAATTTGATTCAATATCATTAACGTTGTTAATAAAGTTTGATCCAAACCCATCATGTAGTCTCACTCCGTTAATGAATTGATAGAAACGTTGTCGATCAATTGGTTTGAAAGAGTAAGAGGCATGTGGGTGTATTTCTTTGCTGTTTTTGTTGTTTTTGTTGTTGTTGTTGTTGTTGTTGTTGTCTTTCTTCTTCTTCTTCTTCTAGAGTTTCTCTTTTGGCCATTGATTTGGTCAAATGCCCATATTTTCAAGTCAATTCTTGCATCTTTTATGTCTTTGCTTTTATCGTTCATCAATGTAGTATTCAACACACTCTCATTCACATTTTTCGAAACATGAATACCATCTAAATTGTGTTTTAGGTCGAGGGAAGACCAATACTCAAGCTCAAAGAAAATAATCCGTTTTGTCAAATTCAACTCTCTATATTTTTCTTTCATCTTTTCACATTCTTTTTTCACCGCCGTGATTATGATGTTTCCCTAAATATGATAATAGAGACAAGCTACTTTCTTTAATATAGTTGCATTATTGAATCGTCTAGGACATGATCTTGTCTCAGGTTGACCATCAAACAATATACTCTTCCTCCAACTATGGTTCATATCCAAGAATCATCTGTGACCAACATAATACATCTTATTGTTCACATAAATGGAAGATGTGTCTTTGTTACAAGTAGGGCATGCTAAATAACATTGACCGCTCCATCCAGAAAAAAATACCACGTGTTGGGAAATCATTGATAGTCCATAACAACATCGCAAACATATTTAAAACAATGCTGGTTAATGCATCTTCCATTTGTAATCCTTCGGCCCACAACATTTTCAACTCATCCACCAAAGGGCTCAAGTAAACATCAATGTCCTTTACGGGTGATTTAGGGCTAGGAATCAGCAAAGTTAGCATGAAAGATGTGTTGGGTTTTAAGCACTATAACACTCCTATGGTGCATGTGCAACCCTAGATGCTTTGGATCTATATTTTCTCTAATTATACATGCAATTTCAATTTTCCAAATCATACATCCTAACTAGCATACAATAGAGGATATACAATATAAAACTCATAGTTAGATGAATACCTCTTGATGTAATTGTAGTTCTTGGCCTTAGAAAGCTTTAGTAGCTCAAGTGTGATGCCTCAAATGGTTTACAAACACCATAAACAAAGGAGAACTTGAGAGAGAGGTTTAGCACCACCAAAATCAGCTAGGGTTCTCTTAGAACACTTAGAATGCTTAGGGTAACCGATTTTGTCTAAGGGATAACTCATATATAGTGTAGGATTCCAAGAGTCATGGGTAAACCCTAATCCATACACTTAGGTTATGATCCATATCTCATGTGGTCTAACTTTTCATGGATACTTACATAAAACTTAGCCCAACATGGATCAATAGCCCAAACACTATATATATCACTGATTTACATAATCAGTCCCCGTTAATTTAATTAGTCTCTTTTGATCACTAAATTAATTCCAAATTAATTCTTGATCAATACTAATTAAATATTATGATTTCATATTAATATATTATACTTGTAATATATTAATAAATCATAAATAACCTCTTTCTCAAATATCCATCCTATGAGATTGTTCTAGTGAAGGCAACCCAAATAGACCATGCTACTCTCAGGTCAAGCACATACCAATTATAGTTATGGGCCTAGACACCTAATCCAACAAGAAGACTCTTTCATACATAGCCATGGTGGTGTATTGTCGGTAGTCAATATAATTGGCCAAATACTATAAGTATTATTAAAGTTGTCGAACGGATTAAAGCCATCAACAACTAAACCTAGAAAAACATTTTTAGATTCTTTGGATAGTTAACTTTGTATATCTGTTATCAAATTCTTGCCTTGATTTCCGATCAACCAGATGACACATTATACCATTCATTGCGCATCCAATATTATGTCAACTCGTATCTTTAGCGGTGAATCTAGAACTATACATTTGTTGAAGCATTGGATTCAGAGGAAAGTACCACACCACTTTTTGTGGCGCTCTCTTCCTTTTTGTGGTTGTGTCCACCAATCTACTCTCGTTACAAATCATGAAATTCTACATGGAATCATTCTCCGTCCAAAACACAGCACAATCATATTTGCAAGCATGGATGGATTGATATCCCAACCCTATCTTTCTCAACATCTTCTTAACTTCATAGTGTGAGGTTGGAATCCTGCTCTTTAGGAAAGCAACTTTTAGTAACTCTACAAGTTTGTCAAAAGAACTAATTGTCCGTTTATGGATCACTTTAATATGCAACAACTTTGTCAGAAATTTCAGGGAAGTCATCTCACAATCAGGGTATAACGCGTCCCTCCTCATCTATATTTTATTTATTTGTATTTTGTTCCGCCATAACTATTGGGTTTTATAGGTTAGGAAAATCATCTAGAATGCGGAAAAATAACACTTAACAATTAAGGGTACATGAACCTATTAATGATACATGTATTCGCATTTAGGCAACATACTATGAACTACAAACCCTATAAGAACTCAACTATAAACAAAATTACTAGATTAGGGTTACATACCTTTTGAATTGTTATTGTAAATAATTCCTTTTGAATCCTTCCTTTGCAAATCTTTAGAAAGCTAGCACCAAAATGTTGATGCCTTTAATGGGTCACACCCAAAGATATAAACTAGAACACAAGAGAGGAGAGAGGAGAGGGATGCAATTTTTCGGCTAGGGTACTCTTATAAGAAATGGAAAAAAAATTGCTAGCCAGTGACCCCTTTATATAGCTGTTAGGAAAACCCATAAACCATAGATTTGAACATAAAATAATATTATTTCAAATCCTGATAATTATCTACCTTCCTATTATTAAATGGAGCATTCTAGATTGCCTTGAATGGCACTCTAAAACCGTCCCCATCAAGAGGTTTCTAGAACTTCTCATTTGCTTAATTATTATGCAATTACCAAGTATCAGTTACACTTCTAATTAATTCCAATCGATCCCAAATTAATTCTGATAAATTATTAATTAATTTAATCTACTTCTAATTAATTTATTAATCATATAATAAACTAATAAGTTATTTCTTCTCTTTACAAATGTTATTCTAATCAGTTTCTAGTCACAAGGGCAACCCCAAAAGGACTTTGCTTCTAACTACAAGTTTCTACCAATTTAGTTACGAGTTTAGACACCTTAATCCAGCAGTTTCCAACTTGGATAAGTCTTTAACTACAATTGCAAATATAATCCCGAACCAGACAACAAAGAGTGCTTTCTAAAGCCACTGCTGAACTCTTATTCAAATCAAACATTGGCCCTAAGATAAGTGATCACCTACTCCTTCATTCTTCAATATATCATATAGAAACGAGACATGAATTATAATCAATATCATTGTCCATGATTCTATTTCCTGATTTCCAACTTATGATGATGCCATCAGACTACCCATTGAACACATCAATTTAGTCTTGGCTGGGCCGAACACTATAAAGTCAACATCAAATCATCAAGGGGCCCAAAGATATCACTTTTCCTATTAGGGCATAAGGAACGGATTACTTTGACTATATATTCATACACTTTAGTTACCAAATCATGCATGGAATTACTCTTTGAACATCCAGTTACGAGATGCATTTGGTTAAACCAATGCACAACTAATTCGCAAACAACGAACTATATATCTCCACTTTAAGAATAGTAGATATTATCGTCTTAGAATTACTTGTGATAAAATCCATGAAGTAATCTCTAAGCGTGGGTTTATCCGGTACTAAAAATCTCCATTTTCCAAGTACTCATGAATATTGTAGCAATCCCCATGCAATTGCTAATCTCCATAGACAATCTTCAATCAATTACGATAGTCTTGATTCACTACTTACTTCCAAAAGTATGAACAACTACGAAATTTGAATAATACCAAAATTATTCAGGATGTAAAACATGCAAAATGAAACCAATAATAAATAATTGAAGAAGGCAGTATAAATAATCATAAATAAATCTTCATTATTTAATCACCAAAAACAATTACATTTTATTTTGTTTAAAAGTTTAAAAGTTTCAACTTATTAACTAACTACTAAAATTGATTGCTTCTCTCAAACCAATGTTCCTAGCATGCTAGATGTGCTTAGCCTTGCTCAGAGCCTTTTTGAAAAGATCTACATGATTATCTTTTGATGAAACATGTTTCACTAGGAGATGCCCATCTTCAACTTTATGTATGATGTGATGATATTTCCTATCAATGTGCTTGGACCTTCCATGATCTTTTGGTTCTTTGGTTAAAGCAACCACACCTTCATTGTCACAAAGAGTTCCATTGGTTCCTCAATATTCAGAATGACTCCAAGATCCCTGATGATATTGCTTCCTTTGACGCTTCACTCGCTGCTATGTACTCTAATTCACAATTACAATAAGCCACTATTTTATGCTTGGAGCTCTTCCATGTCACTGCTCCACCATTCAATAGGAACACCCAACCAGATTGTGAACAAAAGTTATCTCTATTTGTTTGAAAGTTGGCGTCACTATAACCCTCCGCTCTCAATGTATTGTTGCTACCAAGAAATAAGAAGATCTTTTTGGTTCGTTGCAAATGGTTTAGAATATTCTTTACTGCAGTCCAATGGGTTCTGCCAGGATTATCTTGAAATCGACTAACCATGCTGAAAGAATAAGACACATCAGGACGACTACATGTCATAGCATACATGATTGATCCTATAGCAGATACATATGGGACTTGACTCATGTCATCTATTTCTTCGGCAATACTGGGAAATTGAGTCTTACTCAATTTAACAGTATGATGAATGTGTAAATCCCTTTTTCTTGGAAATTTCCATACCGAAACTATTCAAGAGAAGATTTCACTTCTTTCAAGGTTGGCCCATTGTTTCCTATAAGTAGTATGTCATTCACATAAAATACTAGGAATGTGACTACACTCCAACTAGCTTTGATATATACACATGAATCATATTTACTTCTAGAAAATACAAACTCTTTGACTTTCTCATGGAAACAAAGATTCCAACTGCAAGATGCTTGCTTTAATCCATAAATATATTTCTCAAGCACACTCTATTAGGAAATTTGTGTAACACCCAGTTCCTGGTAAACATTAATTTTGAGTTATCAGTTAATTTGAAGGATATGACTTTATTCACGACATGAGCACAATTGTATCACGACATGACGATGCTCGGTAAGAAACGTGCATCTCATTGGCTATGGTGATGTGACACATATGTTGGTCACGATGTGACAATCTTTGCATGAAAAACCCTTATTTTGAGATAGGGCCCTATTTAAAGGAAGTGAGGGCTAGGGTTTGCACACCCTGAGCCTCCATCACCTCTTTTCTTTCCTCAAGAAATCCTAATCCTCCATATTTGATCTTTGAGTCCTTTTTGGTGATTTGAAGCCTTTAAGAAGACGAGAAGGCATTTTGGTGCATCATCTCAGCTAGCAAACAACTCACTCATCATCTTGAGCTATATTAGGACCCTTATAAGTCCTCAAGTTCCTACCTTTTAGGTTCAAGCATGTTATATCTAGGGTTATGTTCACTTTTCTCACCTTTTGAGGGAGTTTGAGTGTCAAAAACTCATAAAGTTGGCAACTTTATGAGTTCTTGTGACTCCCTTGTATCCCTTTGTCGCAAATCTAGAATAGTAGTGAGTTTTAGGTTTCGTTCATGGGATTTGATCTCTTTTCCTTTAATTTTGACCTAGTTGGTGCTTGAGACATGTATTGGAAATGCATGTCTAACAAGCTATGATTTTTATGGTATTTTGAGATGGAAAAAACCTTCTGGAAAGTTTTGTTGCTTGTCTTGAAGGATTAAGAGCTTAAGGAATTAATTTTTTCAGAGCGTTCTCCATTACATGAAGGGTCGGGCATCACGACATGGAGATGGCCTGTTTCACGACCGTTTTGTCTTCATTCTAGCACAACGTAACCAACGGGTGGTCACGATGTGGTAACTGGTTGTATGACTCTTGAGAGTGGACTTTTACTTTGACCATTGAAATTTCGACCAAGTTTGACTCTAGGTCAAATTTAGGGGTTTGAGCTATAGTTTAAGATGTAGTCCTTGTTATTGTATAGGTGTAGTAGTGCCGTTTATTGGATCTTTGATTAGTGTTGTTATCTTTTTGTCATGGTTTTTGGGATGTTACAATTTGGCATTAGAGCCTTGGTTTGAGAGAATTGGATGAAAACTTGTGTGATTCCAGACTCAAACTATGGATCTTCAAAATATTTTTCATAATTAAATTTTAAAATGATCAACAGACAGGATGCGATGTGTACAATTAGTCGAAGCCTAAGAAAAGTTATTCCCCAATATACCCACACTTGTTTTATTAGAATTGATCATATGTTAGAAATTCATGCTTGTTTATAGGCTAAGGATCTTCAAGAATTGCATGATAGAACTGCCTGATTTATGATGCCTGATAGCCTAGGGGATTTCTTGATATGCTATATGAAACTAAGATTATTATTGTGGTTGCTTAGTGTGTGCATCATAGTTGTACATAACATAAGATTTTATAGCCTAAGAATGTTTGATTTAGCCTTATTTCATGTTCATTTTCTGGTTGTAGGATTAGAGTAGAATAAATCATTCGATTGTCTATCAAATCCAGTGTTATCTATGATTAGCATGCACAAAGCAGCTACATGGTCAGTGGAAGTTTCATGAGTGGTTGTGGCTGTGAGAAATAGGTGTAACATATGGTTAACTACTCTTGATAGAGTGGGTATAGGATATATTCATATCCTAGTTGCTTGGGCCTTGTGGTCAAGAAATTCATGACAAACCTTGAAGACAAATACGGGTAGGTGTAAAAGGTAGTATGGACCTATATTACTAAAAGCATAGGACCCGTATGTGTATCGAGGAAGTCACAAATTCCAAGGATTTAGTGGTTGAGTAGTGATGTGATGGATTATTATGTGATTTACTGATGTGTTCCAGTTTATTTTCATAATGGAGATCACTGGAGGTTGAAGATTAGGAGATGACGGCCTGGAGAGGCCAGGATTGATTGACAAGGAGATACGTGAGATGATCACCACCTACGTGTCCATGACAGTAAGGGAGGCGATCCCATAAATGTTTGGGTATGTTAAGATAGCCATGATCGAGCTATTTGCTAAGCGTTATGTAACTATTTATGAGGATTTTGTTGTCGTAGCCACTATAGTCGTTGTTTTTGCATAGGGGAGATAGATCATGCAAAATCGGGAATTCAGCAACACAAAGCCCTCAGAGTTTGATGGGGTCAAGGATCCAATTGTTTCCATGTGGTGGACATATGATATGGAGGGTTGTTTTTTCGCATGCTTGTGTTCAGAGGACCAGAAGGTCAAGTTCACCTTGAACCTTCTACGATTGGGGGTGAAGGATTGGTTGCAGCTGGTGACCAGTGCTTATTCTCCTGCAAAGAAGGCTGTAATAACTTAGGAGCAGTACACGAAGATGTTCCGCACTAACTATGTTCTATTGGTTGAGAGGGAGAGGTTAGCCCAGGAGTACCTATCGCTGAAGCAAACAACAAATTCGGTTACGAAGATCACCAAGGTGTTTACTAAGAGAGACCTTTTCTACCCCGAGTATGCTGCTTCGGAGCACGTTCAGATGTCCCGCTACTTAATCATGCTCAAGAAGAAGATCCATGAGTTTGTGTTGACACAATAATAGCATTCCCACTTTGAGATGCAGTCTTTAACTCGGAAAAAGGAGATTGAGATTGAGACTCATGCGCGAGAGAAGAGGAAAACCCTAGTTTAGACTTAGCTAGCAGCGAATAAGTTCAAGCCTACTGATGCTCGATCCGTAGGCCAGATGGGCTGCACTTGTGGCAAGTATGGTAAGATAGATGAGGGATCATGACGCTTAGTAACAAGGTGTTGCATTTGTGGTAGGGAGGGTCATTATGTGAGGGATTGTTGGTAGCAGGCTCTTCCACCTAACACCAGGATTTATTACCACTATGATTAGGTTGACCTTGTGAAGGCCAATTTTCTCTTGCTCGCTGCTAGACTAGTGCAAGAATTGGCTTCTACCACCCTTTAAATCATGGATGGCCGTTAGGGGAGGGTCAAGACCCCGAGGGTCAGGGATTGCATGTTTCAACTTACTATAGAGGGGGTTAGGGCGTTCTTTGACGTCGTTACTGTTATGTATTCATTTGTTATTCTGACAAGTTAATTTCTATATTCTTATGTTTATATTCCTAATAGGTACCTTCTTAGTGAATTCTTTTTCTGCTATTGTGTTTTTTAACTCCGGTACGAGTCAGTATTTTGTATCCCGGTCTTTCAGTATTGATTTCGATATGAACATTGGGGAGTTGGAGTGTTCGATGTAAGTTTCCATCGCTAACAAATACAAGGTTTCTACTTTAAGCATGTTTTGTGATTGTACTTCGAAGATATTTGGGGTGCCCTATGCGATTGACTTGATCCCTATCCCTATGGGAGATGTATGTGTGATTGTGGAGATGCACTGGTTGAGAAGGTTTAGAGTCATGATTGATTCTGAGAGGCTACTAGTGGTGTTTTGAATCCCAAGTGGGGGAGAGCCAACCATTTATGGTGAGGGCATCAGGGTTGGTTCAACTTTTTGTCTGGCTGGCAAGGCCAGGAAGTATCTCCAACATGGATGTTTGGTTTATCTTGCATATGTGGTCGATACTTGAGTTGTGGGGAAGAATTTGGTTGCGGATGTGCCACTGGTTAAAGAGTTTCTAGAAGTTTTTTTGGATGAATTACCCAGTGTGCCTCCCGCGAGGAAGGTAGAGTTTAGGATCAATTTGATCCCTATTTTGGCCCCGATTGCTAAGGCTTCATATCACCTTGCACTACCTAAGATACAAGGGGTTGTCCTCCCAACTCTAGGAGCTGTTGGGCAAGCAGTTTATCAGATCGATCAGTTCCACCTGGGGAGAACCGATTATGTTTGTGAAGAAGAAGAATGGGTCTCACCATATATGCATAGATTATCAAGATTTAAACAAGTTGAAGTTGAAGAATCTTAACCCACTTCCTAATATTGACGATGTCTTAGATCAGTCAAAGGGTGCATCTTGGTTCTCCAAGATTGATCCGAGGTCGGGATACCATCAGATGACGGTCGGAGAGGAGGATGCGGAGAAGACAGTGTTCCAGACTCGCTATGGTCATTGTGAGTTCTTGGTGATGTCGTTTGGGCTCACCAATGCACCTGCAACATTTATGGATTTGATGAATCGGGTATGGATACTGATGCTCGACCAGTCGATTATTGTTTTCATTGATGATATTATTGTCTATTCAAAGACTATGGAGCAGCATGAGGAGCACCTACAAGAGCTACTTGGAGTTTTAATGAAGGAGATAATATATGTCAAGTTTTCCAAGTGTGATTTTTGGTTACGAGAGGTCCATTTCTTGGGACATCTCATCAATCAGAATTGGATTATGGTCGATCTTGCCAAGATTGCTGCAGTTATCTAGTGGGAGGTCCCGAAGTCCCCGTCTGAGTTTAAGAATTTCTTGGGGTTGGCAGGCTACTACCGGTGGTTCATCACAAACTTATCCATGATTTTTGTCCCTCTGACTCGCTTGACGAAGAACGGTGTGGATTTCTGCAAGGGGAATGAGCAATAGGTTGCATTTGAGACTCTGAGGCAGACGTTATGTGTGGCCCTGGCATTGACCCTTCTAGAGGGAATTGAGGATTTCGTAGCACTTTGTGATGCTTCGATGACGGGAATAGGGGCAGTTCTCATGTATTGGGGTAGGGTCATTTCATATGCTTCTAGACAGTTGAAGCCTCATGAGGTTAGGTATTTGACTCATGATTTGGAGCTGGGGTCTATGGTGTTTTCCTTCAAGATTTGGCGACACTATCTTTATGGGCTCCTTTGTACCATCTACACGGATCACAAGAGCCTGAGATATCTTATGGACCAGCTGAATCTGAACATGAGGCAGCGCAGGTGGCTTGACGTGGTCAAGGATTTTGATTGTGAGATTCCTTATCATCCAAAGAAGACTACCGTGGTCACCGATGCTTTGAGCCGCAAGGCAGCTAGTTCTCATATTCGAGGATTATGTTTGAAGTTGACCATCGTTTCACCGTTGTTCGATTTGATTAGGGAAACTCAAGCCAAGGGCATCAGGAGGGAGAATTGGAAGAATGACAATATTAGGGGTCAGATCGGTAGATTTGTTACTAATAGTCAGGGGCTTATGACCTAGTGTGGGCGGTTTTGGGTCCCAAGTTTTGGTGGGTTTCAACAGATATTATTAGAGGAGGCGCACAAGTCCAGGTTCTCGATACATCTTGGAGCCACGAAAATGTATCGGGACCTGAGACTTAGCTATCGGTGGCCATGCATGAAGCGTGAGATAGCTTGGTATGTGGAGAGATTCTTGACCTACCGGATGGTCAAGGAAGAGTACAAGACCACGAAAAGTGGCACCCCTTGGAGGTTACCATATGGAAATGGGAGCAAATTTCCATGGATTTCATCACCAATTTTCCAAGAACGGCTAAGGGATTTGATACCATATGGTTTATTGTCAACCACCTGACCAAGAGTGCCCTTTTTTCCATTCAGGAGAGTTCTTCGGCTGAGAAATTAGCCGATGTGTATGTGCACAAGATCGTTGCTCATAATATTGTACAAGTTTCTATCGTATCCAACCATGATGCATAATTCATTTCTCGGTTTTTGCAGTAGTTTCATGAGGATTCGAGTATGAGATTGCACTCCAACACTAATTATCACCCTCGGACTGATGGTCAGAGTAAGCGAACCATTCATATGCTCAAGGATATGTTAAGGGATTGTATCATTGATTTTGGTGGGAGTTGGGACTCCTGCCTCCGCCTAGCTGACTTTTGTTACAACTACAACTATCATTCCAAAATTGGTGCACCTCCGTATGTTGTTAAATATAGAAGGAAATGTCGTACTCCATTTTGGGTACAGGTTGGCCATAGGGTCATGTGGAGGATTAAGGTGGTTCTCCAGATGATGGAGATTATTCAACAGATCAGAGAGAGGTTATAATCAAGATAGAGTTGATAGAAGAGTTATGTTGATAGACGACAGTGCGTGTTAGAGTTTCAAGTCGGGGACATGGTTCTACTGAAGGTATCACCATAGGAGGGTATTATACACTTCAGGAAGCGGGAAAAGTTGGCCCCTCGATTTATCAGACCTTTTAGAGTGGTGAGCAGGGTGGGAGAGGTGTCTTACTGATTGGATCTTCCTAAGGAGCTTATTCAAATTCATAACACCTTTTATGTTTTCGGCTTTGGAAGTGCTTAGTTTACGATATGAAGGTGGTTCCGTTAGATGAGATTCAAGTTTAAGAGTGCCTGAATTATGTGGAGAAGCCAGTGGCCATTTTGGATAACAAGATGAAGACCTTGCACAACAAGGTCGTACCTTTATTCAAGATTCAATGGCAACATTGGAAGTGTTCCGAGTGGACTTGGGAGCCCGAGTCGGAGATATGCAGGAAGTACCCAAATTTATTTTCATTTGTGGATTTAGAGGACGAAATCTAGTTCAATTAGGAGAGAATTTTAACACCCAGTTCCAGGTAAACATTAATTCTAAGTTATCAATTAATTTGAAGGATAAGACCTTGCTCATGATGTGAGCACAATTGCGTCACAATGTGACAGTGTCTGCTAAGAAACACACATCTAGTGTCTGCTAAGAAACACACATCTCATTGGCTATCATGACGTGACACATATGGTGGTCATGACGCGTCGGTCTTTGAATGAAAAACCCTAATTTTAGGGTTAGACCCCTATTTAAGGAAGGGATGGCCTAGGGTTTGCACTCCTTCAGCCTCTGTCACCTCCTTTCTACTCTAAAAAAACCCTAATCCTACATATTTGATTTTTTTTAGCCCTTTTTGGTGTTTTGAAGCCTTAAAGAAGAAGAAAAGGTGTTTTGGTGCATCATCTAAGCTAGCAAAAAACTCCCTCATCATCTTGAGTTGTATTAGGACTCTTGTGTGTCCTCAGGTTCCATCATTTTTTGTTCAAGCATGTTTGATCTTGGGTTTAACTCATTGTTTTCAACTTTATAAGTTCTTTTGACTCCCTTGTATCCATTTGTCCAAGAATATAAGTGAGTTATGGGTTCGATGCATGGGATTTGATCTCCTTTTCCTTTCAGTTTGACAACGTTAGTGTTAAGACATGCGTTGGACATGTATCTCTAAAAAACTTTGATTTTGATGGTCTTTTGATATGGATAAATCCTTCTGGAAAGTTCGGTTGCTTGGATGAAGGATTAAGAGCTTAAGGAATTATGTTGTTTAGAGTGTTCTACATGACGTGACGAGTTAGGAGTCATGACGTGGAGATGTCCTATTTCACGACTGTTTTATCTTCTTTCTACCACGACATGACCAACAGGTAGTCACGACATGGCGACCGACTGTATGACTCCTGGGAGTTGACTTTGACTTTCACCGTTGACCTTTTGATCAAATTTGACTTTAGGTTAATTTTAGGGTTTTGGGTTGTAGTTTGGGATGTGATCCATGTTGTTGTATAGGTGACCTATAGTGTTGGTTATTAGATCTGTGATTAGTGTTATTATCTTCTATATTTCAAGCTGAGTTTTCTCAATATACTTTGTAGTGCAGTATGTGTCGTTGTATGTAGGATGTTGGTATATTGTAGTGATATGGTAGATTGATAGATTTGTATGATTACTTGTATTGTTGGTTATTGTTTATCTATTTGCATATATCGACATAGTGTGGTTTGGTTGAGGTGGTACTACTTTGTGTTGTAAGCCAACAAACCTGTGATTAATCCCATAATAAGCTGAGGGTCGGGAGGGGCAACCCAGTCTTATGTTATGGGCTCGAGAGCAAGCCAGTCATAAGTTGAGGGTTGGAAGGGGCAATCTAGTCTTATGATATGGGCTCAGGGGAAATCTAGTCTTATGTTGTGGGCCCAGTATGCATTGAGAGATTATTTGATTCATTGAAATCTATGAATATGCTATTGGAAACAGTGTTGGACAGTCTTATGTTTTATAAAAATGTTTTTTAAAAATGAAAATTTTTGTCATGATTTTTGGGATGTTACAATTTGGCATGTACAAAACATTATGGCTTACTCATGTAGACGTCCTCAGTTAAGTTCCTATTTAGGAAAGCAGTCTAAACATATATTTGCCATATCTCATAATCATGAAAGGAAACCATGACAAGCATTATCCTAATAGACTTTATCATAGCTACTGGTGAGAAGGCTCATCATAGTCAATCCATTGGGTTTAACTAAAGACCTTCGCAACCAGCCTAACTTTGAAAGTGTGTACTTTCCCATCCATGCCAGTCTTCTTGTTGAAGATTAATTTTCACCATACTGTCTTTCGACCAGGTACATGATCAACTAAGTTTCATACTTGATTATCATACATGGACTGAATCTCACTATCCATTGCCTCCTTCCATTTGCCAAACTCAGGGCCCTCAATCACTTCCTTGTAGTTAGCAGGTTCATCCTAATTCACTAATGTATTATCACTGATGAACGTGTCTCCATATATAGTTATATGGAAGCCATAAAACTCAGGTGATATGCTAGCTCTATCGGATCGACGAAGAGGTAAAGAATTGTCAATGAAAATACATTTCTTGGATTTGGGTTTAAGCTTTTCATGATTTTCTCATCTTAAGAGAGTCTCACAACCCCAAACCTTGATATGTACGAGTGAGGGAGCTTTCATTGTCCATATCTCATGAGGTGTTTTGGCAATCTTCTTTGTGGAAACAAGATTTAGGATATGGGCAGATGTCTCTAAGGCATACCCCTAGAATGATATAGAAAGAGTGGATTGAATCATCATGGAAAGAACATTGTCCAACAAGGTTCGATTGTGCCTCTCAACCAAACCATTAAGTTGTGGTTTTCTAGAAGGTTTCAATTGCTAAACGATTCCACATTCCTTGAGGTAGTCGTTGAACTCGATACTAAGATACTCTTCACCTATATCAGATCGGAGCATCTTTTTCTTCTTGGACAATTGATTCTCGACCTCATCCTTAAACTATTTGAACCTTTCAAAAGTTTTTGATTTATGTTTGATTAAGTAGATATACCCATATCTTCTATAATCATTCGTAAATGTCACATAGTATCAATTAGCACCTCTCGTGGCAGATCTGCAAACCCCACATACATCTGTATGGATCAGATCTAATATTCATGTACCTTTTTCAGATGTTCCAATGAAAGGTGACTTTTTCATCTTACCCAATAGACAAGATTCACATTCATATTCTGACCTTAAGTCAAAATATTCCAACATTCCATCCTTTTGGAGTTGGGCGATGCATTTCTTGTTTATGTGCCCAAGACGAAAATGCCACAAGCATGATTTGTCAACACTATTAGAAAAATCAATATTAAATACACTATTGCCTATGTTATCAACACACATGATAGTTTCATACATGCCAGTACAAGGGAAAACTTTGAATATAAACACACCATTATTATAAACCAAAATAGATCCATTGTCATTATAAAAAAAACGATATCCTTGGATAAATAGAGCATGAAAAAAAATATTTCTAGTCATATCTAAAGCATAACCACAACTATCTAAATCTACTATAACAACACTATCAAACATAAGCCAATAAGTCCCAATCTTTGTGATAGGTGACGTTCACCTATTCCCCATAACCAGGTTCAAGCTTCCATGCTTCACTTCCTTACTTTATCTTAATCCCTACAAATCAGAACAAATATGGAACCACATCCTGTATCAAGGACCCAATAATGAGAAGGTTGTGTGTTATTAATTTGGATAGTGAAAATACAGGAAGGCTTGATCTTTACTTCTTTCAAATCTTGAAGGTACTCTAGGCAGCTTCTCTTCTAGTGCCCCTTTTCATTGCAGTGAAAGAATGTGGCTTCTTTCCGATCACTAACAACTGGAATATCAAGATAAACTTTTCCATTTGACCCGCTACTAGACGCTCCAGCTTGGGACATGAGTCTTCTTCATTCCTGATTCAAAATTTTGCAACAACTTGTTGAGTTAGGTTAGTTTCGTCTCTGTGTTTTTCAAATGATAGGTCAAAGTGAACCGATAATAACTAGCAGGTAGGGAGTTAAGGACCATGTCAATGGCCAACTCCTTTTCGAATGTGACACTGAGTTTTTTCAACCTCTTTACATATCTCTGCATCTTTACCACATGATCACATACAAACTCTCCTTCCTTTATCTTACACGTCACTAGGCGCTAAAAGAATTCATACCTTTCTTATCTTGCTTTCTTGTGAAGCTTTGTAGCAAGATCCAAGCTCATTTTGTATGGCCAGTAGTCCTCATAGAACTTTTGTAGCTCAGGTACCATGGTTGCAACCATTATGTATGCGACGTTAGTGGCGTCTTCATGATGTTATTTGTGAGTAGCTAATTCTTCAAGAGTAGCAGCCGATTTATCAATATCATGAAGTGGGTTATCGAGAACATACTCTTTTTTATCATAACAAAGAGTCATCTATAAGTTTCTCATCCAATGTATATAGTTTAGACCATGTAGCTTTTCCTTTAACAGAACCGAGAAGAGGGTGAAGTTTGAATTTGGAGTAGATTTTTTAGTAGCAGACACCATTTCTAGATATCTGTTAAGAGAGACAGTTTTAGTTAGTTCATGTATATCCTTAATAATTTAACCCAAATTAATACTCAAGGCTAAGATTCTAAATACAATTCGGAATAAGAAGATGGATGCCGTAATCTAATTACAAATTTATTTAGGTAGGCACAATTCCAATTTCAATCTAATATGAAACTCCTAGATCTTTCGAGATTCATTAATTATTATCAATGGCATGTTTAATCTCAGATTATGTTCTTCCATTTGTGACTAGGATACCGAGGATCACAAACAAGATGTGAATAACCATTTAAACATGCGTGACATATTCGAAGTCACTTATCATCTCACATTGATGTGATGGTAAACCACACATGCTCCATCAACAATCAGAAAATCGATTATGTGCCATCATTTCAACTTTGCAGGTTTAACCCCAAAAAAGGATCGATTGACTAAAATCAATAATTTTCAACTAAACTAACCGTTCCCCAGCAATGGTGCCAAAAAATTTCATGTGTTTTATATACACACGTAAAGCTTTAAATTTATATCCTAATTATTTAACTCAGCTAAAACATAATTTGATGTGTCCCTAGTCGCTTAGAGCAACACATTGCACAAATTACTCAATCTGTGAGTATAATGGAAGCTCACGGCAGATTACCATTGCAAATTGAAGAGGACACAAGGCATATCGTTTCTACCGTTACCTTGAACGATAGGAAAGTTTTTCATGATCTAAGATTGCAATTTGAATACGAGGAAGAAGTAGAAGTGGAGAAGGATGTCAAGGAATCTATAGAGGAGGTGTTGGAGCTTGACAAAAGAGAGGCTGAGTCACCCATTACCAATGAGAAACTCCTTTCACTGGTAGACCAACCACAAGAGCCGAAAATGAAACATCTGCCAAAAAATTCAAAGAACGTGTATCTCAAGAAGGAAGATACTCAACCAGTCACCAACCTGACCACCCTATCAAAGAAGGAAGAGTTGATGACCTTACACGACAAGTGAAAGAAAAGGGTCGGTTGGACGCTTATAGGCATT
The DNA here is from genome assembly GCF_051521515.1 of Lactuca serriola. Taxonomy (NCBI): domain Eukaryota; kingdom Viridiplantae; phylum Streptophyta; class Magnoliopsida; order Asterales; family Asteraceae; genus Lactuca; species Lactuca serriola. Next base: position 262,932,697 of record NC_136412.1, on the reverse strand, counting down.
AAGGGTGTAAGTCCAGTATGGTTCCCACGCAAAAAGAAAGTCAAGTATAAGATAAGTGTTTAATTGAAGAAAGTGGCGAGAAGGTTGATGTATTTGAGAGCCCCACATACTTAGATTGATGCTTATTCAGGTGCCATGTCGAGCCAACGACTTAAAACAAGGGCGGCTAACCGGGAGGCAACCCGGGGGTATTTTTGTCATTTCTTTTAAAACTTTTTACTCTTTGGTAAATTTCAATTTTTTATGTCCCAAATGGTTTTAACTTACTTTTTATGCCTATAAAATGAATCTACGGCTCCAAAAATACTTCACGGATAGCTTGGGGAGGATGAAGAGGAGGTTTACACCACAATTGCGAGGCTCCAAGAACGATTCGGTAAATTCTTTCCATATCTTTAATCGTTCATATTTTACTTCAAATTCAATTGGTGTGCGTTTGTGACTGTTTTGGACACCTTCCCAACCCAGCTACCATCCTCTACCATCCGGCTCTCAATAGGCCGGCTATGCCTCTCTCCAAGCATCGAGGACGATGCTTATTTTAAGATTGGGGAGGGGCATCCATCCATGCATAGATCCCGTTGCATGTAATTTTGTACATATTGCATTGATTTTCATTTTCTTTTTCATTTTTCAGCATGGATAATTTTTTCAAAAAAAAAAGATCCAATCCCAAGCAACAGAATCCTCTCAAAACAGTTAAGTTGGTAAGTGCGTCGTATGCCTTGAGATTAGACTTGCTCTTTTTATTGAAAATATAAAATCAAGTTAATGACACACAAGCACAACTCCCGAAGCTACTTGTGCAAAACGGAAAGTGAGAAAATTGTCAACATTGGAGCATGACAGCAGGTATGAGTCAATTCTTTGGGACGCATGACTGGTCTTATGAGTAGTAGATGCTCAATTGAACTTAAAATGCCAAATTCAAAATTTCATAAAAAGAATACAAAATTTCAATGTCCCGAGCCTTTCAGCACTCTAAAAAGTCCTTTCTACTCATTCCCTTTTATATACCCTGCTTGGGGACATAGTTTCCAACTATGCCTACAGGTCTTTGCATGTTAACTTCAGTCCCCCGAAAAATGTCTAGAAGCCCCTCACGGTAATAGACCGTGAGATGTCCCACAATAGAAAAGTCAAGGATGAAAATATAAAGAAATAGGCCTAGCAAATAAATTAATAAGATTGTTATGTGTTATCTTAGTTAGTGAATTTGATATAAAAAAATTTTAAATATATAAAAAAAATTTTAAAAAAATAATAAATTATTATTATTAAGTTAATCTGTGACCTTTGGGACTCGAACAAGTAAACTCCAAGGGGTGTTCTACACCTAATCGCCTAAAGCTAAATTGTTTGGGACTGATTGGGTTGAAAGTTCGCTACACGGATTCCATAGAAAGACATGAACTTAATAATAACAAAATAAAGCTAATCTGTGGCCTTTGAGGTTCGGGCAAGTAAACCCGAGGGATCTCTTTAAATCTAGCACACTAAGGTCATTTGATCTGGATGTGTTGGTTGGAAGCCCGTTACACGGATTTCAAAGAAACCCATGAGCTTTATTTATAGAAAAATGTAATTAGAAATTTTGTGTATATTTGTGTTTATATTTTAATTGAATAATATGTTTAGGAAAAATGCTTGGCTGCCAAAAGATTCCTTTGGACTTGGATTTGAACTTATGACATTGGGACTGAATGTTAATTACTTTGACTGGTGTAAGTGGTTTGAAATTTGTAACCAATCTGGGTAAATATTAGGGAATTTTTAGATGATATTTTTTAGAAAAAGATTGTTGTTTATCAACAAATAGCTGGAGTCGGTCATTGTCATATTTTGTAAAACAAAGATGATTGAGCACGTTTTGTCACATACAATTTCACGAGAGTAAGACCATAATTTGTTCCATGAATTAACTTGATGCTATTGAGAGGGAACAAGTGTTGTGATATTTGATTTTGTTGAGTTGCATTAGGGAGTAGCTAAAGTCTTATTTCTATTGTTATATAATATTTTGAGACTAAAGTCAAGTTGAATCAAGGCATGATAGGTACATTCTCAACTATGCTACAAAACCAGAGTTAATTGGGATGGATCTTTTTCATGTTTGTTTTGATTTTTGCATTAAGTTTCAAAAGTTTTGATTTTGATTTTCTTTCCTTATTTTATTATCTCCAGTTTAAAATTTTCTTGTTCTTTCTTGAGGACAAGAAAGTTTCAATCTTGGGGAGATTTTTTAGATGCATTTCATGCATCCATTTTGTAGTTTTACTCCATAAAAGTGCATTGCATTTATGCTTAAACTCATGCATTTTCATGTTTTTCGGGATTTTTAATGAGGCAATTTCATTCACACATTTTTGTGATATTTCAGGAACTTTTGGAGGTTGAATCTTACTTGAGGAGATAAATAAGAGATGTAGATGAATTTTTGGGACTTGTGGAGCATCGAGGAGGAAGATATCAAAGAAATGAAGATTTTGGCTTTTCAGAGGTTTACACAGCCGTGTAAATGTTTACACAGGCCGTGTAAACGAAGTCTATCGAGTATTGTACTTTTAAAGCTTGGCTAAGCAGTGTACTTTTTGCATTTACATGGCCGTGTAAATGTTTACACGACTGTGTAAACATGGTCATGGGTTTAAAACAGTTTTTCTTCTTTCTAAAAAGGAGCAACCGATTCCAGAAAAAGGGGGGTCGTTTTTGTGAGTTCTAGGAAGCGATTTTGGGAGCATTTTTTAAGACAATTGATTCTTGAAAACATTTGGATTTCACTTGGATTTTAATTTGTAAGACTTTAACTTTAATTTCTAGGTTTGTGTTTGTTCTAGTCATGAGTGGCTAGAAACTTAATTTTCCAACTTCATGTATTGACAATTGTGTGTGTGAATTCAATCATTTGACTTGGTGTTTGTTTTAAATGCTATCTAGTGAATTTGATTTTGTTTTAATTGAATGTTTGATTTCAATTCTAGTACTTTTTGGCCAATTGAGTTAGGGTTAAATCACTCATATTATCTATTATACAAAATCCTAATTGTTTTGTAAAATAGAGAAAGTAACAAGTATTAAATCATACTACTTGCAATGATTTTAGTACAAATCAAATTCACACATTCTAACACTCCCAAGCTGATGAGGAGTATTGAATGTTGTTGGTAAAATTCACAATGAAGCATAATGCAATCTTTCACCTACTCTAAGAGCTTGTTTAGATTAGGTTAGTTAGATTAGAATTAATTTAAGAGCTTATTTTATTTAATTAAAAGTTGGTGAATGTGAAGTGCTAGAGCTTATTAGCATTTCTAATACCAACTTAGATAGAATTAAACAAATATCATCTCATATTTTGGATCTCATTTCTTATTAGTCTTGCATAGAGTTGGAGTACTTACAAATCTTGAATTTACTTTACTTAATCAATTGTTATTTATTACTTCAGTCTTTTATTTGAATCATTGTATCTACCCCCCCCCCCCCCTCTTTTGTGATCTCATTTGTACCATAAGCAAAAAGGGTGTAAACATTTATCTCGTGTCTCTGAGGATCGACCCTATTTACCTTGTATTACATTTTTAATACAAAGTAGTAGTGTTTAAGGTGTTATTTTTACCCCTTTATTTGTTAGATTTGACACGTTTAACACCAACTCACGAGTTAATCGTCAGACCGAAAACAGGAAAAACAGGATCCAACTCGCCGAATTGTCCGGGCAACTCGTTGACTTTTCCCTTGTCTTAACATAATCAATCCTTCCAGTCGAATCCAAACCTCTAAACTACAGATCCAGTCCCTTAGGATTGAAATACCACATAAAGTTGCAAACTGTATGTGCATGCAAGGCCTCAAAAGGCTAAAGCACTAAAACTAAGGTTCATATAAGGTTTAGGCATGGAAAAGGGCCTAGACTAGATAAAGTGGGCAACTTTATGTCCATGGTGGCCTAAAGATGTCCAAATCTGAACCATATTCTCATGACAAGTCCAAATCCGAGTATGCCACCATTTTGCACCAAAAGTGTCCATATACTTCCATAGGATGAGATCTAAACAAATAGAGATCAAGGTAGCAACTTTTTACCTCCAAATGAATGCTAACACCAGGTAGATGCCAGATCTAATGCCCTCTCCTCACTTTAATCTCTTCAATATTCAAGTTTCCTTCCAAGAAGCAAAAGATTCACGTTCCAAACCTCACACACACTCAAGAAGTCACTAAATCATGACTAGGGTTTCACTTTGGACAATTAGTATGATAAGGGAGGCCACAAATGACCCATACGTTCCTTAAATAGGGTACCAACGTCTGAAAGTTAGGGTTTTCCTTTACAATGTTTACTCGTCGAGTTGGGGCCTTCCAACTCGTCGAGTAGACCTTAAGTACTGCGTCCAATATCGATCTCTACTCGTCGAGTTGGGCTCCCCAACTCGTCGAATCCCAATGCAAAACCCTATAAACTTGAAAAATAAATGATAGCAACAAGCGTTACATATAGGGTCTAATTCCAAGGTTTCCATGGACATTGACAATGGCAACAATAGTGGTCCAAAAATGATTTCTCTTCCCAATGGAAAGGGATCATCCAAGATCAAGTTGTTTGATCGTATGGTAAAGAGAAATGCTAGTTCAGCGACCATTCCATGTGTTTACCCCAAAGACTCCATTTGTTTCTACTACAAATTGAAGGGACATTGGTTGCGAAGCTGTCCATAGTACCTGAAGGATCTCAGAGATGGTAAAGTCAATTCGTATGACTCTAGTTTAGGTACATCCATTATCTAACTCCATTTTTAATAAGTTCTCATTCATAGATTCTTAATATATGATGGGGTGACCATATTTTGATGGTATTGCAAGATCTAAGAGAAAGGAGGAAGCCTAAGCAGAATGAGCTAAATCTAATCATGGAAAATGGACTTTTATCACATGGTTCGTTGATCAGAATTTTAGCTACAGCTAAGGAGTTTGGATCGTTTAATAGAATGCTATTACTCTTCAGAGACGCCTAGAATCATATTTTTCATTTCATGCATTGTAAGGACAAGTTCAAATTTTTAGTTTATTTTCAAAAAAATTGAAGTTTTGGTTTGCCGGGTTGCCTTATTTTATATTTCTTTGCAATGGCATTTATGGAAGTGTTGGTTATGTTTCTAGTATTATCAATATTAATTGTGAATTTGATTATTATTATATCGCTTTTGGTATTGTCATAATTGACTAAGTGAAAAGAAATCTCATCATTAAGTTTCAAACGAACATAAACTTGGAGTCATACAATTCGAATTACATGATGCATGAGAATCTTGTTCATTGGAAAGTTATGACTAATTGATGGTTCACATGTTTATGTGATTCAAGTGAAGGACTGATGGATCTAGTACATGTTGATATTAAATAATTACTTGGCGTTATTAGTGTCGATATTTCGCTCGTGAAAAATAAATGATCGACTCAATTCTTTTAGTAAGTTCATAAACCAGGGAATAACTTTTTATCGTAAGATACAAAAATCATAATAGAACATGACTACACGAGACACCTGAGAAAGTAGGTAAGTTAGTTAAAATATGGAGGTGGTTTCAATTTCAACTCTGTATGCTAGCTGTAGGACAATCACCCTCGCCATAGTTCCTGCCATTAACAACTCTCTCTCTCTCTCTCTCTCTCTCTCTCTCTCTCTCCCTCCCTCTCTCTCTCTCTCTCTCTCTCTCTCCTTTACATATAAATCTATCTTTTTCTATATGTGTTTGTATATATTTGAATGTGAGAGAGAGAGAGAGATAGAGAGACTTTCTGGCCTGGTAAAATTGATGTACAATTCCCCCTAAAACATCATAATTTCTCTGAATATATTAAGGGTGGTTTTCAAAAATCAATGTTTTTTAGTACCCTCCCAATCTCGTGTCCAAAAGGGTCATGCTTTTTATTTTTACAGGTAATTCATTCTCTCTCTCTCTCTCTCTCTCTCTCTCTCTCTCTCTCTCCACCCCCCAAATTGTTTTTTTATTTCATTAGGTTTACCTTACATATTCATACCCTTTTAGGGTATGCACACAATCTCCTTGTGAAAATGTCAATGCATGATGTTCGGTTGATTGTTCAAATCGATAAACCATCCATATATTAACATATTGTCCAAATCTTTCAATGAATTGTGAATCATTTGTATGAAATGCTTGACTGTTATCTTGGTTTTGAGCTTAATTGTAACGCTCATTTTAGCTAACTATTTCTTTTCAGAATTTTTGTGTTTTACACTGGAACTCAATGAGTTGGGGAGCTCCAACTCGTCGATTATAGATCATTATGGGATGCGGGATTTAGAACCTACTCGAAGAGTTGGAAAGGCCAACTTGACGAGTAGGCGCAGTAAAGGAAAACCCTAAATTTAGAGTTTGCACCCTATATAATCTCCTTAAATCCATGAGGCCGACCTTTCATCAGTCTCCAAACCCTAAGTAGATATGTGATAAACCCTAATCCCCATTTTCTCTCATATTGTGAGCTAGAATGAATTTTGGAGCTTTACAACAAGAAGATAGTGAGAAGAAGGAGGAAATCCAGCAAACAAATCCGTCACTCGTGAGCTTGACCATCTTGTAGACTATTGTAAGCATTCAAGATTTGATTTTCATCTTAGAGTATGACTACATCTTGAGTTTACTCTTCATTTCCTATCATTCTTGTCGATTTTATGCATGGGATTCATAAAGTTTGCAACTTTATGAATCTCAAGGCAAAAATGGTCCGATGGTGGGCTAGATCTAGCTCTTGGTCAAGCATAGATGCCATGCATGGATTTTTAGGGTGTATTTTCCCTCTTTGGCTATTGTGACTTCAAGACATGCATTAGACATGCATGTCCATAAAGCCTCCATCTTTGGATCGCTTTGAGGATTAGAACCTCTTCTGGAAAGGAGGGATTCCAGATCCCTTGAGTCTTCAACCACATCGCTAAGCTTTTGAGCTTTCCAACCATTGTTAAGGGCTTTAGAGCATTCAGAATGGTTCTAGAGGATAAAGTTGGAAACTTTATCCTTCTAGACACCTTTAGGTTTCAGATATAAGCCATAGAGTCCCCGCAATCAACGTATCATTAGAATAAGCAAACAGGGGGGAAAACTCGACGAGTTTCCCATGCAACTCGACGAGTTGGATCAGGTTTCCCCATCTACTAGACATTAAGTGAACTCGTCGAGTTGATGAGACAACTCGGCAAGTTGGCTAGGGCTTGTCCCGGTTTTTTGGACTCTGGAGGAAGTCGACGAGTTGCTAGATGAACTCGACGAGTTGGGATCAACATGGACTGTTGACCTTGACTGTTGAGTTGGACTTTGACCAGGGTTGACCAAGTTTGACCTTGAGGGTATTTATGGTATTTCGGGATTTTGACTAGTTAATCACATGACGATTATAGGCAGTTGAGTTGGAGCTGCGTGTTGGGACTTATCTGATGCTATCTTATCAATTCAACATTTTTGAGAGGTGAGTCTCCTCACCATACCAATGGGTTGAAGGCACCAAGGCCGACCCATTATTTGTTATGTGACATGCTAGTTGGTTATGGGATATGTGGTATGCTAGTTAGTACTTGCATGAAAGACCTCGGGGGGGTTCCTGAGGCACTTGGGTGTAAGACCTTGGAGGGTTTCCATAGCATCTTAGTAAAGACCTTGGGGGGGGGGGGGTCCCGAGTCACTTAGGTGTAAGACCTTATAGGGTTTTTGTGGCATCCTTGGGCTAAGACCATGTGGGGGTTCCCGTGGCTCCCAGAGTAAGACCCTGGAGGGTTTCCAGGGCATCATTATATGTTTGTATGTATAATTTATATGGTACTGGGCTACGACCATGTGGGGGCTCCCATGGCACCCGGAGTAAGACCCTGGAGGGTTTCCAGGGAATCCCTATATGTTGTATGCATAGCTTATATGGTTTATGTTGCTTTTATAGCTATTATGGATTATGTGATTATATGGATTATGTGAGATATGCTCCGCGGAACTCACTAAGCATTAGCTTATAGTTTGTTGATTGTTTCAGGTACTTCTGAGCCTAAGGGCAAGGGCAAGGCTTGATGGTGCGGCATGCGCTCTCTCAAGAGTTTTACCGTACACTCTGATATTAGAAATAAAAATGTTGATATTATGAATTTGAAAACAATCGTTCTTGAGATTTTGTGGTTTATTGGAAATGTTATGATTATTTAAAAATGAAAAATTTCTTTTGAAAATTTGGGTCGTTACAAGTTGGTATCAGAGCCTTGGTTTGAGGGATTTGGGCACACTCTTGGGTGTGTGAAGACTCAAACTAAGGAAATGGTAAAATTGTTTTCAAAAATCAAAAGTAAAAACTTCTTAAAATGGAAAAAGAGGAGAGTGCAATGCGCATGATCGGCCGAGCTCAAGTAAGTAGTTCCCCAATTTTGTTAGCCATGCTATACTGATATTTGGATTTTGATAGTCAGATGGATTTTGGTATGTATATGCTTCTAAAACTGTATACGTTTAGGAGCTTATAGCCTTAGAATGATTGGTTTGGCCTTATTTCCTGTTCCTTGATTGGTTGTGGTCCTAGGGTAGAATCTATCATTTGAAAGTCTATTTGATCCTTTTCTATGCATAATTTGCATGCATAAAGGCAACCTGATATGATTGGTCTGATTTCTAGTTTGATGTAGGTAGAGAAATCTTAGGATAACCTATGATTTGAGTTCTGTTGTAGCCTGTGAGATATGTTTTGTTATGGGACGAATTAGAGTTATTAGGTAGAACCTTAGGGAAGGTACATGTAGGTGTGGAAGGTAGTATTAGGCCCGTACCACTGAAAGCACAGGACTGGTACCCGAACTGATGTTAGATTTGGAAGCTCTAAGGAGAACCGGTGTGGGAGCATCCCCTTTTTAGACATCTTGATCATTATGATTTATGACATTGCAGTTCAGTATGGTGGTGACACGATTTGGAGCAGCGGGATCAGGATCAGGATCCAGATCTGGGTCGGGCGATGGTACCGAGCCCATTGACTAGAGGCTGTGTGAGCTCATTGCAGCCGAGGTTACGAGGGGCATCCTTCACGCCACCCCAGTGATTTTTAGGACAGTCTAGGAAGAGATGATGGAGATTATGGAGGAGAGGCTCAGGTCATTCAGAGCCAAGATTGTTGCGGGCCAAGTCGGGGTCCGAACTCCTTCATTCCATGAGTTCAAGATGTGCAGGGCGCCGAAGTTCTTTGGGGCCGGGGATCCCATAGTTAGCCGGGTGGCGAACATAGAGAATGCCCAACACACGAGTTCTTGCCCTGATGCAGCAAAGGTGGGGTTTGCTTCATGTATGCTGAGGGATCGAGCCCGAGACTGGTGGGGAGAGGTGAATAGCTAGGTGGGGGCAGTCGGTGTGGTTGAGATGACATGGATAGAGTTTTTTAGACACTTTGATCTAGAGTTTGCACCATCTATTGAGGTGCAACGGTTATTGAGGGAGTTTCAAGAGCTCCAACAGACCACCCAGACTGTGGCGGAGATCACCACCAAGTTTTGGGAATGAGCATTATTGATCCCACAGTATGCTACAGATGAGGACATGAGGAGGATGAGTTATCATTCTATGCTGAGGGATGATATCCATGAGTTTGTGAGCTTTATAGGATGCACAATCCTAAATGAGATGGTGGAGAAGGCCCATGAGCGGGAGATGGAGTTGGAGTTGGAGTTTCGCAGTAAGGGGAAACCCGAGTAGGCACAAACAACAGTAGGTCAGGCTAAAAAGCCTAAGACCTCGGTTTCATCTAGTAGGAGCCAACAAAGATCTCATGGTGTGGCTTGTCGGGGGACGGGCCCGGAATGTTATACGTCTGGCCAGCCGGGCCACGTGAGCAGGGATTGCCCCAAGAAGGGATTGATTTGTTTCCACTACAACCATAACGGCCACAAACGGGTTGATTGTCCGGAGTTGCAGGGAGGAGGAGGAGCAGTGGCAGTGCCTGGGCTCGCCACACTGAGGATCACTAATGGCCGCCCTACAAAGGCGGATGCTCCAACAGTGAAGATCCATGCATTTCAGTTGATTACCTAGGAGGATCGAGCAGCGCCAGACGTCGTGGCTGGTACGTGTTTTATCTTTCCTGCTTGATATTGATTTGTATTTCTTATTTGTATATATATATGCTCGTGTATAGGGACCTTTTTGGTCAATGGTATGTCGACTCACATTTTATTTGACTTGGGTGATACCCGATCATTTGTATCTCTTGCGCTTAGCAAAAAGTTCTGGGATGCGCCGGGGACTTTGGAGTCCCCGCTTAAGGTCGAGATTGCGGATGACCGCACTGCGAGTGATGCGAGGGTATATTGGGACTGTGTTGTGAATGTGCGTGGGGAAAGGTTTCGTGTGGACCTAGTCCCGATACCGTTGCAAGGGCTGAAGGTGATCGTCGGGATGGACTGGTTGGGGGCCAATGGGGCGATGATCAATTGCGAGCACCAGCTGGTGAGGGATCGAACTGGTTATTCATTGAGAGGGGGCCTCACAGGGGCCAACCCTCTGTTCAACTGCGAGGGCTAGGAGACTTCTTCAGCAGGGTTGTTCGGGATTTCTGGAATATATCTTGGATACTAGAGTTGAGACCACGACATATTTGGGCAGTGTACCGGTTGTACAGGAGTTCTGGGATGTCTTTCTTTAGGAGTTACCTAGAGTGCCTCCGGAGAGGCAGGTGGAGTTTCGCATTGATTTAGTGTCGGGTCCCGCTTTGATAACCAAGGCACCGTACCAGATAGCTCCGCCCGAGATGCAGTCGCTATCTACACAGCTTCAGGAGCTTCTAGACCGAGAGTTTATTCGTCCGAGCAGTTCCCCGTAGGGAGCACCAATCCTATTCGCGAAAAAGAAGGATGGGTCACATAGGATGTGTATTGATTATTGAGAGCTGAACAAACTAAAGGTGGAAAACCACTATCCGCTACTGAGGATTGATGATTAGTTCGATCAGCTGCAAGGTGCATCTTGGTTTTCAAAGATTGATCTTCGGTCGGGGTACCATCAGATTAGGATTCGGGAAGAGGATATACCAAAGACAACTTTCAGGACTTGGTACGGGCACTATGATTTTGTAGTGATGTCATTCGGGCTCAACAATTCCCCAATAGCGTTCATGGATCTAATGAACAAGGTGTGTAGGATGATGTTGGATCAGTCAGTGATCGTGTTTATCGATGATATTTTGGTCTATTCTAAGACCAAGGAGCAACACGGTAGCATCTGAGAGAGGTATTGGTGACAATAAGAACGAAAAGGCTTTATGCCAAGTGCTCAAAGTGTGATTTCTGGTTGAGAGAGGTGCGGTTTTTAGGGCACTTCATCAATCAGGAGGGTATTTTGGTTTATCTAGCAAAGCTTGAGGTAGTGATGCGGTGGGAAGTACCGAAGAACACATCTGAGATTCGGAGCTTCTTGGGTCTAGCGGGGTATTGTCGGGGTTCATCCAAGATTTGTCTAAGATCGCCATGCCATTGAACCATTTGACCAAGAAGAATGTGACCTTCCGGTGGGGCCCGGACTAATAGTTGGCTTTCGAGACCTTGAGGTAGAAGTTATGCGAGGCCCCGATTCTAGTGCTACCGGAGGGGCTGGATGATTTGGTAGTGTATTGTGATGCATTAATCTCAGGGTTAGGGGCGGTACTGATGCAGATGGGGCATTTGATTGCTTACGCCTCGAGGCAGTTGAATCCTCATGAGGCGAACTACCCCACTCATGACCAGGAATTGGGGGTAGTGGTGTTTGCCCTCAAGATTTGGAGACACTACTTGTATGGAGTACAGTGCACTATTTATATTCATCATAAGAGTTTGAAGTATTTGATGGATCAACAGAACCTCAACATGTGCAGAGGAGGTGGTTGGATGTACTGAAAGATTATGACTGTGAGATCTTATACCATCTAGGGAAGGGCAATGTGGTGGGCGATGCTTTGAGCCGCAGGACAGCAGGTTCTCCGATCAGGAACGTTTGTCTGAGGATGATGGTGGTCTCTCCACTAATAGATATGATCAAGAAGGCTCAAGTGGAGGATTCGAAGAAAGAGAACTAGAAGATAGAGCGGAGTCGAGGGCAGTTTCCCTTATTTGTAAGGGATGGTCGGGGCTCTTGACATAGTGTGGCCAGGTGTGGGTACCGGTGACCGTGGGAGTGATATAGGAGGCATACAAGTCCAAGCTCTCTATACATCCGGGAGCTACAAAAATGTATAGAGATTTGAGACTAAGCTATTAGTGGCCCTGGATGAAGCGGGAGATTGCTTGGTTCGTGGAGAAGTGCTTGACCTGTAGGAAGGTCAAGGCCGAACATCAGCGACCACATGGCAAGGTTCAGTCGCTACCCATTCCTATGTGGAAGTGGGAAGATATCACTATGGACTTCATCACGAAGTTACCGAGGACAGCAAGGGGTGTGGATGTCATATGGGTTGTTGTGGATAGGTTGACGAAGAGTGCCCACTTTATTCCAATCTCTGAGAGCATCTCCGCTGAGAAATGAATGGATATTTGCGTGCGAGAGTTAGTGGCTAGGCACGGGGTGCCAGTGTCAGTAGTCTCTAATCGGGATATCTGATTTACATCTAGATTCTGGAAGAATTTCCACGAGGAATTGGGCACTCAGTTACATTTCAACACAACGTACCACCCCCAGACAGACAGCCAAAGTGAGAGGACGATCCAAACACTCGAGGATATGCTTCGGGCATGTGTGTTGGACTTTGGAGGGAGTTGGGATACATACCTCCCACTACCAGAGTTTTCATACAACAATAGTTATCATGCTAGTATCGACCGACCATCGTTTGAGATGTTATATGGTCGGATGTAGCGACCCGTCTCCGGTATGATGATTCCATAGTATTTAATTAGAAGTTTGCAAGAGGGACTCGGCGAGTTCATAGCCTGACTCGCCGAGTAGGGACGGGATTTCGAGCACGTGTTAGTCGGCGACTCGGCGAGTCCATATTCGGGACTTAGCGAGTCTGCCTGCCTGGAAGAAACCCTAAATCCCCGGGTTGCTCATTATTTAATCCACCTTATAGCCCCCAATCTCGCCTCCTTCACCTTCAGAAAGCTGTGAGAAAACCCTAATCCATCCTTGAGTGATCCAAGTGTTCTTGTGTTAAATTTTGAAGGCTTCAAGAAGGAGAAGAAGAGAGGAGCAAGGAGAAGAGGTGTAGAGCAAAGATCCAAGGGCAAAACATAGTTCTTTAAGGTATTCTTCGGATTCCCTCCCGCTTTATGTTTTAAATCTCCATTAGAACTCTTCTAGATCTAGTTTGATGCTTTTCTCAAGCCTTATGATTGTCTGGATACCCTATTATGTCGAGATATCCTTAGATCTGTTCATTTAGGAGTTGTAGAGCCCAGATCTATTGCCCTTTTGAAGTTACCTTGCATGAAAACCCTAGATCTAGCCTTTATTATGGTTTTTGAGCCACTTTAGCTTCATGGATGCATATGGGCACGTAAAGATAGAATCTTTACGTGCTAATCGAGTTAAGGGAGTCCAGATCTATAAGTTTTATACACTGGATTCAAGCAGAATCGAGTTTTGAGTTGCTGCATGCAAGCGACTCGGCGAGTCGGAAGAACGACTCGGCGAGTCGAGTCACGAGTCCCCGTTTTTCCCCTTTTGAGTGATGACGAGTGGAAGCCTGTGAGTAGTAGAGTGGACTCAGTGAGTTGGAGAGCAGACTCAGTAATGGAGGGACTCGGCGAGTTGTTCATACAACTCGGCGAGTCCAAGGCAATCTTCTTAAGCTCAAGAACAACTCGTCAAGTTGTTCATATGACTCGGCGAGTCGGATGAAGATTGTCTGAGTTCTTGGATCGAGAGGGTACTCGTCGAGTCGATGCCATACTCGACGAGTAGCCACGAGTAGGGTTGAGAAGTGAGACTAGAGACTCGACGAGTTGGCGGCCCAACTCGGCGAGTCAGGTCAACTGTGGGTTGACTTTGACCGAGAGAGTTGACTTTGAGCAAGGGTAAAAGAGTCATTTTACCCCAGTGCAGTGTTTAGTATTTGATTGAGTGTGTTTATGGACTTGTAGCCGGGGAGATACCGGAGCAGCAGCAGTTAGCTTCCAGAGCCATTCACACAGCAGCCAGTTCACGAGGTGAGTCTCCTTTCAGTAGGAACGGGTCTACGGCCACAATGTCGGTCCGTTTAGTTAGCAGTAGTCCCGGACTTTGGTCCATTGCAGTAGTTAGAGTGCTTGATGTCTTTGTGATTCAAGCATGTTTGTGTTATGTGTTCCGATGCAGTATGCAGTATATGTGATTATAATAGTTGATATGTGTTATGCTATGCCATGATCAGCCAGTTCCGGACTTCGGTCCGATGCAGGGGACAAGGTCCCAGTCAGTCCCGGACTTCGGTCCGATGCAGCTAGTTCCGGACTTCGGTCCGATACAGTCAGTTCCGGACTTCGGTCCGATGCAATTAGTTCCGGACTCTGGTCCGATGCAGGGGACAAGGTCCCAGTCAGTTCCGGACTTCGGTCCGATGCAGCTAGTTCCAGACTTTGGTCTGATGCAGTGGGCAAGGCCCAGTATGTGCTTTATATGTATTGTATGGTATGTGGTAGTTTGGGGGAGCTCACTAAGCTTCATGCTTACAGTTTCAGTTTTGGTTTCAGGTACTTCCGCAAGCAAAGGGAAGAGCTCGGGATGATGGCATCGCACACACCACAGCTTCAGTTTTGTCCTGGGAGTTGATTTAGTTTTCTTGTTATGTTTGGATAACAGTTGTGATATAGTTTTTCTCGCAGTATTTTATTGTGGTTTTTGAAACACATAGCATATGGTTTTATCATGTGATATTCAGTCTCGTGGTTTTTGTTATAATAAAAATCGAAATTTTTGGGTGGTAATTTTTGGGTTGTTTCATCGGAGGTGTAGGAACCTTGTTTGTTGGGATAAGGTAGGGCACCGGGTCATGAGGAGCACCGAGGTGGTGCTCAAGACGACTAAGATGATTCAGTAGGTTCGTGACATGCTACGAGTCACACAGACCTGTCAGAAAAGCTATGCTGACCGGCACCGATCGGATCTTGAGTTTCAAGTGGGGGATTTCGTCTTGCTGAAGGTGTCACCATGGAAGGGTGTCATTAGGTTCTAAAAGAGGGGCAAGATAGGACCCCGATATATTAGACCATTCAGGATTACTGCCTGGGTGGGCAAGGTGGCCTATCGTTTGGATCTACCGGATGAGCTTAGCCAGATACAAAACACCCTCCATGTGTCCCAGCTTTAAAAGTGTATCACAGAGGAAGCCATGGTTTTTTCTCTAGATGACATTCAAGTGGACGAGAGCCTAAATACATTTAGAGGCTTGTTGTGGTTTTGGATAGAAAGACCAAGCTTCTTTGGAACAAGGAGGTGAGGTTAGTAAAGGAGAAATGACAGCACCGAAGAGGCTCTAAATGGACATGGGAGTTGGAGGATGAGATGCAAGAGCACTACTCGAATTTGTTCGCATCAACAGACTTCGAGGACGAATTCTAGTATAAGTGGGGGAGATTTGTAATGCTAATTTTGGGTATCTATTTTTTCCCAGAATTTTATTGTTTTAGACTGGAATTCGACGAGTTGGGGAGCTCCAACTCATTGAGTAGAGATCATTGTGGGACGCGAGATTTAGGACCTACTCGACAAGTTGGAAGGCTCAACTCAACGAGTAGGCACAGTAAAGAAAAACCCTAAATTTTAGGCTTTTCACCCTATATAATCTCCTTAAAACCTTGAGGCTGACCTTCCATCAGCCTCCAAACCCTAAGAACGTCAATGATAAACCCTAATCCCCATTTTCTGTCATATTGTGAGCTAGAGTGACTTTTAGAGCTTAAGAAGAAGAAGATGGTGAGAAGAAGGAGGAGATCCAACAAAAAAGTCCTCACTGTTGAGCTTGACCATCTTGTGGACTATTGTAAGCATTAGGAGTCAATTTTTATCTTAGAGTATGACTAGATCTTGAGTTTGTTGGGTTTTATGTACTATAACACTCCTATAGTGCACATACAACCCTAATGCCTTGGATCTAAGTTTTCTCTAATTATGCATGCAACTTCATATTATCCAAAGCATATATACTAGCTAGCATGAAATTGGAGATATACAACATAAAAACTAGTTAGATGAATACCTCTTTTATGTAGCTTGTAGAACTTGGCCTTTCAAGAGCTTAGCACCTCAAGTGTGATGCCTCAAATGGTTCACAAACACCAAAAGAAAGAGGAGGACTTTGAGAGAGAGAGAGAGGTTATGAAGCTCCAAATTCGGCTAGGGTTTCATGTATGATCACAAGTGCCAATTTTTGGGAGTCGAGGGGTTACTTTTATAGTGTGGAATTCCTAGGGTGTAACTTGTAAACCCTAATTCACTTCTTTGGACCTTTAATCCAATAATCCATATGATAAGCCCTTTGGACTAACTCTTCATGGACTCCCACATACAATTAATCCATTCTAATTAATATGGATCATTAGCCCGAACTATAATATCACTTATTTACCTAATTAGCCCCCGTTAATTTAATCAGTCTCTTTTGATCACTAAATTAATTCTTGATCAATACCAATTACATAATATGGTTTTTTTCAATTAATATATAATAATTATAATATATTAATAAATCACAAAAACCTATTTCTCAAATATCCATCCTATCAAATTGCTCTGATGAAGGCAACATAAAATGGACCATGCTACTCTCGGATCAAGTACATATCAATTATAGTTATGGACTTAGACACTTAATCCACCAGTCTCCCACTTGGATAAGTCTAATAAATATAACTGCGAGTACGACTTCAAAAACTGACTAGCAATCATAGCTCTCAAAAGTTGTTGTCGAACTCTGACGCGTCCATTAGATAAGAGATCATATATTCCTCCATTCTACAAGATATCGTATGAACTAAGACATGGATTATAATCATTCTCTCTGTTCATGTGTTGTTTCCTGATTTCCGATTTATGAAGACTGACTAATTGAACAAATCAAATCAGTCCAGGCTTGGCCAAGCGCTTAGGGTGTCATCACTAAATCATCGAGGAGCCCACAAATATCACTTTTATCCACTTAAGGTAAAAGGAACGGATAAACTTCGACTCATATGCTTGTGCTATTTACTCATCAAGTCACACACAACAACACGTTTAATAACATCAAGTTACTGTTGTGTTTATGTATTATCAACGTGTAACCGACTCATAAACAACAACTATATGTCTCTGTTTGAAGAATATAAGATATTATCGTTTCATAATCGCTCGTGATAAAATCCATGAAGTGATTCAGATGAGCGTGAGTTTAATCCAATACTCAAAGCTTATTACACTACTAGAAAAACAGCCTTTTACGACGCTCATTGTGCGTCGTAAAAGGCTCAGACGACGCGCAAATGCGCGTCAAGGAAGGCCCTGTCATAAAGAGAGACGACGCGCATTTACGACGCTCATTTACGACGCGCAATTACGACGCACGTTTACGACACGCAATGTGTATCAAGGATGGCCCTGTCATAAAGAAAGATGACACGCATTTGCGTGTCGTGACCTTACGACGCGCGTGTTAATGACACACAATGCGTATCAAGAAAGCCCCTGTCAAGAAAGGCCATGTCATAAATGAAGATGACACACATTTTTGCGTATCGTAAATTTAAATGTTTAAAAAAATATATTTATATATTTATTAATTTTTAAATTAAATTTTCATTTAATGTCTCATAATAGAAATAAAATACCATATACAAAAAATACAATTCATTGCATATAATTTAATGTCATACAATTCTATTTCTTACATTATATAAATTTACATTCATCTAATCTACTATGTGTTTCATACTAACAACTGAAATGAAGAATGCAACACTTGCATTTGCAGCATCTTATCTCTTTCAGCTTGAGCTTTCTTTTCCCCTTCTAACTCCAGAGCTATTCGCTGTCATCAACCCTGTAAGCACAACTTTGACATTTCCATTGGCATGATCCGCATATAGAGTAGATGTGATCTCCATAGCATTAAGCCCAGCATTCTCAGCTAATGTTTTTGGTATCATTTCAAAGCTCTCTGCAAATTTTCGAATTGCATACTGAACTAATCTGCATCATATCAATCATCAATCAAAAAACAAATTTAGTAAAACAAAAACTAATCATTCAGATTACCTACCATGTCTCCGAGAAAGAAAACTCCTTCAGTTTTCTTGCTAATTCAATTTCAGTGGCTGCAGCTCCAGGCACAATTCTACTGTCCTTGCATAAGGCCTAAAAAAATACAAGGAATAAAAATATAATTTATCCAAACAATAATGCATTTTATCTTGTTACTAAACACAAAAACAAGAAGCAACAAAATTATTAACTCTGACTTTAGGTTTTTCCTAAAAAAAAATCCTTTCATTTCCCAAACTACCCTCTCATTGTTTTTGGTGAAAGAAAAAAGAAGGTCCAGATTACCTTGTAAGTATTTACACCATCATCAACAGCCCTTTCCAGATCATCAAGTATGCTAGCTGTACTTCCACGCAGCAAAACAGTTGTCACAGAGTTCCCACCTTGTTCGTTTCTTACAACACTCACCTACACAAAAAAGCAGGGGCATTTTTGTCTTTATAAAAAACTGTAATTTTTGTCCTCTTGACATCAGTCTCAGTCACCAATTCATCATTTGAATTGATGATCTAAACAATATAGAGAAATTCTAGGAGCATCTTATTAGTGCAGAGGAGTTAGGGGCATTTTGGGCATTTAATATTACTAGTTTGTGATGTTAGATAGTTAGGGGCATTTCATAATAAATTGCTCATTGAAGAAGCAGGAGAAAAACACACTGTACTTGGTACCAAAGAACATAATGTAAGCAGTACATAATACTCAAATACAAACAGGGCTGCTGTTCAGGAAACAGGAGCGCAAGATCAAAACTAAAATCATTTGACTCCCAGAGCAACAGAATCAGGAAGAGAAGATGCGTATAAGTAGAAGATAAGAACCTTGGACTTTGGAGAGCTGGAAAATCACATGGGTTCCCTCCTCTTCACCAGCATGGGACCCACTTGCGATTAGCTTCCCTACTAGTAAAATCAGTGGGAACATCTTCCAGTCCAAGGAAGGTAGTCAATCTAAAACGAAAAAAAATGAGATTATTACCCACGAAAATTGAGAAAAGATTATGAAGTGAATATGACAAATTTACCCCAACAACCAATACTTTGAGAATAAACAATATTGAAGGCATATATTCTAGTAAGAGCACCTTGATATTCTTAAAAGTTCTATAAGTTATGAAAAAAATTGTGATAATGGGGAAAGAACTAAGAAGATAACCATACCATGTCACCTGGTAGGTTACCATAGCCTGCCACACATATAACTAGAGAAGAAATGATTAAGGGCAAAACAGTCTTTTAGTATGAAAAGAGTGTAGGGAAAAAAAATTCAAAAAGTATATTTTTTGAAGGATACACTTTCCCTTTGGGTTCCAGCGAATGGTATTGTAAGGGCCTGTTCCAAGCTCCATTAGAGGATTGCACTTTTTGTCAAAATTTGTCACCATTGCAGGCATAATTGTTGGCATGTCAAGGAAACAATATAAAAAACAGTATTTGTAGATGCTAATGCTAAAAATGGTAAAAGAAAAATTATATCTTTCATTGGAGGACTCGATCTATGTAATGGTCGATACGATAATCCAAAGCATCCGATATTAAAAACCCGAGACACAATACACGCAGACGACTTTCATAATCCTACTTTCACGGTATTCTATTTATAACTTTCCATTTAATCATTATAAACTATATCTTTTAGAACAGTTTGGATGAGATCATGAGATTGCTATAATTGTGTCACTTTTTAAAGTATGATGTTGTAATAGATGTTATAATATAATAAATAAATAAATAAATAAATAAATGAAACTTGCATTTAACCCTAATGCAACACAATATATAACTTTGTGTGTAATTGGGTTATTACCTGAAACAGGTGGTTAATCATGTTCTCTTGTAGTGTGCAAAATTATGGTACCAGAAAGTATAGTCATGAACCCACAAAGCACCGAAATAATGGTGCTAGCACTCTAACCAGAAAGTACAGTCATGAACCCACAAAGCACCAAAATTATGGTACCAGAAAGTACCTATTGTCTTCACACTCAAAACCTGCAATTCATAAACACATTATTTCAAATGTAGGTCCTACAAAAAAGGAGAATCTGCATCTTGAAAAAAAAAGCCCATGCAGTTTTTCACAATTCCCTTATAGATAGAAATAGAATTATATATATGCACAGATGATGGCTGGAATTACATGAGTGTTGCCACTAGACAAGAAAAACATATCCTCCACTATTCCCCTAGTGTTTACCAAATATAAAATATCATTTTAGTAAATAAAAACCATATACCCTTATGTCTAGAAATGAGTTTGCTCCAAATGTAAATAATTGACAGAAAGTTGGACAATAGACTGACCGTTATTGAACCATTTATGGAACATATGCCAATATATTCCATCTATTAGTCTGCCCATAGCGTGGTTCACAGTACAACACCAATACCAACACCACAGCTATTGCTGATGCTGCATACAAAAGAAAGCTGAACCAAAAACATAGAGGAATCAACAAAAACAATCTCTTATTATTCACTATTCGCTATTCATTATTCACATACACACACACACACACACACATATATATATATATATATATATATATATATATATATATATATATATATATAAGTAAAACAAACATCAACAAATGAGTAATGAGATTGCATGACTCACTTGGTTGTGTTGCTAAGTTCCAAATTTCTTCCACAGAGCCTATGGCATGTTTAGCAGGGGCATAAAGCAAATTAACAGTGGAACCCATTATGAAAAGCACAGATCCAGTACTCCTATTTTCCTCAATTTTCATTCAGTAAAAAATTTTAGTTATTCTCCAACAAATTGGCAAATTCTCCAACAACCACTGTCAATTTCAAGAAATTCACTTATTTTTCAGATAAATAATACAGAGAAGCAAAAGAATCATATCAAGATATCAATCCTAAGGATAAAAGATATGAAAAAAGCTTACTAGTGAACATGCCAATCCACCATAGTGACTCCAGCAAATAACCATATCCTCCTGAGCCTTTATTACAAGTCAGAAACAATAAAAAAAACAAGACTTAAATTAATCAAAAGAACCCCTCAACTTGTGATAAGAACTGTCGAAAATTGAAGTCAATTGTCACAATGTACAGGTAAACAATTATACCAAAATTTCGTGATTTGATTTATAAGTATTGATGTAATACAAGATAATAGTTTTTTAGATGAAAACGTGATTAACAGTTACAACCTGTATTAAAATTATAGGCATCTAATGCGATCACAACTACAAAACTCCTAAATGTTCAAGTTTTAGGTGATTCCTAGCAAAGAAATACAGGGTAAGTCTCGTTACTAACTTAGGATCGATGCATAAAGTTAATCAAATTGGTGTAATGGTACCTTAATCAATTGAAGTTCTCCCCTTAGATGTAAATTGAACCTTTTAAATATGAAATTAAAATCATAAGAATCTCAAAATTCATGGCGTTCTCACTAATTTCCAAGAGAATCCTACCTACAAAAGAAGAAATAGAACAAAGAAGGTGAAATCGGTGAATAAGTGAAAACAAAAAAAAACACTAACCAGATACGATGAATGGTTTGTGATGCCATCTTTAATCATTAATCAAAATCAACAATTGTCATCTATCCCCTATAGACCAGAACAGGTGATGACGGATGACTATCAAAGATGAGCTCATACAAAATCGATGAGATTGACAAATTTTGAGCACAATTTCATTACCGATATAAATTTACACAAAAATACACCTAAATCCACAAGAATACACTTACCGATACACAATAGTGTGCAAACAGATACATACAAAAGCTTTAATTAGGGTAGACCGGAGGTGGAGTGGGAGTTGCCGCTTGAGCGGCTGGTTGTAAATCTGGCATGCGTCTTCTTCGCCTTCCTCTTTAACCCCTGTAAGAAAGACATAAAGTCCACACACCAATGGTGGTTCATAATAGAACATTTCACTAAGCTTGACTTACCCCGAGATATTTAGATCTATCCGTTGTGAGAATCTTCAAAGAAAGGGGTTGAAGGAGAAGCAAATGTGAAAAAATGGAAAAGAAACTCAAAGCCCTAAACCTTCAATGGCTTTTTTTGGTGGTTTGGTGTTCTCTATAGCTACGGCCGACTTTGTCGGACGTTGCAGAGAGCATGTAGTAATACCCTAAATCGCCGGTTTTCTAAGAGTATGAAAAGGAGTGCAAATTTGATGCAACCCTAGCTTTTTGTCGATTCTTGCAAGGTTTTCGGCTTGTAGAATATGAGAATTAGGCGTGGGTGTAAATTTTTTGGGATTTGATTTCCCTCCTTAGCTATTAAAGATGGAGTCTGATGAGGTGATCGTTTCGGTGGAAGGAGGAGACGCAAGCGGGGTTTTTAATTTTTTTGGATTTCATTCCCCCAAAAAATGAAAACGCGCGCTCATAGACTAAAATTATAAAGCGACAGGGTAACACGACGCGCGTTTTAGGGTAGGTGCCCTCCGTGTTTTTAATTTTATTTTTGTTGGACACTAATTTTAGGGCGCACAAAAATGCGTAACCTCTATCCTTCAAAATTTCCAGAGTTGACATTATTTTTTAGGGCACGCACGAATGCGCGTCCTTTATCCTCGCGCGTCATTGTTTGCGCGTCATTAAAGGGTTGTTTTCTAGTAGTGTTACAAGAGTACTCATGAACACTGCAGTAAACTTGTGCTATGTCTAAACACTTAGACAATCTACAGTTGGATTCATGACAGTCTTACCTCATTACTTACTTCTAAAGTATGATTGACTGTGGATGTCTGAATAACCTAGTTATTCGGGAAGTAAAACATGCGAAGTGAAAAAAAAATCGAATTCAATATGGTCAAAACTTTTGAATATAAATAAAAACACTTATTATTTAATCAACATATTGATTACACATTATTCATTGTATAATGATTCGACTAATCAACTTAGTACTTGAAATAAAATAGTAGTTATCTAATGCTCCAAGCATGCACACTATGTTTACCTATTGTCCTTTCTTTGTGAAATAGACCAACTATAAACATTTCCAATGACACTCATTTCACAATTCCAAATCCTTGTTGTAAGTTTAAGAATACAAAATTCTCACCACTATTAGAATGTGTTAGATTCTAAACTTACATGCAATGATCCTTTTGTAATTTCAATGCACCAAAGTCATAGAGACTTGGACAATGATATTACAAATCACTCCATTAGAGATTGTTATAGGACAATTCCACATATACGAAGTCTCATATTCAAAATACATTCCTTTGAACATCCTTCTTGCATGAAAGTTTCTAACTTACACATAAATTCTTACTATCCAACTCCCATTATGGAAACATTTCCATATTTGCCATGCCAGAATCCTATCTATTCATAATCATGTTAATATGGTCCATCCATTACTATACTTCCAACTTTCCATAAGCAATCAATCTTTGGTGAACCTTGGATTGTCCTTAACAGTTGTTTAACAACTTTGTTCATATACGGTTCTGGTCCATTTTCCTTCTTAATGCCCTAGGCATTTGGAAAATTCAGAACACGCATATATTATAGCATATGCAATCAATCCTATACCCGAAACATATGGGACACGATTCATAATGTCTTACACAAAGACATGATAATTTACCAGTCTCTCGCTATAACGTTTCCATATATTATGTTGAATCATTTCATCATAACATTCATATATGTTCATGACTAAATTCTATTAAAGTCTCAATCGATGCTTTTAGACTTGAAATGAAGTATCAGTTCCTCTCCCTTAATTATAACAAAACAATTTTTTTAAAAACTGTGAAACTTTGCAAATTTTTTTTTTCTGTAATTAGCATTGCTAACTCGCAATACTTAACGTAATAATGGTGCTCCCACTAGCGTATAATTACATTCTTACAAGCATAACACTTATGCTCCTACTGGTTTTGACATGTACCCAGAAATCAGCTGGACTTTTAGAAATTAATACTTATTGACTTTCTTTCCAAAGTTTAGATTTCTGATATAAGATGCTTTGGTAAGATCTTATCTAGGCTTCTCAAGATCATACACCTTTCAGTAGAAAGCTCATATGTGTGTCTAAACAATTTTAGAACTTACAACAGTAAGTCCCGAATGTTCAAACTAGTTTTTATTTCTCACAAGTCAAACTATAAAGAGGGATGTCGTAATCATAATAGAATTTGAGAATGCAATTAACACAACTGTAATCTCTTTAAAATCTACTTAGTGAATGCATTTCCTCACAATCATTTTCATGAAGTGGAGAGAAACCTTTACCACTTAGATTTATTGGTGTATGTGTTCCTATCCATGTGAATTTTTCAAAACCATAATCTCAAGACAAGGTTTGTGACAAATCCAAACTCATATGGACTGAACTAGTTCAATCTTATTTTCCTGCCATCTAGTAGCACAAGGGTCCTACCATTGCTTCCATGTTGTTGAGCAGCTCACCCCTACAGATAAATGCACTTTCCATTGATCAAGGCACTTTGCCTTATGCATTCAAATGAGAAATCATAGAACTCACATGCACAGTCAAACTAACCGGAATAAGCACATAAACAAGAATATGTAAATACAATAGGTTATCAATGTCAATTCGTGTGCTAGTGATAAACAATAGGTTTATTCTTGATTATTTCTTGAAACCTTTTTCAAAATCTTTAAGACCCCACTATCCTCTTGACATATAAGATTCTCTTGTCAAGAAACATTCCTTAACAAACAAATATTCAAGAGTTAGTGTGAGATCCTATCAAGACAACACTTCATGTAATTGGTCTTAGTTGATCTTTGTTTTTTTTGTCCAAAACATCACAACTTACCAATTTCAAATGTGCAAGAGTAAGAAACATTTCTACTTCACATGTCATGATGTGTTATAAACCTACTTAAGATTATGTCACTCAAGGCACAATCTTGGGGTATGACTCTAAGACTCAATTTTGGAACGAAGTATGATTCAACTTTTGATTTAACTATTTCAACAATTTTGATTCCTCTTCTCAGTCATACAAGTGTACTAAGGTGTCTTTAGAGGATCAATTGTGACATGGTTTGATAATCACTAAGATAATCATAAAACGCGATACTAAAGTACTCTCTTTTCCTTTCAGATTGGAGAAACTTTTATCTTTCTGTCTAGTTGATTCCTATTATTCATTCTGCTATTCAATGAAACTTTTTCAATGATTCAGAATTACACTTTGTCTTATAATTATAACCATATTTACTTAACCTTTAGTAAATCATGACGAATAGTCTTTATCATTCTTTGTGGTGGATCTGACCAGTGCACATCATTGTGTACTAGATCCTTTCATCTTTCACTTGACTTACATATACATGTAAATAAGGAATTAGTCTCAATTTCCCAAGTACCAAGATTTTCATACATCACATGATTCAAATCATATGATTCCAAGTTTCTGTCCAATTGAAACTTGAGCGATAAGAATCTTTCCTTAAATAAAAAATTACAACACTACACAATTGACATAACTAAGAATCAATCATTTTCAATATTGCTATTAAATATATGAACGCCAATTTTCACAAATGACATTGTAAGGAAATATAAAATAAGACAAAATCAAAATTTTCTTTATATATAAAAGGTGCGGAAAAACTTGTCCTTGAAATGCAAATACAAATGAAAACTATGTTCTATTCCTAAGCAATATGTCATAACTTCTAAGAAGTAGCTCAAAAATCTTATCATCGAACCATGTGATCAAAATCCATCTCTTCGCGACCAGACTCAACTTACTCTTCCTTTAAACTTCCTTTCTCTTCTTCGATCCTACAAAACATCAAAATGCAATTTTATCACATCATGTTATTAAGAATCTATAAGTAGGAACTTAATAGAGTTAGATCATGAACTTACCTGAAGTAGAACCATACAATTTTATTTTACCATCTCTTAGATCTCTCAGGTAGTCAGGGCAGCTTCGCAACCAATGCCTCTTCTCTTGGCAATAGAAACAAACAGACTCTCTCGGAATGGTACATGGGACAATCACAAACTTAGTATTTATCTTTACCATTTGGTCAAACGATTTGACCTTGACCAATCCCTTTCCATTAGGAAGAGAAATCTTTTCTAGACTTCCAATGTCACCATCTTCAATGTCCGGGGAAATTTGGAAAACAGATCTTCCAATCAAGTTTGCTTTACTAGTGCGCCAAATCATTGTTGATTCAACATCAATAAGTAAATAAGTAAGATCGATAAGGGTCGTGTCATGGTTTGTCACATAGTAGTCTTTTACAAACTCACCATATGACTTAGGAAGTGAATGAAGAACCAAGTCAATAGCCAGCTTCCTTGGGAACGCGACACCCAACATTCCCATCCTGTCAATATGCAACTTTATGTCCAAGACGTGAGCACATACAAACTTTCCATCTTCATGTTTGTTTGCCAATAGGGCTTGAGTGATCTTGAACTTTTCAAGTCAATGAACATGTAGGTTAGGAAGAATAATTATAGGAGGTGGAGGAAGTGAATAATGATTTACATTTTCATGATCGAAGCGTGGAACATCATCTTCATGAGGGAAGCTATTTTCAAAAGATTTGGGAAGACCATAGTTGTCAGAATTAGACATCTACAAGGGAGAAATTCAAATTATTTGATTTAAGTCCTTAATATAACACCCAAATGAAATATTAAGGCTACGACCCAACACAATATTCTACAATTCGGAAGAGAGATGTTGTAATCCAATTGTAAAATATTTGAAGGTAGGTAAATGACGATTTACCAATTTCCACCATGAAAAATAAAAATGAACATTAGGTTTTAAATGAATTGAAATTCCTAGATTCATTGAACTTTTCAATGGCATGTTTAATCTTAATTATGCCCTTCAAGTTTGTGACTAGGATACCGAGGATCACAAACAAGGTGTGAATAACCATGCAAATTAGTTTGGTACTCTCGAAGACATCTATCACCTAGTCAATGTGCCGGTTAACAACACACGCTCCACTGATCTATGATAATCTCCTAGCTACCCATTGACATCCTACATTAGTCCCATATTAGTGTGTTGGTTAACCACACACGCTCCACTAACGAAAAATAAGGTGAAATGTGCAATTTAATGGATTAGCACCAAATTCAAATTTTTCCTAAGTAACTAAGATTTGGGAATTTATGAAACATTTATTTACTTAAAATATTCATTATACTTTTAATTAGGATGTCCTAACCTACCCGTTTGGCTAACAACCTCCACTAGTCAAGAGTGCGGTGGGTAAGAGTGTATACCCACCAACTTCGTAAATGAGGCCTACTAACGGTACGACTGACTTTTAACTTATACATATATAATATATTAGACTTTTAATTTTATATAGTATAGGGGTGTATTTTAAAGCTTTAAAATACTAAGCAGTTTAATCTATTAATAAATTAGACCTTTAATTTAATTAAACTTAAACCATGTCATTATGGATTTCTTAATTCTCTCTTTTGATTAAACATTTAATTAATTTAATAAAACCACAAGGGTGTAATTTGAACTATTCATAACATCAAGGTTCTAAATTTAAGATTTTAAAATTAACGCTATTTAATTAAATTTTAAGTTACAAAACCAAGAGGTGCACATTTGAACCTTTTCAAATTACTAAAGTTTTAGAATTTAATATTTTAAAATTAAAGCTTTTTAATTAAATTTTAAATTCCAAAACTTGAGGGCAATTTTTGAAATTATTCAAAACCCTTTAAATTCCATAACTTAAGGAGTTAATGTTTTATGAATGAGACTTTTCAAACTCCATAACTTGAGGACAAATTACGAAACTCTTCAAGAAACATTTAAATCAAATTTTAAACTAATAAAATTATCATATAATTTATCATTTACCGATTTGACCTAATTTAACTCATATAGCAAGATAATTTCAAATAATACAAATAACTAGCTTATCAGATAAACTAACAACTATCTTAAAAATTTGACAATTATCTTTTAATTGGATGAGGATAATCACTACCATATCAGAAAAATCAGATTTTATGATACAAAACAGTTTATGGTAATGAACCTAATCCAATTTTGGCTAAAAAAAAACCTGAAAAACTGCCAACTGATGATCCAGTTCGTCGAGTCGGATACTGGAATCGTCGAGTTCATCACCAAATGACCCCACTCGTCGATTCCAATAACGGGACTCGTTGAGCGCACTGTCCGGACAACAATTTTTCAAATTTTCCACTTTAAACATTTAACCAATGCATCAATATAACAGAAAACACACATGGCTCTGATACCACTATTGGGTTTTATGTACTATAACACTCCTATGGTGCACATACAACCCTAATGCCTTGGATCTAAGTTTTCTGTAATTATACATGCAACTTCATATTATCCAAAGCATATACACTAGCTAGCATGGAATTGAAGATATATAACATAAAAACTAGTTAGATGAATACCTCTTTTATGTAGCTTGTAGAACTTGGCCTTTCAAGAGCTTAGCACCTCAAGTGTGATGCCTAAAATGGTTCACAAACACCAAAAGAAAGAGGACGACTTCGAGAGAGAGGTTATGAAGTTCCAAATTTGGCTAGGGTTTCATCTATGTTCACAAGTGCCAATTTTTAGGAGTATAGGGGTTACTTTTATAGTGTGGAATTCCTAGGGTGTAACTAGTAAACCCTAATTCACTTCCTTGGGCCTTTAATCCAATAATCCATATGATAAGACCTTTGGACTAACTCTTCATGGATTCCCACATAGAATTAGTACATCCTAATTAATATGGATCATTAGCCCAAACTATAAATATCATTGATTTACCTTAATGAGTCTTCCTTAATTTAATCAGTCTCTTTTGATCACTATATTAATTATTGATCAATACTAATAAAGTAATATGATTATTTTTCAATTAATATATTATACTTATAATATATTAATAAATCACAAATAACCTCTTTCTCAAGTATCCATCGTATCAAATTGCTCTGGTGAAGGCAACCCAAAATGGACCATGCTACTCCCGAGTCAAGTGCATACCAATTATATTTATGGGCTTAGACACGTGATCCAACATAGTTAACTCTTCATTTCCTATCATTCTTGTCAATTGAATGCATGGGATTCATAAAGTTTGCAACTTTATGAATCTCTAGGGCAAAATGGTCCCATGGTGGGCTAGATCTAGCTTTTGATCAAGCATGGATGACATGAATGGACTTTTAGGGTGTATTTTCCCTTTTTGGCTATTTTAACTTCAAGACATGCATTGGACATGCATGTCCATAAAGCCTTCATCTTTGGATCATTTTGAGGATTATAACCTCTTCTTGAAAGGAGGGATTCCAGACCCCTAGAGTCTTGAACCAAGTGGCTACGCTTTTGAGTTTTCCAACCTTTGTTAAGGGCTTTAGAGCATTCGGAGTTGTTCTAGAGGTTAAAGTTGGAAACTTTAACCTTATAGACACCTTTAGGTTTTAGATCTAAGCCGTAGAGTCCTTGCAAACAACGTATCATCAGAATAAGCAAATAGGGGGAAAACTCGACGGGTTGCCTAGACAACTCGACGAGTTGGATCGGGTTTCCCCGTCTACTGGACATTAAGTGAACTTGTCGAGTTGATGAGACAACCCGGCGAGTTGGATAGGGTTTGTCCCGGTTTTTTGGACTCTGAAGGAACTCGACGAGTTGCTAGTTGCACTAGATGAGTTGGGTTCAACATGGACTTTTGACTTGGACTTTGACTAGGGTTGACCAAGTTTGACCTTGAGGGTATTTATGGTATTTTAGGATTTTGACAAGTTAATCACATGACGGTTATAGACAGTTGAGTTGGTGCTGCGCGTTGGGACTTATCTGATCCTATCTTATCAGTTCAATATTCTTGAGAGGTGAGTCTCCTTACCATAACAATGGATCGAAGGCACCAAGGCCGGCCCATTATTTGTTATGTGACATGCTAGTTGGTTATGGGATATGTGGTATGCTAGTTGTAATTGTAGTACTTGCATGAAAGACCTTGGGGGGTTCCCGAGGCACTTGGATGTAAGACCTTGGAGGGTTTCCATGACATCCTTAGTAAAGACCTTGGGGGGTTCCTGGGGAACTTGGGTGTAATACCTTGGAGTGTTTCCATGGCATCCTTGGGCTAAGACCATGTGGGGGTTCCCATGGCTCCCGGAGTAAGACCCTGGAGGCTTTCGAGGGCACCCTTATATGTTTGTATGTCTGATTTTTATGGTAGTGGGCTAAGACCATGTGCGGGTTCCCATGACACCCGTAGTAAGACCCTGGAGGGTTTCCAAGGCATCCCTATATGTTGTATACATGGCTTATATGGTTTATGTAGCTTTTATAGTTAATATGTATTATGTGATTATTTGGATTTTGTGGGGTATGCTATGGGGAACTGACTAAGCATTAGCTTACAATTTGTTGATTGTTTCAGGTACTTCTGAGCCTAAGGGCAAGGGCAAGGATTGATGGCGCGGCATGCACTCTCTCAGGCGTTTTATGGGACACTCTAATATTAGAAATAAAAATGTTGATATTATGAATTTGAAAACAATTGTTCCTGAGATTTTGTGGTTTATTGGAAATGATTTGATTATTTAAAAGTGAAATGTTTCTTTTGAAAATTTGGGTCGTTACATTAATTATGGCTTATGATGATTGTATCACTAACATAATATAATCTTTTATTTGTTCATGAATTTTGCAACGCACCTATGTAAAAGCGTCAGTATGAACCTCCATATTTCTTTTTCATTTGGACATTTCATATACGTGTAGCATATAATTTCTAAAATGTGTAGGCATTTGACAACGGCCCTAAATTCGACATCACAATCAAACTTACAAAATGCAACCTTGAATAACCATATACACATACCTCTTGACCACCCCAATCTGTCAAGTATGTTTCCTTTTCTCTATTATAAGAATGTATGTTGTCCTGTTTTTTTTTACTCTCTTATACCCAAAATAATCTTAGTTTTTTTTAAAAATGAATTAGGCATGGAGAAAGTGGAGGTAGAGAGCCCTGAGGATGAAAAGAAGTGTAAACGCAACTCTTTCATGCATAAGGCAATTAGTGCCTAGAAGAGTTTTAAAACTTCCTTCATCAAAAAGGGAAGGAAGAATAGTAGAGTCATGTATGTTGTTGTTGAAGATGTTCATGATGTAGTGGAAATAAATCATGACGAATACCAGAAGAATAGGCGACGCTTTACGTCAAGCTTTGATATCAGAAGAATTATTACCTTTAAATCATGACGAATACCATATGATGTTAAGGTTACCAAATTTTCAATCTTTTTGATGTTTTAATGTGAAAAAGTAAGTTTCTAACTATGTTACTATAGATTCTTGAAGGCCACGAAATTTGATATTAGAAAACCAAGCAAATGTGGGCTGATATGCTTAAGTTGAGAAAGGAATTTGGTGCAGATACCATCATGGAGGTACTTTTTGTCGAAATGATAAAATTTCCCCTTTATAGGTGTCTTAAGATGTGTTTCTTTTTTACTTAATGTGTTTATTGGGCCACTTAATCTAGACAACTATGCATGGTTGTTTCCTTTCTACTTAATTTGGACAAAATGACTAAATGGGTTAAGTAAAAAAAACATGGCTTGATGTATTAAGACACCCATCCCTTTTTCCTTTCTAAATAAAATGGTCATTTAGAGTTCATTCATATAACGTTTATTCAGTTTAAAAAAATAGACCTTATGTAGACAATTCTTTATCCAGACAAACATCATTGCCTATTCAACTATTTTATCCATACATCATACATGACTTAATGAGAAAAAAGAAAGGAAGAATGACTTTGGGGACATTGTGATTTACCTCCTCCACGTTGGCTCTAAAACGGCGCTATACCTTAAATGGCCAAAGACCCATTTGGTGAATTTTTGTTTTGGTTTAGGATTTTGAATTTGAAGAGAAGGAAAATGTTCTTGAATACTATCCTCAAGGGCATCATGGGGTTGATAAAGATGGAAGACCTATTTATATCGAGAGAGTTGGTCAAGTTGATGCTACAAAGCTTTTACAAGCCACAACACTGGAACGTTATATCAAATACCATGTTATGGAATTTGAAAGAACCTTTACTCATAAGTTCCCCGCTTGCTCAATTGCTGCTAAAAAACACATCGACCAAAGCACCACCATTCTTGATGTTCAAGGAATCGTAAGTTAATTAATTCTAAAATCTAATGTAAAAATTAGTAAGTTTTTAATTCAGTGGTGATGAATTAGGGACTAAAAAACATGAGCAAAGCTGCTAGGGAACTTATCCAAAGTCTCCAGAGCATTGATGGAAGCAACTATCCTGATGTATATATAACCTTTAGTATACACGTTTCTTGATATATTTTTATAAAATTAAGAAATTTGTTGGTGTGTTTATTTATTTTTTTTATGTTCCTTATAGACTCTATCTCGCATGTACATAATCAACGCGGGGTCTGGCTAGCTTTAGGCTCTTTTGGAACACACTCAAATCCTTCCTTGACCCCAAAACTACAGCCAAGATTCATGTAACTTAATTTGTACCAAAATTTTCTATAAAAGTTCCTTTTTATTTATAAACTCGTGACTAATAAATGATATTATTGAGTAGGTTATGGGCAACAAATACCAGAGCAAGCTCCTGGAAATCATTGATGCCAGGTTCCTTTACAAAATGATTATTATAGGACATTTGTTTTGTTTTTATTAGTTGTGTGTTGATTTGGTTCATATGCAATTTGTTGTTATATATTTTGACAGTGAACTTCCAGAGTTTTTGGGTGGTATAGTTGCAGTTGTGAAGATAAAGGCGGTTGCATGCGATCTGATAAAGGTCCATGGCAAGATTCAGATATCATGAAGGTCATATTCATATTAAAAATTAGATTTATTTTACTGTTGAATTGTGTATTAGTTAATCTTGAAGCATTCTTAGATGGGTTCTAATGGTGAACACAAATGTTCCAAGGATGCAGTTGTAGAAGAGAAGATCATTTCTGAGGATCAGTCTGTAATTTCATAAATCTTTTTTAGCATTCATTTTATTGTCTTTTATTTCTACTATAAATTTCTTAAAATTTTCCTTTGATAGATTCACATCAAGCCCTCACAACTTCCTCCAGTTCATGAAGAAGTAAGTCAGTATGTCACCATATTCGATTGAATCCAGAGGAAAATATGCATAAAAAAAATTAGGGTTGTTTGGTTTAAATTGATGTGTAGGATTGTATAAGGAATGAAAGGGTGAGCAAAGATTGTAAACCAGAGTAAAAGGGTAATGACGATTGTGGCGAGGTTAGTTCTTCTAGTGGTAAGGTAGGGAAGCAGGTGGTTATATACGGGTTTAATGACGTTGTTTATGGGGATTGTGACATTGAAATTCCACTGGGTTTTTAGAGGATGACAATAAAAAACCCAAGATTTCAAGGACGGAGTGTCAGGACTTGATGAAACGGCTAGCGGATCTGGAGGAGAAGGTGGTTGCGCACAACGGCAAAACGGCTGAGCTGTCGCCGGAGAAAGAGGAGATGCTCAACACCGCTTTGAGTCGTCTTGACGCCTTGGAAACAGAGCTCGCTGCTGCCAACAAGTACATACCTTTAAGTTTAAGATTTTGGTTTTCGAACATGATGATGAAGTAGCAGAATTATGTAAGTTCATAATTTATGCAGGCTCTTGATGAGTCGCGTGTTCAACAACAAGTGGTGGCGTTTTTAGAAAAGAAGGAGAGGGAGGAGGAGGAGGAGGAAGAAGAAGAAGAAGAAGTTCTGTGCTTTCTAACACACACCCATAAATCTAGATTTTACACACTCATGAACACACATTTGGAAATCTGATTATTTTTGGGGATTGTTCTTGAAATCAAGTTTAGAATCTTGGGTTGAAGAACACCCAAGAATCTGGCCAAAACTAGAAATGAAAAACAAAACCCATGTTTTAATATCAAGGGTTTGTTCAATCGTAAAAAAAAGCTCCGAACATATTTTTGATTTCTGAGTTCTTGACAATTAAAGGTTGTACCGATGAACAAACCACCTTACAAAAGATGGAATCGTTTCTCTGCTAACACAGCGGGTGCATGTTGATCGTGTTCGTCCCTAGAAACATATAGATGAAGGTCTTGAGTTCTTGATCATGTTCGTCCCCATAAATGAAACTTGAGGAACACACACAAAATCAAGATTTTAAACTTAAATTTTTGGATTTTTATTGAAAGAAATCGAGATTTTAAACCCATATCATAACAAGAATGTGGATGTACATTCTTGAGTGTGTGTTCTTGTTGAGTTTTTGAGTGTTTTGGTCAACAAAAATCATGTTTGGCTGGCTAAATCTACAATAGACGATCATACTCATCATTAATCATGACTTTTAAACAAGAAAAAAAAAAGTTCATTGGGAGATAACTTTGCACCATCTATTCCTCTTTGTTTTTGTCAATTTAATAAACATTGGCCTTGTTTTAACTCCTCTGATAAGTTTTTTCCAGTTTTTGCTCATTCACAATTCTGTAGTTTAAACTTGAATCAATTCTAATTCGATTGGAAATATATAATTTTATTTGTTTAGAGGAATTTTAAGTTTAATGGTAATGTGGGTGGTTGACAGACATGTGTTTACCCTTTTTAAACCCTACACCGTGTGAGAAACTGAGAATCATAGTGTGCCCAAAACCATCACACAATATATCAAAGCACTCTCAAAGTCAACAGAGTTAGAACAAAATGTCTTGTTTGCACATGAATGTTAAAAAAAAACAACATAAAACTGGAAATAGTTGCATACACATTCATACACTTTTCACCCGCATGATTTCTTCTTCTGCAAAGACACGTCACAATAATTGATCAATAAACAATTAAACATTTCATGCTTATATGCTAGGAAATGTAACACTATCATATTATCATATTCATCAAAACTCAACCTGAACTTTTTCTCCTCTTGCACATCAATGTAAGCCAACAATTCTTCTTGCCTCATTAAAACTTCATGTAGAACCAACAAAACAAGTAATTAAAAAAATACAATAATCTGAATCATATTATGTATCACCCATGAATCCAAATTATATGTTTTGGACATTAAAAAAATCAAAGAAAATGTTACAATTCATTAATTTCGAATTTTATATAAAACTCCTAATATGATAATTTAGAACATTTATTAAAAGAATTTATTTGATATTTAAATTAAATTTAAAGGGTTCAATTGACTTTTAATTAAGTTTAGAGGCCTAAAGTCTCTAAAGAGAACTACAAATAAATGAAATTAGTTTAATTAGATCAAAAAGGAAATTATAGAAGTTTAGCGGGTAAATTGCAACTTCAAAAAGTATCATTTTGTAATGAAAATTGGGAATGGGATAGAGTTTGACAAGTTCCGAAAGATGAAGGACCAAATGTTGAAGAAATAACTCATGCAACGATTTGGTTATTCGCAGCCGCACACTCCTCTACACAGGCTGCACACTCCTCTACACAGGTGTTTGTTTTAGCTTATTTTTCAGGCTTTTTAGTTTATAAGTTTATATTTTGGGCTTATGAAAAAATTACTGTTTAGCTTAAGCTTATGAGCTTATTTTATCTAAAAATAAGCCAATTTCCATAAGTCATTTCAATTCAACTTTTTTTTTTTACAACGACATGAGCTTATTTATGTATATTTATGCATTTACCCTTATTCTTCTTTCCCCAAAACACCACAAATGTCTTCCTCAATTGTGTAATGTAAGCATGTCCATTTTAGTCATTTTACAAAATATAAACTAACCAAACACTATTTTGAAAAGAGCTTATTAACTTTAAAAGTCATAAGGTAATTCAAATACTTTTTTACTTTGTAAGCTAATAAGCTTATTAGTTATTAAGCTATTAAGCACGTAAGCTTAAGCCCAAAAAATAAGCTTACACAAACACCGCCTAACTTGCATATTTTCAACCCAATAAGTTTGAGATGATAGAGCGGAAGAAGGAAAGAAAGATGTGGACTCATTTGAAAGTTGAAAGAGTTCTATGCTTCCAAGTTTTCAGTTTGGATTCGTGATTGTTGTTGGTCTCACGTGTTTTTCCATACCTTCCTTTTGTTTCATAAACTTGTCTTAAACATCCCTCATACTTATGGATACATGAGGATGTCTTGAACTCATGTATACAGCCCCATAAATGTCTTGGAAACACCCTAACATCGAGATTGACAGGCACAACAATTTTTACTGATCTTCCGAGCGACCTAGAGGACAACTGGGACTAAATTGAGGAAAACCGCCAGATACAAGAGGGGTAGGATAAAGTATATTTTGGAATCTCCTCATATGGCATAATAATTAAAATTAATTAGTAAAGATGTAAACCTAAGTATGTAACTATGTTAAAGTGTTAAGGTTACCGAGAATGATAAAATGGTAACTAACCATAGACACACGACAAGCCCATATAAAGTGAAGTAAAGATAAATGTCATTACTTAAGTTGAGTAATACCAAAGTAGATATTCTTATTGTATTTTATAATGATTAATGATGATTTAATGACGTTTGATGATGTTTGAAGATGATTATAGAATGTAGGGGTGAGGATGGTGTGGTTCGTTGAGGTTTTTGACAGAAACCGAACCAAAAACCGCAATTTGCGGTTTTTTTATTTTTTATTTTTTGCAGTTTCAAACTAAGATCAAATCAAACTACCCATTCCAACATCAGACTAATTTAGTCTAAAAACGGTACAAAAATCCAGCTTAAAGGAGCCAGCCAACTCAGTCCAAAGTCCAAATGGATCAATTATGTACAAAATGGAACCATATAAGCGTAGACGGGTCAAATGTAGCTCAAATAAAACTTGCTTGCTCAAAGGAGTCGACAAACTCAAAGAAGAGTTGGGTTTATTAATTTATGTGATGATCCATGCTTTATTTATACTCTTTTGCTTCAATGTTTCCCACCAGCGATGTGGGATGCCCTCATACTTTCATATTTTTACTTTTCCATATTCTTTACACACAACTGACTTCCTTTATACAAACATAAATTTCAACTATCATACTTCTTATATTATAAATGTTTTACACAACACACACCACATATGCTATATATAAACGTTATACACTTAATATACATGTATTATATATAACACATAACACACTATTTAATATGCATATATATAACAAAGATTATAATAACACATAACACACTATTTAATATGCATATATATAACAAAGACACACTGCGTATTACACAACACACACATTACGTAAGGTATTTTTCTACATCTGGATTATTGGAGGTACTCTAATTTAAAGTATTTATATATTTTTTGGATTTTGGGCATTACCACGTCGTGGTGGAGCCTCATCACGGCGTGGTAATTTCTTATGAGTTGCGCGTATTTAATGAATCACCACGACGTGGCGATAGGTGCTGCGATGTGGTGGCCGTTGTTGAAGAAAACATTAAAGTTTAGGGTTTGAGCCCTATTTAAACGACCTTAATCCCTTGTAGCCTCCCTCCCATAAGCCTCCACCGCTCATAATCGTACTTTGCAAACCCTAGACCTTTTGTGTGAGTTTTTAGCCTAAAATGTGAATGTTTTTGGTGCTTGTGAAGAAGGAAGGTGGTGGTAGATCATCTTGGGAGTCCACACCAACGCAGATCCAAAAGTTTGTCTTCCTCAAACATCTCCAGGAGGTATAGAGCTTTCATCTTCATAAGTAAATTGATAGATCTCTAGATTTGGTCCACCCCTTTTCTATGCTTTGTTGTTTTGAGTGGTTTGGTCTCATAAATCTTGTGACATTATGGATTTCCAGGCGTTTGGGAGTATTTGGTGCTTTGGATCTTGGCTAGGATTGAGCTTTGAGGCCGTACATGGATCTTGCCCCCTTTTTTCCCATATTTTGACCTAATAAGAGTTCAATACATGCATTAGACATGCATGTCTGACAAGCATTGATTTTTATAATGGAAATGGTGTTAGAAACTCTTCTAGATTTGTTGGACAAGTGACTTTATAGATTTACTTCTTATTTCTTAAGCCATGTGGTGTTTTGAACCATAAAGTTTAGATCTATTCACTTTGGAGGGTTGTAAGGGATAAAGTTGAAAACTTTATCCATCTAGACCCTTAAATGGACCAATGATATGGGCATATTTAGCTATAAAATTCATGCATATCTTAATACTTTATGTTGATTTTATCTCATTTAACGAAAAAAGATTCTTAATTAGTTTTAAATTTTTATTTTTAGCAATAAAGACATGCTTGGAAGGAAACGGAAGCAGAATTGGCAATTGAAAGATTGGATCTTGGATTTTGAAGAAAGAAGGATGTTGTTGGACAACTTGACCCCTCGTCAGTGTTTTGGCCATATCTCATGACTCGTAACTCCGGTTGATGAGATTCAAAATGTTCTGAAAACTAGACACAGTTTCGGAAGACTTTTGTGTTTTGAGAAAATATTGATTCCAAACGAACTTGACGAGTTGATATGAAATTTCCCGATAAATTAGTGCCTTGTCGTACACTCATATTAAGTAAAAAACTCAATGAGTTTTGTCAAAAAAAACTCGACAAGCTGAGCCTATTTGCAGAATCTATTTAAATAACGTTTCTCATTCGAACTCTAACTTTTGATGGTGGCGTTGGACGACTTTTGGAGGCTAGAGAGGTTTTGAGAAGCTTTTGTTTTCAAATTTCAACCAGAAGCTTGCATTTAAAGACATCAAAGGCATAAAACTATTACTTTTCTCTTAATCTTTGTTTTGAATCATGTTTATTAAATCATATTTTGATTTTATGATGTTATTGATGGGTTTTATGTACTATAACACTCTTATGGTGCACATACAACCCTAATGCTTTAGATCTAAGTTTTCTCTAATTATACATGCAATATTGGTTTCCAAAGCATGAAGCCTAAACTAGCATACAAAATTTGATGTAGCTAGTAGAACTTTGACCTTAAGAGAGCTTAGCACCCCAAGTGTTGTGCCTCAAACAAGTCACAAACACCAATAAACAACTAGATGAATATGAGAGAGGTTATGGAGACTCAAAATCGGTTTCTTCTTCTTAGAATGCAAGTGATAGCCAATTTTAGTGCTTAGGGTTACATATGTATAGTGTAGAATTCCAAGAGTCATGTGTAACCCTAATTCTTACACTTAAGCTTATGATACAACAACTGATTTGGATTAACACTTCATGGACTAACCCATAAGCTTAACCCATCAAAAATCAATCATGGTTCATTAGCCCAATCCATATGTGTCACTGATTTACATAATCAGTCTCTATTAGTTTAATTAGTCTCTTTTGATCACTAAATTAATTCCAAATTAATTCTTGATCAATACTAATTAAATAATATGATTTCTCAATTAATATATCATTCTTATAATATATTTATAAATCATAAATAACCACTTTCTCAAATATCCATCTATCAAATTGTTCTGGTGAAGGCAACCTGAAATTGACCATGCTACTATCGGGTCAAGTACATACCAATTATAGTTATGGGCTTAGACACCTAATCCAACAGTTATTTGTTGAAGTTATAGGCTAAACTCCATACTTCTATTTAGATGTAGAGGATTTTATGAATATGGTTTGATTTAGTGGCTTGGATTATTATTGATTGTATTATTTATCTTGTTAAGCTTGTTAAAAGATCCTTGCATATTAAGGATAATTATTTTCTTTTAATAACTAAGTAATTGAGTTGCATGAACATCTTCTTGATTGTTTGAATCTTATAGTTTTGTGAAAACAAGATTGTATGCCTAGTATTAATGAACATGAACCTAGGATTAACTAGAAAATAAGTAAATTAATGTGTGAGCATATGTGATGACCAACCTCATATGAGTTAATTAAACAAACCAATTTGATTAACTAATGTTACAAGTCTTAGTTGATTCGAACTGAACACTAGGAAACTTGTTAGTTTAATCACTTAATCACTGCTTGAATTAACTTGTTTGCTAAAGGATTAGTAATAGTGAACATGAACCTAATCACATTAGAAATCGGTAACCATTGATATATTAATCCATTGCACTTGCCATGAAATCAACCATAGGTATAAGTTAATCGAATCTAACCGGAAGTCTCTTTATCTTATTGAATTTAGTTGTCTTTTGTTTCTCCTTAGTTGCTAATTGTCTTTTGTTTAAGTGTTTAGTAATTACCGAAGTTTCTATTCTTGCAAAACTACAAAAAAACCCCTTTTTATTACTTGTTTTATTTAGGTAATACTAGTATTTATTTTAATTGTTTATTTTTCCCTATGTTCGATACCCTACTTACCTGAACTAAACAAGTAACATCCCGAGTCTAGGTATATCTTGTGAACCTTGATCTTTTGAGCTATTGTCTATTTTGGCCCTTATTATAAAAAGAGTGAAAAACGAGTACGCGGGGCGTACCTGAGGTGTATGCTCAGCGTACTCGTCAGCGTGCATGTGACGCGGAGACCACCTAGTACGTTGGGTGTACCCGTTGGTACGCTGGGCGTACTAGGCCCATAGTACAAACCCTAATTTAGGGTAAGTCCCCTATATAAGGGATATGATGGCCTCATTCCTGCCCACCATT
The DNA here is from genome assembly GCF_051521515.1 of Lactuca serriola. Lineage (NCBI taxonomy): Eukaryota > Viridiplantae > Streptophyta > Magnoliopsida > Asterales > Asteraceae > Lactuca > Lactuca serriola. The sequence continues at coordinate 262,891,892 of NC_136412.1, read as the reverse complement.
CCCAAAGAGAAAACCCTAAGAGAGCCCTAACCTCGTTTTAGAGCTTGTGTGTGTGTGTGTTTGAGCATTGAGAGTTTTTTGTGTGGTTTTGAAGAGAAGAGGAGGCCTTGAAGAAGAAGGCGTTGGAGTTCAAGCTTCTAGATCCGAGAAAATCTGAGTAAGGAGCTTCTTGTTGAGGTATAAAGCTTCAGACTTTTCCTCTCTTTTGTTATGAGCGTCTTATTTGAGTATTTTAGGGTTTTTCCCAAAAAGGTGGAGACTTGATGAGATCTTGAACTCCAGAGACTAGGACCAACCCCTTTTGAGCATATGAGTAGTTTAATGTCATAAAAATCTAATCTTGGATGTTGAAATCACTCCATGCATGAGTTATGAGCTTCCTTGAGGCATAAGAGTGTATATTTTGAGGTTGGTGACCTTTTTAGCCATGCAAAGGCTTAAAGTCACTAACTTTATGGGTTAGGAGCCATTAAAGAGTGTGGATCTATGAGATGATCCAAGGTCTTAACTGTTTAAGACCAAATGAGTGAGAATGAGGAAAGTGGAGAGTACGCTGGGCGTAAATCCAGTACGTGCGGCGTAGGGGTTGCGCATCCCTGATGCCTGCATGGCATCTGAGTACGCGCAGCGTAGAGATCGAGTATGCATAGCGTACTCCCTGCCTTTTACTTTTGTTGACTTTTAGTGTTTGGTCAAGTAGTGAACTATTGAGCCTATGGAGGAGTAAAATGGTCTTTTACCCTTCTGTGAGTGTATAAGGGTGAGTCTAGCTTCTTGGGGACCAATATTAATTAGGGATAATTATTATGTGATAGGCGGAGGCTAGGCCGCTAGGTAGAGTTCGAGATTTACTAGTGCGAGGTTTTCACTTGTTAGCTTACGAGGTTAGTCTTCTCACTATACTTACCTTGAGTGGTAATTTATGTGTGACCATAGGGTCTTATGTGTATGTGCTATGTATTGAGATATCCTGTTATTTCTTTTGTGATATGCTTATTGTGTATTATATTAAGTTGTTGAGTTGAGGGACCAGAGGGTACACCTGAGTTGTGGGACCGGAGGGTCCCACTGAGACACATCAACCGGAGGGTCATACATAGTTATAGCCTCGAGTGGAAAATGTGTTGTATGTGGTATTTTGGGGAACTCACTAAGCTTTATGCTTACCGTGTTATGTGCTATGTGTTTCAGGTAGTTCCAAGGATTGCGGCAAGGCACCAACATGATTGTACACACTGGCGAGAGATTGTTTTTTTATGATTTTGGGATTGTGTTTTCTTGTTGATATTTGAGACATATGTGATTTTTGGAGTTATGAAATGAGATATTTTGTGATTTAAAAATGAGAAAAATGTTTGAAATTTTACGTCGTTACAAAACAGCTAATCGATAGGTACACTGCTTTTCGTGTGTATGTCTTTGTGTTTAATTTAGTAGGATTAAAACTAGTACATTCCACACGTATCAACCAAATATAAGTTGGAGAATACTTGGAATCGAAGAAAAGCATCTTAATTTGTTAAGCTGTTAAAAGCCTAGTAACCGCAATGTAACATTTCTGATTTGTAGGTATATTCCTTTTAACCCGTAATTTGTAAATTCCTTTCATTTTGGTCCCTAACTGGGTACGTTGGGCGTACTCTATGAGTGTGTTGGGCGTACTTGCTTGAGGGTTGGATGCGGAGGTACCCACGTACGTCGGGCATACATGGGCGTATGTCAGGCATACACTAAGCAGGGGCAAACCCTAATTTTTAGGGTTTGTTCCCTATTCAATCAACTTATTTTGCTTTGGGAGCATCTTATGGTCAGCCCCCACTTCTCCAAACCATAAGAATGAAACCCTAGCCTTCATTAGAATGTTAGTGAGCCGTTGTGTGATTTTTTAGTGGTTTTTGGGTCCTGTAACATCCAACAAATTCAACAAATTTACAGCTTTTCAACACAATGCTTTTGTCTAATAGAAGTGTTACAAAACTATTATTTAAAATCAGAGTCTCCCAAGAACCAATTTGTTGTACAACCAAGGATGTGTACGGTCACGCCTTTGCCTTGCCACAATCCACTGAAGTACCTAAACCCATAAACCAAAACTGTAAGCATGAAGCTTAGTGAGTTCCCCCAAATACCAATACAAAAACAAATAATAAATATATAATAACAACATGCAATGGGTCCACAACTAACATACTGGATTATCCTTGAGCGCACAACATAAGTCTGCTTGCCCTTGGACCACAGCTTATGCATGGCTTGCTCCCTGAGCCTACAGGATAAGCCTGGCTTGCTCTATGAGCGTACAGGAATCCGATATTTTGGATAATGGCAGGCAAGATTGGGATTCAGGGAAGTCATGGCTGATATGGAAAGCAGCTAGACGGTAGTATGGTATTCCGAGTAGCGACAGTAATTTGGGATCCTTATGTGGAGTGGTCGTTGACCGGGAGATGCTAAGCCACTTGTAGTGGGATTAAATCATCTCAGAGTAATCGGTTTGACTCTGTTGTGTGGATCTTGTGTAATTCTAACCGTTACATAGATGGATCCTCTACTCAAAGGATTATTTGGACTATCTGTTAAGACGAGCATTCGACACCTGGACATGGTAAGTGAACTCATTCGGTTGGTAACACCTAGATAATCAGTACCGGAAGTGGTTGTTCGATCAGTTATCCATGTAGGAAAATTGTACTATACGGTTCCAGTGTGGGAGGTTTGTCGAGAAGTCAGACCAATGTGAGGTCTCAAGATCTGGGAAGGCATGAGTAGCTTCCTGAATGAGACGAAGGAGTTATCCTTTGCCGGGATTAGAGAAATTCTGGTTTGTTTGGTTTTGGTTGCGTTGGGAAGGCTGTAATTATTCTTGGGTTGTGGAGGTATTGACCAGATTGTTGGATGTGCCAGGGAAGGTAAGGACAGATTTCGAGGACGAAATCTAATTTAAGTGGGGGAGAGTTATAATGCCATGTTCCGAATCGATTCCTAATTCGAGGTTGTGGCCCGAAGAGTGGTCATCATATGGATTAGGCCTTTAAAAAGGTAAGACTTAGGCCCATTTGGATGTGAGTAATGTGGATATGTGACCCAATAGTTTGGTTTGAACTTTGGAGTCAAAGGGTAAAATGGGAATGTAGTGTTTTCAAACTTATTTAACGAATTATGGATTTTATTTTGATGTTTTTTATTTCAAAAGTATTTAGATAGGGCTATAAACCTCATCAATACCTTTCCGTGGATATAAAGAACGTCGAAAATGGAGTTAGAACGAAGAAGTTATGGTCGTTTGAAGTTTGGGTGGTTTTGGGCCAAGCTGAGTATGTTGCGCGTACAAAAAGGTGTATGTTGAGCGTACTAATGGAATCCTGAGTACGATAGGTATGTAAGGAGTACGTTGGGCGTATGCAATCAGAGCACAAACCCTATTTTTGTGGTTTATGTCATATTTAAGCTCCTTAACTCCCCCAAACACACTCCATTCTTGGGCTCCTCCCCTCCAACACCCCTTTCATGAAACCCTAACATTAGATGAGCCTTTTGATCTAAAAGAAGGTGATTTTGAGTGCTTTGAAGTATGCACTGTGCACCTTGGAGAAGAAGGAACTTCTTGTAGAAGTGTTGGTTGCATTTGAGCCTGTAGATCTGGACTTTGTTCACCTTGATCTATCTTCTAGAGGTATAAAGTTTGAATCTTGATGATGAATTTGTTAGATCTAGCTAGTTTTGGATGTTATGTGCTTTAGGTCATTTTAGAGCATAAAGTTTAGATCTTGAAATTTTGTGACCTTGTTATAGATAAATTTGGAAACTTTATCCATATAAACATCATTGTGATTCAAATCTGAAAGTTGGAGACTTAGACTTAATGGATTAAGTTGAAAAAGATGCACTTTTGGTCCTATTTGATGCTTAAAGGCTAGATCTTGGTGGTTTAGACCATTCTAATGGATAAAGTTGGAAACTTTATCCATTATGGAGCTTTTAGGATCCATAAAAATATAATATTGATCCTTCTATATCGTCCATGAGAGTGTCATGATGTCTGAATGGATTGATAAGTTAAGGTTTTAGCTTTTGGACCTTTTCTAGACATGGAAAGTCATAAAGGTGGAAACTTTATGACTTATAATGATGTTGTGGGACTAGATCTGAGTGTTGGATGAAAGGACTTAAGAGATTAAGAACTTAATGGAAAGGTGTCATTTGGTCGGGTACGCCGACGTACCTTCGAGTACGCTGCGCGTACTCGTATGGGGTCCCGATTCTGGTTGGTAAGTATGCTATGCGTACAAGTTGAGTAAGCTGGGGGTACTCAGCCTGAAGTTTGACTTGTTGACTTTGACTTCTGTTAACCGTTGACTTTTGACCAAGTTTGACCTTGGGCCAAACTTGAGGGTTTTTACCTATTAACTAAGATTTTATCTGGTTCTGGTATTGATAGTTCAGGAAGCCGGCAGGGCAGCAGCTAAGGATTTCTTCCAGGAAGCTTCTGCAATCGAGGTGAGTCTACTTACTTTTTGTATGGGTCGAAGGCACCAATGCCAGCCCATTTGGTTTATGTACTATAGAAATAATCGAGGGTTAGCCCTAGGCATTATGTATGAAAGACCAGGAGTCAGCTCCTAGAACAATGCATGCTATTATGTATTGTAGGAAGACTCGGGGGTTAGCCCTAGGCATTATGTATGAAAGACCAGGAGGTGGCTCCTAGCACACTGTATGTTAATTAGCTTAGTGGAGTAGTATGTATTCTAGTTGTCTTTGTGGTGCTTACATGGAAGACCAGGAGGTGGCTCTTGGCACTTGTCTATAAGACCCAGGGGGTGACCCCCGGCTTGGCAAGAAAGACCACGTGGAAGCCCGTGGCATAATGGCAAGATTGTGTGTGGTACATAGCACCTTTATTGATTATGATATATGTATGGCTCATGGTTATGTATTTCATGTATGGATAAGTTGATATGTATGGTATGTGGTATTTAGGGAACTCACTAAGCTTCATGCTTATGGTTTTCAGTTTTGGTTTTAGGTACCACCAGTTTTCAATAAAGGAACTCGGGATGATCGCAGTGCATACACCTATGTTTTTCCATAATATGTGATTTCTGGGAATGAACTCTAATAAATGTTTTATTTAAATTTATTTTCAATGGTTGAACAATGTTACAATAGTGTTTTAGTTATATTAAAAATGGAATTTTTACTCTAAAATTTTGGGATGTTACATTTATGCTCAATGATACCAAAACAAACTCAGATCTGAAAGAACAAGCCTTTAAAGGACCTAACTCATCCATTAACCCAAAAAGGGACCAAAAGCACAACAAACTAACTATGAAGAGATCTAAACATGTACAAGAAAAGATGCAAACTTAATACCTCATAAAGCTTCCTCACATGATGATGATTCTGGATCCAATGCCTTTTCCCCCAGGCAAAGCAACTTCAAGATCTCCTCTTCCTTCACAAAGACCAAAATGAGCACCAAGAACTTCTTACTAACTAAAGAACACCACCGAGAGACTTAAAGATCGATTTTAAGGTTTTAGTGAAAATGGAGGTTGGTAAGGAGGCCAGCCTTAAGGACTTAAGGCCTTTATATAGGTTGCAACACCCTAAAAATTAGGTTTTTCTCCACCACCTTCCAACACGTCGTGTTATGGCACAAACACATCGTGTTGGTCTTGATGAAAGTCACGTTTTTTTTCTTATCTAGACACGCTGTGTTGGTGCCTCCAACATGTCGTGTCAAATCCTCAGAAGGTGATTATACGCAAAGTTGCCCTCAATTTTTCGGGTGTTACAGGTCTCTTGAAGGAAGTGAAGCTTGGTGGTGAAGCTTTGGTGGACTTGGAGCTTGAAGTTCTAGGATCTTCATCAACTTTTCAAGCTATTGGAGGTATAAAGCTCCTAACTTGACGGTTCCTTTTGATATATCTAGTTTATGGATTTATTTGTGCACTTTTGAGTACTTTAAGTCATGCTTGGGTGTATGGCTACTCCAGTATCTTAAGACGATAGATCTAGGTTTTTTTGAGGTCTCTTGTTCATAAAAATGATAGCTTGATGGGTTTAACTCAACCATCAAGGTTAATGTTCTTCTTAATGGAGTTAAAATTCTAGATTTTGACTTTGGGGTGTTTTTATCCATTCAAAGGATTAAAGCCTTCGACTTTATGGATTAAGACGTTTATTTAGATTGGATCTGAAATTTGGATGTTGGAATGCAAGTATTAAGCAATCAAGGAAAAAGTGCTTAATAGGCGCGTACGCTGAGTACACTACTCGTATGTGCCTGTGTTTGCGATAATACATGCAACCTAATACGTCCGGCTACATTTGGCATGTGCAGCGTACTAGGCTTTTGCGATTTTGGGCAGTTTTCAGACTAGTATTGTTTGGGCCTTGTTGGGCCATCAACCCTTTTGACTTTAGGCCATTGTTAGGCTTTGGGATTTCTTGTGTTTGGGCCTATAATGGTTTTGGGAATCTTTTAGAGCTTTGGGCCATATTGGGCTTTTGGTGCTATTGAATTGGGCCTCAGATTTTAGGCCAAGTAAGGAAAGGGTAAAATGGTCTTTTCCCTAAGTGTTGGACAACCGGACTAGGATTTCTAGTTATGGGTTGTAGATCCATTATTGATTGGTTTTTATTTGATTGGTTAGCATAGGGATTTACCGGAACAACTGTCCGAGCTTTTATCTAAGATATTCAGCAGCTTGAGGTGAGTTTCCTCATTGTGCTTGGCAGGTCAAAGGCACCAATGTCTGCCCATGGTTTATTATGATTAGTATACTAGTTTTATGTGTGACTCTTGTATATATGTTATGTGATACGTATATCGGGCGGGGTTTGATGCCAGGTGGGGCCTGATGAGTGTATTGTATGTTACTTATCTTAGTGATTCTTGCATGTGTTTTATGTGTCTGTATGAATGTCGAGCAGGACCTGATTCCAGGCGGGGACTAATGAATGTATTGTATGCTATTTATCTTAGTGATTCTTGCATGTGTTTTATGTGTTTGTATGAATGTCGGGCGCGGCCTGATGAATTTGATGAGGTAGGGCCTATCTCATATTATTGACAGATATGTTCCGAGTGGGACTCGATGTCGGACGGGCCCAATGGATTTTGGGCAATGGCCTATTGTATGTTTGATATTTATGGTATGAGGTATCTTGGGGAAATCACTAAGATTCGTGCTTACGATTTTCAGTTTAAGTTTCAGGTTCTTCCGGATCAAAGGGGAAGAGCTCATGATGATCGCATCACACACACCATATTATTTCGCACTTTATTTGACTATGATGTAACTAGATGATTATTTTCATACTCTGATTTGGTCTTAAATTTTGGGACGTTACAAGTTGGTATCAGAGCCTTGGTTAGAGGGATTCATGCATACTCTTGGGTGTGTCTGAACTCAAACTGAGGATTTGGTAGATTCTTCACAAAAGAATATTTTATAAAAAGAAATTTCCAATGAAAGAAAGGGTTGTGGTGCATGCAATCAACCGAGATCAAGTAAGTTTTCCCAAAATACCTATACATGTTTTATGATATGCTTTGAATTATGAACATATGAATCGCATGTCAGATTAGGGCTAAGGATCTGCTCAGGATTGCATGATAGGATGCTAGGAGAGATGCCTTTGTATGCCTATTGTATGAGGGTGTAGAATTGCGTTCTAGCACTAATCAGTCAATGATAGGATAACATGATTAGGTTATGCTTGTTTTCGATTACTCGATGCTCAAATGCTGCTTTCTTTGTGTTGTTAGGAGTTCTCAATTAAATTTAGCTAACTAGTAAGCGAGTATGCTAAATTACATATTATTAAGACTATATAACTTTAGAAGGTTAGGTTTTAACTCTATTGTGCAAGTCTTGTTTGAGTCTAACCGTTGTAGTTTGAGACCTTTCATTCAAAGAATTATATGGTGTCGGTGATATGTAATTGTATCTGTGAGCTAGTTAGAGGAGGTTAGGGGAGTTCCTTCTGTGGTTGATGGTGGGGAGTGGTGTGGTGATTGACCAAGGAAACCTAGGAAGAGATATGGTGCTAATAGCATTGATTTGTTATGAATTGTATTGATTGATAAGGGGAGTGACTTGGAGGATTCGGGGCAAACCTTAAGGAAAGTACTGATAGATGTGGAGGGTAGTATGGACCGGTAGTATTGGAAGTAGAGGATCTGTACTCGAGTCAAGGAAAGTTGTGATGATACCAGGAAGCTTGTAGAGTATGGGACTCCTCGATGTATGTTTTGATGTTTTTTGTGGTCTATTTTCACTATGGTGGCCAAACATGGAGGTTCTGGCAGTTGTTTTGGCTCGGGCTCTGGGGCCGGACAGTTGGATGATCAAATGTGGGAATTCATTTCGTTTGAGATCACCCGCATCATACTTGATCAGACTCCTGTGATATTTGGTACGATCAAGGAGAGTATTATGTAGGTTCTGGAGGAGCGCTTGGGCACCTTTCGTTCTGAGATGGTGGCATTGGTGGGATCTCACACATTGACTTTCTGTGAGTTTCGGGTATGTGGGGCTCCAGAGTTCTTTGGGGAGAAGGACCCGATCACAAGTAGACGTTGGTTAGAGGATGTTGCTAATGCCTTCCACACTATTAGTTGTCCCGATGGGGCAAAGGTATGACTTGCTTCCTATCTTCTAAAAGACAAAGCTCGAGATTGGTGGGAGGAAATTGGAAGCGTCGTAGGGGACTAGGCAGTCAATTCGATTACATGAGATGACTTTGTGACAAGATTCTGAGGTGAGCTTGCACCAGTGATTGAGGTGCAACAGTTGGCTAGGACCTTCTCTAGTCTATTGAGAATGTGGTTGAGATCACCACTATGTTTCGAGAGAGGGCGTTGATGGTTCCACAGTATATGGCAGATGAGGAGATGAATAAGGAAAGATACCATGAGATGTTGAGGAGTGATATCCGACATTATTTGAGCCGATCAAGTTGCAGGACATTGGAGGATATGCTTGTGAGAGCTACAGAGATTGACTTAGAGATGGAGAGGAAGAGGAAAACAAATCAGGTTCAGGGTTCGAGGAGTTCGGGAAATAGGGCCAATATTTTTGATTCGAGATTGACAGGCCAGCAGGGTCGGGGTGTTGTGGCAAGTGTGGCAAGACTCACGATGGGGCATGCAAGGTGGGTGGTTTTGGTTGCTTCAAGTGTGGCAAGACAGGTCACTTCAGCAGGGATTGCATTGCTACTACCACCAGCACTCATATATATGATCTGATTTGCTTCCATTTCAATCAGATGGGCCATAGGAAGGCCAATTGCCCGAGTTTGGCAGTAGCAAGACCAGTGGTAGCCCCCGCTCCAGCGACTCTACGGATTACTGATGGCCGACAGGGCAAGGCAGATGCGCCTGTTATGAGGAGCCGGGCTTTTCAGCTAATAGTTAAGGAGGCTCGTGTGGCACCTGATGTGGCGACGGGTATGTACATTCTCCTTATCTTTTTATTTATGTTGATTTGCTGCTTATATTTGTGTGTTTTATCTTAGTATCGTTCCTTGTGAACGGTATCTCTGCCTTGGTATTGTTTAATTCGAGGGCTACTCGATATTTTGTATCTCTTATGCTTAGCAAGGGGTTTTACGATGCTACGAGTGAACTCGATTGTCCATTAGAGGTTGATATTGTTGATGATCGTCATGTGCGAGTATCTAGGGTTCATCGAGGTTGTGTCCTAGAGTTGATCAATGAGCGGTATCCGATTGATTTCGTTCCTATTCCGTTGCGTGGGAACATGGTTATAGTTGGGATGTATTGGTTGAGCCCTAATGGGGCAGTTATTAATTGTGAGCGTCAGATGGTACATGTTTGGACCCCAAATAGGGGAGACTTAGTGGTCCAGGGAGAGAGTGTTCAGCGCAGGCCAGTTTTATGTTTAGCAGCAAGGGCCATGTGTTATTTCAGCAGGGTTGTTCTGGATTTGTCACCTATGTTATGGATACATGGGAGAAGGGTAAGGCGATTATGGGCGATGTTCCGGTTGTTCAGGAATATTCGGATGTGTTCCTAATAGTTTCATTTTATTTACTTCTTTTTATAGTTTATTTTAGCATATTTCATTCATAACTTAGTTAATTTCCATGCATATCTTCCTTTTTGTTATTTTACGACTATTTCGGGTACTTTCTAGTTTCGTTAGATTTATTGCAGATTTCATGGAGACTAGCGGAGTGGGAATGTTTGATATATATGGAAAGCGATTGGACTTGGAGGAGAACAAGGATATTGGGCTTAGTATCTTGTGGAGGTGATGCATAAAATGGGCTTTAGATGGATGGAGCATGGTAGAAGATGGCCTCTTAATTAAACAAAGTGCTAGATTAGGTGTCTAAGCCCATAACTATAACTAGGATGTACTTGACCCGATTGTAGCATGGTCCTTTTGGGTTGCCTTCACCAGTGTAAATTGATAGGATTGACTTTTGAGAGAAAGGTTATTTGTGATTTATTAATATATTATCAGTATAATATATTAATTGAGAAATCATATTATTTAATTAGTATTGATCAAGAATTAATTTGGAATTAATTTAGTGATCAAAAGAGACTGATTAAATATACGGGGATTGATTAAGTAAATCAATGATTCTTGTAGTGTGGGCCAATGATACTTGGTTAATTATGATGGGCTAAACCAATATGATAGTCCATGGAGGTTTAACCCATGGATCCTATGTAATATGAAGGGTCATGGTGCATTAGGGTTTGCATGGATGAAACCCTAGCCTTTGAACACTATAAAAGCAACCCCTAGAGCTAAAATCGGTTGCCCATTCATTCTAAGAGATTGATAATCGATTTTGGGCTAACTAGCCTATTCTCTCAAGCTTCCTCTTGTATTTGGTGTTTGTGACACATTAGAGGCATCACACTTGAGGTGGTAAAGCTTTCTAAGGCCAAGAACTTCAAACTATATAAGAGGTATTCATCTAACTATGAGTTTTATGTTGTATATCCTCTCTTGTATTCTAGTTAGGATGTATGCTTTGGAAAATTGAAATTGCATGTATAATTAGAGAAAACATATATCTAAAGCATCTAGGGTTGCATGTGCACCATAGGAGTGTTATAGTGCTTAAAACCCAACACGAAGATAGAATAATTTATCGAGCATGCGGGAATTAAAGATCGGGTTAGTATGCAAGCTTTGGAGGATTTGGAAAAGACAATTTGGGCTCAAAATGAAGAAAACTTGAAGAAAATGGCCTAGAAGCTGATCGGTCTCAAACTGGGCCAATGGACTAAGCTGTGGAGGCCCAATACTCAAAGAAGTCTCATACTCCATCAATTCACACGACCCGCATGGAATTCTTACATGCCCCGCGTGGATTCCTGCAAGGGCAAAATCGTGATTTTACATTTGGCTTTTATTTAAGGAAGTTTGGTCGGATTCTTTTGGAACACTTGCACATTCGATTTTGGAGCATTTTCTTTGGAGTTTTTGGAGACTTTGAATGCCAAGAACCTTGAAGAACATCATTTTTTCATCTCTAAATCTTGTTGAATGTTTGGTACAATCTTTTCTTACTTTGTTTTCTTGAGTTTAGCCATGCTAGGCTAAATTAAAATTGGTTGACTTGGTTCCTGGTGCGGCTCTGATAGCAAAAGCACCTTATCGGTTAGCACCTGCAGAGATGCAGGAGTTGTCTACATAGCCACATGAGTTGTTAGACAAAAGGGTTCATTCATCCGAGTAGTTCGCCTTGGGGTGCATCGATCCTGTTTGTGAAGAAGAAGGATGGGTCACATTGTAAGTGTATCGACTACCGGGAGCTGAATAAGCTAACGATGAAGAACTATTATCCACTTTTGAGGATTGACGATTTGATTGACCAGCTTCATGGTGCATCTTGATTTTCCAAGATCAATCTACATTCGAGTTATCATCAGATGCGGTTCAGTGAGGACAGTGTATAGAAGACGGCCTTCTAGACTCGTTATGGCCATTACGAGTTTGTGTTGATGCCCTTTGGGTCACCAATGCTCTAGCAGCATTCATGGACCCCATGAATTGCATATGTAGATGGTTGTTGGATCGGTCTGTGATTGTGTTTATTAATGACATCTTGGTCTATTCCAAGACCCAGGATTTGCATGAGGAGCATTTGAAGGAGGTATTGGAGACTCCGAGGAGGGAGAGATTGTATGTGAAGTTCTCCAAGTGTGAGTTCTGGTTACATAAGGTGCAGTTTCAAGGGCACCCTGTCAACCAAGACGATATTTTGTTCGATCCGACCAAGGTCGAGGTTGTGATGAGATGGGAGGTTCTGAGGTCTCCATCTAGGATTCAAAGTTTCCTTGGGTTGTAAAGTTACTATCAGAGATTCATTTAGGATTTATCCAAGATAGCGGTTCCTATGACTTGGTTGACATAGAAGACTGTCACTTTTCATTAGGGGCCTAAGCAGCAGGTAGCTCTTGAGACCCCGAGACAGAGATTACGTGAGGCTCCGATTCGGACCCTACCTGAGGGTGTTGAGGATTTTGTAATTTATTATGATGCGTCGATCACCAGTTTGGGTGTAGTTCAAATGCAAAGGGGTCACGTTATTGCTTACTCTTTGAGGCAGTTGAAGCCTCATGAGACAAATTATCCGAAACATGACTTAGAGTTGAGGGCTATGGTGTTTGCCCTCAAGAGTTGGTGACATTACCTTTGTGGGGTCCGATGTACTATCTACACGGATCACAAGAGCCTGAGGTACTTGATCGACCAACCATATCCGAACATGAGGCAGCGTGGGTGGTTGGATGTAGTGAAGGATTATGATTTTGAGATCCTTTAGGCCAATGTGGTGGCTGATGCTCCCAGCCGCAAGGTGGGCACAACTCCGATCAGAGACATTTGTTTGAGAATGACAGTGATTACTCCACTCTTTGAGAAGATTCAAGAGGCTTAGGTTAAGGCTATGAACGAAGAGCACCAAAAGAGTGATTCCAAAGTGGGTCAGGTGGATTTCTTCGATTATGATAGTCGGTGGTTATTGACGCTTCATCGGAGGGTGTGGGTTCCGTACTAGGGTGGTGCGTGGTAGGTTTTGATGGAGGATGCGTACATGTCGAGATTCTCTATTCATCCCGAGGGAAAAAAGGTGTATAGATATCTCCGTCCTGATTATTGGTGGACATGTATGAAGTGGGATGTAGCTTTGTATATGGAGAGGTTCTTGACTTACAGGAAGGTCAAGGTCGAATATCAGCGACTTCATGGCAAGTTGCAGCCATCAAAAATTCCCTTTTGGAAATGGGAAGAGATTTACATGGATTTCTTTATAAAGTTGTCTCGGACAGCGCACATAGTGGATTCAATTTGGGTCATCGTGGATCGATTAACCAAGAGCGCGCATTTTATTCCGATTCAGGAGAGCATCTTTGCCGAGAAATTGGCCGACATTTACATCAGGGAGGTTGTGGCACGACATGGGGTGTCGGTTTTAGTAGTTTCGGACAGGGATGTTCGGTTTACTTTTAGGTTTTGGAAGAGGTTTCATGAGGAGTTGGGTACTCATCTGCATTTCAGCACGACTTTCCACCCGCAGACTGATGAATAGAGAGAGTGGAATATCAAAACCTTGGAGGATATGCTTTGGGCATGTGTAATGGATTTCGGTAGGAATTAGGATACGTATCTCCCTTTGGAGGAGTTTTCGTATAACAATAATAATCATGCCAGCATTAATTGACCTCCTTTTGAGATGCTCTATGGGAGGAAGTGTAGGACCTCGATATGATGGGGTGAGGTTGGCCAGCGAGTCATGGGGGGGCTGTTTTGAAGTGGTACTCAAGACTACTGAGTTGATTCAATAGGTCCGGGGTAGACTTCAGACAATACAGAGTCGACAGAAGAGCTATGCCGACAAGTGTCGATCAGATCTAGAGTTCCTATTTAGGGATATGGTTCTCCTGAAGGTGTCACCTTGGAAATGTGTCATCCGATTTTGGAAGAGGGGCAAGTTAGGCCCCAAGTACATCGGTCCTTTCAGGGTTTTGGCCCGGGTGGGCGTGGTTGCTTATCGCTTGGATCTTCCCGAGGAGGTTAGTCAGATCCATAGCATGTTTCATGTCTCTTAGTTGCAGAAATGTTTGGTTGATGATTCCGCAGTGGTTCTATTGGAGGATATTCAGGTGGATGGTCGCCTGAACTATATCGAGAGATCGGTGGTGATTCTTGACAGAAAGATGAAAACATTTAGGAAAAAGGTTGTTAAGTTGGTGAAGGTGCAGTGGCAGCACCGCAAGGATTCAGAATGGACGTGGGAGCCCGAGGACCAGAAAAGGGAGCGTTATCTAGGTCTGTTTACTACAACATAATTTGAAAACAAAGTCTTATTTAAGTGGGGGAGAACTGTAATATTTTCGATTTTTAGGTATGTTCCTTTTAACCCCTAAATTGTAAATTCTTTTCATTTTGGTCCTTAGCCGAGTATACTGGACGTACTCTATGAGTACGTTGGGCGTACTGGATCAAGGGTTGGATGTGGAGACACCCACATACGTCGGGCGTACGCTAAGCAGGGGAAAACCCTAATTTTTAGGGTTTATGCCCTATTTAATCAACTTATGTTTCTTTGGGACCATCTTATGGTTAGTCTCCACTTCTCCAAACCATAAGAACGAAACCCTAACCCTCAGTTGAATGTTAGTGAGCCATCATGTGATTTTGTAATGGTTTTTAGGTCACTTGAAGGAAGTGAAGCTTGGTGGTGAAGCTTTGGTGGACTTGGAGCTTGAAGATCCAGGATCATCATCAACTTTGCAAGTTATTTGAGGTATAACACTCCTAACTTGATGGTTCCTTATGATAGACCTAGTTTAAAGATTTATCTGTGCACTTTTGGGTCCTCTAAACCATGCTTGACAGTATGGGCTACTCTTGGGATGATAGATCTAGGCTTTTCTGAGTTCCCTTAAGCATAAAATGATAGCTTGATTGGTTTAGCTCAATCATGCAAGGTTGATGTTCTTCTTAATGGAGTTAAAATGATAGATTTGGACTATGGGACAATTTAGTCATGTTTTGAAGTTCCAATTGAACACTTTTCTGTTTTTGATTATTCTCTTTACCAAACATATGCAGATCTAATCACGATTTTATAATAAGAACAATAGATCTTTCTCAATCAATCCCTTTGCCCCTTATTCTTCGAGAATCAGAAAGATCTTTTTCAAGTTTGAATTTGTTCATTTTGAATCTGAGTTCTTCTACTTCATTTTTATTTACTTATTTTATTTTCATTTTGATTTACTTATTTTATTGATTTTTATTTAATATCAATATTTTTGCCTCTTTTTTTTATATTATTCCTTAAGTCCCATAGGTTTGATCCTTTAGAACTGCACCCACGAAATGGCTTAAATTCTTCGAATTTATGGATTAAGACGTTTGGGCCGTTTTCGGATTAGTGGAGTTTGGGTCTTGTTGGGTCATCAACACTTTTGACTTTACGCCATTGCTAGGCTCTGGGCCTTCTAGTCTTTGGGTCCATAATGGGTATTGGGAATCTTTTAGAGCTTTCGGCCATATTAGGATTTTTGGTGTTATTGGATTGGGCCTCGGATTATGGGCCAAGTAAGGAAAGGGTAAAATGGTCTTTTACTGTTGGACAATTGGACTAGGATTTCCAGTTATAGGTTGTAGATCGATTATTAATTGGGTTTTATTTGATTGGTTAGCGTGGGGATTTTCCGGATCAGCAGTCCGATCTTTTATCTGAGATATTTAGCAGCTTGAGGTGAGTTTTCTCACTATGCTTGGCGGTTCGAAGGAGCCAATGATGGCCCATGGTTTCTTATGATTAGGATACTAGTTGTCTCTGTGACTCTTGCATGTATGTTTTTTGATATGTATATCGGGTGGGGTCCGATGCCAGGCGGGGCCTAATGAGTGTATTGTAAGCTATTTCTCTTAGTTATTCGTGTATGTGTTCTATGTGCTTGTATGAATGTTGAGCGGGGCCGATGCAAGGCAGGGGTTGATGAATGTGATGAGGTGGGGTCCATCTCATATTATTGACAGATCTGTTCCGAGCGGGGCTCGATGTCGGACGGGACTGGTGTTGGGCAATGGCCCATTGTATTTTGATATTTATGATATGAGGTATCTTGGGGAACTTACTAAGATCCATGCTTACGGTTTTTAGTTTATGTTTCAGGTAATTCCGTATCGAAGGGTAAGAGCTCGAGATAAACGCATCGCACACACCATATTGTTCCGCACTTTATTTGACTATGATGTAACTGCATGATTATTTTCATACTCTGATTTCATTATGGATTTTAGGAAAAAAATTGGATGATCGTTTTATTATTATAAAAATGAAATTTTTGGTCTTAAATTTTGGGACGTTACAGACGATGTGGTGGCTAGGCTGGTCACGACTATTTTGTCGTATCAACACCACAACGTGGTTAAGAATGGCCACGACATGGTGATCAGTCTGCAGACTGTGACTTTGACCAAGTTTGACTTAGGGGCATTTTGCATATTTTGAGTTGTATTTGTGAATTGGTCACTATTTGTTGGATAGGTGACCAGCAGAATTGATATTCGGAGCTGTGACATGTTCAACTATCATTTCATCCTGAGAGGTAAGTTTTCCTCACTATACCTGTGGGTAAAGGATGTTGATATGTTATAGTGGTCTGTTAGATCAGTATCCTGGTAAATAGGATGTTGATATGTTATAGTGGTCTATTAGTTTGGTATCCTGGTAAATAGGATGTATTATGCGGTAGTGATCTGTAGATCTGCCTGTTTGTCTGATGACTGGTTATATATTTATCTGTGTAACTCTCGATCCAAGTATTATTCGTTTTTGGTCCCTTATATATTAAGTTGTTGCTTTTTGGTCGTGTGTTTGCAAGTTTGAAGGGGATGAGGGACCATTTCTGCCAAGTTTGGACTTTTGGAGGCGGAGCTTGAATGTAGGGCATTCTGTTGGGGAACGTAGGGCATTTACGCGTGGAGCTCAAACCCTAATTTTTAGGGTTTGTGACCTATTTAAACACCTTAAGTCCCAGGTGTTCGCCTCATTTCCAGCCTTTTTAGCTCCCAAACCCTATTCTCGAAACCCTAGAGCCTCCAAGAGTGTTGTGAGCTCATTGTGTATGTTTGGTGTGTGTTTAAAGCTCATTCAAGGAAAAGAAACTTGGTGCACAGTGGTGGTTCAACTAGGAGCTTATAGATCTTGGTTCTCTACTCCATTTCCAAAACATTTGAGGTATAAAGCTGTAACCTTGCTCATTAGAAGCTTAGATCTAAGTCTTTATGGATTTTAGTCTCTTTTTGGTCCCATAGTTGAGATCTTATAGTTAGTGATCACTCTAGAAGCTTTGAGTTGCTCCTCTTGGTGTTTTTGAGGTTCTAGATTCTTAAAGTTTGCATATTTAGAGTTGTATAAGCCCCATGCATGAGATTAAGCCCTTTTTATGGAAGTTGAATGCTATATCTTGAAGTTGGGGCCTTTTGGGGCATGCAAAGCCACCAAGTCAACGACTTTATGGTTCTAGATGTTCTTTAGGACTTGGACCTATAATTTGGTCATGTGGCTTTAAGCATTAAATGCTTAATAATAATTTTTGGGAGTCAGCATGCGAACGTCCAACGTTGGGCCGAGGAACACCTAGCATTCCGGTTATGGTTCGCGATCTGTTGGCTGGTGACGAGCGCCTTGCATTCCAAAAGGGAACGCCCAACGTTCAATCCATCAGTGGGCTTTCCTTGTGCCTTTTTCATGGACCTTGTTGCTTTAGGCTATAG
Source organism: Lactuca serriola (assembly GCF_051521515.1). Lineage (NCBI taxonomy): Eukaryota > Viridiplantae > Streptophyta > Magnoliopsida > Asterales > Asteraceae > Lactuca > Lactuca serriola. Next base: position 262,874,091 of record NC_136412.1, on the reverse strand, counting down.
TGGACCATCTGAAATCAGGTTTTTGGCTATGTATATGTTTAGGCTTTAGGGTAAAGCCCATTAGAGGAACTTGGGCCCAATTTGGAAAATTGGGACATAGTAGGCCACTAGTGGGCTTTGGAAGATTATCTAGTGATGGGCCTTTTTGTCATGTTTTTAGGACTTAGTCATGAACCAAATTAGGGCAGGGGTAAAATGGTCATTTTACCCTTAGATGGATTATTGGATTTTGATTGGGAGTTATTTTGTACTAATAGCTCGGGGAGTCGTCAGGGCAGCAGCTAGGGATTTCTTTATGTGAGATTAAGCATTTGAGGTGAGTTTCCTCACTGGTTTTTGCGGGTCGAAGGCACCAATGCCGGCCCATGTTTTATGCTATGTTAGTAAGCTAGATTTCTTCGTGACTCTTGCATGTGTATGTGTGTTTATATGCTTGTTGGGCTAGGGCCCGATAACCATTTGTATGCTATGTATCTTTGTGATTATTGCATGTGTATGTTATTATTTGATATAAATGTTATATGTATGTTGGGAGGGGCCCGATCTATTTCTGAGCGGGGCCTGATGCCGGACGGGGTCCAATGTCGGGGGTGGCCCGTTATATGATAATTGTGTGTATGGTATGTGGTAGTTTGGGGAACTCACTAAGCTTTGTGCTTACGGTTTTTAGTTTATGTTTCAGGTATTTCCGGTTCCAAGGGAAGAGCTCGGGTTGACTGCATCGCACACACACCATTTGTATTCTGTTTATGGGTCATACTCTGATTTTGATGATACTTGCTATATTATTCTATTGGGATGTATGAACAATGTTTTCGAAATCTGTTTTTTTCTTGCTATATTATTCTATCGGGATGTATGAACAATGTTTTGGAAAGTTGTTTTTACTATAATTAAAAATGTAGTTTTTGGGTCATAATTTTTGGTTGTTACAATTTGGTATCAGATTCTTGCTTTGAGGGATTCGGGTAGGCTCATGGGTGTGTCTAAACTCAAACTGAGGACTTAGTAACGTTTTCAAAAAGGAAATATATTTTAAGATAAGAGTTTTCTAAAATAAGGAAGAGTGTGGTGCATGGAATCAGTCGAGCTCAAGTAATTTTCCCAAAATATGCATACATGTTTATGATATGTTTTGAATTGTGAATCTATGAATTGCATGCTAGATTAGTGCTAAGGATCTAGGAGAGATGCCTTTGTATGCCTGTTGTATGAGCTTATAAACTTGCATGCAAGTGCTTATCAGTCAGTGGTAGGATTGCTTGATTAGGTTATGCTTGGCTCTGGTACTCGATGCTCGAATGCTGCTTTCTTTGTGCTTTTAGGAGTTTTAGCTAACTTCAGCTAACTAGTAAACAAATATGCTAAGTTACATATTATGGGAACTAAATAATTTTAGAAGGTTAGGTTTTAACTCTATTGCACCACTCTTGTTTGAGTCCAACCGTTGTAGTGTGAGACCTCTCATTCGAAGAATTATCTAGTTTTTGTAATATGTAATTGTATTCATGGGCTAGTTAAAGGAAGTTAGTGGGAATTCCTTCTGCAACTGATGGCGGAGAGTGGTGTGGAGTTTGGCCTAGGAAAACCTAGGATGAGATTTAGTGCTAGGAGCCTTATTTGTGAGGGATTGTTGGATATAAAGTAACTTGGCTGAGTGAAGGCGCTTCTTGACAAAAGTACAGATAGATGTGGAAGATAGTATAGGCCCATACTACAAGAAGCAGACGATCCGTACTCGATTTAAGGAGGGTTGCAATGAAGCTAGGGAGCTTGTGGGGTTGTGATTTTCTACGATGTGTATATTTGATGCGTATTCAGATGGTTTATGTGGTCTATTTTCAGTATGGTGGTATTATGAGACATGATAGTGGGTAGTTCCGGTGTTGGGGAGGCTTCAGGCTCAGGGTCTGGAGTCGGGCAACTTGATGACCAGATGAGGGAGTTCATCTCGTCTTAAATTACGTGTGGTATCCTTGAGTAGACTCCTGTGATCTTTGGCACAGTCAAGGAGGGTATTTTGGAGATTCTTTGATGAGCGGTTGAGCGCCTTTTACACTGAGATGGTGGCTTCGGTTGATACGTGTTCTCTGAATTTTAGGAAGTTTCTGTCATGCGGAGCAGTAGATTATCATGGGGCTAGGGATCCCATTGCGAGCAACAGGTGGTTGGTAGATATTGCTAACGCCTTCCGTACCAGTCGTTGTCCCGAGGGGGACAAGGTCAGACTAGCTTCTTGTCTTCTGAAGGATAGAGCATGCGATCGGTGGGAGGAGGTAGGTCATGCTATCGGGGATGATACTGCTATTGATTCGATGACCTGGAGTGATTTTTCAATCAGATTTCGAGCCGAGTTTGCACCGGCGATTGAGGTGCAACAACTGGCGCGAGAGTTCTAGGATCTTCGTTAGATTTCTTAGATGATGGATGAGATCATCGCTATGTTCATGGAGAGGGTGCTTCTGGTTCCATAGTAAGTGGCGGATGAGGAGATGAAGAAGGCTCGATATCATAATATACTAAGGAGTGATATCCAGCAGTTTTGTTAGCCAATCAAGCTGTAAGACGTTGGTGGACATGATAGTGAGGGCTAGGGAGAAGGAGATTGACTTGGAGATGGAGAATAAGAGGAAGCCATATTCGGTGCCGAGTGTTGAGGGTTCGGGCAAGAGGCCCAATATGTCTGATTCTTGGTCGAGAGGCCAACATGGTCGTACACTACAAGAAAAATGGTTTTCTGTGATTGAATTATCAAAAAACTGATTAATCAGTCTTGGATACCATGTATCTTGGACTGATGAATCAGTCTCATATACTATCTAGCACTTATTTTAATTTGTGAATAATTTGAGACTAGTTATACCTATTCGAGACTAAAACTTGGTCCTTAATATGTTTGTGCTAGTTTAGGTTTGGATGGAAACACATTAGGGACTGGATTTCAATCTCAAATAAATTAGTGCCAATCTTGATTTTGGAGTGAAACTTATTAGGGGCTGAATTTCAGTCCCTAATACGTTCACATTAGTTTAGGTTTGGAAAGAAACACATTAAGGATTGAATTTCAGTCTCGAATAAACTAATGCCAATTTTGACTTTGGAATGAAACTTATAAATGACTAAATTCCAGTCCCTAATTGCACCACATTTGATTTTTTACGAAACTTATTATGGACTAAATTCATAGGGACTGAATTTCAACTCTCGATGAACATGGACACTGTTGATTTTTCAAGAGCACCTTTTAAGGATTGAATTTTACTATTTACGAAAAATTATTTAATCATAAATACCATATATCATTAACTGATGAACCAGTAACGTATACTACTTTTATTGTAACATATTAATGATTGAATTTTGGTTTCATATATACTAGCACCAATTTGGCTTGTATGGAAAGGATTAGGGACTGAATTTCAATCCACTATTAGAAAAAAAATCTTATAATGACAAAAGAAATTGAAAAAGTATTTTCTAAATTCGTCGTCTAAAATCATCGTTTTATATCTCAATTCGAGAAAGGATAATTATTGAGAAAGGACAATACAACACTTCAATTTTTATTTAGTGTGGTATTTTCTAAAATGTATAACTATTGTGGTATTTTCTAGATTTGAGAAAGGACAATACAACAATTCAATTTTTATTTATATCCGCCGTCTAAAATCATCGTGTTATATTTCACCCGTAACCCCCTTCGTTAGAGAATGTCCAAAAGAGATTGAAAAAAAAAATTATAAAACTATTTATATCTTGCACTCCTCTATGAAGCAACTCCACAATAGTGATCGTCTTGTTTAATTAACCGAAAGTTCACTGAACCATCATACTTAATTAAAGCGTCCGCTTTATGTACTCGATCAGTTTTTAGTTTATTATGAGTTAGATCGACGTGGACCAAGTTTTTAAGACTTAGACCTACTTTGCCTAAGTTTTACTAAATTTTAAGTTTGTTTGGTTGCGTAGGCCGAACTCATCTTTGTAGAGGGTCGAGTCTGAATAAGTCGCTGAGTACATGGCCGTGTTTTTGAGTTAGAAAATTTCTATAATATTTTGAAAACCAGATCGATCACTTGTCATCTTACTGATTTGATGGTTCAACTGATTTAATAAAAAACTGAAAAATGTCATCTCTAAATATTATTAAAATAGAAACCTTATGACATCATCTAAAACAATATGGACCGTTGATTGTGTTTTCTTTATAGGTTTTACACCCTTAGATCAATTTGCTTACGTCACATTGATCAAACAAGAAGTCAACCCGTTATATTAGGAAACTAAATGTAGGAATTGAATGAAAATGCTACTTGAATTCTTTCCAAACTTACAACTACAAAATTGGTTCCTTATTAATGTAAACCTTAAATTTAGGCTCTATTTCCATTCAAAATTGCTTTCCAAATTGTAATATATGTTGAAATCTCAGAAACTATTAATTTCAAATTTCAAAAGTTTCGGATATTTTTATGAACCAATACACTTTCAAGCATGATATCTTCTATTTTAAGTTTAAATGAGATTTCAATTGATTACCTGGTAATTTTCATCATATCGACTTTTATATATATTTCAAACCTTTTAATAATCGATTTACACAAACATTATGTCATAATTCCCACGTAGAAAACAAATCTCTGAATATAATTAAAAGAGAAACCTTATGACATCATTTAAAACAATATGGATCGTTGATTGTGTTTTCTTTATAGGTTTTATACCCTTAGATCAATTTGCTTACGTCACATTGATCAAACATGAAGTCAATCCGTTATATTAGGAAATTAAATGTAGGAATTGAATTAAAATGATACTTGAATTCTTTCCAAACTTATAACTACAAAATTGGTTCCTTATTAATGTAAACCTTAAATTTAGGCTCTATTTCCAGTCAAAATTGCTTTCCAAATACATTATATGTTGAAATCTCAGAAACTATTAATTTCAAATTTCAAAAGTTTCGGATATTTTTATGAACCAATACACTTTCAAGCATGATATCTTCTATTTTAACTTTAAATGAGATTTCAATTGGTTACCTGCTAATTTTCATCATATTGACTTGTATATATATTTCAAACATTTTTAATAATCGATTTACACAAACATTATGTCATAATTCTCACGTAGAAAACAAATGCAAAAAAACTTCAACCTTCCCATCAGTCTGATTAGTCAAATAAATGTATGTATTTCTTCCTTAAATCATTTTAATCTGTAAGTTTGATATTGTTTTCGAAATTATATGTTTTTACTCATTCGTATGGTTCTTTGTTGAATACTTATAATTTGGATGTATAATGTTGTTTTTGAAAAAAAAATTGATGTTGTGTTCGGTTCTTGGTTCCATCTTTTTAATCGGTAACTATGATCCTATTTTCAAAAACAGTAAACTAAATGTTAAAATTGGATGTTATATATAACGAAATTATGATGTTACATGTGTGTATACCTTTGTAAAAAATCAATAGACAAGACAAGAGATGGCATGACATAATATAACAGACGGGTTGTACAAAAGACATGAACGCCCTCATTAGAAAGTTTTTTTTATGTCTCTGGTAGTAACAGGATAAGAATAAGAAATATACCTTCTCAACAATTGATGTTAGCTTTAAAGTTAAATATAAGCATGTTGTGAAAGATGAAAATAGGCTCCCGTATTCTTTTTTCAAAAATAATCGGTACCATAAATGGGCAGGTAAGAATGCACGGTATAATAGAAGTGTGCACTCAACTAAAGTCAACATTTGACCCTGAAATACCAAAAACGCCTTCAGAACCTTATGAAAAAAAAAATCAGGTATACTCAAGGACCAAAAATGTAATCTACTCTAAACTTGAGTAAAAAAAGAAAAATATAAATTTTGTTGTTATGCTGTATGTTTTTTAGTTTTGGTTCAAAGGCAAAATGGTGATTTTAAAAAAAACTAATAGCTAGGCTTTTAACTTAGGCAATCATAAAAGTTTTATGAAACAGTGAAACAAGGTCCAAAAACTACAACCTGATTCTTTTAGGGACCAAAACCAAAAAAATCAACTAAACACATGGACCAAATATGTAAATCACTAAAAATAAATGAAAAAACTTTTGTTTAGAATGATCCCCCCTCCTCCCCCCCCCCCCCCCCCCCCCCCGTTTTGAGGTCATGGTGGTAGGGTAGATTGAGTTTCATCACTTCTACCCCTAATTTGCTCTTTGCTTTATAGTAAGGAATGTTCTTTACTACCACTGGATTATTTATTGCACGTTCAGGATCCATTGATATAATCCCTGTTGTATTTCAAATTCAATAACAAAGTTGTAATTAATTAATTTTTCAATGAAGTTAATAAATTATAAATTTATCTCACTTCCTGCTCATCCAAGTTTTCTCATTGCTATAGCATCACGAAGTTGATCATATCGCATATTTTTCTAAATAATAAACATTAATATCAACAAAAGAAGCTACTTAATTTCATAATAAAGTTGAATTAAAAAATAAGTAAATAAATAAATAAGAAATAGAAGAACCTTCACTACTAGAAAAAAGGCCTTTTATGACGCGCAAAACACGACGCTCTTTGATTTATGTTACGCATTAGAGAGCGACATTAAAAAAGTGTCATCTATTCAAAAATTTTAAGGATTTAGGTCGCGCATTACTGAGTGCCCTTAAATTAGTGTCTCATGTAAAAATATTAAAAACACGGAGGGCACCTATAATAAAACGGGCGTCCTCTACAAATGTCGCTTTATAATTTTAATAAACGCGCGTTCTGGGACTCCTTGATAGGTAAGGGGGGAAACTAAATCCCCCAAAATTTTGAACACCCGCTTCCTCTTCCTCTCTACTCTCTACACCCGCCAAAATCGACTTCATTCTCTCCCTTCTTTCTCTCTGCAAACCCCTTCCTCTCCGATCGACTTTCACTTCCTTCTATGTGCAAACCCTAATCAAACATAACACATTTGAAATAGTAATATCTTCTTTCACAAAATAGAAGATTGATCGAAGAATGATTTTCTTTTGATGAATCGGACATCAACAACAACAATAGCTTCCATCACAATTTGTGTTTGCTTTCAGACTCCACCGTTACAACATCGCACCACAACACCATCCCTGAGCCACCACCACACTGCCTTCGCAACAGCCCAGAACCACCACTATACCACCACTGTTGCCTATTTCATCTGCGTAGTAGGCCTATTTCAAAGGTAATTCTTCGTTTTTCAACCATAGTTACCAGTTTCATGTCCTACTGGTCCTTTTTTTTTGGACGATTTTTTGTGCCTTTTTACCCTCTCTCATATATTTTCATGGAATTGTTAATATTTTATGATATAAGTACCTGATTTTTTTATGCACACTAGGTGTTTGACTAAATGTTTGAACCAAAAGGGGATTATCCAAAGATTAATGAACAAGGTTCAAAGCAACCTGCCACAGTGACAACCTCACAGGTAAATAAAAATTTATGTATTCCTATTAGATTCAATTTACTATTATTATACATACACATGAGTAGTAATCAGCCAATTGTGTTTTGATAATGATAAAAAAAATCAATTTAGTGTTTAGGAGTTGGAATTTAATTTATGTAATAGGAATTGAATCTCATTTACTTACAATTTCTAAACTGATTTGATTCCCTTTACTATCTCAATATGAGAATCCAGCAATACGGTCACAACTGTGATCTGTTACTGTAGAGTTGCTAACTAAAACCTGTGTCCAAACTCTAGAAGGTCACACACACAATGTTTCTGATGTATGTTTCCATCCCGAGCTTCCAATAATAATGACAGGTTCAGAAGATGGTACTGTCCGTATATGGCATTCAACCACTTACAGGTGAGCTCTTGTTTTTTTACCTTTAAGGGTGTGTTTGTTTTGTAGATTCTAAAAGAATTGGAATGCTAGATTCCATTCCATGGTGTGTTTGGTTTCCAAATGGATGGAATTCAATTTTTGTTGGATTCCTTCAAATTCCATGTTTGATGGATGGAAGGAATTCAATTTCTTTCTTCATTTCCTATCAAAAGACCAAAATACCCTCATTATACATATGTTAAAAATGTAAACTTTTTGACTTTATGCCACTCTTTTTTTTTTATTCAGACTTGAGAACACCTTGAACTATGGACTTGAAAGGGTTTGGGCTGTTGGATACATGAAAGGTTCACGTCGGTAAGTTTGTATAGCACTTTTTGTTTTTTGTTTTGTGGGTCTTGAATCTTGATGCTTCTTCATTCATTTGGATTTATTTTAATTACTGTTTTTACAGGATTGTTATTGGCTATGATGAAGGAACCATAATGGTGAAAATTGGACGTGAAGAGCCTGTAGCCAGCATGGACAATAGTGGAAAAATTATATGGGCTAAACATAATGAAATTCAAACTATTAACATCAAGAGTGTGGGAGCTGATCATGAGGTTTGGACTTTAAAGCCCATATACATGTTATGTTATGTTAACAATGAAATGGGAAAAAAATCTATTTTTTTATTCAGGTTTCTAATGGAGAGAGGCTGCCTTTAGCAGTTAAAGAACTGGGAACATGTGATCTTTATCCACAAGTGAGTTATGCTTGTTCCTACCTTCCTTTAAACTGAAAATAGTCAACCATATGGACTTTGACTTTTCTATTTTTCCACAGAGCTTGAAGCACAACCCAAATAGGAGGTATGTTGTTGTCTGTGGTGATGGTGAATACATCATATACACAGCTTTGGCATGAAGTACTGGTTGGTAAAAAATTCGTGGGGTGCTAGAAAGTATCACCCGAAAAACGATGGGCCAAAGGTAATATCTGTTGTTATATTGACTATTTTGCCCTTATTGTTTTTTATGGATCTGATTTATTTTTTTTACAATTACAGGTTTCGTTTTTTAGTGATGATGAAGAGACTACCAGCACACCAAAAGCAGATGCTCTTTTTATTCCAAGGGAGAATCCAAGAGCTCTGGTTATTCGCCCTCTTAAACAATGGCCTGGCAAATCATCTGCTGAAAAATTAAAAAACGCATCCTCTCCAGCACAAACAAACGGTAAACTAATTTTCTGCTGCTACCTTAAAAATAAAAATAATCATTTTTTATCTCATTTTTTTATTTGAATTCAGGTGATTACACTGGGTTTGCTTCTTCCCCTCCTTTAAATGGTCGCTCTACGGAAAACAGTAACAGTAAGATCATTTCTTTTACTGCAATTTGAATATTTGGAACTCAATTCCATACTAATATCAAAATCTTTGATTACAGGAAACCATTCTAAAAACGGAACCCTAAAGGAACAAACACCAATCAAAACCCCCCAAAAACAAAACGGAGGATGTGATGGTGGCGAGATGGAAGATGGCTTTGAGTTTATCGTTAAAAACAAAGGCATCAACACCGAGGTGGCTTACCCATATCAGGCAACAGATGGAACTTGCAACACCAAGGAAGAAGCTGTCCATGCTGCCACCATTACTGGGTATGAAAAATTGCCAGCCAACAGTGAATCTGCATTGTTACAGGCAGTCGCTAATCAACCCGTATCAGTTGCCATTGATGCCAGTGGCATGGGTTTCCAGTTCTATTCAGGTGGCGTGTTTACTGGGGATTTTGGAACTGATCTTGACCATGGTGTTACAAGCTTGTTGAATCAAATGGAGTTATATGTGGTTGTGTATATACTTGCAATCTTAGGCTTGGATAGTCTACAAGGAATCATGCTGGATCAAGGCAGCTGTATTGATACCTATTGTACTTTTTGCAGGAAGGTAATTAAACTTTATTATTATTATTATTATTACTATTAATTACAAGTGTAACATGTTTTAAGTAAATTTTCATTCCTTCTACAGCCCTATTACAAATGATACGTGGCTCTGCAGTTCTTTAAGTTGTCACCAGAAGAATCATCAAAGGATTCATTATATCTTTTGAGGGACATGTCCAATAACGATAACAAAAACTAAAATCAAGTAAAAATGTTTGCTAAAATGCTTGTAATTTTATTATATATTTGGCTTATATAGGGATGCCATGGGATCCAAAAGGGTACATTTTGTTTTAATTGCAAAAATAATCATTTCTGCACTAGGCTACTTGATGCTGGGAACTTTTATTTATGTGCTTATCGTTGATGGATCTACATTCAATGCCAATGTATTATCAAGGTACCATTTAAAATTTCCCTTTTATTTAATTTATGTAAAAAAGTGTAATAGTAAATGCTCATACATAGTTGTAAATGCTCACAGGTGCATGATAGCAACAATAACCGATTTCTATTTTTGTATTGTCATTGTAGCAGTAAGTCTTTGTTTATTATATACTTTCCAACTATAGTGAAAAGGAGATTTTTCGACTTTTGTTATAACAATAATGTTTGATTGCTTCTTTTGATCAGGTGTGGATTGTATATAAGGAATCAAGGTGGATAAGTGCTTTCTTTTGGATACTTTCACTTCTATCTTTTTGGAGGGTAAGCATATATAGAAACTAGCTCACTTTCCTTTTTTCACTCTCTTAAGTATATAACTATATATGGGATGCTGTTTGGATTTACAACTGAAGGAATCATGGTATATTTCCAGGACCCTGAAATCATTTACATTGTCTTATTTTCTCAAAATATTAATTGTTTATGTTGCTTCCAAATACAAGGTATGAAAAGCTGCAATGGTGGGATGATGCCCTTAAAGCATACACTGCAAAATCTGCTCAAGCAACAAGTCAACGTCTTATCTTCGATGCTACACTAGGTATTATTCAAATATACCATGCCATGGTGTTATAGTATTTATATTATTATCATTTCAAGGTAATTAATTAAAATATTTGTTCATTCTTATGACGAATGAGGAGTCAGTGACAGATGGGTATATATTATATAATCAAAACACTATAATTATAAATATTTATTTTTTTTACTATATATAAATTATTTGAGTTAAAATGGTATGAATGATTTTAGGTAAATGGGGATGGTAATTCTGAAAATGGCTCCCATATATGTGAACAATATCCATTTTTAGTAAATGAGAAGGTTGTTATTTTTATTTATTTCACTTTTGTTTTCTATGTGAAGATATACGGACAAAAAATACATTACATGACATGATATGTTGGTTGAGTAGCTTTACGTGTTCTAATGGGTGGTGTTAGATGGAATTGTGATGATATACTCTCTAGTTTATATGATCAAAGATTGTCATTGTGAATATCATTGTTGATAGCTTTACATATAATATTTACCATTTGTATGCGGGTATTCTTGTCATTGTGTTTGTCATTGTTGATATTAGGTAATTCATATTGTAGTGTATTTATTCCAAATCCCAAATTCTTTGGATGGAGAAAAGGGTAATTTCGTCTTTTACAACTAACATTCCATGTTTGATTCTTCTAATAATTGTATTAACATATTAATTTTTTGACTTTTATTTGATCAGGTCATACGAATTATCGGAGCAGGGGTTCAATATTAGTCTTAAAGAAGTATGAAAGGCAAGATTCAACTCTACTTAGTTGGAATTTGATGTTTATCATCTTTGTGTATATCTTTTTAGTTTGTATAGCATTACATTGCATAAGGTGTCCCTTAATATCAATTTAGTATTATGTTATATAGTTAGAAAAAACCTCTTAATAACAATGTACAATTAGATCCCCTTAATATAAATGTATTACAATTTTTTGACATGATGTTTTTGGTATATATTTGTTTACATATGGAACGATTATTTGTATGACATTAAATTTATGCAATGGATTCTATTTTTGTATATGATATTTTATTATCTATTATCTATTATTAAACATTAAATACAAATTTAATTTGAAAATAAGCAAATCTATAAATAATATTTTTTTAAACATTGAAAATTATGATACGCAAAAATGTGTGTCATCTTCATTTATGACATGGCCTTTCTTGACAGGGGCTTCCTTGATACGCATTGCGTGTCATAAACACGCGCGTCATAAGGTTACGACATGCAAATGCGTGTCGTCTTCCTTTATGACGGGCCTTCCTTGATACGCATTGCGTGTCATAACCGCGCGTCGTAAATGCGCGTCATAAATGCGCGTCGTCTCTCTTTATGACAGGGCCTTCCTTGACACGCATTTGCGCGTCGTCTGAGCGTTTTACGACGCGCAATGAGCGTCGTAAAAGGCCTTTTTTCTAGTAGTGCTTGTATTACCACCATATTTTATGTTTGACCTCATCACCATATTTAAATCCTCCCATAATTTGAGACATTGTAATTAACCAAAATGCAACAATGTTTGGATCTTTCATGCTATCAATAATATGCTGAAACACAAAAGTAGATGTTTTGAAGTGAGATAATTGTTACAAGAGGAAAAGGGGTAGAATCGTAATTGGCATTTACCTCGTAAGGGTTTTTTGTTTTTTTCATTATGTTGTAAGCTTTGCATGGAGGCTCGATAATTCGTAAAGTAAATAAAACTAAAGGGGTGTTTCTTTTTTCCTTCATTAAACTCTATAGTGAATGACTATATAGATAAAGTGTTTTATACATAAAGATTGTAGATAAAGATGAAAAATAAAACGCAATGGATTATGAGAAAGCACAAAAAATAAGAACCAAACCTAAGAACCAACATCGAACAAAAACCCTACTTTCTTTACTTCAAAAAAAATCAACATACCTGCACATACTCAAAACCATAGTAAGAATTTCACAAAAAAAAAATGTTATTTCATAAAAAATAGGAGCCTGAAAAAAAGATGGTGGTAAACCGAAAAAGGCATATCAAAATCAACAAAAAAAGAAAAAAACGAAGATATAAACATAAATGATGGACCTGATAAATGATTTCTGTCATATTATCCCTAAAATAAAAAAGAAGTCATCAATGAATCTTAACATTGTCGATGATAGTGACAATAACTCAGATTAAAAAAAAAAGATCTGATATTAGAGATGAAGCGGAGGGAGATGATTAGCTTCGTTGCAGATTTATTGGTTATAGTATCTTTATATTTAATATTGTGGGGGGGGGGGGGGGGGGTTATGTGGTTCATTTTGAAGTAACATAAATAAGTTGCTATTTTTTGAAATAAACGGTTATATTTCGCAATATAACCATAAAATAACAATGTATTTTGAAAGTACATTGTTAAATGTTGGATTATACTTGTGTAGACCCATTTTCACGCATGGTTGGCTATATATAGTTGTTTTCCGTGTCACAAGTAAAAAATGTTTGAAGGTACTTATATGTGACAAACAATGTCATTGAACTAATAAAACAAAAAAGGTTGCCTATAAAGAGGTCCTTCAACGCTATATATATTTACCTATTTTAGTGTAATTTCTACACATTTCAGTAATACTAATAACCCTACTTTTTTTATAATTATTTTGTAATATCTATTTAAATTTGCATTTTATTTATGTGTTCCCCGCGTTTAACGCGGGTCATAATCTAGTTATTACATCATAACTAAATATAAAATTATATTAAAAAATACAAAATATACCAAAAAAAACTTTATAACTAAACTAACAATGAAAATATAAAACTTTTGTAAAAACCTATAATTCAATTATATTTTTGTAGTTTGGGAACACAAAAAACAGTTTGTAAATAGTCATGAAACATCTATTCATTTGTGTGTTTAACTATTTAAAGAAGAAATTGATTAAATAAATTAATATAATTTTGGAAAAAAAAAATAAACAGATGTATAGGATCACTTATATCATTTGGTGGCAAAATGTGATCCCACATCGAGACCAAAATGAAAACATGCGGCGAGGGCTTCCATTATAAATATGATTTTTCACTTATTAAGAATTCGAAGTAAAAACGATGGATAAAGGCAATTTAAATGGTTTAAGTCAGTTTTTAATTACGTGTTTGGAACACCCCTTTCCACTGTAACTTTATTATTTGTCGAATTGCGATTTATTGGTTAAAATGATTTAGTTCAATAGTTTTTTCTTATGAATTGATTTTTTTTTGGCGCATATAATAATGGGTAACCTGCTTGTTTCTTTTTCAGTTTTAGATTGATGGTATCAAGGACTTATAAGATATTAAATAGTGTTTTAGAAACAAAGAATGACACATTATCAATGACTGATATTCAGTTGTATTAGGGACTGATATTGACATAAAACGGGAATCCTAACGCATATTGTGGAATGAATGACATAGTTTCAAGGACTGATATTCAGTCTTTAAAAGATAGTATCGGAGACTGATTTGACATAAAATCGTTAGCTCAAGAAATATATATTAGAGACTGGATGTTATACCATCTAAGACTGACTTAGTGTCTTTAATACTTAGATGTATTAGGGACTAATTTTTAGTCCTATATCCATAAAAAAGCCACTATCTAGGACTAGCTTTCGGGGACTAGCTAAATCAGTCTCGGACGCTCATCTGAGTCTAATTATTGACCATCTGAGACTGATTTAGTCAGTCTTTGATACCCATTTTTCTCGTAGTGGTAGCTGCTATGTCAGTGCGGCAAGGTGCACGAGGGGACATGCAGAGGTGGTGGTTCTGCCTGCTTCAAGTGCGGCCGGATTGGACATATCAGCAGGGATTGTATTACGGCCACCACCACCACTTAGGTATCTGATATGATTTGCTTTCATTACAACCATAGGGGCCACAAGAAGGCCCATTGTCCAAGTTTAGCTGCAACGGTACCAGTGTCAGCACCCTCTCCTGTAACTTTGAGGATTATTGACGGCCTCCAGGGCCGGGCAGATGCGTCTGTGGTGAAGAGAAGGGCTTTCTAGCTGACGACAGAGGAGGCATGTGCATCTCCTGATGTAGTTACAGGTACGTATCTTCTCCTTATCTCTTTATTTATATTTAATTGTTGCTTATATTTATGTGTCTTGTTTTAGGATCGTTCCTGGTGAATGGTATCTCTACTGTAGTATTATTTGATTCGGGGGCTACCCAATCATTTGTATCTCTTATGCTTAGAAAGAGATTTGTTGGTGCTCCGGGGGAGCTGGATTGTCCTCTAGATGTGAAGATTGCTGATGATAGGTCTATTTGGGTTGTGAGGGTTCATCGAGGGTGTACTCTTCAGTTATTCAGTAAGCAGTAGTCGGTGAATCTGGTTCCCTTTCTTTTGCGTGGGAACAAGGTAATCGTGGGCATGTATTGGTTCAGCCCTAATGGGGCAGTGATCGATTGTGGAGGGCAGTTGGTTCGGGTTCGGACCCAAAGTGGGGGAGAGTTAGAGATTCAGGGTGAGAGACCACTACATGGGCCAATTATGTGTTCTGTAGCGAGGGAAGCTGGGCCCAGGTATATTGGTCTCTTCAGGGTTTTGGCTCGAGTGGGTTGTTCAGGTTTTGTTGTCTATGTCTTAGAAACCTGGGATAAGGGTAAGACGACCGTGGATGATGTGTCGGTTGTGCAGGAGTATCCGGATGTGTTCCTAGAGGATTTGCTTGGGGTACCTTCGAAGAGGCAGGTGGAGTTTAGGATTGATTTGGTTCCGGGTGCGGCTCCGATAGCCAAAGCACTGTATCGATTGGCTCCTCCCAAGATGCAGGAGTTGTCTACATAGCTATAGGAGCTGTTAGATAAGGGATTTATTAGACCGATCAGTTCACCTTGGGGGTGCTCCGATTCTATTTTCGAAGAAGAAGGCGGGTCCCATTAGATGTGTATCGACTATTGGAAGTTGAATAAGGTAACGGTCAAGAACCATTATCCCCTCCCGAGGATTGATGATCTTTTCGACCAACTTCAAGGTGCATCTTGGTTCTCCAAGATTTATTTGTGATCGGGTTATCATCAGATGCGGTTCCGGGATGAGGATGTGCTGAAGACGGCTTTCCGGACTCGATACGTTCATTATGAGTTCGTGGTGATTCCATTTGGGCTCACCAATGCTCCAACTGCTTTCATGGATCTCATGAATCGTGTGTGCAAACCGTTGCTAGATTGATCTGTGATAGTATTTATTGATGCTATCTTGGTTTATTCCAAGACACAGGAGCGGAATGAGGAGCATTTGAGAGAGGTATTGGAGACTTTGAGGAGGGAAAGTCTCTTCGCAAAGTTCTCCAAGTATGAGTTTTGGTTGCGAGAGGTGCAATTTCTGGGGCACCTTGTCAACCAGAAGGGTATTCTTATCGATTTGGCCAAGGTCGAGGTCGTGATGCAGTGGGAGGTTCCGAGGTTTCCATTAGAGATTTGGAATTTTCTTGGTTTAGCAGGTTATTATCAGAGATTCATTCAGGATTTCTCCAAGATCGTTGTTGCCTTGACCTGACTGACTAAGAAGTCGGTGGCCTTTCTTTAGGGGCCTGATTAGCAGGCAGTGATTGTGTCAGGCGCCGATTCTGACCCTGCCGGAGGGTGTTCATGACTTCGTGGTTTATTGTGATGCACCGATCACATGTTTGGGGGAAGTGTCGATGCAGCGAGTTCACATGATTGCTTACACTTCAAGGCAGTTGAAGCCTCATGATGTGAATTATCCGACGCATGATTTGGAGCTGGGGCTGTGATTTTCGCCCTCAAGATTTGGTGGCATTACCTCTATGGTTGGATGTGGTGAAGGATTACGATTGTGAGATCCTGTACCACCAAGGGAAGGCCAATGTGGTGGCCGGTGCTCTCAGCCGCAAGGCGGTTGCAACTTTGATCCTATATTTTGATGGGTTTTATACAAAAAGAACATCCTATGTGCTCATGCAAAGCCTAAAGCTTGGATCTAGGTTTCTCTATTGTACATGCAATTCATCCAAGACTCAAGAACCCTAATCTAGCATATGCATTTCGAAATGATCATATAAGAGCAGATCTAGATGATTGCCTCTTGCGGAATGGCTTGAATCTTCTTGTCTTTTGAGCTTAGAGTCACAAGTGTCACTCCTCTAATGGCTTACAAAAACCACAAGCAAGAGAATGACTTGTGAGAAAGAGGAGGATCACCAAAAATGTCCTCGGGTTCTTCCGAAAGAGTTCACCACGTTTTTGGGGCCATAGGGGTCTTTATATTGTGAGGCTATTAGGGTTTTCAACTAGGAAACCCTAATTTGACTGCTTAGACCCTAAGCAGCCCACAGACTCCCTTTAGAACACCCCTTGGACGAATTCCTTATAGGCTTCCCATAGAATTCGTCCAACCTATGTTCCAAGGTGATCCATAGCCCAATTGCAATTATCTTATAATTACAATTCCAGTCCCCTAAGTTTAATTAATGTCATTTAGTCACAAAACTAACTATCAATTAATTCTTGACTAATATTAATTAAACAATATGATTTCTCCTTTAATTTATTATTCATATATTATATTAATAAATCATATTTAATCCTCTTCTCAATAAATTATCCTATCAAGTTGCTTTGGTGAAGGCAACCCAAAAGGACCATGCACAACCGGGTCAAGTACATACCAAATATAGTTACAGACTTAGACACTAATCCAACAGTCTCCCACTTGGATAAGTCTAGTAACAATAATGTAAGTACAATCTGATTAGCAATCATAGCTCTCAAAGACGTTGTCGAACTCTGATCTTATCAGTAACCTGTCCTTTAGATAAGGGATAATATATTCCTCCATTCTAGATATCGTATGAACTGAGACGTGGATTTTAATCATACTCTCTGTTCATGTGTTGTTTTCTGATTTCAGATTTATGACGACTGACAACTGACTACAATTGAACTCATCAAATTATTCTCGACTTGTCCAAGCGCTTAGGGTTTCATCACTAAATCATCTAGGGGCCCACAAATATCGCTTTTATCCCACTTTGGGTAAAAGGAACGGATAAACTTCGACTCAATGCTCGCTTGTGCTCACTCACCAAATTACACACAACAATACGTTTTATAACACCAAGTTACTGGTGTGTTTACATATTATCAATGCATAACCGACTCGCAAGATACAACTCACACATCTCGGTTTCAAGAATATAAGATATTATCATCTCACCAATCACTCATGATAAAATCCATGAAGCGATCCAAGTGAGTGTGGGTTTAATCCAATACTCTAATCTTATAGCAGCACTCATGAACTCTATAGCAAACTTGTGCTATGACTAAACGCTTTAGTCAATCTACAGACGGATTAATGACAGTCTTCTTTCATTCCTACTTTCGAAGAATGAGCGACTGTGGAGGGTTTGAATAATCTTATTATTCAGGAAGTCAAAACAAGCAAAGTGAAACACAAGAATAATACTAATCCTATATGGTACCAAACCTTTGAGTATAAATAAATTTTTTTATTTAATCACCATATTGATTACTCATTATTTGTTGTTTCGGGTAATCAAGTTCTTACTTGAATTATAACAACAGTTGTCCCATACTCTCAACATGCACACTATGTTTACATATGGTCTTTACTTTGTGAAATAGATCAAATGAACACATTTCCAATGATGCTAATTTCACAATTCCTAACCCATTAGTGCAATAATACAAAATTCTCCCCACTACTAGAATATGTTAGATTCTAACATTTTATGCAACAGTCCTTTCGTAATATCACAGCGCCCAAGTCAAAAAGACTTTGCCAATGAAATTACAAAGTACTCTATTGGAGATTGTTACAAGACAATTCCATAGTCATGAAGTCTCATATTCAAAGTACATTCCTTTGAACATCTTTCTTGCATAGAAGTTTCTAATCTAGACATAGATTCTTAACGTCCACCTCCCAATAAGGAAACATTTCCATATTTGCGATATGACAACTCATTCTAAATAGAGTCTTATCTATTCATAATAAAGTCAATATGGTAGGTCCATTAGTATACTTCCAACTGTCCACAAGCGACCAATCTTTGGCAAACCTTAGATTGTCCTTGACAGTTGTTTAATTATTTTAGTCAAATCCGGTTCTATTCCCTTTTTCCTCTAAATGCCCTGGGCATTTGGAAAATTTTAGAACGGTCGAATATTACAACATATGCAATCAATCCTATACCCGAAGCATGTGGGATACGATTCATAATGAAAAACATGATACTTTACCAGTTTCTTGCTATAATATTGCCATAATATTTCTATTTGTCATGTTCTCAAAATTCGAACTATGAAGAGGGATGCCGTGATCATAATCGAACTTTGAGAATGCAAATAATAAATATATCCTTGACTAAAGTTAATTAAAATTTCTAGATCTAAGCTTTTAGATTGGAAACGAAGTATAACATTCTATCCCTTAATTATAGCAAAAACAACTTTTCAACCCCTGCAACTTTGCAAAGTGAAACTTTTGTTTTTCTATAATTAATATTGCCAACTTGCAATACTTAAAATAATAATCATGCTCCTACAAACATGATGATTATATTTATCCCAGCATAACATTTATGCTCCCACTAGCTTTGACACGTATTCAGAAAATAGTTGGACTTCTAAAAGACAATACTTATTGACTTCCAAAGTTCATATTTCCAATACGATGTGCTTCGATAAGCCTTTATCTAAGCTTCTCAAACTCATATATACACCTTTCTTCAGACAGCTCACATGTGTGTCTAAATTAATTCAGAACTTATATTACCGAGTCCCAAATGTTCATACTAATTGCCAAATCTCACAATTCGAACTATGAAGAGGGATGCCGTAATTATCATCGAATTTGAGAATGCAATTTACATAATCGCCATCTCCTTAAAATCTATCTTAGTGAAAGTGTTTCCTCACAATCATTTTCATGAAGGAGAGAAACCTTATGCCACTTAGATTTTACGGTGCATGTGTTCCTATCCATGTGGATTTGTCATAATCATAATCATAAGATAATGTTTGTGATGAATTCAAACTCTTATGGACATAACTTGTTCATTCTTAATTTCTTGCCATCAAGGGCCCCACAATTGCTTCGAAGTTATTTAGCAGCTCACCTATGCCAGTCAATGTACTTTCATTGAACAAGGTGTTTGCCCTTATGCAGTCAATTTAGAACTCGTAGAACCCATATGCATAAAAAACTTTACTGGAATGGCATAGAAATAAAATTTTGTGTGCTAGTATTTAATAGGTTTACTTCTTGATTTGTTCTTGAAACTTTTCAAGATCTTTAGACTCCCACTGACTTCATGACATATTAGATTCTCTTTTCAAGAAAACATTTCTTTACAAACAAATATCCAAGAGCTAGTGTGTTTCTATATCAAGACAAAACCTACACGCAATTTGGTACTAGTTGGTCTGTGTCTTATTCAAGACATCACAACTTACCAAAATGTGCAAGTGTAAGAACATTCTTACTTAAGATTATGTCACTCAAGTCACAATCTTGGAGTATAACTCTAAGACTTGATTTTCGAACGAAGTACGATACATCTTATTGACTTAACCATTTCAACAATTCTCTATTCCTCTTCTTAGCCAAACCAGTGCACTAAGGTATCCTTAGAGGATGAATTGTAATATGGTTCCTACGATTACCAAGAAGATCATAAACACGATACAAAAGTACTCTCCCTTCTTTTTAGATTGGAGAAACTTTTTATCTTTTTGCCTTCATTGATTCTACTCATTCGTTCTGCCAATCATTGAAACTTTTCAATGATTCAGAATAACACTTAATCTTGTAAGTATAACCACATTTACTAGACCTTTAGTAAATCATGACGGATATTGTTATTATTATTTATGGTGGACTTGACTAGTGCATAACATTTTGTACTAGTTCCTCTAGTCCTTCACTTGACTTACATACTTATGTGAACAAGGAATTAGTCTTAATTACTTAAGTACCAAGATTTCCATACATCACACAATACAAATTGTAAGATTCCAATTTATGTCCAATTGAAACTGATGGGTTTTGAGCAATACATCATTCCTATGATGTACATGCAAACCGTAATAGCTTTTGGATATAGTTTGTCTAATGAACATGCAATTGAATATCCAAAGCTATAAACCCTAGATATAACATATAATAAACTGAATTAGGGTTTAGATCTTACCTTTGATTGTTATATAACAATAACAATCAATCTTTGGCTTCAGAAAGCTTAGTGCCTCAAGTGTTGCACCTCTAATGGAGTCACAAACACCACTAAGCAACTTGGATGAAGCCCTAGAGGAACTCCTTACCACGTTTTTGGGGCCTTAGGGATCTATATATACATGTAGGCTATTAGGGTTTTCAACTGGGAAACCCTAATCGGACTGCTTAGGCCCTAAGCAGCCCATGTATCCCTTTCTTTAGAGTCATGGACGAAATCTTATGGGCTTCCCCATAAAGTTCGTCCACTCCACTCTATGCATTCCATTAGCCCATAATTGCACTTATCTTATAATTACAATTCCAGTCCCTTAAGTTTAATTAATCTCTTTTAGCCACAAAATTAATTATCAATTAATTATTGACTAATATTAATTAAACAATATGATTTCTCATTTAATATATTATTCTCATAATATATTAATAAATCATAATTAAAACTTTTTCTCCTTAATTCATCCTACATATTGCTATTGTGAAGGCAACCCAAAAGGACCATGCTCATAATCGGGTCAAGTGCATAATAAAATAGTTATGGACTTAGACACTAATCCAACAGTCTACCACTTGGATAAGTCTAATAACTATTTTCCGTATGACTTCAGAACCTGATCAGCAATCGTAGCTTTCAAAAGCCGTTGTCAACTCTGATCTTATCAGATAGCGTGTCCTTTAGATAAGGGATCATATATTCCTCCATTCTCAAGACATCGTATAGACATAAGACATGAATTTCAATCATTCTCTCTATACTGTTTCCCGACTTTCGATTTATGACGACTGACAACATACTACAATTGAACACATCAACTTAGTCCCGACTTGGCCAAGCGCTTAGGTGTCATCACTAAATCATCGAGGGGCCCACAAATATCGTTTTTATCCCACTTTGGGTAAAAGGAATGGATAAACTTTGACTCAAATGCTCGCTTGCATTCGGTGATCGAATCACACACAACAATAAGTTTTATGACACCAAGTTACTGGTACGTTTACTTATTATCAATGTCCAACCGACCAACAAATAACAACTCACACGTCTCGGTTTCAAGAATATACAATATTATTGTCTCACTAATCACCCGTGATAAATCCATGAAGTGATCCAAGTGAGCATGGGTTTAATCCAATACTCTAATCTTATCAAAGCACTCATGAACCCTGCAACAAACTTGTGCTATGTTTAAACACTTTAGACAATCTACAGACATATTCATGACAATCTTCTTTCATACCTACTTCCAACGTATGATCGACTGTGGAGGTTCGAATAACCCAGTTATTCCGGAATTCAAAACATGCAAACTGAAACACAACAATAATACTTAATCCTATATGGCCCCAAACTTGTGAGAGTAAATAAAACACTTCTATTTAACCACCATATTGATTACTCATTATTTATCGTTTACTGTTTCAGAAAATCAACTTATTTCTCAAATTACAACAATAGCTGTCCCATGCACAAAGCATGCACACTATGTTTCCTATGGTCCTTACTTTGTGAAATAGATCAATTGAAAAACTTTTCCAATGATACTCATTTCACAATTCCCAATCCTTATCATTAATGTTAGAACACAAGGTTCTTGCCACTATTAGAATATGCTAGATTTTAACATTTTATGCAATGATCCTTTCGTAAAGTCATAGCACAAAAGTCACCAAGACTTGGCCAATAAAATTGCAAAGTACTCTATCAGAAATTGTTACAAGACAATTCCATAGATGTGAAGTCTCACATTCAAAGTACATTCTTTGAACATCCTTCTCGCATAAAAGTTTCTAATCTAAACATAGATTCTCAATACCCAACTCCCAATATGGAAACATTTCCACATTTGCCATATGACAACTCATTCTTAATAGAATCTTATCTATTCATAATAATGTCAATATGGTCCATCCAATACCATACTTCCAACTATTCACAGGCAACCAATCCTCAGCGAACTTTGGATCGTCCTTTGATAGCTGTTTATTTATTTTAGTCAAAACCAATTCTATCCTTTTTTCCTCTTAATGCGCTAGCCATTTGGAAGATTTTAGAATGGTCAAATATTATAGCATTTGCAATCAATCCTATACCCGAAGCGTATGGGACACAATGCATAATGTCTTACATAAAGATATGATACTTTATCAATATTCTACCATAATATTTTATGTGTCACGTTCTCACAATTCGAACTATGAATAAGGATGCCGTAATCATAATCGAAATTTGAGAACACACTATGTATGCTTTGACTATATTTATTAAAATTTCTCAATCTAAGCTTTAGATTTTGAAACGAAGTATAATATTCTCTCCCTTAATTATAGCAAAACAACTTTTCAACCCATGCAACTTTGCAAATTGAATCTTTGTTTTTCTATAATTAATATTGCTAACTTGCAATACTTGGCATAATAATCATACAAGCATAACACTTATGCTCCCACTATCATGATGATTATTATTATATAAACATAACACTTATGCTCTCACTAGCTTTGACATGTATTCAGAAAACAACTGAATTTTCAGAAATCAATGCCGATTGAATTTCTGAAATTCATATTTCTAATACTAGATGCTTGATAAGCCTTTATCTAAGCTTCTAAAAGTTATACACCTTTGCCTTAGATAGCTCATATGTATGTCTAAACAATTCAAAACTTATATCAATATGTCCTAAATGTTAGGCTAATTGCCAAATCTCACAATTCGAACTATGGAAAGGGATGTCGTAACCATAATCGAATTTGAGAATACAATTTTTTCACAATTGCTATCTTCTTAAAATCTCTCTTAGTGAAAGCATTTCCTCACAGTCATTTTCATGAAGGAGGGAATCTTATGACACTTAGATTTTATGGTGTATGAGTTCCTATCCATGTTAATTTGCCAAAACCAAAGTTTGCGACAAATCCAAACTCATATGGACTAAACTCTCTTAATCTTGATTTCTTGCCTTATGGTAACACGAGTGCCCACCATGTCTTCCAAGTAGTTTAGCAACTTATCCTTTCATATCAATATACTTTCCATCGATCATGGTACTTTGCCTTTATGCATTCAAATGAGAACTCATAGAACTCACATGCATAATTAACTCAATTGGAATGGCACAGAAAACAAAATAATGTCAACATGATAGGTTGTAAACCTCAAGTCGTGTGCTAGTGACGATCGATAAGGTTGATTCTTGAAACCTTTTTTCAAGATCATTAAAACTCCCACTCACTCCTTGACATATAAAGTTATCTTGTCAAGAAACATTTCTTGACAAACAAATATTCAAGAGTTAGTGTAGTTATTATCAAGACAAAACACTTCACATAATAGGTCCTAGTCGGTCTTTGTCTTATCCAAGACAGCACAACTTACCAATTTTAAATGTGCAAGAATAAGAAAACTTTTCCAAATTCCACATTTGTTGAGTGTTATGAACCTTCTTAAGCCTTTGTCACTCAATTCACAATCTTGGAGTATAACTCTAAGAGTTGATGTTGGAATGAAGTATGATTGACTTCTTGATTTAACCATTTCTACAATACTCTATTCCTCTTCTTAGACATGCAATTGCACTAAGATTCACTTAGAGGATCAATTGAGACATGGTTCTTAATCATTAAGACCTATCATAAAACACAATAAAAGTTACTCTCCCTTCTTCTTAGAATAGAGAAACTTTTATCTTTCTGCCTACTTGATTCTTCTTTATTCGTTCTGCTATTCATTGAAACTCTTTCAATCAACTCAGAATTACACTTAATCTTATAAGTATAATCATATTTACTAAACTTTAGTAAATCATGACGAATATCTTTATCACTCTTTTGATGGACTAAATCAACGCACAACCTAGTGTACTTGATTTCCTAGTCGTTTACTTGACACTTTGTCAAAGAATTAGTCTAATTTCCAAATATGAAATTTCTCATTCATCACGCAACCAAGTTGTATGATTCCAAGTTTCTGTCCAATTGAAACTTGGGCAATCAGAAACTCTCCCTATTTGGTAAACTTTTGACATTTCCACAAATAATACAATTAATAATCAAATCCATTATTGCTAATAATAGAAAACCTTCAAACATCAATTTTTCATACATGCCATTGCAAGGATAAATAAATAAGATAAAATCAAAATTCATTTTATTGCGGAAAAAATTTGTCCTTACAATGCAATTCAATTGAAAAACTATGTTATTACATATTTCTTAACAATCTATTCTAACTCCAAGTAGTAGCTCAAGAATCTAATCTTCAAGCAATGCGATCGAAATCCATTTCTTCACGATTAGATTCAGCTCACTTCTTCCCTTAAGCTTCCTCTCTTTTCTTTGATCCTACAAAACATCAAAATGTAATCTTACCACATCATGTATTAAGAATCTAGAATAGGAACTTAAAAGAGTTAGATAATGGATTTTACCTGAAGTAGAGCCATACGTCTTGACTCTCCCATCTCTTAGATCTCTCAGGTAAATAGGACAGCTTCGTCTCCAATGCCCCTTCTCTTGGCAATAAAAGCAAATGGACTCCTTTGGTACAATACATTGGAAAATCACAGACTTAGTTCTTTCTGGACTTCCAATGTTGCCTGTGTCCATTGAAGTTTGGGAGTTTGATTCACCAAACAAATTTGCTTGACCAACACGCCAAATCATTGCTGATTCAGCAGCCATAAGCAAATAGGTGAGATCAATGAGGGTCACGTCGTGATCCATCATATAGTACTCTCTAACGAACTCACTATATGGTTCAGGAAGTGACTGAAGAACCCAGTCAACAACCAACTCACTTGAAATCTCGACACCCAACATGCTTAACCTATCAATGTGTGACTTCATCTCTATGACGTGTGCACACACTAACTTTCCATATTCATGTTTACTTGCCAAAAGGGCTTGAGTGAGCTTGAACTTTTCAAGCCTTTGAACTTGTGGGTTAGGGAGAACAATTGGAGGAAGTGGAGGAAGTGAAGCATCACTCTCATTTCCTTGATCGTATCTCGGAACGTCATCTTCATTTGGAAAGCTTGTTCCAAAGGATTTGGGAAGACCATGACTGTCAGAACTAGACATCTACAAAAACGGGAGAAAATTCAAGTTAAGTTGATTAGAATTCTTGATGTAACACCCAAATGAAACATCAAGGCTAGGATCCAACACAATACTCTACAACCTAGAAAAGGGATGTCCTAATCTAGTCGCAAAATATTTGAAGGTAGGTAAATGACGATTTACCAATTTCCACCATGAAAAACGAAAATGAAGTTTAAGTTTTAAATGAATTGAAACTCCTCGAACTTTTGAGATTCGTTGAACTTTTCAATGGCATGTTTAATCTCGATTATGTCATTCTATTTGTGACTGGGATGCCGAGGATCACAAATAAGGTGTGAATAACCATACGAATCACGTGGTGCACGCAATGCTACTATCACCTAATCAATGTGCTCCATTGATCTATGAAAAACATCAAGCCACCCTTTGCTACCAATGTCATCCCCAAATTAGTGTGCCGGTTAACCACACACGCTCCATTAATGTTTGACAAGGGTACGAAGTGTAATTCCATGGATTAGCATACAATTTCACATTTTGCCTAAAGTAACTATGATTTGGGAATTTGTATAAGCATTTAGTTACTTTGTACTTCATTATACTTATAATGGAACGTTTCTGTCCTATACTACCCGTTCGGCTAACGACCCTCCACTAGTCAAGAGTGCGGTGGGTAAGAGTGGATACCCATTCAAGCATGGACTTGTCGAGTTCACCATGGACTCGGCGAGTTCATCCATGGACTCGGCAAGTCCAGCCCCCAGAAACCCTAATTTTCGATTTTAAAGCATGAATAATCAACTATAGCATCAAATACAGCAAACAAACAACCCTAGGCTCTGATACCACTGATAGGTTTTGAGCAATACATCATTCCTATGGTGTACATGCAAACCCTAATAACTTTTGGATCTAGTTTGTCTAATGAACATGCAATTGAATATCCAAAGCTATAAACCCTAGATCTAACATATAATAAACTGAATTAGGGTTTAGATCTTACCTTTGATTGGTATATAGCAATAACAATCAATCCTTGGCTTCAAAAAGCTTAGTGCCTCAAGTGTTGCACCTCTAATGGAGTCGCAAACACCACTAAGCAACTTGCATGAAGAGGGAGGAGAGAGGAGGCTGCCCAAAACTTCTAGAAGCCCTAGAGGAACTCCTTACCACGTTTTTAGGGCCTTAGGGATCTATATATACATGTAGGCTATTAGGGTTTTCAACTGGTAAACCCTAATCGGACTGCTTAGGCCCTAAGCAGCCCATGTATCCCTTTCTTTAGAGTCATGGACGAAATCTTATGGGCTTCCCCATAAAGTTCGTCCACTCCACTCTATGGATTCCATTAGCCCACAATTGCAATTATCTTATAATTACAATTCCAGTCCCTTAAGTTTAATTAATCTCTTTTAGCCACAAAATTAATTATCAATTAATTATTGACTAATATTAATTAAACAATATGATTTCTCCTTTAATATATTATTCTCATAATATATTAATAAATCATAATTAAAACTTTCTCTCCTTAATTCATCCTACATATTGCTATGGTGAAGGCAACCCAAAAGGACCATGCTCATAATCGGGTCAAGTACGTAGCAAAATAGTTATGGAGTTAGACACTAATCCAACAGAAACTTGGGTGATGGGAATCTTTCCTTACTTAGAAAATTATGACACTACCATAAATAACATAACTAAGAATCACATCCATTTTAACATTGCTAATAATAGAAATACACAATCATCAATTCTTCATACATGTCACTGCAAGGATAAATAAATAAAACAAAATCAAAATCTATTTTATTGCAGAAAAATTTGTCCTTACAACACAACTAATTGAAAAACTATGCTATTACATTTCTTAGCAATATATCCTTACTCTAAAGTAGCAGCTCAAAAAGAAATCCGATCTTCAAATCCATGCAATCGAAATCCATTTCTTCACAATCAGATTCAACATGCTTTTTTCTTTAAGCTTCCTTTCTTTTTTTTGATTCTACAAAACATCAAAAATGTAATCTTATCACATAATGTATCAAGAATCAAAAATAGGAACTTATAGAGTTAGTTAATGGATTTTACTTGAAGTAAAGCCAAACGTCTCGACTCTCCCATTTCTTAGATCTATTAGGTAGATAGGGCAGCTTCATCTCCAATGCCCCTTCTCTTGGCAATAAAAGTAAATTAACTCTTTTGGAACAGCACACATAACTACTTCAAACTTTTCCTTTTTCTTATGATCAAACTTTTCGACCATGGCATGCCTTTCGTTGTCATTGCCTATGTCCATAGAGGTTTGGAAGGCAGATCCACCAATCAACTTTGCTTCTACAGTCCGCCAAATCATTGTTAATTCAGTAGCAACAAGCAAATAGGTGAGATCGATGAGGGTCACATTGTGGTCTATCATATAGTACTCTCTTACGAACTCAATATATGAGTTAGGAAGCGATTGAAGAACCCAATCAACAACCAACTTCTCACAGACAACGACTCCCAACATTCTTAGCTTATCAATGTGTGACTTCATCTCTAAGACGTGTGCACATATTGACTTTCCTTCTTCATGTTTCTTGCCAAAAGGGCTTGAGTGAGCTTGGACTTTTCAAGCCTTTGAACTTGTGGGTTAGGGAGAACAATAGGAGGAGGTGGAGGAAGTAAAGCATGATCTCGTGTTCCTCGATCAAATCGTGGAATATCATCTTCATGTGGAAAGCTTGTTCCATGGGATTTGGGAAGACCATAGTTGTCATACTTTGACATCTACAAAACGGGAGAAAATTCAAGTTAGTTGATTGATTGAGTCCTTAATAAAATACCCAATTGAGATATTAAGGCTAGGACCCAACACAATACTCTACAACTTGGGAGGGGGATGTCGTAACCCAAATTGCAGAACATTTGAAGGTAAGTGAATGACAATTCACTAATTTTCCACCATGAAAAATGAAAAAGAGATTAAGTTTTAAATGTATTGAAAACTCCTAGATCCTTTGAGATTCATTGAACTTTTAAATGGCATGTTTAAATCTAGATATGCCCCTCGATTTCTGACTGAGATGCCGAGGATCACAAAACAGGGTGTGAATAACAATGCAAACTTACATGGTGCCCCTAATGTTACAGTCATCTATTGGATGTGCCAGTTAACCACACACGCTCCACCAAACTATGACAAACATCGACTCGCCCTTTGGTACATTTTCTTAGAACCCATTTAGTGTGCCAGTTAACCACACACGCTCCACTAACGTCTTAGCAAGGGTACAAAGTCTAATTTCATGGAATTGCATCAATTCACTTTTTCCTAAAGTAACTAAGATTTGGAATTTTTGTAAAACATTTATTTACTTTAACATTTATTATACTTTTAATGAGGAGAGGGTTTGTCCTATCCTACCCGTTCGGCTAATGACCCTCCACCAATCTAGGAAGCAGTGGGTGAGAGTGGACACCCATTAAACAACCATTTTATAGGCCATAACCTTATACCCCCCTTATAGATCGGCTTCGTGAATGAGGCCTACTAACGGTAAGACTAGCAGTTTAAGTTATACATATATAATATTAGACTTTTAATGTTATATATAGTATAAGGGTGTATTTTACACTTTTAAAATACTATGTGGTCTAATTTAAAAAATTACACTTTTAATTTATTTAAATATAAATCATATCATTATGGATTTATTAACTCTCTTTTAATTATACACTTCAACAATTTAATCAAACCATAAGGGTGCAATCTGAACTTTTTCAAAAATTAGGGTTTTAGAATTTAACATTTTAAAATTAAACTTTTAATTAAAATTTAAATTCCAAAACTTGAGGGCAAGTTTTGAAACATTTCAAATCATAAGGGTTTAGAATTTAAATATTTCAAAATTAAACTTTTTAATCAAAATTTTAAATTCCAAAACTTGAGGGCAAGTTTTGAAACTTTTCAAAATACAAAGGATCAAATAGCAATAATTTTAAATTAAACAGTTAATTTAATGAATATCTAAATGTGTCCTAATCAAGATTATTTACAAGATAATTTACCAAATAATTTAAATAATCAACTTTTATCATAAAAGGAAATTATTATTCAAACAATTTGAAATTATCTTTTGATTTGGTAAGGATAATCACATAGAAATAATAAAATTCGGATTTTAGCATAAGAAAACGATTTTAGCAATTATCCTTCAGCAAAACAACAATAAATCCCGAAATATCCTCTGCCTGACACCCGGACTCGCCGAGTCACTACCTGGATTCGCCGAGTCCAAATACTGACTCGCCGAGTCGAGTCGGGCAGAGGCCAGAAACTCGATTTTCAGCAGACAAACAAGTATTGCATCACATACAACATAAACCAATCAAGGCTCTGATACCATTGATAGGTTTTATACAAAAAGAACATCCTATGTGCTCATGCAAACCCTAAATCTTGGATTTAGGTTTCTCTATTGTACATGCAATTCATCCAAGACTCAAGAGCCCTAATCTAGCATATGCATTTTGAAATTATTACATAAGAGCAGATCTAGATGATTACCTCTTGTGGAATAGCTTGAAATCTTCTTGTCTTTTGAGCTTAGAGTCACAAGTGTCACTCCACTAATGGCTTACAAACACCACAAGCAAGAGAATGACTTATGAAAAAGAGGAGGATCACCAAAAACGTCCTAGGGTTCTTCCAAAAGAGTTCACCACGCTTTTGGGGCCATAAGGGTCTTTATATAGTGAGGTTGTTAGGGTTTTAAACTAGAAAACCCTAATTTGACTGCTTAGGCCCTAAGCAGCCCATTGACCCCCTTTAGAACACCCCTTGGATGAATTCCTTAGGGGATTCCCATAGAATTCGTCCAACCTATGTTCCAAGGTGATACATAGCCAAATTACATTTATCTTATAATTACAATTCCAGTCCCCTAAGTTTAATTAATGTCTTTTAGTCACAAAACTAACTATCAATTAATTTTTGACTAATATTAATTAAACAATATGATTTCTAATAAATCATAATTAATCCTCTTTCTCCATAAATCATCATATCAAGTTGATTTGGTGAAGGCTACCCAAAAGGACCATGCACAACCGGGTCAAGTACATACCAAATATAGTTACGAGCTTAGACACTAATCCAACATGCTTATGCTTGAGGATGACCGTGATTACTTCGTTGTTGGAGCGGATTTGTGAGGCACAAGTTGAGGCGGTAAAGGAATAGCACTGGAGGAGCAATCAGATTGTGGGTCAGGTGGCTTCCTTTGATTTTGATAGCCATAGATTTTTGACTCTGCATCAGAGGGTCTAGGTTCCATACTGGGCAGTGTGCGCCAAGTTCTTATGGAGGAGGCTCACAAGTCGAGATTCTCCATTCATCCCGGGGCGCCGAAGATGTATAGGGATATTCCGCCTGATTATTGGTGGCCCTGCATGAAGCGGGATGTATCATGGTTTGTGGAGTGATGCTTGACTTGTAGGAAAGTCAAGGCTGATCATCTGTGACCTCACGACAAGATGCAGCCATTGGAGATTCCTGTATGGAAATGGGAAAACATCACCACTGATTTTATGACAAAGCTTCCTATGACTGCGCGCGGAGTGGATTCTATTTGGGTTATCATGGATCAATTGACCAAGAGCACACATTTCATCCCGATCTAGGAGAGTATTTCTTTAGAGAAGTTAGTCGAGATTTGTGTTAGGGAGGTGGTGACACGTCATGGGGTGCTGGTGTCCGTGGTTTCAGACCGGGATGTTCGTTTTACTTCAAGATTTTGGAAGTGATTTCATGACGAGATGGGCACTCATCTCCATTTCAATTCGGCATTTCATCTACAGACTGATGGTCAGAGTGGGTGGACTATTCAGATTCTTGAGGACATGTTGCGAGTGTGCGTGTTGGATTTCGATGGGAGTTGGGATACGAATCTTCTGTTGTAGCATTGATCGACCTCCATTTGAGATGCTCTACGGAGGAAGTGCAGGATCTCGATTTGTTGGGGCGAGGTCGGTCAGCGAGTCATGAGGAGTACCGAGGTGGTGCTTAAGACCACTGAGCTAATTCAACAAGTTCGGAGTAGGCTTCAGACAGCTCAAAGTCGGCAGAAAAGCTATGGCGACAAGCAGCGGTTAGACCTGGAGTTCTAGGTGGGAGATATGGTTCTCCTGAAGGTGTCACCTTGGAAAGGTGTCATCCGGTTCTGGAAGCGGGGGGAACTGGGCCCCATGTATATTGGTCTCTTCAGGGTTTTGGCTCGACTGGTCCGGGTAGCTTATCGTCTTGATCTTCCAGCCAAGCTTATTCAGATTCATAACACTTTTCATGTCTCTGAGCTGCGGAAGTGGTTAGTGGATGATTCCGCAGTTGTACCTTCGGAGGATATTCAGGTGGATGACCCCTTGAATTACATTGAGAGACCGGTGGAAATTTTAGATAGGAAGACGAAAAACTTAAGGAACAATGTTGTGGAGCTGGTTAAGGTGCATTGGCTGCACCGCAAGGGGTCTGAGTGGACATGGGAGCCGGAGGAAAAGATGAGGGAGCATTATCTTGAGATATTCGAGGCGGCAGACTTCGAGGACAAATTCTGATTCAAGTGGGGGACAATTGTAACGCTCGATCCAGGTATTATTTGTTTGTATTCCCTTATATATTAAGTTATTACTTTTTGGCCGTGTTTTGCAAGTTTGAAGGAGAGGAGGGACAATTTCTTCCAAGTTTGGACTTTTGGAGGCGAAGCTCGAACGCGGGGCGTACCCATGGGGAACGCAGGGCGTTTACGCATGGAGCTCAAACCCTAATTTTTAGGGTTTGAGACCTATTTAAATACCTTACGTCCCAGGTCTTGGCCTCATTTCCACCCTCCATAGCTCACAACCCTAATGTCGAAACCCTAGAGCCTCAAAGAGTGTTATGAGTGCATTATGTGTGTGTTTTCATGTGTGTATGAAGCTCATTCAAGGAAGAGAAGCTTGGTGCAAGGTGGTGGTTCAAGTAGGAGCTTATAGACCTTGGTTCTCTGCTCCATTTCCAGCACATTTGACGTATAAAGCTCTAACCTTGCTAATTAGAAGCTTAAATCTAAGTCTTTGTGCATTTTAGTCTTTGTGGATTTTATTCTTTTTTTGGTCCCATAGTTGAGATATTGTAGTTTGTGATCACTCTAGAAGATTTGAGTTGCTCTTCTTGGTATTTATGAGGTTCTAGATTTTTGAAGTTTTCATCTTTAGAGTTGTATAAGCCCTATGCATGAGATTAAGCCCTTTTATGGAAGTTGAATGCTATATCTTGAAGTTAGGGCCTTTAGGGGCATGTAAAGCCACCAAGTCAGTGACTTTATGGTTCTAGATGTTCTTTAGGACTTGGACCTATGATTTGGTCACGTGGCTTTAAGTATTTAGTGCTTAATAATCATTTTGGGGAGTCATCGTGCAAACGACTAGTGTTGGGCCGAGGAACGCCCAACGTTCCGGCTAAGGTTCGTGATATGTTGGCTAGTGATGAACGCCCAACATTCCACAAGGGAACGCCCAATGTTCAATCCATTAGTGGGTTTTCCTTGGACCATTTTCTTGGACCTTGTTTCTTTGGGCTATAGTGGACCATATAAAATCAAGTTTTTGGCTATGTATATGTTTGGGCTTTAGGGTAAAGCCCATTAGAGGAGTTTGGGCCCAATTTGGAAAATTAGGGCATAAGTGGGCCACCAGTGGGCTTTGGAAGAGTATCTAGTGATGGGCCTTTTATGTCATGGTTTTGGGCCTTAGTCATGAACCAAATTAGATTAGGGGTAAATAGGTAATTTTACCCTAAGATGGATTATTGGATTTTGATTGGGTGTTATTTTCTATTGATAGCTAGGGGGTCGTCAGGACAGCAGCTAGGGATTTCTTTCTGTGAGATTCAGCATTTGAGGTGAGTTTCCTCACTGGCTTTTACAAGTCGAAGGCAGTAATGTTGGCCTATGTTTTATGCTATGTTAGTATGTTAGTTGTCTTTGTGACTCTTGCATGTGTATGTGTGTTTACATGCTTGTCGGGCTAGGGCCTGATGACCATTTGTATGCTATGTATCATTCGTATTATTGCATGTGTATGTGATTATTTGATATAAATGTTATATGTATGTTGGGTGGGGTCCGATGATGGACGGGGCCCGATGATAGGGCGGGGCCCGTTATATGATTATTGTATATATGGTATGTGGTAGTTTGCGGAATTCACTAAGCTTTGTGCTTATGGTTTTTAGTTTCTGTTTCAGGTATTTCTGGTTCCAAGGGGAAGAGCCTGGGTTGACTGCATCGCACACACACCATTTGTATTCTATTTATGGGACATACTTTGATTTTGACGGTACTTGCTATATTATTCTATTGGGATGTATGAAGAATGTTTTTGGAAATCTGTTTTTTACTATAATCAAAAGTGAAAGTTTGGATCATAATTTTTTGTTGTTACAATCTGTTTCCTGGTTATATGTTATATGTTATGTATATGTTGACATGGTATGGATGGGTTAAGGGAGTACTGCTTTTTCTTGTAGCCAACAAACCCAGGAGCAAGCCAGACATAAGTTGTGGGCCCCGAGGGCAAGCTAGACTTATGTTGTGGGCACGGAAGCAAGCCATATATGAGTTGTGGGCTTGAAAGGAAATCTAGACTCATACTGTGGGCTCAAGGGTAATCCAATATTTTAGCTGTGGACCCATTATATGTTGTTATATGCTGTGTGTGTTGGTACTTTGGGGGAACTCACTAAACTTTGGCTTATAGTTTCAGTTTATTGTTTCAGGTACTTCAGATGATTGTCGCAAGGTGAAGGCATGATCATGCACATCATCCTATTTTTATGTTAGTGGGTCTTAGGAAAACACTAATTTTGGATAATACTTTTGAAAAAATGGATTTGTAAACACTATATGGATGAAATGGTTGGTTTTTTTTTTTTTGAAAATTTTATATTTTTATGATTTTTGGAGTGTTACAAGTTGGTATCAGAGCCTTGGTTTGAGAGAATTTGATGAGCATTCGTGTGAATCCAGACTCAAACTAAGGAACTGCAAAAGTTTTAAAACGATTTTCGAAATTGTCTTCAAAAGTAACCAAGGAAGGATACGATTTATACGATCAGCCATAGCAAGAAAGTATAGCGCAAGTTACGACATTGTTATTTTATACAATATTTATGTTAGAACAGCATGCTTGTGACAGGCTAGGGATCTTCAAGAGTAGCATGATAGAATTGCCATATACATTATGCCTGATAGCCTAGGGTTACTTCTTGTATGAAATTGACATCATTACTGTAGTTCCTTGGTGTATACATCATTGTTGTACACAACCAAGATTTTATAGCCTGAGAATGTTTTGTTTAGCCTTATTTCTTGTTCCTTTCTTTGTTTTCGGCTTAGGGTAGAATCAAGTATTTGATTTTCTATAGGATCCAATGTTATGTATGATTAGTATACACGAGTGCTACATGGTTGGTGGAAGTTTCATGGATGAGTATATGTGTGAGTAGCCGACCACATAAGGAATGTTTAGCCACTCTCGATGGAGTGCAGGTAGGATGTATGCAGATCCTAGTTGTTGTATTTGTGTTTGCTGAATGTGATGATCCTTGAGAAAAATACGGGTAGGTGTGGAGGGTAGTATAGGCCCATATTACTGAAAGCACAAGACCCGTAAGCTTAGCAAAGAAGTCACATACCCCAAAAGTTTAGTCTCGTCTCGTGATCATAGCTATTTATATTATGGCATTTCTGAAATTTTTTGGTTTATTTCAATATGGTGTTCATGAGAGGATCGGGTTCCAGGTATGGAGTGGGTGGCCAGGATAGGCCAGGGATGACTGATGATCGGATTTGGGAGATCATCGCTACTGAGATGGTTATTGTTGTCCGGAGGTCTATGCTAGATATGTTTGGGTCTATCAACACCACAATGATTGAGCTATTTGACGATGGCTACACTGCCCTTACTGAGGTTGCCGCTACTGCAGCTACCGCAAGTGTTTCTGATACAGGGATTCTCAGGGAGAGAGTTTTCCACTACCGGCACATCAACAATACAAAGCCCCCGATGTTCGATGATGTTTATGACCCTATTGTGGCGATGAGGTGGTTGTCTAATGTAGAGGGTTGTTTCTTCACATGTTCTTGCCCTACTCACAAGAAGGGCAAGTTCACCCTGAACCTTCTTCGATAAGGGGCGAAGGATTGGTGGAGATTGGTGACTAGCTCCTACACTCCCGAGCAGAGGGTTGTTGTGACTTGGGAGCAGTTCTCAGAGATGTTTCACATGAGGTATGTTTCATTGGTGGATAGGGAGAGGTTGGCTTAGGAGTATCTGGATCTGAGACAAGGGAATGAGACGGTAAAAAAGATCACCATGATATTTATTGATAGGGCTCTTTTCTGACCTGAGTTTGCTACTTCTGATCAAGCTCAGATGACACGGTACTTGAGCATGCTCAAGAAGGATATCCATAAGTTTGTGTCGACCCAACACTATGGTACCCTTATTAAGATACTACGGGAAGCCACGAGGAGACAATAGATTGAGATAGAGTTCTAAGCGATGGAGATGAGGTAGGCCCCTGCGCAGCCATAGCCTACAGCAAAGCGGTTCAAGCCCGCTGATTCGAGATCTAGAGGACAGAGGCCGTACTTGTGGCAAGTGTAGAAAGGTTCATATTGGTGTTTGTCGATCTTCGTATGGATGACAAAAATATGGCAAGGAGGGGCATTATGCCAAGGACTATCGTCAGGAGGCCCTAATATCGAGCACCCAGATTTTTTTATCAGAGTGATCAGGTTAGCCGTGTGAAGGCCAATTGTCCCTTGCTTGCTGCGAGGCCAGCGCATGCTTCAGCACCGGCTACATTGAGGGTCATAGATGGGCACCAGGGTAGGGCGGAGCCGCCAAGAGTGCGAGGTGATGCTTTCCAGTTCACTACAGAGGAGGTCAGAGTGGTGTCATACGTCTTTATTGGTATGTTTATATAATTATTATGTAAGTTATTTTATGGTATGCTTATATTTGTGTTTCTGCTAGGTACCTTCTTAGTGAATTCCTTGCCTACCCTTGTGTTATTTGACTCAGGTGCAATTCGGTCCATTGTATCTAAGTCTTTTAGCAGGGGTTTCGATAAAACTCTCGGAGAGTTGGAGTGTTTGTTGTGGGTTTCTATCGTGAATAGACACGGGGTTTCTGCATTGAGCATCTATCAAGGCTATGTACTAGAGATTTTAGGGGTGCCTTATCCAATTGATCTGATTCCTATCCCCATGGGGCATGTGTGTGCAATAGTAGGGATGCATTGGTTAAGCATATTTGGGGCTATGATCGACTGCGAGGGTCAACGAGTGATAGTTTGGACCCCAAGTGGGGGAGAACTTGTTATCTATGGAGAGTATCTGCAACATGGGTGTATGGTTTATCTTACATATGTGGTTCAAACCTGGGTCGGGACTGAGGTTATGGTTTTGGATGTGCTGGTTGTTAGAGAGTTTGCGGATGTATTTCCGGAGGAGTTACCTGGTGTGCCCCATGAGAGGTAGGTTTAGTTTAGGGTCGATTTGGTTCTGGGTGCGGTTTCGATTGCTAAGGTACCATACCAACTAGCACCACCGAAGATGCAGGAGCTGTCCTCTCAACTTCATGAGCTGTTGGGCAAACATATTATTAGACCGATTAGTTCGTCGTAAGGAGCACTGATTTTGTTTGTTAAGAAGAAAGATGGTTCACACTAGATGTGCATTGATTACCGGGAGTTGAAACAGTTTATGGTGAAGAACCGTTATCCCTTTCCGCAGATTGATGGCCTCTTCGATTAATTGCAGGGTGCATCTTGATTCTCCAAGATTGATTTGAGGTTGGGGTATCATCAGATGAGGGTTAGAGAGGAAGACGTGGAGAAGACCGCGTTTCAGAATCGTTATGGTCATTACGAGTTCGTGGTGATGCTATTTAGGGTCACCAATGCCCTTGCGACATTCATGGAATTGATGAATCGGGTTTGCCAGTCAGTGCTCGACCGATCAATCATTATGGTCATTAATGATATCTAGGTGTATTCCAAGACCAAGGAGCAGAATGAGGCACACCTTCAAGAGTTTCTAGGAGTTTTGAGGTGAAAACGGTTGTATGCCAAGTTCTCAAAGTGTGAGTTTTGGTTATGAGAGGTCCAGTTCTTGGGGCATCTCATTAATCAGGATGGAAATTTGGTCGATTCGGCCAAGATCGAGGCCATGATGCAGTGGGAGGTTCCAAAGTCTCATTCAGAGATCAAGAGTTTCTTGGGTTTAGCAGGATACTATTATAGATTTATTCAAGGCTTCTCCTATATTGTTGTACCCCTCACTCGTCTAATGAGGAAGGGCATGGATTTCATTGGGGGCCTGAGCAGTAGGTTACATTCGATACATTGAGACAGAAGTTGTGTGAGGCTTTTCTATTGATCTTCCCCGAGGGTGTTGAGGTTTTTGTTGTGTATTATGATGCATCCATCACCGGTTTGGGAGTGGTGCTTATGCAGTTTGGGAGAGTCAATGCATATGCATCTAGGTAGCTGAATTCGCATGAGGGTTGGTATCCGACACATGATTTGGAGTTGGGGGTGGCAGTGTTTTCCCTCAAGATTTGGAGAAATTATATGTATGGGGTCCACTGTACCATCTACACAAACTACATGAGTTTGAGATATCTCTTGGATCAGCCAAATTTGAATATGAGGCAGCGCAGGTGGCTTGACGTGGTCAAGGATTATGACTGTGAGATTATGTACCACCGTGGGAAAGTGAATGTGGTTGTTGATGCTTTGAGCCACAAGACGGCTAGTTCTGCTGTGGGGAGCATCGGTGTGAGGATTTTCATTGATTCATCATTGTTGGGTACGATTGCTAAGGTACCATACCGACTAGCACCACCGAAGATGCAGGAGCTGTCCTCTCAACTTCAAGAGCTGTTGGACAAGCATATTATTAGACCGATTAGTTCGTCGTGGGGAGCACCGATTTTGTTTGTTAAGAAAAAAGATGGTTCACACTAGATGTGCATTGATTACCGGGAGTTGAAGCAGTTTATGGTGAAGAACCGTTATCCCCTTCCGCAGATTGATGACCTCTTCGATTAATTGCAGGGTGCATCTTGATTCTCCAAGATTGATCTGAGGTTGGGGTATCATCAGATGAGGGTTAGAGAGGAAGACGTGGAGAAGACCGCGTTTCAGACTCGTTATGGTCATTACGAGCTCGTGGTGATGCTATTTAGGCTCACCAATTGTCACACCCCAAAAACCAAAGGCGGAAACATTTTCGGGGTTGACTCCACGTTGAGTATCAAATCCAATGTACATAGTAATCACAGTAAACAACCATTACATTACATATATTTGAAAGTTTACATTTGTTTCAAAAGTAAATTGTACAAGTGTTACACATATATCATATGAACAAAAGTAGAGACGAGTCTTCTGAGCACTCCGTCTTCACCAAAAGATATCGCCGGGTACCTGTCTAACATGGACCTGAGAATACAGGCGGTTTGAAAATCAACATAAAGCTGGTGAGTTCATAAGATGTTTATTTTCTGAAAAATGTACCGGTTTCCATTAGTTTTCCAAAAAGGTTTGTTATCCAAGAAAATCCCATATTTTCTTATGTAAAATAGTTTAGTTATCTTTCATTATAGTTCAATTACGCGTTATATGTTACCCCAGGAAAATCCCATATTTTCCTAAATACAAGACCGATTTAATATCACATAATATAGTTTAATACACAAAACTATATATTGAAAATCTTGGGATTTTTATCCCGAATTAGATATAGAATACTTTAATATACGTGAACTGTAGATGGAAAGTAGTTTGATAATCTTGGGACTAACATCCCGTACTACATATAGATTTAATACCATGGGACTATCATCCCAGACTAGATACAAGATAGTTTGATATACTTGAAAATATAGATTGAAAACCATGGGACTACCATCCCGGACTAGATACAAGATAGTTTGTTAAAACCATGGGATCACTATCCCGAACTAGATATAAAATATTTTGATAAAATCATGGGATTACTATCCTGGACTAGATATAAGATAGTTTATAAAACCATGAGATCACTATCCCGAACTAGATATAGATTCTAACCATAGGAATAACATCCTGAAATAGATAAGAACCCTATAGACCAAAAACCATGGGATTACCATCCTGTACTAGATATAAGATCTAAAGATAGAAGATTGATATAAAATCAAATCCAAAACCAAAGTAGTGAATAAACTTATATTAATACGTATTGTGAGTCGGGTAACCATGCTGGTACGACAACGAGACCTCCTTGACACTTGTCAGACGTCGGACGATATCCAGAATTTGTCACCCCAGGCGTGCCCGCCTAACTGTAGCTAGTAGTTAAGGTGTAGGATTGTCAGTCCCGAATAGATCTATTCACAAATTCCTCGCTCTCCCTCCAGGAGACTCTGGTTACACTTCCAGGGAGGATTTACTGATCATCCATAAAGGGTAATGACGAACTCACAAGCTAGTACTAAACTATTCACCGGGTTCTCATACGATATCAAACATACAAAAGAATATGAAACATAATACAGTGAATATAGATACATACAATGAAACTATCTAGCAATACATTCAAATGATGCAGAGATAAACTGAATCATACATAGTTTATCTAATAACTTTATACACATATCAGTACATGATAAAACGAGAACTAAAGAACCCCAAATTATTCCCATAATAATTTGATTAGTTTGGTTATTTTCTTAACTAAAATCCATTTAGTTGTAGTTGATAAATCATCCCTTATGCTCAGCATAATACATAAGGGGTTAAAGTGTTTATAAGTTTGCCAGATATTATTTGAAACATATCAATGTTATAATTCGAAAACAGTTATAGTTTGCTTGTATTCCCCCCTGAAAACATTGAAAAACACGGAAAAAGCGTAGGGGTATGAACTCACCGGACGAGAAACGTGACGATTTAGGATGCTAAACGTCGGTTCGGGGCTTGCAAACGCACGAGGCTCCTAAGTATAATGAAAAAAATACATATTTGTATCTAATTAGACTTAGATTATTTAATTGTTAGGCTCAAACACTTTTAGTCGCGGAAACACCCCATTGCAAGTGTTTGGAAGGACCCGGGTGACATTTGGGAACACATATAGCTAGGATATTGAATTGGGACTTCAAGAGTAAACTCCTTAGGGAGTTTACGGCCCTAAATAGAACACCCACATGAGTTCACGGCCGTGAACTCATAAGTGGTGTTTTTGGATGCCAAATGGCTTCATAATTCATGGATAATTTAGCTAGGATTGCATCTAAGGCATAGGAATGAATTTAAACTCACTTAGGGACCATTTATTGGAGTTTACGGCTGTAAACATGGAGTTTACGGCCGTAAACTCCCCCACACACAAGATCCTTAATGTTTTGGCCCTTTAATCAATCACATGTGATTCTAATGATTTTTCCAAGTCGTGAATGGATTTTTAAGGGACTTTTGACATGGTTTTAGGAGTTTACGGCCCATGAACCCCCTCATGGCCATGAACTCCTTCGAAGGGTGTTATAATATGTTTTAAGGTCCAATACTTGTTTGTAAACACTTCTAGAATTTATCCCAAGGCTTTAGGTGTGTTAAAGTGGCATTTTAACACTTTACATTGAGTTTACTCCCCATGTTATGGAGTTTACAGCCCAAGCATAAGCCTTGGCCGTAAACTCTCATTTGCCCCTCAAAATATATGTTTATG
This sequence comes from Lactuca serriola, assembly GCF_051521515.1. Taxonomy (NCBI): domain Eukaryota; kingdom Viridiplantae; phylum Streptophyta; class Magnoliopsida; order Asterales; family Asteraceae; genus Lactuca; species Lactuca serriola. The sequence goes on along the minus strand of NC_136412.1, from coordinate 262,832,234 downwards.
TGTTCTAAGGCTAAAACCAATATTCTAAAATTCATATCTAAGCCTTATTAGTGTTTAGGAAGGGTTTAAGGTCATAAAAATCCCATATATATATGAGTTTACGGCCCAATCATGTTCTTGGGAAGTAAACTCATGTTTAATCTTCAAAATCCATGTTAAAGGCATTCTAAGTCCAGTCCATTAAGCCATTAAGCCATATCTAAGTCCCAAAATTGTTTAGGAGCGGTTTAAAGGCATAAAAACCCTCTTATTATGAGTTTACGGCCCAAGCATGCTCCTTGGCCGTAAACTCATGTTTGAGGTCCAAAATCAAAGTTTAAGTTCGGATTTGAAGGCTAATGAGGCTGTACAACAAGTTGGGGAAGGTACCTTGGTGATTAGAAGCCTTAAATTTGAGATTTTGGACCCTTAAACTTGAATTTAGGAGAGAGGTTAGAGAGAGAGTAGTGAGAGAGAGAGAGAGAGAAAAAAAAAGCTTCAAATGATAGTCACCGATAAAGAAAGTACCCCAACTTAGCCTGAACATGTTTAAATAGGTCCCAAAACTTGGACACGGTGGAATTCTACCCGATACCGGCATTAAACGGGGCTTTTGGTCGCACCCGATTAAGTTTTCGTAACCCGACGGGGACGTATCTAGAATTTTTGAAATAACTATTTTGGGCTAATTTCATGAGTTCCTAAGGGGTTTGGACACTCATTAGCATCAATTAAACATATAAGTTTAATTAACTTAACCCCAAAACGACATCAGATTGTTTCGATATACGGCGAGTTATACGGGTAGAATGGGTTTTCGGCGATGAACAACTTCGGGTTGTTACACCAATGCCCTTGCGGCATTCATGGAATTGATGAATCGGGTTTTCCAGTCGATGCTCGACCGATCAGTCATTATGGTCATTAATGATATCTAGGTGTATTCCACGACCAAGGAGCAGAACGAGGAGCACCTTCAAGAGTTTCTAGGAGTTTTGAGGTGAGAACGGTTGTATGCCAAGTTCTCAAAGTGTGAGTTTTGGTTACGAGAGATCCAGTTCTTGGGGCATCTCGTTAACCAGGATGGAAATTTGGTCGATTCGGCCAAGATCGAGGCCATGATGCAGTGGGAGGTTCCAAAGTCTCATTCAGAGATCAGGAGTTTCTTGGGTTTAGCAGGATACTATTATAGATTTATTCAAGACTTCTCCTATATTGTTGTACCCCTCACTTGTCTAACGAGGAAGGGCATGGATTTTCATTGGGGGCATGAGTAGTAGGTTACATTCGAGACATTGAGATAGAAGTTGTGTGAGGCTCCTCTATTGATCCTCCCTGATGGTGTTGAGGATTTTGTTGTGTATTATGATGCATCCATCACCAGTTTGGGAGCAGTGCTTGTGTAGTATGGGAGAGTCAGTGCATATGCATCTAGGTAGCTGAAGTCGCATGAGGGTTGGTATCCGACACATGATTTGGAGTTGGAGCGGTAGTGTTTTCCCTCAAGATTTGGAGAAATTATATGTATGGGGTCCACTGTACCATGTACACAAACTACATGAGTTTGAGATATCTCTTGGATCAGGCCAATTTGAATATGAGGCAGCGCAGGTGGCTTGACGTGGTCAAGGATTATGACTGTGAGATTATGTACCACTGCGGGAAAGCGAATGTGGTCGTTGATGCTTTGAGCCACAAGACGGCTAGTTCCTATTGTGGGGAGCGTCTGTGTGAGGATTTCCATTGATTCATCATTGTTGGGTATGATTAGGGAAGCTTGGGCAAAGGGAGTCAAGAAAGAAAATTGGAAGTCAGAGCAACTTAGAGGTGAGATCGATAGGTTTTCTATTGACAGTCGAGGGTTATATACCCAGTATGGATGGGTTTAGGTTCCAGATTTTGGTGGGACCTGGCAGACTTTATTAGAGGAGGCACATAAGTCTAGGTTTTCGATACACCCCAGAGCCACCAAGATGAATCGATATTTGAGGCTTAGCTATTGGTGGTCGTGCATAAAGAGAGATAGTTTGGTATGTCGAGAGGTGTTGTACCTATCGGATGGTAAAGGTCGAGCACCAGAGGTCGCATGGAAAGTTGCAGCCCGTAGAGGTTCCCATGTGGAAATGGAAAGAAATCAATATGGATTTTATCACTAAGTTGCCTCGGACAACTAAGGGGTTCGATGCAATTTGGGTGATAGTTGATTGGTTGACCAAGAATGTCCACTTCTTAGCCATATGTGAGAGCTCGTCAGCCGAGACATAGGCCGGTATTCATGTACGTGAGATCTTCGCTCAATATGGTGTTCCATTTTCTATCGTTTCAGACCGGGATGTTCGGTTCACCTCGCAATTTTGGTAGAAGTTTCACGAGGATTTGGGTACGAGATTGCACTTTAGCACGACTTATCATCCGTATACTGATAGTCAAAGTGAGTGGACCATTCATACACTGAAGGATATGTTGAGATATTGTGTCATTGATTTTGGTGGGATTTGTGACTCTTACCTTCCTCTAATTAAGTTTTCTTACGGCAACAACTATTACTCCAGTATCGGTGTGTCGTGTTTCGAGCTTCTCTACGGGAGGAAGTGTCAGACCCTAGTTTGTTAAGGAGAGGTTGGTCATAGAGTCATGGGAAGGAATAAAGTAGTCCTTCATATGATAGAGCTCATTAAGAAAATAAGGTAGAGACTTTAGACAACTCAGGGTCGATAGAAGATTTATGCCGACAAGCATCGATCTGAGTTGGAATTATAGGTCGGGGACATGGTCTTACTGAATGTATCACCCTGGAAGGGTGTAATACGCTTCAAGAAGAGGGGAAACTTGGGGCCCCAATATATTGGTCCATTTCGGGTGATTTACAGGGTTGGCAAGGTAGCTTACATATTGGATTTTCCTGAGGAGCTCAACCAGATCCATAACACTTTCCATGTTTCGCAGCCTCGGAAGTCTATGGTTCATGATTCGGCGGTTGTTCCTTTCGAGGATGTTTAAATTGATGATCGCTTGAACTATGTTGAGTAGCCAGTGAAGATTTTGGATAAAAAGACGAAGATCTTGTGCAACAAGCTGGTATCATTGGTTAAGGTCCAGTGGAAGCGCCAGAGAGGTTCTGAGTGGACCGGGGAACCCGAGGCAGAGATGAAGGACCATTACCCAGAGTTGTTTGCATCAGTGGACTTCGAGGACGAAGTCTAATTCAAATAAGGGAGAATTGTAACATCTAGGGTCTTGAAGGTACTCTAATTTAAAGTATTTATATATATTTTGGGCTTTGGGCAACACTACATTATGGTGGAGCCTCACCACGACGTGGAAATTTCTTATAGGCCGTGGGGATTTAATGAATCACCACGACATGGAGATAGGTGCCACAACGTGGTGGCCGCTGTTGGAGAAAACCCTAAAGTTTAGGGTTTGAGTCATATTTAAACAACCTTAACCCCTTGTAGCCTCCCTCCCATAAGCCTACACCCCTCATAATCGTCCCTTACAAACCCTAGACCTCTTGTGCGAGTTTTTAGCCTAAAGTGTGAGTGTTTTTGGTTCTTGTGAAGAAGGAAGGTGGTGGTAGATCATCTTGGGAGTCCAAAACAACATAGATCCATAAGTTTGTCTTCCTCAAACATCTCCAGGAGATATAACACTTTCATCTTAATGAGTAAATTGATAGATCTCTAAATTTTGTTCATCCATTTTCTATGTGTTGTTATCTTGAGTGGTTTAGTTTCATAAAGCTTATGAATTTCTAGATCTCTAAGCCTTTGGGTGTATTTGGTGCTTTGGATCTAGGATAGGATTGAGCTTTGAGGCTATGCATGGATCTTGCCCTTTTTTCCATATTTTAACCTAATAAGAGTTCAAGACATGCATGTCTGAAAAGCATTGATTTTTATAATGGAAATGGTGTTTGAAACTCTTATGAAGTTGTTGGACAAGTGAGTTTATAGATTAAGTGCTTATTTCTTAATCCATGTGGTGTTTTGGACCATAAAGTTGAGATCTATGCACTTTCAAGCGTTCTAAGGGATAAAGCTAGAAACTTTATCCATCTAGACCCTAAAATGGACCAAATCGGAATTGTAGAATCCTTGGAATTGAAGAAAAGAAACTTAATTCGTTAAATTGTTAAAAACATAGTAACCACGACGTGGTGGCTAGGCTGGTCACAACTTTTTTATCGTATCGACACCACGAAGTGGTCAAGAATGGCCACAGTATGCTGATCAATTTGTTGACTGTGAATTTGACGGTTGACTTTGATCAAGATTGACTTAGGAGCATTTTGGGTATTTTGAGTTGTATTTGAGAATTGGTCACTATTTGTTGGATAGGTGACCAGTAGAGTTGATATTTGGAGTTGTGACCTGTTCAACGATCATTTCAGCCTAAGAGGTGAGTTTTCCTCATTGTACTTGGGGTCGAAGGCACTAATGCCGACCCACTAGATTATGTATCCTGCTAAATAGGATGTAGTATGCGGTAGTGATCTGTAGATCTGCCTGTTTGTCTGATGACTTGTTATATGTTGATCAGTTTTTTGGATATATGTTATATTTTAGGTATATGTCGACATCGTATGGATGGGTTGAGGTAGTACTGCTTTGTGTTGTAGCCAACAAACCCGGGAGCAAGTCGGACATAAGCTATGGGCCCCGGAGGCAATCCAGACTTATGTTGTGGGCTCGGGAGTAAGCCATATATGCGTTGTGGGCCTTAAAGGCAACTCATACTCATACTGTCGGCTCAGGGGTAATCAAATGTTTTAGTTTTGGACCCAGTATATGTTGTTAAATGTTGTGTGTGTTGGTACTTTGGGGGAACTCACTAAGAGTTGGCTTATAGTTTCAGTTTATTGTTTCAGGTACTTCAGATGATCGTGGTAAGGAGAAGGCATGATTGTGCACATCATCCTGTTTTTATGATACTAGGTCTTGGGAAAACTCTGATTTTGGATAATACTTTTGAAACAATGGATATGTAAACACTATATGGAAGAAATGGTTGTTTTTTTTTTTTGAAAATTTTAAATTTTTATGATTTTTTAGTGTTTTTGTATATATATATATATATATATATATATATATATATATATATATATATATATATATATATATATATATATATATATACGGTGTGGTTTGGTTTTTTTAATACTAGAATCCACATCGTACCTCACAACTTTTGGTTTTTGCAAATTTAAAAACCGCACCATCGGTTTTCATGTCAATTTCAGTTTATGCAGTTTTTTCAGTTTGCGGTTTGGTATTTGCTCACCCCTAATATAAAGGGGTTTTCCGAATGTGCTATGTATAATACTATATGTATTCTATGTGCATTACATGAAAAACATATATTTTTAAATGATATTATATGATAAACAAAAACAACTGTGATTTTTTGTGCACATGATTTTCACTCATCAACTTTTGTGCAATTATGATGAGGTTATGACTTAGTGACCAATGATGACTAGTGGACTAATGACTTAAGGATGCAATAACTAAGGCTACAGCAACTAAGGTCACAATGATGTCGTGAAGGTATTCTAGACATGTCTCACGTGCACATGGTCCAAGTTTGCTACCTCTTGTGTGGCACAAGTGTGATAACTCATTGTACTTATGTATGATGAGAAATATGTAGTGTGTTAAATGTTATCTACCACATATGATCCATTTATATCAATTTAATAAGTATCAACGACTAATGAAGATTTGGACATGAGATGACATGGGAAGATAATAGAAACATATTGCATTGCACCTTATTTATGATATTTAACAAATGATGTTTATGAATTACTATAAGATGACTATGGGTGACGAATGACTTAAATAACTATTGATGATGAATAACTCAAATGACTAATGATGATGATTTATAACCAATGACTAAGGTGTTTTATAATGTATTTACAAATGTTTTCTTATCCCCTGTTAATTATATTTAATAATTTTTATGATGTTTCCAAAGTACTTTTTAGGGGTGTTCATATGTTCAAAGGAAGTGCAAATCCCTTGAATTTTAAAGATGTTCAACCCCCGTATTACTGTAACATCCCAATGTCAAGCTAATTTCAATTTCAACCCTATGTTTGAATTATATTGTATTTTATCCCTGGGGATCGAAAAGGATTGCAAATTGGCCCATTGTGGCAATATAGTAATATTACCCAAGTATAGTACATTGAGCGTATGTTATGTACGCTAGGCGTACTATGGCGCACCCTAGTACGCTGGGCGTACACCTCATATGCGGTACGTACGTGAAGAAATGGCAAACCCTAATCATTAGGGTTTGATCCATGATGCAACCTGGCCACCGGACGTTTATGCCTCACACCTTTGACGATTCTGATGAGCTTGCATGGTCACAACGAGAGAAAATAGTCAGCCGTTCTCTGGGAGGAGGCTCCCGGGAAAACGCTCCGATGGTCAAGTCAGTGGATAGACTTAGCTGAATTCTTAGGTGAACTGGGAGAGAGCGACTTAATTTGCAAGGCACCGGGGGTAGCCTTTTATACTTAGGCCTTCTATTAGTCTCTATGGGACAAAGGCGTCAGACCCGATAGGATCGGGGACACTGATTGGATAATCGTGCTCCTTGACCTGTCAGAGCCAACAATTGGTTCAGGTGATAATCCTTTGAGCATATTCCTAGTCGCCTAGAGTCGTTTCACTGTGTTGTGGAGTAGAAGGCGCCCCTGGTAGGATTGGGCCTTCTCCGCGGGTGTCTTGCTCTTAAGGACGTCCGCGGGTAGTAAGTTCCATCGGGCTTGTTCCGCTACATGCGACATGCCTTGGGAAATTCTCTGGTGGGTCTAGGCTTGACTGTTCATTCGTGTCGACGACACGTCATCAAGTCCCCTAATCCAGTAGTCGTAGCGTTGCTAGACTAGCTATGATGTTCTGGACTTAACTGCTTGGTACACACGTCAAGTTCTTTTTCAATTGTCACTTTGGTTTTTCCGTCGACATGAATGCCTATGATGACAGTCAGTTACATCATTGCGTCAGGGATTTTGAATATCCTTCCTTTCCTTATTCTTTATAAGGTTAAGGGATTTCTCTATCAACACAACCACTTCGTCTTATTTCTCTTTCTTCTCTTATTAGGGTTTTCTTTGCTCCCCTTCTGGTTTAATGGTTGCTCAATCTGCTACTGTTCCTTCTGAGGCTGAGTTCAAACTACTCAGCGATGCTTATGGCTTCTCCCTGGTTGACGGTGTAAATTTCCGTCGGCTGACTCGATGATCCTTTCTCCTCCTTCAAGCAAGGTAGGAATTTATTTAAAAGCCTTTGATGCTGATTTACAGCTTCCCCTCACCGAATTTCAGGAAGAGCTTCTTCCAAAGAATGGTTGTAGTGTCAGGATGCTTACCCTGAACGCCGTCAATAAGGCAGTAGCATTTGAGATGATCTACCGGGAAAAAGGAGTGCTTGCTGACTACTTGATTTCAAGTTCTTCTTTCGATTCAGTGCTATTGGTGATAAGTACACATTCTATGCCCGTCGTAGAGGTCATGTCTTGGTTCTTGATGGAAACACTCCGAAGAATTGGGAAGGAAAATGGTTATGGGTTAACCAGGATCAAGTCGGTCGTGGGCGCTACCAGGAAAGCAATTTCTCTGACATCACTCCCAAATTATATCCTCATAACCAGGCTACTGTTGATCTTCTAAAGACCATCCAAGTCATGTCTGAGGAGTACTCAGAGGTTCTTCTTTTCGGGGTTGGGATGATCCCCTCTTGGAGACGTTGGGGGAAGATGCCTAACTTTTACACCATTATTGATGGTAGGCGGTTATGCCTTTGCTTCCTTTTTTCATTCTTCCTTCCTCTCCTTCCCCCCTTTTTTGGAAGGGATTTCTATTTGGGAATGATGATCGTTCTGTTAATGAGCTCCCCCCTTTTTCAATGAACGATGTCCTGCAAAAGCGGTATCGGGGGAAGCTAGAGCATTGAGAGACTAATCTTGTAAAAACTCTTGCTCCGCCATGTTGGGCTGATTAGCTCATCGCAACTTCTCCTCCAATGACAATGGCTTTGGAGGGATCTTCTACAATTTTCAAAGAATGTCCTTTGACTATGCAACCTATCATGACGGTTTCCCATCCTTTTGTCGGCAGTTCTGGGCATGCAGAGGTGGTTGAGGATAGCAAAGATGGCATTATTTCTGATGTCCGGTGATCCATAACTAAGAGGAAGGTCGTCTTGGCCATGGGGGAGACCTCTACTGATGTATTTAACATCAGGAGGTGGGTTGAATCGAGGTGCAATTTTACTCATTTTTTGAACTCAATCTCCTCCATGCTGGAGAATATTGTTGTGATCTCTGATGATGACGTTCAACAATATGATGGGGATCGGAGGGCAATTAAGCATCCCGTTGTTCCACAGCCTACTTTTGATGTTTCCCCCATGGGGGTTCTGGTGGGGCTTTGTTTCACCAAACTCCTCCAAGTGGGGGGTCTCACGCTTGAAATGATTATGGTTCTATTATCTTTGTTCTTGCCTAGAGTTTGTGAAGTTATTCTTGCCTGTCTGTCCGCACCAACGCAAAAGAGTTTGCTCGCCATGCATTTTCACCTGATGTCGTCACCAATATGGAGGCCTTGGGTAGCCCCGCATTAGCCCACAACATGTCCTATGCCGCTGCGCAGGCGATGGTTTGTCTAGTCACTGGTTCCCGCCGTATCCAGTTGTTGAATAATATGGAAGTCACCCGTGCTGGTTGTAGTGCCCGAGAGGTTAAACTTAAGCGTCAAGTGTCTAAGCGCGAGAGGCATGTTTGTGGCTTCGACCATAAGTACGCCTTGTTGTCCTCAGAGAAAACTGTTGCCGAGGAGATCCCTTCTGCGTTGGAAAGTGGACTCCCTAACCCAAGCAAATGACGGGTTAATGATTCAAAATGACATCTTAGAGCATGATGTTAGTGATCGTGATAAAATTCTAGAGGAAGCTCGGGCTGAAGTGGAGGTTGTACGTCATGATTAGGACTGGATTTTACAATTGGGGGTTGTACGCTTCATGGATAAATTAATTGAGCACTAGGAGTTTACCAATGTGGTTAGTTAGATCAGAAATGCTGCCTTCGTTGCCGGTGAAGAGTCTGGCCGTAGTGGACTGAAGGCGAAAATAGACTTTGGTGCTTATGATCCTAATGTCAGCGATTCCCGGTCTATCAACACTACCAGCCTTAACTATGTGTTACTTGCATTTGCTATCATGGATCATGCTTCTCTCTTGGGTTTGGGGCATTTGGATATGGTGGGGATGCGACAACTTTGCACACTGGAGGATGTGGGTGATGTTTTTGATGACATGTTGATTGAGGGAGCAGGCGGAGGCAGTGGCGGTGATGGCGGCAAAGGTGATGGTGGAGATGGTGTGGCACTAGGAGGCAATGGTGGTGGTGTCGTGGAATCTAGTGGTGGTGACAATGCAGTTGGTCATTAAGGTACTTTTTTACCGTGCGCTGCCCTTTGGGGTATGAGGAAAATCATGAAGCTTGTTCTCTTTTCTTTTTGGGTTTACTTGTTTTAACCTTGCATGGTTTTGGTATTATCGAATGTTGGTGGCGCTTTGGCGTTATTTGTAATGGTTTTTGTATGAATTCATAATGTAAAGTGTGTTTTCCCATGATTGTCATTATTTTATGTGCGATTTGTTGCAATTTTGTATATGTGGTTTGGCTCTAAACCTTTGTTATCGTCGCTTTTCTCCCTTCGAGTGTGAGATGATTGTATAGCACTGGGTGGTTGCTTTGGGTTGTGCATTCGTGCTAGGCTTTCGTGATGATTGTCTGCATTAAGCGGCTCGCTATGGGGTTATTGCGTTAGACCAACCGAGTTTGTTGTGCGTTTGATAGGTGGCTATTCTGAGCCTTGAAAATATGCTAAGTATTATAATGAAATGGTTGTTCTTAACCCGGGAGATACACTGAGTATCTTAATAAAATGGATATCATTCCTACGAAATACACTAAGTATTAAAATAGACTATTTTGATAAATGCGCCGAGTATTTCAATAAAATGGTTGTTCTTAGCCTTACAAATACACTAAGTATTTCTAATGACATGGCTATTGTGAGCCTTGTAAATACACTGAGTATTTAGATAAAATGGATATTTTGAGCCTTACAAATACGCCAAGTATTTTGTTTTCTCAAAAAGAGAAAATGAAGTGAAGGGCAAAGGTACACTGATCCTTGGGTATTGAATGTCCCCCCGGATGATCAGTCCGGGTGACAGGTTTCTTTTTTAGAAATGAAACTGCCTTAGGTTTCTGGCATTCCACGTCCTTAGGATTTGCCTTCCCTCCATTGTTTCAAGCGTGTATGCACCGTTGCGGTAGGCCTCGATGAGGTCCAAGTTTACCCTTAGGTCCTTGTCATTGTTTTCTTCTTCGAAGTAGGTCATGTGGGGTGAACCAACTGTTAGTTCTACCGACAACATTGTTTCTGTGCCGTAAGTTAGGCTAAAGTGGGTTTTCTTCGTGCTCGTTCTTGGTGTTCTTCTATATGACCAGAGTAATCCTAGTAGTTCTTCAACTTAATTGCCTTTAGCTCTCCACAGACGTTTCTTGATTCCGTTTACCAACGTTCTGTTGGATACTTTGGTCTGACCGTAGGCCTGGGGATGCGCTAATGATGTAAACCATTGCTCCATGCCCTTCTCAACTCACCAACTTCGGAATGGGTTTTCGGCGAACTGCAATCCATTTTCACCGATGGGTACCCTGGGTGTTCCGAACCTTGTTATTATGTTCTTCCATAGGAATTTGATCATATGTTTTCCAGATACGCATGCTAACGATTCGGCCTCTATTGGGGAGTAAGCTTAGCACTCTACACATCTTCACCCTATTTCTGACGCATTTTGGTGTATGGTTAGCCATAGATGCCTATACAAAGTATTTTTCCTGTGAGGGCCTTTGCCCCTTCGTGCATGCCTGTTGGGTCGACGTGTGCTTCTCGAAGTGCTTCTTTGCCTCTGGCTTCATCTATGCATTTTAACCACGACGTCATGAACCCTTTCTGGTATAGTACTCCTTCTATGATTGTATACAATGGTGCTTTGATCCGTACTCTTCTAGCTTCTTCATGGCTATCTGGCAGGATGCCATGCTGCAGCTACTTGAATATCGATGTCATCCATGTGTGTTGTGCTAATGTTAGAGTGTGTACCTACCTCTCATCTATACTCCTCTCTTTGAGCACCTCTACCAAAACCTTCTTGGATAGGTGGTCAAAGCATGTCGATGCTAGCTTGCTAAGGGAGTCTGCTCTTCTATTATCCCCTCTTGGGATTTGTTTGATGGTGCACTCTTTGAGAGGTACGATGAGCCTTTGCACAACCTTTACATATTTCTCCATTCATTTGTCTCTTGGTTCAAACTCTTCATTGAGATGGTTAGCTGCTAACCTTGAATCCGTCAGGGATGTTATCATGTCTGTACCCTTCTGGGCTTGTTAGGATCAAGCCCTCCCCCGATCCTTCTTCACTAGATGCTCCATCAGTGTATACGGTCCACCTCAGGCCGGCCTGGGCCCAATAACTCTTTCTTCTGGGCAACTGTTTTCACTTCACCTTGAATCTCAAGGAGAAAATCTGCCAACGCCTACCCCTTGATGTTGGTAGATGGGTGATAACTAATGTCATGTTCCCCCAGCTCGATCGCCTATTTCACTAGTCGTCCAGATGTTTATGGCTTGAGTAGTATTTATTTGATTGGTCAGTTTGTCAATACCTCTATCTGATGTGCTTGGAAGTAACGCCTCAAGCGTCGTGCTACATAGATAAGTGCGAGCACCAATTTTTCAAGGATGGGGTAGTTGGTTTCTGGGCCCTGTAAGGCTCGACTGACGAAGTAGATTGAAACTTGCCATCCTTCTGTCACACCCCCAAACCAAGGATGGCGGAAACGTCCGGGGGTGGAGGACTTCATGTATAGTATCACAATAACGAGTATAATAGTGCTCAAAGTAAATGCAAACATCATAAATATAATTGAAAAGGTTACACCATAGTATGTGTTTACATGTTTTAAATCAATTACACTATGATGACAAAATGAAATGTTGACGATTTAATGTCCCATCCTCAAAATCTGTTGATTTCCTATTTCACTGGTTTCCTAAGAATACAAGTAGTTTTGAAAAAGTGTCAACAATTAAGTTGGTGACTTCATAAGAATTTTATTTGAGAAAGAAGTTGTTTTCCTTGTAAAAGCGATAGAGTAGGATTCCAGAAAATTCAATATTTTCCTTATAAAAGTCATGAAGTCTTAAATCCCAAGACAGAGAATATGTAGTTTTAGATAAATAAAACCCCTTTTTAAAGTAGAATTTTCCAGTAAACTTGAAAGATTGTTAACTCCCTATGTGAGTCGTTATAACCATACTACAACGAGAATTAACCTGCAACAATGTTTTCCAGACGTTTAGATCATATGACGCTTGTCACCCGCAGACCTGCAGGTCTGGCTGTAGCTAGCAACGAGGTATGGGGTGTCAATACCAATATATATCTATACACAATTATCACGCTCTCCCTACAAGAGACTCTGGTTATAACTTACAGGAATTTGAACCCGTACTTTAAGAGTACAATGGAAGAATTTGTCTCACAACTTACGTTAACTAGTTTACATATAGTTTGAGTATAAAACCTCTTCCGTGGTGGAAGTGAAATCACCTTTTATGTAATAAATTCGTGATATGAAATCCATAAACTATTACTATTATAGTTTAACATGTAGTATATGAAAACCCCGTTTGATTTGAGAGTAAAACCTTTTTCATGTAGAATGGTTTTATTGTAAAATCCATAACCATACCTATTGTAGTTTATTATATGTGTTCGAAATGGATGAAAAACCTTATCATGAATGACTAATTTCTGTTTATGATGATAAACTAACAAGAAATACATTAAACATTTAGAAACTTATTGTTATGCACTTTGCTCAACTTGTTACAAAGTGTTATGAAAGTTGTAAGCTGTTAACTAGTTTTTAACCTTTCTGCACTGTTTTAGAAATATCATATGAAGTCGAAAACTAATCCGTAAGCTCTGCGAGTTTAGAAAATGTGTCGAGTTTATTCATAATTAATTTTTATTATGATTTTTAGAAGTCCCTAAATTGTGTGAAAATGTTCATATTCACAGAATGGTCCGAACTCGTTTCTGAAATGATTGGCAGTTTTGTAAAAATCACCATAACTTGTAGAAAAATCGTATGGAGATGTGCAAGTAGTCATTTAAAGATATGAACCTGAACTATTTTCATATTAAACAGTTTTGAAAATATTAAGTCTAAGTTGGTCGAAACATTCCGTGAATAGGACTCAACTTTTCTAATGAAAGCTGTTGTTTGCATTTAGTTAAGTTTTTGGTGTATTAACTTGTATCCCCCCCCCCCCCCCCCCCCCGTAAAACTTGAAGAAACATGAAAATGTAGGGGTAAGAACTCACCTTGAGTGATTTTCTTAGATGAATGCTGAAGAGAAAGGGTTCCTAAGTCAAAATCACTTTGGTAGAAGCTTGGAGAGTTGAAGATCTAAGAACAATTATGATGACCTTTGTTATGAGAGATTCATAATCTGAGTGAAGGAGTGAAATATGTTCAATGTAGAATGAGAATACTTACTGAATGAGGGTGAAAAGCTCAAAATCAGCCTTGCAGTCTCAAATTCTTAGAGAGAGAAATGAGAGAGAAGTGTTTGTTTCTTGGTGAGAGAGTGAGTAAAGTGGAAGGAGAGATGAGAGTTTTCTAGCTTATGACCAAGATCTCTTGCTGGAGGGAGTATGAGAGGACAAATAGCTGACTAGGTAGGGGTGAATAGTAACTGGGGGTTGTCTTAAGTGGGTATGGGAGGTTGCTTGTGTCATAACTTTAAGGCAAAGTCAACACTCTACCTAAAAATCTTATCCAATAGATATTATTCTTAGGCAAATATTTCTCTCAAAAGGTGTTTAAATTATGAATATTTAGGGTCTTATATGTCAAAATATGAGTTTGGGAGAAAATCCCACGTTAAAATCTTGAAAAACGGGCTTAAAACGCGAAAAGGATAAAAAACCGGGAGAAGGGTGCTAACCTGCGAGGGTTCCGGAGTGCTTAGGGGAGTTTCGGAGCTTCTTAGCAAAAATTCGGAGTCAACTGGGGCATTCCTAAGCCATTTTCTCAATTCCGAAGGTCCGGACCGGAGGGTTACGAAGCCGGCTTGAATTTCCGAAGCGGGACTTGTTCTTCCGAGATGCGAGGTTGTCCAGCGAAGCCTTCCTATTGCATGCGAGCCGGTCCGAAGTTTAGCATTCTGGAGCGAAGGAGTTCCGAAGCTAAGAGAGGATGTGAAATTGTCCGGTTCCGAACCAAGAGGGTTCCGGACTAAGAGGGTCCTCTCCTTCGGTTTTGGGCTGTTTTCGACTGAGGAAGGTACATAGAGAGATTTGGGAGAGATTTCACATACTTGGAGAGATTTGGGAGAGATTTCACATGCTTGGAGAGATTTGGGAGAGATTTCACATGCTTGGAGAGATTTGGGAGAGATTTCACATACTTGGAGAGATTTGGGAGAGATTTCACATACTTGGAAAAATTTGGGAGAGATTTAGATACAATGGGAGAGATTGAGAGAGACTTTGTCGGGAGCCTTTATTAATGTTCTTCTTCGTAGTTCAAAGACCGTAGACATAGTTACATCCCATTTTGAGTGTTATACACCCCCGAAGGGCACGTATTAATGTTTTATTAAGTTGTTCCATCAGTTATATTGATTAGGGTTTGGATTTTCTGAACACGTGAAGACTCAAAGTGATACTTTGCATAATGATAGTGTGTTGTACAGTAGTAAACACGATGTAAACCCTAATACACAAGGGTTAATTGAGTTGACCTGTTTGACTTGTTGACTTAACTAGAAATTGACGATTGTCATACCTTCCATCTCCACTACCAGTACTAAAGAGAAAGCTTCGTCTGAGGCTGAGAGGTATACCTATAACGTTTTGCCTGGAACCGGACTGGACAATGTGGGTAGTCTGTTTAGGGCTTCCTAAATCTGCTAGAGTGTTATTTATATTGTCGGCGTCCATTGGAAGTTGCTCTTTTCAATGCACCCTTTGAGAGTGTGGAAAACAAGCATGGATTTCTTCGTTGACTTAGAGATGAAACAACTTAGAGCGGCCAATTTTCCATTCAACCCTTGGGCGTCCCTTAGAGTGTGTGGGGATGGCACTTCTATCAGCTCGTCCACTTTGGTTGGGTTGGATTGTATTCCTTCTATGGTGACATACTTTCCCAAGAATTGGCCTTCCTCGACACTGACGGTACACTTCCCCGGGTTCAAATTCATTTTGACCTTTTCCAATGTTTTGAATGTTTCTTCCACGTCTTCCAGTAATATTTTGTGATCTGGGATTTTTAAGACCATGTCATCGATGTATACTTTAATGTTTCCTCCAATTTTGTTGGTGAAGATAGAGTCGACGAGGCACTAGTAGGCCGCTCTTGTGTTCTTCAAGCCGAAAGGCATTTTGGTGTAGCAGAAAACCCCATGGTCTTTATAGAAGGCTATCTTCTCTTTGTCTTCTTTGCTCATCAAGATCTGATGGTACCCCTTGTACACATTTGGGAAGCATTTTAGTCTAAAACCCTGCAGGGATTTGACTTTTTGATCGATTTCTGGTAGGGGTAGAAGTCTTTAGGACCTGCCTTGTTTAGATCGGAATAGTCGATGCACATGTGCCACATACCGTCGTGCTTTTTAACCATGTCATGGTTTGCAATCCAGGTTGGGAAGACCGCTTCCTGGAGTATTCCCGCTTTGGTTGGCTTGGCGACCTTGGCGTTGATTGGCCTGTTCCTAACTCCCCCTTGAACCCGTTTTTTCTATTTGATTTCCTTGGCACCCGGTTTGATCATGAGTTTGTGTTCTATGACCTCCCTATCTACTCCTACTATGTCTGTAGGAGTCCAGGCAAAGACATGCTTGTATTTCTTTAAGAGGTTGATCAATCCTTGTCTCGTGGTCGGGGGAAGGTTGCCACCTATGCCGACTGGTTGGTCCATGTATTCCCTATTGATGATTTCTCATGACCTTTTTCTTTATTCCATGATCTCTTTCGGCTGCATGATTTCATAACATCATAATTCTCTTGGTAGAGTTGCCAAGATCATCCTTCTCCCTTCCGTTGTGCTGAGTTTTATTACTCCATGCATTGTCGATGGGATTGTGCCGAATTTGGGTAGGGTTGTACATCCGAGAATGATGTTGTGCTCTGATGGGTGCTATATTACGACAAAATATATAAGGGTTGTCTTCTTCTTATCTTTGCCATGTCTGTTCAGCATGAAAGGCAGGTAGATCGTGCCATAGGTTGTGCCCTATGAAGCCTGTTAGCCGCCCCGTTGCAGATTTGAGGCTCTCTTTCCACTTATCCGGGAGGAGACGGAAACAATGCCTGTAGATAATGTCTGCTGAACTTCTGGTATCGATATATACCCGGTGGATAGTAATATCTCTGATGGACCCTTGGATTATGAGTGGCCCGTCTCCTCGCTAGGCTGCCGGTCGGGGATCTTTTGCTGAAAACGTCAAGCCTTGCATGGATCTGGTAAGATTGTCTATGCCACCGTGTTCTTCCTGCCTTCCCTTATTTGACCTGATCATCATAATTGCATGAGGTTGGTCATGCTCCTTGGCTGCATCTCTGGCATACTCGACATCGAACTTAGCACGGAGACTCCGCGCTACCTCTATGAGGTTCCCTTTTAGTTGTTCTCTTCCATTTCTGTTTTAATACCGAACGATTGACGGTATCATGTTTCTTGCACTTGTGGTATTCACAATACCATCCTTTTCCTCCCTTCACTGGTTGCTTTTGAGATACTGCATAGACGTATGGTCGTCTGCCTCTTCTTTCGTCTCTTTGGAATGCCCTAAAGCATCCTTGCGGGCGCTTTCCTTGCCCGAACTTTCTGCCACCGCCTGGGGTTTCTAGGGCGTGCACTGGTGAGCTGTGACGTTTTAAGGTTGATGCAGTCATGGCGTTCAAGTATGCTTGCTTCGTTACCTCTCCTTCTTCTTGTCTCAGGTAGCGTTCTACCTTTTCTTTTAGCTCAACCCGTGTATGGGATTTTTCCCCCATGAGCTTCTGGGACAGCGGTCTCGGTAGGAGGCCTCATGTGAAAGCGCTTGCTACTAACCCTTCTTTGTGGTCTGGGATGTCTAATGTGGCATTAGTGAACCTGGGGAAGTATTCTCGCACCGTATCTATTTCCTTCTGTTTGCAACCGATGATTAAGTGTGAATCTCCTTTGTATTTATGCAATTGCATGAAATTCTTCAAGAAGAGATACTTTAGTTGGCCAAAATTGTAAATGCTCCCTGGCCATAACGTCTTGAACCACATTCGTGTGTTTCCATCTAAGGTTTTCGTAAAATACATACACCATAATCGCTCGTATAGTTTTAGTGAGGTCATCATCCACTCGTAAGCATCAATGTGGCTATCTGGATTTGTGGTTCCATTGTAGGTCTTGAGGTGTGGTAACTTTGTTGTATTTGGGATTTCGTAGTCTAGGAGCTCCTTGGCAAACGGAGATGTTACACTTTGCAATAGACAATCTTGGTTTGCGAGGGAGAAAACACCATGTGGGTTATACTACTAGGAGGTGAGGTATGGTTGCATTAGCATGTTGTTATAGGCCTAGAGGTGCCCAGGGTTTGGGTCGTAAAAGGTTTGCTGCTCAAACAGGAATGTTAGTGTTTGGGTTGACAGGGTTATGTGCGAGTGAGCTGTTAGACATGAATGAATGTTGTTGTGGGATTGTGGTATTGAAGGGCATGTTTTTCACAAATGGAGGTGTTTGGAAAGCCATTTTTTGTTCTCTTACCATTTGGTTCAGTGGCGGTGTTTGGAAAAACGTCGGTTGTTCTCCCACCATTTTGTATAGTGGCGATGTTTACAAGATGACCGGTATGCCACTGATGTTGTCCAGCATTGGCTGTGCTATACTGCTTGAGATCACCGTCAGTTGTGGTGTTTGCATGGAGGCGTTTTGTGCCATTATGGTGGTGAAGAAATCTGGTCCTTCGGCAGTCGGCCTCCATAATTTGTTTGTTCGAGCAGTGGTCATAGTTGAGTCGCCTGGTTGTGATGCTTCGTCAGTAACTGATGTGAGAACTGGGGTGATAATTGGTTCCAACGACATCATAGGTCTAAAGAGGCATGTCGGTGTCCCACCAATCCCACCGGTAACGTCGGATGCCATCTTCGAGGGTTGAGGAGTGTGCTTTTGGTTTGTTGTTTGTCACACTATGGATGGCGCCAAATGATGCGACCTGGCCACCGGATGTTGACGCCTCACACCTTTGATGATTTTGATGGGCATGCAAGGTCACAACGAGAGAAAACCATCAGTCGTTCTCTGGGTGGAGGCTCCTGGGAAAATGCTCTGACGGTCATGTCAGTGGATAGACTTCAGTGAATTCTTAGGTGAACTGGGAGAGAGCGACTTACTTTGCAAGGCACCAGGGGTGGCCTTTTATACTGAGGCCTTCTGTTAGTCCGTACGGGAGAAAGGTGTCAAACCCGACAGAATTGAGGACGCTGATTGGATAACCGTGCTCCTTGATATATTAGAGCCAATGATTGGTTCATGTGATAATTCTCTGAGTATCTTCCTTGTCGCCTGGAGTCATTATACTTTGTCGTGGAGTAGAAGGCACCCTTGGCGGGGTTGGGCCTTCTCTACGGGTTCCCTAATCTTAGGGGTGTCTGTGGGTGCTAAGTTCCATCAGGCTTGTTCCGATAGATGCAGTGTGCCTTAGGGAATTCTCTGGCGTGTCTAGCCACGACTTTTCATTCGTGCCAATGACACATCATCAGTCCATATACAAACCTAATTATAGCCTCATATCTCATTCTTATTCATCCTTCCTCTATGAGAATCAAACCCATGCAAACCCTAAGTGGAAGAGTGAATTTTTTGAGCCTTTAGAGTGTTTAGAAGTGTTCTTGAAGAAGAAGAGAGTGATGGGAAGAGATTGGAGTTTGGGAAGCACCTTGGATCTGAGATAACCTGCTTAATAGCAAGCTCAAGAAGGTAAATAGTTTGCATCTTGATCACTCCATCTTGTAGATCTAGCCATCTGTTCCATTTAAGACACTTTTTGTTCCAAAAATGGTGATTCTTGAGCATGGCATGTTCTTGACCCAATAAATCGTCCTTTCAGACCTTATGAGGGGCCTTGAGTTATAAAAATGTTGTCTTGAGAGTAAGTTTCACTCCATGCAAGCTATAGAAGGTCTTAATGCATTTAGATGTTGAGGGTTTGTGTTTTAAGCACTTAATGGACATGCAAAGTCATAAAGTTGAAAACTTTATGTCTCATTTATACATGTTGTTGTTTGATATGGTTATGTGGTGGTACTTTGGGGGAAACTCACTAAGCATTGGCTTACAGATTATAGTTACGGTTTAAGGTACTTCTGAGGATCATGGGAAGTCGAAGGTGTGACTGTACACATCCTAATTTTATGTTGTTGATCTTAGGAAAACCCTGATTTTAAATAATATTTTGGAAATAATAGTTTTGTAAACACTTTTAATAGTAAATGAGTTATTTTGAAAAGTTTAAATTGGTTGTGATTTCTGAGGCGTTACAAGTTGGTATCAGTGCCTTGGTTTGAGTGAATTGCAGAAACATCCATGTGAATCCAGGCTCAAATTAAGGAACTGCAAAGGCATTAAAAATGATTTTCAATATTGTTTTCAATAATAATAATAATAGTAATAATAATAATAATAATAATAATAATAATAATAACAACAATAATAATAATAATAACAACAACTACAACAACAACAACAACAACAATAATAATAATAATAATAACAACAACAACAACAACAACAACAACAACGACGACGACGACGACGACAACAACAACAACAAAAACAACAACAACAACAACAACAACAACAATAATAATAATAATAATAATAATAATAATAATAATAATAATAACAACAACAACAATAATAATAATAATAATAATAATTAATAATAATAATAATAATAAAAGCAATAATAATAATAATAATAATAATAATAATAATAATAATAATAATAATAATAATAATAATAACTGTAACAGCCCAAATTTTTAAGAAAATTTTGAACATTTAATTTCGTAAACATCAATCATTAGGAGTATAAAATCCCATTACATAGTCATATTATTTTAAATTTCAGAGTACGAAAACTAAATGTGAAAACACTGGAGAATACACGTCGCGCCATCAAGCTAAGCCCTTACCCTTATCAATAGAAGTACCTGAAACATTCAATAAAATTGTAAGCACAAGCTTAGTGAGTTTCCCAAAACACATGAATCATATTATCACATAATACCATGCACATATATATACACATAAGTTTGCCATGGACTCCCTCCATGGACTTCATTGGAATGTCATGGGCTACCCCCATGGTCTTGTATCCCTGAGCCATGGGGTCCTCCCATGGTCTTGCCAAATGTCATGGGCTCCTCCCAAGGTCTGCACACAAGTCCACATATAAATCTTATAACACACAATTACATGTGGACTTGTGTATCGGCTCTACAAGTCAAATACTGAACGATATCTGACTAGGTTTCGGCTCCGAATATCAGCTCTACTCAATCCCTAAATAGAGAAAATTCCTTAAATACAACTCAAAATTCCCTAAAACCCTTTAAAAGTTAAATTTGATAACAGACTAAAGTCAAAGGTCAAAGTCAACAGTCCGAGTTGACCCAACTCGCCGAGTTCACCTAATGAACTCGTCGAGTAAGCCAGGAATCCGGAAGCTTAATGCATTAAGTTGTTTCCATCAAATCTAGGAGATTCAAATCTCAAAATGATGTCTAGAAGGGTAAAGTTTCCAACTTTACCCTTAGGAACCATCCAAGTTGAGTTAAACACAAATCCTAGAATCATTGGAGTGATGCTTGACACATCAAGCCCTTAAACTCTAAAAACAAAGTCCCAATATGCAGATTTGGTCCCCTAAGGTTGAGAAATCACGTAAAGTTTCCAACTTTACGTCCATGCATGCTAAAAGGAACCCTAAGACTCAAAATGGGTTCAATAAAGGACTTAATGCGTAAATGGGACCTAAGATCAAGTAATGTTTACAACTTTAAGCCAACTAAGGCCATAACACGGCTAGATCTAACATTACAACCACTGGAATACTCAACTTCTTGGACAACTAACCATGAGTCCAAAATCAAGATAAGGCCCCAAAACAATAACAAAGAAAGGTATAAACTTTATACCTCCAAATGACTGAAAAGAGTTGGGAGATTCTGCATCTAGGTCTTCTCTCCAAGCTATGCACCTTCAACTTCAATGATCCTCCAAATGTGTGCAAAGTATCAATTCTTATAGCCCTCCACAACCTCACACACTCTTAAGGACGATGATACACTCTTTAAGGGTTTTCTGGATAGAAGAGGCTGGTAAGTGTAACGCCCGCAAGTTAGGCTAGACATTAAAGGATAATAATAATAAATATTTTTTATTAAATAATTAAAATCTTCAAATAGGATAATTATTCGTTATATACATTACTGGATATATAAATATATATTTAATATATGCACATTATGTAAACAAATATTATGAGTATATAATATTTGTAGAAAACTTTATTATAAAGTTTATCATTGAACCGATAAAATACACGTTAAAAATAAAAAGATACTTAAGATTATAATCTTAACGAAAGTTGTAACGAACCTAAAATCTCAAATTATGTGATGTATTTTGTCTAAATATAGTCAGTGATGAACCCAAGTAGTGAAACAATGTTTTTGTTACACCCGTTTTTCAAAAATAATTGTCCAGATATATTTTATGCCGTTGGTTATCAATTATCGGGTGTAAAATACTATCTAATATTATATTGACATAAAATTTATAAACATATATTTAATAAGTTATAACTTATGATGTACTTAAATAAGATATATGTTTAATATTGATTATATTAATCAAAAAGTATATGTAAAGTAAAGGTTTTTGTTTAAATTAATTAATACATTATAGTGATGTATTAAACTAGTAAATTATGAACGTTGCAAAAGGAAAGAAAAACATATATAGAAATTTGATCATATAAAATAATTATGTATGGGTTTATAAGTTATTCTATCATCACATAAAACCGACGTATCCATATGCATGCATAACAATATTGAGTGGATAAGAAATGAAAAGATAGTCATGAACTAATTATAAATGATACTTGAATAACAAAGGAAGGTACATGTAGCGATCTATTGATCATAGAGTATATGTGTTAATTAGAAGGGATATGTGTCAAAGTTTGGTAGTTACACATCCATATTGAACAATGACGACACCATAAGATCGTACAAAAACTTTGAACGGTGCAAAAAACTTTTAGTATAAATAGGATCCGTTTCTCCATATTTAAAAGTATACTGATTCATATATAATTTCTATAGAGAATAAATAGTATATGGCACTTGAAATAAAGAAAATTGGAGAATCATATCAATCGGCATGTCGACATATCACGGGCAACTATAAATAGCCTAAAGTGTTGTATTACAATGCCAATTACAAAAATACGTTTACAGAACGAGATAATGTTTTAGCAGGATAATAAGTTGGCAAACAATGCTAACCTTGAGGCCACAACAATAGTTAGTCTTCACTAACTAGCCAGGTGAGTGTATAGTTACTTTAATGAACAAGATTTTAATGCAAGTATTAATTAAAATATTAAATAGTTGTTGAAAGTTTGTATGTCAATTATATGCTTATTGCCTGAAATATGTGTTAGATATATATTTAATGATATATGATGTGCCAACCAGTTATGGTTACATATGTGTTAATATATATATATATATATATATATATATATATATATATATATATATATATATATATATGATATTATTACGTGAGAATAATAATTATAATAATAGAAGTATTATTTCTAAAAAAGTAAATTAATACCTAAAACTCTATGTTAAGTATACACTAGATAGCGTTGCCTAAATGGAGTTGGCATTGAAAATTGATTATAAACATTTTTGCCTAGTGATGGGATATGACTTAAAAAGAGATGTTTAGTTCAATTAAGTTTGAACATTGGGTAGCCTCTTATTAAGTGTACGTGTGTGTTGAGATTGATGATCGGTGGAGTACGTCCTACGTACAGAAGTACATTTTATGTACGAAGTCTTTTTCAAAACTCTGTGTCTTAGGTGCTACTTGTGCCGGGGTATTATTATGTTTTGGGGTACGAGTCCTACTCATACCAGGGTACTATAATGTGCCAGAAGTACTACTATGATGTACAAAGTCCTTTTTGACACTATTATGTGTCGGAGTACGGGAGCGTACATGAGCACTTTATTAGTATTTCCCCATACTATTGATGAGCTTTGTGTGTCAGCGTTTCCATTCACGAAGTAATTGACGGAACTTCGTAGACTGCCTAATAAAGACTGTCAGTAATAGACCACTACTAGGTATGTCTGGTGTTATATTGCCGGAAAGGGTGAGTCTGGGGGTAAAATACCTCACAATGTCAGACCACTACTAGGCAAAGTTCGATGTCGAATAGGGTGAGTCTGGGGGTAAAAAACCTCATGATGTTAGACCGCTACTAGGCACAATTATCTAGATAACTACCCCTAACTTAACTGTCTTGTGGTTTTTACGAACGGAAGTTTGTGGTGAAACTTATTCCATCCCCTCATTTGATGTCATTATTGATCCTCGTTTGCTACCAAGGAATTTCCAAAGCAGTGTCGTTAGTTTGTTGTTAATATTGATCCTTTAGGCTAGATCTCGTAAGATCGTTGTATAGGATCAGTACATGAGGATCGACGGGATGGGATAGATTGTTTTAGAGATATGATATATTTGTGTTAGTGATAATAGTGGTATTGTAGGTTTGAGATATACATTATTATCACATTATGGGATTGAAAAATCTATGTATCTCACCAGGTTTCCTAACTCGATCCACTCAATTTATATTCATTATAAGTAGCAGTGTAAGACTAGTGGAGATTCAAGTGTGATACTAAGAGAAGATATGTAATAGAGTTCATGACCGCTAGGTCTTTACGCTGTAACATATGTTGTGTATCAGTTAAGACATCCCTAGAGTTGTATTATTTTGAGACAATATTTTGTACTAAAATTGTTTTGATATATTGTGAATTTCCGCAATAAAAGATATTATGATTTCTAAAGCGTAAAGAACTTTTTATTTTTTTATTATTAATTTTTTTGGTTCTGAAAATTGGGGAAGTTAAAGTTGGTATCAGAACATTAGTTTAAGAAAAGTAGGAATTGTCAGGATTTCTAGGCTTAAACTCAGATTGCTAAGTGATGATGGTGAGGTGTGTGTCTAGTATACTTTAGGTTGAATACCTAAATTAGTATTAAATATACACAAGCACTAAAATATTTGAGGGTATTTTCCTTAATTAATATTACATTCTAATAGAATCGTTTTATAACATGTCTTAGGTGGAATACCTTACTTGCTATAGTGTGCACTAGCATACTTTAGGACAGATGTATTATATGCTAATATGTGCTAAATGATGAATAATATAGCATGCCTTAGGTTGCTTACCTATATTGCTATTACTTGAGGAAGTTTAAGGTCTGTTGCCGACCTTGGTTTAGAAGAGCAGTTTTTATGTGTTTAGGATTCTAAACGTTTAATTACTATATTAGAATTGACATGTAAGTTTTTGAGGGGATAAGGAGACTTACAATAGTTGAAATCGATAACTTTATAAATAAACGATCGAGGGATATCGTAAAATAATACCTATCAAGTGATAGCATAAATAGTGTATTAATACCAATAGAGTGGTGTTGTACATTCAAAGTATGTTTGATGAAATAATAACACCTTTGGAGGAATGTTGTGCGTTAGAAGTACATTTGGACGAGATGAATGTTTTGGCGTAATCCATGAAGTTGTTCCACCGCTGACCAGATTGAAGCAGTGATTGTTTACGGAGTTAGAAGAGTTGAAAATGGTGATAAATACTTCGATGATATCGAAATTGATGTTGTGCAAGATTAATAAGAATTCAATGAAGGTTAAAGGAAAGATTAATCGAGTTTTCAGACTCAATAGGCCAATACCTTGTCTAACTATGTGATGTAGTATGTAGTTTGAATGGTGTGTTAAGAGCTGATTTGTACCCTATACAAGATTCTCGAACTTAGTATTTAATAATACTGAGTGATAATTGACTTCTATCGCATCCTTATGAAATTTCTATAGTATGTTAGCTCGACTTTAACAAACAAGATTAGGGTGGTGAAATGAGTCATTTGGTGGTGAAAGGTTGAGTTACTTACTTGTCTAAGTAAGGTAGAATGCTTAGCTGAAGAAGAAATACACCCATAGTATTGTACCATAAGAGATGTTGTGAGGAACGACAGAGAACCAAGTTGAATCTAGTAGAACATGTTGAATTGTTGATATACAGCTAAAATGCAGACTTCCTAGGATTGACTCTTATGAAGTAGATATGAAAGATATACAAATGAGAAGTAAACCTTCTAAGATTAATGATAATGTCATGGAAGGATGATATGCATGGAAACTTGCATGATTTAGAAGATGATGCAGGTAGTTGGAGACCATTTGTCGCCACATGGCTAGAGTAAATTCTAGTATAGTGTGCCTTGCAGAGTGGACACTACTCAATAAAGAATTTATATGAAAATTTTGGAAGTGAAAATCCTATCGACCTAGGAAAAGTATTAGAATATACTTGATCGAGCATATACATGAGAAGGATCCTAAAATGCAAGTCTAGGAAATCCAAGATGTGCTTGATAGAGACGTGAAATCCCTAGTTGATTCTAGGAGAAATTGTTGTATGTGCTTGTTTGAACACACTCATGTGTGATAAGTTGCTTTGTGTTTTTTTTGGTATGGTGACTTAGGGACTGCAAAACAATTCTTGGGAGAGTATGAGTAGGTGTGAAAGGTAGTAGAGGCCTATACTACCCAAAGCACATGACTCACACTTGGATCAGGAATAGTCACAAGGTTACTAAGGAACTAGTAGTTGAGCTTGAACTTTTCCGTTTCCGCCATTACCTACTCTACGGTGATTACTAGGAAGATGATTTTCGTTCAGACCCTAGTGGTCATAAAGAATCGAGTCTGATTAATATGAATCTACGAAGTGAGTTGATTGGTTCAGAGAACCATGTCTGGTATAGTGACCGACTTCAGTCAAAAGATTAAAGAAAGAAATGATTTAGGTGATCGCCATAAGATTTGCAGCCTTCATTAGGATTGGTCAACCAGTAGCCAGAAATGCTATCTGCTATGATGTGACTGTAACACATTAGAACATGAAGGAAGGTTTCTTCCATGTTAGTGTTTGACTTATAGAGAGAAGAGTTTAATGTGTTGCACTGTGCAATAGAAGGTCATTAGAGTGTGACCATCCAGTTTGTTGCTATCTCCAAGGTAAAGACTGTATCATTGGTTGAGTTTACGACCCAATGTAGAATGGAGCAGTAGTCTCCGATGAAAACTTGAGTTTGTAACTCGAGGGTTAGAACTGAAGCTCCAACAAAGGAAGAAAAGTGGGTGCAAGTTTAAGCATGACCATTGGCAATAGGTTCAAATCTATTGATTCTCTCTCAGGAGGCTAGTAGAGTGATAGTCGTTGTTGATAGTAATTTCCATTATGTTAGTAAAACCTCTTGTATTATTTTATACGTATGCATCAATAGATGACTTCGTGCTTGTCATGATCTTAATCAGTCTGTGGTCGCCATATGCAAGAAGATCACATGTTGTGGACACAAGCAATAATATTATATTAGGAATATAAAAATGATAATCATGAGTTTATTTACAAGGAAGATACAAACCACATAGGTAGAGCTAGCTTGGGCTTTGATGGGTTGTGAATAGCAGCATATGGGAGTTCGCACCCATGTGGAGAGAATCAACTATTAAGGAAAAAGTGTGAAAGACAACTCGAGTTCAGTTTTGATGTTAAGGACTTGGGAAAACTGAAAGCAAGTTGTGGAGTCGCATGTATTCACTGAATTTGTGATTTCGGGGATGAAATCAACTTAGATGGGGGAGAATTGTAACGCCCACAAGTTAAGCTAGACATTAAAGGATAATAATAATAAATATTATTTTTATTGAATAGTTAAAATCCTCGATTACAATAATTATTTGTTATATGTGTTACCGCTATATGAATATCTATTTAATATATTAATGTTATGTAAACAAATATTATTAGTATATAATATTTGTAGAAAATTTTATTATAAAATTGAACATTGAACCAATAAAATAAATGTTAAGAATAAAAAGTTTATTTAAGATAATAATCTTAATGAAAGTTGTAAAGAACCTTAAATCGCAAATTGTGTGATGTATTTGGTCAAAATACAGTCAGTGGTGAACCCAAGTAGTGAAACAATGTTTCTGTTACACCCGTTTTTCGAAAATAATTGTCTAGATATATTTTATGCCGTTAGTTATTGATTATCGGGTGTAAAATACTATCTAATATTATATTGACATGAAATTTATGAAAATATATTTAATAAGTTATAACTTATGATGTATTTAAATAAGATATATGTTTAATATTGATTATATTAATCAAAAAGTATATGTAAAGTAAACGTTTTGGTTTAAATAAATTAATACGTTATAGTGATGTATTAAACTATTAAATTATGAACGTTGCAAAAGGAAAGAAAAACATATATAGAAATTTGATCATATATAATAGTTATGTATGGGTTTATAAGTTATTCTATCATCACATAAAGCCGATGTATCCATATGCATGCATAACAATATTGAGTGGATAAGAAATGAAAAGATAGTAATGAACTAATTATAAATGATACTTGGTTAACAAAGGAAGGAACACGTAGCCAACTATTAATTATAGAGTATATGTGTTAATTAGAAGGGATATGTGTTAAAGTTTGGTAGTTACACATCCATATTGAAAAATGACGACGCGTAAGATTGTACAAAAACTTTGAACGGTGATAAAAACTTTTAGTATAAATAGGATCCGCTTCTCAATATTTAAAAGTAAACTGAGTCATATATAATTTTTATAGAGAATAAATAGTATAAGGCACTTGAAATAACAAAAATCGGAGATTCGTATCAATCGGCACGTCGACATATCACGGCCAACTATAAATAGCCTAAACTGTTGTATTAGGATGCCAATTACAAAAAATAAGCTTAGAGAACCAGATAAGGTTTTATCAAGATAATATGTTGGCAAGCAGTGCTAAGCTTGAGGCCAGGACAATAGTTAGTCTTCATTAACTAGCGAGGTGAGTGCATAGTTACTTTCATGAATATGATTTTAATACAAGTATTAATTAAAATATTAAATATTTGTTGAAAGTTTTTATATCAATCATATGTTTATTGCCTGAAGTATGTCTTATATATATATATATATATATATATATATATATATATATATATATATATATATATATATATATATATATATTTGATGATATATGATGTGCAAACCAGTTATGGTTATATATGTGTTAAAATATATATATATATATATATATATATATATATAATAATAATAATAATAATAATAATAATAATAATAATAGTAATAATAATAATAGAAGTATTATTTCTAAAAAAATAAATTATTACCTAAAAGTCTATGTTAAGTATACACTAGATAGCGTTGCCTAAATGAAGTTGATATTAAAAATTGTTTAGAAGCATTTTTGCCTAGTGATGGGATAAAACTTAAAAATGGATGCTTAGTTCAATTAAACTTAGACATTTGGTAGCCTCTTATTAAGAGTACGTGTGTGTTGAGATTGACGATCGGTGGAGTACGTCCTCCGTACATAAGTGAATTTTATCTACGAAGTCTTTTTCAAAGCTCTATGTCTCAGGTGTTACTTGTGTCGAGGTATTATTATGTTCTGGGTTACGAGTCCTACTCATACCAGGGTACCATAATGTGCCAGAAGTACTATCATGTACAAAGTCCTTTTGACACCATTATGCGTCGGAGTACCAGAGCGTACGGGAGTGCTTTATTAGTATTTCTCCATAAGTTTGATAAGCTTTGTGTGTCAGCGTTTCCTTTCACGAAGTAATTGAGGGAACTTTGTAGACTACCTAATAAAAGGTTTTGGTAATAGACCAATACTAGGTATGTCTGATGTTATATTGCCGGATAGGGTGAGTCTAGGGGTAAAATACCTCACGGTGTTACACCACTAATAGGAAAAGTTTGATGTCAGATATGGTGAGTCTGGGGGTAAAATACCTCACGATGTCAGACCATTGCTAGGCACAATTATCTAGATAACTACCCCTGACTTAACTGTGTTATGGTTTTTACGAACGAAGGTTCCTGGTGAAACTTATTCCATTCCCATCATTTGATGTCTTTATTGATACTCATTCTCTACCAGGGAATTTTCAAAGCAGTGTCGTCATTTTGTTGTTCATATTGATCCTTTAGGTTAGATCTCGTAAGATCATTGTATAGGATCTGTACGTGAGGATCGACGGGATGGGATAGATAGTTTTAGAGATATGATATATATGTGCTAGTGATAATAGTGGTTTTGTAGGTTTAGGATATACATTATTATCACATTGTGGGGTTGAAAACCCTATGTATCTCACCAGGTTTCCCAACCTGACCCACTCAATTTATATGCATTACAGGTAGCAGTGTAAGACTACTGAAGATTCGAGTACAATGCTACGAGAAGACATGCAATAGTGTTCATGACCGCTTGGTCTTTACGCTGTAACATATGTTGTGTATCAGTTATGACATCCCTAGAGTTATATTATTTTGAGACAATATTTTCTACTCAAATTGTTTTAATATATTGGGAATTTCCGTAATAAAATATATTATGATTTTTAAAGCGTAAAGAATTATTTATTTATTTATTTTATTTGGTTCTGAAAATCTGGGATGTCACAGTAAGGAGGCCAACCAAAAAACTTAAGGCCTTTAAATAGGGTGCAACACTCTAAATATTAGGGTTTCCTTCCCAACCGCCAACCCGTCGAG
Source organism: Lactuca serriola (assembly GCF_051521515.1). Classification (NCBI taxonomy): domain Eukaryota; kingdom Viridiplantae; phylum Streptophyta; class Magnoliopsida; order Asterales; family Asteraceae; genus Lactuca; species Lactuca serriola. The sequence goes on along the minus strand of NC_136412.1, from coordinate 262,802,073 downwards.
TTGAGGCACCCCAACTCATCGAGTTGGTCCATTAATTTATGCTGCCAAAAATCCACTCAACACGTCGAGTTGAAGCCATCAACTCGCCGAGTTCAACAGGAAAATTCAAAAAATTAAAGAAATAAATTCATACCGAAACTAAGTGCTACAAATCTCCCCCACTTGAATCAGACTTCGTCCTTGAAGTCCGTAGCCTCGAACAACCTCGGGTAATGCTCCCTCATCTCCTTCTCAGTCTCCCATGTCCATTCTGAGCCCTTCTAATGCTGCCACCGCACCTTTACTAACTTCACTTCTATGTTGCATAGAGCTTTTGTTTTTCTATCCAAAATCACAATGGGCTTCTCAACATAATTAAGGCTTCCATCAACCTAAATATCACCCAAAGAAATGATTGTAGCCTCATTAGCAACAGACTTCCGAAGCTGAGACACGTGGAAGGTGTTGTGGATCTGACCGAGTTCAACCAGCAGATCCAATCAATAAGCAACCCTACCAACTCTGGTAAAAATCTTGAACGGGCCATGGATCGGGGGCCCAACTTGCCCCCCTTTCGAAACCGAATGACATCCTTCCATGGTGATACGTTCAACAAAACAAAATCCCCCACCAGAAACTCAAGGTCCGAACGACGCTGATCAACATAACTTTTCTGGCGGCTCTTCGCGACTCGCAACCTATCACGCACCTGTTGAATCATCCCGGTGGTCTTAAGCACCACCTCAGTGCTTCCGATAACTCGATGACCAACCTCCCCTCAACAAACTGGAGTCCTACACCTTCGATCCTATAGTATCTCAAACGGGGGTCGATCGATATTGACATAATAACTATTATTTAATGAGAACTCTCCTAGAGGGAGGTAAGTATCCCAACTTCCCCCGAAATCTAAAACACATGCCTGAAGCATATCCTCGAGCGTCTGGACCGTCTGCTCGCTCCGCCCATCGGTCTAGGGGTGGTAAGAAGTACTGAAATGCAATTGAGTACCCAACTCCTCATGAAACTTCCTCCATAATCTGGAGGTGAAACAAACATCTCGGTTCGAGACCATAGATACCGGCACCCCATGCCTAACCACCACCTCCCGCACATAAATGTCTGCTAATTTCTCGGCGAAGATACTCTCGAAAATCGGTATAAAATGTGCACACTTGGTCAACCTGTCCACAATAACCCAAATGGAACCCACACCCCGCGTCGTCCTAGGTAGGTTCATGATAAAATCCATGGTGATCTCTTCCTATTTGCACATGGTAACAGGTAGTGGCTACATCTTGCCGTGAGGCCTCTGATGTTCGACCTTGACCTGCTACAGGTCAAACACCGCTTGACAAACCATGCATCCTCCCGCTTTATGTAGGGTCATCAATAGCTCAATCTCAGGTCTTGGTACATTTTTGTGGCCCCTAAATGGATAGAGAATTTGGACTTGTGGGCCTCCTCCAAGATTCTTTGCCTCATACCTCCAGATGTCGAAACACAAACTTTGCCACATTAAGTCAATAACCCTCGACTATCTCGAGCAAACAATGGAATTTGCCACCGAATCCGCTTAATCTTCCAGTTCTCCCTTTTTAAACCCTCCACCTGTTCCTCCTTAATCATATCCAATAAAGGTGAAATCACTGCCATCCTTAAACAAACATCTCAAATCAGGGCACTTGCCATCTTACGGCTCAAACACATCGGCCTTCCCGGGATGGTACAAGATCTCACAGTCATAATCTTTCACCACATCTAACCACCGCTTCTAACGCATGTTCAAATTCTGTTGATCCATCAAATACTTCAAAGTCTTGTGATCGGTGAAATTGCTACATCGTACCCCATAGGGATAATGTCTCTAAATCTTGAGGGCAAAAACCACCGCCCCTAACTCCAAATCATGAGTCGGGTAATTCGCCTCATGAGGCTTTAGCTGCCTCGAGGCATAAGCGATCACATGCCCCCTCTGCATCAGCACAACTCCTAACCCTAAAATAGAAGCATCGCAATACAGTAAAAATCATCCAATCCCTCGGGTAGAGCTAGAATCGGGTCCTCACATAATTTCTGCCTCAATGTATCGAATGCCGACTGTTGATTTGGACCCCACCGAAAGGTCACACTCTTCTTGGTCAAATGGGTAAAGGGTATAACGATTTTGGAGAAATCTTGAATGAATATTCGATAATACCCTGCTAATCCCAAGAAACTCCTTATCTCGGATGCGTTTTTCGGAAACTAGTAACACATTACCGCCTCAATCTTGGCGGGATCCACCAAAATACCCTCTTGGTTGATGATGTGCCCCAGAAACTGCACCTCACTCAACCAAAACTCACATTGGGAGAATTTGGCATAAAGCCTCTCCCTCCTCAAGGTCTCCAACACCTCTCTCAAATGATGCTCATGCTGCTCTTTGGTATTAGAATATGATGGGTATTATACAAACAATCCTATGTGTGCATGCAACCCTAGATACAGATCTATGTTTTCACTATTAGATACACAACATTATGAACACATGAAGAACCCTAGCATGCTCCTATGAATTTCGAAAATCATAAGTAGAGATGGTTTACATACCTCTTGTTGTTATGTAGTAATAACAAATTTGATCTTGATTCTCCTTATCCTTGAAAGCAAGTACGACAAGTGTAGTACCTCTAATGGCTCACAAACACCAAGAGAAAATAGAGAGGCAAGATAGAGAGAGAAAGAGAGAGAGAGAGAGGGGGGGGAGGAGACTACAAAATTCAGCCTTAGGGTTCTTAGAGAAGCAAGTGGGCGAATTCTTGTAGCCTAGGGTCCTTATTTATACTGTGAGCGGTTAGGGTTTCCTCCAAACCCTAATGGACAGCTTAGACATTAAGTAGCCCATGGAACCTTCTAGAATAAGGCCATGGACGAAAATATGATGGGCTCCCATCATAATTTCATTCATCCCTTTGTCCCGTTGGGTTTCCCAGCCCAAAATCCAACTATTACACATTTGATAGCTTAAGAGGGTGTTTGGATAGGGAAAAAAATGACAGCTTATTGCTTATTGCTTATTTTCACCACAATAAGCTAATTTAAGTGTTTGGATAGGATGCTTAAAAAATTAGCTTATTGCGGTGGGAATAAGCTAAATAAGCTGATTTTAATAAGCAAGGGGGGTAATGCTTATTGCTTATTAGTCATTTTACTCATATAAGCTGTTTTGTTTGCCAAACACTTCAAATGCTTATTGCTTATTGTTTATTCCCACCGCAATAAACTAATCCAAACACATTTTAAAAAAATGCTTATTCCCACCACAATAAGCAATAAACAATAAGCTAATTAAGCTAAAAATACATTTATCCAAACACCCTCTAAGTCCCTTTATTTGTGACAACCCAAAAGTTTCCATTCTGTAAAACCATCCACAGCAATCGAAGTCAAATCCGTTCTGCTAACTTTCAAAGTTTTGGGATAAGTTTGAGTATTTCAGGATTTACACTTAAAGAGATATCAGGAGAGAGGTTGCACTAGGGTATTGTGCAACTCTGTTTTTCTCAAATCTCGTTGATATTAGAGTTCAATGCCTGAATAAAATATTTTCTTCCAAAAACCCGAGGGGTATATATATGGTTCTTAACCATATTTATTCATTTGTTACATTTCCAACTAGAGAAAAGCCGATTTCTCTCTCAAGGATCTTCACCCGATCACCCCCAATTGTAAGTACATCTACCCTAGAGTGTATTAACGTGTAATATATGCCTAGATAACATGAAAATCAGCCAAAACACCAAGGAAATGGTGTTCACGGCCCAAGATCTTCTTGGACCATGAACACTAAATTTGAGGGCCAAAGTGTGCCCAATGACCCTCCAAACCTTGGAACTGAACCTAGAGACTACCCATGACTTTTTTAAACCTCAAAATCATTAAGAAACAAGGGCTAGAAGTGAGTTCACGGCCAAGGATGTTCTTGGGCCGTTAACTCCATTTTATGGTGCCAAAATGCCCTAAATGCCTTCCTTAAGCCAAGAGACTAGCCTAGCACTTTACCTTGATGTGTTTAGGACTTAAAGCAACCAAAATACCAACACCCATAGGTGTTTACGGCCGCAAACACTTGTCAAAGTGGTCCATGGGCCGTAAACTCAAGTTAGGGGTGTTTTGATGCCACAAACACTTCCTAAGGCTTAGACTTGAATTTAGGATGCTTCATTTTGACCTTTAGGACCCTCATAAACATAAATGGCCATGAGTTTATGGTTGTAAACTCATTTGGGCCGTGAGCTCCTCAAAAACTCCAAAGAATGTGGTTTTTCCTCATCCTAGGGTAGAGCTAAGGTCCCTAAATCATTCCCTAGCCTTCAAACTTACATTTATACATGGGTAACCATGAGTTTACGGCCGTAAACTCCCTTGGGCCGTAAACTCATGGGAGTGCCATTCTACCTTCCTTTTTTGAATCACATGTGATTCCAACACTTGGTCAAGGTCTTTCCTAGTCCCGGAAGGTGCTATCTTTCATATAGTTGTTTATAAACGCTATATTCATGTCAATATGTGTCCTTATATATCATTTAGGACTTATTGTGTCTCGGGACTTCATTCGTGGAACTTCTCATCCTTACACGCATACCCGTTTGAATCACCCACATCAGGTGAGTTCATACCCCGTAATGAATCATTTAACTATTTTAACTGTTTTAAGGGGGGAATACAGGTTGAACACAATGTTAATTGTGTAAATGTTTGTTGTTAAATATCCTTCTAAATATTACTTATGTTATTTATAAGTTGTCAACACATTTCAAAACTCGTTAAAGTTATGTTACATTATAGTTATACAAAACTCCGTTATTAAAGTTAAAGCATAACTTAGTAGAGAGATGAGTCAATTCAGTAACAGTTCAAGTAGAGCATTAGTAAACTATTATAGGTATAGTTTAGGAGAATGCTATTCATTACTTCTAGTACAATAAAGCACACAAAGAAACAATACCACAACAGAACAAACAGTGAAGAGAATCAAACAATACTAGAACAAAACATAACAAGTTAAGTTGCTATAGCATGAGAACACACAAACAAGATCTAATTATACTAATGAATCACTAACGCATTAGTGATAGTTATATTGGGTATACATGATCATATAACTTTAATATGAATTACACGGCTTGCATGGATCTGTTGTGGTCACATTTGGTTCCCTCAATCTCTTTACATTGAGAGCTTTTAGTAAGGGTTCTAGCTTTCACATTATGACCGTAATAAAACAAATATGTTTTTAGGTTATTAGTACATCCGCAGGTCATTATAAACGACATCTGTGTACTTAGTTCTCCCATTACTTTCATAAAGTGTCGGTAACACTTGAAAGTTGATCTATTTTCTAGTCGAGATAGTTATAAACTAGGGAGAATATACTTCTACATTTGACAAAGGAACAGTCGGGTTTAACTCAGAACAGAAGATGCCTTGGTAGAAGGCTACGATTAAAGGTTTGTATCATGATGCTAACTTTATGATTCCTTAATGTATACGCTATAGGATACATATATGCTAGTAGATTCCGACAGCTATTAGGATGTGTGCTCTTCGCTGTAATTCATGTTCCCGTTGGATGTGGGCTTGCACCGAGGTCACCCAATCTATTATCTACCCGAATATATATATATATATATATATATATATATATATATATATATATATATATATATATATATATATGCTTAGTATACATTAAGACATCGTAAGGGTACCAAGTATGGATCAGGTCATAGGACACAGAGTCAACGCACAGTTATTCTAGTACAAAACTTACTTATCAAAGACAGTATTTTTGGTAGACAAAACTAGAGATTTCCCAGAAAAGGGCTTAATCCATTTTATTAAGCCAGTATAGTTTTAGAGACTTTAAGTGAGTTAACTCTATAACACCTTAGTTTATACACCATGTTTATATATAAAACTAATATCCGATAGATAGCTAAATGTGTGTTTTCCCCCGATGTCCTGTTCCCGTTGGATGTGGGCTTAGGGCAGATTCCCCCAATTAACTATCTACCCGATATCAGATTATATATAGCAGTATAAACAAAGCTATTATAAAAGTAATCATCGTAGACATTATTTTACAATAAGAAATATAGGTTTTCTTAAAAGAACTCTCCATTAGATATAAAAGAACCATTACAAATAACTCCATGAGTAACAAGTGAATACACCAAGGTTATTTATGACAACGATCTAACAACCAAGGGAATGTGTGCTATCCGCCTTACTTGTTGTTCCCCGTTGGGTTGTGAGTTTAGGGCAGATGCGCAAAATCGATTGTTTATTTACTCTAAGTATATACAACTTGTACCCACTTAGTACGCATAGAAAGGATTGTAGTGTCATTTTACTTAACTTCTATTAAAGTAGGAAATATAGGATTTTCTAGAGGAACAGGCGAACATTTCAAAACAGAACTTACAGCTTACATCACTTGTGCATATACATTTTCAACCACATTTTACAACTTACTCACATCACTAAAATCTTATGAACTCACCAGCTGAATTGCTGATGAACTCTTTCAAATAACTTGTATTCTCAGGAGACTATTAGATAGGTGCTCGTGCTGGGAATTCAGAAGATGGAGCATTATAGCTTCAAGTCTTGTTTTGTTATTTGTTTATGACTTCTATGTTTTGTGAACACATACATTGTAAACAATTTCTTTCTAAATGAAATGGTTGTTCATTACTTACTTACCATATACATATCTCGTGATACTTGACATGACGTCCTCCACCCCTGAACGCTTCCGCCATTCCGGTTTTGGGGTGTGACATTATTCAACTAATTTCTTTTAGTCACCAAATTAATTCTTAATTAATTTATGATTAATATTAATTAAATAATATGATTTCTCTTTTAATATATTATTCTTATAATATATTAATAAATCATAATAACCTCTTTCTCTATTATTTCTCCAATCAAGTTGCTTTGGTGAAGGCAACCCAAAAGGACCATGCACAACCAGGTCAAATACTTACCAAATATAGTTACGGGCTTAGAAACTAATCCAACAGTCTTCCACATGGATAACTCTAGTAACCATAAATTCAAGTAGAACCCGATTAGAAATCCTAGCTCTCAAAGACGCTGTCAAACTCTGATCTTATCAATATCCCGTCCTTAAGATAAGGGATCGAATGATCCTCTATTCTAGATATCATGTAGACAATCACATGGAACATAGTCATACTTATTGTCCAGTAGTTTGTTTCTCGATCTCAGATTCGTTTTACATAGAACTTAATCGAACACATCAATTTAGTCCTGACCAGGCCCGACACAGAAGTCAAATCAAATCATCAAGGGGCCCTGATATCGCTTTTACCCTCTTAGGATAAAAGGAATAGATAAACTTTGACTTATATGCATTTACTATTCATTAATCAAATCATACACAACAATGCGTTTTATGACATCAAGTTACTGATGTGTTTTCGCATTATCAATGCACAACCAATCAGCAAACAATAAACCATATATCTAGGTTTTAAGACCATATGATATTATCGTCTTGCGATCACTCATGATAAATTTCATGAAGTGATTCCAACAAGCGTGGGTTTATTCCAATGCTCAAAACTTGTTCATAAGCACTCATGAACGTTGTAGCAAACCTTTGCTATGTCTAATACCTTTCATACAATCTACACACCTATTCATGACAGTCTTCATTCTTACCTACTTCCAACATATGAACGATTGTGGACCTTTCGAATAATTCGATTATTCTTAAATAACTCAATTATTCAGGAAGTCAAAACATGCAAAGTGAAACAATAGTTAAACAATTAACATAAGACAATACCTTTACTTATAAATAATACTCCTTTATTTAATCATCAAATTTGAATTACATTTATCTATTACACGTTTCTAAACTATCTAATCTAAACTAATATCGTCCTTCAGCCCAATGCTCCTAGTGTGCTGCAAGTGCTTAACCCTACTCAGTCCCTTCGTAAGCGGATCTGCTGAGTTATCCTCTGACGATACCCTCTTCACTACGAGGAGTCCTTCTTCTACCCGATGTCGAATAAAGTGATATTTTCTGTCGATATGTCGAGATCTACCATGATCCCTCGGTTCCTTGGTCAAGACAACCGCTCCTTCATTATCACAGAAAATTTCCATAGGCTCCTGTATGGATGGCACAACTCCAAGGTCTCCAATGAAATTCTTCAGCCATATTTCCTCTTTTGATGCTTCGCTCGCTGCAATGTACTCTGATTCGCACATTGAATCAGCTACGGTTTCTTGCTTGGAACTTTTCCAAGTCACTACTCCTCCATTAAGGGTAAAGACCCAGCCCGAATGTGAACGGTAGTTGTCCCTGTCGGTCTGAAAACTGGCGTCACTATACCCTCGCACTTTTAATTCATCACTCCCGTCGAGGACTAGAAACCATTCCATGGTCCTCTGAAGGTACTTAAGAATATTTTGACTGCGGTCTAATGTGCTTTGCCAGGGTTCCCTTGATATCTGCTGACAATGCTCAAAGCGAAGGCCACACCAGGGCAAGTACAATTCATAGCATACATGATCGAGCCAACTACGGAAGCGTAAGGTACTCGAATCATCTCTGCTATCTCGGCTTCGGTACTCAGACTTTGAGTCGTACTCAACTTGGCATTACTTTGGATTGGTAACTCCCATTTCTTGGAATTCTCCATACTAAAACGTTTTAGTACCTTGTCCAAGTAAGTATTCTGGATAAGTCCTATTAGTCTTTTACTCCTGTTTCTCACTATCCTTATTCCTAGAATATATGCAGCTTCTCCGCGGTCCTTCATAACGAAGCACTTCCCGAGCCAGGATTTAACTTCCTGCAGTGTCGGGATGTCATTTCCTATGAGCAGTATGTCATCGACATACAATATGAGGAAGTTCACTATACTCCCACTGGCTTTGACATATACACATGATTCATCCTCGCTTCACAGAAAACCAAACTCTTTGACTTTCTCGTCGAAACAAAGATTTCGTCTGCGAGATGCTTGCTTAAGTCCATAAATGGACATCTCAAGCTTGCACACTCTATTGGGATGTTTTGCATTGACAAAACCCTCTAGCTGAGCCATGTAAACTTCCTCAGCCAACTTCCCATTAAGGAAAGTGGTTTTGACATCCATCTGTAATATTTCATAATCATGAAATGTAGCAATGGCCATCATCACCCTAATAGACTTTATCTTCACAATTGGTGAGAAGGTCTCATCATAGTCAACCCCGGGAGTTTGAGTAAGCCCTTCGCAACCAATCGCGCCTTATACGTGTGCACATTCCCATCCATGTCGGTCTTCTTCTTGAAGATCCATTTGCACCTAACCGTCTTACGCCCGGGCACATGGTCAACCAAACTCCAAACTTGGTTGTCATACATGGACTGAATCTCGCTGTCCATCGCCTCTTTCCATTTTGCAGACTCTGGGCCTGCCATGGCTTCCTTATAGCTATTAGGGTCGTCCAAATTCACTAGTGTACTATCACTAATGAACGTATCCCCTTCCATAGTAATATGAATACCATAAAATTGGGGTTGAACCCAAACTCTTTCGGAACGTCTAAGAGGTAAGGACTCGTCAATTGGTTCAATCGGAGTTTCCTCCTCGGGTTGAGATCCAGCATTAGAGGTTCCTTTATCACTCGACTCTTAAATCTCTTCAAGATCGATTTGCCTCCCACTGTCCCCTTGGCTTATGAGTTCTCGCTCTCGTAAAACCTCTCTCCTCGCAACGAAGACAACATTTTCACTTGGTCTATCAAAGAGATATCCAAAGGATTTTTGCGGGTAGCCGATGAAAATACATTGCTCACTATGAGGTTCGAGCTTGTCGTGAGTCTCTCGTCTTACAAAAGCCTCGCAACCCCAAACTTTTATATGTGCCAACGAGGGAGCTTTCCATGTCTACATCTCGTGAGGTGTTTTGGCAACCTTCTTCGTAGGAACTAAGTTAAGGATATGGGCGGCAGTCTCTAAGGCATACCCCCAGAATGAGATCGGTAGTGAAGCATGACTCATCATGGAACGAACCATGTCTAGCAAGGTTCGATTATGCCTCTCAGCTACACCATTCAATTGTGGTGTCCTCGGTGGCGTCAATTGCGAAACTATTCTGCATTCCTTGAGGTAGTCGTGGAATTCAAGACTTAGGTACTCTTATCCTCGATCGGATCGAAGCATCTTGATTTTCCTGCCCAATTCATTCTCCACTTCTTGTTTAAACTCTTTGAACTTTTCAAAGGTTTCTGACTTGTGCTTGATTAAGTAGATATACCCATATCTGCTGTAGTCGTCGGTGAAAGTCACATAGAAGCGGTTCGCATCCCTTGTGGTGGATCTAAAGGGCCCACACACATCGGTGTGTATGAGATCCAATAGACCCTCACCCCTCTCACAAGTGCCAGTGAAGGGTGACTTGGTCATCTTTCCAAGTAAACAAGACTCGCACATGTCATCGTACCTAAGGTCGAATGACTCCAACACTCCATCCTTTTGGAGTTGGGCTACACATTTCTTGTTGACATGTCCAAGAAGATAATGCCACAAGCATGTTTTATCCCTACTATTGGAAGAATCGATACACAACACATCATTTCCTATGTTATCTACAACCATCACAGTTTCATAAATTCTGTTACAAGGCAATGCTTCAAAATATAAAACACCATTTAGATAAGCATAAATAGAACCTTTCTCATTATCAAATGAATATCTAAATCTTTGTCTAAACAAACCATGAAATGAAATGACGTTTTTTGCCGTATCTAGAGAATAGCAACAATTATTTAAACCTAATCCTAATCCATTACTAAGAGCTAGAGAATACACCCCAATCTTTGTGAAAGGCGACGATATTATGTTCCCCATGATTAGATTTATCCTTCCACGCTCCACATCCTTATCTCTTCTTAGTCCCTGCCAATCAGAACATATGTGAAAACCACATCCTGTATCAAGAACCCAAGCAATGGCATGTGATGAATCATTAGATTTAATCGTGTAAATACCTGTGAAATATGACTTGATCTTCCCATCCTTGATGGCTTGCAGATATCCCGGGCAGCTTCTCTTCCAATGCCCTATCTTGTGGCAGTGGTGGCACTCTGCCTCCTTCGGGTTAGAGTTGGGCTTAGCAGAACCAACTTTGGTTCCACTAGAAGAGGTACCATCTTGGGATTTTCCCTTGTGGTGTCTCTTTGAAGGAGCCTTCCTATTCTTGTCCCTCCCTTGACCTATTGCCAACAAAGGTGCAGTAGTGGGAGTGGGAGTCGTTGCAACAAACTTGTCCTTGAGATTGCTCTCAGTAGTCCTTAACAAGCCTTGAAGCTTGCTCAAGGCGACCTCTTCCTTATTCATGTGGTAGGTCATGCGGAACTGGTTGTAACAGGGAGGCAAGGACTAAAGGATAATGTCAATTTCCAGCTCTTCATCGAAGTTAACATTTCACTTCAGCAGGTGATCAACATATCTCTGCATCTTTTGTAGATGAGCGGTAAGGGACTCTCCATTACCCATTTTGGCAGTGATCATCGAAGTGATGATCTCATACCTTTCTTGCCACGCACTTTGGTGGTATCGGTCCACCAACTCTTGATGCATCTCGTAGGGATAGTAGTCCTCATAGGACTTTTGTAGTTCAACAGTCATAGTCGCTAGCATGATGCAATGGACTTTCGTGGCATCATGCTCATGGGCCTCAAAGGCAGCGATTTCTTCGGGAGTAGCAGTGTTGATGTTCACCTCCTTCAGCTCCTTATCAAGTACATATTCTTTGTCTTCATATTGAGTGACCATTCGGATGTTACGGATCCAATCATTGAAATTGGACCTGTCAAAGATCACTCTCCCACACAAGTTCATGGGTGAGAACGAGCCGGATGAGGTCGAGCCTGAAGCGTTGTTGTTGTTTGAGTTTGACATTTGAAGAAGAAAAGAACAAAGTTTGATTAGAAATGAATCCCCAATTAAGCACCCAAATGAAAAATTAGAGCTAGGATCCAACAAAATTATTTACAAATTAGAAGAGGGATGCTGTAATCTAACATGCAAATAATTTGAAGGTAAGTGAATGACGATTCACTAATTCTCCACCATGAAAAACAAAAGGAGATTAAGTTTTAAATGTATTGAAAACTCCTAGAGTCCATTGAGATTCATTGAACTTTTCAATGGCATGTTTCAATCTCGATGTGCCCCTTTAGTTTGTAACTGGGATGCAGAGGATCACAAAGCGGGTGTGAAGAACCATGTAAATGTACAAGGTGCCCTCATTGTTACAGTCACCTATTCGATGTGTCGGTTAGCCACACACACTCCATCGAACTATGACAAACATTGAGTCACCCTTTGCCACCTATGCTTAGAGTCCAATTAGTGTGCTGGTTAACCACACGCGCTCCACAAACGTCTTAGCAAGGGTGAAAAGTGTAATTTCATGGAATTGCACCAATTCACTTTTCCTAAAGTAACTAAGACTGGGAATTGTTGTAAAAACATTTAGTTACTTTTTTAATTCATTATACTTTTAATGAGGAAGGGTTTGCCTTATCCTACCCGTTCGACTAACGACTCTGCACCAATCAAGTAAGCGGTGGGTGAGAGTGGACACCCATTAAATGGACATTTTATAGGCCATAACCTTATACCCCCTTATAGATTGGCTTCGTGAATGAGGCCTACTAACAGGAAGACTAGCATTTTAGTTATACATATATATTTATTAATCTTGTAATAATATAATAGTATAGGGTGTATTTTAAACATTTCAAAATACTAGGGTTTTAATTTCAATTTTAAAATTTTCAAAATTTAAAACTTTTAAATTTTAAAATTTTAAATATTAAAACTCTTGATTTAATAATTATCCTAAAATTAAACAATTAATTTTAATTATCAAATCTATAAGGATTATCTTTTAAACTAAACAATTTAATTTATCCTAATCCCTTAAATCCCCTAAAAATCGAAAAATATGGGATGGGATAATTCAAAATCTTTAATTACCATATTTAAACCACTAAAAGATAATTACAAGATATGAGATTATCAAAATCCCTAAAATTTAGGATCTTATCTCGGGGAGGAGGCCAATTTCGAAAACCCTAGGATTTGCAAACCCTAGATTTCGAAATCTTGAGGCCTAAGGAAATGGTTTGAAAAAAAACCCTTATCAAATTTCGAAAATCAGGGTTTAAGAACCCTAATTTCAATATCCTTGCGTCCTAGGGTTTATTGGCTATAAACCCTAAAGTGTCAAATTCATACAATTGTATAATCCTAACTGAAAACAAAAACCATACGCTATGATACCACTGATGGGTTTTATACAAATAATCCTATGTGTGCATACAACCCTAGATACGGATCTATGTTTTCACTATTAGATACACAACATTATGAACACATGAAGAACCCTAGCATGCTCCTATGAATTTTGAAAATATAAGTAGAGATGTTTTACATACCTCTTGTTGTTATGTAGTAATAACAACTTTGATCTTGATTCTCCTTATCCTTGAAAGAAAGTACGACAAGTGCAATACCTCTAATGGCTCACAAACACCAAGAGAAAATGGTGAGGCAAGAGAAAGAGAGGGAGGAGGCTACAAAATTTGGCCTTAGGGTTCTCAGAGAAGCAAGTGGGCGAATTCTCTATTATTTCTCCAGTTAAGTTGCTTTGGTGAAGGCAACCCAAAAGGACCATGCCAAACCGGGTCAAATACTTACCAAATATGGTTACGGGCATAGACACTAATCCAACATAATATACCAAAATATCATCAATGAAAAAAATCACAGACTCATCCAACATCGGTCTGCAAACCAGGTTCATGAGATCCATGAACAATGTTGGAGCATTGGTGAGCCCAAATGACATCACCACAAACTCGTAATGACCATAACGAGTTCTAAATGTTTTCTTTGGTATGTCTTCATCACGGATCCTCATCTAGTGATACCCTGACCAAAGATCAATCTTGGAAAACCAAGAGGCACCCTGAAGCCGATCGAAAAAATCATCAATCCTCGAAAGCAGATAACGATTCTTGATCGTTAGCTTGTTCAGCTCCCGATAATCAATACATATAATGTACGAACCATCCTTCTTTTTCATGAACATAATCAATGTTCCCTAGGGGGAACTGCTCGGGCGAATGAATCCCTGGTCTAGTAAGCTGTGTAGACAACTCCTGCATCTCAAGCGGAGCTAGACGATATGGCCCCTTAGCTATCGGAGCCACACCAGGGACTAAATCAATACGAAGCTCCATTTGCCTCTTAGGAGGCACCCCATGTAACTCCTTTGGAAAAACATCTAGGAAATCTGTCACAATCGGTACCCTGCTCATATATGGCGTGGCTTCCACCCTCATATACGAAACGTAAGCCAAAAACCCAGTACAACCCTGTTGAAGAAGTCTCCTAGCCCTCGCAGCCGAACAGAGAGTTGGCCCATGCAAGGCTCTCTCTCCATGAATAACCAATTATCCCCCACTTGGGGTTCGAACCCTCACTAATTGATGCTCGCATTCTATCATGGCCCCATTGGGCCCCAACCAATCCATCCTGATGATCACCTTCAATCCTCGCAAAAGAATCGGAACTAAATCGATAGGAAGCCTCTCCCCAAACATATTCTATACACTCTTCTGAAATAAACTCGCAACACTCATCTCCACCTTGAGTGGGTAATCCAAATTCCCTGGAGGATCATGATACTTATTGCTGAGCGCAAAAGATATGAAAGATCAGGTAGCCCTCGAATCAAAAAAAATATGAGCCGACAAACCATTGACCAAAAAGGTCCCTTTATAAAATCATAACAACAAAATCACAATAATAAAATAAACGAAACAGAAATAGATCACATACCAGTCCTGACATCAGGTGCTGCTTGGGCCTCCCCAGTAGTCAGCTAAAATGCACGACACTTCACCACATGAGCCTTCGCCTTGATCGGGCGGCCATCTGTAATCCTCATCGTAGAAGGTACATGCATCGTCACTGATCCTCCTCCTCTAATCAACCTCAGACAATTGGCCTTTTTATAACCGGTCTAGTTGTAGTGGAAACAAATCAAGCCCTTCTTGGGGCAATTCTGACTCATGTGACCCGGCTGGCTACACACATAACATGCTGAGCCTGCTGCTCGGTAGGCTCCACTATGCGGCTTAACACACTTGGCACAACGGCCATGACCCTACTGGCAGGATCGGGGGTCTTAGGCTTCTTGGCATGACTCATTGCTGCCTGAACCTGCTCTGGGTTCCGCTTCGTGCGCAACTCTAACTCAATTTCCCATTCTTGGGACTTCTTCAGCATCTCATTCAGGGTCTTGCACCCCCAAAAAGCTCACAAACTCATGGATATCATCCCTCAGGATGGAATGATACCTTGTCTTCTTCATCTCTTCATCCGCAACGTACTACGGGACCAATAGTGCCCTCTCCCAGAACTTGGCGGTGATTTCTCTCACAGTCTCAGTAGTTTGTTTCAAATCCCAAAACTCTCTCACCAAACTTTGTACCTCGATGGGCAGTG
The DNA here is from genome assembly GCF_051521515.1 of Lactuca serriola. Classification (NCBI taxonomy): domain Eukaryota; kingdom Viridiplantae; phylum Streptophyta; class Magnoliopsida; order Asterales; family Asteraceae; genus Lactuca; species Lactuca serriola. The sequence goes on along the minus strand of NC_136412.1, from coordinate 262,786,493 downwards.
CAAACTCCTGATCAAACCTGCTCACAAACTCCTCCCAAGAAATCTCAGCCACACCCGCGGATCCCACCTCGCGAGTCACCTCCTCCCACCAATCTCGTGCTCGATCCCTCAACATACAAGATGCAAACCCCACCTTTTCCGCCTCGGGTCAAGAGCTCGTACGTTGGGCATTCTCCATGTCTGCCACCCAACATCTACTAGTGATGGGATCCCTAACCCCGAAGAACTCAGGTGCTCCACACGCCTTAAACTCCATGAACGAGGGAGCTCGGGCCCCAATCTGGCCTGCTGCAATCTCGGTTCGGAAATACCTGATCGGCTCCTCCATGATCTCCATGATGCCCTCCTTGAAGATACCGAAAATCACTTGGGTAGCGTCAAGGATGCCACGAGTAACCTCGGCTTCTATAAGATCGCACAGCCTCCCATCGATGGGCTCTACACCTGAGCCTAAACATGATCCTGATCCTGAACCTGAACCTTGCGTGATCATCACCATCCTCAAATCAAAATATCACAAATAACCAAGATAAAGAATTCAAAAGAGATTCCTCATCATCGGAATTCTAAAAATTATCAGGTCTGTCTTTGATTCGGGTACAAGTCTTGTGCTTTCAGTAGTACGAGCCCAATACTACCTTCCACGCCTACCTGTACCTTCCCCAAACCCATACCTAATATCCCTAAATCATCCAATCACAAATCTGAATCATAAACACAACACTAACTCAGATCCTAGACTTCTCTAGGATTCTCAACTCTCACCAAAACAGAAACTCAGATCAATCATAGAAGGTTGCCCTATGCATTCAAGTTATACATAAAGAAAATCAAATAGACTGTTAAATAAAGCTTCTATCCTAAACCACAACCAAACAAAAAACAGGAATAAGGCAGATTCCCTCATTAGAGGGTGATGCAATCCTAAACATGTACAAATTTGAAAGCATACACTTAGCAAATAATCCATACAATATTAATTTCCATATATACTATAGCATGGCTAAAACATTGGGAACACTTACTTGAGCTCGGCGGATTACGCACATTGCATTCTCCCCTTTTTCTTACAAAATCGTTTTTAGGAAATTTAACTTTGGTTTCTTTTTGAAAAGCAATTTGTTACCATTTTCTCAGTTTGAGTTTTGACACACCCAGAAGTGTGCCTGAATCCCTCAAACCAAGGCTCTGATACCAACTTGTAACAACCCAAAATTTTCAAAAAAATTTGAACTTTTAATTTCATAAACATCAACCATTAGAAGTATAGAATCCCATTACATAGTCATATTATTTTAAAACTTAGAGTACGAAAACTAAATGTGAAAACACCGGAGAATGCACGCCGCACCATCAAGCCGGGCCCTTGCCCTTATCAATAGAAGTAGTTGAAACATTCAATAAAACTGTAAGCAAAAGCTTAGTGAGTTTCCCAAAACACATGAATCATATAATCACATATTACCATGCACACATATATACACATAAGTTTGCCATGGACTCCCTCCATGGTCTTCATTAGAATGTCCTAGACTACCCCCATGGTCTTGTATCCCTGAGCCATGGGCTCCTCCCATGGTTTTGCCAAATGCCATGGGCTCCTCCCATGGTTTGCACATAATTTCATATATAAATCCAATAACAAATAATTACATAATCCCATACATATCATTTCATAATCAATAATGGGCCGACCTTGGTGCCTTCCACCCATGAGTGTGGTGAGAAGACTCACCTCAAATACTGAACGATAAATGACTAGGTCCTGACTCTGAATATCAGCTCTACTCAATCCCTAAACTGAAACAATTCCTTAAATACAACTCAAAATTCCCTAAAACCCTTTAAAAGTCAAACTTGACCAAAGACTGAAGTCAAAGGTCAAAGTCAACGTTCCGAGTTGACCCAACTCGCCAAGTTGTCCTTCAACTCGTCAAGTTTCTCCATAAAATGCACAAATCGGGAAAACTCGCATCAACTCACCGAGTTCACCTAATAAACTCGCCGAGTTAGCTAGCAATCGAACATCTTAATGCATTAAGTTGTTTCCATCGAATCTAGGAGCTTCAAATCTCATATCTCCTTCAAAATGATGTCTAGAAGGATAAATTTTTAAACTTTACCCTTACAAACCATCCAAGTTGAGTCAAACCCAAACTCTAGAGACATTGGAGTGATGCTTGACCCATTAAGCCCTTAAACTCTCAAAACAAAGTCCCAATATGCAGATCTGGTCCCTTAAGGTTGAGAAATCAAGTAAAGTTTCCAACTTTACGTCCATGCTTGCTAAAAGGAACCCTAGGACTCAAAATGGGTTCAATAAAGGACTTAATGCATAAATGGGACCTAAGATCTAGTAAAGTTTCCAACTTTAAGCTAAATGAGGCCATAATATGGCTAGATTTAACATTACAGCCACTGGAATACACAACTTCTTGGGCAACTTAACCATGAGTCCAAAATCAAGATAAGGCCCCAAAACAATAGATCCAAAACAATAACAAAGCAAGGTATAAACTTTATACCTCCAAATGACTAAAAAGAGTGGAATTTCTGGATCTAGGTCTTCTCTCCAAGCTATGCACCTTCAACTTCAAGGACCCTCCAAAAGTGGGCAAAATATCATCTCTTAAGGCCCTCCACAATCTCACACATTCTCAAGGTGATGATACAATCTTTTAGGGTTTTCTGGAGAGATCAAGCTGGTAAGGAGGCCAACCAAGAGACTCAAGGCCTTTAAATAGGGTGCAACACCCTAAAAATTAGCGTTTCCTTCCCAGTTGCCAACTCGTCGAGTTTAGGCACTCCAACTCGTCAAGTTGAGGCACCTCAACTCGTCGAGTTGGTCTATCAATTCACGCGACCAAAAATCCACTCAACACGTCGAGTTGAAGCCTTCAACTCGCCGAGTTCAATAGGAAAAATAAATAAATTTAAGAAATAAATTCATACCGAAACGAAACGTTACAATAATGATAATAATAATAACATCAACAACAACAACAACAACATTATTATTATTATTATTATTATTATTATTATTATTATTATTAGTTGTAGTAGTAGTAGTAGTAGAAATAATAATAATAATAATAATAATAATAATAATAATAATAATAATAATAATAACAATAGTAACAACAACAACAACAACAATAATAATAATAATAATAATAATAATAATAATAATAATAATAATAATAATAATAATAGTAATAATAATAGTAATAATAATAATAATCAAGAAATGATGTGATGTTTGATGCCCTATTTCCTATAGAGTCTTCTTTCTCGTTGTTATGTGACTCTTTCTCATTGTACGATCAACCAGAGCCAGTAACTAGATCCCAAATTACCACACTGGCATCATATAGGGATTTTCAGGAATTGAATGATAGAATTCTCTGATGTTTGATGCCCTATTTCCTATAGAGTCTTCTTTCTCGTTGTTATGTGACTCTTTCAGGTGTGAATTAACTATTAATTGAATATGCTAAGTCACATGCTGCATGGGTTAAATAATCTTAGAGTGAAGGGTTTGGCCCTGTTGTGCAGCTCTTGTCTAAGTCCAAGTGTTGTAGGGTTGAGTCTTTTTTAATCTAAGATTATTTAAGTTATGTTGCATGTGATTGTATTCATGTAGTAGTTAACTGGCACTAATGGGGGTTGCTTGGCAGTTGGCATCAGGGTGAGATGTGGGTCCTAGGATAGCTTAGGGAGTATGTAGTGCTCATGTTGTGTTTTTGCAAGTGTTGGGGAGCATCATTATGAGTGAGTGTGGATGTAGCAGACCAGTTTGGAAGGATTAGTCGCTCTTAAGAGATGGAGGATAGGATGTATGCGTATCCTAGTTGTTATATTGGTTTTGGGGTGGTTGTGATGATCCTTAAGACAAATACGGGTAGGTGTGGAAGGTGGTACGGGCTCGTACTATTGAAAACACAGGACCCATATGCGTAACGAAATCACAAACCCCGAGAGGTACTCCCGTCATGTGGTTGTAGCAATATATGTTGTGGCAATTCTGATGCTCTTGATTCCTTTTTAGTATAGATTTTGTGAGGGGATCTAGTTCGGGACCTAAAGCTGATGGCCAGGATAGGCCGGGGTTGACTGTTGATCAGATTTGGGAAATGATTACCATTGAGGTTTCAAATATAGTGCAGGAAGAATTGTTTGGTGTCGTGGATCGGATCACTGGTAGGTTAATTGCCAAGTTCGAGGAACGAACGGCAGCCTTTCAGACTACGATGAGTATTGTTGAGATGACTGTTGTGGGAGATTTTGTTGAGGCGACACGACTAGGAAAGAGGAGGAGGGCTTTTTTAGCAAAGGGCGAGGAGACCGAGGCTGCTAACTTAGGCGCTGGAAGCCAATGAAGCTTTGATATTTGCGGGAAGTGTGGGGGAACCCACGAGTTTTCTTGTCAAAATTTCAAATGCTATAAGTACGGTGAAAGAAGGCATATCTTTCGTGACTGCAAGAAAGATTAGATGTGTTTCCATAATCACCATCCGAGTCATCTCAAACCTAACTGTCCTACATGGGTAGCGGAGGGAGTGCAAGCCCAGATGCCTGCCATCCTGCAGGAGGTCAATGTTGAAGTGCAATAAATCTCAGGTACGAATTTTTGATCCTTGGTTTGATTTTTGAATCGATAACCATTCGTGTAGTAGCATGTTAGAATTATTATGCTATCACCTATGGGTTGTGATGGGTTATGGTTGTATATTGGATATTTTCGGGGTGCCTTACCTAATTGAATTGATCTCTATCCCCATAGGGGGTGTACGTGATAGTGGGGATGGATTGTTTGAGCAAATTTGGTGCTATGATTGATTGTGAGGGTCTGTGAGTGGTAGTTCGAACTCTAAGTGGGGGAGAACTAGGTATTCTACTAGGAAGAGTGTCAATCTGTTCGAGTTTGTGGTGTTGGAAGAATGGTTCATAGCGGTTTACGGTGCGGGTATGCGGGATTTCGGTTCAAGATTGGGTCAAGTCAGAGGTGTAGAGTAAGTGGCTATCAGATGTAAGTGTTCAGGAGATACACGAGTTGTTTATCAGCAGAAAGTAATTGGTGAACGAGCTCGTTGTATGGATCGCTATTTATAGTCTAGAGTGGTCAGATGTCGATTAGTAAATCATTTCAGACATGGGTATGTTCAGATTTGTGTGGGTTTTGGCTCACTAGATTAAGCGTCAATTTGTTCTTGATCATTGGTCATTTCATAGATCATCAGAGAAAAGATTCTTCGGAAGTTTGGGATGTATCAGTTGAAGTTCAACGGATTCATCGACCTATCGTCAAGTTCATCTCGAGTTTGGACGATGTTCTTGGTTACCGGGAGTCTAGAATTTGGGTAAGTGTTGTTTAATTTCCAGATGGGGCATGAGTTATGCATGGAATCTAACTTTCCTAGCATATCGTGCTGGCAGGGATAGTATTTGGATGGATCCGACTAAAGTATTTAGTCTCAACCAAGGTATGGGATCTTGTCTCGATCGCTCATGAGGATGTCTTCTGTTAATGATCGAGGCTCGTCACTTCGTAGGGAATCTGGTACTACGCCCCCTTTTGGATAAGGTATCGGTTCCCTAAGGGTGTGTATTGCGGTAAGTCCATTAGATATTTTCGTGAGGGGTGTATGTATACTGGGCAAGATAACAATGGAGCACTTTTTTCTAAATATATGCATGGTTCTTAATGGGGTTATAAACTTGAAATTGGAACAAGAATACGACCGTTTATCCCATTCTTTGGTCGTGTGCAACAATGGTTTCATTGGATTCTACGTTGGTAGCAACTTGTGTTGTGAAAGGAATTGTGTGTGGTAAAAGAGTATGTCATTGTTGCACTCGATTAGCATTGATAGGGACGTTTTTTGGGTTACTGCAAGGTGGTGGGATGAGGTTGAGTATCGTTAGGCCCCCGTGGCGCTGGCCATGAGTTTCCAAGCGAATGATGGAATTTTGACAAGATTGGTATAATATCGGGAGCATTCCAGATATAGTCTGTAAGCCAGTTGGTTTTGATGTTGGTGCATTTTAGGAAGGCAAGAGACTCACAGACCAAGTAGTTTTGATAAAGTGGGCAGTTAAGGGTTGTTAGGAGTATTAGCCGTGCATTAGAAGTCTTTGCGGAGTGTTTGCAATATAAATCCCGTTCGTTCGCAAGCTGTTATTAGGGGTTTGGTTACCAAGGTTGGGTATCGGTTATGCGGTCTCGAGTTATGAAGTTATTATGAATGCCTGGAGTGGTTTTCCAGGTGGGGTACACCTGAGTTGATAAGGGTTGGATGTTATATGAAAATTCTTGGATTGATCACCTTTGCTCGTAGGAGCAGTGGTTGGTAATGGCGTGTCAAGGAGTTATGGTGTTAATCAAGGTTTTTGGTACATCTTATGAATTTGGAATTAGTGGAAATTCGCAATCAATGTGTTTTGGGTACTTCTTTCCGCGTGTTTGGTGGTGTTCTCAGTCAAAGACAAGGGGTGGGTTCATCAAATGGATGAATATCAGTCCTGGAATATGGGTTTTGAAGTATAGATCTGATGGGTTCCCAGTCTTGGGAAGAACATCAATAGAGTTGATTCAGTGGTTATCTAGTTGAGGTTCATATTGGGAGCCACCTTGTTTTTGAATGAAGGTTTCAATAGTAGTGAATGGTCAGGAGTCCTAATCCCTAAGTGGTATCAGCAAAGGAAGTGAGGGTCGAGATGGTTCCGTATGGTTCAGATTGTAAAAGGTTGTTGTAATAACTGCGTTCTGAAATAGTATTTCTTGCTTAAGAGTCAGTTGAGGTATTGGATTCCTAAAATTTTGGTAGAGTGTAATGGTTTCTTCAGTGGTGAAAGTTAGCGAGTCAAGGATAGTATGGGAAGGCGGCCATCTGGATGAGCTGACTTTTAGTTCAGATTGGGTTCTGGAGAGGACTATCTGAGTGTCCTGGGGGGAGACGTGGGAACTACCCTGGGTTAGTTACTGTAGCAGACTTTGAGGACGAATTCTAGTTCAAGTGGGGGAGAATTGTAACACCCCGATATCAAGGTAATTTTAATTTGAACCCTATGTTTGAATTATAATGTATTTTAGCCCTTGGGATTGGAAAGGATTGCAATATAGCATATTGTGGCAATATAGTAGTATTACCCAAGTGTAGTAGTACGCTGAGTGTATGTTGTGTATGCTAGGCATACTAGGGCGCACCCAAGTACGTTAGACGTACACCTCGTACCCAGGGCGTACGTGAAGAAATGGCAAACCCTAATTTTTAGGGTTTGGTCCGTATTTAAACCTCATTATATCCTCATATCTGATTCTTATTCAGTCTTCCTCTGTGAGAATCGACCCCAAGAAAACCCTAAGTGGAAGAGTGCATTTTTGGAGCCTTCGAAGTGTTTAGAAGTGTTCTTGAAGAAGAAAAGAGTGGTGGGAAGAGACTGGAGTTTGGGAAGTACCTTGGATCTGAGATTTCCTCCTTGATAGCAAGTTCCAGAAGGTAAAAAGTTTGTATCTTGATCACTCCATCTTGTAGATCTAGACATTTGTTCCTTTAAGACACTTTTTGTCCCAAAAATGGTGATTCTTGAGCATGACATGTTCTTGACCAAATAATTCATCCTTTCAGACCTTATGAGGGGCCTTGAGTCATAAAAATGTGGTCTTGAGAGTTAGTTTCACTCCATGCAAACTATAGAAGGTCTTAATACATTAAGATGTTAAGGGTTTGTGTTTTAAGCACTTAATGGACATGTAAAGTCATAAAGTTGGAAAGTTTATGACCCATAAGGGTATTGTAGCCTTGGATCTGACATTGGACGTTAAGATGTGGAATATTAAGCTCTTAATGGAAAAAGGGATGAACAGGGCGCATACGTTAGGCGTACCAGGTAGTACGTTGCACGTACACAGTCAACATCCCATAATTTGGTCAAGCACTAGGTATGCCCCACATACAGAAGAGTAAGCCCAACGTACTCGGCTGAGTCAAATCAGTCGGGTTGGCTCGGCTGGGTGTTGACTTTGACTTTGACAAAGGATGACCAAGTTTGACCTAGGGGTGTTTTGGGTTCTTTGAATTATGTTTGAGAATCTTTTATTTGGATGGATAGTTGACGGTTAGAGCTGAGATTCAGAGTCGGGACCTCATCAACTATTGTTCAGATTGAGAGGTGAGTCTTCCTCACTATACTTACGGCTCGAAGGCACCAAGGCCGACCCATTAGATTGGATATACTCTTATATGTTATAGAATGTTGTTATGTTTTAGTAATCTGTTAGATCTGTATCCTCGTATATATGAAGTTGTTATGTTATAGTGATATGTTATATCTATATCCTGGTATATAGGATGTTAGTATGTGGTAGTGATTTTTAGATCTGTCTAGTTGTCTGTTGACTGGTTATCTGTTTATCTGTTATGCATATGTCGACATGTTATGTTTGGTTGGGTTGAGGCGATCCTGCTTTGCGTTGAAGGCCAAGATACCCGGGGCGGTCCGGATGGACCGTAGGCCTTGCGAGGCGGTCTACTTAGGCCGAAGGCCCGACGAGCGGTCCGGATATGTTGTAGGCCCTGCAAGGTGGTATAGTTAGGCCAAAGGCTTAGGAGCGGTTCAGATAGGTTATAGGCCTATGAGGCGGTCCAATCATTCTGATGGCTAGAAAGCGATTCAGATAGGATGTAGGCCCTGTGAGGTGATTAGTCAGGCTGAAGACTCATTTATGCATGTTGTTGTTTGTTATGGTTATGTGGTGGTAGTTTGGGGGAAAATCACTAAGCGTTTGCTTATAGTTTTTAGTTATGGCTTAAGGTACTTCTGAAGATCGTGGGAAGGTGAAGGCGTGAACGTACACATCTTGATTTTATGTTGTATATCTTGGGAGAACTCTGATTTTAAATAATATTTTGGAAACAATGGTTTTGTAAATATTTTTAATAGTAAATATGTTGTTTTGAATAGTTTAAATTGGTTGCGATTTTTGAGGCATTACAATTACTCATTAGGTTTTCCAAGCCTAAGCTATGTATTTTGACATGTATTCAGGATGATTAGAGAATAAGGACAAATGATGATATTTAGGCATCCATAAGGACTTATATGATGAAGAGGTTTGCTTTAATTTATGTTTTGATGTTTACATTGTTACACCCTCATACTCTTAAAAAACGTTTATTTTAAACATTGGTTTGACGACGTTGGGACCTATTTTCTGCAAATGATGGATTACTATTAAAAGATGATTTTAAATTGGTTAAAACATTTAACCTATACAAATGGTGTTTCAATTTGGTATCAAAATATATGTTTAATTGAACTAAATGTTTAGTATAGTACTTGGTCTTAAACCATTATGCTTAATGACGATTATGAAGATCATGATGACTCTAGGATGTGCCTAGGATATGATGTAGGATTGCATGTGTTTTAATTCTAAATGTTTAGTTATTATTTAATGCGGTTAGGAAAACACTACATGTGTAGACACTAATTTTGTTTTCTTGTTTTGCTCCAGCAACTTGCCTTCAAAGGGCCTCTAACCCTCCCACAAGTCTTGATTCTTTTGTTATAATAAGAGCAAATTTCATTAAAAGACACCGAGTTTTCAGAAAAGTTCAATTTTAAAATTATATTTTTTTAACTAAGCCATTATATTGTTTTTCAAATTTGCACCCAGCAAGTGATGTTACAAAAAAGTGTTACGTCATCATATCATGTCAGCACCACTTAATTAAAGACTGATGCATCACCATGCCACGTTAGTTGATAATTCGATTGACTGGTCCAATGGTCAACATTGAAACAAATTGGAAAATGTAGTTTCAAAATCGAACTTTTATGAAAACTTAGTGTCTTAATTGTAACAAGGTGTCAAAATCGATTTTTTTGGAAACTTAGTGTATTTTGTACAATTTTCCCTAAAAAATGTCATAAATGAATAATCATAAGATCAAATACGGTGGATAGCTACTCATGCATAGTGTAAAAAAAGTTAATAATAATAAGATCAAATATGGTGGATAGCTACTCATGCATAGTGTAAAAAACGTTATATGATGTAATAATAAAAAAGAATTTATTATTATTTATTAAATATTAAAGAGAAAATGACTTAAGAGGGTAACTATGTTTCAAAATCGTTCAAAAAGCACCATTCAAGTTTGGTATGTTCAAAAAACACCATCCAAGTAAGGTATTTATACAAAAATACCAACAAACACAATGACATGGTGATGCTTAGGTATGGTGGTTTTTAAGGTTGAAAGGGTGATGGAAGGAGGCGTATATAGTGGTATAAGTTAGGTTGTTTTGGTGTACATGTAGTCGACTAGTAGTGGTGTTCGGCAAAGGTAACTATAGCATGATAGGTAACTATAGCAGGATGGTCGAGTTGGTGATGGTAACAGTATAAGGATGGGTCTCGGCAATGTAATAGAAAACATATGAGTGATGTTTATGGAGGCAATAGTGGTTTTAGGTGAAGTTTGTGTGGTGTTCCAGTAAAGCATGAGGCTAGAATAAGAGTGGTTTGAGTTTTCTATGGAGGTGATGATCGACAATGGGTGTTCTGATGTGATTCACCGTGTTTGAAGGGTGCTTTGGTGGTGAGTTCGACATAAACAAGTGATGGCAGGTGGTGGTTTTCTCGACTAAAGCATGTGGTATCAGGTATGGTGACCAGTGTTTCACGTTGGTTTCGGTGGTGTGGGATGATCAGATAAGATGATGATAGGGTGTGAAGGTTAACATGGTAGGTGTTCTTTGCTAAGATGATGGGTGTGGTTTTTAGTGTTTTTTTAGGTCTGGGATTTGAGGTGGAAGTCTGATTTTTGTGGTTTGTGATGCTAGTAATGGAGGTGGAAGATGACTATGGTGTTGTGTGGCATGTTATGGTTTTAATGTGAAGTTCGAGGTGGAGATGGTGATGATTTCAACAGTTGACGGTCTCCGGTGGTTGGATCTTTAATGAAATGTGGCTATGGAGGGTAAAGGTGGTTCGATGGTGGGTGTTGGTTGTGAAGAAGATGGTGCAATGTATGTGTTCTTGGTTTTGCAAGGTAAATGTTAATCTCGGTGGTTGATGGAAATGGTCGAGGTTTTTATTTCATTTGTTCATTGTTTATTTAATGTAACAAACTGTTGGTAGCACATCAGATAACATCCGATTTTATTTGGCTAAGTCATCCTTTAACTTGCAAGAGTCGGTTACCAGTAGGTGACATTAATTTGAACAAAGTATGTAGTTCGTTGGTTATTTGTACAATGACCTTATTTTGATGATGTTTTTTGAACATACTAAGCATAAATTGTATTTTTTGAATAATTATGAAACATAGTTACATCCTAAGTCATTTTCCAAAAATTAAACAAAGAAAATCTCTAGTAAAGTCCCTACATTTTGACCTCATATTCAATTAAGTCCCTACATTATTCATTTTTGTGAGCAAGTCCCGAATATCAGGAATTGTATTCAATTTCATCATTTTCATGGTTATCAGGTTTTCCACTTTAAAAATTTACACTTTTGACCCAAATTTTAATTATTATTACAAATTTGATAAAAAATTTACACTTTTGGTATAGATTTCAAAATTTTGTTACAAATTCATCCTAAATTTAGTTTTTTTACATATATATTTTCTAAACTTTTTTTTCAAATATGTTATTTTTGCTTTATAAAATTATATTTATACAATGAAAACATATTTTTCGCATAAAACCCCTTCTATTTTCTATATAAAAACCTTTCATCACAAAATATTTTTGTTAAAAAAAGTTTTTATAAGTGAAAAAATGTTTATTTTGTATAAATTTGGTCCAAATGTTTTGTTTGTGCTCCTTTATAATTCGAAAACAAATAACATGTCAAAAATTAATTTTTGTAAATATCTTGGTTTTTTATGTGAAAATATGTTTTATATTTTAGTAATTATGTTGATTTTGTATTTGAAAATATATTTTTTTTAGTTTTAAAAAAAATCTAGTAAACATAATCAACTTCAAGGTTTTTTCTTATTGTTCAACCAAGGATGAAAAAAATTATTTTCACATATTTTCACATAGGATGAAAAAAATATTTTTGTTTGTATACCTATATAATTCGAAAACAAATAACATGTCAAAAATTATTTTTATAAATATTTTGGTTTTTTTAATTTGAAAATATATTTTTTATTTGAGTAAATATTTTGGTTTTTTATGTGAAAGTATGTTTTTTATTTTAGTAAATATCTTCGTTTTTTGTTCGAAAAATATTTTTTTTAGTTTGTAAGCAGAAGCTCGTAAGCATGACCACTTTAACGTTTTTTATTTTAATATAAAACCAATAAATTGCAACACTCATTTTTACTTATAAAATTTAATAAATATAAAATTTTGTTTATAAAAATGAAAGTGAATAATTTTTTTTGGCTAAAATGATCAACATGAAAATTGTAGTAGTCGTCAAGACGAACACATGGATATATAAAAAAATGTCGAAATTGAGTTCTTATGAAAAGGTTATGAGTTTTATAAGTTTTGAGGAAAATAATAACAAATATAATGATTTTAATAAAACAATATGTGACCACTTATTATTTCTTATGTTTTTTTCTTAATATTTTAACATATTTCTCACATATAATAATTTTTTTTAACAAAAATCTTTTAAAAGAGGTTTTTATATAGAGAAAATAAGGTTTTTATGTGAAAATATATATTTTTTTATATAAATATGATTTTATAAAGCAAAAAAAAAAAGTTATTCTAAACTAAATAGTGGAAAATTTTAAAAATTGGGTAAAAAATGTAAATTATGGGTCAAATTTATAATAAAATTTAAAATCTTGACGAAAAGTGTCAATTTTGAAAGTGGGTGGCCTGTTATGCGGGTAAAAATTCCTGGTATCCGGGACTTAATAAAAAAATACTACAACCGTCTCAAAATTATAGTCCATATTTTTTTTTGTCCCCAAATAATAGTCCAATTTTAAAATTAAATAACATTTTTACCAAAATACCACTCATTATTATTTAACCAACTAAGCATTAAATGGAACATTAAATGCAAAGTAAGGATAAAACTGTTATTTTATTATATAAAGTTAATGGTAATTAATGATTTTCTTAATCTGTGTGTTTTTTGTTTGTGAACAATAATATTGGGAAGGAAGGAGTAATAATATAAGAAATTAATTGGATATGAGCTAAAAATATAATATTATATTTTATTAACCGATTTAATCATTTAAAAGGAAAACAAGTTGCTAAGCATAATAAAAAGCGGAAAAGGACGACATGGCCCAATTAAATTAATAACGCATGCGAAACATAAATCATCAGTAATTGAAGTCAATTATTGGGTGGTGACATGCTAATATTATTTTTAATCTTTATTAAAACGATCTAGTATATTTTAAATTTCTAATTGTATATCCTCCTCCTTAATAAATAAAGGTTTTTTTGCCACATGTCAATCTCTCATAAGTTTTGACACTTGTCATTTTGTGGTATTTTTGAAATAAATATTATCCACTTGTCAATTTTTGGTTTGTTTCAATTTTTAAAATTAAAGTCATATACTATAAATGTAAAGTATTAAATATCATATATATGATATTAAATTGCAATAAATACGTTTATTTATTTCTTATTTTAAAGTTATACATTAAAAATATTTTCTATTTACATTTTAATTTAATGTTTAAATTTTTTTTAAATCAATCCGTGTAATACACGGGCCTCACACCTAGTAATTGTATAAACTAAACATTTTAGATAATTGTAATCTTTGATTTTTAGCCGAATTATAAAATTCAAGTTCGAAGGTGTATGTGATAAGCTTATTTAAAGGTGTTAACTTATTACAATTTGAGATCGCTAATAAACTATTTTAATGTTTGATATGACAAAACTATAAGCATTTATTACCTTATGTAATGAGTTTTTAATAAATTAATATATGCATATTTATTTAAAACTTCTTAATGTTGTAAACATATTTACCTTTTTACCTTTAATTTAGGTAAATCAAGTAATTTTATGATAGATAAAATTGCAAGAATAATCCTGTGATTAGGTATAAATTGTCATTTTAAGCCAAAAATATTTGGACTAGCACTAATGGTTCAAAACTTTCCATTTTGTTGTGATGTTGGTCCATTTTTGTTTGAATTTTTTTATAAAATGACAATTTCGCCCATTTTTGTGTGTGTTTAATCTGTGTATGTGTGTGTGCGTGTTTGTGTTGAATTTGTTGAAAAATCGATGGATGTTTGTGTTGATTTATGTGTGTTCATCAGATTTCATGTGGGTGTCTTCATATGATTTCGTGTGTGTTCATCTGATATGATTTTGGGTTTGTGTTCATTTGATCTTATTAAGATGGAGATGGAAGTGGCCGACGGTGGTCGAACAGTGGTGGTGGCGAGAGATGTTCTTGAGTCTTCTTTAAGGAAGAAGAAGAAGAAGAAGAAGAAGTGTCTAAGCTGTACAACATCGGGAGAGAGAGAGAAAGAGTGTGTGTGTGTGTGTGTGTTTTTTTTTTGTAATAAAAAAAAGTTGAAAAAAAAGAAAATACAAAGGGCAAAATCGTCATTTTATAAAAAATAAAACCAAAATTTAACAAACTCGCAACAAAATGGAAACATTTGGACCATTAGCACCAGTCTAAACATTTTTAGCCCAAAGTGGTAAATTCCACCTAATCACAGGGACCATTCTTGCAATTTTGTCTTTATCATATTTTAGAAAGTTTTTTTTTTTAAATAATAACCGCATATTTTTGGAAAGTAATCATTTTTTTTAGAATGTGCATTCCACAAAACGTATCAAGCCCACTACTGTAGCTCGATTGTAACATCCATAAAAATCACAAGAAATTTAAACTTTTTAAAACAACCGCAAATCATAGAATGTTTACAAAATCATTGTTTTCAAAGTATTGTTCCATATCATAGTATCCCATAGATCAAAAGTATATAAAATATAGAATGTGTACAGTCACGCCTTCGCCTTCCCGCGATCATCCGAGGTACCTGAAACCACAACTAAAAATCGTAAGCCAAAGCTTAGTGAGTTTCCCCAAAGTACCAACACATACTAGATAACATATACAATAACAACATGTCGGGTCCAATCAACCATCGGGTTGTAATACCCCAGGCCCAATCAACCATCAGGTTGTAATGCCAATATATTATGGGTCCAGTCAACCATCGAGTTGGAATACCCAGACCTAATCAACCTCCAGGTTTAGTCATCCTCAAGATGGAATACCCCCCGGTCAGAATGCCAATATACAACAGGTCTAATCATTCTCGGGATGAAATACCCTCGAGCCCAATCAACCATCAGGTTGGAATGCCCCCGGTCTGTTGGCTCACGCACAAAGCAGTAAAGCCTCAACCACCAACCAAATATGTGCACATATAATAGATAAACATATAATCAGTCAACAGACAATCAGGCAGATCTATAGATCACTAAGAATTGTATCATCCTATTTATCAGGATACAGATCTAACATATCACTACGACATGATATCATACTATCACATAACAGGATATCCATCCAATGGGTCGGCCTTGGCGCCTTCGACTCGTAAGTACAGTGAGGAAAAACTCACCTCACAGACAGAACAATAGTTGATGAGGTCCCGACTCCGAATCTTAGCTCTAACCATCACATATCCAAACAAATGACCAATCCCAATTAAAACCCCAAAATACTATTTAGTCAAAATTGGTCAAAGTCAAAGTCAAACTAGTCAAATCAACCGAGTCAACCCAACTGAGTCAACACAGAGTGAGTACGCAAGGCATACTCCAAACATATGTTGGGCGTACTCGAGTGTTGACCACCACCGGGGTGGTTGACCTCGTACGCAGGGCGTACTCTAGGTATGCGGGGCGTATTCCTAGATGCCCAATTCCTTCATTAAGAGCTTAATGGCTTAAGCTCTCATATCCGTTTTTCAGATGCATGGCTAAAATACCCTCAAGAGTCATAAAGTTTCCAATTTTATGAATTTGCATGTCCATTAAGTGCTTAACTAGACTTCTTAATCCATTAAGACCTTCTAAATTTTGTATTGAGAAAAACCAACCATTTCGAACCCATTTTTATTACTCAAGACCCATCCAAGTTATGAAAGGATAGGTTAATGGGTCAAGAACCTACTATGTTCAAGAATCTCCACATTTGGGATAGAAAGTACCAAAAACCATTCCAACACAAGATCTAAATGAAACTTCACAAAGTTCAGAAGTTGATACCTCAAAATGGTGGCAAAAGGTGGTGTAATCCTGGATCCAAATTGCTTCACTCCTCCAAGGCGATCACTCCTTCCTTCCTTCCTTCTTCTTCAAGAGCACAAAACACACACTCTTAAGCTTAGAAATGCTTCACAAGGTGGATTAGGGTTGCAAAAACGTATCAAGAGGATGGAGGTTGATGAGGTGAAGGGAAATGAGGCTATAACGGGGTTTAAATATGAGCCAAACCCTAAAAAATAGGGTTTGCATGCCAGGCATGTATGCCCAGTGTACTAGGGCGCACCCTAGTACGCTCAACGTACTACCTCAACCCCTAAAATTACAAAAATGCTAATAGGGACTTAATTTCACACTTTCATGTACTTAGGGGCCAAAATGAAATATAATAAATTATAGGGTCAAAATTAGAAGTACCTTATCATCAGGATGTTACATCGAGATATATATATATATATATATATATATATATATATATATATATATATATGTATATATATATATGTATATATATATATATATATATATATATATATATATATATTGATGCGACCTGGTCACCAAATGTTAACACTATATGCTTTTGATGATTCTGATGAGCCTGCAAGGTCACAACGAGAGAAAACCATCAGCCGTTCTCTGGGATGCGGCTCCCGGGAAAATGCTCTGACGGTCAAGTCAGTGGATAGACTTGGGAGTATTTGGGGTAAAACCAGAGAGAGCGAATTACTTTCCAAGGCACCGGGAGTGACCTTTTATACTGAACTCTTCTGCTAGTTTGTACAGGACAAGGGCATCAAACCCGAAAGGATCGGGGACGTTGATTGCATGATCGTGCTCCTTAATCTGTCAGAGCCAACGATTGGGTTCAGGTGGTAATGCTTTAAGCATCTGCCTTGTCACCTGGAGCTGTTACACTTTCGTTGCAGATAGAAAGGTGCCCCTGGCGGGGTCGGTCCTTCTCTGCGGGTGCCTTGCTCTTAGGGGCACTAGCGGGTGCTAAGTTCCATCGGGCTCGTTCCGCTAGGTGCGGCGTGCCTTAGGGAATTCTTTGGCGCGTCTAAGCGCGAATCTTCGTTCGTGCCAACTACACGTCATCAAGTCCCCAAGTCCAGTAGTCATAGCGTTGCTAGACTAGCAATGATGTTATGGAATTAACTGCTTGGTACACGTGTCAAGCTCTGATTCAATCGTCACTTCAGTTTTTATGGCGACATGACTACCCATCATGACAGACAGTTATATAATTACGTCATAGATTTTGAATATCCTATCTTTCCTTATTCTTTATAAGGTTAAGGTCTTTCTTTATCCACGACAATTCTTCCTCTTATTTCTTCTCCTTCTTCAGTTAGGGTTTTCTTTGCTCTCATTTTGGTTCAACGGCTGCTCAATCTGGCACCGTTCCGTCCGAGGCTGAGTTTGAACTTCTAATCAATGCCTATGGCCTTTCTCCGGTTGATGGTGTAGAGTTCCCGTCGGCCAACTCAATGATCCTTTCTCCTTCTTCAGGAAAAGTAGGCATTTATCTGAAAACCCTTGATGCTGGTTTGCGCCTTCCCTTCATCGATTTTCAAGAAGAGCTTTTTCAGAAGAACAGTTGTAGCGTCCAGATGCTCACTCCGAACGCCGTCAACCAGGTAGTGACATTTGAGATGATCTGTAAGGCAAACAGAGTGTTCCCTGACTACTTTGTCTTCAAGTTCTTCTTTAGCTTCATTGCTACAGGTGACAATTACACATTCTCTGCTCGACATGGGGGGTCATGTCTTGGTTCCTGATGGCAAGACTCCGAAGAACTGGCAAAATAAATGGTTCTGGGTTAACTAGGGTCGGATTGGTTGCGGGCGATATCAGGCGAACAATTTCACTAATGTCACTCCTAATATGTATCCTCATAACCAGACTATCGTTGATCTTCTAAAGACCATTCAGGTTGTGCCTGAGGAGTACTTGGAGGTTTTGCTTGTTGGGGTTGGGATGAGCCCCTCGTGGAGATATCGGGGGAAGATGCCAATATTTTACACCATTACTGACGGTGGGTAGTTAAACTTTCTTTCCTGTTATCCTTCCTCCCCCCTCCCTATTTTTTGAAAGAAAGGGTTTGCGATTGAGGGCAGTGGTTATTTTGCTTATGTGTTCTTGGCTTGTTTTGGCTTTTACAAGTGTTGAGTCCCCTTTTTCTATGATTGATGTCCTGCGAAAGTAGTATCGAGGGAAGTTGGAGCATCGGGAGGCTGATTTCATTGAAACTCTTCCCCCGTCATGCCTGCCTGGTCAGCTCGCCGTGATTTCTCCTCCAGTGACACTGGATGTGGAGGGATCGTCTGCAACTATTGGAGAACGGCACATGTTTGTGCGACCCATCACGATGGTTGCTCCGCTTTCTGTGGCCGATTCTGGCCATAGGGATGTAGTCGAGGATAGCAAGGATGGCATTATTTCTGATGTCCGGAGAGCCATGGCTAAGAGGAAGGTCTTCTTGGCCATGTGGGAGACCTCCGCTGATGTCTTTAACATCAAGAGGCGAGTTCAATCGATACACAATTTTACGTGTTTGTTGAACTCAATATTCTCCACGCCAGAGGCGATTGTTGTGATCGTGATGACAATGCTCAATAGTCCGAGGGGGTCAAGGGTTGATTAAGCAACCCACTGTTTCGGTCCAACCTGTTCCACAATCTTCTTCTAATCTTTCTCCCCTCGGGGGTCTTGGGGTGGTCATGTTGCACCGAACCCCCTCCAAGTGGGGGGACTCCTGCTAGAGATGATATTGGGTCTGATGTTTTTGTTCCTTCCTGGAGTTTGCGAGATGATTCCCGCCTATCTGTCCCTACCAACACCATAGAGTTTGCTTGCCATGCATTTCTACATGTTGTCGTCATTGATATTGAGGCCATGGGCAGCCCCAAATTGGCTCATAACATGTCATATGTCACTGCCCAAGTAATGTTTTATCTGGTCGTTGGTTCCCATCGCATTTAATTTTTGAACGAGATGGAATTTGCGGGTTGTGGTGCTCGAGAGGTTGAACTTAAATGCCAAATTGTTGAGCTCGAGAAAGATGTTCATGAATCTAACCATAGATACGCTCTGCATGCTTCAGAGAAGAATGTTTCCAAAGAGATTCGATATGCCCTAGAGACAAAAGTGGACTCCCCGACCCTAGCTAACGAGGTGATGATGATTTAAAATGAGAGCTTGGAGCAGGATGTTGGTGATCATGATAAGATCCTCGAGGAGGCTTAGGCTGAGGCGGAGGTTGTACATCATGAACGGGACTAGCTCTTACAAGTAGGGGTTGTGTGTATCATGAATAAGCTAATTGAGCACCCGGAGTTCATCAGTGCGGTCAGTTGGATCCGACATGCTGCATTCGGTGTCGGTAAGGAGTCCGACCGTAGTGGGTTGAAGGCGGAGGTGGATTGTGGTTCTTATAATCCCAATGCCAGTGATTCTTGATCCAATCACACTACTAGTCTCAATGATGCCCTGATCGCTTTCGCTACTATAGCTTATGCTTCTCTCTTGGGCTTGGGACACTTGGATATGGTGGGGATGCGACGACTTTGCGCTTTGGAAAATGTTGGTGAACTTTCTAACAACATCTTGATTGAGGGGGTTGGCGGAGGCAGTGGCGGCAATGGTGGTGGTGCGGCGATGGTGATGGTGGCATGGAAGCTAGTGGTTGTTATAATTTAATTGGTTCTTAAGGTACCTTCGTACCGTGTGCTGCCCTTCGGGGTGTGAAAAAATTTGTGAAGCTTGTTCTTGTTTCCCCCGTTTACTTGTTCTTAGTTTGCATGGTTTGTAGTAATGTCGAATAGTAGTGGCCCTCTTGGCTTTGTTTGTAATAACTTTGCAACTTGTGGTAATGTGAATGGTATTTGCTTATGCTTTTGTTGTTGCTTCTGTTGTTGCTTTGTTTGCATGGTTTGTTTCTAAATATGTGTTACCATTTCTTTTCATTATTCGAGCGTAAGATTGCACCGTAGTGTCGGGAGTTTGCTTTCAGTCGCTAATACTTTGTGACGGTTGTTTGCATTAAGTGGCTCACTTGGGGTTTTCATTAGACACAACGAGTTCGTCATGTTATTCTGAGCTTTGCGGATACACTAAGTATTACAGCGAAATGGCTGCTCTTAGCCCGGGAGATACATTGAGTATCTTTAGGAAAACGACTATTATGTCTACGGGATACACTGAGTATTAGAGTAGACTATTCCAACTAATACGCTGATTATAAAGTGGTTGTTCTTAGCCTTATGAATACACTAAGTATTTTATTAAAACATCTATCTTAGGCTTGCAAATACACTAAGTATTTCTAACAAGATAGCTATTTTGAGCCTTGTAAATACACTAAGTATTTAGATAAAATGGCTATTATGAGCCTTACAAATATTCTTAGCCTTGTGAATACACTAAGTATTTTATTAAAACATCTATCTTTGGATTTGCCTTCGTTCCATCATTTCGAGTGTGTATGTGCCATTGCGATGGGCCTCAATGACCTTGTATGGTCCTTCCCAAGTGGGACCTAGCTTCCCTTGGGGCTAGGCTAGCTTGCTTTGTTTCACCTTAGGACGTAATCTCCTACTTTGAAAGCTTTCTCTTTGACTATGTAGTTATAGTACCTCTCTACAACATTTTTATAAGCTGCTTGGCAGATGTTCGACTGCTCACGCTTCTCTTCGATGAGGTCCAAGTTTGCCCTTAGGTCCTTATCATTGTTGGCTTCTTCAAAATGGATCCTACGGAATGATCCAATTGTTAGTTCTACGGGAAACATTTCTTTTGTGCCATAAGTTAGGCTAAAAGGGGTTTCCTTTGTGCTCATTCTTGGATTATTCTATATGACGAGAGTACTTACGATAGTTCTTCAACCCAATTGCCTTTAAATTTCCCTAGGTGTTTCTTGATTCCACTTACCAACATCCTGTTGGACACTTCAGTCTAACCATTAACTCGGGGGTGCGTTACTGACGTAACTGTTTCTCAATTCCCTTCTCAACGCACCAACTTTGGAACGACTTTTCGGCGAACTGCAATCCATTATTATTGATGTGTATCATCCCAAAATTTAGAGTAACATTTTTCATTTTTAAATAGTAATTATAAAAACCAGTAGTATGAAACATCAATAGTGTCAACTCATTTCATAATCAAAAAACCGGTATCTCAAATAACCCAAAACATGGCATAGAAAAGTAATATCAGAGTACAACTCCCAAAGATCTCATAATGCAGAAATCATAGTGTGTTGCACTGCGATCAGGTCGGCTCCTTTCTTTTTGAAGAAGAACTACCTGAAACAAAAACTGAAAACCATAAGCACGAAGCTTAGCGAGTTCCCCCATCATATCACATACCATACAATAAACATACTCTCAGGCATATCTGGGGGCCCGAACTACCATGTGGAGCATATCTGGGTGCTCAACCTACCCATGTTAGACATATCAGGGTGTCCGACCTACCCTTGTCAGGTATCCATGGGTGCCCGACCTACCCATGTCAGGCATATCTGGGTGCCCAGCCTACCATCCGGTTTATGTCAACCGGTTACGGGGTCTATTTCACCCTTACCATTACCACATAATATCATATCAAAAACATGTTGTCAGGCATATTTGGGTGCCTGACCTAACCTCCGGTTGATTTCAATCGGTGACGGGGCCTACTTCACCCCTCCTACCACTACCACATAATGACATAGCATACAAGAACATAAATCTCTACAGATAGTGGCATACCAACAATTATCACAAAGACAATCATCTCTACTATAAACAACTACTAGTGGGCTGACATTGGTGCTTTCGACCCACTCATATAGGGAAGGTAACTGATGTGTGTGAACTCACTTAGTTTTAAACCTACTTTTTAATTAGAAAATGAACACACAAAAGCAGTGGAACTATCAATTGTGGTATAGCTAAATAAGTAGGGTATCGAACACAGGGAACGGTAAATTAAAACTAAAGACTAATTTTATCTAAATTAGTTAATAAGTAGGGGTTTTCTCTAGTTTTACAAGACTACAAACTTACTAACTATCACTTAAAAACTAGAAAAGCAAAGATTTAACTAAATTCAATAATGGGAAGGACTTCTGTTTAGTTCAACTCAATTGATCCTATGGTTGATATTATGGTAATTGTGCAATGGATTAATTCTTCTATTGGTTACCGATTCAAGTGATTAGATTCACGTTCGCTGCACTAATCCTTAGAGAACAAATTAACTCAAACAGTGATCGGTTGTCTAATTTAATCTAATTCACTAGATTATTTATTCGGTAGGAGGGGTGACGGGGCCTACTTCACCCCTCCTACCACTACCACATAATGACATAGCATACAAGAACATAAATCTCTACAGATAGTGGCATACCAACAATTATCACAAAGACAATCATCTCTACTATAAACAACTACTAGTGGGCTGACATTGGTGCTTTCGACCCACTCATATAGGGAAGGTAACTGATGTGTGTGAACTCACTTAGTTTTAAACCTACTTTTTAATTAGAAAATGAACACACAAAGGCAGTGGACCTATCAATTGTGGTATAGCTAAATAAGTAGGGTATCGAACACAGGGAACGGTAAATTAAAACTAAAGACTAATTTTATCTAAATTAGTTAATAAGTAGGGGTTTTCTCTAGTTTTACAAGACTACAAACTTACTAACTATCACTTAAAAACTAGAAAAGCAAAGATTTAACTAAATTCAATAATGGGAAGGACTTCTGTTTAGTTCAACTCAATTGATCCTATGGTTGATATTATGGTAATTGTGCAATGGATTAATTCTTTTATTGGTTACCGATTCAAGTGATTAGATTCACGTTCGCTGCACTAATCCTTAGAGAACAAATTAACTCAAACAGTGATCGGTTGTCTAATTTAATCTAATTCACTAGATTATTTATTCGGGTTAATTTAGACTTGTAATAGCTAACTAATTTGGTCCTTTAGTTAACTTCTTGTTGATGGTCATCACACAAGCTCATACATGAATTTACCTATTTTTCTTATTAATTCTAGTTTCATGTTCATTAATCCTAGTCATATAATGAATTGGTCACATAATCATATGAGGTTGACAATTAATAGATGTTCATACTAATTAATTATCTTCCTATTAACAGAAAAATAGTTATCATTCACACACAAAGTTCTTTAACAAGCTAAAATCAACAAAAATCACCAACATTGAATTAATCCTACCATAAATCAAACCATAGTATCAATATTGTATCCCCAAACAGAAGTTTAAGAGTTTTAGCTCATGATTGAGGTAATTAACAACAATAAAATGAATTCTAATTGTTTAGCCATAATGGAAAACAAAAGATTAAGTAGAATGATGAGAATTTTGCCTCAAATCTCCTTCGGAATTGAATTCTAGGTTGTATCTTCGTTCTTTAGGGTTCTTCTGACTCTTCAATCGCAGAGGTTTCAGAATTTTTAATGTCGATCTGAGAAGTTATCTTTATAGATGCAAAACGACTCGTCGAGTCGATTGCCGACTCGCCGAGTCCATCCCTTGATTCCCGTACATGATAAGTCACAGAGTCTTTATCTTCTCGATTCTTCGATCGGACTCGCCGAGTAGTCGACCCTACTCGCCGAGTAGGTGTTGTTTTTGGTGGTTTTCTTCTTTGTTCAATTCTCAAGTTCCCAACCGCTTCTCCTGCTTCCTTTTGCTTCCGAGCTTCACTTTTGGACTGAAAACACAATTCAAGCATTATTAAGTACCTTTTGTCCATGATATGCGATAAATTAGCTAATAAATGATAAAAATCTATACTTATTATGAGCCTAAATATGCAAATATCAAAATACCCCACACTTGACTTTTGCTTGCCCCCAAGCAAAACTGAATTTTAACACATTAGAATCACATATGACAATCCAATCTAACCCAGCCATTATTCCAGGACCGCAACGCATGCATTTGTTTCTAAAATTTTTCCTAAGGACCCCGCATACTCCAAATACTCACAATCCTCATAAACATTCGCCCAGTTATCCCAAACAATGCTCATTTTATGCATCCCTCCGAATCCATCCGCAGAAAACCTCCTATCCTCAAGGTATTTTTGGTTGAGCAACCCAAGCATACATAATCTAGAATTACAATTTATGATACCACTATGGAGCTCTTTGGAATTCTTCACTTTCTTGATAATTTGATCTTTGATTCTTGTGAATTCACCACCTTGTTTGATTTAATTTTTGGTATCTTCAATTTTTGAACTCTTGGAATTTTGATCTTTTGATCTTCACTTTAGTTGCTCCAAAACTCTTCAAACTTTTCTTGCAGTTCTCTCTCTTTTTTTTTCAACATATATCTCACTTTTTTTCACTCAAAATCCTACATGCTTAAGGAGGGGCGCTCAATTTCAACCTTTATTGGCTAACGATAATAATTTTCCTGGATACATTTCTGGTACACGATGCTAAACATATTGCATCCTTTGGGCTAAGCAAGGTCGTGTTTTTGTCCCATGATTTCACTAGAATACGAAAGCCACAAATGCACTAGAACGTATATAGGCTCAAATAAACATTTGGGTTTTCATGCAATCATCCACGCAATTCTAACATGGAATCCTAATTACTTTTTACCAAATTTTTCTAAATTAATTCCTAAGTTACATTTTTGGTATGCAGCAATTTGTAAAAATTAACCTAAATTAGGTCATTAGGATTCTACATTTACTAAGACGACATAAACCCCCTACCCTACACTTAATTTATGCAATGTCCTCATTGCATGTTATGCATGAAAAATAACAAACATGAAATGTAGAGAGAATTAGAACAAACTCCCCTGGGATAGCAGTCGCTAGGTTGATATCTCTATTCTTCAACTCCATCTTCAATTGACTTTAGACATGGAAACAGCTCATCCATGTATTGGGCATCAAATCACATGTGGGCAGCTCCAAATATGCAGGAAAAATAGTGTAAAATCTTCAGGAATTGATCAGGAAGAACAAGTGATCAAGTGGTATGTTCAACAGCATCGAATCAGCAGTCTTCTTGGTATAAAAATGAGTGACTCGTCGAGTATAGTCGTGGAAAGCCTTGAAAGTGTGAAAATATAAAGCGACTCGTCGAGTCCGTTAATTGCAGTCGGCGAGTAGACCGCTGGGTGGAAAAATTCACATTCCGCACTTGTTCCTGCTTCTGATAAGTCTCAAGAACTTCCCATAACCTCTAGAATTATTTACTCATTTCCCTTAGGACTGGACTCGACACCTTAACTCTAAACTTCGCCCTTTCTTGACTATTTTCCACTCTTTTTTCTTTCTCTCTTAAACTCTAAACCTTTTATGCAAGCATCCCTAATCCAAAATTTGAAAGTCATCAAGGCAAATAAAACATCAAGCATAAAAATAAAAGTCTTAACTAAAAATTCAAACACACCAAACAAAACAAAAATAAATTGAAATTTTTTCCATTAAACATAAAAAAACTAATCATCTTCTTCCTCATCATGACCATGCGCAGCCCCGCTTCCACCAGCTCCACTCCGCCTTGCATTAATGATCTCATCCCAAGATGGTATGTAGGGGAAGTTACCCCCATCAATGTGTGGAATATGGAAATGGTCAAAAAGCCGCACGTGGGATTCATTGCTAAAATTGATACCCCTCACCATTTGGTCTTGTAACCGCCTCATCTCAACATTGTACCAATCCATTGGTACTTCATCATTGTCCACCGGAATCACCGACGGTTCCTCCTCCACTTCCCGCTCACGTCTCGATCTAACCCTCCTTCCCGGTGCCTCGGGACCGACCACCGGATCGTCATGAGGGATAGCATAATGACCATCACCATAATCTTCAATAATTATTGCCCTCCGAAAAAGAATGGGATTAAAGGGAATGGCAGGAATCATCGTCATCAAGTTCCATGCACCGCGGGTCATCGACCCATATGAGTTGGATAGCCGGGTCACGAACATGCCACCATTAATTTTGGAGGTTTTGCGATCCTTGACCGCGCCCTCCGACAAATAAGAGGCCAAACACCATGGAATGTTGCAAAAGGTGTCGGGCGTGATGATACTCCAAAGATAAAATACGTCAAGGTTAGAAACCTTGTCGTCGTCCTTTCGTTGATTAATTGTAGTGGAGATAAGGCGGTGAATGAGACGATGTGTGGGTGACCTAATGCTCTCTTCTTGAGCCGAATTGGGAATATATAATTTGTTGGGGATTGTGTTCCACCAACCTGTACTTGTAACACCGTCGGGGAACACCTTATGAGATTGTTCCAAAAAGGCGCGGAAAATAGCAGTAGTGACCAATGGTCGGTCGTAAATCCCCAACCAGCATGCCAGATCAATGACCGAACATTGATGGAATTCGCCCCCAAGGCAAAAGCTAAAACTCGCGGGGTGGTAGCAATCATCTCCTCCTCGGAAAGACACCGTGGAGAAAAATTCCCAGCAGAGTTCTCGATACAACGACTCTTGAATTCTGAAAACCCGGCTCCATCCATCACAAATAATCATCTCCCCATCATAAGTAAATTCCTTCAAAAGGTAAGGCGCCAACTCTTCTTCATACCGGAAATTCTTCAACCAATCCCAATCAACCCTATTAGGTACATAAACCTCCTTCTTCCTGACCTCAGCCAGCTTCTTCTTCCATCTTGTCATTGTTGAAGCAGATTCAATCGGAGGGAAATTCAACCAAGGAAAATCTCCTTGGTGTCCACTTGAGCTCTGCCCTCTTGAAAACATGGTCCCTGCAAAACAAAGAACAAACAACCCAGAAAACACAGAAAATCATCAAAACAGATTCCATATGGGTCCCCGACTGGACTCGTCGAGTCCATGAACGACTCGGCGAGTCGTATGAACTACGCGAGTCAGTCGACGGGTCGATCGAAATTCGACCATAAAACTTCAAATTTTTTTTCAAGGGTTTTGTCCATGGATGTTTCTAAGATGTATTATAGCAAGAATAATCATCCAAAACAACACAATTAATACTAAATCAAAACCCTAAAAATTCACTAAACTTCAGAATCGGGTATTCTATGAAATTGACACCTTAAATCATCTAAAAATCATGACTTTAACAGAATTATGGAAGAAATTAAGTACCTTTGTTGATATAATTCAAGAATTTTGAAGAAAGAGTGTAGAAATTGATGAATGCTTGAGAGAGAAAACAAGGGAGGCGCATGTTGAGTAAGGGGGGAAATATGATCTCATTAGAGTTAAAAACCCTAGTTTTACCGGATGTAAAAATTATTAATTTTTTTTTCTGTAAATAAATTCGTCTCGTCGAGTCCGGGTCAGACTCGGCGTGTCGGGTTGAGAATTTAAACTTATCTGGGATCTAAAGTGACTCGTCGAGTCAAGGTCAGACTCAGCGAGTCAATTGCAAACAATTCAAAAATTATATTATTTTGTCATAAAAAAATCATTCCACCCGACACTTAGTCTATACGCACTCTCAAGCAGTCATGTCTGATGATTTAGAAGACGAGTATAAAATCCTAAAAACAAAAATCAAACAAAACTAAAACAAGAAAGATAAAAGAAAGCAAACTCTAATAACGAGTTGCCTCCCGCCAAGCGCTTCTTTTTAAGGAGTCGTTAGCTGGACTCCTTCCCATCTACGTTTCTTCATTTTCCCGCATCGGGAATGCATGCCTAATCTTTTGCGGTTTATACTTTGTCTTGTAAGCGTGTATCTTCTTCTTGTAATCCCGTCTTAATTCTTCTCTCTTTTTCCTTGTAGCATCATCTTCAGCTGCATGAATTTCCCTTTTCCTCATCTTCTTCTTCTTCTTCACCCCATTCTCTTGCACCCTCTCTTGCACCCCTCCTTCTTCAAACTTCATTACTTCATAGTTGGTGAAAACTCGGGCTCGAGGTTTGGTAATGAATGGGTGATCAACATCATCTCTCCTAACCCTTGCATTTTCCTCTTCTCCAAATCTTTCCTCCCCTTCAAGTGGATTGTCTTCATCATCTTGCATTATTTTATCGAGGCATGCACCATGAACGTGTTG
This sequence comes from Lactuca serriola, assembly GCF_051521515.1. Classification (NCBI taxonomy): domain Eukaryota; kingdom Viridiplantae; phylum Streptophyta; class Magnoliopsida; order Asterales; family Asteraceae; genus Lactuca; species Lactuca serriola. The sequence continues at coordinate 262,758,182 of NC_136412.1, read as the reverse complement.
AAAATCACCATCCTTTCCTCCTTCTGCTGCTTGATCTTCTGTAGAATTAGGGAAAATCTTCATGTCTAGAACATGCAGGGAGCTGGTAACAAGCAGATCAAAATCGTCCAAGTTGCTGAGATTTTCGAATGGACTGTTGAGTCCATGAAAGCGACTTAGCGAGTCGGAGCGTATTCCTCACATCCCACTGTATTTTCTGAATCGATTCCTTTCAGCAGCATCTCTATTTCCTCCAAGTCTTTGTCAACATCATCAATTCCTCCAGAAGATAGCAAAAACTTACTTGGATCTTCTTCTTGCAAGAGTGCAAGTTCTTTTTGTAGTATTTCATCATCCAAATTAATGAATGAGACTTCTTCTTTTCTTCCTTCTTCTTGCTTAGTCTCTGGTAGAGCTTTAAATACTGCTGACTCATCTGCTATCGTTAATGTTAGTGTGGACTCGCATACATCTATCAATGCACATGCGGTATTCAAAAATGATCTCCCCAAAATAATTGGAATTTCGGGGTCTTCTTCCATATCAAGTACCACAAAGTCCACGGGAAATATAAATTTATCCATCTTAATGAGGAGATCTTCACAAACACCTCTTGGACTAATAATTGTCTTATCCGCCAAATGGATCTTCATATTCACAAGCCTTGGCTCCGGTAAATTCAGCTTCTTGAAGAAAGAAAAAGGCATTAAGTTAATACTTGCACCCGAATCGGTCAACGCTTGAGTAGCAAGTACATTTCCAAATTGACAAGGCATTATGATGCTTCCCGGATCGCCCTTCTTTTCTGGTAGCTCACTCAATACTATATCCACGACTTCAACTAAATCTTATCTAGCAGCAAAGAGACCCTTTAGCAAGTTAAAATACTTGGGTGTTTGAAGCATTATTTCCACAAATGGAACATTAACTTGAAGGGCTCTAACATGCTCCATGAAAGCTCTGTATGATTTAACCTTTTCATCAGGTATGGCTCTGATTTTAAGGAAACAACAGATTTGTCATCAGGGCATGGACTCGTGGAGTCCATTAGAGGGACTCGGCGAGTCTGGTCGGGTTTAGTTGGACCCGACTCTTCTGTCTTTTCTGTATGCACCTTGGAGGTCTTCTATACAGGGGTGAAAATTTCTCCATAGCTGGAGGTTATAACATTCACATTCTCCATTCTCGGATTATTCTCGGTTTTACTTGGAAGTTGACCCGGTCTTCTCTCGTTCAATTGATGTGCAAGTTGTCGTAGCTGTTTCTCAATGTTGAGAATAGATGCTTGCTGATTCCTTAGCATATTTCTGGTCTCTTGTATTGCAGCATCATGATCATTGTGTCTTTTTTTGGACGCGGCTATAAATCTAGTGAACATTTCTTCTAAACCGGCGTTCTTTTCCATAACCGGTTCTTCCTTTTGATAAAAACCCCTCTCCTTCTGCTTGTATTTCTCCTCCTTTTCCTTTTTGTCTTCTTCATACGGGAGCCATTCCTTCTTTGGTTTCCGCCAATTCTCATCGTATCGATCGCCGCTTGAGTAGAACACTTGAGCTTTGTTGTTTCCATTTTCATCCAAGTCACAATCCTTCGTGAGATGAGGCCCTCTACAGTTCTCGCATCCAACTCGAATAACATGGATTGTTTGATCCATGTTTGTCATCCTTCTATCTAAACTATTGAGCTTAGCCATCATTGCCGCCATGCCATCATTGGCCGAGTTCACTACCCCCCGACTTACTTCATTTCTTGGGTTGTGGTATTCTCTAGAATGCTTAGAGAATTCTTCAATTAATTCCTTGATTACTGGGGGTGCCTTCTTTGTGAGTGGGCCTTGTGAGTCGAGCAATTGCCTTGTGGTGACATTGACTCCATCATAGAAGACGGAGACCTCTTGTTGGCTATTAAGGTCATGGTGTGGGCAATTTTTGAGAAGACCTTTGTACCTTTCCCACGCCTCATAAAGGGATTCTTCAGGTTGTTTCTCGAACTTGGCAATGGCTTTCTTCAACTTGGCTATTTTGGAAGGCGGGCAAAAGTGGTCTATGAACTCTTCTTTCATCTTAGCCCATGTGGTGACCGACCTGGGAGGAAGTGACTTGAGCCAATCCTTTGCAGCACCCTTGAATGTGACTGGAAGCATACGAAGTAGCTGGGTCTCGCGTGGCACATTTGGTACATTGAAGTAGTCAGCCACATCATTTACTTCATCCAAGTGCTTGCAGACATCTTCACAGTCTTTTCCATACAAGGGAATCTCGTTGAGTTGAGCGAGGATATGACCCTTAAGCTCAAAAGTAGCAGTTGCGGGAATTGCGGGATGCACAAGTCCCGGGCCAGTGTCATCACACATCCTCTTCTTCCATTCCCCCATGGGGACTTCATCGATATTAGCCATAGTGATAGCTAAATCGTCCTCAAAATCGGATTCGTGCTCGTATGTAGTTTCTTCTTCTTCCTCGGTCTCGTACACGGTGTCTTCTTTAATCCGGTCTTCGATTGTCAAAGAGGCGCTGGATGCTCCTGATGCTCTTCTTCTTGCTGAAAACGGACTTGAGGTTCTTTAGTGGCGAATTCTTTGAAGAAACGGACTCTCTAACGGCTTTTCCTTTGATCCTCCTTAGTGCGGATTCCGGGTCTTCGAGAGGAGGGACCAGAGGTGTATCAGATCCTCGGGTCATGAAACAACTGTAAACAAAACAAGAAAAACACGTAAAAAGAACAAAACTAAAATAAAAAGTAAAATTGTGAAGATCGATGGACTCGCCGAGTTGTCACGAGTGCACTTGGCGAGTTCAAGGCAAAAATAAAAAAACTTTTTAATTACTTATTAAAATGGATTTTTATTAAAACTTATACTAATTACTAAATTACCTAAGAATTAACTTTGTGTAAGAGAAATCTTACACAAAGGATCAATAAAAATAGAAATTAATGCTAATTTAGAACCGTTCCCCGGCAACGGTGCCAAAAACTTGATGTGTGTGAACTCACTTAGTTTTAAACCTACTTTTTAATTAGAAAATGAACACACAAAGGCAGTGGACCTATCAATTGTGGTATAGCTAAATAAGTAGGGTATCGAACACAGGGAACAGTAAATTAAAACTAAAGACTAATTTTATCTAAATTAGTTAATAAGTAGGGGTTTTCTCTAGTTTTACAAGACTAGAAACTTACTAACTATCACTTAAAAACTAGAAAAGCAAAGATTTAACTAAATTCAATAATGGGAAGGACTTCTGTTTAGTTCAACTCAATTGATCCTATGGTTGATATTATGGTAATTGTGCAATGGATTAATTCTTCTATTGGTTACCGATTCAAGTGATTAGATTCACGTTAGCTGCACTAATCCTTAGAGAACAAATTAACTCAAACAGTGATCAGTTGTCTAATTTAATCTAATTCACTAGATTATTTATTCGGGTTAATTTAGACTTGTAATAGCTAACTAATTTGGTCCTTTAGTTAACTTCTTGTTGATGGTCATCACACAAGCTCATACATGAATTTACCTAATTTTCTTATTAATTCTAGTTTAATGTTCATTAATCCTAGTCATATGATGAAGTGGTCACATAAGCATATGAGGTTGACAATTAACAGATGTTCATACTAATTAATTATCTTCCTATTAACAGAAAAATAGTTATCATTCACACACAAGGTTCTTTAACAAGCTAAAATCAACAATAATCACCAACATTGAATTAATCCTACCATAAATCAAACCATAGTATCAATATTGTATCCCCAAACAGAAGTTTAAGAGTTTTAGCTCATGATTGAGGTAATTAACAGCAATAAAACGAATTCTAATTGTCTAGCCATAATGGAAAACAAAAGATTAAGTAGAATGATGAGAATTTTGCCTCAAATCTCCTTCGGAATTGAATTCTAGGTTGTATCTTCATTCTCTAGGGTTCTTCTGACTCTTTAATCGCAGCTATTGTCTCCAGAAAGGTTTCAGAATTTTTAATGTCGAGCTGAGAAGTTATCTTTATAGATGCGAAACGACTCGTCGAGTCGATTGCCGACTCGCCGAGTCCATCCCTTGATTCCCGTACATAATAAGTCACAGAGTCTTTATCTTCTCGATTCTTCGATCGGACTCGTCGGGTAGTCTACCCTACTCGCCGAGTAGGTGTTGTTTTTGGTGGTTTTCTTCTTTGTTCAATTCTCAAGTTCCCAACCGCTTCTCCTGCTTCCTTTTGCTTCCGAGCTTCACTTTTGGACTGAAAACACAATTCAAGCATTATTAAGTACCTTTTGTCCATGATATGCGATAAATTAGCTAATAAATGATAAAAATCTATACTTATTATGAGGCTAAATATGCAAATATCAGTAACTCACCTCACATTGCTGAAGATCACTACAAGAAATCCTTAGCTATTACCCAGGCAACTCCTCGAGCTATGAAGACCAAATATCACCTAATTAGCAATTGGGTCCCAACCCATGATCCAAAATCCATACTTTGGGTAAAATGACCGCTTTACCCCTGGACCAACATGATTCATAACTAAGGCCCAAGCCTAAAACCAAACAAGCCCAATAACTCAAAAATCCGTGATAGCCCACTAATGGCCCAATTTTCCGAATCGGGCCTAAACCCTTACATGGGCCTTACCCTAAAGCCCATCAACCCTTGTCAAATAATAATTCTCTAATGGCCCAAAGGTCCAAGCCTATTGGGCCCACTAAAGCCAAAAACAATTAGGCCCACCAAGGCCCAATGCAAACCTAGGTCTAGGTCCAAAGGCCTTACTCCATAGTAGGTCACGAGGCCCAACCTCCTAAGGCCGAAAAACACCTTTGACCATTATGCACGTGTACGTGCGGCGTACATGGCACGTACGCCCAGCGTACGTTGGCCTTGACCAGCTTCGGGGAGGTTGACCTAGTACGCACAGCATACTAGGGGTATGCCCCGACGTACTGACCAACCTCCTAAGAAACTCCATTATGACTTAATCCATTAACTCCTAACGTCCAAAACATAGATCTAGGCCCTTTAAGACGTCTTAGACCATAAAGTTACAAACTTTATGTCATTGCATGCATAGATGGGGATTAAGACATGAATTAAGTCCTTAATCACACTTTATGACCATCTAACACTTACATGGTTGTTGCTTTACCATCAAGGCCCGATTTTTATGGTTCTAAACACTTCCAAGGGATCAAAAGGACAACTCTCATGGGTTGGAACTACCAGAACATAACAAGTCTCAACTATGGGGCCAAAATGCCACATATAACACCCCAAAACTACAACTAAGCATGCAATGATTAAGTTTGAAGCTTGATACCTCAAATGATTCAGAAATGATGCTAAACTCCTGGATCTACAAGCTCCTCTCACGTTCCTGCTCCTTCTTCTAACTTCCTCTTCTTCAAGACCACCAAAAATCACCCAAAAGTGCACCAAACTAACTCACAAAGCGTGCAAGAGGTTTAGAGTTTGATTTCTGCTCTCTAGGGATAGTGGAGGCTGAAAAGATGAAGGTTGGGGTGGACATAAGGCCTTTATATATGGTGTAAACCCTAATAATTAGGGTTTTGGAAATCCTGGGCGTACTTCCTGTACGTTTGGTGTACGTCTTCCAACTTGCGTCTAGTTTTCCATCTCTATGCTAAGCATACCCAACTAAACACGCGCATGAATCCTTGCATGTGTGGGACTGATTTTCAAGATTATTCATCCAAGGGCTAATTTTGTCCATAACTTCAAAATGCCATAACTTACTCATCCTAGGTCCGTTTTCAATAAACCTTATATCCACGAAAAGGTGGCGAGAAGCCCATGCGCTCCTAACAAGACACTCAAGCTTTAAAACTTTCCGAATAAAACCCAAAAACCATAAAAGACTGAGTTATCAAATTACATTCATACCATTGGATTCCGAATACACAATCGAATACATGGATCACTTAAACCATGGCAACTACATCTGAAATGGGCCAACTCCTTCCTTTACCAAGGCCCTAATCCTTCTGATGATTGATGATTGTGCCGAAGACCCAAGCAACATGACACTTTCAAAACCGGGGGTTATAAATCTCCCCCACTTAAATTATATTTCATCCTCGAAATTGCTCCTTACTAACACTCATATGAACACAACAATCTGGGGAACGCAACTGAAGATTCTGCGCATAGCACAACCTTCCCGTGACAACCAAAACCCCAATCGAGATTCCATCCCGAAGAAAACAAACCCTAAGCCTCCGAAGGAATCCACTTCTATCTCTTTGAAACCGGAAATCCGCATTAGTCTGACTCCTTGACAGACCACCCATGCTAAACCTTACCATTCTTAGCCCTCATTGAATGACCGACCATACGCACACTTCCAACCCTAATTATCTCGATGCTACCAATAGAACCAAGTTACTGACCAGAAACAGTACAGAAGGCTCAGATAATCGTTCGAGTAGAAGATTCATCCCTGCAATAGTTAGACTCAGACGTGAGCTGCACAACATCGTCAAATCAATTTCTCTGAGATTGTGTAATCCTATTGTGAGTTACTTAGCATTATCCCAAACAACCAGTTACTCCATCCATACATGAAATCCTAAAAACACTAATATTGTCTGAAACATTGAAACTGCCCGAAACAGCATGCTGCCTCTTGGCTGCTTTTTTCAAAATCCACCGAGACCTCCTTAGTCTAATTTCGTCTGCCAATCATCAGCAATATCGGCTTCCAACCCGGTTGCTGAGCCAAATTACTCCCACACAGTCGCCCCGCACGACATTCTAACGGAATCCTCATTTGTCAATAGTTTCCATTAGTTATCTTGCCATTGTGACTCTAACGACCTTTTGACCCAACCGATCGGGTCCATTCTTCAAATCCTGACGACATCGAATCCAAGGCTAAAAGTGATTGCTACATGACCAAAGGTAGCCTTATATCATAAACGACCTTATACAGTTCATCGCTTCCGTGATCCCATGACTATAGTGGTTTTCCTAAGGTCTTATCACTGGCTCAAACATGTCTAATCCATATGGGTAAACCCATATCCCATTTCGTGGGTTTTCCATTCCCTTACAGTTGTACCAGAACTGGTGGGTGATACGGTTCTTTCCGCGATCTAACAACAATCTCATGTTATCTACCAACCTAAAGAATGCTACGGCTACCCCAGTAGTCTTACCACACTCTAGCACTATCTGACAACCTTGTGAATGCTACGGCTACCCCCGCAGTCCTACAACACTTTAGCACTATCTGACAACCTTGTGAATGCTACGGCTACACCTGCAGTCTTACAACACTCTAGCACTATCTGACAACCTTGTGAATGCTACGGCTATGCCCGAAGTCTTACAACACTCTAGCACTATCTGCCAACCTAATGAATGCTCGGCTACACCCGCAGTCTTACAACACTCTAGCACTATATGCCAACCTAGTGAATGCTACGGCTACACCCGCAGTCTTAAAATACTCTAGCACTATCTGACAAGGTGATGAATGCTACGGCTACACCCACAGTCTTACAATACTCTAGCACTATCTGACAAGCTGATGAATGCTACGGCTACACCCGCAGTCTTACATCACTCTAGTACTATCTGAAAATCATATTCCCACCACCAATCCAAATATACCCATCATGAGTCGAACACGCACCAGACCATGCTCTCATTCAGGTATTTGGGTTAGGTTTCGAACCCCAAAGCCTTTATCAGAAAATAAAAGGCAACGAGGCTCCGACACAACCCTCGACCTGAATCCATCCACAAACTGCTATGCAGAACAAGAAGATGCCAAACAACTGTCGGGAGTTCCTTGAACTCCCACTTACACCACTTCAATCTAAACGACCACTTGGGTCGTCCCTATTCCTAACCAGGATGTGAAACTTGTCCTAGTTCTACACCAGATTTAACTCCCGAAATTTCTGGTCGATTCTCCCCCACTTGGATTCGACAAAGCTCCTCACGGCATACGAGAAATGGAAGAATTTCTGATCCTTCCTACCTTCCAATGATCAATCTGCTGACAACCAACACTTACCAATGCTAGGGACCCATTACTAGCCAAACTTGAAAGACCATACCACCCTTGAAGACTAGATGAACACTTTTTGAATCCCCAATACTGATAACCCCAAAGTCCTTGAAATGATATCACGCTCAGATCTCGAAATCCAAAGAGTGGATGATCCAACCAAATCCTCCGTGACAACCCCCTTTTCTCAGCAATCCTGAAAGCCATCCCAAGCACAAATACTATGGCTACTGAATCTGGGTGATACTGGAAGACTAACCCGTTGAATTATAACCATAATTCCTTCGTTTAAAACCCTTGAACCAACCTCGACTACATTAAAATAACAACCGAACGTTGGTGACAGGCTATGTATAAGGAGCCGACCTCGTACTGCACCACTAAAGATTCATGGTATGCAAAATGGCATACTTTCAGCAAAATCAAGAACTAACCTAAAGATAACACTTATCACACTCAGTGAGATTCCAAAGCAAATACTGTGACAACCCGAATTTTCTATCTTGTACAACCACTCAACATAATCAAAGTCAGACTTGTTTCTTCTATCTTTTAGCAATGTTTAGAGTCTGTTTGAGTGTTCTAAGCCTAGTACATCCAATGAATAAGTGATACAAAGTGTCTGTTGAAGCTCAAAACCAACAAACAAGCCATAAACCCCTTTACGAGGAGTTTACGGCCAGGGCACATGAGTTTATTGCCGTAAACTCATGGTGGTCGTAAACTCTTGGCTATATATAAGATACTTGGCCATTTTTCAACACTTTTACCACTTCTAACTCAAGAAATCGGGCTTTTCTCTCAACTATCATCACGGATCTTCATTTTTCTTCAAAAATGTAAGTGTTTATCCCTTGATTAGTTACTACATCTTCTTAACTAGCATCACCCATTGATTCCATCCGTTAACATCATCTTTTGGGTTAGATCATCAAGAACACCAAGAACACACACTAGTGTTTTGGTCCAAAATCAACCTTTTTTAGCTTCTATATCGTAAGTATTACTTCCCTATACTCGATATCTAGTTGAAACACATGTTAAACACCTTGAAATCGTCCATTTCTCAAGAACAAGAGGTGTTTATGACCAAGAGCATCTCCCTTGGCCGTAAACCCTAGTTAGAGGTGCATATGGAACATAACTCCTTCCTAAGGCTTGGTCTTGTGTCTAGAACACTTCCTTGTGATTTGTAAGACCTTAAAACACCTTTTGGCACAAATCATCATGAGTTTGTGGTCGTAAAATGCTGTGGCCGTGAACACCATGGCCGTAAACACTAAGGGCTGTGAACACTTGGCCGTAAACATCATTGTGTGGCCATACACCCCTTAGATGCAACCCTTTGTACTTCTAACACTTCAATCTAAGTATTTCCTAAGTCCTAGGGTGTCTTTCCTCACATGATTAGTTGTTTATACGCTAATTATATACATATATGTGTCATTATATGGTAAATAGGTTATGCGTGTGTGCTCAAGTAATCACTTGACACTTAGCATCCTATACCACTCTTTCATCCGAACTACTCACTACAGGTGAGTTCATACCCCTTAATGTATCTTTTAAATGATTTTAAATGCTTTTATGGGGGGGGGGGGGAATACAAGTTGAAACATTATAGTTATTATATCAATCACATGTGATTAATAACTATCAAACATATGGATTTACTATACTTTAAACTATGTTATCAAACAAACTACTTCAAATCGTTTTACAAACTTTTTATATGCAAAACTCCTTATTAAAATCTTTCAAACTTATATATTGTCAAAATCATGTTTATATAGATATAGTTATATAAGTAGGATTGAAAGGACTTAGGACTGATAACTCGCCTTATTTCCTGTTCCTTGTTTGGTTGTGGACTTAGGGTATTCGGTTGTTTGTTCAACGGTCGTTTGAATCTTAGTTATATATTATGTGTATGTATATGGATATTAAAGTTCTACATTCAGTTCAATACCTTTGGGTAGCAAAGGTTTACAAACATGTTCATTTTAAAACAACTTTACTAGTAAACTATAATAGGTATAGTTTAGGAAGTCACTACTTACTATTACTAGAACAATGAAACATACAAGAGTCAGTTCATTCATGAGTTAATACAAACTTATGATGATGAGAAACTAAGAGAACTTACTATTATGATAAATAGAACGAACATACTATGATGAGAAACTATGAGAACATACAATACACTACATTATACAAGAGAACATACTATGATGAGAAACAAAGAGAACATACACTACCCTAGTACAGAGAGAACATACAAACACTAGAACATACTATACAAACACTAGAACACAATTACATTAATGTGAGCCACTACTTCATGGCATGGCAATCAACTGCTGTGTCACGTTTTGCAACCAGAGTCTTCTGGAGGGAGAGCGTGAGTTGGTGTATAGATCTATACGGGATTGACTATCCTACACCTTGCTGCTAGCTATAATGGGACCGGCAGGTCTACCGGTGACTAATGTCATACCATTTCGATGCCTTAGAGCGTCGTGTTATACTAGTTGATCAAGTTTGGTTACAATCATATCACATTTTACCATAATTAACAAACTGATTTAAGGTAGTTAGTACATTGGTAGTTACTTACATACGATACTACTGTACACTGTTATTTTCCTATTGCATTCACATTGTGATCTTATCATATAAACGGTAATGCAAACTATATTTTGGTAATGATAGTCATACTTGGGAAAGATACACTTTTACGAACAACACAACACACATAACATTTTGGCCTTGGTAGAAGGTTACTTTTAGTAGAAAATATAGGATTTTCTAGGAGATACAAACATTTACTACAAACTCTTACAAACATTTACATCAATCATTTAGAAACACTTTCATACAAGCAACAACACTAAAATACTTATGAACTCACCAACTTTAATGCTGATCTATGCTTTCAAAATAACTTGTATTCTTAGGTTGCCAGTACACAGGTACCGATGACCAGGTTTTGAGAAGATGGAGCAAGCTCAAGACTCATCTCTTATTTTGATTCATATTTTTAGTGTCTTATAAACTATACATAATACACTTGTATTAAGATTATATTATTAATGCAATGGATGATGTTGTTGCTTGTTTACTATTATTCATTGTTGTGATAATGTACATGACGTCCTCCGCCCCTGAACATTTCCGTCGTTCAGGTTTTGGGGTGTGATTAATACAATTACTGATCAAGAGTAATTACACAATAATATCATTATAGAAAGGGGAGTTCAAATTACATACCAACGATCTATTGTGGCTCGATCTTGACCTCCTGCAGAACGATGGGCGCTAGAACCTGAACTCTCTCTGCCACCCAAGTAGTACAACGGCACTTGAAATGACCTGGCTGGTGACAATGAAAACATATCTGATCCTTCTTACAATCCTGATGCACATGCCCTCTTTCTCCACACTTGAAACACCTAAACTTGTGATAATAAAACCCATGGGTTCCCCTACACTTTCCCCACACCTCAAGATCTCCCTGACTTCTAACACCCAAGTCGGACTCTCCTCCTCCTTCCAATCATCCTGAGATAGGTGTTCGCTTCCTTTTTCCGAGCCGTGCTTCCAAACTCACATTTCCTTCACTACCAGCCCCACCAGTTGCACTTGCAGCACGTGAGAGTGTGAACCACTCCTCTAATTTGACAATCATTGTTTCAGTTATCCGACCAATGATACCATGCAATCCCTTGCAAAGGGCTCGTGAAATCTCAGCGGTAATCTGATCATGTGGTTGACTCTCCTGAAGACACGACACACAAATCTCCTCCGATCCTGAATGACTAAAGATAACAAGACGATCCTCCTCACTGAAGGATCCTAAGGATCAACAAGTCTTGAGATCTAGATGAGCCCCTAGCTACCTTGTTATAGTGTCGACCCGAAAGGCCCCGAGACAGCTATCCAATACTTCCAAAATCCCTTCCTCGATTGAGCCCAAGATCATAGGAGTCTGATCCATCATACCGCGGGTAATCTCCGACGAGATGAACTCCCATATCTTCTCGCTGATCGACTTAGCACTTGCACTTGTGCCAGAACCCGAACCCGAACCAGAACCACCTTCCTGAGTGCTCATCTCCAAACTGAAAAACGACAAACCACTGATCAAAACATACTCAAGGATTATCCTCCCCTAAGCTTCTTAGATTCTCCAAGACTCTCAACGATTCGACTATGGATCCTATGCTTTTAGTAGTACGGGCCTAATACTAGCTTCCACACCTATCCATACTTTCCTTAGCGATCCTCCCAGATCCAATAAATCACTTATTCAAACTGATGCACCTAAAACGCATTAACCCACTGAAGCACGTCCTAGGCTTTCTTAGGTTGCCGAACCCACCCAGTCCTCAGCTGCTGAAGGACTCCCACCAATGTCAATTAACTTCCTCATGAATACAATCACATACAACAAAGATAAGATAATCCTTCGAGTAAAAGACTCAACCCTAGAACGGTTGGACTCAGACGAGAGTTATGCAATAGGGTCAAGTCTGTCACTCTATGATTATCCAGCCTGTGCCACATGTGACTTGGCATACTCACTTAGTAGTCAATTCACATCACTAAAAGTCCCACAAAGCACAAAGCAAGCAACATTCAGACAATGGAAAAACTAACCAACATACTCCAATCAAGCCATTTTATCCTCTTATCAGGAATCTGTACTAGCATGAAATTCTGAGGCTCATACAATCAGGCATAACCTAACCAGGCCATCCTACAACTGACAAATCAGTACTAGCATGCAGTTCAATAAGCACATACGTTAGGCATACAAGGCATCCTTCCTAGATCCTTAGCCCTAATCTAGCATGCAGTTCACATATTCATACTTCATATCATAATATAACATGTACAGGTATCTTGGGGAAAACTTACTTCAGCTCGGCCGATTGCACGCATCACACTCCTTGTTCTTTATAAAAAACCCTTACTTTTAAATTTTAGAAAAAATATTTCTTTTCTTGTAAAAACCTCTCAAACCCTCGATTTGAGTCCAGACACCCCCGAAAGTGTGTCCGAATCCCTCAAACCAAGGCTCTGATACCAACTTGTAACATTTCAAAATTTAGAGCCAAAAATTTCATTTTTAAATAAGTAATTATAAAAAAACTTGTAGTATGAAACATCAATAGTGTCAACTCATTCCATAATAAAAAAAACTAATATTTCAAATAACCCAAAACATGGCATAGAAAAGTAATATCAGAGTACAACTCCCAAATATCTCATAATGTGGAAATCATAGTGTGATGCATTGCAATCATATCGGCTCCTTTCCTTTTGAAGAAGAAGTACCTAAAACCAAAACTAAAAACCGTAAGCACGAAGCTTAGTGAGCTCCCTCATCATACCACATACCATACAATAAACATACTGTCAGACATATCTGGGTGCCCAACCTACGCTGCTGAGCATACCTGGGTGCTCAATCTACCCATGTCATACATATAGGGGTGTCCGACCTACCCCTGTCAGGCATACATGGTTGCTCGACCGACCTTTGTCAGGCATATCTAGGTGCCCGACCTACCCTCCGGTTTATGTCAACCGGTTACAGGGTCTATTTCACCCTTACCACTACCACATAATATCATATCGAAAACATACTATCAGACATATCTGGGTGCCCGAACTACCCTTCGATTTATTTCAACCGGTGACGGGGCCTACTTCACCCCTCCTACCACTACCACATAATAACATAGCATACAAACACATAAATATCTACAGATAGTGGCATACCAGACAATTATCACAAAGACAATCATCTCTACTATAAACAACTACAGGTGGGTCGGCATTGGTGCCTTCGACCCACTCATACAGGGAAGGTAACTCACCTCACACTGTTGAAGATCACTGCAAGAAATCCTTAGCTGCTGCCCAGGAAACTCCTCGAGCAATCAATACCAAATATCACCCACTTAGCAATTGGGTCCCAACCCATGATCCATAATCCATACTTGGGGTAAAATAACCGCTATACCCCTGGCCCAACAAGATTCATAACTAAGGTCCAAGCCCAAAACCAAACAAGCCCAAAACTCTAAAATCCATAAAAGCCCACTAATGGCCCAATTTTCCAAATTGGGCTCAAACCCTTACATGGGCCTTACCCTAAAGCCCATCAACCCTTGTCAAATAATAATTCTCCGATGGCCCAAAGGTCCAAGCCTATTGGGCCCACTAAAGCCCAAAACAATTAGGCCCACAAAGGACCAATAGAAACCAAGGTCTAGGTCCAGAGGCCTTACTCCAAAGTGGGTCATGAGGCCTAACAAACTCAGGCCCAACCTCCTAAGGCCCAAAAATACCTTTGACCATTATGCATGCGTACACGCGGCGTACATGGCACGTACGCCCAGCGTACGCTGGCCTTGACCAGCTTCGAGGAGGTTGACATAATACGTGCATCGTACTAGGGGTATGCCCCGACGTACTGACCAACATCCTAAAAAACTCGTTTGTGACTTAATCTATTAATTCCTAGCATCCAAAACATAGATCCATGCCCTTTAAGACATCATAACCCATAAAGTTACAAACTTTATGTCTTTGCATGCATAGACGGGGGTTAAGACATGATTTAAGTCCTTAATCACACTTTGTGACCATCTAACACTTGCATGGTTGTGGCTTAGCCATCAAGGCTCGCTTTTTATGGTTCTAAATTCTTACAAGGGCTCAAAAGGAAAGCTCTTATGGGCTTGAACTGCCAGAACACAAGAAGTCTCTACTATGGGTCCAAAATGCCACAAATAACACCCCAAAACTATAACTATGCATGCAATGGTCACGTTTGAAGCTTGATACCTCAACTGAGTCAAAAAAGATGCTAAACTCCTGGATCTACAAGCCCTTCTTGTGTTCTTGCTCCTTCTTCTAACTTCCTCTTCTTCAATACCACTAAAAATCACCCAAAAGTGCACAAAATTAACTCACAAAGCATGCAAGAGGTTTAGGGTTCAATTTATGCTCTATAGGGATAGTGGAGGCTAAAAGGATGAAGGTTGGGGTGGACATATGACCTTTATATATGTTGCAAACCCTAACAATTTAGGTTTTGGGGATCCTAGGCGTACTTCCTGTACACTGCGCATACGTCTCCCAACCCGCGTCCACTTTTCCATCTCTATGCTAGACGTACCCTAGCTTACGCTGGGTGTACCCCAGCTAAACACGCGCATGCATCCTTGCATGCGTGGGATTGATTTTCAAGCTTTTTCATCCAAAGGCCAATTTTATCAATAACTCCAAAATGCCTCCTAGGCCCGTTTCCAACGAACCTTATATCCACGAAAAGGTGGAGAGAAGCCCTATGCTCCTAACAATACAACCAAGTCTTAACATCTTCCGAATAAATCCCAAAACCCATAAAAGAGCGAGTTATCAAATTACAGTCATACCCTTGGCTTCCGAAGATACAATCGAATACATGGATCACTCAAACCATGGAAACTACATCCGAAATGGGCTAACTCCTTCCTTTACCATGGCCCTAATCCTTACGACAACTGATGATTGGGTCGTAGCCCTGAGAAATGAAACACTTTCAAAACTGGGTGTTACATGATGATTACCTTCGGTATCCCGAACCTTGTTATTATGTTCTTCTATAGATATTTGATCATCTGTATTCCATATATGCATGCTCACGGTTCAGCCTCTATTTATTTGGTCAAGTAGTCCACCATAACCACCCAATATTTTTGGATTAGGTGTCTAAGATCATAACTATATTCGGTGTGTACTTGATTTGATTATGAGCATGGTCCTTTTGGGTAGCCTTCACTCATGCAACTCGACAGGATGACTGGTGGAGAGTGAGAGAGAGAGAGAGAAAGAGAGAGAGAGAGAGAGAGAGAGAGAGAGAGAAAGAGTAGGATTTATTATATGAATAATAAATTGGTACTTAGAATGATTTTATTAATATATTACAAGATTAATATATTATTTGGAAATCATATTATTAATTAGTAATTAATCAGAAATTAATTTGATATTAATTTTGGGATTAAAGGAGCTGATTAATAATGGAGGGACTGTTTTGCAAATCATTGATTGTTGTGAAACTTTGGCTTTGGACTCTTTTTAAGTGGAGTGAATGAAATTTATGGGTTACCGCATAAGATTTCGTCCAAGGGCTTATTAAGGAAGTCCTTGATTTGCTTTGGGCTTAAGTTAGGAACTTGGGTTTCCTTATTCAAGTCCAATTTCAAGACTAAGCAACCTAGTCTTACATAAACCCTCTAAACCCTAAGGAAACCGTCCCTATGCATTCTAAGAGTTGCCCTAGCCGAATTACCACCTCTCTCCAAGTCATCTTTTTCATTGAGTGTTTATGACTCCATTAGAGGTGTAACACTTAGGGCACTAAGCTTTCAAGAGTCAAGGTAGTTCTTGTTATTGCTACATAAAAAGTGAGGTAATGATCAAACCCTAATTTCATAAGAATTTTGAATTATGTATGTTAGGTTCAGGGTTTAATGCTTTGGTATTTAATTTGAAGAGTCCAGTTAATGGTTTGGTCTAGGCTTTCAGTGTATTTTGTTTGGCACGATTCTGTAATACAGTTTATGTGTTGTTTATTCCATTTTTGTCATTTTGTGTGTTCACGACTGTAAACAGAGTTTACGTCCGTAAACACGTTTACAACCGTAAACCCTGTTTACGTTCGCAAACATAGTTTGCGGTCTAGTCGAGTATAAATAGTGGAGGAGTTAGTCTTTTGTGGTTGTTGATGCCATAGAGTTACAGAGCAATCCATTGAGTTGTACCTGACGATTTATTGAATATAATCGTGTGCAAGCTTGGTTTCTTTTCATCTTGTTCTTATTCTGTGATTGTTTATTGCTTGATTGCTGGTAAAGATCCTTATTTGGACCTTACAGTTGGTATCCGAGTTGTAACCGGTGTCAAGCTTCATTCAATCGAGATTTGGGATGCTTAAACTGATATTCTTATTACTCGAACATTGGTTTTTGGTGTTCTAGTGGTTAAAGGATCTGAATCTATTACAAAAACGTGTGTTTGAGAGCTTTCTGGGAGTTTACTGCCAACCGTAAACACTATTTATGGTTCTAAACTCAAGATCTTCATCAACTGTAAACTGTGAATCTTCAAAAACCGCAAACATGGCTTCAGGAACTTTAAGAACCGTAAATTCAAAAACCATAAATTCATAAACCATAAACTCATAAACCGTAAACCCAGTTTACGGTCGTAAACTCATCAACCGTAAACACCTTTGTGATTTTAAATTGCTTTAATTTCAAATGGATTCTCAAAGTCAAAGTCATTTTCACGAACTTGATACTGTCATGGGCACTACTACGCGTATTCCAAGATTGATGTCTACAGATGGTTTTTCCGAGTGGAAGTATAGAATTGAAAAATACATTAAGATGAAAGATTTCAAAGTCTAGAGAAGCATTCTTAGAGACCCTGTTAGAATCACTATGATAGTTGGAGGCCAAGTGATTGATAAGGCTATTGAAAACTACACTGATGAGGAGTTTGAGAAAATTGAGGAGCAGGAAAGGGCTTTAGCCACTTTAACCATGGCATTATCTCCCGATATTGCTCCAGGTTTTCGTGAGTACACTTCAGCTAAAGATATATGGGAAGCCCTAATTGAAGTTTATGAGGGCAATGCAGATATGAAGGAGAGTCGGCAGGACATGTTGAGACAAAAGTTTAACATGTTCAACTACATTCCAGGAGAGACTCTTGAGGCTCAGCTGCAGCGGTTTACAACTCTCACAACTGACATGAACATATCTGGGATTTTCTTGACCAAGTCAGAAATCAACAAGAAGCTTCTGAATGCTCTTCCTAGATCATGGGATATGAATGTTGTTGTGATTAAGAAAACCAAGGATTTAAATCGCCTCACTCTTGCTGAAATTATGGCGATCATCAAAGCTTGTGACATTGATGAAAAACAGAGAGAGATTAATCATGTTAACTCATACTCTACTACAAATCTTGGAATCTCATCCAACAATGCTTTCTCATCAATCATGTCCTCCGCAGGTCAAGCCTTTGCAGCTCAACAACCTCAGATTCAGACCTTCGCTCATTTTGTAGGGACAATTACGGAGGAATGTCGTTCGTCCTTGGTACGTCGACAGCGGCTGCTCCCGGCATATGACAGGAGACATCTCCCAACTGAGCGAAATTCAATCTTTTAATGGGGGTTATGTTTACTTCGCGGGCAGAGATGGTGGGAAGATCACACAGAGAGGAACCATTACAAATGGAGTTCTAAGATTTGAGAATGTCAACTTCGCTCCCGAGTTAAACCACAGCTTGTTGAGTGTTTCTCAAATCTGCGACAAAGGCTACTCTACCCATTTTACCAATAAAGAATGTATGATTCTCAAGCCAGGCATTGTCATCCCGGAAGAGTGGATTCTAGTCAAGTCTAAACGAGATGGGAATGCTTACATTATTGATATGAATAGTAACCTACCTGAACAAGTCACTTGCTTATTCTCAAAAGTCTCCGAACAAAATGCGATGTTGTGGCACCGAAGGCTCGGTCATGCTAACGCGAAAAACCTGAATCGCCTTGCTAAGAATGAGATGGTCTGAGGCCTACCCGTCAGAGGCATTATTACATTTGAGAAGTGTGTTTCCTGTGCTCAAGGAAAACATCATCGGAAACCACACCCTCCCAAGCAAGTCAACTCAATTAGTCAAGTGCTCCAAGTATTGCATATGGACTTATTTGGTCTGGTCAACGTCCTGAGCATCAAAAGAAACTCGTACTGTCTCGTTGTGATCGATGATTTCTCTCAGTTTATGTGGGTCTTCTTCTTATCCAACAAAGCGGGGGTTGCTGATCTGATAAAGAAGTTCATTGTGATGATTAAGAAGCAAACCAACAACCAAGTGAAGGCGCTTCGTACTGACAATGGAACTGAGTTCAAGAATGCAGTTCTTGACCATTTTTGCGTAGAAAAGGGGATAGTCCGTCAATATAACTCTGCTCACATGCCTCAACAAAATGGTGTTGCTGAAAGGAGAAATAGAACTTTGAAAGACACCGCAAGTACAATGCTTTGTGATTCCAAACTACCTGTTTTCTTTTGGGACGAGGCGATTAACATTGCTTGCTATGTGCAGAATCATGTTCAAATCAAAAAAGCACAGATGAAGACACCGTATGAGATTCTCTATGGACACAAGCCTTCTGTCAGCCATTTTTGTGTGTTTGGCTGCCCTTGCACCCTTCTTCATTTGGAATCCAACCCTAAATTCAATGCCAAAGTCGATGATTGTTACTTTGTAGGGTATGCTGCGCGCACCGTGTATAGGGTTTACAACAAAAAGACTAAGCAGATAGTAGAATCATATGACGTGCGCTGGTTGGAGGAGAATGAAATAGACGCTCGAGTGGGTCCCGACTGGTTATTTGATTACACATCACTTTTCAAATCTTTAAATGTGTCTACAAATAGTTCAAGTGGATCCTCTTCTGGTTCGAAGATTGTTTCTGAAGACGAAGACGAAGAAGTTGTCTACAAACCTCCAACGGTTGAGGGGGAGTCCTCTGCTCCATTTGAGGGGGTGTCCTCTGCTCCACCTGAGGGGGAGTCATCTGATCAACCAAATAAACTCCTGATGCTGATGCTACACCTCTTACACCTATTGAGAGAGAGTTCATGTCTAGAGATGCTTCCGCTGTCAATCCAACTTTTATGGAACTACTCTTTCCTGAAGAAATTGCTAATAAGTTTGTAGCAGATTCATCTAATGTGAATCAATAAGTAGATGATGGAGGTTTCAACATACACACTCTTCCTGTTTCACTCAATGATATCAGCCAAGACATACCTTCAAGAATTCAACGCGATCATCTGATCGATAATGTCATTGGTTAGCTGGGTGATGGAGTTAAAACCAGAAGTCTCTTGACACGCGTTGAAATGGGTTTGAATGAGCCCAAGAATGTTGAAATGGCTTTGAATGAGCCTAGCTGGGTAGATGCAATGCATGAAGAGCTAAATCAGTTTGAAAAGCTCGGGGTTTGGAAGTTGGTTGAGTTACCAAAGGGCAAAAGGTCTCTTGACACGCGTTGGGTCTATTGTAACAAGCAGGATGATTCTGGTGTAATAGTGTGTAATAAAGCAAGGTTGGTGGTTCGTGGGTTTTGACAAATTGAGGGTCTTGATTATACTGAGGTGTATGCTCCCATGGATCGTTTGGAGGCTATTCGTATCTTTCTCGCATACGCTTCCTTCATGAAATTCACAGTCTACCAAATGGATGTCAAGACTGCCTTCTTGTATGGCAAGGTGAAGGAAGAAATTTATGTTGATCAACCTCCTGGGTTTGTTAACTCAAAGTTCCCTAATCATGTCTACAAGTTGGACAAGGCGTTGTATGGGTTACATCAAGCTCCTCGAGCATGGTATGCGACTCTAACAAAGCACTTGCTCGAGCATGGATACTCTCGCGACACTATTGATCAAACTGTATTCATCAAGCATGTGGGTAATGATCAGATACTAGTTCAGATCTATGTTGACGACATTATCTTCGGGTCTACCTATCCAAAGCTTTGCAAAGAGTTTGAAGGCGTGATGAAGAAACGATTCGAGATGAGTTCTCTAGGTGAAATGACCATGTCTCTGGGGCTTCAGGTCAAACAAAGTTCAAACGGAATCCTGCTACATCAAGCTAAGTATGTGGAAGATATTCTTAAGAAGTTCGGGTTTGAAGACACAAAGCCTACATCGACACCAATGGCTGAAAGACCCCTGCTGAATCTAGATATTGATGGAGAATTCGTAGATCAGACTCACTATAGATCGATGATCGGTTCCCTGATGTATCTCACTGCAAGCCGTCCCGACATCATGTTTGCAGTGTATCAATGCGCTCGTTATCAGGCTAATCCTAAACTTCCACGTCTTATTGCTGTCAAAAGGATTTTTCGGTATATCAAAGGCAGCCCAAAATTGGGTCTTTGGTATCCGAAGAATTCTGAATTTAATTTATATGCTTTTGCTAACAGTAATTATGGAGGCTGTGAGCTTGATAGGAAATCCACATCAGGAGGGTGCCGATTCCTTGGTGATAGGCTGGTGTCGTGGTAGTGCAAAAAACAACATACCGTCTCTACCTCAACAGCAAAAGCGGAATACGTTGCTGCATCAGCTTGCTGTTCTCAAGTTATCTGGATCCAACATCAGCTGTTGGACTACAGTTTGAATTATCTAGAAACCCCAATTCACTGTGATAATGAGGCTGCTATTCAAATCACTAAAAATCCGGTCCAACATTCCAAAACCAAGCACATTGACATCAAAATTCACTTTATTAGGGATTGTTATGAGCGTTCACTCATCCGGCTAGAATAGGTTCCCATTGCCAATAATGTGGCGGATCTGTTCACTAAGCCTTTTAACAAAGCTCGATTTGATGTGCTTGTGGGATTTTTGAAAATGATTCGTTTTGAGGATTAATTTTTGTTATTAATTAGGTTAGTTTAAATTTGAGCATTTCAGTCATTTCACTCTCTTCCATGCACAAATTTAAGGGGAGAAATAATCAAAACCAAACAAAAATTGAAAAATTAGAAAAAAAATCCAAAAACATTCTGCTTCTGTTTTATTTTTTTCAAAAAACATTCAAAAATTCAAAAACATTAAAAATTAAAACAAATCAAAAAAATTGTTGCATAAAGTTTTGCTTGTTAATGAAGGACTGGGAAGTGTTATTATCAAGTGATAACAGGCAATCTTAGTCTGCATAACGTACCCAAAGCTGAAGGGTCTATGCTCTGGTTTGATGCGTCGGTAGGCATGAAAGATTCTAAATGGACATGACTAGGCAGAGTTGAACTTAGGAAATCTATAGACTTGACAAATCTTAACCTAGTTAGATCCGTTTAGCCTGACAATACGACGCTTGGATAGGTTGAGCAGGGAGATATATATGGGAATCTACTGGTCACATTAAAGAACCTGTACTTGGAACCGTGGATTAACTTTTCCTCGATGTGCGGATTCTGTCCTTAATTCCGGTATTGATGGGGTAACTGGTGAATTCCGATAAATTAGGTCTGTAGAAGGTTATATTCTTTCTTTCTATCTGTTAGTCATATGTTACCTCCTCTACGTGACTCAAAATCCGACCTGGACTGTAACATATGCAACTCTATTTCTCTGCATCTTCTATCTATGCAATTCTTTCTATCTGTTAGCCATATATTGTCTCCTTTGCGTGACTTACAATCTGACCTGGTACATAGTTTATGCACCATTCTACTTCTCAATCCCTCTAAAACTTCAGTTAGTCATATGTTTCACCCTCTGCGTGATTGGAAGAGATCCGACCTGGGTGTATAGCATATGCATTCTAAATCTATCTTCTCTCTTTATAACTGTCTGCTCACCCGATGTAAGGAGTATTCTGGAAGTCCTTGATTACCGGGGCATATGAGGAAGCGGGAAACATGTTCTAGTACAATTAAAATTGAATACTCAAAGATTGTCTATAGATCTCGCTGCTCAATTTAGGTGGACAACAATATTCCTGGTCGTCGTCAGCTGAATGGTCATTAAGATATAGCATCTAGGAAGTTAGGATCACTTTGTCTTATAACTAATAGCATGTCCTAAATCTATCACAATTTTTCGTGTTTAAGTGGACCATAATACCGACGATCGACCAGACAAAGACGTGAAGATGAACGGTACCGACAAGTGGATTAAAGCTGTCTAACATCTTTGATCCCAGTGTCACAAGAGCCTGTCAGTAATGTTGAGATAAATTGTCTATGCTTATTCAAAATTTAAATTTCTTTTTATTTTTATTTTTGAGTTTATTCTTATTTTTACTTTTATAATTGTTAAAAATTTAATTTTTAATTCTTAAATTTTTAGAAATTAGTTTATTTTTTTTAATTTTATTTTATGTTTATTTTAAAAAAATTATCCTCAAAAAGTTTTATTTTTTAAAAAATTTAATCGGGATTTGGACTGTGCATAATATTGTGTGGGAGACAGGTAAAAGTTAAGGGAGTATAAAAGGAAGAGTTTATTGTTGTAAACCCTTTTCCCCTCCCACTTCTCATTTTTACAGCTGCAAGCCTCCTCCCTCTCTCTACTCTCTCTCCTCGAAAATTTTTAGAGCTTTCTTTTGCGAAATCAACTAGCTCACTTCGAAGGTACGCCAAAACCGACTGGGGAAAGGGTATTTGTTCATCGATTCGACTTAAACTAGAGGAGTAATAGGAGTTTTAATGTTCGTCAGCGTTTACGGTTTAGGGAGAGTTTACGGTTTGGGGATATTCAAGAACCGTAAACTCTTTTTGGCCTTACGACCGTAAACTCGCTTTGGGTTTGCGACTGTAAACTCATCTGAGTTTACAGCAGTAAACTCAGTTTATGGTCAGATGACCAGTTTGGACCGTAAACCCTGTTTGACCAATATTGACCGTAAACTCCAATTTTCGATCAAGATATTTTTTTTAAGGCCAAAATAAAATTGTTTAATTAAGAAAACTTAAAGCTTTAAATTGTTTAAATACTTGGTTTTTCTTACTTGACCTGTTTAGTGCAAATCAATGGCGAATCTTAAGTTTGCTGACATGCACAACCTGGCGATTGTGTTGGATGAACCTCCGACTGCTCATGGAGACTTCAAATCAATGATCTACAGACTAAGAGAATGTTGCTTAGCGTGTTCCATTACTATGAATCCTACCATTTATAAAAATATTATCCGGTAGTTCTGGCAAACGGCTAAGATGTCAAAAGTCAATGGAGAGATGTCAATTGAAGCTGTGGTTAAAGGTTGCAAGATCAAAATCACGGAGCAGTACATCAGAGATACTCTGCTGGTCAATGATGAATCCAATTTTCCTTCTGAAATTGGGATTGATGATGTACAACGGATTCTTGAGAAGATGGGATACGAGGGTACCTACCCTCCCACAGTGAAAAGCTCTTGCCTCCTTACTGGCGATTCCTGGCACACGTGTTCGTGAGCTGCATCTCTGGCAGGAGATCAGGAGCTAATGAAATCTCTCTCAGGAACATAGGGGTGATTGTCTCTTTGGCTGCTGGCATAAAATTCAACTTCTCAAAGTTTATTCTTGATGAGTTCTTGGTGAACATATCCCGGGGAACCAGAGATGTGTTTTTGCTATATCCGAAGTTTATTCAAGTGTTCATCGACGATCAATTTCCAGAGATGGTCAAGGATGGTTACAAGCTGGATATAAAATCCTTGGGTCCTCATACTGTTGGCCTTATTAAACAAAATCGGAAGGGAAAGGTTGTTTTTCAAGGATTACATCCTTTGGTGAAGTTCGGGAAATTTGTTGAGCTTGATGAATCTTCCGAGTCTCATGGAGCATCTGATAAAGCATCATCTGAGCCCACTTCCTCTGAAAGGGTCGTTTCTGAAGATATCATCACAGTTTCAGATCATGATGACGACGAAACTCCAGCTGCAAATGCCCAAGTCGCTGAGGAACACGAATTACAGTCTGTACAGGTTCAAGGGGATTACAATGAGGGGTCAGCGGTTGAGACTGAATTGTATGAAGATCTCGACCTCACAGGATTCGATAATGATGAAATTCCCTTAAACTTCGGTAGCAATGAAGATTTCATGACCGGAGAAAGCCTTGACAAGTTGCTTGATAATGTCGATGAAGTTGCTCATCCGGCAACAGAGACAAGGTAATAAGAAGATGTTCTTGAAGCCACACCTACTCCTACCAATCCATTGGCAGGAATAGCAACTCCTATGGTGACAGTATCAGGGATTCCTCCCCTTGATGTTGTCTTACCTACATCTGACCCAGTGGAAAGTGATCACACCACTCCTTAAGCCTCTCATCCTCCAAGTAAAAGATGTAGACTCGTCCTTACACTGGCAACTCAAAGTGTTACAGATCCACTAACAACCACACCTGTCATTGTCTCTACTGAACCCGTCAGTAAAGGTCCTACTACTTTCTATGAAACTGGTGGCTCTTCATTCCCAACAGGTTTCTCTCCTCCCAGGACAGAGGATGATGCTGCCTCGGTCAGGCTAGCTAGGCTACTGGTAGAAGAACAATTTTCTACACCACCCCCACACAGCAAAGGAATTTTTATTGGGGGTGACAGCTCAGGAGAAGAGATTCCCTCACTTATTGGACTCCAGAAACATATCGATGTACTGAATTAGTAGAATATTGATCTTAATTAGAGAAATATTGAGCTGGTTATCAAGGTTGCAGACCTTCAAACTAAAAACACAGAGCTCAATATTCAAGTGGCCGAACTTAATGAGGATAAAATTCTAAAGACAAAGCAGATTACAGATCTTCAGACTCATTTTGCCCTGTTGACAGCCATCTACTACGATTTGAAGAAAAAGCAGGAAGATAAACTTGGTGATGAATTCAAGTCATCCGTTGACGAGCCACAGATTTATCTTCCCAACCAAGATGCTCCCATTTTTCCTCAACCTACCAGAACCACCATCATCGAGGACCGTTTTGAAAAGGAACCGACTCAAGCTCTAAGTGCAACAGCATTAAAACGCGCCAAATTGGACAAGTCTACTGACAAAGGTCAACTGCTATTCAAAAGGAGCGTAGATCATAAGGCACCCTGGGATAAACCACAGATCACCATTACGGATCTGGGCGTGCATCGTTTCAGAGATATGTATGGCGATAGGTCAGGAATCATCTCGTGGGGATTTCATGACACCAGTAATATGTTTATGGTGAGGAGAAAGAGCAGCAATAAAGAACTGTACAAAGATGCTCACGACTTTCATTCTTTTACTATGATTGATCTTATTGAGCTGTCCAATGCTCCTTTCTCAAATCCATCAAGCAATCCCCAGGCGAGTCAGTTCAAATCCTTCTTGGAGGATCAAGTGGCCAAGGGCTTTCCGTCAATGAAGACTGCAGAGTCTTTTGTCAAGGTCCACAAAAAGGTCATTGATCCCAAAACAAGTCAGCCACTTCGGTCAATGATGTGGCCTGCTACTGCTCAAGTTAAGCATGTTCCTGTTCTTCAAAACTATTCAGATGGTTCTCTCGCATCCATGCAATATTGGGTGTATGATGAATCCACAGATGTTGTTGTCATCAAGCTTATGGAAGATTGCATCCGTCTGTATGACAAAAGGGATTTGCTTCAATTTGGCAAGCGGGACATACATTATCTCGCTGTTCATCAGATTGTGGTGCCTGAAGATATCTTTGAGCCCATTGCAAAAGAATACACTTCGATGGTGGCTGCAATTATACAGAAGAAAATGTGGAATGGAGCGATGGGAAAGTCCGGTGTACTGGTGGTCGAAAACTGAGTCCAAGCTAACAGCAAACCAAGGGGGAGATTGAAGAGTCCAGTTAATGGTTTGGTCTAGGCTTTCAGTGTATTTTGTTTGTCCTGAGTCTGTAATACAGTTTATGTGTTGTTTATTCCATTTTGGTCATTTTGTGTGTTCACGACCATAAACAGAGTTTACGGTCACAAACACAGTTTGCGGTCTAGTCGAGTATAAATAGTGGAGGAGTTGATCTTTTGTGGTTGTTGATGCCATAGAGTTTACAGAGCAGTCCATCAAGTTGTACCTGACGATTTATTGAATATAATCGTGTGCAAGCTTGGTTTCTTTTCATCTTGTTCTTATTCTGTGATTGTTTATTGCTTGATTGCTGGTAAAGATCCTTATTTGGACCTTACATAATTTGCATGTTCAATAGAGAAAAACTTAGATACAAAGCAATTAGGGTTGCATGATTACATATGAATGTAGATATGCTCAAAATCCATCAGTGGTATTAGAGCCTTAGATGTTTTTCTATTGAATTGTTGCAAGAGTGAACTGCCAAAAGAACAAGAAATTGAATTTTTTGTTGTCCAGAGAGCTGGAACTCGACGAGTTGACTCATCAGTTTCCTGATTTTTCTATTTTTTTTATCAGATTTTGATCTGGATAATCACTATAACTTGTTTTTATTGCCTAAAATTGATTTTTCTAATTGGTAACTTGATATCCTTATCAAAAGTGAAGATATGGTTAAATTTGGATAATATAAGATTATTTTGATTCATAGATTTGACCTAGTATTTTTGAATAGTTTCAATTTGCACCCTTTTGGATTTATAGTTTCAATTTGAAATTAAAAGTTTTAATTTTAGTAATTTAAATAGTTAAACCCTCGCATTTTGAATAGTTCAAAAATACATCCTCATGGTTTTATTAATAATTTAATTAAAAGATTAATTAAGAGACAATTAATAATTCCTTGACATGTTTAAAAATTAATTAAATTAAAAGCTTAATTTATTAAAAGATTAAACCACTTTGTATTTTAAAATTTTAGAATACACCCTTATACTATATAAAATTAAAAGTCTAATATATTATATATGTATAAGTAAAAAGTTAGTATTACCGTTAGTAGGCCTCATTCACGAAGCTGATCTATAAGTGGTGTTTAAGGAAGTGGCATGTAAAATGACCGCTATTGGGTATCCACTCTTACCCACCACACCCTTTGACCAGTGGAGGGTCGTTAGCCGAACAGGGTTGATAAGACACTTAAACTCTCGTTAAAAGTATAATTAATTATGAAGTAACTAAATGTTTTAAAAATTCCTAATCTTAGTTACTTTAGGAAAAATGTGAATTTGATGCTAATCCATGAAATTACACATTGCACCTTATTGGTCGTTAGTGGAACGTGTGTGGTTAAACGACACACTAATATGGGACTAATGAAGGATGGAAATGGGTAGCTCGTAAGTTACCGTTGATTAATGGAGTGTGTGTGGTTAACAGGCACATTGATTAGATGATAAATGACATCAATAGTACCAAGCTAATTTGCATGGTTATTCACACCTTGTTTGTGATCCTCAGTATCCCAGTCACAAACTTAAAGGGCATAATTGAGATTAAACATGCCATTGAAAAGTTCAATGAATCTCAAAAGATCTAGGAATTTCATTTAAAACCTAATTCGTTTAAAATTTCATTTTCATGGTGGAATTGGTAAATCGTCATTTAGCTACCTTCAAGTAATTTGCAATTGGATTACGACATCCCTCTTCCGAATTGTGAATTATTTTGTTGGGTCCTAGCCTTAATATTTCATTTAGGTGTTATATTAAGGATTAAATCAACTAACTTGAATTTTCTCCCTTGTAGATGTCTAGTTCTGAAAACTATGGTCTTCCTAATCCTTTTGGAAAAATCTTTCTTCATGAAGATTATATTCCACGTCTCAATCAAGGTGAAGGATCAATCCATTCCTCGTACATTCGTGGAATTGGAAATCATACTTCTCTTCATCCACCTCCTCTAGTGATTCTCCTTGACCCGCGTTTTTTTCAACTTGAAAAGTTCAAGGTCACTCAAACCCTATTGGCAATCAAACACCAAGATGGAAGGTCTGTGTATGCACATGTCTTGAAGATGAAGCCGCACATTGGTAGACTAAGGATGTTGGGTGTCGTTTTCTTAAGAAAGAAGGCTGTTGACTTGGTTCTTCAATCACTTCCCGAGTTATATGGTTAGTTTGTTAAGGACTACTATATGACAGATCGCGACGTGACCCTTATTGATCTAACAAAATTGCTTATTGCTACTGAAGCAGAAATGTTGAAGAGAACTAGTCGAGCAAAAGAGTCTAAAGGATCAATCTCCCAAAGTTCCATGGACATTGAGAGTGGCAACATTAGAAGTCCAGAAAAGTTTTCTCTTCCTAGTAGAAAGAGAAAGGTTGATTCTGAGATAGTCCCATGTACCATTCCAAAAGAGTCCACTTGTTTCTACTGCTAGTTGAAGGGGCATTGGAAGTGAGGCTGCCCTGACTACCTAAGAGATCTAAGAGATGGTAAAGTCAAATTGTATGGCTCTACTTTAGTTACGTTCAATGTCTAACTCTATTAAGTTCCTATTTATAGATTCTTATTACATGATGTAAAGTTACATTTTGATGTTTTGCATAATCTAAGAGAAAGAAAGAAGCTTAAAAGAAAAGTAAGTTGAATCTGATCATGAAGAAGTGGATTTTGGTCGCATGGTTTGATAATCATATTTTTGAGTTACTGCTTAGGATTTAAGATAGATTGCTTAGGAATATATAGAAACATAATTTTCATATGTATTTGCGTGGTAAGGATCAGTTTTCCGCACATTATTAATAAAATTGTTTTATTTACTTTGTGATTCCTTGCAATGGAATTTATGGAAAATTAGTGTTTACATATTTCTATTATTAGCAATGTTGAAAATGGAATTGATTCTTGGTTATATCGTGTGTGTTAGTGTTGTAGTTTTCTAAGTAAGGAAGGATTCTCATTACCCAAGTTTCAATTGGACAGAAACTTGGAATCATACGATTTGAATTGCGTGATGTATGGGAATCTTGATGCTTGGAAAATTGGGACTAATTCTTTGTTCACATATGTATGTGAGTCAAGTGAAAGACTAAAGGATCTAGTACACATTGATATGCACTGGTCAGATCAACCACAAAGGATGATAAGTCTATTCGTCATGATTTAATGTTGGTTCAGTAAATTTAGTTATGCTTACAATATTAAGTGTAATTATGATACCTTGAAAAGTTTCAAAATATAGCAGAGCGAATAAGAAGAATCAAATTGGATAGACAGATAAAAGTTGTTCCAATCTGAGAGGAAAGGAGAAGTACTTTAGTATCGTGTTTTATGATCATCCTCATGATTTAGGAATCATGTCACAATTGATCCTCTAAGGATACCTTAGTGCATTTGCATGACTAAGAAGAGGTATTGGGAATTTTTGAAATGGTTAAATCAAGAAGATGAGTCATACTTAGTTCCAAAATCGAGTCTTAGAGTCATACTCTAGTTACTCCAAGTTGTACCTTGAGTGACATGTTCTAAGAAGGTTTATAACACCTCATGAATTGTGGAGTAGAAATGTTTTCTTACTCTTGCATATTTGAAATTGGTAGTTGCGACATTTTGGATAAAATAAGGATCGACTAAGACCAATTATATGAAGTGTTGTCTTGATAAGAATCCTCATTAACTCTTGAATATTTGTTTGTCAAGAAATGTTCCTTGATAGAGAATATTATATGTTAAGAGGTCAGTGGGAGTCTTAATTGTCTTGAATAATTTCAAGAACTAATCAAGAATAAACCTTTTAGTGATCACTAGCACATGACATGAGGTTAACAACCTATCGTGTTGACATATTCTTATTTTTTTTGCCCATCCCAGTTGAGTTGACTATGCATGTGATTTCTATGAGTTCTCATTTGATTGCATAAGGAAAAACACATTGATCATTAAAAATATATTGATCTGTATGGGTGAGCTGCTCAATGACCTGGAAGCACTGGTAGGCCCTTGTACTGTGGATGGCTAGAAATTAAGAATAAGCATGTTCGGCCCATATGAGTTTGAATTTGTCATAAACCTTGTCTTATGATAGTGGTTCGAAATGACAAGTTCACATGGATAGGAATACATACACCATAAAATCTAAGTGGCAATAGGTTTCTCTCTACTTCATGAAAATGATTGTGAGGAAACGCTTTCGCTAGCATATTTTAAAGGATTAAAGTAAGCAGCTGTGATAATTGAGTTCTCAAATTTGAGTATGATTACGGCATCCCTTTTCATAGTTCGAATTCTGAGAAATGGGAAATAGTTTGAACATTTGGGAATTATCGCTATATGTTCTGAAAAAGGTTTAGACACACACATAAGCTATCTATTGAATGGTGTATGATCTTGAAAGTCTAGGAAAAGACTTATCAAAGCACCACGTATCAGAAATCAGAACTTTGGTAAGAAAGTCAATAAGTATTGATTTCTAGAAGTCTAGCTGATTTCTTGGTACATGTCAATGCTAGTGGGAGCATAATTGTTATGCTAGTAAGAAAAAAATTCTTATGCTAGTGGGAGCATAATGTAACTCCCGTAGATCTGGGCTAGTCAATTTAGAGACGATAAGCGTCAAAAATGACTTTTTGGGAAATATTATTTAGAAGGAGTAATATTAACTAAGATATAGTTTATGTTACGAGGTTTCCGAATATATAAAGAACGTTGAAATCCGAGTTATAACGAAGAAGTTATGACCTGTCGAAGTTTCGCGACAGAACCAACACGACACATCGCGACGTAAATAGTGAATTTACGTTAGAGCGTTATTTATCCATAACAATCTAAATGAGAATTGAGAATCTCATGCATAGTACTCCAACGATAAAAATACAGACGAAAACGGAGTTCAGATGAAGGAGTTATAAATTTTGAACGGAGTTTTCCTGTCCCCGCCTACTAAAAATAATATATAAGTAATATATTTATAATATATTAAAAATGAATTCAAAATTAGCCAACGGAGTCTAAAAGAGAGTTGTACAGCATAATCTCACCTTCGCGTCGATATAAAGAACGTTGAAAACGGAGTTCGGATGCGAAAGTTATGAATTTCTGAAGTTCGGTGCGCGAACCCCAAAGCTGTGTCAGAGACCACGACGTGATAAGCAGTGCCACGATGTGGCAGGTCTTCTGACACCTCCGGGAGTCCCCCAGACGCAACTTGCGATGACGAATGTAGTGACGATCAAGCCCACGACGTGGAAAAAGGTGCCACAACGTGGCAAGGGCAGATTTTGCCCTATAAATAGATTTGAAGGGCCAGCCATTTAGGGTTGCTATTTTCTCTTCTCTCTCTCTCTCTCTCTCTCTCCCGTTTTACCTTTATTTACATGCAAGAAATATCCCAAAGCCCCGGTATCAACCCCGAGACCCGAAGCGAGTCCCAAAGCTCCGAAGATCCCAAGAAGAAAAGAGTTTCCGAGCCGAAGCTCTGCCCGCGAGAAACCCGGTGTGTGAAGATATCTTGCTTTCACCAAAGAATACTACTCTTGGAGTTGTAGTGCTGTCCGATCATCTTCTCATCAAGTGAGTGTATAGTCCCTTTCATAAACATGATTTTAATACAAGTATTGTTTGAATGTATTAAGTATATGTTTTGTGTGAGTGTGTAGTTACTTTCTTTTAACACATATATATGAAGTTTTGCCATGAAATACGTTTTATGTGTTATATATTGTTTGTCTATTTGAGATGGGCGTGGAATTGATGTTTTATACATGTGTTAAATGATTTAAACTGTGTAAGTATTTATATCTATGAAAAGGTTGGGTAGAACATGGGTAGATAGGATAGTTGGTGACTATGGAGTTAGCGCCTATTGTATAAACCTTGGTGACTATGGAGTTAGCGCCTATCGTATAAATCTTGGTGACTATGGAGTTAGCGCCTATCGTATGAACCTTGGTGAGTATGGAGTTAGCGCCTATCGTATAAATCTTGGTGACTATGGAGTTAGCGCCTATCGTATGAACCTTGGTGACTATGGAGTTAGCGCCTATTGTATAAACCTTGGTGACTATGGAGTTAGCGCCTATTGTATAAACCTTGGTGACTATGGAGTTAGCGCCTATCGTATGAACCTTGGTGACTATGGAGTTAGCACTAATTGTATAAACCTTGGTGACTATTGAGTTAGCGCCTATCGTATGAACCTTGGTGACTATGGAGTTAGCGCCTATTGTATAAACCTTGGTTACTATGGAGTTAGCGCCTATCGTATGAACCTTGGTGACTATGGAGTTAGCGCCTATCGTATAAACCTTGGTGACTATGGAGTTAGCGCCTATTGTATAAATCTTGGTGACTATGGAGTTAGCGCCTATCGTATGAATCTTGGTGACTATGGAGTTAGCGCCTATTGTATAAATCTTGGTGACTATGGAGTTAGCGCCTATTGTATAAACCTTGATGACTATGGAGTTAGCGCCTATTGAGTAAGCCCTGGCAACGATGTGACTTCGTGCCTATACCTTAGGTCAATCCTTAGGAATATGGGATAGATGATTCTTAGGGTAGATCCTTAAGATAAATGGAGGTAATGGGGATGGGTAATTGGGTTGATTGTTTGATGGTTGAATATATATATATATATATATATATATATATATATATATATATATATATATATATATAATATTGTGGGTAGAAAACCCTATATGCTCACCAGGCTCCCAAGCCTGACCCACTCAGTTTTATTGTATCACAGGTATCGATACGAAGCTGCTTTGCACTGAGAGATTAAAAGAGATGTTATTCACTAGAGTAAATGAATGTATGTTTTGTTTATGCTTATGTGTCTGTATCGGAATATGACATCCCGAGGTTTTATTATTTAATGAAAATACATTCTCTTTGAGAAATGTTTTGATAGGTTTTTATCATATCTTGTTTTGGGAACAAATTCTGCAACCGTTTTCTTTAAATGATTAATCTGATTTATAAAACAAAGCATAAACAAATCGGTCTTTTATGGCCGTGAAATTGGGGATGTCACAGTTGGTATCAGAGCATTAGTTTAAGCGAACTAGGAATTTGTAGGAAATTTCTAGACGTAAACTTAGAATGCTATGTAATGATTGTGAGGAGTGTGTCTAAAATATGATAGGTAGTGCACCTAAATTGACACAAGCACTAGTTTATTTTAGGAATGATGCCTAAAATGCTTTTATGTGCTAATTGTTTTGTGTGATAGCTAAATTGATGCTATTATTTTTTCGGATCTATATTCTGTTGTCGACCAGATCTGGAAACCTTATGTGTATAGGATTCTAAGCGTATGAATATGATATTAGAACTAGCATGTAAACGTTTTGGAGGGATAAGGAGATTTATACGTTTATCATAAATGAAGCTTTCTTATTGTAAATTCTAGCCGGTACACCGAACGTCTCCTTGGGTGTACAAAAGGTTATGGTGAAGACTTATAGAGAATTGAGTAAATGAAGGAAATGAAAAGGGCTTAAGATAGTGAATGACACCTATAAGAAGATATCATAAGAGTGGTGTCATGCCTTTATTTTATGTGTGATAAAATAACGGAACGTTTAGAGGAGTACGATACATCTGAAGTACACCTTCGATTGGCAGGATGATGGAATGGTTGGTGTAATTCTTGAAGTTGTCCCATCTTCTGGAATTCCATCACCAATCGAGTTGAAGTAGAATTGATGATTGTAGATTGAGCAATGAAGAAATTCTAGTAGAGTCTAGGGAAATTTCTATGATTATTTGGACACTTTCGTATGTGTTAAATTGTTGTGTGATTTTCTTGTATGGTGACTTGGTCGACTGCGGGACAATACTTGGGACGAGTATGAGTAGGTATGATAGGTAGTAGATGCATATACTACCGGAAGCATATGACTCACACTTGGATCAGGGAAAGTCACAAGGTTACCAAGAAGCTAGTAATTGATTCCGTTTTGTTCAAATATGTCATTACCCTTGTTTTGGTAGTGACTAGTAAGATGGTTGTTATTCCGACCCTAGTGGTCATATCAAATTGAGTCCGACTACGAGGAGTTTGTTACGTGGTTCATAGAACCGTGTTCGAGGTAGCATCTGACTCAAGTCAGAAGATTGAAATCAATGCGATTGATAGTATCGCGCTCTTTAAAAAAAAGGAGTTTGTAGCTAGGCATGCTACATGTTAAAAATGTGATTATATCATATTAGAATAAGAAGGAAGGTATATTCCATTCTGGAATTTGACTCTAAGAGACTTGAGTCTAAGCGTTGCATCATACGGTGAAAGGTCATTAGAACATGACCCATCGGTCTGTTACAATAGATAAGGGAATGTACTTATCCTAAGAAGAAGAAGGAGTCACAATAAGGATTTATTTTGTAACTCGAAGGTTACAATTGAAAGTACAACATAGTACGAAGAGCAGATGCAGGATTGAGCACTATCTGCTATTGAGAAGTCCAAGAGTTAGATACTCTTTTGAGGAAATATAGAAATTACAGTTATTTCTTAGGATGGAGAGATAACGTATGGAGTCAGTATACGAATCTTGTTTCGTTGATGATTCCAGGACGTAATCATCCTAAGGGGGAGATAATTGTAACGCCCGTAGATCCGGGCTAGTCAATTTAGAGACGATAAACGTCAAAAATTACTTTTTGGGAAAGATTATTTAGAAGGAGTAATCTTAACTAAGATGTAGTTTATATTACGAGGTTTCCGAATATATAAAGAACGTCGAAATCCGAGTTATAACGTAGAAGTTATGACATGTCAAAGTTTCGCGACAGAACCGACACGACACAGCGCGACGTAAATAGTGAATTTATGTTAGAGCGATATTTATCCAAAACAATCTAAATGAGAATTGAATATCTCATCGATAGTATTCCAACGATAAAAAGATAGACGAAAACGGAGTTCAGATGAAGGAGTTATGAATTTTTAACGGAGTTTTCCTGTCCCGGCCTACTAAAAATAATATATAAGTAATATATTTATAATATATTAAAAATGAATTCAAAATTAGCCAACGGAGTCTAAACGAGAGTTGTAGAGCATAATCTCACCTTCGCGTCGATATAAAGAACGTTGAAAATGGAGTTCGTATGCGAAAGTTATGAATTTCTGAAGTTCGGGGCGCGAACCCCAAAGTTGTGTCGGAGACCACGACGTAATAAGTAGTGCCACGACGTGGCAGGTCTTCTGACACCTCCGGGAGTCCCCCAGACGCAACTTGTGATGACGCATGTAGTGACGATCAAGCCCACGACGTGGAAAAAGGTGCCACGATGTGGCAAGGGCAGATTTTGCCCTATAAATAGATTTAAAGGGCCATCAGTTTAGGGTTGCTATTTTCTCTTTTCTCTCTCCCGTTTTACCTTTATTTACGTGCAAGTAATATCCCGAAGCCCCGGTATCAACCCCGAGACCCGAATTGAGTCTCGAAGCCCCGATGATCCCGAGAAGAAAAGAGTTTCCGAGCCAAAGCTCTGCCCGCGAGAAACCCGGTGTGTGAAGATATCTCGGTTTCACCGAAGAATACTACTCTTAGAGCTGTAGTGTTGTCCGATTATCTTCTGATCAAGTGAGTGTATAGTCCCTTTCATAAACACGATTTTAATACAAGTATTGTTTGAATGTATTAAGTATATGTTTTGTGTGAGTGTGTAGTTACTTTCTTCTAACACATATATATGAAGTGTTTGCCATGAAATACATTTTATGTGTTATATATTGTTTTTCTATTTGAGATGGGCGTGGAATTGATGTTTTATACATGTGTTAAATGATTTAAACTGTGTAAGTATTTATATCTATGAAAATGTTGGGTAGAACATGGGTAGATAGGATAGTTGGTGACTATGGAGTTAGCGCCTATTGTATAAACCTTGGTGACTATGGAGTTAGCGCCTATCGTATAAATCTTGGTGACTATGGAGTTAGCGCCTATCGTATGAACCTTGGTGACTATGGAGTTAGCGCCTATCGTATAAATCTTGGTGACTATGGAGTTAGCACCTATCGTATGAACCTTGGTGACTATGGAGTTAGCGCCTATTGTATAAACCTTGGTGACTATGGAGTTAGCGCCTATTGTATAAACCTTGGTGACTATGGAGTTAGCGCCTATTGTATAAACCTTGGTGACTATGGAGTTAGCGCCTATCGTATGAACCTTGGTAACTATGGAGTTAGCGCCTATTGTATAAACCTTGGTGACTATGGAGTTAGCGCCTATCGTATGTATCTTGGTGACTATGGAGTTAGCGCCTATTGTATAAATCTTGGCGACTATGGAGTTAGCGCTTATTGTATAAACCTTGGTGACTATGGATTTAGCGCCTATTGAGTAAACCCTGGCAACGATTTGACTTTGTGCCTATACCATAGGTCAATCCTTAGGATTAAAGGATAGATGATTCTTAGGGTAGATCCTTAAGATAAATGGAGGTAATGGGGATGGGTAATTGGGTTTATTGTTTGATGATTGAGTATATATATATATATATATATATATATATATATATATATATATATATATGATATTCTGGGTTGAAAACCCTATATGCTCACCAGGCTCCCAAGCCTGACCCACTCAGTTTAATTGTATCACAGGTATCGATACGAAGATGCTTTGTACTGAGAGATTAAAGGAGATTTAAATCACTAGAGTAAATGAATGTATGTTCTGTTTATGCTTATGTGTCTGTATCGGAACATGACATCCCGAGGTTTTATTATTTAATGAAAATACATTCTCTTTGAGAAATGTTTTGATAAGTTTTTATCATATCTTGTTTTGGGAACAAATTCCGCAGCCGTTTTCTTTAAACGATTACTCTGATTTATAAAACAATGCATAAACAAATCGGTCTTTTTTGACCGTGAAATTGGGGATGTCACACATAATTTTTATTTTAAGTGTTACAAGTTAGCAATGCTAATTATAGGAAACAAATTTCTAAATTTGCAAAGTTGCAAAATTTGGAAATTGTTTCTCTATAAAAAGGCTCAAGGGAGAGGGTATTTATACTTCATTTCGAATCTAAAAGCTTAGATTGAAATTTTAATCAAAGTTAGTCATGGACATATATGAATATCATGTTGAAGTGATTCAACATAGGAAGATTCGATATATGGAAATATTATAGCAAAAGAATGCCAGGTCTTTATGTAAGACATTATGATACATATCCCATATGCTTCAGGTATAGGATCGATTGCATATGCTATAATATTCGTCTGTTCTGATTTTTCCAAATGCCTAGGGCATTAAGAGGGAAATAGGACCAGAACTGGATATGACTAAAGTTGTTAAACAACTGTCAAGAAAAATTTGAGGTTTACCAAAGATTGGTTGCTTGTGGATAGTTGAAAGTATAGTAATGGATGGACCATAGTGGTATAATTCTGAATAAATAGGATTCTATTAAGAATGGATTGTCATATGGAAATTGTGGAAATGTTTCCATAATAGGAGTTGGATATTAAGAATCTCTGTGTAAGTTAAAAACTTTTATGCACGAAAGATGTTCAAGGAATGTACCTTGAATATGGGACTTCATTTCCGGGGAATTGTCTTGTAACAATTTCAAATGGAAAGCTTTATAATATCATTGGCTAAGTCTTTGTGACTTTCGTGCCTTGACATTACAAAAGGACCATTGCATGAAAAGGATAAACTCTAACACATTCTACTAGTGGCAAGATTTTGGTATTGTTACACTTGTAATAAGGATTTGGGATTCTGAAATGAGCATCATTGGAAATGTGTTCGATTGATCTATTTCATAAAGGAAGGACCATAGATAAATACAATGTGCATGCTTGGAGCATGGGATGACTATTGTTTTAATTCAAGTATTTAGTTGATTGGT
The DNA here is from genome assembly GCF_051521515.1 of Lactuca serriola. Classification (NCBI taxonomy): domain Eukaryota; kingdom Viridiplantae; phylum Streptophyta; class Magnoliopsida; order Asterales; family Asteraceae; genus Lactuca; species Lactuca serriola. The sequence continues at coordinate 262,719,853 of NC_136412.1, read as the reverse complement.
CGAAACAATATATAATGAATAAGGTCTAATTAATATGGTGATTAAATATTAAGTGTTTTATTTATATTCAAAAGTTTTGAGACCATATTGGATTAGATTATTCTTGTGTTTCACTTCGCATGTTTTTCTTCCCGAATAATAAGATTGTTCAAACATCCACAGTCTATCATACTTTGGAAGTAAGTGATGAGGTAAGACTGTTGTGAATCCGACTGTAGATTGTCTAAGTGCTTAGACATAGCAAATGTTTCCTGCAGTGTTTATGAGTACCCCTGAAATAGAATTTGAGTATTGGATTAAACCCACGCTCATTTGAGTCACTACATGGAGTTTATCACAAGTGATTATGAGACGATAATATCTTATATTCTTGAAACAGAGACATATAGTTGTTGTTACAAGTTGGTTGCACATTGATAATACATAAACGCATCAGTAACTTGGTGTTGTAAAACATATTGTTGTGTGTGATTTGATGAGTAAATAGTACAAGCATATGAGTCGAAGTTTATCCATTATTTTTACCCTAAATGGGATAAAAACAATAGTTGTGGGACCCTCGATGATTTAGTGATAACACCTACGCGCTTGGCTAAGCCTGGACTAAGTTGATGTGCTCAATTGTAGTCTGAGTCAGTCATCGTAAATTGGAAATCGGGAAACAACACATGGACAGAGAGAATGATTATAATCCATTTCTCATGTCCATATGATATCTTGTAGAATGGAGGAATATTTGATCCCTTATCTAAAGGATGCGTTACTGATAAGATTAGAGTTCGTCAACGACTTTTGAAAGCTACGATTACTGATCAGGTTTTGAAGTCATATTTACAATAATAGTTATTAGACTTATCCAAGTGAGAGATTGTTGGATTAGGTGTCTAAGTGCATAACTATATTTGGTGTGTACTTGATTTGATTATGAGCATGGTCCTTTTGTGTTGCCTTCACTCATGCAACTTGACAGGATGACTGGTGGAGAGAGACAGAGAGTAGGATTTATTATATGAATAATAAATTGGTACTCAGAATAATTTTATTAATATATTACAAGATTAATATATTATTTGGAACTCATATTATTAATTAGTAATTAATTAGAAATTAATTTGATATTAATTTTGGGATTAGAGGAGCTGATTAATAATGGAGGGGCGTTTTGCAAATCATTGATAGTTGTGAAACTTGGGCTTATGACTCTTTGTAAGTGGAGTGGACGAAATTTATTGGTTACCCCATATGATTTCATCCAAGGGCTTATTAAGGAAGTCCTTGGGTTGCTTTGGGTTTAAGTTAGGAACTAGGGTTTCCTTATTCGAGTCCAGCTTCAAGACTAAGCAACCTAGTCTTATATAAACCCTCTAAACCCTATGGAAATCGCCCATATGCATTCTAAGAGTTGCCTTGGCCAATTTTCCACCAATCTCCATGTCATCTTTTGCATTGAGTGTTTGTGACTCCATTAGAAATGCAACACTTGGGGCACTAAGCTTTCAAGAGTCAAGGTGGTTCTTGTTGTTGCTACATAACAAGTGAGGTAATGATCAAACCCTAATTTAATAAGAATTTTGAATTATGTATGTTAGGTTTAGGTTTCAATGCTTTGGTATTCAGTTTGCATGTTCAATAGAGAAAAACTTTGATCCAAAGCAATTAGGGTTGCATGATCACACAGGAATGTAGATATGCTCAAAACCCATCAAGTATTTCACCTTACCAGGGGCATTTGGGAACAATCTAACAATATCAATTCCCCACTGGTAAAAGGGCTACATGCTAGAGATGCTTGTCAAAGGCGTCGGGTGAACCCCTTGGACTGGGGACTAAGCTTGGCACTCTACACATTTTCACGTTAGATCCGACACATTTTGGTGTATGGTCGGCCAATAGATGCCCATCTGATGTATCTTTCCTGTAAGGGCCCTTTCCCTTTCATGCACACTTGCTGGTTTAGCGTGTGCTTCTCGGAGTGCTTCTTTGCCCTTAGATTCACCTATGCATTTTTGTCACGGTGTCATTAATCCCTTCGAATACAGTACTCCTTCTATGATTGCATATAATGGGGCTTTGATTCGTACTCTTCTAGTTTCTTCATGGCTATCTGGCAGAATGTCGTGTTACAGATATTCGACTATCGGTTTCATCCATGTGTGTCGGGCTGGCATTAGAGTCTGCATCCACCGCTCATCTATACTTCTCACTTTGAGCACCTCTACTAGAACTTTCTTGGATAGATTGTCGAAACATGTCGATGCTAGCCTGTTGAGGGCATCTGCTCTTCTATTTTCTTGTCTAGGGATTTTTTTAATGGTAAACTCTTTGAGAGGTTCGAAGAGGTGTTGCATGGCCTTTACATATTTCTCCATTCGTTTGTATCTCACTTCAAACTCTCCATTTATTTAGTTAGCTGCTAACCATGAATCTGCCACAGCTGTTATAATGTCTGCGCCCATCTGTCTTGTTAGTGGTAGGCCAGAGAGTAAGGCCTCATACTCGGCCTCATTGTTAGAGGTATGAAAATTGAAGCGGAGGGTATATGTAATTTCTTCCCCCTCTGGACTCGTTAAGATCAGGCCCTCCCCCGATCCTTCTTTACTAGATGATCTATTGGTGTATAGGGTCCACCTCTGGCCATCCTTCGGCCGGCGTATGCCCAACAACTCTTTCTTCTGGATCGATGCTTTTACTTCCCCTAGAATTTCAAGGATAAATTCTGCTAACACCTGCACCTTGATGTTGGTACATGGGTGATAGCTAATGTTATGTTCCTCTCACTCGATTGCCGATTTCGCCAGTCGCCTAGACGTTTCTGGCTTGAGTAGCATTTGTTTGATCGGGCAGTTCGTTAATACCTCTATCTAGTGTTCTTGGAAGTAGCACCTCAAGCTTCGTGCTACATAGATGAGTTCCATAACCAAATTTTCAAGGATGGGGTACTAGGTTTCTGGGCCCTACAGTGCTCGGATGACGAATTTGATCGGCGCTTGCCTTCCTTCCCTTTCTACCACCAATACCGAAGAGATGGCTTTGTCTGAGGCTGAGAGATATACCTGTAGCGTTTTACCTGGAATGGAACTGGCCAGTGTGGATAGTTTGTGTAGGGATTCCTTAATCTGTTAGAGTGTTACTTCTACTATCGGTATCCATTGGAAGTTGCTCTTTTCGATGCATTCTTTGAGAGTGTAGAAGAGTGACATGGATTTCTCTCTTGACTTGGAGATGAAACGACTTAGTGCATTCAGTTTACCGTTAAATCCTTGGGCATCCCTCAGAGTGTGCAGGGATGGTACTTTCATCAGTTCGTCCACTTTGGTTAGGCTAGCCTGTATACCTTTCATGGTGACATAGTATCCCAAGAATTGGCCTTCCTCGACAATGAAGGTACACTTCCCCAGGTTTAATTCCATCCTAACCTTTTCCAATTTTTTGAACATTTCATCCACGTCTTCCAGTAATCTCCTGTCGTCCGGGCTTTTTTGACCATCTTGTTAACGTATACTTCAATGTTTCTTCCAATTTGCTTGGCAAAAATAGAATTGTCGAGTCATTGATAGGTCGCCCCTGCATTCTTCAGTCCGAACGGAATTTTGGTGTAGAAGAAATCCTTGTAGTCCGTGTAGAAAGATGTTTTCTCTTCGTCTTCCTTGCTCATCAAGATCTGGTGGTACCCCTTGTATGCGTCTAGGAAGCACTTTAGTCTGAAACCTTGCAGGGATTCGACTTTTTGATCAATTTCTGGTATAGAGTAGCAGTCTTTAGGGCACACATTGTTTAGATCGGAATAATCGATGCACATGCTCCACGAGCCTTCGACTTTTTGTAACCATAAAAGGGTTTGCAATCCAGGTCGGGAAGACTGCTTCCCGGAGTATTCCCGCCTTGGTTAGCTTAGCGACCTCGACGTTGATTGCCCTATTCCTATCTCCCCCTTGAACCCGTTTTTTATGCTTGGTTTCCTTAATACTTGGTTTGATCATGAGCTTGTGTTCTATGACCTCCCTGTCTAATCCTACCTTGTCTGTAGGGGTCCAGGCAAAGACATGCTTGTATTTCTTTAAGAGGCTGATCAATGCATGTCTTGTGGCTGGTGGAAGGTAGCTACCTATGCCGATCATTTGGCCCGAGTATTCCCTATTGATGATTTCTTTACCACTTGTTGGCTCCACCCGTGACCTCTTCCTTGCCTACATGATCTCTTTATGTTGCATGATTTCATAACATCATAACTCTCTCGGCGGCGTTTCCAGGACCATCCCCAATCCTTCCGCTGTGATGAATTTTATTACTCCATGCATTGTCGACAGGACTACGCCAAATTTAAGTAGGGTCCTCCGTCCGAGGATGATCTTCTATTCTACTGGGTGCCTTATCACGACAAAATCTATGAGGGTTGTCTTCTTCTTCGCTTTGTCGTGGCTGGTCAGTGTGAAGGGCAGGTGGATCCTGCCTAGGGCCCACAGACTGTGCCTTGTGAAGCCGGTTAACCTCCCTATTGCAGGTTTGAGGCTCTCCTTCCACCTGTCGGGTAGAAAACAGAAACAATGCTCGTAGATAATGTATGTTGAACTGCCGGTATCGATGTATACCCAATGGATAGTAATATCTTTGATGGATCCTTGGGTTATGAGTGGGTCGTCGCCTTGCCATCCTGCCAGTCGGGGATCTTTCGCCGAAGACGTCGAGCCCTACATGGATCTAGTGAGGTTGTCAACACCACCGTGCTGTTCCTGCCTTCCCCTCTTTTACCTTATCATCAGGATTTCAAGAGGTTGGTCACGCTCCCTGGCTGAGTCCTTGGCATTATTGACATCAAACTTAGCACAGAGGCTTCGTGCTACCTCGATGAGGTTCCTTTTCAGTTGTTTTTCTTCCATTTCCCTTTTCAACACCGAGAAGTTGACGGTGTCATGCGTCTTACTCTTGTGGTACTCACAATACTGTCCTTTTCCTCCCTTCATCGGTTGCTTGTCAAAGACTGCATAGACGTCTGGTCGCCTGCCTCTTTTTTCGTCTCTTTGGAATGGCCTAAAGTGTCCTTGTAGGTGCTTTCCTCGCCCGAAGTGTCTGCAACCCCCCCCCCCCCCTCAGGGGTTTCCGGATGGTGAGATGGTGAGTTGTGGCACTTTGTGGCCAAGATGGTCATGGCATTCATGTATGCTTGCTTCGTTGCCTCCCCTTCCTCTTGTCTCAGGTAGCGTTCTATTTTTTCTTTTAGCTCAACCCACTTTTGAGGTTTTTTTCTCCATGAGCTTCTGGGACAACAGTCCCAGGCGGTGGCCCCACGTGAAGGTGCCTGCTATTAACCTTTCATCATGGCCTGGTACGTGCACCGTCTATCCTTCCTTCTGCTTGCAACCGATGATCGAGTGTGAATATCCCTTGAAATTACGCAGTTGCATGAAATTTGTCAGGAAGAAATACTTTAATTAAACAAAGTTGTAGATACTCGTTGGTTGCAGCGTCTTGAACCACCTTCCTGCGTTACCGTCTAAGGTTGTCAGGAAATACATACACTAAAATCGCTCGTCTAGCTTGAGTGAGGTCATCGTCCACTCATAAGTATCAATGTGGCTATCCTGATTTGTGGTTCCATTGTAGGTCTTGAGGTTTGGTAACTTTGTCGTGTTTGGAATTTTGTAGTCTATGAGCTCCTTGGTGAACGGATATGTTACATTATGCGATAGTCAGTCTTGGTTTGGGATAGAGAGAGCACCCTGTGAGTTATGCTATTGGGTGGTGAGGTAAGGTTGCATTAGCATGTTGTTTTATGCCGAAGGTGGCCAGGGTTTGGTCTGTATTATGTTTTTTGTTGAAATGGGAAAGTTAGTGTTTGGGTGGACAAGAGGGGTGATTTTTGTGCGAGTGAATTGTTGGACACAAACGGTGGTGTTGGTGTTTGGAAAGCCGTTGTTTGATCTCTCACAGTCTGGTCCAGCGGTGGTGTTTGGAAAATCGTCGGTTATCCTCCCACCATTTGGTATAGTGGTGGTGGTTGCGAGAAGACCGATGTGCCACCGACGTTTTCCACCATTGGTGGTGGTGTAATGATTGATATCACCGTTAACTGTGGTGTTTGCATATGGGTGCTTTGTGTCATTACGGTTGCAGAGGAAGCTGTTCCTTCAACGGTTAACCTATGTAATTTGTTTGTTGGAGCGGTGGTTACCGTCGAGCCGCTCTGTTGTGATGCTTCATCGGTGAGTGGTGTGAGAAGTAGGGAGATAACTGGTTCCAACGACATCATAGGTCTGATGGGGGTTGTTGGTGTCCCACCAGTTCCGCCGGTGTCACCGGATGCCATTCTTCAAACGATGAGGAGTGTGTTTTTTGTTTTTTTTCATCACACTACAGATGGTACCAAATGATGCGACCTAGTCACTGGAAGTTAACACCATACACTTTTGATGATTCCAATGAGCCTGCAAGATTACAACGAGAGAAAACTGTCAGCCGTTCTCCGGGAGGCGGCTCCTGGGAAAACGCTCTGATAGTCAAGTCAGTGGATAGACTTGGGAGTATTTGGGGTAAAACCAGAGAGAGAGAGAGAGAGAGAGACTTAATTTCCAAGGCATCGGGAGTGTCCTTTTATACTGAACCCTTATGCTAGTCTGTACAGGACAAGGGCGTCAGAACCAACAGGATCGGGGACGCTGATTGGATGATCATGCTCCTTAATCTGTCAGAGCTAACGATTGGTTCAAGTGGTAATACTCTGAGCATCTGCCTTGTCTCCTGGAGCCGTTACACTTTTCTCGCAAAGTGGAATGTTCCCCTAGTGGGGTCGGGCCTTTTCTGTGGGAGCCTTCTTTTTAGGGGCGCTAGCGGGCGCTAAGTTCCTTAGGGGTTGTTCCGCTAGGCGCGGCATGCCTTGGGGAATTCTCTGGCGCGTCTAAGCGCAACTCTTCATTCGTGCCAACAGAACGTCATCATATATATATATATATATATATATATATATATATATATATATATATATATATATATATATATATATATATATGAGGAGCATACATCAAAAAAACAGAATCAGTATTTCAGACACTCATATTCCGAACCTGTTGCTTCCAAAATTTTGAAAACTTTTAAGCATTTTCTACCATAGATTCAAAAAACTAAATTAGTTTTACTGTTCAATTTACTTGCATTACAGAATACATAAAATCTTTAGTCTAAATGTAGCACCTGGTTCCTGGTACGTAAAATTTATCTTAGTATTTTTCATTTTTAGCTTTGGACTCGGCGAGTTGTAGGTCCGACTTGCCGAGTAGAGACGGGATCCGGAACACGTTTAAGTTGGCGACTCGGCGAGTCCATATTTTGGACTCGGCGAGTCTCCGCTGTCTGATGAAACCCTAAATTTCAAGGGTTTGCACCCTATTTAAACCCTCTTATCCGCCCCCAAGCTCGCCCCCTTCACCCTCAAAGCTCTATACTTCGTTCAAGCCTTGTTCATTGTGAGTTTGAAGCATTTTAGTGTGTTTTCTTGAAGATTTGGAGAGGGAAGGAGAGTAGATCAAGAAGAAGAGGAGGAGGCCAGACATCTTTGAGCTATCTCAGTGTTTTCCTTGAGCCGGAGGACTTTCGGAGCGGCAGCAGCAGCAGACAGTCAGTTCCCACACAGATCAGTAGTTACTTTGAGGTGAGTTTCCTTCTAGTAGTAACGGGGATAAGGCACCAAGGCCGGCCCATATAGATGAGATGTTAGTATTAGAGTGTGGGCCGAGCCCGTATCACTTGGTTGAGTTGATTATGATATATGCCAGTATGATAGAGTTGTCTATACTCGTTGTCTGTGTGATACTTGTATATTATGGGTTAGCAGCTGAGTGTGGGCAAGGCCCTTATCTCTCTGAGAGTGGAGTGTGGGCGAGGCCCGTATCTCCTAGATAGTGGAGTGTGGGCAAGGCCCGTATCTCCCAGCTAGCGGAGTGTGGGCGAGGCCTGTATCTCCCAGCTAGCGGAGTGTGGGTGAGGCCCGTATCTTCATGAGTATGGGCGAGGCCCGTATCTCCTAGATGTTCATTGTATGTTTGTATGGTATGAGGTATTATGGGGGAACTCACTAAGTTTCGTGCTTACAGTTTTCAGTTTTGGTTTCAGGTACCTCTTCTTCGAAGGGGAAGGAGCTGGCGCGATAGCGGTACATCACACACATGCTTTATATTCCGCATTATGATATCACCTGGGGATTTGTACTCTGACACTTTTATCTTTTATAAAAATGTTTTTCAGACATGCAATATCATTTGTGAAATGATATGATCGTTGAACGTTTTATTCCTAATGTTTTGCTAAGTACATGTTTTAAAAATGAAATTTTTTGCTCGTATTTTAGGGATGTTACAAGTTGGTATCAGAGCCCTGTTTTGAGGGATTCGGACACACCTTCGGGGGTGTTTGAACTCAAATCGAGGGATTAAAAGATTATGGAAAAAGAAAATGTTTTCTAAAAGGCTAAGTAAAGGGTTTTAAGAAAGAACAAAGTGTGTGATGTGCGTGACCGGCCGAGCTCAAGTAAGTATTCCCCAAAGTACCCATACAAGCTTATGTTATGTTTATCGGTTTCAGTAGAACAACATGCTAGAATAGGACTAAGGATCTAGGAGTGATGCCTTATGTGCGTGCTTTATGTGCTTTAGTGTATGAAAAGTTGCATGCTAGAACTGAGTAGACAGCAGTAGGATAGCCTGTTTAGGTTATGCCTGATAGTACTAGTTTAGCATTGTATGCTAGTTCAGTTTTCCTCTACAGGGATAGAGTTGCTTGAGATTGTTTCCTATTGTCCAAATGTTTTTTTCTTTGTGCTATGTGGGCTTTGAGTGATGAGAGTTAGCTATTAGGTGAATACGTTAAGGTCACATGTGATCAGGGTTGAATAATCTCAGAGTGTTGGATTTGACCCTATTGCGTAGCTCTTGTTTGAGTCCTAACCATTGTAGGGATGAGTCCCATACTCGAAGGATTATCCGAGCCTCGTCACATGTGATTGTATTCAGGTAATAGCTAATTGGCATCACCAAGAGACCTTCCGCAGCTGAGGACGGTGTTGGGTGGAGTTAGAGGCTTCCTAAGGTAAGCCTAGGATAAGAGTAGCAGAGATCAACGGTAGTGAAAGGGACCTGGTGGAGTCAAGGCAGTCCTTCGAGAAGGTACGGATAGATGTGGAAGGTAGTATGGGCCCGTACTACTAAAAGCAGAGGATCCGTACCCGAATCCAGGAAGGCCAAGATAAGACCAGGGAACTTGTAGTAGGTGTGATCCCTCTAGAGGTATCAATATCGCTAATAGTTGTTATTTCCTTGTGTTTCAGAATGGTGGTACTACGCTCGAGGCCAGCAGTTGGCAGTACAGGAGAAGGATCGGGTTCGGGATCAGGCTCCGAGCCAGTAGATGAGGGGCTACGCGAGTTCATCGCGTCAGAGATCACCAGAGGCATCCTTTAGTCGACCCCATTATCTCCGGTCGATCAAGGAAGGGATATTGGAGTTGATGGAGGATCGCCTCTGGGCATTTAGGAGCGACATGGCATCTGGCCAGTCGGGATCTCGCATGCTATCCTTCAAGGACTTTCGGGGCAGTGGTGCGTCGGATTTTCATGGGGCGAAGGACCCCATAGTTGTCAGACGATGGATTGCAGACATTGAGTCTGCACAGATGATTGGCTTCTGCCCTGAGGGGTCGAAGGTGAGGTTCGCAGCAGGGTGTTTACGAGATCGAGCTAGGGATTGGTGGGAGTCCGTGGGGGACTCGTTGGGAGCCTCGGTTATCGAGGCTATGACTTGGTCGGACTTCACGACCAAGTTCAAGGCGGAGTTCGCACCGGCGGTCGAGCTTCAGCAGCTGACCAGGGAGTTCTTGGACATGCGACAGACGACGGAGACTGTGGTGGAGATCACCGCCAAGTTCCGGAAGAGGGCATTGTTGGTGCCCCGGTATGTGGGAGATGAGGATATGAGGAGGACCCATTATCATGACATGCTACGGGCTGACATCCGGGAGCATGTTAGCTTTTCAGCTTGCCCTACCCTGGAGTCCATGATTGCCAGGGCGAGGGAAAGGGAGATTGATTTAGAGCACATTCGAAAGAGGAAGGCAGAGGAGGGGCAGGTGGCTGGGGCTTCGGGGAAGAATCCCAAAGGATCAGATGGGAGGCCGAAAGGCCAAGGAGGGCCGGGCCGCTACGGGAAATGCGGCAGGTCGCATGAGGGAGCATGTAGGTTGGGATCATCAGGCTGCTACAAGTGCGGCAAGGCGGGGCACTTTAGCAGGGATTGTACTGCTCCTGTCTCGGTTGTTCAGACATCTGAGTTGCTGTGTTTCCACTGCAACCAGAGGGGCCACAAGAAGGCCAATTGCCCCCAGTTAACAGCATCAATGCTGGTTAAGGCGCCAGCTCCAGCTACCCTGCGGATTACAGATGGCCGACAGGGCAAGGCAGAGGCTCCAGTGGTGAGGAGCCGGGCATTTCAGCTGACGGCAGAGGAGGCACGCACAGCACCTGATGTGGTGGCGGGTATGATTCTTTCCCCCCTATTTTTTTATGATGTTATGATATTGATATGTGCTCTGTGTATATGCATTAGGATCGTTCCATGTGAACGGTATTCCTGTCCAGGTGTTGTTTTACTCGAGGGCCACCCGGTCATTTGTTTCCCTTGCGCTTAGCAAGAGCTTTAATGAGTCTTCGGGCATGTTGGATTGCCCTTTAGAGGTAGAGATTTCCGATGATCGATCGGTGCGAGCATCAGTGGTGTTCAGGGATTGTGTTTTGAGGTTATTTGAGGAGCGCTATTTGGTGGATTTGGTTCCCATCCCATTGCGGGGGAACAAGGTGATTATAGGCATGGATTGGTTGAGCCCTAATGGGGCGGTGATAGATTTTGCACAGCAGCTAGTGCGGATTAGGACCCCGAGTGGGGGAGAGTTGGTGATTCACAGTGAGAGGCCACAGCGTGGACCTGCAGTATGTTCAGCAGCGAGAGCTAGGCGCTACCTTCAGCAGGGTTACGCGGGATATGTCGCGTATGTTATGGATACCCGGGAGACGGGTAAAGCGACGGTGAATGAGGTTCCAGTGGTGCGAGACTACGCTGATGTGTTCCCGGAAGAGCTTCCTGGAAAACCTCCGAAGCGTCAGGTGGAGTTCAGAATCAACCTAGTTCATGGTGCGGCTCCAATAGCCAAGGCACCCTATCGGTTGGCTCCTCCCGAGATGCAGGAGTTGTCTACGCAGCTGCAGGAGCTGCTAGACAATGGATTTATTCGACCGAGCAGTTCACCCTGGGGAGCCCCGATCCTGTTTGTGAAGAAGAAGGACGGGTCGCATCGGATGTGTATAGATTACCGGGAGCTGAATAAGGTGACGGTGAAGAACCGTTACCCACTCCCGAGGATTGATGACCTCTTTGATCAGCTGCAGGGAGCGTCTTGGTTCTCCAAGATTGATTTGCGTTCAGGTTATCATAAGATGAGGGTCAGAGAAGAGGATGTACAGAAGACCACGTTTCGGACGCGCTATGGCCATTATGAATTCGTGGTGATGCCGTTCGGGCTCACCAATGCTCTTGCCACGTTCATGGACCTCATGAACCGCGTGTGTAGACCGATGTTGGATCGGTCTGTGATAGTTTTCATTGATGACATCTTGGTTTATTCCAAGACGCAGGAGGAGCACGAGGAGCATCTGAGAGAGGTTTTGGAGACCTTGAGGAGGGAGAGCTTGTACGCCATGCTCACCAAATGTGAGTTTTGGTTGCGCGAGGTGCAGTTTCTTGGGTACCTCGTCAACCAGAACGGGATTTCAGTAGACCCGGCCAAGGTAGAGGCCGTGATGAGGTGGGAGGTTCTGAAGTCTCCATCTGAGATTCAGAGTTTACTAGGATTGGCAGGCTACTATCGGAGATTCATTCAGGATTTCTCCAAGATAGTCGTACCCTAACACGGTTGACTAGGAAAGTCGTGGTCTTTCGATGGGGGCCTGAGCAGCAGGTAGCGTTCGAGATTCTGAGGCAAAGATTGTGCGAGGCGCCGATCTTAGCCCTGCCTGAGGGCGTAGAGGATTTTGTGGTATATTGTGATGCGTCGATCTCAGTTTTGGGCGCATTATTGATGTAGAGGGGGCATGTCATTGCTTATGCTTCGAGGAAATTGAAGCCACACGAGGCGAACTAGCCGACGCATGATTTGGAGTTGGGGGGGGTGGTTTTCACCCTCAAGATTTGGCGGCATTACCTCTACGGGGTTCCATGTACCATTTACACGGACCACAAGAGTTTGAGGTACCTCATGGATCAGCCGAATCTGAACATGAGGCAGCATCGGTGGTTGGACGTGGTGAAGGATTATGATTGCGAGATCCTTTACCACCCGGGGATGGCCAATGTGGTGGCCAATGCGCTTAGCCGCAAGGCAGTGCCGATCAGGGATATTTGCATGACGATGACTGTGGTGACTCCCCTGTTGGAGCAGATTCGGGAGGCTCAACAGGAGGCTATGAAGGAGGAACATCGGAAGAGTGAGCGAATAGTGGGTCAAGTCACCTCCTTCGATTATGATAGCCGGGGGTTATTGACACTACACCGTAGGGTGTAGGTGCCGTATCATGGAGGCGTGCGCCAGATCTTGATGGAGGAGGCGCACAAATCCCGATTCTCCATTCATCCAGGGGCGACAAAGATGTATAGGGATCTTCGTCTAGACTATTGGTGGCCCTGCATGAAGCGGGATGTGGCGTGGTACGTCGAGCGGTGTTTGACCTGCAAGAAGGTCAAGGCCGAGCATCAGAGACCGCACGGCAAGATGCAGCCGTTGGACATCCCGTTGTGGAAATGGGAGGATATTACGATGGATTTTATCACAAAGCTTCCCCGGACGGCGCGAGGAGTGGATTCGATTTGGGTCATCGTGGATCGATTGACCAAGAGCGCCCATTTTATTCCGATTCAGGAAAGTATCTCTGCCGAAAAGTTGGCCGATATCTACGTCTGGGAGATAGTGGCGCGGCATGGGGTGCCAGTGTCAGTGATATCAGATCGAGATGTGTGGTTCGCTTCCAGATTTTGGAAGAAGTTTCATGATGAGTTGGGCACTCGTCTGCACTTTAGCACCGCCTTTCACCCACAGACGGATGGTCAGAGTGAGCGGACCATCCAGACTTTGGAGGATATGTTGCAGGCATGCGTGCTAGACTTCAGTGGTAGCTGGGATACCTATCTTCCCTTGGCTGAGTTCTCGTACAACAACAGCTACCACGCGAGTATTGACCGTCCTCCATTCGAGATGTTGTATGGTCGGAGGTGCATGACCCCGATATGTTGGGGTGAAGTTGGCCAGAGGGTCATGAGGAGCACCGAGGTGGTGCTCAAGATGACCGAGAGGATCCAGCAGGTTTGGAGCAGGCTTCAGTCTGTGCAGAGTCGGTAGAAAAGTTATGCCGACAAGCGTCGAGCAGACCGGGAGTTCCAGGTCGGGGATATGGTTCTCCTGAAAGTGTCGCCTTGGAAAGGCGTCATTCGATTCAGGAAGCGGGGCAAGTTGGGCCTAAGGTACATTGGACCGTTCAGGGTTGTAGCCCGGGTGGGCAAGGTGGCATATAGGCTGGATCTGCTAGCCGAGCTCAGCCAGATCCACAGCACCTTCTATATCTCCCAGCTGTGGAAGTGTCTCGTGGATGATTCAGCGGTGGTGCCGTTAGAGGATATATAGGTTGATGACAGCCTGAATTACATTGAGCGCTCAGTCGCAATCCTCGACCGGAAGTCGAAGGATCTAAGGAACAAGAGGGTGGAGTTAGTGAAGGTGCAGTGGCAGCACCGAAAGGGGTCCGAGTGGACTTGGGAGCCGGTGGAAGAAATGATGGAGCATTACCCCGAGCTATTTCAGGATCGAGCAGTAGACTTCGAGGATGAAGTCTAAAATAAGTGGGGGAGATTTGTAGCACCTGGTTCCTGGTATGTAAAATTTATCTTAGTATTTTTCATTTTTAGCCTTGGACTCGGCGAGTTGTAGGTCCGACTCGCCGAGTAGAGACGGGATCCGGAACACGTTTAAGTTGGCGACTCGGCGAGTCCATATTCTGGACTCGGCGAGTCTCCGCTGTCTGATGAAACCCTAAATTTCAAGGGTTTGCACCTTATTTAAATCCTCTTATCCGCCCCCAAGCTCGCCCCCTTCACCCTCAGAGCTCTATACTTCATTCAAGCCTTGTTCATTGTGAGTTTGAAGCATTTTAGTGTGTTTTCTTGAAGATTTGGAGAGGGAAGGAGAGTAGATCAAGAAGAAGAGGAGGAGGCCAGGCATCTTTGAGCTATCTTAGTGTTTTCCTTGAGCCGGAGGATTTCCGGAGCGGCAGCAGCAGCAGACAGTCAGTTCCCACACAGATCAGCAGTTACTTTGAGGTGAGTTTCCTTCCAGTAGTAATGGGTCTAAGGCACCAAGTCTGGCCCGTATAGATGAGATGTTAGTATTAGAGTGTGGGCTGAGCCCGTATCTCTTGGTTGAGTTGATTATGATATATGCCAGTATGATAGAGTTGTCTATACTCGTTGTCTGTGTGATACTTGTATATTATGGGTTAGCACCTGAGTGTGGGCAAGGCCCGTATCTCTCTGAGAGGGGAGTGTGGGCGAGGCTCGTATCTCCCAGATAGTGGAGTGTGGGCGAGGCCCGTATCTCCCAGCTAGCGGAGTGTGGGCGAGGCCCGTATCTTCATGAGTATGGGCGAGGCCCGTATCTCCTACCTGTTCATTGTATGTTTGTATGGTATGAAGTATTATGGGGGAACTCACTAAGCTTCGTGCTTACAGTTTTCAGTTTTGGTTTCAGGTACCTCTTCTTCGAAGGGGAAGGAGCTGGCGCGGTAGCGGTACATCACACACATGCTTTATATTCCGCATTATGATATCACCTGGGGATTTGTACTCTGACACTTTTATGTTTTATAAAAATGTTTTTCAGACATGCAATATCTTTTGTGAAATGATATGATCGTTGAACGTTTTATTCCTAATATTTTGCTAAGTACATGTTTTAAAAATGAAATTTTTGGCTCGTATTTTTGGGATGTTACACTAAAGTTGTTTTTCGTATTCTGAAATTATTACCATTCTAGAATCACTTTTCTATAATAACCGTATAAGTATCTTAAATTTTGTTAGCACCACTCCTTACAGATGAAAAAGTCTAGATTACTCATTAAAACTGATTCTAGAATGGTACTATTAGTTCGTAATACAAAGAACGTAATATGGAATGTCTGCAATATAAAGATCGTTTCTGGAATGTTAGTCTGAAATGTAGGTTAAGAGGCCTTTTATTTTTGTTTATAATATTGTTAAATTACTTTTTTAAATGATTTCTTTTAAACCAATATCTTGTAATAGTTCGAAATAAGAACCAGTTCATTCGAAAATCAATTTGTGTGAATGATGTTAAAAAATGGGTTTTACAGACAAATAAATTATTTTCCATCTACATGATTTTTCAGAATTACCCAAACTTTTTTGGCGTCCAATGAAAAAATGTCGGACGTTTACGTGTGGCTTGCAAATGATTAAACTTGAAAATATCCACATACAACAACTACAAAAAAAAGCATATATATCATATAAGTTAACTTTTTAAAAAGATGTAACATTAATAATAAATATATGTATAGTCATATATGATTAATTATATATTATGCTACATAATCATATATAATTATTCATATGTACTTATACAGTGTAATATATCATTAATCATATATTAGATTGTATAATTGTATATGATTATAAATTCTAATATACGATTAAGAATAAAAACAAACATATATATTACAATTGAAAAAAATATTTAATATTAAAAACTAGTTCACATACCATAAGATATGTTGCTGGTCCATAAAAGAAAGATGATTCTCTCTCTGGGTTGTAAACCTTCTTCGTCCTTATCAAACAATCGATAATAAAATCGCACCAGTCAATCAAACTTAAATCAGTACCTCTTCTGATTACATACAACAGATTCAGATTACATTTTCCCGTGCTTGGAGACTCACAAAATGTATTGATAAACCGAAACAAAAAATTGATTCTAAAGTTATAATTTGTTGCACTAGTCTAAACAAGTTCATTCATTAGCTGCTTCAACCTTAATTTATTAATATTTCCATAGTGTTTCTTCCACTCAAGCATGCAGCTCTCTTCATCATGTTTCAGAATGTAATCCAAGCTTGAAAGTAATGTACCACTAAATGGTAATCATAACATCTCATGAACAAACTTGCTATTAACACTCACTTGACAGTTCTCAAACTCCACCTTCAAACTTTCAAAGTTAAAATGATCAAGAACATAATAAACAATCTTCAACGATACATCCATCATCTTCATTCGTAGCAAACTCCTAAATCCCATAACCATAACATACTACTTTTGTTCTCTACTTAAACCCCAAATAACACCCAAAAATGACCCTAATGAGCATTTGTTCTTCATTGAAGGAAATTCTTTTAACATAACAAATTTTTTCTCTTTCTACATGACTTTAGCTTCTAATTTTGGTTTCTTTGAAGATATAGGATACCTCTTAAAATCAGAATCATCTTTAGCAGATAGTTCACATTTCTTACTTAAGGTTTTGACCTTCTCTAAAACATTTTTCCCTTAACTGTCAGTTTCTCACTTTGTAACATCCCGTTATTTTCTTGTAGAAAGTCAAACATAGTCAAACTAAAGTCAACTAAAATTTTATTCTATCTTTTATAATTAGAGTAATGTATTTTATGGGCTTAATCATAGTATTCAAAGTGTTGTTGTGCTAAGAAGGGTATGGCTTGAAACCCGAGGAGTCTCGCATACCTTTTCTTCTTCCCCTTCAGACAGAAGCCTCGCAACCGTAAACACTTCGGGCCGTAAAAGGTTCACGGTCGTGAACACCTCGGACCGTGAACCATCGCAGCCATGATCACTCTAACTGACCCTGGACCGTAAATTATGACCGCAAATCGCTAACAGCCTTCGGACCATATACGAGGTTCACGATCGTAAACCCTTCGGACCGTGAACCCCTCGCCATATATAAAGATTCAGTTCATTTTTTCTTCATTTCTTACATCTACCAGCCAAGAGCTCTCAAACTCTCTCAAGTATCATCAAAGGAAGCCTTCTTTTCTCTTCTAAAACATCTTCAAATCACCATCTTTTTCACCAAGAACACACACTTGTTCTTGGGCTGTGAACCCTTCAAGCTCGGGCCGTAAACACCCCTCTCGTGGCCGTGAACACCTATCAGCTTCCGTTTTAGCTTCTAAGACTCCAATTTGACTTGTTTTGTTGTGGGATTTCACTCGTGGAACTAAACATCCTATACCAAATCATCATTTGAATCACCATCAAAAAGGTGAGTTCATACACCCGTATTTTCATAGTTTTTACTGTTTTAGGGGGGAGGGATACAAGTATAACACAGGGATATTTGTGTTACAATCAAATGGATTCAAAATATATTACTAAAATGAATTTCAATTGTTATCAAATCAAATGGTTTTAAATTGTGTTAAAATGACATCAAGTCATCAAAAGTATTTCAAAATGTTAAACTCTTTAAATGATTTTATAAAGTTATGTTTTTCCTCAAAAATCATATTTATATATGTATATTTATATAAATAAGATTTAAAAGGCTTAGGAATGATAACTCACTTTGGTTCCTTTTCCTTGTTTGGATGTGGGCTTATAGTATCGGCTATTTTTTCCGAATGTCGTTTAAGTTTTACTTATATATAATTGTATATGTATTTAAATATAAAAGTTATTTCATTTAGTTTAGATACCCTTTGTAACATGTTGAGCAAGGGGTTACATTCATGAACAGTTAGTACCAATTCAGAAAGTACATATAAATTATAATATGTATAATTTATGATTCATAGAACATTAATTCACGATTCAAGTATACTAGAGAACACCATTTTACAAGAACAATGGTTTGATTCAAAGCTAATTAAGAGTATACATCTTTCAAATACTTGTTAAGAATACTAATTCGGGAACACACTATCAATCATTTGTTTCAGAATGATTGGATTTTCACAACTATTATACATGTAACGTCTATATGCTTTTTATGAGTCATTTGATTCAGGTTGTTTAATTCATTTAAATAATATAGTTAAAGTCCTGACATTATAAACAGAATCTCCAGTCGGGGATCAAAACAAGTGTGTATAGATCTATATTGGGATTGACAACCCCGCACTCAGAGTGCTAGCTACAGCCAGACATACACGTCTACGAGTGAAAGTTGTTATCAACAATTTTTAACGCCTTCAAAGCGTTGTTTCAGGCCATCTAGTCTCAATATGATTATAATAACTCATTAAAAAGATATTAAAAATATGGTTAGTGTATAATTAACTAAACACGAGTATATTTTCAAAGTACCGGTTTACCAAAAATATAGTTTATAGTATTACATCTCAGTATTCAATAACAGTTGGTGAAGCCAGACACTCTCACTTTTACAGTTTATACAAAAGGATACAAAAACAAAACACCGGTTTACAAACAGAACGGTTTTATGTGATTAAAATTACTTTTCATATACAGCAGAAAATATAGGATTTTCTGGAACAGTTTACATATTCAAGAGACAGAAAACATGCTTTCAACATAAATGCTTATGCACTCACTCAACTTTATGTTGATACTTACTTTTCAAATTACTTGTATTCTCAGGGAATCAGTAGACAGGTACTCCCCGAGCTTTTGAGAAGATGGAGCTATTTTTGAGTCATGTCTTCTTCTTTTGTATAACTATTTTGGTGTCGATATACATTGATTGAACACATGTAAAAACTTATACATATTAATGCAATGGTTGTTTGTACTTTGATTACTATGATGCATGTGTTGTGATACTACAAATGAAGTCATCCACCCTCGGACGTTTCCACCGTCTGGTTTGGGGGTGTGACACACTTGGTTGTTCAATATTTGGTTTTTTAGATTTCTTTGATCGGGTTTTAGCTGCTTCCTTAGCATTTTCGTCTTTTGAAAATGATCTTGTCTACCTTGAGCTTTCTATTGATACCTTCTTTTTAATATTACTAGGCAAATACCTGCGCGTTGCGCAGAATACAACAATATATTTGAAATATTTAAAAATATATGTTTTTTAAATATATCAACGACATTGTTGTTAGATCTTATATAATAAATCATATAATAAGTTGGTATAAACATTGTTTGTTTTCAATTATATTATAATATAGACATCTTTGAAAATTCTATAATCTCAATTGTCTTAATGACTTCGACATGCAGGGCACTAATTAATAAAATTAAATATAATATATGGTTTAAAGATATTTTGTAACAACCGGTAAAAATCTATCAAAGTTCGCCGGTAAAACCGTCGTGAACCGTTAAGTATTAATGACAAATTGTGTGTAATTTTATGTTTATATTGTACATAAAATATATTATATTTATAAATTTCTTTTAGAAAATCTCGAACTGCTCGAACCATTTATCGTTAAAAATCGAATCGAAAATCACCAAAAATTTAATTTATTTGTGGCGTTAAAAATAAATGTTTGCATCAGATATATATAAGAGTTATGGATAAGATATTTGAATAGATTATGTTTTCCTGACTTCGTGGATATAAAGAATGTCCAAAATGGCGGTTATATGAGAAAGATGCGCCTCTTTTTAAGTTATAAAAATCAGTATTCATCTGATTTTCCTGAAACGAACAATGCACTGTTTCGTTTGGAATAGCTATGAGCCTCGTAAACTACTTTTGAGCATGTTTTTGAATTCAGATTATGGTCTATTATTTTATTATATTTTTGTAATATTTTTAAACTTAACCGAAAGCAGATTTGTAAATCTGCCGAATCTAATCCTATAAATCGCGAAACTTTAAATGGATTTTCCCGAAGTTCTACTTATCTGATTGAAGATCTGTTTGACTTTTTGGAAATCTTATAACCGAGATAATCATTTGTCATTTTCAGAAAAATTATTTGATATCGTGATCTAGGGCACACAAATCTAGAAAGTTATAAAATATCACCATTTTAGATATTCCAAATATGACATAGTTGACCATAAAATTTCAACAATACAACTATAACATCTATATTTATATTTTCTACCACATCACTCAATAATACATAATATACATGTTTATGCATACACAAATACATGATTATACATATACAAATACATGTAATATATACACCAATACATAGAATGATTGAAGCAATACATTCCTTTTAATTTTACCTCAAAGTACAACAATAAATGGAATTGACAAGTATGTTTCATCTTACCCAAAACTACACACAATTATGTTATACAAAATCACACTATATATTATACAAAACACACTCAATCTCTCTTAAACACTCTTCTTCTTCTTCTTCTTTCTTTCTTTCTTCTTGGATTGTGGCTGCTAAAAAACAACAAGAGGCCATCAACCTCTTCTTTTGGTTCTTTTCTTACTCATTCCCTGTTAATCAAAACAAACCCCAAATATCCAATCCTTCATCAGTTTCTATCTAAACAATCAAAGAAGAAGAAATTTTTATGTACTTCCTTGTGCCTTACCTGTCGATTGAAACAATCCAAACACCCCTAAATGTTGTTGTATTCCCTCTGTGATTGTACCATCGGTTCAGAAAGAAGAAAACATAACGGAGATGCTGATTGCAGCCCCCACCGGTCGATGAAGCACCACCCAAACCCACCATCTTCTTCCTTCTTCTTCTGCCGATCGAAGCCATTAAACCCCATCCATGGATGTTGACTGTTGTTGTTCTGTTGCTCTGATTCGCTTTGCCCTTTTTTTGAGTTTAACTGCTAACAGCAGGAGGAAGGAGGCCAAGGGGAGTTGCCCTACGCCCCACCGCTACCTCCAGCAACAACCTCCCTCGCCACCACAGACATCAACAACTTTCTTAGAACCTTTGTTTGTTTTCTTTCTAGAACAGGTGAAGACTAGAGATCCCCTTCTCCCTTTGTTTTCCTTTGATGCCGGCAATGAGTCATCTGAAACAAGAAAAGCTCACCAGAGTTAGATGGTTGGCACTCGGTTCATGCATTTGTTCCCGTTTCACCTCCGATCGACCCCCTGATGAAAGCGTTTGTTCCTTTTCACTTTCTCAGCCTAAGGTCATTCTTTATACCCACCACTAACCACTATAGTGGTGGGTGCCACATCATCACCACTAACTACCACTAAAAGTTTGAGATACTCACCACTATATCCCTCTTATTTTTTTATTATTAAATATATATATATATATATATATATATATATATATATATATATATATATATTAGTTAACATGTAGAGAGAGGTGGAGAAAGGTAGAGAGAAATAGAAAGAAATAGAAAGAGAAGTAATTTGATTGGTTGTGGTGTCCCGTGCTCTCCACCACAAATGACCACAAAATAGTTCCACCACTATCCACCACTAGCACCTTGTGATGGTGTTCACATTTGTGGTTAGTGGCCACCTATACCACTAACCCTCTCGTGATGACCATACCAGATGGTCTAATGAACGAATAAAGAAGACACAACCCTCTTTGTATATTTTTTGAACTTGGCAAAATTATTCCCTCTCCTTATTTTAAGAGAGCAAAACCCACCCTTTGTGGTAATTGTGTGATCAACAACGCTATTGTTGGTGTATAATTACCAAATCAGCCCTCCAATACCTTGCTTTATTTAAATCTGTCCATACTATTTATAATAATGGAATACAGAAATTCCTTTATCTTAATTGGTTACAAAATGAACTGGGAAACATTTTAAAGTCCAAAAGTGGTGAATTTGTGGTTTCTCACAACAAACTTCACGAAGCGAGCTTAGATCGAGATCACACATCGAATGTGAGTTTCTACAGCCCCTCTTTTACAGTTTTAATATTTGGGGAAGAATACATGAGTGTCTATTAAAGTTTTGATAATTTTCAAAGTTTTATAAACAAAATAGCACCATACTTTATTATTGGTATAAGTTTATGAAAATAACAATCTAAAATATATGAATCATAAATCAATTATATAAGTTATAGTAGTATGTTATAATTGACTTAATTATACTTTTTTGTGATATATTAATTAATATTAATAAAAATCACAAGATTTAAAAGTAAATTGATATAAAAATATAAGTTATTCGACAAATCATAAACCGTAATACTAGTCGTATATATGTGCACGAAAATATTGAGAAGGCATAAAAAGACATTATACACATAACAAAAAATGTTATTCAATATAATTGTGTACACAGCAAATGTACATTGTCTTAAACGACTATAAATGAAGACTTGACAAATATATAATAATTAATTGAAAATATACCAAATTTCAATCATTATTATTATTATACCCTTGATCATAATTTGGAAACGGTTACTAAGTAAACGATATAATTTATTTTTATAATTATTGTAAAACATAACTCATTTTAGTTATGATATGAAATTCATCGCATATGATAATATAATTGATTATTAGAATTTTGGGGATTATTACCTAATAAATTATTCATCATATCAATTATGCAACTTATCGAATATCGGCATAAATGAGTATTCGACTACGTGAACGAACATCCTCCTTATTGGCCGAAGTAAGAAACTACTCAAATTATTATCGCTACAATAGTCGAACGCTACGTTAAATTCATTATTTAACTAAATACACTAACCTTTGAAAATCTTAATAATCTAATATTCGCATTAGTGATTCTAGTAAACGACGAATTTGTGAGTCGAGGAAATGTTGTCATGGAATTTGTGGATTGTGTATCTCGTGTGTGTTTGTAGGAGGAATATATCAAAAGAGGGTGAATGAGGGATTTTTATGATGGTGTGTTTTTCCTTCGTAAGGATCAAATCTTGGAATTGTCACCTGGCTCTATAACTGTTAATCCAGGAGGGATCATATAATGTAGGTCTATGTACACGACATAGATTTATAATAAAGAACGTTGGTATATATCCATTTCTTATGGAATGATTTATGCGGGATGGCGTAGTTTCCCCGTCTGTGGTTGCTAGCTACAACTGCGTCTGACAATGCAACAAACGTCAAGTGTTTCTGTCTTCATTACTATACAACTATTTTTAAACATTAGTAATGATCTCGATTCCTCCATTTTTATTTATATTGTGCCTGTGTGGCTTGTTTATTGTGCCTATCTGGCTTGTTTGTTTTACCTGTGTGGCTTGTTATATTGTGCATGTGTGGCTTGTGGAGGAGCGACATATAGTGTCGGTTATAGACAAATTGTTATATTGAATATTTGTACTCGAAGAAGTATAGGTCTAGATTGAGTCAATCCTCCTAATTTGGGTCAAGTGTGTAAGAGTGTTTAGGTTGATAATTACATCTCCCCACAACAATTTCTCCGTAAGTAGAGACGTTTCAATTAATAGAATTGTAACGAGAATGATTAATATTTGCCATTGAAATTATACATGTGGTAAAAATATGTATTTATAATTTACCGGTTGTTGAAAAGTATTTTGAGATGAGTTTGTCGCACTGGTTAAGTTTCGATTTCCAAATTAAGTAAGATAATGCTTAATTACTAATACGACATGGATTTACAAAGTGTATAAAATTAAAAAATTATGAGTTTTACATATAAACTATACAAATGGTTGTACAAGGTTTCAAGAGTAAACTTGGCTACTTTAGGTTTTCACAAAATGTGATATGACTTTATTTTATATAAATTGGTATTCAAAATCTTTATATAAAAATCATTATGGCAATGAGAATCGTAAGAATTTGTTATAAGTTTGGTTTACTTATATATTTTATAAATGGTGTATTTTTTTATTTGAGCAAATGACATTTCTAAATGAGTTTAAATATACTTTTATGACTCAATTATTTTATACTTTTGATAAAAAAAAAAAAAGAACGTGTTTATAAAAGCTGGTCATCTAGACAAATTTTATAAAACATTTTGGAGTATAAAATTACTTTGTGTCAAAACCTGTAGAACTCACCAAAAAGTTGGTTAACGTATCTTAATATATGTATTATCAGGTTATTTATAAGGTCAGAAGTGTTCGTTCAGAAGATCCTCTGTTATTTTTATCATACATTCGTAAACGCTAGATTGTTAGGCGTGTGTAGCGATTCTACAATAATTATTGTCGATGTAAATTTCCATTTCGGTAATAATAAAAGATTATATTTGTACTGTTCAATAACTGTGATTACTGGTTTACGTCGCGCACCTCGGCGTTTCCACCGACGACCGATAATGAGACATATTTATAGTTGTTGTTATGATTAATTAATTTTAAAATTTTAATTTGCTTCAGATTTTAATTTCTATTATTTTATTTTATTTAAACCATCAAACATTGTTTTTGTTTTTAAATTTAACAATATATTTTTTTTTATATAATGTTAATTTTAACTATTATTGTTTTAAGTTATTTTAAATAACGCATATGGAAATTCTTAATTATTTTAATTTGGTTTCAAAATTTTAAATTTTTTAAAATTTATTTGCTGAATATTGTTAGTTTCTTTGATTGTAATTATTTAAAACAACAAATATTATTTTGTTTTTAAATATAACATTATACTTTTTTATATAATATTACTTTTAACTATCCTTATTGTAAGTTATTTTAAGATAGTTATTTGAAAATTCTTCATGATTATAAAAAATATTTTCATGTTTTTTTTGTTAATTTAGGATTACAATTTAAATTTAACATTATAGTTTATAAGTTTTAACTATTTATAAAATAGTCTCTTGATTTTTTTTTATGTTTAACTGAAATTTTAATTTAAGTTAATTGTTATAACATTATATTGAAATTAATAATTTAACAATTTTTCAAAAATAATAAACTATACAAAAGTTGTGACTTTAAAATGGCAATTGTTTACTTACTACAAATTATCTAAACTAATAAGTATCTATAATATGTTAAAAAGTTAAAGCCATAATTTTATAAATAGAAGTAAATATGATATTTTAATATTCTAGTTTAGTTAATTTATTATTACAATTTAGTTTTTTCATGAGTTTAACATTATTAACCAACTTATAATAATTACTAGAAAGAAGTTGAAAAGTCGTGGAGGTTTCAAATGCATGTGGTACAAGTAAAAATGTCTCTTTTATATGTATACTAGACGAATGTCTGCACCTTGCGCAAAAACACCTATATAGTTAAAATCTTTACAAATATATGTTTTTTTAAATATAATAATAACGTTGTTTTTAAATTTGATATAATAATTTGTATACTAAATTAATATAATATATTGATTATTTTGAATTATATGATAATATATACATCTATTATAACTGCATAATCTCAATCGTTTGAATAACTTCTACCCGCGACTTACAGATGAATAAAATGAAATATAATATATCGTTTAATGTTATCTCTAGTTTTTATTATTAATTAATTTTTTAAAAATTATTTGTTTAATGTTTTAATTTCTATCATTATAATTATTTAAAACATCAAACATTGTTTTTTTATTTTAAAGGTAACAATATAATCATTTATATAGAGTTATTTTTAACTATTATTATTGTAAGTTATTTTAAACTACTTATTTGAAAACTTTTAACGATTATAAAAATATCTTTAGGAAATATTTTAGTTAAATGGAGATTACAACTTTTTTTTTTTTTTTTTGCATTTATCACTTTTAACTATTTACAAAATATTCTTTGGTTTTTCAAGTGGAACTCAAATTTAAATTTAGGTTAACACTATAATGTTATATTTAAATTAACAATTTAAGTATTTTGTTGAAACTGTTCAAAAGTTGTAACATTAAACTGATAATGGTTTACATACAACAACATTTTAAATCTAAAAAAGTAAGTATAATATGTTAAAAGTTAAAGACATAACTTCAAATTTAAGTTGACACTATAATGTTATATTTTAATTAACAATTTAAGTATTTTGTCGAAACTGTTCAAAAATTATAGCATTAAACTGATAATGGTTTACATACAACAATATTTTAAATCTAAAAAATTAAGTATAATATATTAAAAGTTAAATACATAAATTTATAAGTAGAAATAAAAATATAATTTTAAAAGTTAAAATTTAATTTATTTATGATTACACTTTAGGTTTGATATTTATTTAACCTTATTAACCAACTTATAATCATTATTAGAAACACACTATAATTTATCACTTTTAACTATTTACAAAATAATTTTTTGGTTGTTTAAGTTAAACTAAAATTGTTATTTAAGTTGAGCCTGTAATGTTATTATTTAAATTAATAATTTAAGTATTTTATACAAATTGTTCCAAAATTGTATCTTTAAAATGATAATGGTTTGCATCCAACAATATATTAAAACTAATAAATTAAGTATAATATGTTAAAAGTTAAAAAACATAATTTTATAAGTAAAAGTAAATATATTATTTTAATATTGAAATTTAGTTTATATATGATTACACTTAAGGTTTGATATTTATTTAATGTTATTAACCAACTTAAAATTATTAGCCAACACTTGTCATGATTGATTAATTTAAATTTTTACTTATGCAATTATTTTCTAATTTCATTAATGATGTTCATTTAAAATACAATTTATTTGTAGCTAAAGTTATGTAATTTATCATTTGATGTTATTATCATTTAAAATTATTCTTCATTAATTTAAACCACTTATTATTATTAATAAGTTAAAGAAAACTTTTAAGAAATACTTAATATTATTATTCAAATATGAAACATATGTTAAATAATAAAGTGATAAGATTGACAATTTGCATTTCAAAAGACTTGCATGGATAATATGACATATCCATGATTTTTAAAATTTGATTTTATTATTTATAACTATTGTTCGTTAATTTTAAAACCACTTATTGTTATTAATAAGTGAAAGAAAACTTTTAAAAACACTTATTATTATATACTTAAAACGTTAAACATATACTAAAATATAAAGTGATAAGATAGACAATTTGTATTTTAAAAGAGACATACATTGATAATATGACATATCCATGATTTTTAATTAATTATTTCTTTGACGCAACACAAACATATATACAATATTTAATTAAATATTATCTATATCACATTCCATAATATATGATCTATAACATGAATCAGATCTAACTTACATTAAAACTTCCACCACAACATATAATGATTGTCTTAAAAGAATACTTAAACCAAGAAAAAAAGAATCAGTATACAACAAACTTTCAAATTAAAAACTTTAACATTAACATGACTTGAAAAATGGTCCAAAGCCCTCAAACCAACACAAAAACCTTTAAACATGTTTTCTTTGTGAATTTTGTATGTGGTTGGTATTTGTGTGTCTACTCAAAGAGGTTGGCCTTTTATAATAGACTATCCATTAATTTCTTATTAAGCATATTATATAAGTTATAAAACCTTTGAATGGTTAATCATTATTAAAAGACTTTTCAGTGGTATTCATTCAAATAGGCAGTTTCAAATGAACATGGTTTGAGTAAAAATGGCTCATTGGATTTTCAAATGAATGTGGTGAAAGGAAAAATGTTTCCTTTTATAGTCATTTGAAAATATGAAAATACAATGGAGTTTCAAATCAATATGGTGCTTAGAAAAATGCTTCTATTAATATATATATATATATATATATATATATATATATATATATATATATATATATATATATATATATATATATATATATATATATATATATATATAATCTCAACTATTTTGAACTATAATATTCATTGACATCAACTCACCTTCCTCATTAATTGAATTAAATATAATTACCTATTTGGTATTATATTTAACAATTGTTATGATTGATTAATTTAAATTTTTACATATTCAATTATTTTCTAATTTCATTAATTATGTTCAATTAAAATACAATTTATTTTTAGCTAACATTATGTAATTTATAATTTGATGTTTTTATCGTTTTAAAATTGTAGTTTATTAATTTTAAACCACTTATTATTATTATTAATAAGTGAAAGAAGACTTTTAAGAAGCACTTAATATTATTATTCAAATATGAAACTTATACTAAATAATAAAGTGATAAGATTGGTAATTTGCATTTTATAAGAGAATTACAGGGATAATATGACTTATCCATGATTTTTATAATTTGATTTTATTATTTATAACTATTATTCGTTAATTTTAAAGCCACTTATTTTTATTAATAAGTGAAAGAAAATTTTTAAAAAACACTTATTATTATACTTAAAACGTTAAACATATACTAAAATATAAAGTGATTAGATAAAAAAATTTGCATTTTAAAAACGATTTACATGGATAATATAACATATCCATGATTTTTAATCAATTATTGCTTTGAAGCAACACAAACATACAAACATATATACAATATTTAATTAAATACTATCTATATCACATTCAATAACATATTATTGATAACATGAATCTAATCTAATTTATATTAAAATTTCAACCACAACATACAATGATTGTCTTAAAATAAAACTTAAACCGAGAAAAATAAAATAAAATAAGATTTAGTATATAACAAACTTACAAATTAAAAAATTTAACATAATAACATAACTCGAAAAATTGTTCAAAGCCGTCAAACCAACACAAAAACATGTAAACTTGATTTCTTTTTGAATTTTGTATATGATTGGTATTTTTGTGTCTACTCAAACAGATTGACTTTTTATAGTAGACTATCCATTAATTGTTTATCAAAAATATTATATATGTTATAAAACCTTTGAATGGTTAATCATTATTAAGAGACTTTTGAGTGATATTTATTCAAATATGAGGTTTCAAATGAATATGTTTTGAGTAAAAATGTTTCCTAGGAGTTTCAAATAAATTTGGTGAAACGAAAAATGTTTTCTTTAAGAGTTAAAGACATAACTTTATAAGTAGAAGTAAAAATATTATTTTAGAAAAAACATCAAAAATGGTCCATGTGGTTTCCCTAAATCTGAAGTTTAGTCCCTATGGTTTATAAATGTCATAGATGGTCCTTATACTTTCAAAACATTTGACAATTGGTCCTTATCCCTCACACTGTTAGAACCCCACCGTTAACTCTTATTTCATTAAAATGATATAAGGGAAAATCGGTCTTCTCATGTGTGTCCTCTTCTTTATGAGGGAAATGATTATGCTACTGTCTTCTTCACGTCAACTCCCAAACACTCTTCATCTCCCAAGATACAGTGACTTCATCTTCAGCAAATCACTCTCATCCAAGACATGAAATTGGGGTTTAGGGTTTACGCAACAGTAAAGGACAATCGTTCTCTCAATATGGTGTTTACGTGAAAAAAAAAATGCATGCTTGAAGGACTTGCAATCGAGATACGGTAAGATTTTTCAAAAAAAAAAAACAACTTTTGTTTTCCTTGAATGAATTCGTGAAGATAAATCATCTTATTTACCCTGTCTATTTTTGTGTTTGTAGAGGGATATGACAACTATTTAATGTTGAAGACACACTATAGTGGTGTCTTCACCAAGTCACCTAAAAGGAAATACATTGATGGTACTGTATCATACGTAGATGACGTTAACACTAATTTATTTTCAGTCCATGAATTGGACGACAGGGTTCAAGAATTATGGTACAAAGAAGAACAGACCCTTTACTACGATTTCTGTATCCCTGAATTTCCATTAGACTACGGGTTATTGCCTTTAGTTAATGACTAAGACGTACTTAAATTGGTTTTGTATGTCCCTAAGCACAGGCTTGTAAAGGTGTATATTGAAATTGGTCAGACTATGGTACCTACTTATTTTAAGTCTCCTTCCAGTTTTTATTGAGGAATTGGAACCTGAGAGTGTGTCACCGGAACTTAATAGAAAAAACAAACCTTGTAGAAGAGAAGTAGGATCATGTAGTAAAAAGCTTGATTTAAACCACCCAGTCAACCATGTTGTTGACCAGTCACATGTAATAGATATGGATGAAAGTTAGGATCATTCAAAGACTATTATTCCATATGCTATGTCACAAGTTAGCCAAAAAAGTAATGTCATCTATGTGAATGAAGGAGTGATCATGGGACACATAGAAGAAGTGTGTAAGGGTAATTTATTCAATCATCTAGAGGAACGAATTTCTGAAGATATTGGTGGAGAACAAAGTGTAAGACTTAATGAATTTGAAGCATTCACAGAGGATGGTTCATATTGTGTTGACTTTGATGA
Organism: Lactuca serriola; assembly: GCF_051521515.1. Lineage (NCBI taxonomy): Eukaryota > Viridiplantae > Streptophyta > Magnoliopsida > Asterales > Asteraceae > Lactuca > Lactuca serriola. Next base: position 262,689,618 of record NC_136412.1, on the reverse strand, counting down.
CGAGTATAGTGTACCAAATGGTGAAGACAATCAAGTAGAAATGGAAATTCTAGAGGGCATGTTAAGTGATGATAGTTGAGATTCTTTTTATAGTCAGGATGGAGATGGTTCTCATTATAATGGAGATGATTTTTATGATAGTGACTACATTATACATGAGTCTAACTTGCAATTTGATGTGAATGTGGAGATGAGTGAATTCCAAAGTGTCGTGGATATAGATGAACATGGAATTTTAGACAAGCAAACCAAAATTGTAGGGATGACATAGTTCATGAAGAGTTGGAAGTTATTCAAAGTGATGATTATTAGTTTGCAAGATTTTATGAAGATGAAAGGACAAGAATGCTTAAGGAGATGGTTAGGTCAACTCCATGCTCACATGGGGAGATCCATTTAAAACCGTATAGGGTGGGGCAGTGTTTCAAAACAAAGAAGGAAGTTGTGGATTACATGCTATAAAAACAAGAAGGTCCATATACTTAGCAAAAAATGATAAAATCAGGATAAGGGTGAAATGTGGAGGTGTTGTGGTCTAATCTACTAAAACAGTTGAATCTGGTGGTCTATAAACTAGAAGTAAGGTAAAGTGCAAGGGCAAAATTGTGATTAGTAAAAAAGGAAAATCTCATTGGACAATCCAAATCGAGGCCAAATGAGAATAAGGATTAGTTGGTGACAACAGTACATGATATCCATAAATGTTTGCAAACGAGATCAGTTAAAGCTTGTACTTCCAAATATTTAGAAAACATTATTGTTCCACAAATTCAGAGTAACCCTAGAATTCCAATCAAAGCTTTGCACGAGGAGTTGTGTAAGATGTTGGAGCTTGGTATGTCAGTTCAAAAGGTTGCTAGGGCAAAGCAAATGGTCGAACGTGTGTTCAGTGGGGACTACTAACTACATTTGAGGGATTAGGCTTTGGAACTATAAAACACTAATCCTAGTACAACTGTTAGGATAGATGTGTATCCTGAACCATGCTTGTCGACTACTACAAGAACTTTTAGAAGGATATATGTATGTCTTGGTGCATTGAAGTTGGGATTCAAAGTTGGGTTAAGGGATTTCCTAGGAGTGGATGGTACATTCTTGAAAGGACCATATCATGGGCAGGTACTAACTGTTGTGGGTCTAAACTCAAATAATGGAATATACCCTATAGCATATGCAGTGGTAGAGGCAGAACCAACTAGTTCTTGGACCTGGTTCATGGAATTGTTAGGAGAAGACTTGTAATTTGGAGCAAATTCAAATTTTACCTTCATTTCTAATAGACAAAAGGTATGTTTCACCTCATGGTTTCTCATGTTAATGTACCTTACTTTCTATTTTTATAAATGAAACTGACTATATTTGCATTTGTTAAGGGGATAATACCAACAGTTGCAAAGGTATTCCCCAATGCAGAACATAGGTTTTGTTTCAGGCATATTCAGGAGAATATGAAGAAACAATGGAAAGGAAAAGAGTTGAATGACAAGGTTTGGTAATGTAGTAGAGCAACAATATTAAATCTCTTTAAATATGCAATGGATTATTTGAAGAAAATTAATGACGAAGCTCATTCTTGGTTGTGTAAGATTCCTGCAGAGACATGGTCTAAATCTCACGTTAGTGGTATGTCACTAACAAGTTGTTGAGTTTTAAGTTTTTAATATAAAATGTGTAACTTTCTTTTTGAATATGTTTTACACAGTAGGGCACACACTGATTGTTTGTTGAATAATATTTGTGAGGTATTCAATACATAGATGACGGTATGGATAAACCAATCATCACCTGCTTAGAGTATATTAAAGAGTATCTCATGAAGAGATTGTTTGTTGTGCAAAAGAAAATAGATAAGTGTCAAGGGGAACTAAGTATTACTACAACTATAATTTTAGAGGAGATTAAGACTAAAGCAGCAAAGTATGTAGCTAATTATAATGGGGCAGGAAAGTACCAAGTTGCAAGCACATGGCATGATCAGTATGTGGTGAACCTAAATGAAAGAAGTTGTACTTGTAGGTTTTGGGAGATTACAAATTTTCCATGTAGGCATGTTGTTTCTGCTATATGGAACAAAATTGAAAATGGAGAAGATGCCCCTGATGTTAAGGATTGGGTCCATCCTTGCTATAAGTTATCAACATGGAGAGCCATGTATCTGAACAAAATTGATCCAACAAATGGTCGTTCAATGTAGCCAAAAATTGATTGTCCATTCACTTTAACTCCACCAATACATCACACATAAGTTGTTATGTCAACTAGGATAAATATGTACTTTGAATGCCAACATGTATGTTTATGTTTTAACTATAATATATGCATATGTGTAGGTTGGGAGGCCAAAAAAGATGAGAAAGAGAGGTGTTGATGAGCCCAACAGCCAAACCACTAAATTGAGTAGGAATTTTCTTGCAGTTACATGTTCAAAGTGTCATAACAAAGGGTACAATTCCATAACATGTAAAGGGCAGGGAGGCATTGGTGAAGTTGGACCAAAGGGGAAGACACAAAGCCAGGGGAAGACACAAGGAAATGGAAAGGGGGTTGAAAATTCTATTAAGTAGTTAGTTAGATGTTTGGGTAATTAGGTCTTTTGAAACTTAAATTATGGTTTGGTTGTTTAAATTATGGTAATTAGGTCTTTTGTAATGTTTGTATGGGTCAAGACCTTCCATCAGTAAGTATGTTGAAACTAAGTCTCATGTTTAAACTTTGGTAAGTAATGGTTTTATCAACAGTTTGCATATGAATTACCATCTCCAAACCTTTCTAAAAAAGATGCATGTATAACAACGTACATTTGAAATACCATTCCTAACCATTTGCAAGATGCATTTATAACAATGTACTTACGAAAATGCACATCAAAAATACTGATTTATAACATACTACATTGCATTAAACTTCCATTGACTTAATGTGTTACACTTCATACAACAAAATGAAACCAAAAATCCCCATTCCATCATAATCCAAAATCCCCTAAACTAGTTAGATGCTTACAAAAGAAACCAAAAACCCCATCCTATTACCATCCAAATCCTTCAACCACCTTACTGATTAAAAAAAACATCCATGAACAGAACAACATCAGTTGGTAGTTCCACAGTTTTGCACTTGTAATCGCAACCCTCTCTTCCAATCAATTCAAATCTTATGAAACATGGAATCACCACTAATTCCCTAGCACACATCAGAGGGTCAACCCACCTTACGAACCCACATCTTGAACATTTCAAAAATTACCTTTTGGGGTTACGATCCGTCTATGAGGTCACCTTCTTTGTTGTGATTCCACATCTATAAATCACCATCTTCAACACTTGCAGAAGAGTTTTGCATATGGATGCACAGTAGAGTGAGAGTAGATAAGGGTGAGTGCGGGAAGGGTTTTCAAAATGATCAGACATGCATTTGGTTATAAAGAAGATGGCACACGTGAAAAAGCCAATTTTCCCTTATATTATTTTAATGAAATAAGAATTAACGGTGGGGTTGTAATGGTGTGACGGATAAGGACCAATTGTCAAAATTATTGAAAGCACATGGATCATCTATGACGTTTATAAACCACGGGGACTAAACTTCAGATCTGGACAAACCATATGGACCATTTATGATGTTTTTTCATTATTTTAATATTAAATTTTAGTTTATTTATGATTACACTTTAGATTTGATATTTATTTAACTTTATTAACCAACTTATAATCATTATTAGAAAGACACTATAATTTATCATTTTTAACTATTTACAATATATTCTTTGTGTTGTTTAAGTTGAACTAAAATTTATATTTAAGTTGACCCTATAATGTTATATTTCAATTAACAATTTAAGTATTTTATACAAATTGTTCAAAAGTTATAGCTTTAAAATGATAATGGTTTACAAAAAAACAACATATTAAAACTAATAAGTTAAGTATAATATATTAAAAGTTAAAAACATAACTTTATAATTAGAAGTAAAGATTTTTTTTAATTTTGAAATTTAGTTTATATATGATTAGTTTGATATTTATTTAGTCTTATTAACAAGCTTATAAATCATTATTAGAAAGAAATTGAAAAGTCATGGGAGTTTTAAATGAATATGGTGAAAGTAAATGCTTCGTTTATAAGTATTCTAGACGAAACCTCGCGCGTTACACAAGAATATATTTATACAGTTTTTTAACGGCAAACACACACGTCCACACAATTATTTAATCCTCCTCCTAATTCTATAAATTGTGATTTAATATTTATAAATGAAAAATCAATGTTAATAAATGTATATAAAACATGTATTGAATTATATAAATAATGAATAACAAATAGTATAATAAATAAATATTTGAAGATTTTATTGACTATTAATTAATTTTTATTTAGACATGAATAATATAGTTCAATACATATCGATGGAAGGAAAACGGGCAACAAGCTGTGCCGCTAGCCCTTTCTGGATGGTAAAACTAATTCTTTTTAAAACAACATATGTGGATCTAGGAGTTAAAACATTAGAATGCATGACCCGTTGGATTTTGTTGAGGAGCTTCACCGCCTCAGGTGCGAGAAAACCAAATGTATCAAATGCAAAAGGTACAAACACATGTTGATTTTCTATACATGCATTCTCGTGCTTTGCCACCTTGCACGCAACGACTTTCAAAGCCGCATGCCCTGCTGTGAAACCTCCTCTCCTCAAACTGAAGTGAGGAGAGAGCCTAATAAGATCTACACACACGTGCTTCCCTCCTACCCATCCAAAGACCAAAATGTCAGTCGGTCTAAGTGTGGATCTTCCATCCTACGGGTCCGTCAAAAAGTTCACTGGCACTTCTTTCTTCGTAGAAATATTAGCACGCTCACAAACAACAAAGAAAACATCCCTAACCACATCATGTCTTTACTTGAAACCAGGGAGCTCTCTACAATGAACTGCATGTTCCCCAAAGGGGTCCAAACATGACTATTTTTAAGGTTTGTAAATTGTATATAAATTGTATGTTAATTTATGTATTTAATGAATAACAAATATATGAAAAAACATAAATACTACAATTTTTAATAACATAAACCACTACAATGTCTAGTCTAACATTTGTAACAAAAAAAACCTTATTAAACATTAAAAAATCATACAAAATATACATATAGAAAACACATACTATATATATATATATATATATATATATATATATATATATATATATATATATATATACATACATACATACACACACAGACACATACATAGATAGATGTTATTAAAATAATCATATCGTTATTATTAACTTTGAAATCATTATATTTATACGAAGTTGATATAAGAACTCATTATAACATGTTTGATTCTTTTAAGTGATACAACAAAAAATTATTAATAACATTAAAGTAGTTATGACCAAATACTTATTGTTCCAAGAAAAATCTGCATAGTAATAACCATGATGCGGCAAAACACTCTTTTTTTCAACTCTTCGTATTTTAATTAAACATATCTTAAAACATGTGATTGTTTGTGAGAAAACTTATTTATATATTACTAATACGATACAATGTATATAAATGAGAGGAAAATAAAAAGTCACTACAAATTACTAACCATAAGTTACAAAACTTTTGAGTTGTAGTGATTAATAACTTTATATTTGAAATCATAAGTATACAAATTAGAAAACTCTTTTGTTGTGAAAATTTCGAAAGAATTTGATTTAACTAAATTTCCCGCGTTGCGCATAATAGAATTATATATATATATATATATATATATATATATATATATATATATATATATATTATATATATATATATATATATATATATATATATATATATATATATATGCATACACACTTACACATACACACACAAAGACATACATATATGCTATTAAAATAATCACATCACTATTATTAATATTGAAATAATTATATTTATACGAAGTTGATATAAAAACTCACTATGGCATGTTTGTTGCCTTTTAAGGCATATAATAAAAAATTATTAATAACATTAAACTAATTATGAAAGAAACTTTGTTAAGCTTGTAAACTTCTCATTTTAGGCCACTTCATATAAGATTTGTACAACTTACTATAATGATGGAATTGAAATCAAGCTTTTATGATATAAATTATGGAGCATGTCAATATACTTAAGATGTATGGCTTTAATCAATTACAATGTATGGTTCAAACAACCTTTTATACATGTACAAATGTAAATATAAAAGGAAACAAAAATCTAAGAAAAAAATAAATCGTATTGAAATATTCATAACAAAAACGAAGAGATAAAACAAATAGGCTAATGATAATGTTCTCACATGTAACTTCGAAAATTGCAAACCACAACTCGAATTGCACATCTGTGAAAAAATGTAACACGATCTAACTATGAGTAAAAAATGATACATTCATCAACAACCTTGACCTGTAGAGCTCTTTTAGGGACTCCATCACTGCTAATACGTCTAAAACAATTATGCGTATTGAAAATTTTCTTTTCATTTTTTTATGACATCCTTCTTCCATGTAAGAGTTTATATAACATGTTTGGTGTTTAATGCTCAATCAATTACTTTGAATACATTTGAAAAGTCATTTGAGAATATGAAAAGACAAAGGAGTTTTAAATCAATGTGGTGCTTAGAAATATAGTCATTAGAAAATATGAAAAGACAAAGAAGTTTCAAATCAATGTAGTGCTTAGAAATATAGTCATTTGATAATATGAAAAGACAAAGGAGTTTCAAATCAATGTGGTGCTTAGAAAAATGCTTCTATTATAAGATACTAGGCACAACCTCGCGCGTTGCACAAAAATGCATTTAAGTGGTTAAAATAATTATGGGAAAAAATAAAAACATGTTGAAATTTACGTTTTTAGTCATCTTTTGGGCATTAACCGAATTCTTAAATAACATAAAAATCCATCAACTTACATTTTGATACTATGTAATATAGTTCATACCTTATAAACTTTACTTTTACATCTAATATATATTATAAATTTTTGTATAACATTAATATAATCTACTTTTCTTATGTCCAATAATATTTTTTTTGGATAAAATAAAAAATAAGTTGTTTTGAATGAGTTATTAATAAATAATATTGAACTAATAAACTTTGTATTGCACTATTTATATTACACCGAAACATCCACGGTTTCATATATGAAGTTTCAAATATTAAACATTGAAATTAAGAATGAAGTCACATTAAAATATATCATTATACATAAATTTCATCAAGAGTTTTAAAGTTAGTCGATTAGTAAATATGATATTTAATTTTAATTACATACTTTGCAAGGCGTACGTTTGACTTTATGTTGGTGTGTTGAGAATCCTCTTCCTTAATTTTTACCTAAAAAATTAAGGTGAATAGGAACATAAAATAGATATTACTAAGCATTAATATAAATAATTAAAAAGGGTATGTGAATCTCCTACCACCGGTTAAAGACAACATATATCTCTAGTAGTATCAATTCCTATGTGAAATTGAAGTAGTCATTCTATCTACACCTTGTTTTCTAACAAATATGAGTAACCAAACATTAAAATGTCATCTTTATGTAGGAAAAATATTTTAGTTAACTAACAAATTAAATAATATAAGTTTAAGAGTTAGGAGTTTCATAACATTATTATTTTTATTAATCAATCAATTAAGTAACACATGTTGACATTTTTACAATCATTATTAAAAAACATTTGAAATATTAGATTTTAAATGAATTTTGGTTGAAGTGTTTTGACCTTTATTTTAATATATATATATATATATATATATATATATATATATATATATATATATAGAGAGAGAGAGAGAGAGAGATGAAAAGTATAACATATGTATGAGTTTTAATTAATTATCTTTTTGAAATGGTACAATTACAAAATAAAAAAAACATATTTAAAATATTTAATTAAATATTTTCGACATCAGCCTATGTAACATATGATCAATATATTAACGATTAAACCACAATATACAATGATTGTATTACAATAATCCAAAAACAAAGAAAATATAAAAATGAATTAGTATAATAAACTTACAAATTAAAAGCTCTAATATAATAATATATCTCCAAAAGTGGTCATAAGACCTCAACTCAACACAAAAACCTTTAAGTTTGTTTTCTTTCTAAAATTTGTATATGATTTGTATGCATGTCTTCCCAAAAGATTGACCTTTTTATATTAAACTTTTCACTAAATGATAATTAAACATAATATAAGTTATAAAATTTTTGAGTGTTAAATCATAATTAAGAAAACTTTTGAGTTGCATTAGTTATAAAAGGGGGTTTCAAATGAATCTGGTTTGAGGAAGTTAAAAAAAGGGGTTTAAAATGCATGGGATTCAAGAAAAAATGCTAGCTTTATAAGTATGTATGATATGATATAGACTAGTCGAATCCCCCCGCATTGCACATGAATATAATTATTTAATTAAAATAATAACATTTAACAAATTGTGATTTAATATTTATACATGAAAAACCAATGTCAGTAGCAAAAAAAACTCTATAGCTAACATATTAGTTTTATTAACTTAATAAATTTATATCATTAGTTATTTCCACTATTAATTCATGATTTTATAGACCGTTTTATGACGCATAAATTATATATCAAACATATATTGATTTTTATATATAACAAATACAAATTAGTATGAAAAAATAAATACTAAAACTTTTGATGATTTTATAGAACATTTTAAGTTGTGGAAATTATATATAAACATATGTTGATTTGTATATAAAACAAATAACAAATAGTATGGAAAAAAAATATTTTTTTAATAAAATAAAAACACTACAACATCTGTTATAACATTTACATTAAACAAAATTTATAAAACATTTATAAATCATTCAAAATGAATATTTAGAAATCAACATACATTTTATATATATAAACATTGTTATAAAAAATTTGTGTTGAAATAAACATTGTTGCGACAAAACTTATATTTTGTCAACTCTTTCATTTTGAATCATAAATCTTTTCAAACATGATGTTTTTAATCCAAACTTACTTATATACTACTAATATAGCTACAATGTGTATAATAAATAAGTGGAAAATAAAAAGGCATTGCACATTAATAACCATAAGTTTAAAAAACTTTTAAATGTAGTGGAAAATATAAAGACATGTCTAATTACATTAAATTCGAAATCATAATTACATTTAAATTAAAAAACTATTAAGTTGGAGTGGGAGACTGAGCTTTAAACTCTTGAGTTGTGTCCAATAATATAATATAAATATTAACAATTATATGTTATAAAAACGATATTATAAACATTTATCATTGAAATAATAATTTTTATGCTAAGTTTTAATTAATATTATAATAATTTTTATTATACAATAAGAAAGATATAAAAAATTATGTTTGAATGAAATTGAATTAAGTTTTTGATTTAAAAATATTTTAAACTATATGTATTTTTAACTAATTTATAAATAATTTATTTGAATATTTTTTATTTCCTATATTATTATTATTATTATTATTATTATTTCAATTAGCCATATTTTTTTAATATAATAGAATATATTCTTTAATTTAACGTTATATTAAATAATTGTTATTTTTTACTTAATAAAAAACTACTTATTTGAAATTTTTCATTATTATATTTTTTATAAAAAAAAACTATTGCACTTTCTATTTGTCACACCCCCAATCCATAACGGCAGAAACGTTCGGGGGTGGATGACGTCATATGTAGTATCACAACCATTGCATCATAGTAATCATAGTAAACGCAACCATTACATTGAATACATATATAAAAATGTATTTACATCTGTTTTGTTTCTTGTTCTTAAACATCAAAAGTATGATCAAAAGAAAAAGACGAGACTTTATACACTCCGTCTTCTCAAAACTCCATAAGGTACCTGTCTACTGATTTCCTGAGAATACAAGCAGTTTTGAAAGAGTATCAGCATAAAGCTGGTAAGTTCATAAGCATGTTTTTTAGAGGAAAATTCGGTTAATAAATCAATAAATGTATTTGTATGCTTCCAAGTAAATCCATCATTTTATAACATATGTATTTTGTTATTGAATCTCATTGAATGTATTGTGCATTGTTTCGTCGAATAAGAACCTCTGTTTACAGGAAAAACTCTGGTTATCACCAGTACGTATAGTAGGTTCGGAATGCTTTGAAAAAACTGTGATATGTACAGTAGTTCTATTACTTTACAATAAAACTAAATAAGGTGGTTTATTTTTATGCATTAATCGTATTTTCTTAGTACCAAATTTATGAGTTGTTATAACCATACTTGACCATTAAATTGCCTGAACGATGTTCTTCAGGCGTCGGAATCGAAATGAATTTGTCACCCAGGCATGCCGGCCTAACTTTAGCTAGCAGTTATGGTGCGGGATTATCAATCATGTATAGATCTATACACAAACTCATGTTCCCCCCACTAGGAGACTCTGGTTATAATCTCAAGACTTTTGCTAGTACTTAGGTAAGTACGTGAAGAATGCTCACTCATAAAATGCCATACTAATGATTACATATACAATAAAATGAATCCATTGAATTTAACTTACTGTCTATATGTTTCATAAACTACACATTTAATAGTTTATATGTCTGGTTGCATTGAATCTATGAATTGTACATTGATATGTTAATTGTTCCATAAACCATACCTATTATAGTTTATATGTTTGTTCGTGCATTCAATTCATCTTTAACATTGAAAGTCCTGTGTTTATGATGTAAACTTCCCTTATGCTCAACATAGTACAAAAGGGATGAAGTATTTATAAAATTATAGAAATTGTATGATTATATCAATTAGATCTATGTTAAGATTATTGAAAATCCTTTTTGTATAAATTTCACAAAATCATTTATGTTTGGCATGTATTCCCCCCCCCCCCCCCCCCACCCTGAAAACATTTAAAAATCATACAAGTGTAGGCGTATGAACTCACCGTTTGATGTATGATTCAAATGTAAGATCGATATAGGATGCTGAGTGTCAAACAAAGTCTCGAATACAAACGGATCCTATTAGCATATAATAGCACATACATGTATCAAATTAGGGTATATCACAACTAGTTATGATGGGAAACCACACTAGGGACTAGGAAACACTTGAAACTAAGTGTTAGAATCATATGTGATTGAGTGAGGGAGGTGTAGGACCACACAAAGGTGTGTATGGCTAGACCTGGAAAACGTGTCGTGTCGTGCCGGTTTCGTGTCGTGTCAAGACATTAAACGGGTTGAGAGTGCTTGACCCTAACCCGACCCGTTTAATTATCGTGTCGTGTCGTGTCAACCCGTTTATTTTTGTGTCGATTTCATGTCGGGTTTATGGTTAAGGTTTAAACCTTATAAATATATTGTATCATGTCGGGTTGAAACATTTTACAGGTTAAAAAGTAAAAGTCATGGAGGAAAAAAATGAAAATGCGAAATGTTGGAGTTAGGAGGTGGAACCGAATATACTCCCCCCGTCTCATATTTATTATCCACTTTTGACTTTTGAAGTTTCTACTTTGACCTTAAATAGTTTTTTTTGTGTTATAAATTACTTGATAAAATTTATAACAATGACAAAAAATTTTAAATACAATCCATTCATATATTTTGCATTAAGTGTTATATATCAAAAACAAAAATATTTAAGGTCAAATTTGAAGAATAAAAAGTTTAAACAGTCAAAATTGGACAATAAATATGGGATAGAGGTAGTAGTAAGTTTAGAAAGCAAAATGGAAAGAGTTAAGAGTTAGGAAGCAAATGAAATAGGTAGTGAGGAGGAGTAAAATTAAGTCACTTTGAAATTTTGAGTTTTACTTTCAATTCTTGAATTTGGGCCACTACAAATGTATAATATTGAAAATATTTATAAAAATATGAAATATATATATATATATATATATATATATATATATATATATAATATTAAACGGGTCATCTTTGAGTTGAAAGTCTTGACCCTAACCCTACCCGTTTAATTATTGTGTCGTGTCGTGTCAACCCGTTTACATAAACGGGTCGAAATCTCTGACCCTAACCCGCTAACTTCGTGTCAGGTTGTCGTGTCGTGCCAGATTTTGCCAGGTCTATGTACGACCATGGGTGTACGGTCCATGAGTGTATGGCCATACACTCATGAATAAGTGTGCATTTGAGGTGTTTTTAAGATCCTAACTAGCATCAAGGAGGTGTTCTAAGTCCCATGCACAGTTTAAATGAAGTTTAAGGCCAAAAAATGAGCATCAAATAGGGTTTACGACCCTATGGGGTGTGTACGGCCGTACAAGGGGTGTGAGGTCGTACACCCTTCATGTTCAAGCTAAATTGGTCGTTCTTAAGGTGAATCAAGGCTAGGATCAAAGGTTTAGCATGTCCAACTAGATGATAGGGGCTAAACTCTCACTTTGGAGGGGCTTTAAGGTGTGTACGGTCGTACTCCCTTCAAGGGATGAAGATCATGTTGAAACATGATGAATCAAGGCTTGAATCAAGAGGTCTTTCAAATATTACAAGCTAAAGGATGGAATACTTATGTTTTTGAAGGTCTTGATGAAAACTTGATTATGGTAGAGAAAGAGAGAGAGTGTGTGTGTGTGTGTGTGTGTCTGTGTAAAGTGATGAATGATGGCAAGGTACCCCTTATATAAGGGGAGTGTTCGGCCATGAGGGGGGATGTACGGTCGTACACCCATGTGTACGGCCGTACACTCCTCTTGAAGGAGTGTTTGGCCCGAATGCTATGGTATGACTTAGAATAACTCATCCCTGAACCCAAACCTTGATTGTACTAAACTTAGAACACTTATGTGGGCTCTACAAAATTTTAAAAGATAGCTGAAATGAGTCTGACTTCGATTGAATTGAATGGATTGTACAAAAGAGGAATTTCGGGTTGTCATATCATCCCCCCGTTAGAGGGAATTTCGTCCTGAAATTCTAACATAGGATACAAATCACGGACTCAGAAAGAGATGTGGATATTTCTGTTTCATCTGATCTTCGCGCTCCCTAGTGAATTTAGGTCCCCCCTTGCATTCCAGCGAACCTTCACTATTGGTATGCGACTTTGTTTTGTTCGTTTGATCTCTCGATCCATGATTTCGACTGGTTCTTCCACGAAGTTAAGGTTCTCGTTGATCTCGATCTCATCGAGAGGGATCACTAGGGTCTCGTCTGATAAAAACTTTTTAAGATTTGAGATGTGGAAGACAAGATGGATGTTGTTAAGCTCTTGCAGTAAACGGATTTTGTAAGCTACGGGACTGATCCTAGCAAGAATCTTGAATGGTCCTATGTATCTCGGATTTAGCTTTCCACGCTTTCCAAAGCGTATAATGCCTTTCCAGGGTGAGACCTTCAATAGAACGCGGTCACCAACCTGGAACTCCAAGGTTTTCCATCTCTTATCGGCGTAGCTCTTTTGTCTGTCTCTCGAAGTCTTTAGTCGTTCCTGGATTTATACGATCTTTTCTGTAGTCTCTCGGATGATTTCTGGGCCAGTGAGAGTGCTATCGGGGACTTGACCCTTGGCTAGCTGGGTGTCGCCCACCTCAGCCCAGCATAGAGGGGATCTGCACTTACGGTCATAGAGGGCTTCGAACGACGCAGCTTTGATGCTGGTATGGTAGTTATTGTTGTAGGAAAATTCGACTAAGGGTAGATGGATGTCCCACGACTTACCAAAATATATGACACATTCTCTCAACATGTCTTCTAATGTCTGAATAGTCCTCTCACTCTGCCCGTCTGTTTATGGATGATAATTTGTATTCATATCCAGCTTAGTTCCAAGAGCTTTCTGCAGTGACTGCCAAAATCTCGAGGTGAATCTGCTATCCCGATCAGATATAATGGACACAGGCACACCGTGCAGACGAATGGTCTCTTGGACATAGATTCTTGTAAGTCTTTCCATCTTGAAAGTTTCTTTGATTGGCAGGAAGTGGGCGGATTTAGTCCATCGATCGATAATTACCCATATGGTATCGTATCCGTACGGAGATTTGGGTAATTTAGTGATAAAATACATAGTAATCCTCTCCCACTTCCACTCAGGTATTTCCGGCTGTTGGAGTAGACCTGAGGGCTTCTGATATTCAACCTTCACCTTGGCGTAAGTTAGACACTTGCCCACAAAGGTAGCGATCTCTACTTTCATGTTTGGCCACCAACATAACTTCTTGAGATCCAGGTACATCTTATCCAAACCTGGGTGAACGGAGTATCTAGTCTTATGAGCCTCATTCATGACAACCTCCATGTAACCACCGAAATTTGGGGTCCAGATCCGGTTCATGAAATAATAGACTTCGTCTCCCTTGATCTCTAAGATCTTTTCCATTCCTCTCAAGGCTTCATCCGACATGTTCTCTGTTTTTAAGGCTTCCAGCTGAGCCTCTCTAATTTGAGCGGATAAGTGGGAATGGATAGTCATTGTCAGTGCCTACACTCTTCGACCTGAATACCCTTTTCGGCTGAGGGCATCCGCTGCCACATTGGCCTTGCCGGGATGGTAGTGTATTTCGCACTAATAATCACTGAGTAGCTCTACCCATCGTTGTTGCGTCATGTTCAAATCTTTTTATCAAAGATATGTTGTAAGATTTTATGGTCGGTGAAGACAGTGCACTTGCTTCCGTAGAGATAATGTCTCCATATCTTTATGCGAAGACCACTGCTCCCAACTCCAGGTCATGAGTTGTATAATTGACTTCGTGTGCTTTCAGCTGCCTTAAAGCATACGCAATCACCTTTCCTTGCTGCATGAGCACACAACCTAGGCCCTGGTTGGATGCATCACAGTAAACAACGAAGTCCTCCATCCCTTCGGGTAGAGACAGGATAGGTGCGCTGCATAGGGTCTGCTTCAATGTTTGAAACACAGTGTCTTGCTTTTCACTCCAACTAAAGGGTACACCTTTCCGAATTAGGGTGGTTAGAGGCTTAGCAGTCCTGAAGAAATTTTGGATAAACCTGCGATAATAGCCAGCGATACCCAAGAATTGACGGATTTATGTGGGCGTCTTCGGTGCTAGCCAATTCTCAATCGCTTTGATCTTGGAAGGGTCCACGTGTATGCCTTTCTCACTTACCACATGACCAAGGAAAGTTACTTTTCTGATCCAGAATTCACACTTTGAAAATTTTGCATAAATTTTCTCCGCCCTTAGTGTTTCTAACACTAGCCTCAAGTGTTGTTTATGATCTTCCCCGCTTCGAGAGTAGACAAGTATATCATCGATTAACACGATTATGAACTTGTCTAGGAACGGACGAGTCACCTGATTCATTAGATCCATGAATACTGCGGGTGTGTTGGTTAGACCAAAGGGTATTACTACAAACTCGTAGTATCCATAACGAGTTCAAAATGCTGTCTTGGGACATCATTCTCATGAACTCACAACTGATGGTACCCTGATCTTAGGTCTATTTTTGGGAAGTAACTAGCTCCCTGAAGTTGATCAAAATGGTCGTCTATTCTGGGTAAGGGATAAAGGTTCTTGACGGTAAGTTTGTTTAATTCGCGATAGTCAATACACATCTGTAAAGATCCATACTTCTTTTTCACAAATAAGATCGGGGCTCCCCAAGGTGAAGAACTTGATCTTATAAATCATTTGCTGAGTAGCTCATTGAGCTGGCTGGACAACTCTTTCATTTCTGCTGGCACTAAACGGTATGGGGATTTAGCTACGGGAGTAGCTCCGAGGATTAAGTCGATTCGAAACTCGACTTGGCACTCAGGAGGGACTCCGGGAAGATCTTCGGGGAAGACATCAGGAAAGTTGCAGACTTCGAAGATGCTTAGGTCTATTTTTGGGAAGTAACTAGCTCCCTGAAGTTGATCAAAATGGTCGTCTATTCTGGGTAAGGGATAAAGGTTCTTGACGGTAAGTTTGTTTAATTCGCGATAGTCAATACACATCTGTAAAGATCCATACTTCTTTTTCACAAATAAGATCGGGGCTCCCCAAGGTGAGGAACTTGATCTTATAAATCATTTGCTGAGTAGCTCATTGAGCTGGCTGGACAACTCTTTCATTTCTGCTGGCACTAAACGGTATGGGGATTTAGCTACGGGAGTAGCTCCGAGGATTAAGTCGATTCGAAACTTGACTTGGCACTCAGGAGGGACTCCGGGAAGATCTTCGGGGAAGACATCAGGAAAGTTGCAAAAGACGCCTATGCCATAACCAACTTTCGTCTGGGTGAGCTTTTGTAAGCAAACAAATGGCAGGATTTCCTTGTATCATATTCAGATTCAGTGGATACATTTCACCCTTTCGTTGTGATTTCAGAAGAACAGTCTTGGATTTCTTTTAAACGATTTCTGATCCTTCGCCATCAAATGACACTTTCAATCCAGCTCCTACAACCAACTGCGAGACACTGATTAGGTTGTGCTGCAAGCCTTCAACATAAGCCACTTTACGAATAGAAAATTCCACATTCGTTATCATGCCGTAGCCTTTTATTTTGCCAAAAGAATTATTCTCGTATTTTACGTTGCCGCCATCCTTGAGAGCCCTGAACTCTCGTAGTTCCTCCTTTCTTCCTGTCATATGACGCGAACAGCCATTTTCGATGTACCATTCAGTGTCGAATTGTTCTTCACAGATAACCTGCAAAATTTAAGTAGATTTAGGAACCCAAAGTTTCTTGGGTACTTGTGAGCCTTCACAAAACTAGGAAAAGTGATATCAAGATCAACCATATATGTTCGTTTTATAAGAGTGGTTTCATCTTTTCGTTTGATGGTGAAATCTTTGATTTTGTTATCTTTTGAGTTAGTTTCTTTAGAATCAGAAGTTTTATTCTTGTTATTATCTTGATTCTTGACGGGCTTTTTTCAGCTTCCTTAGGGTTAGCATTTATTTTCTTAGTTGGAGCGTTCAGCTCCAAAAATAGTTTTCCCTTGCCTTTGATGTTACTAGTCGTAGACTTCGTGGATTGAGAGTGACAAGGCTTTGGTTTCTCCATTTGTCACTTTGTGAAGAAGGGTTTTGGAGTCCCTTTTTGCTGAGAGTCCCTTGGACTATGAGAACACCAATGCGAACACTGATTGGAGTTCATTTGCGAAGGAGCTTTCGCTTTGTGATTCATTCTCCTTTCGTAGCGAACATAATCTGAATTTTGGGATTGCCAAAATTGTTTCCTTTCATTGAGATTTCTTCTATATCTGTCATTCCTTTGCCGTTTTTGATCAGCAAGTTGCTTTGATGACTTGTGGATGTTCACCTTAGGATTCGCTTTCCTCACTTTGGGTTCGCTCTTCACGGGGTTAGGTTTGCTGCAAACCTCCTTGGTACCACTTGGGCTACCTTTTGCAAATGTTTAGCGTTTATTTAAGGGTTCAACCATGTATCTCCCTTTGACTTTCCAAGAAGTTCTTTCAGATAAACCAACAGTTTCGTCAACATTATCTATGGGAGCTGACCAGAAGTGTTCATCACATCCATCTTTATTGTCTTCGTCGACAATGGTCTTTAGCTCGACTGTTTGATTTTCGGTTACCCCCATTGACTTTAAAAACATGATTGGGTGTTGTTTGAACTTTTGGAAAAATAGTTGCTTTTACTTTCAAAATTTCAGGTTTGTTTTGAACAACTCTTGCGAACTCAATAGAATTTTCGGAAATAAGAGCTTTCGCAGGTTGAGATTCATTTTTAACAAACGATGAGCAGTCAACCTCATCCTCTACAGAAATGTCACTCATATCACTATCCTCATCGAATTCAGAAGTGCTTTCAATATTTATTTTATTTTCTGAACTCAAATTGGCATTTAAGTGAATCAAATTTTTGTACAATTTCAGATTTGATCTGCTTTTTATCATTTTCATCCAAAAGTTGTTTCAAGATATTTTTGTGGTCCTTGGACTTAATATAATTTTCAATACGTTCAAGTCTGAATTTGTATGCATCAGAAGTTTCATCAGACGAAACAATAGATTCACAATTATAGTATTCTGCGTCTATTTTTTCTTCCTTTAATTCGACAAATGGCAAAATCATTTTATGGATTTTCTTACCGATTTTACAATCAAGGTGCAGTTGAGTAATATTAAAGTAAAGCATTTTTTGCAATTAAACAAAAAAATGTTTCGCTATTTTAAAAGCATTAAATTATCTCTCTGCAAATAAATAGATTCGTCCCTAGACTTAGACAAATCCGACTCAACCTTCTGGATCCACATACGCCTCTCCTCACTCTTGGATGTTGACCTGCTCAATTGATCGGTTATGTTAGAGTTTGATAGTTGGGTTCGTTTTAAACTATCGCTTATACTTGAAAAGGTGAATTTTAGATCGTTAAGTTCTGTTTCGTATCTAAATACATGAATATTAAGTGATTCAAGAATAGAATTTACCTTATTGATCATATGTTCGTATTCGTTGATCTGTTCTGAAACAGGCCTTGCCGCGAAATAGCTATCTTCGCTCCTTCCACTCCCACTTGCGTTCTCCTGCATCTGCGATCCACGTTCAGTCACCATCAAGCACCTTCCTGAGTACTGCGAATTCTGTTCTTTCGCAATGAACGCCCTTCCATGTGTGGGCTTGCGTGCTTCTTCATCCTCCGAGTTTGTCGACCAGACTTCCAATCCTCCGAACTCACCTTGAGCCAAGTTTTCCTGTACAACAAAAGCAGACATAGAATTATCATTAGATATCTTCTTCTTAATCTCTTCCAGCTTTTGCAAGTGATAGGCCTCCTAATCCTCTCCTTCATTCTTCTCATTCTTCCTTCGCAACGTGCACTCCTTTGCAACATGGTTTTTACCATGACAATAATTGCAATCGTATCTGGAGTCACCAAATACCTTTTTCTCCTTCTTCTCTTCCTCTTTCTGAGATCCACTTTTGTTCTCCACTTTCACTTTCTCTGAGCTATAGCTTCCCTACCAGTTTCTACTTTTACTTGAGGGAAACTTCTTCCTAGCAAAACGCTTAGGGTTAGACACCGTTAAAGCAAAATCTTCGTTTGAGAGCTCGTACTCAGAATGATCTGAATCAGATTTGTCATCAGCAACAGTCTTGCCTTTCACAACTAAGGCTAAAGACCCCATCCCAGAAACCACCTTTGCTTCTTTCATTACTTCACTCTCCCGCGCCTTCAGAATTCCTACAAGCCTCGTAAGACTATAGTTCTTGAACTGTTTGTGTGCTTTAACAGTTGACACCACTGCCTTCCATTCTGATCGTAATCCGTTCAAGAACGTGAACTTTTGCTCAATCACCTCACGTCCAATCCCGTGCTTCGTCATCTTAATGAGAATATGATTATACCGATTGAAAGTGGCACTCATAGTTTCTTCAGGCTTTTGAACGAACTCGCCAAACTCGGATAACAGGAATGTTTGAGTTGAGTGTTCTAGATCTGCGTTTGTGGAATAGAGCTCTCTCAACCTATCCCATATAGCCTTCGTTGTGTCACATGAACTTACAAGACAAAAAGTGTCTGCTTGCAAAGCGAATCTGATGATCCTCATTGCTTTAATGTTGCTTAAGAGTTTGTCTTTTTCGTCTTGAGGCACGTCCTTCACGTCAAGACGCAGTTGGTTTTATTCTTTCTGGGTTTTGATTGTTCTTTTGGTCTCTGTGTAAAAGAACGGACCTACAGTGACTGCTTCCCAAATCAGATAACCATTATCTTATGAACCTACAACATAATCTTCAAAGTGCATTGCCCAGACTTCATATTCTTGAGGAAAAAGAATCGGGATTCTGGTTGTTGATCCGATGCTGCTTGAGATATTCAAGGAGTTGATGTTTGAATCGTCGTTCAGCATGCTGAAAAATCTTTTGATACCTGCAATTAATCCAACTGTAAACACTTATTTGGTTAATATCGAGATCACAGAGTTACATCAATAGATCAGTGACGGCTCTTAACGGATCCAATATTTGCGGAAACCTTACTAATTTTTTCAAACATAAGAAATGCATATTAATTACATAGTCTCCTGCTTTGATACCAATTGATATGAATAAATCCTTAAAGATCGTATAGATTAAAACAGGTAAACAAGAACACAATATGATCAAACTGGTGCTGAATGATTAATAGTCACGCCTCAGAAAAACTCGATGAAGATTTGCTTTTGTAGAGGCGTAAAGTAGGGTTACAAAGATAATTATCAGAGTTAACAAAAATATGTAGCATGCATGCACCTTATATACTATAACCCTAGCCGTAAATACGAGTGGACAGGCCCAACTCGTTTATACAAAATGGACTTAACAAAATAGGCCCAATAACACAACACTTAATCTTCAACATTTGTTTTGAATTATATAATAATGTAGATATCTTTTAAAATTGTATAATCCTAATTGTCTTAATGACGTCTACCTGCAGGTTACTTATGAATAAAATTAAATATAATATATGATTTAATGATATTTATAGTTGTTGTTATGATTAATTAATTTTATAAAAGTTTATTTGCTTAAGATTTTAATTTCTATCATTGTAATTATTTAAAACATCAAACATTGTTTTTGTTTTTAAAGACAACAATATAATTGTTTTATATCATTTTAATTTTAACTATTGTTGTTGTAAGTTATTTAAAATAACGTATTTCGAAACTCTTAATTATTTTAATTTGGTTTCAGAAATTTAACATTTTTAAAATTGATTTGATGAATATTGTCAGTTTCTATGATTGTAATTATTTAAAAAAATATTGTTTCTATTTTTAAAGAAAACATTATAATTTTTTATATAATACTACTTTTAACTATTCTTATTGTAAGTTGTTTTTATGCTATTTATTTGAAAACTCTTAAAGATTATAAAAAATGGTTTCATGGTTTGTTCTTTAATTTGGAATTACAATTTAGGTTTAACACTATAATTTATAATCTTTAACTATTTATAAAACAGTCTCTCGATTTTTTTCAAGTTTAACTGAAATTTTGATTTTAGTTAACCATTTAATATTATATTGAAATTAATAATTTAACTATTTTGCATCAACACATAAATTATACAAATGTTGTTACTTTAAAATGATAATTGATTACATATGACAACATGTTTAAAACTAATAAGTTAACTATAAAATTTTCAAAAGTTAAAGTCATAATTTTATAAATAGAAATACATATGAGATTTTAATATTGTAGTCTAGTTAGTTTATTTTTAGAATTTAGTTTTTATATTAATATAATATTATTAACCAATTTATAATAATTATTAGAAAGAAATTGAAAAGTCATAGAAGTTTCAAATGAATGTGGTGCAAGTAAAAATGCCTCCTTTATAAATATACTAGACAAATACCCGCATGTTACACATAATAAAACAATATATTTGAAATCTTTACAAATATATGTTTTTCTTAAATATATTAATTGATGGGTTATATCCATAAGAACATCCTATGTGCTCATGCAAACCCTAATGCTTGGATCTAAGTTTCTCTATTGTACATGCAATTTGTCCAAGACTTTAAACCCTAGATCTAGCATACAATTAATCATATTAACATATGAATGGGGTTTAGATCTTACCTTGATTGTTATGTTGCAATAACAATCTCAAATCCTCCTTGTAATGGCTTTAGAAAGCTTAGAGTCACAAGCGTCACTCCTCTAATGGCTCACAAACACCAAGAGCAAGAGGAAGAAGAATAAGGAGAGAGGAGGCTGCCCAAAACGTCCAGAAACCCTAGTGGAACTCTTCACCACGTTTTTGGGGCTTAAGGATACTATATATACATGTAGGCTATTAGGGTTTTCAACTAGGAAACCCTAATCTGACTGCTTAATCCCTAAGCAGCCCATGGACCCTTTTAGAATATCCCTTGGATGATTTCTAATGGGTTTCCTCATAGAATCCGTCCAACCTATTATGCCAAGGTGATCCATAGCCCAAATGCAATTATCTTATAATTACAGTTCCAGTCCCTTAAGTTTAATTAAACTCTTTTAGCCACAAAATTAATTATCAATTAATTCGTGACTAATATTAATTAAACAATATGATTTCTCCTTTAATATATTATTCTCACAATATATTAATAAATCATAATTAATCCTTTCTCTTCATAATTCATCCTATCAAGTTGCTTTGGTGAAGGCAACCCAAAAGGACCATGCACCATTGCGTCAAGTACATACCAAAATAATTATGGACTTAGATACTAATCCAACAGTCTCCCACTTGGATAAGTCTAATAATTATTCTGCGTATGAGTTCAGATCCTGATCTACAATCGTAGCTTTCAAAAACCGTTTTCAACTCTAATCTTATCAGATACGCGTGTCCTTTAGATAAGGGATCATATATTCCTCCATTCTAGATATCGTATATATATGAGACATGAATTCTAATCATTCTCTCTATACTATTTCCCGACTTCCGATTTATGACAACTAACAACAGACTACAATTGAACACATCAAATTAGTCTTGGCTTGGCCAAGCGCTTATGTGCCATCACTAAATCATCGAGGGGCCCAAAGATATCGCTTTTATCCTACTTTGGATAAAAGGAACGGATAAACTTTGATTCAATGCTTGCTTGCACTCACTTACCGAATCACACACAACAATATGTTTTATAACACCAAGTTACTGGTGCGTTTACATATTATCAATGTGTAACCGATTCGCAAGATACAACTCACACATCTTGGTTTCAAGAATATACAATATTATCGTCTCACCAATCACTCGTGATACAACTCATGAAGTGATCCAAGTGAACGTGGGTTTAATCCAATGCTCAAATCATATTCATAAGCACTCATGAACGTTGCAGCAAACATTTGCTTATGTCTAATACACTTTAGACAATCCACACACCAATTCACGACAGTCTTCATTCATACCTACTTCCAACATATGAACGAATGTGGTCCGTTCGAATATTTTGATTGTTCTGAACCAATTTAATTATTCAGGAAGTCAAAACATGCCAAGTAAAACACAAGAATAATACTAATCCTATATGGCCCCAAACTCTGGGTATAAATAAAACATTTTATTTAATCACCATATTGATTACTCATTATTTGTTGTTTCGGGTAATCAACTTCTTACTTGAATTATAATAACAATTGTCCCATGCTCTTAGCATGTACACAATGTTTACCTATGGTCCTTACTTTGTGAATAGATCAAATGAACACATATCTAATCATACTCATTTCACAACTCCCAATCCTTATTATAAGTGTAAGAATATCAAATTCTTGCCACTTATAGAATATTTTAGATTCTAACATTTTATGCAATGATTCTTTCGTAAAGTCATAGCTCAAAATCATCAAGACTTGGCCAATCTCTATCCGAAATAATTTTATAGATATGATGTCTCTCACTCAAAGTACATTTCTTTGAACATCCTTCTTGCATAAAAGTTTCTAATCTAGACATAGATTCTCAATATCCAACTCCCAATAAGGAAACATTTCCATACTTGCCATATGACAACTCATAGAATCTTATCTATTCATAATAATGTCGATATGGTCCATCCAATACCATACTTCCAACTACTCACAAGTGACCAATCCTCAGCGAGCTTTGGATCGTCCTTTGATAGTTGTTTAATTATCTTAGTCAAAACCGATTCTTGTCCTTTTTCCCTCTAAATGCCCTAGACATTTGGAAAATTTTAGAATGGTCAAATATTATAGCATTTGCAATCGATCCTGGGACACGATGCATAATGTCTTACATAAAGATCTGATACTTTATCAATCTTCTGCCATAATATTTAATGGGTCACGTTCTCACAATACAAACTATGAAGAGGGATGCCATAATCATAATCAAAACTTTGAAAAGGCACTATGTATCCTTGACTAACAATATTAACATTCCACAACCTAAGCCTTTAGATTTGAAATGAAGCATAATATTCTCTCCCTTAATTATAGCAAAACAACTATTCAACCCTTACGACTTTGCAAAGTATAACTCTTGTTTTCTATAATTAATATTGCTAACTTGCAATACTTTCCTTAATAATCATATAAGCACAACATTTATGCTCCCACTATTATGATGATTACTATCATATAAGCATAACACTTATGCTCCCACTAGCTTTGACATGTATTCAAAAACAGCTTAACTTCTAGAAAAACAATACTTATTGAATTTCTTAAGTTCATATTTCTAATACCTAATGCTTTGATAATCCTTTATCTAAGCTTCTTAAACTTATACACCTTTGCCTTAGATAGATCATATGTGTGTCTAAACAATTTAGACTAATTGCCAAATCTCACAATTCGAATTATGGAAAGGGATACCGTAACCATAATCGAATTTGAGAATACAATTTTCACAATCACTATCTTTTTAAAATCTCTCTTAGTGAAAGCATTTCCTCACAGTCATTTTCATGAAGGAGGGAATCTTATGACACTTAGTTTTTAATGGTGTATGTGTTCCTATTCATGCGAATTTGTCAAAACCAAAGTTTGCGACAAATCCAAACTCATATGGACCGAACGTTCTCAATCTTGATTTCTTGCCCTATGGTAACACGAGTGCCCACCATGTCTTCCAAGTAGTTAAGCAGCTCACCCTTTTCCTATCAATGTACTTTCCATTGATCAAGGTGCTTACCTTTTATACGTTCAAATGAGAACTCATAGAACTCACATGCATAATTAACAAAATTGGAACAACACAGAAACAAGATAGTGTCAACACGATAGGTTGTAAACCTCAAGTCGTGTGCTAGTGATGATCAATAAGGTTTATTATTGATTAGTTCTTGATACTTTTCAAGACCATTAAGACTCCTACTGACTCCTTGACATATAAGATTCTCTTGTCAATAAACATTTCTCGATAAACAAATATTCAATAGTTAGTGTAGCTTTTATCAAGACAAAACACTTCACAAAATTGGTCCTAGTTGGTCTTTGTCTAATCCAAGACATCCCGACTTACCAATTTCAAATTTAAGTAATAAGAAAACCTTTTCAAATTCCACATTTGATGAATGTTATAAACCTTCTTAAAACTTGTCACTCAATGTCACAATCTTAACTCTAAGACTTGTTTTGGAACGAAGTATGATTGACTTCTTGATTTAACCATTTCTTCAATTCTTGATTCCTCTTCTCAGACATACAATTGTACTAAGACTCACTTAGAGGATCAATTGAGATATGGTTCTTAATCATTAAGACCTATCATAAAACATAATAAAAGGTACTCTCCCTTCTTCTTAGAATAGAGAAACTTTTATCTTTTTGCCTACTTGATTCTTCTTATTCGCTCTGCTATTGATTGAAACTCTTTCAATCAATTCAGAATTACATTTAATCTTATAAGTATAATCATATTTACTAAACCTTTAGTAAATCATGACGAATATCTTTGTCACTCTTGTGGTGGTCTTGATCAACACACAACTTTGTGTACTCGATCTCCTAGTCCTTCACTTGACACCTTGTCAACGAATTCGTCTAATTTCCAAATATGAAATTTCTCATTCATCATGCAACCAAGTTGCATGATTTCAAGTTTCTGTCCAATTGAAACTTGGGCGATGAGAAATTCTCCCTATTTGGTAAATTCTCGACATTTCCACAAATAACATAATTAAGAATCAAATCCATTATTGCTAATA
Organism: Lactuca serriola; assembly: GCF_051521515.1. Lineage (NCBI taxonomy): Eukaryota > Viridiplantae > Streptophyta > Magnoliopsida > Asterales > Asteraceae > Lactuca > Lactuca serriola. The sequence goes on along the minus strand of NC_136412.1, from coordinate 262,663,964 downwards.
ATAGAAACCTTCAAACATCAATTTTCCATATACGCCATTGCAAGGATAAATAAATAATATAAAATCGAAATTTATTTTATTGCAGAAAAATTTGTCCTTACAATGCAATTCATTGAAAAACTATGTTAATACATATTTCTTAGCAATCTATTCTAACTCCAAGTAGTAGCTCTTGAATCCAATCTTCAAGCAATGCGATCGAAATCCATTTCTTCACGATTAGACTCCGTTCACTTCTTCCCTTAAGCTTCCTCTCTTTTCTTTGATCCTACAAAACATCAAAATGTAATCTTATCACATCATGTATTAAGAATCTAGAATAGGAACTTAAAAGAGTTAGTTAATGGATTTTACCTAAAGCAGAGCCATATGTTTTGACTCTTCCATCTCTTAGATCTCTTAGGTAAATAGGGCAGCTTCGTCTCCAATGCCCCTTCTCTTGGCAATAAAAGAAAATTGACTCTTTTGGAACAGCACATGGAACTACTTCAGACTTTACCTTTCTCTTATGATCAAATTTTTCGATCATGGCATGCCTTTCGTTGCCATTGCCTATATCCATAGATGTCTGGAAGGCAGATTCACCAATCAACTTTGCTTTTCCAGTGCGCCAAACCATTGTTGATTCAGCAACAATAAGCATGTAGGTGAGATCTATAAGGGTCACGTCGTGGTTCAAAATATAGTACTCTCTTACGAACTCAATATATGAGTTAGGAAGCGACTGAAGAACCCAGTCAACAGCCAGCTCCTCACAGACAGCGGATCCCAACATTCTTAACCTATCAATGCGCGACTTCATCTCTAGGACGTGTGCATATACTGACTTTCCTTCTTTATGTTTACTTGCCAAAATGGCTTGAGTGAGCTTGAACTTTTCAAGCCTTCGAACTTGTGGGTTAGGGAGAATAATTGGAGGAGGTGGAGGAAGTGAAGCATGATCTCTTGTTCCTCGATCGAATCGTGGAATATCATCTTCATGTGGAATGCTTGTTCCACGGGATTTGGAAAGACCATAGTTGTCGTACTCTGACATCTAGAAAATGGGAGAAAATGAATTCAAGTTAGTTGATTGATTGAGTCCTTAATAAATCACCCAAATGAGATACTAAGGCTAGGACCCAACACAATATTCCACAACTTGGGAGAGGGATGCCGTAACCCAAATTGCAGAACATTTGAAGGTAAGTGAATGACGATTCACTAATTTTCCACCATGAAAAACAAAAAACATATTAAGTTTTAAATGTTTTGAAAACTCCTAGATCCTTTGAGATTCATTGAACATTTCAATGGCATGTTTAAATCTCAATATGCCCCTCGATTTGTGACTGGGATGCCGAGAATCACAAAACAGGGTGTGAATAACCATGCAAACTTACATGGTGCCCCCACATGTTACAGTCACCTATTCGATGTGTTGGTTAACCACACACGCTCCACCGAACTATGACAAACATTGAGTCACCCTTTGCTACCTTTGCTTAGAACCATTTAGTGTGCCGGTTAACCACACACGCACCACTAACGTCTTCGCAAGAGTACAAAGTGTAATTTAATGGAATTGCATCAATTCACTTTTGTCAAAAGTAACTAAGATTGGGAATTTGTAAAAACATTTAGTTACTTTTGTACTTCATTATACTTATAATGGAAGGTTTCTCTCCTATCCTACCCGTTCGGCTAACGACCCTCCACTAGTCAAGAGTGCGGTGGGTAAGAGTGGATACCCATTCAATCGCCATTTTATAGGCAATTTCCTTAAATACCCCTTATAGACCAGCTTCGTGAATGAGGCCTACTAACGGTGAGACTGACTTTTACTCATACATATACATAATATTGGACTTTTAATGTTATATATAGTATAGGGTGTATTTTACACTTTTAAAATATTAGGTGGTCAAATTTAATAATTATACTTTTAATTTAATTAAATTGTAAACCAAAACTTTATGGATTTATTAAATCTCTTTTAATTATACACTTTAATTAATTAATAAAACCATAAGGGTGTGATTTGAACTTTTCAAAGCAATACTAGGGTTTTAGAATTTAACATTTTTAAATTAAACTTTTAATCAACTTTTAAATTCCAAAACTTGAGGGCAAGTTTTGAAACATTTCAAAACATTAGGGTTTAACTTATTTAAATTTCAAAAACAAAACTTTTAAATTCAAATTTAAACTATAAAACCTAAAGGGATTAACTTGAAACTTTTCCAAACTTTATCAAGAACATTCTAGATCACAAAATTCAAATAAGGCAATTAACAATTAATTGGTGATTATCTAATTAGACCTAGTTCAAATTCTTGCAAGATAATGATCAAATAATTCAAATAATTTAACATTTATCAAATAAGGTAATAATTATCTAATTAGATGACCAAAATCTTTTATTTTGACAAAGATAATCATAAGGAATCAATAAAATTCGTATTTTATTAATTATAAACAATTATGGCAATTATCCTAAGTCAAAATAGGCAAAAATCCCGAAATCTGCTCTAAATGACGCTCGAACTCGCCGAGTTCCTCTATGGACTCGTCGAGTTGGAGCTACTCGCCGAGTGCACATTGGAACTCGCCGAGTTCATCAGTCAGGGGGCCAAAAATATCGATTTTCAAGCTTGAACAAATGACCAAGGCATCAATACAATAGAAACTAATCAAGGCTCTGATACCACTAATGGGTTATAGCCATAAGAACATCCTATGTGCTCATGCAAACCCTAATGCTTGGATCTAGGTTTCTCTATTGTACATGCAATTTGTCCAAGACTTTAAACCCTAGATCTAGCATACAATTAATCATATTAACATATGAATGGGGTTTAGATCTTACCTTGATTGTTATGTTGCAATAACAATCTCAAATCCTCCTTGTAATGGCTTTAGAAAGCTTAGAGTCACAAGTGTCACTCCTCTAATGGCTCACAAACACCAAAAGCAAGAGGATGAAGAATAAGGAGAGAGGAAGCTGCCCAAAACGTCCAGAAACCCTAGTGGAACTCTTCACCACGTTTTTGGGGCTTAAGGGTACTATATATACATGTAGGCTATTAGGGTTTTCAACTAGGAAACCCTAATCTGACTCCTTAATCCCTAAGCAGCCCATGGACCCTTTTAGAATATCCCTTGGACGATTTCTAATGGGTTTCCCCATAGAATTCGTCTAACCTATTATTCCAAGGTGATCCATAGCCCAAATGCAATTATCTTATAATTACACTTCCAGTCCCTTAAGCTTAATTAATCTCTTTTAGCCACAAAATTAATTATCAATTAATTCTTGACTAATATTAATTAAACAATATGATTTCTCCTTTAATATATTATTCTCATAATATATTAATAAATCATAATTAATCCTTTCTCTTCATAATTCATCCTATCAAGTTGCTTTGGTGAAGGCAACCCAAAAAGACCATGCACCATCGGGTTAACATACCAAAATAGTTATGGACTTAGACACTAATCCAACATTAATGACATTATTGTTAGCTCTTATATAATAAATATTATAATAAGTTAGTATAAACATGGTTTGTTTTGAATTGTATGATAATGTAGACATCTTTTAAAATTCTATAATCTCAATTGTCTAAATGACATCTACCTACGACTTACTCATAAATGAAATTAAATATAATATATGGTTTAATGATATTTATATTTGTTATTATGATTAATTAATTTTAAAAAGATTATTTGTTTAAGATTTTAATTTCTATCATTGTAATTATTTAAAACATCAAACATTATTTTTGTTTTTAAAGGTAACAATTTAAATTTTGTATATATAATATTACTTTTAACTATTGTTGTTGTAAGTTATTTAAAATACCGCACGTTAACTCTTAATTATTTTAATTTGGCTTTCAGAAATTTAACTTTTTAATTTTTTTTATGAATGTTGTTAGTTTCTTTGATTGTAATTATTTAAAACAACAAAAAATGTTTTTGTTTTTAAATATAACATTATAATATTTATATAATATTACTTTTAACTATTCCTATTGTAAGTTATCTTTAAAATTCTTAATGGTTATAAAAATAGCTTCATGTTTTTTTTTGTTAATTTATGATAACAATTTATGTTTAACATTATAGTTTATAACTTTTCACTATTTATAAAATAGTCTGTCAATTTTTTTCAAGTTAATTTGAAATTTTGATTTAAGTTAATCGTTTAACATTATATTGAAATTAATAATGTTAACTATTTTGCATAAAATCATAAATTTTAAAAAAGATGTGACATTAATATGACAATTGCCCACATACGACAACATATTTAAACTAATAAGTTAACTATAATATGTTAAAAAGTTAGAGTCATAATTTTTTAAATAGAAGTAAAATATGATATTCTAATATTGTAGTTTAGTTAATTTATGATTAGAATTTATTTTTTGTATTAATATAACATGATTAACCAATTTAAAATCAGGTGGTGAAAGGAAAAATGATTTATAAGTATATAGAGATATAGATATAGATAGATATGTTTTCTTAACTATAATAATAACATTGTTATTAAATTTAATATAATAATTCATATACTAAGTTGATATAATATATTGATTATTTTGAATTATATGATAAGATATACAACTATTAAAATTGCATAATCTCAATCGTTTTATATTTTTATTTGCTTAACGTTTTAATTTCTATCATTTTAATTATTTAAAACATCAAACATTTTTTTTTGTTTTTAAAGGTAACAATATAATCATTTATATAGAGTTATTTTTAACTATTTTTTTTGGTATGTTATATTAAGCTACTTATTTGAAAACTTTTAATGATTATAAAAATATCTTTAGAAAATAGTTTAGTTAAATTGAGATTACAATTTAATTTTTGCATTTAGCACTACAATTTATCAGTTTTAACTATTTACAAAATATTCTTTGGGTTTTTTAAGTGGAACTGAAATTTATATTTAAGTTGACCATGTAATTTTATATTTAAATTAACAATTTAAGTATTTTATCCAAACTATTCAAAAGTTGTAGATTGAACTGATAATGGTTAAATACAACAACATATTAAATCTCATATATTAATTATAATATGTTAAAAGTTAAAGACATAAGTTTATAAGTAGAAGTAAAGATATTATTTTAATATTGAAATTTAGTTTATTTACTATTACACTTTTAGTTTGATATTTATTTAACCTTATTAACCAATTTATAATCATTATTAGAAAGAAATTGAAAAGTAGTGGGAGTTTCAAATGAATATGGTGATAGGAAAAATAGTTAGGAGTTTCAAATTGATGTGGTTAATGGGAAAATGTTTCCTTTATAGTATAGTATGACTAGTCGAATTCTTGCATGTTGCGCAACGTAGGTTAAAATATATTGTTAAAATGTTTAAAAATATAATTTTAAAATGGTTATGTTATTGACATTAACTTTGACATAATATTTTGAACAATATTATTCATTGACATCAACCTATATTCCTCATTAATAAAATTAAATATAATTATCTATTCAATATTATTTTTAACAATTGTTATTACGTGATTATTTTCTAATTTCAATAATGAAGTTCATTTCAAATACAATTTATTTGTTGTTAACATTATGTAATTTATAAATTGATGTTATTATCATTTAAAATTATTGTTCTTTAGTTTTAAACCACTTATTATTATTAATAAGTTAAAAAAGACTTTTAAAAAACCCTTAATATTACTATTAAAATATAAAACAAACACTAAATAATAAACTTATAAGATAGACAATTTGCATTTCAAAAGAGACTTGCACGGATAATATGACATATCCATGATTTTTATAATTTGATTTTATTATTTATAATTATGGTTCATTAGTCTTAAAACCAGTTACTATTATTAATAAATGGGAAAAAAAAAACTTTTAAAAAACACTTATTATTATAATTAAAATGTTAAACATTTAATAAAATATGAAATGGTAAGATAGACAATTTATATTTTAAAAGAGATGTACATGGATATTATGGATAATATTACATATCCATGATTTTTAATTAATTATTACTTTAAAGCAACACAAACATACAAACATATATACAATATTTAATTAAATATTATCTACATCACTTTCGATCGATAACATGAATCTAATCTAATTTACATTGAAGTTTTAACCACAACATATAATGATTGTCTTAAAAGAATACTTAAACCAAGAAAAAAAGAATTAGTATATAACAAACGTACAAATTAAAAACTTTAATATAATAACATGGCTCAAAAAAATGGTCCAAAGAACTCAAACCAACACAAAACCTTTAAACTTGTTTTCTTTATGAATTTTGTATGTGATTTGTATTTGTGTGTTTACTCAAAGAGAATGACATTTTTATAGTAGACTATCTATTAATTGTTTATTAAACATATTATAAAAGTTATAAAACTTTCATGATGTGTGATTAATTACTTTGAAGGTGAAAATGTGTGGGGGTTTGAAATGCATGAGGTGCTTGGAAATTTATGTGGGGGTTTCAAATGCATGAGATGATAGGAAAAATGTCTCCTTTATAAGTATAGTATGATAGATATAGATATAGATAGATATTTTTTAACTACAAATATTTTTACATGCATAGTGTTAGTAAAAAAAATACATATAGTCAGTTACAAATGAAGAAACATAATCACTTATGATTGCAAAAACATATCCTTATCATTTTTAATCTTGGACCTTTTCTCTAAAACTTCTGGACTTTCCTTTTCATAAAAAAAAAGCATTTACTAGAAACAAAAATTAACATAATTAGTTATTAATATAGAACAAAAATGCACATGATTAATAAAGTATGATTTTAACTCATACAATCACAAATGATATAAAAACGTACATTTATCATTAGTCTTCTTTGACCTTTTTCTCTTTAGATTGTTGATAATCATCTTCAAATTCAAATTGGTTTCCTACATAAACAAATGTATGTAATTATTTATGATTAGATCTAACTATAAACATATAACTATAACTACAAAATATCATTCCATTTAAAAATCACAAAATCAATTATGATTATAATACATACCTTTAACATTTTCATTATTTGACTTTTTCTCTTTACCTTCGCGAGAAACATATTCATATTCATGTTAGTTACATATAAATAGAAAATGACGAAATCAGTTTGATTATAAATAAAAAAGAAAATCACCAATTATGAATAAAAAGAATAAGAATAGAAGAATATGAGCAAAAAGCATAACATAAACCTCTTTGAAAATTGTTTTTTTCAAATGTATCCTTCCTTATAACCCCATTTTTGCCGCCTTCAAGATTTTTTTTTGAACTTTTTACGAGCATATTTTGT